>NC_091436.1:6502270-7736020 GCF_964237555.1 Oryctolagus cuniculus
TCACATTCTAAAGTTAAATGCATGAACAGATGCATGACATGTAAATGTGAAAAATCAGTGATTGTGTAGTGATGAACAGAACTATTCATCTTGCTGAGAATGACAGGAGTGCAGAGAAAATCAAGGACTTCTGTTTCTGCATCCTGGTTTCTATGGAACACATTGCTGCGGTTCGGATATGGTTGATTTTGTCACCAAAGGTTCACATGGTAGAAGCTTTGTCCCCAGTGTGGTGGTGTTGGGAGGTGGTGGGGCCCAGGAGAAGGCAATGAATTGACTGGTGTGCCACCTTCCCAAGGGTTGAATCTAGTTCTTGTGGGACCCCCGTTCCTAAGACTGTCTTTACAAGAAGAGTGAGCTGACCCTGAGTCTCTCTGGCTTCTTGCCTCCTCTGTGATCTCTCCTGCATGCACTCTGCCACTGTAATGCTGGTGGCCAGGAGACCCTCAAAAGAGGCTGACCACTTGGGGCTGACTGGTCTCAGAATTTCAGTCTGCAATTGTGCATTAAATAAACTTCTCCATAAAGTTCTCATCTCGGGTATTTTGCTACAGCGACAGAAAACAGGCTAATACATGTGCTGCACTCTCTTAGCCCAGACAACAAGAACTATGAGTCTCTGTGCCTCTGTTGCAGTGACAGAGGGGATCTTCCAGGCAGGGGCGGGGGCTGCCTATTCTGTTCCCCACTCTCTTTTGCCTCCTATACTCACCTGGGAGAGCTGAATGCCATTCCCTCTCCCTATTTTTTATTGAATATTTGATATTAAAATGAAATCATTATTCACAGTGTGAGGCATCATCTGACATTGACAATAGCTCATGTTCAGTGTGGCACAATACACTATAAACTCACACCCCAGATTCTTTTGTGAACACCTGTGTATGACTGTAGTGCTCTTTTTTGTAGTTTTTTTAACTTAGGGTAAGCAAATGTCATGTATTGCATATATACAGATTTGGGAACAAAGTGATACTTCCCACCCTCCCTCCTACCCACACCTCTTCCTCCTTCCTCTCTTACTCCCTCTCCTAATTTTTATAATGATCGACTTTCAGTTTACTTTATGCCATAAGATTAACCCTATACTAGGTAAACAGTTCAAAATATAGTAAGAAGAAGAAAAACACTGTTACTCGATATAGGAGACAAGGGCTGTAAATAATCATCAAATCTTACTCCTATACATTACATTTTGGTATTCTATTTGTTATCATAGACAAATGGTATCATAGACAAATGGGGAGTGGCTTATTTCACACAGTATAATAGTTTCCAGTTGCATACATTTTGTTGCAAAATATAAGATTTCATCTTTTTAATGGCTGGGTAGTATTCTAGACTATATATATACACTACAGTTTTTTTTTTTATCCAGTAATTAGCTGATGGGCATCTGCGTTGATTCCATATCTTAGCTATTGTGAATTGAGCTGCAATGAACATGGAGTTACAGATAACTCTTCTATATACTGATTTCATTTTGTTTGGGTAAATTTCCAAGAGTGGGATGACTGAGTCATATGGTATATCCATTTTCAGCTTTCTGAAGTATGTCCATACTGTCTTGCACAATGATGATATTAGTTTACATTCCCACCAACAGGGGATTAGGGTGCCTTTTTCCCCAGATATTTGCCAGCTTTTATTGTTTGTTGATTTCTGTGTGAGAGTCATTTTAACTAGAGTGAAGTGAAACATCTTTGTGGTTCTGATTTGCATTTCCATGAAATCTAGTGATCCGAGCATTTTTAAAAGTGTTATCCATGTGAATTTCCTCTTTTGAAAAATGCCTGTTCAAGTACTTTGCCCATTTCTTAACTGGATTGTTTGTTTTGTTCAATTTCTTGAACTTTTTATAGATTGTGGATATTAATTCTTTATCAGTTGTGTAGTTTGCAAATACTTTCTCCAATTGCATCTTCATTCAGCTGAGTGATTTGCAGGGTAGAAGCTTCTCAGGTTTATGCAATCCCATTTGTCTATTTTGATTTGATTGCCTGTGCTTCTGGGGTCTTTTCCAAGGAGTCTTTGCCTATGCCAATGTCTTGCAGCGTTTCCCCAGTGTTCTTCTCTGTAATTTGATGGTATCAAGTTGTAGATTTAGATACTTAATCCATCTTAAATTGATTTTTTAATTATTTATTTATTTATTTATTTTTAACAGGCAGAGTGGACAGTGAGGGAGAGACAGAGAGAAAGGTCTTCCTTGTTGCCATTGGTTCACCCTCCAGTGGCCACCATGGCCGGTGTGCTGCGGCCGGCACACCACACTGATCCGATGGCAGGAGCCAGGTACTTATCCTGGTCTCCCATGGGGTGCAGGGCCCATGTACTTGGGCCATTCTCCACTGCACTCCCTGACCACAGCAGAGAGCTGGCCTGGGAGAGGGGCAACCGGGACAGAATCCGGCGCCCCGACCAGGACTAGAATCCGGTGTGCCAGCGCCGCAAGGCGGAGGATTAGCCTAGTGAGCTGCGGCGCCGGCCTTGAATTGATTTTTTTGTAAGGTGTAAGGTAGGGGTATTGTTTCACTCTTCTGCATGTAGAGATCAAATTTTCCAAGCACCATTTGTTGATGAAACTCTTTTTTCTAAGGATTACTGTTAGATCTTTTATCAAAGATTGGTTGGTTGTTGATGCATGGATTGATTTCTGAAGTTTCTATTCTGTTCCATTGTTTACATGTCTGTTTTTGTGCCAGTACCAGGCTGCTTTGATTACAACTTCCCTGTGGTACGTATGTCTTGAAATCTGGTTTTGTGATGCCTTCAGCTTTGTTTGTTTTTTTGTTTAAAATTGATTTAGCTATTTGGGGTCTCTGGTGCTTCCATACAAATTTTAGTGTCATTTTTTTCCTAGATATGATAATAATGTCATTGATATTTTGATTGGAATCACATTGAATCTGTAATTTCAGTAGTACAGACATTTTGATGATATTAATTCTTCCAATCTATGAATATAGAATATTTTTCCATTTTTTGTGACTTCTTCTATTTCTTTCTTTAATGTTTTATAATTTTCATTGTAGAAATCTTTCACATCCTTGGTTAAATTTATCCCAAGATGTTCAGTTTTTTGTAGCTATTGTGATTGGGATTGATCCTAGAAATGTTTCCCAGGCATGGCATTGTCTGTGTATACAAAGGCTATTGATTTTTGTGTGTCAATTTTATATCCTATAACTTTGCCAAACTCTGTCATAAATTCCAATATTTTCTGTGTGGAGTCTTTTGGTTCCCCTATATACAGAATCATTTCATCTGCAAATAGGGATAATTTGACTTCCTCCTTTCCAATTTGTATCCCTTTGATTTTTTTTTCTTGTCTAATGATTCTGGCTAAATCTTCCAGGAATATATTGAATAGCAATGGTGAAAGTGAGCATGCTTGTCTGGTTCTTGATCTCAGTGGAAATGCTACCAACTTTTCCCCATTCAATAAGATGCTGGCTGTGTGTTTGTCATAAATTGCCTTGATTGTGTTGAGGAACGTTCCTTCTATACCCAATTTGCTTAAGGTTTTTTTTCATGAAAGGATGATGTATTTTAACAAATGCTTTTTCTATATCTAGATAATCATAGTTTTTATTCTTCAGCTTGTTAATGTGCTGTATCACATTTATTGATTTGTGAACGTTGAACATCCTTGCATACCAGGGATAAATCTTACTTGTTCTATTTAAATGGTCTTTCCAATGTGTTGTTAGATTTTATTAGCTAGTATTTTTTGAGGATTTTTACATCTAAATTCATGAGGAATATTGGTCATTTTGTATCTTTTTCTTGTTTTGGTATTAAGGTACCACTGGCCTCATAGAAGGAGTTCGGAGGATTCCCTCCTTTTCAGTTGTCTTGAATAGCTTGAAAATCATTGGAATTAGTTCTTTAAAAATCTCATAGAATTCAGCAATGAAGCCATTCAAGCCTGGGCTTTTCTTTGTTGTGAGGGTGTTTATTACTGATTCAATCTCCATCTTGGTTTTTGGTCTGTTTAGGTTTTCTGTCTCTTCATGACTCAATTTTCCTAGATTGTATGTGTCCAGGAATCTATTGCTTCTAGATTTTCCAATGTGTTGGAGTAATGCTGTTTGTAGGAATTCCTGGTTTTTTTTTTTTATTTCTGTGGTATCCATTGTTGCATTTCATTTTTCTTCTCTAATTTATTCGTTTAGATCTTCTCCCTCTCATTTTTGGTTAGTTGGCCCAATGCTGAGTCAATTTTAATTATTTCTAAAAGAACCCAGTTCTTCATTTCACCTATCTTTTGTATTTTTGTTTCAATTTTTTTAATTCTCTAATTTTAATTATTTCTTTCCTCCTAAAAATGTTTTGATTTGTTGTTGTTTTTCTAAGTCCTTGAGATACACTGATAGCTCATTTATTTGATGCCTTTGCAATTTCATGATTTAGGCAACAATTACTGTGAACTACCCTCTTAAAACTGCTTTTGTTGTAACCCATAAATTTTGATATGTTGTAGTGTCATTTTCCTTCACTTCCAGAAGTTCTTGATTTCCCTCTTAGTTTCTTCTATGACACACTGTTCATTCAAGACTGTGTTGTTCAGTCTCCATGTGTTTGCATATTACCAGAGATTCTTGAGTTATTTTCCAGATTAATTCCATTGAGGTCAGAAAAGATGCATGGTAAGATTTCAGCTTTTTTTTTTTTTTTTTTTTTTACTTTGCTGAGCCTTGCTTTAAGGCCTAGCATATTTTCTGTTCCAGAAAGTTCCATGCACTGACAGAAAAACTGTGGAATAAAAGTTCTGTGGATATCAGTGAGGTCCATTTGGCCCATGGTGTCATTAGTTCTGTTGTTTTTTGTTGTTGTTGTTGATTTTCTGTCTGGTTAGTACTTAGATGGGAGACTTGGACTATGTCTCTCCATTTTCTCCTAACCTATAGAGTTTCTGATGAGAAATCAGCTTTTAGTCTAACTGGAGATCCTCTGAAAGTAATCTGGCATTTCTCTTTCACATTTTAGAATCTTTTGGTTATGTTTCACTGTTAAATATTTGACTACAATGCATCACAGTAAAGATATTTTCTGATCATGCCTATTAGGAATTCTGTGTGTATTGTGTACTTCGACGTCCATTTTCTTCAAATCAGGGAAGTTTTCTGTAATTATTTCACTGAATAGGCCTTCTATTCCATACTTCCTTTCCACACCTTCTGGAACTCCTACAACCTACATGTTGAGTCCTTTGATAGTATCCCATTGGTTTTGGACATTGTTTATAATGTTTCTAATTTCATCTTCCTTTTTGGCCTGACTTTGATACTTCTAAAGATTGACTGTTTCTTTCTTGTTTGTTTTAAGATTTGTTTATTTATTTGAAAAGCAGAGTTAGAGGCAGAGGCACAGAGAGAGAAAGAGAGTGAAAGAGGTCTTCTATTTGCTGGTTCACTCCTCAAATGGAGCTGACCCAATCTGAAGCCAGGAGCCAGGAGCTTCCTCCAGGTGTCCCACATGGATGCAAGGGCCCAAGCATTTGGTCCATCTTCCACTGCTTTCCCAGGTACATTAGCAGGGAGCTGGATTGGAAGTGGAGCATCAGGGAATTGAACCGGCGCCCACATGGGATGCTGGCACTGCAGGCTGTGGCTTTACCCCTATGCCACAGAGCTGACCCAAGATTTGCCTCCTAATTTGGATATTCTTTCTTCTACCTCCCCAAATCTGTTTTAAGGCTTTCAACTTTTTTTTATTTGACATTGAATTCTTCATTTCTATTATTTCAGTTTGATTTCTCTTCATAATCTCAACCTCATGGGAAAATTTTTCCTCCAGGTTATGTATGGATTTCTTTAACTCATAAATTTGCTTCTCACTGCTTCTGAGTAATTTATGGTCAATCTTTTGAATTCCTTTTCAGGCATTTCATCCATCTCTTTGTCTTCACATTCTAATATTGAAGGCTTGTTGTGTGCCTTTTCAGGAGTCATGTTATCTTCGTTAATGTTATTTCTTGAATTTCTCTGTTTAGTTTTAGGGATTTGTTGTTTTTCTCCTCTATTGGATTTTATCTTTGAACAATGACTGTGGCTTGGTGGGGTGTCTGCTCTTTGAGTGAATACCCAGAGGTGTGTATTGGGTGTGGCTAGGGAGCTCTGGTCAGTGCTTGAGTGGGATGATACCTGAGGTGGGCATGGTAGATCTTTTCTACTGTCAGCAGGATCATTTCTGTTGGCATTATTACAGCCTCACCTCCTTGTTTTCAAGATGATCAATGCCTGGGTCTAGCCCACAGTGGGTGCAACACTCACCCCTGCTACTGCATGAACTGCACATAAGATCTGTTCAGTTCTCAGTTTGAGCCCAGATCCTGCTGCAATGACCCACACTAGACAATCAGGCAGCTCTGTACCTCTGGCATGGGATGTGGGGACTGCCCAGAGACCCATCTACACCCTGCACCCTATTGTGCAGTCAGTGTTCCACAGTCTAAGCACACAAGTCTCCCGCAGTCGTGGGGCACAGAGGATCCCTTTCCTCCCCACCAGCTCCTCCTGTCCACAGGGAGAACAGAAACTTTCCCAGGGCCCGCTGCCTGTAGGTGCCCTTCCTTGGTGGTTTGAGCATTGGAGCCTGTGAGATGTTGAGAGAATGGGGGCTTCTCACAATCCTACGTAGATGCCCAATCCCCAGTCAGTCCTCCCAGCCAGACTCAAGGTTAGTGGAGAATGTGGATTTTTCCCTTTAGTAAAATCCCTGATCTCACATGCACACAAGAGCTGCCACAGCTGGTATTGGTGTCAAAATAGCACCTTCTCCCTACTGCTTGCTCAGTGCCTTATGGGGGGATGCGAGAAAGAAATGTGCTTTTTTTTTTTTCTCCCCACTGGGTTAGGCAGGTACCCTACCCCTCATTAGGCCTACAGGCTGGTCTCGGACAGTGCAGTCCTCAAGGCTGTCCCTCCAGCTCTATCATCAGTGGCATGGGCTGCTGCAGTCTGCTCTCACCTCGCTCCCCCAGATCTCAGCTGCAGGAATTGTGGTTGTGTCTGCACCTTCCATGCTGATCCACAACACCCCTCTTCCTTCTGTAGAATATGCACTGCAGGTTTCTCTCCAACTCTCCCCTGGGAATAAACTTCCTCTACTTTTGTTTTCTGCTTTTTTCCCCTCATCTAAAGCAGTATGTCGTCTTTGTATTCAGCCATCTTGGAATTCCTGTCTGCAGTGGTCTTAAGTGGACAATGGATGCTGAAAGTAAGTTTTCCTTCTCCCACTCTTTCCTGTGTTGGTGGTTAAGGTGGAAAACACATATGCATTTTATTTTTTTCAAAGGTCTATGCATTTATGTATTTGAAAGACATTGTTACAAAGAGAGGGAGGGAGATTGCTGAGGTTGGTCCAAAGCCAAGAGCCAGGAACTTCTTCTGGGTCTCTCAAATGGGTTCAGGGACCCAAGTGCTTGGGCCATCCCCTCCTGCTTTCCCAGGAATTCGGAAGTGGATCAGCAAGGACTCAAACAGCACCCATATATAATGCTGGTGTCACAGGCAGTGGTTTAACCCACTATGCCATAGCACCAGCCTCTAGATAAGTATTCTGATCTTCCATGCCTTCACTTTTGATACAGGCAGACAGTTTGCCTTCCCTAACAAAATGTGGTTCAGCAGAGCACTGGTGCGTTGCACGCATTGAACAGATCACCGGAGATAATGTGAACACAGAAACATCAGTGAAATGAAGGGACATGCATTCATGTTTATGTAAATCATTTCACTCTTTTGCAGAGGGGATGGTAGTGGTGTTTTTGTGTTGTTATTGATTGTTTCACTGTGTCATGTCTCTCTGTGGACAGGAGGGGCTAGTGGGGAGGAAAGGGATCCTCTGTGCCCCACGACTGTGGGAGACTTGTGTGCTGAGACTGCAGAACACTGACTGCACGACAGGGTGCAGGGTTAGATGGTCTCTGGGCAGTCCCCACGTCCCATGCCAGAGGTTCAAAGCTGCCTAATTGTCTACTATGGGTCATTGCACAGACACTATGTTATGTGAAAACACTATGTTTTTACATACTGGGCCTTTCCCTGCGATTTGTATCCATTTCTCTGATGAATTAAAATTCTTTCTGTATTCTACTAATCATTATCTTCTCCTATACTGAGAATGTCTTCCAGGTGATGGAGGGAAAGTATGGAGGGGTCAAGGAACAACAACTGAAACTGTTCTAACTAGGTAAAGCATTTCTTGTCAGGTGAACACCGTCAAGTGGCCCTCACTCTTGATGTGGTGGGAGAGATGATGTTGTCAGGCATTCTGGCAGGGAGCTGGGATGGATGGCAACAGTGGGAGGGTGTCCCTGAGGTCTGCAAGGGTCTGCAGAGTTGAGCAAAGCTGGTTTTCTCTATACAGCCAAGTCAAAAGGGCTGGGGTGAGTCTAGTGTGGAGCAGGGAAATGGAAGCCAGTTTTGTGGGAGAACAGAGGGGAGGGAACTTTCTCTGAGGCCCAGCCTCTTCTCACCACAAGGTTGTCTGATGGCTAGAACAGGTGGGTCCAAGGTCGCAGTCCTGGGGTAAGGAGAGAAGCATAAGCAAAGCAGTTCTGATCAGTCAGTTCAGCTCAACGGTGATGAGGCGCAGAATGGAGCATGCATGACTCTTATCCAGGGTGCATGGGGAAGAAGGTTCTGTGCCGTAAGCTGTTTTCCAGTTTCCCTTAATCTGCACTGATTTCCAGGGGCACAAGGCTCACAGGAGAGCCAGGCTTGTCAGCATGCCTTCCTGGGTAGCCATAATGTCACTCGTCCCTGATCCCAGGATGGAGGGCACATTTTCCATTGACTCAGAGTGGCACTGCAGACCACAGAGGCCTTCAGACAATATTAAACATTGCTGCTTGGATCCGAATATCCCTTGGCTGAAAAATCAGGCAATCCGATAGCAGTTACACATCTGGGAATACATCCAGATTCCTGGTTTACCCATCATAGAACTTTTAAAACTGAATAAAGTTCTATCCAGAAATCTATAATCTCAGATATTCTCAACACAGTGTTTGAGGCCCTGGTTATATCATCTCACTTGATTTAATGAACCTACATTGTGTTCATATAGCATAACATTGTTGTGTACATCAGGAATTCACACAATCACAACTGGTCACTTTACAATCAGAACAGTTAAAAAGCAGCTAGGGGGTGGCATTTGGCAGCAAGTTTTGTTGTTCATATTTTAAATCTGTACAATATCCTTTAAGCCTCCGAGTCAGCTCTTTTCTTGTGTGTCATAAAAAAAAAAAACAAAAAAACAAAAAAAACAAAACAAAACAAAAAAACCACTAATTATTTCCTATGCTTTTTCATGGAGTTGTTTTATTCACCTAACTCTGGTAAAACTGTAACAGTTCTAACAGGATCCCTTGAGTGCTGTCCTGTAGTGTTAAGTTATACTTGTAATTGGAAGGGTTGTGAGTATCACTAGCCCTCCACTGCCACCCCCCAAGCCCTGTTGTCAACAGACGAGAAAACTGGAGGCACCGTGTGACAAGGTACTCAAGTCCACACCGCTGGTTGTGACACAACCATTTCTCCAACAGGACAGCCTTCAGATGACACAGACAGTGCCAGTTTGTCAACATGCTGACATCATATAAGTACTTAATGAGTCCTTAATTTTAGTTCATTCCCATCTTAAAAATGTGACTTGGGCCATTACTCCTTGGTAAATCCTTTCAATGAGTCAAATGAATCTAAACTTTCAATGGACCAAGTAAGCTCAACTGAATCAAAGTTCTGAGGCCAGGTGGGACTGGCTGCCACTGGCTCTTTGTTGCTTCCCATGCCACTTGCCCTCACGGACCTTGTGCCAGGCCCTGTATGATGCCAAGGGCATCCTCACTCTGTTCAAAGTAGTCTCACTTGTTAACGCTCATGTTCCTGTTCTCACCTTTCCCTTCAGTCCTAAAACTCCTTCTCCACTCCCTTCCCCCTGCTAAATGAGGTCACCAGCACCCCTGGTTGCATCTTGTCCTTTTCCTTCATAGAACTTTCACCAATTACATACTGATATTTATAAATAGCTATTCAGTTCTCCAACCTTGGAACTATTTTATTCATTGTTGCATAGTATTTTTTGAAGAGTTTTTTATTATTGTTTTTTTTATTTGACAGATAGAGTTAGACAGTAAGAGAGAGAGACTCTTCCTTCCGTTAGTTCATCCCCTAAATGGCCACTATGGCCAGAGCTACACTGGTCCGCAGTCAGGAGCCAGGTGCCTCCTCCTGGTTTCCCATGCAGCTACAGGGGCCCAAGCACTTGGGCCATCCTCCACTGCCTTCCTGGGCCACAGCAGAGAGCTGGACTGGAAGAGGAGCAACCAAGACTAGTACCTGGCACCCACATGGGATGCTGGCACTGCAGGCAGAGGATTAACCAAGTGAGCCATGGTGCTGGCCCCATTGCATAGTATTTCATAAATATTTTTTGAATGTGTAAATAAATGGTTGTATTCAATACAATGGCTGCTCCAAGAGTAGGAAAATCCTCTATTCAATTCCTTAAATTGACTGTTCCCATCCCTAATGGAGAGTTATTGGGTATTAAATATTAGATTCCTTTAGATGGTCATGCAATATTTAATTTTTCATGAACATAATTGATTGAATACCATATAAGCCATTAGATTTTATCCAGGTTTTCACTTTCTTTGCACTGCACCAGCAAACACCTGTGTGTGCCTATCTGTGCCCTTGACTCATTAGATCCTGGGTACAAACTCTTCAAAATGGAATTGCTGTATAAGTTTTGTGATGCTGTACTGTCAGTCAAATATGTTGCTTAAAGTAATTAATTACAGGAATAAGTGTATGCTTTTGCCTTAAAAATAAGTTCATATTTTTCTACATGTCACATCCAAATATGATTAGCCTGTATTGGTTAATGGCCATTTACACCTCAGTATTTGTTTATTTATTTATTTTTTGATAGGCAGAGTGGACAGTGAGAGAGAGAGACAGAGAGAAAGGTCTTCCTTTGCCGTTGGTTCACCCTCCAATGGCCGCCACGGCCGGCGCGCTGTGGCTGGCGCACCGCGCTGATCCGATGGCAGGAGCCAGGTGCTTCTCCTGGTCTCCCATGGGGTGCAGGGCCCAAGGACCTGGGCCATCCTCCACTGCACTCCCTTGCCACAGCAGATAGCTGGCCTGGATGAGGGGCAACCGGGACAGAATCCGGCGCCCCAACCGGGACTAGAACCCGGTGTGCCGGCGCTGCAAGGCGGAGGATTAGCCTAGTGAGCCCGGCGCCGGCCTACACGTCAATATTTAACATGCTTTAAACACATCTCTCCTCAGAGAATTAATACTTCCATGGTTTCACAGTATTCATATGGCTCTATAGATATGGATGGCTGCATTCCTCTGTCAACGATTTTTGTTAGACATCTCTCGTGGTGTTACATAGTTACCATATCAATATCTTTGTAAGGAAATCATAAAAACTCATGGTGATTGGTTTCTGCAGAAGAATAAGCAAGCAAAAAAACCTCATGGTCATATATGAAGTTTTACTTTTTATTTACCTGAGACGCAGAAAGACATTCACCTCTTATGCCCACAATGCCTGGGGCTGGACCAGGCTTAAGCTGAAAGGCAAGAACTCAATCCAGACCTCTCACATGGTTGGCAGGAGCCCACTCACTTGATCCTGCTGCCCCCCAAGGTCTGTACTAGCAGGAAGCTGGAGCTGAGTATCAGACCCAGGCACTGTGATCTGAGGCATGGATGTGTTTGCTACATCTCAACCACGGGGCTGACCATCCGCCCCATGATGACTTTTATGCAGAAGAACTAAAGCACACCTCTGTGCTGCTGTGCCTTTTCTCTTTACTATTATTACCATGACTCTGTTTCTGACCCAAGCGTGAGCCTTAAATGTAAACTCTGACATTGATTTCTCTGTTAATGAGCTGCACTGTGAATTCTCCAATCTGAATTGATTAAAATCCCCCAAAGCCTGTGGTTTACACAGCACATTTTGTGCAGATACTGGCATTGAGACGGTCCTGTAACACACGATTTACAGAAGAGGTCTTGGTGGGATTTTTTTCCTACTTGATGAAGGCAGCCCCTGATCACTGACAAACTTGTCAAAACCCCTGTGTTCTGGAGACCTCGAATCAAGTCAGCGCAGAGAGAAAGAGAAAGCACACAAAGCCTTTGGCTCATATTGAAATGTTTGAAGTGACTGCCTTAATCCCCACCTCGAGGCAAATCGGTGATTTCATACCAGACGCTGCTGCATCGTGTGCCTGTGTTCCAGAAAGTAAAAGCAAAAGCAATTAATCCGCCAACCCCGAGGAAAGGGGTCACTTTCCCTGACATCCAGTGGCCATTCAATAAGCTGAGCTATATTTGGGGAGGGGGCAGGAAGCACAGGAGCAGGAGCCTGCAGGACGGCTGCCCCTCCCCTGCACATCCCCTCCTGAGGAGGTGGGCTAGGGACTCACACAGTCCCTGAACGGTCACTAACAGGTCAGCCCAAGTGCATTGGGTCAGGGCCAGAACACGGGTGAGCCAGAGATGGAGAACTTGTTAGAGCAGCAAAATCCACGAGTGGCCACCTGCACCCCACCCAGTCCCGCCTTCCCCTGAATCCAGAGATGAATGCTTACTCCATTTTCTGGGAAAGGAACGGCTTCTCCTGAAGCTAACCTGGCTGGCTGAGGCCCATGGATACAGTCTGCCTAGAAGGAGGGGTTGGGGGTTGTCGAGGGGCTGACCCCCAACTTTAAGGAGCTCTGTGTGATAGGTGGGGATGCAGCGGCCCAATCCTGTCCATTTCAGCAACCAGGGCTGTGGAATCTCACACAGCATTGGGTACTCTGTGCTTCCGGTCCTCTCTGGAGGAGACTGCCTCCTTTAATTTCTTGTCTCTGTCTCTGGGATGTATTTAATCACTTCAGACAATGAGTGTAGTGATTGAATTAGGCTTCTGATTTATAAAGGAGCAGGCAATAACTTTAATTTTATAATACAAAGCCTTGGCATGTCAGGTATTCATTGATCAAAGTGAATTGACACACTAGGGTTGTTTTCCTAGGACCACACTAGGTGCAGGATTTTGTCTTCCCGATGACCCAAATGATGACGTGCAGCTTCCCTGGATGCAGGTCCAAATCCAGAAGGTGGTGGCTGTCATCCATCAGTCCGGAGTGTCTCATATCGTCTCACATTCTTGCCATTCTGAGCATAAATAAAGTGCAGCTCCTTGTCTTCAGAGGTGTTGGATGGTTAAGGAAGATATTCAACACCCCTGCTCGATGTATTTCTCAAGGGTTTCATCCCCATTTAAGGAGCAGGTTTGCTTATTAATGCACAGGTAGTATTCTTTGAAATCCATTTGAATATAAATAGTCTTCAGAACACTAGGACAATGAATTGGCTTTTACCATTAAAAATAAATTTTCTTCATAAATAATGAGAGATGGTAACATTTTGAAGTCAATTACTGAGCAACAATAAAATGTGCAGGAGGGGCCGACCTTTTGGTGCATCAAGTTAAGCCACCACTTGCAATTGCAGCATCTTACATGGGAGTACTGGTCTGAGTCCTGGCTGCTCTGCTTCTGACCCAGCTACCTGCTAACATGCCTGGAAAAGCAGCAGAAGAGGGCCCAAGTACATGGGCATGTGACAGCCACGTGGGAGACCCAGATGGAGTTCCTGGATTCTGGCATTGGCCTGGTCATTGTGCACATTTGGGTAGGGAACCAGTGGAAGGAAAATTCCTCTCTCTCTCTGTCTCTCCTCCATCTCTCTCTGTAATTATGCCTTTCAAAACAAATAAATAAACCTTAAATTATTTAAAAATCATTATGGTGGTCAGGAGGGTTATAATCTGTGTCAGTGAATAGATCCCTTAGTTCTATAAAAGATTTTCTCTGGAAGCTAGTTTGGCTTGGTGGGGAGATGGGGGTATGGAGGGAATCGGGGCGGGAGAGAATATATTTGTCTGATTTTTCCATAAAAGAATGAATTTACCCTTGTTTTTTGAGAAAATGGATAAACTCTCTATAGAATTACTCCACCATCTGCGGAATTATTGTAGTATAAGAATGGTCAATCTATGGATTTTTATCACATTGGGAAGACAGATATCTGAATCTACTATTTTCAAATATTTTCTATGAACTGGAATGAAAACCATAAAGCTACAATAGAGATTTCAAGTTACTTTCAGGTGAGCATGCATAGAATTTTTATAAAGGACTGCTTAAAAGAGCCAGGAAAAACTTCTGTTCACTGTGAATTGGCTTGCCTGGTGCAAGAGCGGAGCAGTGAATTAACAGGAAGGCATTCTTGTGGAAGACATTTCACTGGCATGATGGCAAAGCAAGGATATGATTCTCTACAGGCTGTTATTAGATTTCTGTGACCCTTCTCTATTGTCAACAGTTGTGTAGATTCCTATCTTCAAGCTAGGTACACTGTTCCATATTAAAAAAAGATCAAATGAAAATGGAAGTCAGTCGATCAGTCCTAGGAGATACATTGTTCAGAACAACAGTCTCTGAATAGCATTATTAAAATTATGATAATAGCAATCACTAAATGTAAGTGGAGTGGGTTAGGAATGTAGTTATCAGCCCAGTGCCTGCCTTTTGGCTTTTCTCTGACTCCAACCAAATTTTGAGTCCAGCTGGCTTCCAGCTGTCCTTTGTGACTTTTAATCATGCTTGAAAACTGCCAGAATCCAAAGGCCATCCAAAGCGATGAGCCATCCTGTGCTGTATAGGAAGATAGCAGAAGTATTGTTTTAAAGAGGTCCTTCTTCTAATTCGTTTCAGCCAATATTTCTAGCCAAGGAGGTGAGTTGTCTTGATATTTACCAAAGGCATCTGAGCACATCCCATCTTATGAATGTATGCTGTTGTCAAACTACATCTTGGCTTATGCATACCACATAGACATATCTACAAATATTCATTGACCCCACTATACCTGTAATGAAATAATTGCTTACATGATATGGAACATGTGCATACATATGTGTGTGTGTATACATATATAATGACTGCTTGATTAAAACTTTCACCCTTACTATTCACGTTATATTTATTTGTACCTCACTTTGCATTTTCAACAGTAGGTTGTAAGAATTATCTAGCAACACAGCTTGTGCAAAAGTGTGTACATGCATTTATGTTTCTTTCAATAAAAGAATATACGTAGAGTGCCAGCTCTGTCACGGAGTGGATGTCATTGCTCGGATATTGTCTGTGTGGAGCTGACCTCATAGTGAGAAAGACAGCTAATAAGTAGATAACTGCATTAATCTGTAGTGTAATTTGAGCTAGTGATGGGTACCATACAGAAACTTAAAGCACATTGGAAAGATCCAGAGTTCAGTTTTGGTAGTTTGCGTGAAAGATGAACTCCCTCAGTAAAGGTGCTGTGTTTATAGCTCTGGATGGCTTGAGGGGTCCAGCTCTGCAGTGTCAAGAAGAGCATGAAGGATATGGCAACAGGAACTGCAAAAGTCAAATAAAAGTACAGAGTTTGGTGTATTTGAGGCCTAAAAGAGTATTCCAGTTTGGCTAGATTTGGGGGTATGAGAGATAAATATAGACACTGAGATGGCAGGTCCATGTAAGGAGTGTGGTTGGGAAGCCAGTAAAGCCAGTAAAGGTGTGATTTATGTTTCTAAAGGGCATTCTTGGCCGCTGATGGAGGAATGGACAAGACAGGAAGAACCAGGAGAGGGCATCTGGCTCCTGGCTTTGGATCGGTGCAGTGCCGGCCGTAGCGGCCATTTTGAGAGGTGAACCAACGGAAGGAAGACCTTTCTCTATGTCTCTCTCTCTCTCACTGTCTAACTCTGCCTGTCAAAAAAAAAAAAAAAAAAAAAAAAAAAGAGAGAGAGAGAGAGAAATGGAAGTAAGTATGAGGATTCAGGTAATAGGTAATGCCAGCTGGGCTTCGGATTGTGTCCCTTAGAGGAAATAAGACACAATCTCATCCTGCAGAGATTCTGAAGACAGAACCAAGAGCATCTGTTGATTCATCAGTGGATTAGAGGTGGAACATAATGGAAATAGTGGGGTGGAAAATGACTCATCTGCGTGAATGGGGGTATTCTTGTTGAGAATGGGGAGCACTGGGAAGGAGCAGTTTCATTGAGAGGTAGAGTTCTAATTTAGACATTAATTATTTATTTAGATTTACTTTTTAAGAAATACAAATTTCATAAGTACAACTTTAGGAATATATTTATTCTTCCCAACATACCAGCCCTCCCACCCACACTCTCACCCCTCCTCCTCCCTCTCCTCTTGCAAGTCCTATTCTCCATTAAGATTAATTTTCAATTAACTTTGTACAAAGAAGACCAACTCTATACTAAGTAAATATTTCAACAATCTGCACACACACACACACCATACACGCACACACAAACACAAACTGAGAACTAGTTTACAGTTAACTCTCACAATACAACTCATTGAGTACAGAGGTCCTGCATGGGGAGTTAGTATACAGTGACTCTTGTTGCTATTTTAACAATTAACACTCTTTTGTATGATGTCAGCAATCATCCAAGGCTCTAGACATGTGCCGATATCTTGCAGGTTTTCTCTGATGTACTCTAATAGTTTGTAGGTTTCAATTGTAGATTTAGATCTTTAATCCATGTTGAGTGGATTTTTGTTTAAGCTGTAAGACAGGGGTCTTGCTTCATACTTCTGCATGTGGAAATCCAGTTATCTCAGCACCATTTGTTGAAGAGATTGTCCTTGCTCCAGGGATTGGTTTTTGCTCCTTGGTGAAATATAAGTTGGTTGTAGAAGTTTGGATTGCTTTCTGGTATTTCTATTCTCTTCCATTGGTCTATACATCTATTTTTGTACCCGTACCAGGCTGTTTTGATTACAGCTGCCTTGTAGTATGTCTTGAAATCTGGTTTTGTGATGCCTCCGACTTTGTTTTTGTTGTATAAGATTTCTTATCTATTTGATTTCTCCTATGCCTCCATATGAATTTCAGCATAATTTTTTCTAGATCAGAGAATGTCTTTTGTATTTTGATTTGTATTGTATGGAATCTGTAAATTGCTTTTGGAAGAATGAACATTTTGATTATATCGATTCTTCCAATCCATGAACATGCAAGATTTTTCCATTTTTTGTATCTTCTATTTCTTGCTTTAATGTTTTATAATTCTCATCATAGAGATCTTTGGCATCTTGTTTAAATTTATCCCAAGATATTTGATTTTTTTGTAGCTATTATGAATAGGATCAATCTTAGAAGCTCAATCTCAGCCTAGGGGTTGTCTGTGTATAGAAAGTCTGTTGATCTTTGTGTATTAATTTTATGTCCTGATACTTTACCAAACTCTTCTATGAATTCCAATAGTCTCTTGATGGAGTCTTTTGGATCCCATATATATAGAATCATGTCTTCTGCAAATAGGGATGGTTTGACTTCCTCCTTCCCGATTTTTATCCTTTTGATTTCTTTTCCTTGACTAATGGCTCTGGCTAAAACTTGCAGGACTACATTGAATAGCAGTGGCAAGAGTGAGCGTCCTTGTCTGGTACCAGATCTCCATGGGAATGCTTCCCACTTTTCCCCATTCAGTAGGGTGCTCACCATGGGTTTGTCATAAGTTGTCTTGATTGTGTTGAGGAATGTTCCATCTATACTCAGTTTGCTTAGAGTTTTCACCATGAAACGGTGTTGTATTTTATCAAATGCTTTCTCTGCATTTATGGAGATAATCATATGGTTTTTTATTTTTTGCTTTGTTAATATGATGGATCGCATTGATTGATTTGTGCTTGTTGAACCATCCCTGCATACCAAGGATAAATTCCACTTGGTCCAGGTGAATGATCTTTCTGATGTATTGTTGCATTCAATTGGCCAGAATTTTGTTGAGGATTTTTGCGTCTATGTTCATCATGGAAATTGGTCTGTAATTCTCTTTCTCTGTTGTATCTTTTTCAGGTTTAGACATTAAGGTGATGCTGGCTTCATAGAAAGAATTTGGAAGTATTTCCTCCCTTCCAATTGTTTTGAAATACTTGAGAAGGATGGGAATTAGTTCTTCTTTAAATGTCTGGTGTAATTCAGCAGTGAATCCATCCAGTCCTGGACTTTTCTTTGTTGGGAGGGCCTTTATTACTTTTTTAATTTCTCTCTTGGTTATGGCTCTGTTCAGGTTTTCTGTGTCTTCATGGCTCAATTTAGGTAGTTTGTATGTGTCTAGGAAGCTATCCATTTTCCTAGGTTTCCCAGTGTGTTGGCATACAGCTCTTTGTAGTTATTTCTGATGACTATTTCTGTGGTGTCTGTTGTTACATTTGCTTTTTCATCTTTAATTTCATTGATTTAGGTCTTCTCTCTCCTTCTTTTGGTTAGTTGGGTCAGTGGTTTGTCAATTTTTTTTTTATATTTTCAAAAAAAGAAATCCAGCTCTTCATTTTGCTAATCATTAGTATTTTTAAAATTTTTTCCTTATATCTTATTTAATTTTAATTATTTCTTTTCTCCTACTAGTTTTGGGTTTGGTTTGCTGTTGTTTTTCTAGATCTTTGAGATGCATTGATAGCTCATTTATTTGGTGTCCTTCCAGTTTCTTGAGGTATGCACCAATTGCTATAAACTTTCCTACCTCCTACTGATTCTGCTGTATCCCATAAGTTTTGATATTTTGTTAGTTTTTTTTTGCTTCCAGAAAGTTTTTGATTTCTTTTTAGATTTCTTCTATGAACCACTGTTCATTCAGGAGCTTGTCTTTAGTCTCCATGTGTTTGCAAATGTTCTAGAGATTCCTGAGTTGCCAATTTCCAGCTTCACTCCATTGTGGTACAAGAAGATTCATGGTATGATTTTGATGTTTTTAAATTTTCTGAGACTGCTTTATGGCCTCATGTGGTCAATCCTAGAGAAAGTTTCATGCATGGTGAGAAAAATGTATTCTGCAACTGCAGGGTGAAAAGTTCTATAAATCTGATCTATATTGTTTTCTGGTTGCTCTGTCCATTGCTGAAAGTGGGGTATTGATGTTCCCCCATTATTATTGTATTGGAGTCTATGTCTCCCTTTACATCCCTTAACATTTTTTTAAATAGCCAGGTGTCCTGTAATTAGGTGCATATATGTTTATAATAGTTATGCCTTCCTGTTAAATTGATCCTTTAATCATTACATAGTGCCCTTCTTGGTCTCTTTAAACAGTTTTTGTGTTAAAGTCTATTTTGTCAGATATTAGGATGGCTGCACGATTTCTTTTTTGGTTTATATTAGCATGAAATATCTTTTTCCATCCTTTTACTCTTAGTCTCCATGCATCTTTGTTGGTGAGATGTGTTTCTTATAGATAGCAAATAAATGGGTTTTGTTTTTTATTCCCTTCAGCCAGAGAATTGAGACCATTTATATTCAAGTTTACTATTTATAAGTAATGACTTTGCTCTGCCATTTTTCCAAAAATAGTCCTATTTTTTACTTTGAATTTCCTTTGAACTTTTACTGAGAGATTTTCTTCCTTTACCTTCTTTTGTAGTGATGACCATGTTTCTGTGTTTCTGTGTGCAGCACATCCTTAAGCATCTTTTGCAGGGCTGGACAAGTGGTGAGAAATGCTTTCAATTTCTATTTGCCATGGAGGGTCTTTATTTCATCTTAATTCATAAATGAGAGCTTTGCATGGTATAGTATTCTGGGTTGATAGTTTTTTTTCTCTTAAGTCTTGGAATATATCTCACCATTCTCTCCTAGCCTGTAGGGTTTCTGATGATAAGTCCACTGTGAGTCTAATTGTAGATCCTCTGAAAGTATTCTGATATTTCTCTTATGCACATTTTAGAATCTTTTCTTTATGACTTTACTGTGGTACTTTGATTACATTGTGTCGTGTTGAAGATCTTTTCTGGTCATGTCTATTAGGAATTCCAGGTGCTTTCTGTACTTGATTGTCCCTTTCTTTCTCCAAATCAGGGAAGTTTTCTGTTATTATTTCACTAAAAGGCCTTCTAATCCTTTCTTTCTTTCCACACATTCAGGAACTCCTAAAACTTGTATGTTTGGTCGTTTGATAGTAACCTATAGATTCCCAACAGTGTGTTTCAGTTTTCTAATTTCCTCTTCTTATTTTTGGTTTGACTGTATAATTTCCTGTGCTTTGTCTTCTAAGTCCAATATTCATTCTTCCTCTTCACCGATTCTGTTGTTAAAGCTCTCCGCTGCATTTTTTAATTTATTCTATTGAATTGTTCATATCATTTTGATTTCTCCTTAATGTCTCGGTTTCGTGGGAGAAATTTTCTTTCATGTCCTGTACGGATTTCAATAGTTTGTGCATTTGCTTCTGATCACTTCTGTGTAATCTTATCAATTGTTTGAATTCCATTTCTCACATTTCTTCCACCTCATCTTCACAATCTAGTATTGAAGTGTGTTGTGTTCTTTTGGAAGCGTCAGGTTGTCTCCCTTATTCTTGTTTCTTGAATTGGTGGGTTCGTTGTTCGGCATTTATGGAGATAGTCACTGGTTTCTTCTTCTTTTTCTTCTTCTTCTTCTTCTGCTGCTGCTGCTGCTGCGGCATTTATGTTTGTACAGTTCCTCTGTAGATAGTGGAGTGTCTGCTTTCAGTGCCTATTTAGTGGCTTGTAGTGGGTGTGGCCAGGGAGCTCTTTTCTGTTCTCCAGGGTCAAAGGCATGTCTGAGGTGACACACCCGGGTTTGGCGAAGTTAGTATTCTTTTTTTTTTTTTTTTAATCAAAAGGAAAGTTTTTCTGCTCAGCTGAGCTCCTCTCTTCAAAGGAGACCAGTGCCTGAGTGTTAGCCACAGTGGGTATAATATCCATGCACTCTGCCCTGAGGACCACACAGAGGATCTGTGCAGTCTGCAGTGTAAACTCAGATTCCTCAGCGGTGTCCCTCACCAGGTAACCAAGAGTCCCCCACAGTGACTGCTCCAAGTCCCAGACACACCATGAGTCCTCTGACACAGCCTCGGTTTTTTCACAGTCCTGGCACACAAGCCTCCCACAGTCACGAGCTCCCAGCCGCTTGTTAGTTCTCCCCCCCAAAGTCAGGAGTCTCTGTTTGGCTGGCAACTGGGCATGGACACAAGCTGGCACAGCCTTACATGTGTCCAAAATGGCCCCCACCCTATCAGCTTGTTACAGGATGACATTGTAAAGTGACCAGGGAGAGAGAAGCATGTCCATCCTTTTCTTTTTCCTCTCCGCTAGTTTGGCAGGTATAGTACCCACCATAGGGCTCCAAGCTGGGTTCCCTGTAGGCTCTTCCTGCAGCTTTATGGCCAGTGGCTTGGGCTGCTGCAGTCTGGTCTCACCTCACTTTCCAGTGCTATTGCGTAGGCTCTTGGCTGCTGGAGTCCTGAGTTGTCGGCATCCATGCCCTCCACATAGGTCCACCGTGTTCTTCTAATTTGCATAGAGTTTCCTCTGCCATTTTCTCCCTAACTCTTCTCTGATACTGCACTCTCCTCACTTTTTTAAAACTGTCTTCTAGACCAGCACCGTGGCTCACTAGGCTAATCCTCCACCTGCGGCGCCAGCACCCCAGGTTCTAGTCCCGGTTGGGGCACTGGTTCTGTCCTGGTTGCTCCTCTTCCAGTCCAGCTCTCTGCTGTGGCCCAGGAGTTCAGTGGAGGATGGCCCAAGTGCTTGGGCCCTGCACCCACATGGGAGACCAGGAGGAAGCACCTGGCTCCTGGCTTTGGATCGGTGCACCTTGCCAGCCATAGTGGCCAATTGGGGAGTGAACCAATGGAAGGAAGACCTTTCTCTCTGTCTCTCTCTCTCTCACTGTCTAACTCTGCCTTTCAAAACAAAACAAAACAAAACAAAACAAAAGACTGTCTTCTCCTAGACTAGAGCAGTAAGCTCCCGCCCTACTCCACCATCTTGGAACTCCACTCTAGACATATTAATTTAGATATGACAGTGCAGATGAGTTACAAAAGCAATTCGCTGTACAGATCTGAGCTCAACTCTGGAATTATGAACATGGCAGAGAGTGAAGTATACACATTTAAAGCCAACCAAGCAGTGAAAACAGATAGGAAACAAAGAAACAAATGAGAGGTCTGAACCATAAAACCCCCTGACAGAGGCCAGTAAAGCATCCAGCTTTGAGCACTGCAAAGGAGCAGCTTATGGGGGTACATGTGTGGAAACCTACCACCAGGCTTGTGCGGCTGCAGGAGTTATTAGACTCTACCTGGCTCTTTGAAATCCAGAAGGATTTTGCAAAACAAGAACAATGGCAGATTAGAGTTCTATTTCAAGAAGACTGGAAATGATGTTTGTAAACTGATACATAAAGTACCATGTTGGGATCTCCAAGGCATTAGGTAGAGCTAATTTTTATGCTTTCACCTCATTAAAAGAAGATTTTAATGAGCTTTGAATAGCTCTTTGAAGATATTTATAACTTCAATCAGTTCTCATATTTATCAGACTTTAATTTCAAACTATTTAGCTATCTTTCAACAAAATGAAAGATCAATGGACTAAAAACCTTTTCCTCTGAATTTATTTTCCATTTTAATGAATCATAGCTTTCAGTGTAAAGTTTTCACATGAAAATCCACACGTATACAGAAAGGAAGCCGTTCCATGGCCATCATTGCCAATACTTATCATTTATGAAAGGGCAGTTTCATGACCCTGTCCAGCTGTGAGGATGCTCAGTAGTAATACTGGGACTCATATGTCTTAGATCTGAAATATAAAGCTCTAGATTCATTTCTGTTGTTTAAAATATTTGCTTGTTCATTTTGTTTGAAAGAGAGAGAGAGAGAGAGAGAGAGAGAGAGAGAGAGAGAGATCTGCTGCTTCATTCCCTAAGAGACCATGATAGCCAGGGCTGATTCAGGTGAAAACCAAGAACCACAAAGTCCATCTGAGTTTCCCACATGGGTGGCGGGAACCATAGTATTTGGGTAGTCATCCACTTGCCTTCCTAAGTACATCAGCAGGGAGCTGGATTGGATGTGCAGAGTAGCTGCATTTGAACAAGACAACTCAATATGAGACACAGATGTCCAGAGTAGCTGCTTAACCCACTGTGCCACAACATTCACCACACTAATTTCACTTTTATGTAACATTTTAGGGATAAGAAGAGCAGAAGTTCGTTATTTCTTACTGCCATGTTTTCCAAGTTAAAGGACAAGGGGAAGATAGTTAAGATAAATTAATGTAAAATCAGGTGTCACTTCTTTGTGCTTTGATGTGGAGATCAGTACAAAGTGAAAATAAACACTATAATTTCATACTTTGGGACTCACATCTAATTTCATAATAAGGAACTCATGGTTTTTCCAAAGTAAAACAGAAATGTTTAGGGTTTTAGATGTACTGACCGTTTACAGAATCTTCTACATCAGAACTCTAATTGGACATGTTTTGAGTTTAAAAACAAACCGTGTTTTTCAGGAACTGGGTTCTAATGGATAATGGGTGTGTGAGAGAAAAACCAAAGTTATTCCAGATAATGAAAACCAAGAGAAAATATGCATGATCTGTTCCATTGCATGAAGCATGGGAAACCCCTATATTTTCAAAATATTAACTAAAAAGGTCAAAATAGTTACTGCCTACAGCACATGTAAAGGGAGCTAGTATACACTAAAATCTGGAATTTGTTATAGAGAAATCATGGCTACTTAGCTGGGTGCAGGTAGACGATTATGCACCTTACCATATCTACAGCATGATAAGAAATCAAAGTTCAATGCAGAGGAACACCATAGATGTTCATTGTGCTGCTCCTGCTGTGCAGGTGGGAGAGCCCCTGGGCTTACAGCAGCGCTGCCCAGGAGCTGCCTGCTAGCCTTTCTGGCCTCTCTTCAGGGCAGAGGGACAGTAAACATACTCTTTCCCCAGGCTTCGGACTGCCGCATAAGTAGCCCCTTTAAGGGCGGCGGGGCGTGGGGGGGGATGGATTTTGAAGGATTGACGTGCTCTTAGCCAGTGGGTGAAGCCAGAAGCATACTCCATGCCCAGGAATTCTCAGACTCCTGTTAATCCTGGTAGACCCGAGACTTCCATCTCTTAAATCCATTCTATGTGTTCCTCTTGAAGCCACCAAACAGTGCCTTGAATGCGGACGCCAGATACCATCAGACCCCAGTCTCCTGGCCACTCTCCCTTAGCCCAACTCACTAGATCAGGGGAATGGTGCAGCACCCCCTGCAAGGTTCTGCTCACATTACTCCTAAGGGCATTTGCTTCTCCATTGGGGAATGCCTTAGTGGCCAGTACTGTCTCAAGGGGTTTTGTTTAGGGGGAACCCCAGGCCCAGAGCAGAAAGCATGAAGCCTGCTTGACCTGAAGGATATGGCTCTGCTGACCAGCCGGAAACTTGGACACAAGTTGAAAACATAAAAAGGCCAGATAACCACGGTGACACTAACCAGCCCCGTATCTGCAGGCCAGAGTCCAACATGCAGCTCCCCCCCCAATTCTTTGTTCTCCTCATTCCTGTTCCCTAAACTTACCTTTTAATTCTGTTTTCCACAAACTTTTTGACATACCCGTATATGTGTGTCTCTGTGTCTAACTTTATGTATACAGGCATATTTAGGTTTCACAAACCCTTGGGTCGGTGTCTCCACTGTAAGATGAGGAAGTGGGGACTTGTGGATTGATTTGCCTTGCCACAAACCGGAGTGACAAAGCCAGGGTCGGATGACATGGTCTTGCTCTCTCACAGCTCCTGACTTTCTAGTCATGTACCTAAGAGAAAAGAGAAAGTCTGATTCACTTAAAATATGTATTTATACCCATCCTCATGACTGCACATTTATTTAGCTTCTAGTCTCTACATGACATCAACTATCATGGTTGAAATCATTCTTCATGTTCCAAGAACAGCATCCCCAGTGCTTGTGAGCCTGTCTCCATGAGCACATGAGCAAAAAATATGCAGAAAATCAAGCAGAAAAAAGCCACTAGGGAGATAGGCAAGGCCTTTGTTCATAAACACCACAGGGTCTACGGCCATACCACCCTGAACACACCTGATCTCATTTCATAAGCACCAGTGGGTAATAGTTGTATCTATCTATCTTCTGAAAGAAATGATTCTCAACATAAGAAAGTCCAAAAGATTTGTGAAGCTGAGGTATCACGTTGGTCTGCAGGAGTGACACTGCCTGATTTGCAGGTCTTCCCATGACGAGGAGTCTATGCGACTTCTGGGCATAAGGAGCTCTGTGGAGGGCACATTGGACATTGTATGTCTGGGGAGTACAGCACAGTGGTTGGGATGCCAGGGCTCACATTGGTTTGATGCCCCATTCCAGCTCTTGATTCCAGCTTCCAGCTAATGCAGACTTTGGGAGGCAGTGGCGATGCCTCAAGTGATTGGGTTCCTGCCACTCACATAGGAGACCTGGATTGAGTTCCTTGCTTCCCACTTTGGCCCAGGCCTGGCCATTGCAGGCATTTTCGAGAATGATCCAGTGGATGAGAGCTTTCTCTTTCCCTCCCCTCCCCTCCCCTCCTCTCCTCTCTCTCATCTCTATTTCTCTGCCTCTCAACTAAACAAATTAAAGAGAAGAAAATTGTATGTCAATTTAATCCTGTGAATAACACTGTGACATGGGTAGTCCCATTTCCTAAGAAACTGAGGGACTGATTGAGATAACTTGCTCATCCAAAGTCACATGGTCAGGAGGTGTTGGGGCTGATGTAGCCCCAGGTGTATGCCCTGAACACCTATTATTGCCCCAAGTAGCCTTATGACTCACCTGTGTATTAGGACTTTTTGCACTTGCAGTGGTCATTGCTTTGTACAAAGCCATCGGCGTCCAACTGTTGGTGAGGGGCTTTGTGCACTCCTGCCCATGAGGGAGGGTGACAGAATGAGAAGAGAGGGTGTGGCTTCAGCAAGCTACTGCAAGTTCGAAGCCATGATCTGGGATGATTTTCAGGACTGCTAACACTGTGTCCATCTTACACGTTTTCCTATCACGTCTCTTGAAGCATTCCTCGTGTTTTATGTGATCTCCCAGGAACCTTTAAAGATTTCTTCAGAGATGTAAAGGTACATCATTATTAAATACTGTCAGCCTCTCTACGATAGCAACCTTCAGTAGCAGGCCAGGGCCAAGTCTTGGACTGTTCAGACTGTAAACTCTATCTTATTGCCATAAAAATGCCTGCCCCCAAATCTGGCATACCTTCCTAAATATGTCAACATCTCCTGTGATTATTTCAAAATTTAGACATATGCTATAACTGTATCACCCTTCAATAAGCACATGCATTTTTCTCTGGTTAGGCACACTCTGTGTAGTATATCAGCTTAATTTTCCAAGAGCAGATGCTTATTTGGAGTGTGTTGCATCATAAAAAATTACAGAATCTCTTCAGTTCACACTAAACATAACCTCTGTTGGAATCTAGCTAACAGTTAATGCTATAGAGTTAAATCTTGTTGTGAGAAACATGCACAAATAGTAAAAAATAGATTTTTGGCCATTGGAGGGTGAACCAATGGCAAAAGGAAGACCTTTCTCTCTCTCTCTCTCACTATCCACTCTGCCTGTCAAAAAAAAAAAAAAAAAAGAAAAGAAAAAAATAGATTTTTAAAACATGAGAATGTCAGAGTCTATCATATCTCTTACATACCGTGTTGTTTACATAGAGTCTAAAAGAACTTCTACACAGGAGCTTGCTACAAGATGTTGCTGCAGAATTTCTGGTTCATCTGTTTATTCAAAAAATGTCTTCAGTGAGCTGTGCCATGGGATGTAGCCTTGAATAGGGTGGATAGTCTCCTGCCCCCGTAGCATTTAGCTTCCAGTGTTAATGCTAAAGAGCTGTGAGGAGCACCAAGATCCACCTGGAGTTCAGTGGTGAGTGGCCCAGTCCAACCCTGTTCCCAGACCATAGGGGTGTGAACCTAGAACCCTCTTCTTTACATCCTGCTTCCTGTTGCCATTCTGCTTGGTATCCTTATAAACAGATGGCGCAGTATTTTATTTTGTGTATCAAGAATAAATGAAGCAAAGTCAGCTACCTTGGAGGTTTGTTAGTGCACAGTTTTGTCAAACTCTTAAGGCATTTCTTTCATTTGGTGTCCAAGGATGGAGTGTTTTCAATAGCAGAATCGGGCATGGGCCCAAGACTGCAAGTTCTGGGTGAGAAATCAATAGAGAGGATGATGGGGTCAGAAGAGGGACAAGGAGACATTTCTAAAAATACTAAAAATATCCAGAATGCTGTTGCTGTCTGTTCTATCCAGATTCTTCCTTTATTGAATATCTTGGGAACATGGGCTGGAAAACTAGGTTCATTTATATCTGTCAACCCTCTACACTGCCCCTATTGTTTAAAGTAGTGGTTTATCATTAGCTAGATTTCAGCGCTACATTTGCTTTTCTTCACAGCTGGAGCAAAATATACATTCAGATTCCTGAGACAACTCAACATGAAGAGCAGCCATTTTCTGTAGCCAGTTGGGGATTAGTTAATAACTATTTTCCAGTAAATCCTCTCATTAGACTCCCCATTGATACTATGTGGAGTGAGACGCATCAGCTACACCTACCGTTTTGCTACGATGGATTAAGTCATTTTAGTGTTTCATCACCACACCCCTCTTAAGCCATTGTGATCCACCACCAGGGGGCACAGATGAGGCTGGGGCTTTACTTCCTGGTGTAATTCTACATTAAAAAAAATAACTACCACCTGTGACATGGATAGAACAGCTCAGAGCAGAGTACAGCGACAGCCCTTTCAGCTCTTGTCATTTCTTCCCAAAAGCATTTAATACCAGAGTTGTTGAGGCAAATCCACATCCAGCAAGTAGATACCACATCAAGTTCCTAACCATGCCTTCTCTCAAGACAGACACGCTCCAGAAACCCCGCACCCTCCTTGTGAATTGTCTTTGATTGGCTGCAGTCCTCCATTCAGGCAAACATAAATGAGACCCTGGATGAAGCTTGTTCTCCAATGTGCTCTTCCCCTCATGCAGATCAGTAGATGTGAATTTACTAAATGCCTCCTTATGCCAGACAGCAGACAGCTTGGGATTAGCTTGATTACTTACACAAAATAGGAAAATTCATTCCAGTTGGATTTTGGAGAATGTCCACGAGGGGCTGTCAACTTGAAGCTTAATGTACAGGAACATGCAGACTGCAGCACATCTGCCCAGTTCAGATCCTGACACTGGACCACGGACATGGGCAGATCATGCTGCCTCGGCTTTATTTCCTTGTCTCTTAAAAAGAGATGGAAAGGATCATAGCACTATCCAGCTCATACAATCATCATTGAATGAGATAATACCACAAAATGGCTACCGAGGTCCTTGGCACATTATAAATGCCAGGTCTGGCATTGAAGAATGAATAGATTCCATGGGCAGATATGTGGGGGTGACTTCTCAGTGGGAAAGAGCAGGACATGAACAGGAGGGAGAATAAGGTGTCTTTGTACCAAGGAATGTATTTGGTGTTCCCAGTGTGCTGTGTATGTGTGTGTGTGTGTGTGAGTCTTCAGGCTAGGCCAATATATACTTATGAGTGAGTATTCATTTGATGCATTTTGATTTAACATTGTGAAATGCTAGCTTATAGGACATAAGTACACCATCTGTCCCAATACCTCTATTCATTTACAAGCATCTCTCTGTATTCCCACATATTCTAGAAAGACCATCAATACTCCCTCTACTAGCAGTGGCACTGCTAGTTCTACTGTTCATGTTAATTATATCTGCTGGGCTCCTGTTACCTGCTAGGCTTGTCCTGAGTGCATTAACAATATTGAACTCTCCTAGTGACCTTCTTCTGTGATCTCCATTTTATGAAAGCCAATAATGCTTCAGTTAATTAATTCACCTGTGTTAGTCTTTTTTTCTATTAACAAATGATCACAAATTGAGTGGCCTCGAGCAATATGCATTTATAGGCTCACAGGTTC
The DNA here is from genome assembly GCF_964237555.1 of Oryctolagus cuniculus. Taxonomy (NCBI): domain Eukaryota; kingdom Metazoa; phylum Chordata; class Mammalia; order Lagomorpha; family Leporidae; genus Oryctolagus; species Oryctolagus cuniculus. Next base: position 6,531,219 of record NC_091436.1, read on the forward strand.
TGTGGATCAAGAGTCAGGGCATGGAGAGCTGGGACTTCTGTCCAGCATCTCCAAGGCTTCAGTCAAGGAACTGACTGGACAGTGATATTTTTGGCTTTGGAATTCTCCCCAAACTCACATGGTGGTTTGCAGAATTCTGGCCCTGCAGGAGTAATGCTGAGATCTCAGGTTTTGTGCTAGCTGTAGGCTAGGCCCCTGCAGTGCCCTGATATGTGGCCTTCTCATGGACACACTCAGCATGGCAGCTCACATCTTCCATGCTAGAAGGATGCTATTTTTCCTATCTTTTCTTGGGAAGGACTTTGAACTGATTTTTAAGGGAGTTAATCTGATTATTTTAGGCCTACCTAGGATGAACTAAACCAATTGACTTAGAGACTTTTTGTGTCTTTGCCTGTACAATCTCTTCATCTCTGACACCTACTGTAAGTCGTTGTCACAGGTGGCATCCACACAGAACCTGAGAGGGTTCTACACAACATGTTTATAACATGTTTATGTGGTGATGTATTCTTGGGGACCATCTTAGGATTCTTACTCCCTTATTGCCTGAGGTTTTTTTTTTTTTTTTTTTTTTTTGACAGGCAGAGTGGACAGTGAGAGAGAGAGACAGAGAGAAAGGTCTTCCTTTGCCGTTGGTTCACCCTCCAATGGCCGCCGCGGCCGGCGCGCTGCGGCCGGCGCACCTCGCTGATCTGATGGCAGGAGCCAGGAGCCAGGTGCTTTTCCTGGTCTCCCATGGGGTGCAGGGCCCAAGCACCTGGGCCATCCTCCACTGCACTCCCTGGCCACAGCAGAGAGCTGGCCTGGAAGAGGGGCAACCGGGACAGAATCCGGCGCCCCGACCGGGACTAGAACCCGGTGTGCCGGCGCCGCTAGGCGGAGGATTAGCCTAGTGAGCCGCGGCGCCGGCGCCTGAGGTTTTAAAACTTAAAGTTTGGTATTCAGTCCATATTTTCTTTGGCCCTAAACAGTCATAAAATCTACTCTTGTCTTTGCCATCTTATGTTTCCTTATCCTCAACCACAAATCCCGTGTTAGAAACTGCATTAGCTGTAGAGTTAGATAAGACTTATGTATGATCATGTTAGTGAATTCTCCATAATGTGAAGGTTTTGGTTGTATCTTCTGAAAATGCTTTCTTAGTATGCTATTAGTAAACCAGGTCACAAAACAAGAAAGCAAAGACATCAATTTACAGTGCCCTCCCCTAATTTACATCTGTTAAAAGTATTTCCCTGAGCTTATCAAACTCTGGATGGATACTTACAGCTGAAAAACCAGTGCAAAAATATGTTGTCATTTCTATTGTTCTATTGGTATTACGTTTTAAGCATCATATGTTTTTCAGTCGTCTTATTTTTAGGAATCAAATAATGCCAGGCGAGTACAGTGTGCATCAAATTATGGCTTGTGAGACAAAGATGTTTGACTGACAGTTTGAGAGCAGTTAGGTTAAGCTCTGGCCATGCCACTACATCGTGCAGTTGGTACTTCATGCTATGGCCACATTCAGAGGTCATCACTATTCCAAATTTGATTGAAATCCATGGGCTACAGAATCAGGCACTCTTATCTGAAGAGTTCAATGGCTTTGGTTTAACATCGCAGTCAAAGTCAGGAACTAAGACTTCAGGAATGTCTTATTATTCTTTGTAGTTCAGCAAATTTCATTCATCAACAAAGTTACTGTCAAAGAAATGACACAGATGCTAAGGTGAAGATTTGTTTCATTTTACTGTCAATTCAGTGTCTTCAACATATAGAAAATGCAAGAAGCTGAGCTGAGCACTGGGAGTGAGAACAAAAAAGGAAGGAAATAAAACCCTACCTACTTAACAAATAAACATCTTGGGAAGAAACATAGGCAGAGAATGCATCATTTGTACCTTACAGTCTTTACAAAAAGAAAAAAAGAAACTAGGCCAGCAGAACAAATCTGTCTTACCAATGCCTTCTGAAATAATGAGGGAAGATGCTTCTCCTCTTTCTTTACTTAACTAATTCCTTGAAAATGAACAATGATGAGGCAGTGGGATGTGCAAGATCATTTGGCAGTTGGCGTTCTCTGTAAGTATGTTCAGATGCATCCTGTTTCAGGAAGATGGTGAAAGCGGACATGGGGCATTGGAAGACAGCTTAGTCTGCCTCTGCCTTTGTAACAAGGTCCACGGAGGTCCCTGCCTTAAAGTTCCAGGTCCTCAATGAACGTTACCTTTTTGATTATTTTCCCCTGATGGACTGCTCCTTTCTTGCCTTTGCTAGACAGTTGTCTGCTGTTTGCCAAGCTCTGCCTTAGATGTGAATCTTGACTTTCTATCCTGAGTTGGGTAAGTCACTCTTTCACCTTTAGGGCTCCCTCTCTGGACATTGACCTAATTGGGCTCATTCCTGATCATTCTCACTCAAGAGATTAAGAAGTCCAGGCCAGGCAAGGGTATTTTATTTCACTTATTATACATATGATGATACTTCAAATAAGTTAGTGGAAAAATGGAATCATAAGATACATTTGTTTTGATGCAAACTTTTTTTTCAAATCCATGCATAAATTCTCCATAATACATACTTTCCATGAGTTTTTTTGAAAACCTCCTCATATATTGATATCCCTATTTTGTAAAGAAATTTGGGCTTGGACACCTGGAATACTTGTCCTCAAATTGTATAGCTGTTCAGAGCACAATTAGCATTTGATGCTAGTTATTCTTGAGTCATCCATTATTTTAATTGTATTCCCCTCCCCCTCTCCATGTACACTCTAGTTTTTAAATTTGATTTTATTTGCTTGACCTTTCAAATATTGAAAGTATTCTCAAAAAGCTTGCGTACACTGTGGCAGAAATAACTAAAGCATTGGAGTCACATTGAGCTAGGATTCAATCCCACATATGATACTTAGAAAGCCAGGTGACTGTGAAAATCACATTTCTGAAACTTGTTTTTCTCTAGTAAAGCTCATTAAATAAATATTAGCTTTTCAGAACTCTCCAACAGAATCTAACCTCAAGCAGGCACAATAGCAGATGCTCAATAAATAGTATCTGGTAGCAGTGGAGGGTGTCATCAAAGATAATTAAGTAAACGTAGGGCAAAGAACAAATAGACTCTACTCCACTCTACTCTGATAAGCCAGTATCTGAAAGTCATGAACCGCAGAGGGAAAGATGTTTATAGTTAATTTTGATGCAAAGAAGCAGCAGTTATAAAACAATAACCAGAGTGGTGTCTAATTCCTTCAGGTCAGTGATGTATATTGCTGTTTCCATATCACATCCAAACACATGCAGTATTTAATCTCTAAAATGTGTTTACTTAGTGACTAATCAATTCAAAGAAGCACTGATGAATCTAAGGAAAAATAGTTGAGTTGTAGATCTGCATTTTTGAAATAGAGTAGAAAAGTCATTCTCTTCCTCAAATAGGCAACTGTCTCCATGCTGTGGAGGATACTTGGATAATGCTTGTGTTTTCTCATCTTGATCTGAACAGCATTTTGTACCTGGTGTTGCTTCTTCAGTCCATTCTGAATGAAAATCATCCCTGACATTTGTAAGACACTGTGTCTGGTCAAAGATGCAACTAGCCAGAGTTTGCAATATGCATTATACGTACTTCCAATTTAAAAATGAAATAAAGCTGGTAATGAATAGTGCAGAAAACTAAAGAGCTTACTAGGTTTCATGATTTTTACTAAGCAGTGTGGACATCACCTCTGTAGTTGTTACATAAAGTGTTTTACAGAACTCTGAATCTGCTAGATTCTAGTAGATCTTATGGAAAATTTCTGACAAAAATGAGCTGAGTCATTGGTTGATTTTTAGAGAAGGATTGTCTAACTAAAGGGGCAGGCATTTGGCAGTAGAGAGAGAGAGGGAGGTAAGAAGATGAGTTTCTTTACCTCACTGCCATGGATGAGCAAAGTGAGGACCCTGAGCATCATATGCACCCTTATCTGTGACACCATGGGGAGTTTATTCAGGTCTCTCCATTGTCCTGATGGGACCCATGCGGTGCAGTGGTCCTTATACCTGAAATGCTGATTTTCTGTCTACTCAACTGAAGTCTGCATCTCATGAAATTTTTTTAGGCATAATAATGAACTAGTGAATTAGAGATTCATATAGCTCTCTCACTCTCTCTGCCTTTCAAATAAAATAATAAAATCAATTAAATAATAATTCTTTTTTGGTTGTATGCACTGTGTGCCATGACAAAACTATTGTAGGATCGTTTTTCATAAAAGCAAAGCAATGTTTCTTTAACAATATTTCTAACTGAAATCTCTTTTCTGAAGTATTTATTTATTTGAGAGGAAGGGAATCCAAGGAAGATGGGGCAGGGGGACCTCCCATCTTCTGGTTCACTCCCCAAATACGCTGATTGGCCAGGACTAGGCTGGAGCCAAAACCTGGAGCTAGAAATGCAATTCTGGTCTCTCAAGTGGGACTCAGTTTTTTGCAAGGTCACTGATACCTCCCAGAGTGCTCATGAGCAGGAAGCTGGGATCAGGAGCTGGGGCCAGAACTCAACTTCAGGTGTTCTGATACACAGTACAGCTGTCTTAGCTAGCATCTCAACTGCTAAGTTGTGTATCCAGCCCCAGATCTCTTTTTTATTACTGACAAATTTGATGCACAGATTCATGAATCTTTTAATGAATATCATACCTTGCTGTATTACTTAGTAAGCTTTAAAAATAGCAATTAACAAGCTGAATAAAATCACCAGTGCCCAACCCCACTGCAGATGTGTGAATTTGCTGGGAGGCTGTCCAGAGCAGGATCCCTCTGTCCCCACCCAGCTCCATCCTTTCCAGCCCTCAGATTGCCACATTCTTTGGGATCCTTCCCTCTGCCACATGCACTGGACACAGCTGTGCTTGCCAAACCCAAAGAATAAGTTACCTGCTGACATGGGTACTTCCTGTGTCTGGTGCCCCTTTGAGCAGGAGGAGAAACCATACTGGGACTCGCCTACCTTCTTCTCCCAGCTGTGAGGTCACTGCCAGCCAACCATCACACCAACTGTGAAAGTGGGGCTCCACCCTTTAGGAAAGCCCTCCTGTCAACCTGCTCTTTAGCAAGGGCCCACAATAACCCCTGGAATCTGTGGTGGCCATAGTGGTCCTTCGTCAGGAGGGCTGTGGCTGTTGTCATGGGGATGGGGGGTCAGTTCCCTAAAAGTCTGGCCCGTCCTGGGTTGCATGCTGTGTTTCATTGTGTGTGTGTGATGGTCCCATCTCTATGTGCACTCAGCAGAGAGATTGCTCTGGAATTGCTATCCACATTCCTGGCGCTCTCCTTTCTTACTGGATGTTTCTATATCATGATAATATTCTTTCTTGAACTTAAAGTAATTTATGTAGAAATTTAAATATTCCTCTAATGGGTGTAATTATCAATAGCTTTTTTTTTTTAAGTTGAGGGACCACATGCGAAAAATCAGAGCATGTAAGATAAGAAGAGGGAATGGGACTGTGTGGGTCTGCATGTGTTTGCTTCTCTGGACTGCCACCTACACAAAAACTGCAGAAAGGGGAGAGAAGGCAGGGTAGAGGGGAGAGATGGGCGTGGAGCCAGTTTTGGAGCCTTGGTTCATGGACCATGGAGAAGGCACACAGAGGCCACAGCCACCGCCCAATACACTAGTGGTAAGAGCACATGGGTTACCGAGCTAAGTGTTAGGTTGTCCCAGGAGGGAGAATGGGATTTCAGGAAACTGCATCTCTCTCCACGTTCATTTTCCTTTTCCATGGTTCTTTGGTTGTCTCTGTGTGTGCTTTTTCCTCTTGGACAGTGCTGTCATTCTCTCCATGGCTGTCTCTTTGCTGATATGTTTGCCTCTGCAGATATTTCTGTTCTTTGATTGTTTTCAGTCTGCCACTGTATCATTGACCTTTCACGTTGAAGAGGATGGAGAGAAATTTACACATACAGAAAAAGCAAGAGTGTTTATTCTACAAAAAGTTACTTATTTTCCATTATATTTTATATAAAGTGAGATTATCTTGTTTATTATTATAAATGTAAAATACCTTTATTACAAATGAAACAAACCAGGAAAAGCCCAAGGAAAACAAAACACTCACAAAAACTGTGACTTTATAATGCCCCCTGTAGTAAGTGGAGAATAAATATAAAGTGAAAAGAAAACCATCTCTAATAACAACATCATCTGAGAAACTCTTGGTGAGCATCTGAAACGGGATGTTGCAGAAGGTATTTATAAATGACTTTCTTTACAGGAAACTGATCACATTTTAAAATAACTTTTCCACTTTTGTAAATCTACTTTTTTCTGAAAAATGATTATCTTTGATTTTAAAAAGTCCTTTAATTGCAGGATGTGTATATTGGATGTGTGTGTGTGTTGATGCAAGTATGTTATATGTATGGGTGGGTATTCTGAAAATGCTGGCGTTTAACAGTGTGTCAGTAGCTATCAAGGTAAAATTGAGTCTTTTGCTGTCTTTACCTGGGAATTACTAAGTCACAGCTACTACTGCAAGTCCAATTTAACCTACATTTCTAAAAAATTGAATCATTGGCTTCTATTGAAGCCTTGATTTTACTCTCAAAAGCGCTCTTCTCAAAGTTGAAATGCAGAAGCAAAGGAAGAGTTTTGGCATTGAGTAAGATTACTGACTCTTGAAAGTCTAGTGATACAGCATGACTTCATCAGCCCACAAAACCAGCCATGTGTGTCAGTGAGCAGCTGTGCATCAGGCTCTCCTGGCTGCGTGGCAGGGCGGCTTTCAAGTTCAAGTCCATCGGTGGAGTTTCAGAGAAGCCCTGTGTGAGATTCTAACAAGATCACTTCCAAGGCACCAGATGGTTGGGACAGGTGATCAATCCTCAGGTCACTGCCTGGAAGGCTCAGCACACTGGGTATAAAAAGGACTGTTTTCTGAAATCAGATTCTTCAATCAGTTTGGAAAATCTAGTCAGAAAAGCAGAGGGAGCCTCGGGCGATGGCCACATAAGCTGCATATGGTGGCTGCCAGTGGAGAAGATGCCACTCCGCCCACTTTGGAGTTCAGACAGCTCAGTTCATCGTCCTCTGCTGCATTTCAGCCTGGCTCATGAATTCAGTGATGGCCATCAGGGGCTTCATCCTCAACTCTGAAGCCAATTATGTCGAATAAACAATAATTCCAGTAGTCTTAAAACTATTAAAATAAGACTCTTCATTTTCTTAATGATACAGACATGACTGTTGCAATGTAACCTTCCTTGCATGATGTAGTTAAATGAAGATTTATAACCAATTTATATTTAATCTTTTGACAACATTCATTTAGCATTGCCAAATAGCAGGAGCTGAGAAACATTTAGTTTTAGAATCCTGACACTGTAAAAATAATTATCAACCTGCATGTCATTTTAATGGGCTTGGAAGAATGTTCGTCATTATATTGTAACAGAGATTAAGTTATTGTAAGGTCAGTTTATTGTAATTTCAGTTTTTGCAACCTAAAAAGAATTTCTTAGACTACAATGTTAGTTTCTAAGTTTAGTAGCTTCATTCTTCCACATAATATTTGCTATTTTCATTCATTGATGTTAGGGAGAATGCAGTAAAATGTCACATTTTCTCTCAAAAAAGAATATCTATGGGTTGTAGTGGGACAGAAAGTATTTAACTACCCTGAAGATCTAACTAATGTGTGATGGGAAGTGAGAGGTAGAGGGCTTACATGTGAAGGATGAATCAGTTAAGTCTTCCTGTAGGAGGTGGTACATCTGGGTCCCAGAATATGGGGGAAGGGGATTTAGGGCATGTAGAAACAGGAAGAAGTGACATATTTTTACATGTTACTGTCAGAAATTCAGGGGAAGGAAGATGTGTGAATGTTTATTGTAGACCCACTGAGAGACAGCCCAAAGCTAGACCCTTTATCTTTCCTCCACTTAAAAATAAGATGTTGAAGTATTAAGAGTAAAACGTGACTCTCAAGACAATACAAAATTGATACATGCAAGTAAGAATCTATTTTATTTAACCTATAAATTAATATAGGACATAAGATATAATGACCAATTCAGAGAGCACTGAGATAGTAGGAATCTATTTATCTACCTGCGTACCTGTCTGTTTATCTATAAAGAAGCGGACAATTGGGCATACATTTATGGTAGTGTATTTCACTGGACAGAAACTATTTGCATATCGCCTGGACAAAAAAAAAACCTACAAATTTACAAGTCATCTCACTAGGTCTGGAACTTTCAATTTGTATTAACCAATGGATACATTACCTTGGACCTACATTGTCAAAATTTGGATGACCACAGCCCAAATTATTAAAATTGAGTAAATGTAAAAAGTACGTGAAATAATTAGTTTCTCAGTTGCAGGTACCCCATTTCATTGCTCAGAAGCCATTTGTGGCCAATTGCGGGTCCTGTAGGATGTCACAGGGAAACATTCCAACATTGCAGCAGTCCTTCTGTGCAGCACTCCCTAGGGGATCTTCGAATGGCTCCGACCTCATGATGTTTTGGTCCTATGAAAGGCCTTGTTGTCTATTTTTTTTTTATTGCCCTGTTTCCAAATTTCAAGTAATTATTCTGACAATTGAGTGGAAAAGTAGTCATATGAGGTTTCAGTTCAGGTTGAACCTGGAGAGAGATCAGAAGGTAAGAATGGAAAAGTATATTTCATGTGAACAATGATGATGTTAAGTTTACTGAGCAGTGAATTAAATCCTACTCAAGAGAATATGAGTAGAATAAGAAAATAGCAAAAAGAATAAATCTTAATGAAGAATGGGATAGGAGACAGTAGGAGGTGGGACGGGAGTGGGGTTGGGTGGACAGGAGTGGGGTTGGGTGGGCGGGTATGGGGGAAGAATGCTATATTCCAAAAGCTGTACTTATGAAATTTACATTTATTAAATAAAAGATTTCTAAAAAAAATTAAAAAAGAGACTATGAGGAGACATTTATGGAGAATGATATGATTGAGACTTACTTTAGGGAAATCAATCAGAAAACAGTTTAGAGAACTGATTAGATGTAGAGAGTCTAAGGCAGGGTGACCTGTTAGGAAATTACTGGAGGTGAAGGAGAGTAAATGAGAGGGTTGCTAACCAGGATGATCCACAGGACACGTGCACCAAGACATACTGGGCCTAACTGTTTTTACCAGATACACGTGGCTTACCATAATGTAATAGGTGACATTGCTTATCAATCTACATTCCAAAAGGCAGAGAAAATCAACTCTTTTCTGTTTCAGGAAACATTGGTCTAAGAGAATTGTGCTGGTGTAGATGTTCTGGCATGTGACCCTGACTTCCTGCTAACGTAGACCATGGGGAGCAGCAGTGATGCTCAAATGACTGGGTTCCTGACAACCGTACAGGAAAACTGGATTGAGTTTCCACTCCGGGCTTTGTCCCTGGACCAGCTGCTATCATCACAGGCATTTGGGGAGTGAATCAATGAATGGGACTGTCTTTTTCTGTGTGTATGTGTGTGTGTGTGTGTGTGTGTGTGTCATTCTGCCTCTCAAATAAATAAAAATTAATAAATATTAGCATTGATGAGTGCAGCTAGTGTTACTTTAAAAATCTTTCATGATTGTTGGTGAAACTTCATTTATGATAATAAAATTAAAATGCCAAAGTCAGTACTTGCCACATAGTTTTCATAAATATTTCTAATATGCAAATGGAGGTGTCCATATAATTTGTGCCTCTCAGGATGTATGGGGGTTGAGGATTTTTTAAGTGGTAGGAACAAATGAATATCATGAAGTTAAGAGCCATTAAGAAGAAACACGCACTAGCATGGGCAAGTCGGGTAACAGTGAAGAGAATGGGGAAGTATTAGAGCCCTAAAACTGAAAGTTTGGTGAAATATAAACATTTCAGTAATTTGTTTTTGCTTATTTAATATGTATTTTTCATCCTTCCTATGAATAATACTATGCCAAGTCTGAGTATTATTGGTTTTCTTACTGCTTGCCACACTCTGAGATATAGAGATGAAGAAGACAGAAACTCTAGTCCAACAAAGGAACAAACCATACAGTACAGTTACCATTGTAAGTCAGACTACCCATGCAAGCCAAATGAACCAAGTGCAAGATGCCATAAGGATCGATGACTGCCTATTGTGGAGTGAAACAGGAGGCAGGCATCTCAGTGAGGAAGTCAGGTTTGACATGTGCCCCTGTCCTTAATATTGGGAGAGACTTCCTGCTGAAGGTGTTAGGTCAAGGCTGAAGACGGCTGTGGAGGCCAGAGAATGCGAACATTCCAGTCCAATTACTTGTACAGGATGCAAGAACGAGCAGTAGTCATTAAGTCTGGGGAGAAGCTTGAGCATAGATTGTAAGGAGGTCATACTAAAGAATTTCAGCCAAAATAAAACCATTTTTGGTGATTATTTTTAAGCTCTTAAATAATGTACATTCTAAGGACATTGTTTTTAATAATAAGTGACAAAAATCTAGAAAGCAATAGAAATCTATTTTGTAGTGAGACACAAAGTATACAAGTGTCTTTACATGTGGATAGAACCAATACTTTGTTAACTCTCTTGCCTGGCCCTCCTCCAGCTCTATTCAGGGACCACAGATGCTAGATCGCCAGCCCCCAATGGATGCTGTAGGGAAACAAAATTGAGGGCCTTTCTGCATTTGTCAAAGTAGATGGTACAGTATGCTTCTAGAAGATAATTGTCTGTAGCAATTTGGGAGTTTCCTTGCTTGGAGTGGAACAAAATACAGGGAGGGAGAGCTCCTGGGGAGCTTTGGGGAACTGTGGAGGCTTCTGGGGCAGGACACCGGGTGTGGGCAGCAGGTGAGAGAATGAGCTTGGGAGCCTCTGTGAGACAGTGAGGCATGGAGGGAGCTGGGGGAGGAGGCAGCTTGAGGTTCTGTGTTGCCTGGCTCACAGGAGAATCGATTATGCTCACCAAACTCTGAGGATGCCCATGATGTGAAAGTTGAGATAACACACTGAGACAACGTGGAATTGGAGTCTGGATTATCCCGCCTCTAAGCTACCTTTCCCTTAGTGATTGTGCCTGTTTGTTTCATGGGTACTCTGTGGGGACTTGATTTCCATGGGAATGTCTGTGTGCTGTGCCACCAGAGACCCAAAGCAAACTCTCATTAGAGACACTAGACAATGTTTCTGGTGCTACTTCCTAACACTAAGCAAGTGCCTTTTGATGAGGGATACAGACCTCCCTTCTGGCCCCTAAAGTCCAAAGGGTTCCAAGAGGTGGGGGTACATGCACCTGGATAGACTATAGAGTCAAGGGAGTGTGATGCAAGGTCGATTCTGCAGTACAGCCTCAAAGAACTTCAACATAAGAGTCCATGATGAAAGTGTGTGTTCTTGTCTGCGTGCTGGGGCTTTACTTTCTGCTGTTCTAAGATGGCTGGGGCCATGCCCTGTTGTGAATGCCCTTCCTGATGTACCCGAATATGTCAGTGCTGTTCTTAAACTTTAAAGCTGCTATGCTTAAATTGTTTGTCTTGTTTTGTTATTTTCTCATGTTCTGCGCTGTCCAGTGCATGTGAGATTTCTTTCCATGTTGTTGCTGGCTGGAATAGTGATGATTCTACTACTCTTGTTTCCTTAGAATTACCACCCCTTCTTGCCACCAAATGTCCCTTCCCCAAACCAACCTCTCCTTTTAGGTAGACAAGATTTTGTAAATTCTGAAAGCTAGATATTGCCCTTGACGTTGTAAATGCATGAAGATCTTCCACTACAGAAGTAGGGTGCTTCAGTGTGCAGTGTTCAGCCGGAGATAAGAGGACACTGAGTTGGGCATGATGCATAACTAGGACATAACCGGGTCTTCAGAGGTCATTTCAGTCCAGAACCCATGACCTAGAAGGACCTGCATGGCCCTTGAACCCCTATGAAGAATGTTCTAGCCAGAGTGATTCCAATGTGTGTTTTCAGAAGCCAACATCAGTCATGATATTATCAGCATCGAGTAAGGTAAGAAAAGAATCAGAGTAGGCGCTTGGCGTGGCAGTTAAGATGCTGCTTTAGACTTCCACGCCCCGTGTTGAAGTACCTGGGCTTGAGTCCTGGCTCTGCGTCCCACTCCAGCTTTCTACTAATTTGTACCCTGGAAGACAACAGCTGATGGTTTAAGTGTTTGTGTCCCTACCACCTACTTGGAAGATCCAGACTCCAGCCAGTCTGATCCAGCCCTGGCTGTTGTGGGCATCTGGGGAGTGAATCAACAGATGAGAGCTTTACCCTTCTCTTTGACTTGCAAATAAACAAAACAAATACAATTTAAAAAAAATATCTCCTGCTATAATGACATCATCATGCATTCCCAACTAGTCGCTGTTTCCTTAAAGAAAAATAATTTCTCTCATATTTTGAGAAGTAGTAGAATTTCTCTTACCAATGATAGTTTTTTGAAGTCAATACTGAAAAGAATCAGGTTTTTCAACATTGTATGTTTTTTCTTATTCTTTGGTACAAGCAAAAATAAGAGATGCATCATATTTATAAAAGGCTTATTTTGTAGCAATAGTGAAGAAAGGAAATATTATACTTAAAGAAAATATTTAACTGAAGCTAATTATACTGGCTACAGAGGGTGAAATCAAGTGAGCAATGTGGGAGTGTACAGACTCACACCTTGTTTGCTATGCTCCCTGATTAATGCCATCCCCCTCTGTGCTCATTTACGTCACAATTCTCATTCTCTAACACTGACAGCCTTTAAAATTAGAATCTTAAGATTGCTTTTTAAAGAACAAGCAAAGTACCACTTCTTTACACATAAATAAGAAATTCAGAGGACCCTCAGGTCATGGCATAAATAGCCATTTCTTGGTATAACATTTAATTCGTAGACTCTGTGCTAACCCTTAACATGAGATTTAATATCCCTCCTTGTAATTGCCTGGCGTGCAGATGCTTGCTGAGTTTCTGCACTGTGAGACACTCATGGAAATTTCCATGAACACTCAGTGCAGCGCGACAGGAGGCGGGCAGTGGCACTGGGGAGGCTGGTGCGGCAGCCATGCCTGTGATTGCTGGCAGTGGTGGGTAACTGCCAGCCCGCAATCGAGTGCCACTTCCTAGCAGCCCCGGAATCAATGCCCTACAGTGGGGAGCAAACCACCTGGGACTCCTAGTGATTGCCACGTGGTGAGGCAAGAGCCCATGCTTTGTCATCAGAAAAGCTTATATCCAAATCTCTGGTTAGCCCTATTGCTGGCTAGGGGACACCACTCAGCCCTGAGCGGGGGTTCCCTCAGGTATACAGTGGTGGTAATCATGCCCTTCCATCCAAGAATAGATGCTTGTTTAGCAAGTCTGCCTTTATCATGAAATTTTAGAGCTCGTTTGAATCCCCTTCAGTGCCATTTCACAGCCAAGGATAAACAGCCGTTTTTATTTTGGGTAGATAAGCTTAATTTCTTAAGAGGGCACCAGCTTGCTTGAAAAATCTTATCCACTAGCCTGTATCTGTATAATTGTTTACTCTTTTCTGGTCATAATCTTCCTGTCATTCCCCTAGATACCTTGCACCATAATAAAAATTGTGATTTATGGAAAGACGTGATTCTGGTAAATTTTAAATCAATTTAGGGACTTTCCATCATGGTTTATGTTCCATAATAGCATTAAATATTCAGTTGCAAAGGATTTGTTTGGATATATAGCAATTTTAAGAAGAATTATTTAAGAATTATATCTAAGCTACTTCTAGGAAAGGGGCCGGCATTTTGGAATAGCGAGTAAAGCTACTGCCTACAATGCTGGCATCCCATATGGGTGCCAGTTGATGTCCTAGCTGCTCTACTTCTGATCCAGCTCCCTGCTAATGCACCTGGGAAAGCAGCAGAAGGTGGCCCAGGTACTTGGGCCCCTGCACCCACCTACATGGGAGACCCAGAAAAAGCTCCTGGCTTCAGATGAGCCCGACCCCTGCAGTTCCATGTGGGGAGTGAACCAGTGGATTGAAGATTCTCTCTCTCTGTCTCTCTCTCTCTCTCTGCCTTTCAAGTAAAAAAAAAAAAAAAAAAAAAAAACTTTAAAAAATCTAGGATAGGTTTAAGATAGAAATACTGTGCAAGAAAGACCATGTGAGGAAGTAGGAAGTCTGAATATCATGGTAGAAGCTTGAATTCTAAATGCCTGGGGCAGGGGCCAGCTCTGTGGAGTAGTGGGTAAAGCTTCCACCTGCAATGCCAGCAGCACATGTGGGTGCCGGTTCCCCATTGCTCCACATCCAATCCAGCTCCCTGCTGATGGCCTGGGAAAAGCAAAGGAAAATGGCCCAACTGCTTGGGCCCCTGCTACGTACATGCAAGATGTGGAAGAAGCTCCTGGCTTCAGTCTGGCCCATTGATGGCCATTGAAGCCTTCTGGAGAGAGAACTAGTCAACAGAAGATCTCTCTGTCACTCTCTCTTTCTCTGTAACTTCGACTTTCAAATAAATAGGTAAATCTTTAAAAAATAAAAAAAACTAAATGGGGCAGAAAATACAGAAGGCTACCACATTGAATACTGCCTCTGTGTCAGATACTGCATTGAGTGATTCACTTAATTATTTATTTATTTTTTTTTTGACAGGCAGAGTGGACAGTGAGAGAGAGAGAGAGAGAGAGACAGAGAGAAAGGTCTTCCTTTGCCGTTGGTTCACCCTCCAATGGCCGCTGCGGCCGGCGCGCTGCAGCCAGCGCACTGCACTGATCCGATGGCAGGAGCCAGGTACTTATCCTGGTCTCCCATGGGGTGCAGGGCCCAAGCACTTGGGCCATCCTCCCCTGCACTCCCTGGCCACAGCAGAGAGCTGGCCTGGAAGAGGGGCAACCAGGACAGAATCCGGCGCCCCGACTGGGACTAGAACCCGGTGTGCCGGCGCCACAAGGCGGAGGATTAGCCTAGTGAGCCGCGGCACCAGCCTAATTATTTGTTTATATTTATATATGTACATACTTGTATACATGTCTGTATTTTTACTATGTGTTTATTATTGAGAGTTAGAGGGAGACAGAGTGCCCACATTCTGGGCAGTTGCCTACAACAGCTGGGGCTGGGTGTGAAACTGGAAGCTGGAACCTCAGTACAAGTCTCCCGCTTGAGTGGCAGGGACGCGACCACTTGAACCATCACCTGCTGCCTTGAGGGCACACATCAGCAGGAAGCTGGAACTCAGGCGCTGCGAAATAGGACAGGAGAGGCCCAGCTGGCATCCTCACACTGCACAGACACCTCCCCCACTACTCAGTCCAGTCTTGGCAGCAGTCTGTGAGTGAGAAGCTGTCATCATCTCTGTTTTTCACTGAGGGTCCAGTGGTTTGCCCGAGGAGACAAAGCAAGGCTGGTGTCATGGGGCTGCCTCTTTAAGCCTAGACAGACATCTTGACTGGAGAGATTCCATTCTGGAGATGTTTGTGTACACATTTAGGCCCATGCTTTCTTCCATTTAAATTTGACCATAGGTGTTTGGTCTGCTTTTGAGAGTGCTGTACTTTGCTGGCACCAATCTTCACTCTGTCCTGCTCCCTGACCATTTCTGAGAAGAAAAAGAAACTAAACTTACTCTATTTGGCTTTGAATCTTGTTATTTATTTAAACCTAATCCTTAAATCATGTTTCACTTTACAGTTTTGTCTTGGCACAAGAGGCTTCATTGTTACTCACAAAATGAATAAACAAATAAATAAATTGGTAACAACAACAACAAAGCAGGCAAAAGCATTAGATTTACTCAACACTTTTTCCTTGCCAGATGAAATTCTTGTGAAGACACATTAATTAAAAAGCTTGCTCAAAAACTGGGAATTAAGTTATAACTTTTAAGAGTAGCTTTTCCTTGGAGACTGCTACTCATGTTTTAAATGTACATGAGCTGGCTGGTTATGTAATTCTGAGTTATTTGTAATATGGCATAACCTTGGTTACTCCACATGACCTAAGTCTCAGACGTGTTAAAGCATGGAATAGTGCAATTGGATTCAGCCAGAAGCAGTAGCCAATTAGACAGGACTGGTGTGAAAAGTGTTTATGTGATAGCTGTCTTCCTTAAATATCTCAACATGATCAATTTTCAGAATCTTCCTTCATCCCCTTAACATTTAATTTTATCTAATTCTGTATGAAATGTTTTATTCATCCTATGTATCATTTTTTATGATAAGCCAGAGTTAATGCTCTTGATTCCAGATGTGATCATGTATCATTACTAAGAGTGTGTGAAGTTGGTCCAGTGAGTTTGGCTGGTAGGAAGGTGTCCTGAACATTTGATAATTGTGGTTGCGTTCTTTTTATGTTACTTTTTGGCCCTTACACTACCATATCTGCTCCAATTTTGAGAACATTTCAAATATAGGAGAATGCTTTGACCTAGCAAGTATTTATTGACTGTTTACTAAATTCAAGGAACTTCAGTAGCTATTTGGAACAGAAAAAAGTCAAGTGAAGTGTTCATGTGGGGAGGTTGTATCCATAGAAAGGCAGGATGGGTGTGTTAAGTATGTGAGGCTTCCTGGGCTGGGGCCTCATAGTGTCCAGGAAACATGAGGGAAGGAGCAAACCACCCCAGTGGCATGCAGGACAGTAGTCACCTCACAAGCTGTGAGGTGAGCAGGTGTGGGGGTGGTTGGGTACCTCATTCGGCTAAGTGATTTCCCGAGAGTGCAAATGGTGGCTCTCAAGAGGAAGATAGCAAAGGATTTCCAGTGAGATAATGAAGGCTGAGTTTCACCTGCTCAGTTTAGCTATTCTCTTCTCCAGTAATTTATAGTAGATTGAACTGGGCGTGATCAGTTCATGTCACCATTAGCCACATGTGGTAATCATTCTGATTACCCAAAGTAAGCTTGTGCAGAAGAGGTGATTCAGAGAGTTCATATTAAATGGATTTTGTGTGGAGCCATTTCAGACTAATACTGTATGCATTGTTAAAACTAGAATATTGTTTTTTCTTCTTACTATTTGTTGAGCTCTTTACTTAGTGTAGGGTTAACCTTATGACTATAAAGTAAACTGAAAGTAGATCATTGTAAAAATTGAAAGGGAATAAGAGAGGAAGGAGGAGGAAGGGCGGAAGCATGGGCAGGAGGGAGGGTAGGGTGGGAAGTATCAGTATGTTCCTAAATTGTATATATAAAATACATGAAATTTGTTTACCTTAAATAAAAAAAACTAGAACTAATGAATAATTACGGTCACTATGAGGAAGAATAGATTCTCTCTCCACAGTGTACAAAGGTGAGCCTGCTGGACTTCAGAATGAATACTGATTTTGTTCACTTGTTATTTTCTTATTGTCTACTTGGTCCACAAGGTCTATATTTCAGCTAACATGGTCAAGCCTTGACTGAAGGGCCACCATCCAGAAGTACAACAGCACTAATTCTGGCAAATGATGGGGAAGAAGGTTCTCAGAGCCTCTGCAGCTGTCTCTGGCCAGATCCCTGTCACAGCTGTTGAAATCACAGCAATAATTCTGTTGCACAGGTTTGTAGGTGATGGCCACGACTCAGGTTACTAAGTGGCCAGGAGAGGGGATAAGTTGAGGGTGATAGTGGAATTAATGGCACATACAGAAGTGCCATCCTTGATATTAAGAAACAAGGACAAATCTAGGCAAGAGGGAAGGAACTGGAACTACTAAGAGCATCCCTAGGCAACATGGGAGGATTGGCAAAGGCTGTGAAGGATGCTTCACACTAGGGACGTCTTCCCTAGTGCCCATTCTGTGGTACCGGGATGGTTAAACTGTTGGAAGGTGATAAGACCACACTGGTTCCTCTCCTACTCATACATATTGCTGTTTAGGAAAATGGCCTATCTTTACGGGGAATTCTTACAGGAAGTAGTGTCATGCCAGCTAGACCTTGAAAGTATGGGTTGGATTTCAAAGTTGCAGGTGGAAGTGAAGATGGCCCGAGTGTGGCCCATGCATGTGTGGAGAACAGACACCCTTGGGGTGGGGAATGGGCACACAGCAGCACAACAGCCGTGCTGTCCTCAACACTCCCCATCGCCACTCACCTGACCCAACTGTAGAGCCTCAATTTCAGACCTCCCTCTTTTACTAACGCTGGCTTTTATATCAGCACAGTTAAGCACAAGCTGTCATGCTTCTCAGGATGCCAGAAGGGTTTCCCTAGCGTTGCTTGTTGTCTGCACGCCTGTAGAGGAAAGGAGGGAGGGGCAGCCCGAGCCTGGTTCTTCATTCTCTTCTGTGCTGCCCACTTGCAGCTATTTAAACATAAGTTCCTCAAAGTTAATGAAGGGAAGTCATTCCTCGTCTGGTTTCAAGCTCTCCACAGCCACATGTGGCTAATGGTGACATGTAATACACATGTGTGCAGGGTAGTGCCGATGGCACAGACGTCCACCCGTAGAGAAAGCTCTCTCAGACAGCCTTGTTGCGCTGTTTCACTATGTTCATATGTGGCACGTATCATTCTAAATCAGTTGTGCCCTTGCTGCCCTACTCTTTTATAACCCATCCATTCTGAACACTATTTTGTCTAGGTATCAAGTATGTTAAATGTCATCCTCTCCCTCCCTAGGAGACTAATCACGCAGGCAATTAAATCCTTGATGCTCTGCGACAGTCAGTGATGGGAACTTCAGAGGTTAATGAAAAGTTTCATTAGGATCCAGAATGGCTTTTCCTAAGTATCCATATGTCTTATCAAAACAGTGTCTCCAGGCCTTCAGCCCATTATCTAAAATACTTAAAAGAAAAATGATAACTTCGATGATTATGCTGGCTTTTCAAAAAGAGAAAAACCAAAGCAAATAACAGATATTCTTTTTTAATGCCCTGTACTTGGTACACTGGGCATGTTCATGCTTTCAGTGATTCTTTAGAAAAAGAAAAGAAAAGGGGAGAGAGGAGCATTGAGCCTGGGCTTGTTAACAAGGCAGAGTGGATGAGCCAAACTCAAGATGATGGGACTAAAATGTGAAGGAAAGGTGGGGACCCCGTGGGTGGCCCCTGGGTGGCTCACCCTTGTGAAGGGCCCTGAACTGACTGTGCTTTTAACTTCTTTGCACAAGAAGAATGAACTGCCGAGTGAGTTTAGTGTCCCTTACTGGTGAAAAGCATCGCATGAGCAGATTAACTTTCCTGGCATGGATAGGATGGTTATGGGAGCTTGTTCATGACTTGGAGGACTTGGAAGAACTTATTAATCATGAGCAGGCTCTCTAGGAGCATTTCAGAGACTGGTTTGACCAGTGAGCCCACTATTAGGGCTTGACCCCTCTTAACATATTGCAAACCACTGTAATTGCTCTGTATAATATGCCCAATGTGCACTTGGTACGTCTATGAGTAGAACTACTGAAATAACCAACTGACTTAAACATCTCTGTGGTTTAATATGAAAAGAAGTGCTTGTTTTTAGGGTGTTGAAAGAGTGAGGTCTGCAACTTAATTCCAGATGCTGCAGCCTGGTAAAGTGTATATCTGTATTTATGCACAAAGGCTCACACAGAGAGTCCACCCAAATGTGGCAAAGTACTCACAATTGATGGGTCACAATGAATAATGGGATTGTTTTATAATTTTACAAATATTTTTCTAAGCTTGGAACTTATTTGATAAAAAGAAGGAACTCTTATAAACACAAATATAAGCTATTCTGACTATATAGGTTAAAGAAGGGAACTACCAAACAGAAAAGTGAATTAGGAAAGAAAAGGGATTTTAAGGCCCCCCCAAAAAATGAAAGGGAGATTCATGTTATTGGCCAGGGGCAGCCATATACCCTTCTAGGCTTTTCAGGTCACTCATCCAACCACCTTGCCGTTCCTTTAGGAGTTATGACCCCATATGCAAGAGTTCCTGCCTTAGGCCCTCTGGCCAGGCCAGCAGGAACATTGCCCAGAAAACTGTCAGGGGGTTATTTGTTCGTATTTCTATCCAGTATTATTCGTATTTCTATCCAGTACTCTGCAGGCCGCAGCGTGACACAGAGAAGCTTGCCAAAGTTAAATTGTGTTGTGTAGCCAAACAGGAGGGGAAGGCACCCGAAAGGGAGTGCTCAAGGTTTACCCGCAGCCCAGCTGCTTGGTCGAGTGAAACCAACAGCTTGCAATGTGCCGCAGCCAGGACTGGCCTGACCTTGATCTTCCTTAGACTGGTTATTAATCCCCAACTTGAGCTGGCTCTGGGAAGCAACGTGTAATAGATTGCATGTCATCTTTATGCTTCTGGGGCACAGACATTGGCTTGCAGTATTTTCTGAGCAACTTCTCAAGGACTTCGGTGAAGGTTGTGGCCTGCACAGGCGGCAGGGTTTCCCGGCCTTCACACTCTGCCTGGATAGAGCACTCGCTGAAACAGTGTTTCCCCAAGGGAGAGAGCAGAGTCCTTGAGTCTCCTGCTATTCTGAGGCACTGCTTTTAATATCGTGACACTCACTCATTTGCTCTTGCAGCAATGCTGGTGGCTTTGCCACCCCGACACCTCTTTTGAAAGCTTTGTTTTCCCTGGTCCTTTTCTTGCTTTTTTTTATTGGTTAATCTACAGTAGGTTAAACAAAGTTGTGAAGTAAGATTTGTTGCTATTGCTAGCAAAGGTTTTACAGGAAGGGCTCATGCCTCCCTCATGAAGCTCTTTCTTAGAACACACTAAAATTGTCACAGTTCTTGTGGTCTGGATGTCCTGTGAGTTTCTATGGTGCAAATACTTCTATGATGGTAATACATGGTTCTGTGTTACATTTATGATGGATGCAAGCACTTAAGAATATGTTTTATGCAATTATTGGCTAATGATGTGATTTTCATAGACTCAAATATCTTATTCGTTAAAGCATTAAAACTGCAGAAATGTGAGAGGGAGAGGTTCGTCATCAATGCAAACATACATTTATATCTGATCTCCCCCTTTGCACTGGAAGCTCAGTGTTAATCTCTGGAGAATAACAACTGTAAAAATCTACTGCAACTACATGATAGAATTACTAAACGATATATTTATTATATTTCACATTATATACAAAGTATTGTCACCTGTAATATTGGTAAAGGTGACTAAACAAATGACAATACAGTGTGTTTACAAGGGCCCTTTTTTGAAATGTTTTATTTATTTGAAAGGCAGGACAACAGAGAGAGAGAGAGAGAGAGAGAGAGAGATATGGGGGGCCGACAGAGAGAGAGAGAGAGAGATGTTCCATCTACTGGTTCATTCCCTAAATGCCTACAGTAGCCATGGCTGGGTCAGGCTGAAGCCAGAAGCCAGGAACTCCATCCAGATCTCTTACTTGTGTGCGGGACCCAAGTTCTTGAACCATCACCTCTTGCCTCCCAGGCTGCTTATTAGCAGGAAGCTGAGTTGGAAGCATAGACAGGCCATGAACCCAGGCACTCCAGTATGAAATGTGTGCAATCCAAGTGGTGGCTTCATCCACTGTGCCGCAAAGCCCTCCTCCACAGAGGCTGCTTTTATGCATTAGTGAAACAAATGGAGCTACCTAAGACTTCAGAATTCCTTATTGTTTTCTCATTATTTGTGTATTAATTATTTTAAATAGATAATAAGCATTTTGGAAGCTTAAGATTTTCATTCATAATGTTAAAAATGTTATATATTATTTCTAGATGCTTCGATGGTAATAGTAAAATTAAAAAAAAAAAAACTTTTATGCTGTAACTCAACACCAACAAAGTAAGTAGTAAATGAAGGAACTATTCAGTAGTTTTAGAAACTGGGACATTTAGAAAGATGGTGCTTCTGGGTAAAGTTAGTTCTCTGTAGACATGAAGACCATTGAAGAAAATCTCCCCCGGTACACAGAGGAACCCTGTCCCTGTTTGGTGGTATTTGCGAACATGATTGGAAGTGGTTATGGAATTGTTTTCATTGTTGTCATTCAGGTTTTACTCTTGAACATGTATTTTTAAATGAATTCTTGGTGATGAGAGAGAATATTAATGAAATAAAAAAATACACATCTGCACGTGGCTGCTGGGTCTGTTAAGCTGCCAGGGCTCAGGTCTCTTGTCTTATCCTATACCTGTGTGTTGAGAAGCTTTCCCTGGAAACCCAGCAAATGATGAACTTATCACTTGATGGTGAGAAGTGGGCTGGTTTGTCTCCATGGATAAGATATTAAGAAGGGGAGTCTGGAGCCTTCACAGCTCTGTACGGAGCCATAACACAAACTTTGGGAGCAGTGATCTCTCAGTTTTCCATTCTTTTTTAACAGCATAAAGTGCATTTAACTTTGCTGTGTTGCAAATGCACTTGGCCAGCTCTCTTGGTGGCAGGTTGATTACTTTGCTGAGTAAGGCACAGGGTTGCTGGCATGAAACAGAAAGGATTTTCTACTTTTTGAGTATAAAACTAGATTGTCTGAATTGAATTCTTGTATTCTTATTGGAACATTTATTCTACTAATGTTTCAAAATGTTCCTGAGGAGTGAGTTCTGAAATTTGCTTCTAACAAACTTTTGAAGAGAGTTTCTCATCTCTGTTTGGACTCAGAGTTGATTGGCTGTGTTTCTGCTTTTCCTCCCAGCAGGTAGGCCAACCTACAACAGCTTCTATGTTTACTGCAAGGGCCCCTGTCAAAGAGTGCAGCCAGGAAAACTCAGAGTTCAATGTGGCACCTGCAGACAAGCGACCCTCACCTTGGCCCAGGTAAGAAAAGGGTGTCAGCGTGAGACAGCCAAGCAAAAGGAGTGCATGCTACCAGAGTAGCCTCTCTGTGTTTCTGATCATGCGTTGCTCATAACTGGAAACAGAAGACAGTGATGGGCACTGATGCCTGAAGCTTTATTTCTATTATGCCGTTGTCTTCTAGATTTCTTTCTACTCTGTAAGAGTTTAGGAGGTGCCACGCCATCTTTGTTACTTTAATTCAGTCCTATTGAAAGGAGGCATGGGGACTGCTTCTGTAGCAAAAGGAGATTGGGTGTTGCTAGGGTGACATTTAGAAGAGAATGAGAAGGAACCTACTAAGCTGTTGGGAATATTTCACATCATGATCTGTGAAATGTTGGCATGGTTATGTATGTGTGTACATCAAACTCCACCGGACTGTTGAAGATTGGTGCACTCAAGGTTGCGAATGTGTTACTCCTCAATAAAAGAAGTGAAAAGGTGGGTTGTGGTCCCACTGACAGGATGCACATGGAGCAGGAGTGGAGTCTGCTGCTTGGTTTTCTGCCGCCTGCCAGCCAAGAGCACCTCTGTTTTGGAACAGTTAGGAGAAAGTGAACGATGGGTAATATCGCAGGACCCATGAACCTCATGTGAAATTTGGATTCCAGTGTCTGTGAATATAGTCTTTTTTTAACTTTTATTTAATAGATATAAATTTTCAAAGTACAACTTTTGAATTATAGCAGCTTTTCCCCCCATAGCCTCCCTCCCACCCACAACCATCCCATCTCCCACTCCGTCTCCCATCCCATTCTTCTTATCAGAACCCAACCCAGCTCACTTCTGTTGCTTCTGATTGCATCTGTATGGTGGGAGCAAAGTGAGTAATTGTGCTAAAGACTGAATGGCTACACAGCCTGAAACATTGAAGCTCTGGCTCCTTAGAGAAGAGGGTCTCTGACACCCAACATAAAGCATGAGGCAGTGAATGCACAACTCTATGCAGTGACCCTGCAGAACATGAGGTGGATGCAGCGGTAGGTAGGTGATGCAGGGCATTGGGTCAACACAGCGCTCTGAGCACACCAAGAAGGTGTAGATGACAATGGGATGGGACAGGCAAGTGCTCAGGTATAGGTAAGTACCCAGGTACCATGATGGGTAGCATTGGAATGATGCATCCTTTGGATTGAAGCTGGTGACAGCCTTAAGGCCAAGACGGTAACAAAGAAGCATTTTGTTTGGCACACAAGTGAGGAGCTGATGGCTTGGAGAATGAGAACCTAGGGCATTGTGAAAGGACTCAGGAGATCCACCTAGTAAGGGAGTTCAGGGCTCCACTGCCTGCCACCCAATGAAATGGCAACACTACTAAAAGGTGTGAGTCAGTATTTCCCTAGGATACAACATGCCAGCTCTTTAGGTAGCCCACTTGTGGGAAATACCCGCTCTTGTCCACTCAAGAGATGGACCTGGGATCAGGGAGTATAGTGAAAGTGAGAATTTATTAATGGTCTTGCAAGATCAGGTAACTGATGGGCTGGCACACCGTAGCAGTTACAGCAAGTGAGTTAAATCCTGGCACGCAAGTCACTCTCCGATTCCTCCATGGCTGAGTACTGTGGGGTATACAGTCTTCCAGATGTCACCCATGTTACAAAGTTGCCTTCATCCTCCATTCTCTGTGCCTTAATTCCCTCTTGCATGTTGCCTGCTCCCTAGCATCCTGTCTGCCCAGGGAGTTTTGCTATGCCTGCAGGTCAACTAATAGTAATTTTCCATACTGTGTTAAAAATAGACCACCAGATGTTTTCTTACAGGACATGTGAAGCCAAACCAGTACCCAGGTTGATCCTGACCAATTGCAGTGGGTTTTGTTTTGTTTACTTTAAAAGATTTATTATTTGAAAGGCAGAATAACAGAAAGGTGGAGGAAGAAGAAGAGGGGGAGGGAGAAGGGCAGAGGGAAAGGAAGAGAAGTCTTCCATCTGATGGTGCACTCCCCAAATGGCCACAAAGGTTGGGGCTGGTCCAGACCAAAACTCCATACGTCTCCCACATGGGAAGGGACCCAAGCCCTTGGAAGCTGAGTTGGAAGTGGAGTAGCAAGGACTCATATTTGTACTATGATGTGGGATGATGCTGGCATTATTTGCAGAGCTTAACCTGCTGCACCACCATGCTGGCCCCTGCAGTGGACTCAACTTGGATGTGATTGTGCAGAGCTGCTGCCTAGCACACATGCTGCTCTAAGTATCACGGAAGTGTTTTTTTTTTTTTCCTAATCTATTCATTTCCTTTACCTTTTCCAATGCAATCCTAGCCTTCTTATTGGATTTGTACTTGAGCCCTGATTGGTGGTGGATCAGGTGCTGGATAGGATATACTTACACTGACTTGTTGGGCTTCTTTATGGTATAGCAACAATAAATAGTACTGAACTGCAAGCTACATTCTTTTTATACTTTATCTCATTTCATTACTTTATAACAAAACTCCTAAATTAAGTCCTATTAGCAACCCAACTTTAGATTGGAGAAAAGTGAGGCTTAAAGACGTTAAAGACACTTTTCCAAGAAACAAGATCTTATGAATGTGGACTAGGACTTTAAACCTGGGCTATGTAATCCAAACTTTAAGCTCTATAGTTATTTTTTAACCTTTTTTTTGTTATAGAGATAAACGTATACACTCAAATATGCACAGTGATTAGACAGGTGATTAAAAAAAAAACCTAGGTCCAATGTGGACAGTAGAGGTAGGAGGAACAAGGGGAAAGGAGAGGCTGAGGCCATGCCTGTGAGATAGGTTCTGCCACTTGGTGTTGAGCTGTGAGCTGGAGACTCATTGTGGCTGGATCTTGCTGTTGTCTTAATCAAGAATAATCATAAATCTGGAATTGTATATGAAATTTCTCATTCTCTGTAGGAGGAAGTAGAAAACAAAGTGAAAACTCAACCCAGAGCATCTGTCTGAATTTATCAGTCCCAAGTAGCACATTGCAGAGATGTTAACAGTGTTGCTTAGCAGAACCTGGCACACGGTGAGCACTCAGCAGAGAGAAGGGGCCGTGGAATGGCAATGTGGCACGAGCTGATAAGGCGGATCCCAGAGCCAGATTGCCCCAGCTACAGTCCCCACTTCCTGCCTGTGTCATCTTAGGGATGTGGTCCACTGGCTTAGTTGTATCTCTTCCTTAGTTGTCATGTAGATTTTTTCTACATGAAGAGTCCTTAGCACAGGAGTCTGAACATACTACTTAGAAGTATTAAGGGGTTTGTGAGTGTTATTCTGTTGCTATCATTCATATGTATACATATATGATGTCTTGAAAATGTTCGTGAAAATGCCTACTACGAGAAAACTACAAACATATTTGTAACAAAAGAAATCTTTTAAAATCTTTTTTCCTTATTTATTTGAAAGATACAGAAAGGGAATGAGAGAGAGAGAGAGAGAGAGAGAGGATTTCCATCTACTGCTTTAGTTCCCAAACCCCACAACAGCCTAAGATAGGTCAGGCCAAATCCAGTATCTCAGAATTCAATCCAGTTCTCCCATGTGGGTGGCAAGGACCCAAGTACTTGAGCCATCACTTGCTGCCTCCCAGGGTGTGCAACTACACATTGTAATTCTACCTGTGATGAGAGTGAGCTGCCTCTCATGGATGAGACTGTCATTTAAATCATGTTTTACATTTAGTATGGATCTCAAAACACATCAGCAAGAAGGTGGCATCTGTCTCTTTCATGATGCTAAGCATCAAGAAGTTTTCGCTTCCCCTTGAGAATAAATTAAGAATCAACTTGGTACCAAGTTTTCTTCCATCTCCAAATCAAAATAACCTCTTTATTTCATGGTTACCTTGACTGGGGTTTTGAATAAACACAAAATATCACTAACAAATATGAACATTCAGGGACTGGTGTTCTAGTATAGTGGCTTAAGTCATCGCCTGTGACTCCAGCATCCCAAAGGGTGCCACTTTAAGTCTTGGCTGCCCCACTTCCTATCCAGATCCCTGCTAATACACATGGGAAAACAGCAGAAGGTTTAACCTCTTGGGCCCCTGACACCCATGTGGCAGACCTGGATGAAGTTCCTGGGACCTGGCTTCTGCTTGGCTCAGTCCTGGCCATTGCAGGCATTTCAGGAGTGAACCAGCAGATGGAGGATATCTCTCTCTATCTCTCTCTGTAACTCTACATTTCAAATAAATTGTTCAGAAACATAATGATACTTCCTACCCTAACCTCCCTATGTTCCTAATTCTGTATATATAAAATACCTGAAACTTGTATAACTTAAATAAAATTTAAAAAATAAATTAAGTCTTTAAAAAAGAAATCTTAGAAAAGAAATATGAGCCCTCACTTGTCGCTCCCCCTCTTCGTGGAGGAACGACACAGGACCCTGCGCTGTTCTTTTGTCTGCTCGGCCCTCCCCGGGTTTGCTGCTGGTTCTTCCCGGGTTGGCTACCGACCCTTCCACCTCCGTGGAAGGGCGGTTCCCCCTGCCACATTCCCCACTTCCGCAGGGGAGCGGCACACCGCCGGCCGGCTCTCTCGGGGGCTGATCAGGTGTTCCCCTTAGATGTTCCCCTTAGATGTTCCTGGTGCATGCCGTCTCTCTCCTCCTTTATAGTCCTCCTCCGCCAATCCCAACTCTGCTACCCACACGCCGAGTACACTGCTCTCCTCCAATCAGGAGCAGGTCCTGCTGTTTATTGGTTGAACTGGAGGCAGCTGTGTAGAAGCTGTTTCCTCCTCTCCCAGCGCCATATTGTGGGAGAGCAGATGCATAGAATAAGTCTTAATTCCAGTAACTTAGTCTAGTCCGGGTTGCTCCCCACACTCACTCAGGAAGCAATGAACAACAGCTGATAGGAAACCAGGCGTACCATCTTCAGCTACCCAGTCAAGGGTTGCACCCTGGGATCCATGAGGAAATGAGACAGGCTGCGACTGAGAAGGGGGGTTGCTGTATCTGCTGGTTTGCTTCCTCTCTATTGCAATCAAAAACAGTGAATCAGGTAAAACTTTCCGTGATTTAAAACAGCCTGCTTCACTGTTTCTCTCCAAGGTGTCCCTAAGGCCCATGTGTGGACGTGGAGACTCTGTCAGAGGCTGTGCCACTTGTCAGTAGTTGTCTCAGGGCTGGTGAGCTGAGTCACATCCGTAGCTGAAAACAAGGGTCTGTCCCTGGAATTCCTTCTCAGGGGCCCCTCCTCTTCTCACCCAGTGCTGACAGTGCCCACTCCTGGTCCTCCTGGTCCTCCATGAGGTACCCATCCCTTTCCATCATCACCATCATGGTCATTGGTCACACCCTAGTGGGCTGCTGCCTCTTCAAGTAAACAAAGCTCCTGACATGTCTTTCTCATAGGAGTGGGCTAAGGCTGTTGTAAAGATATTGATGGAGGAAAAACGCCCATTGGCTGTAAGAATCATTAGCAACTAGGATGGGTATGGAAGTGAGCCGGGAGCATGCGGCCTATTGTCCTGGGGTACCCACAGTCCTTCAGGACCCTTTAGTTCCGATCATGGCTACAAATTATTCATCCTCCCAGCACCAATGCTGGGAAGCCAGAATTATCCACCACTAACATCCTTTTGTTTGCACTCAGTTTATTAGTCTTAGAATTAATCAGAAGCCAGGAGATTATTGCAGCCAAGAACTTAGGATGATTTTTTTCCCTCTACAATCACTATAATTACTTTATCTCAAAAAGAACTTTATCTTTGCCACTCTAATGAGATACTCTCCCATGAAATAGCATTATAGCTGAAAGGTTTCTGATGAGAAATGGTGCAATAAATAGAATAAGATGTAAAGTGCCTGGCATGATAGATTTTGTTTAAAATTGGTTTATAGATTGGGGACAATTTATGTGAGGAAATTTATTAAGAAATATAGTATAAATGTATAATCATTCCTAAACTTAATATTTGTTACAGATTAATTGTTGGTCAGGAGTCTACTTGCCTCTCTTATTATCAAAGTCTACTCTCACATCTATGTAATTAATTGAAGTCTTGGAATACATTTAGGTTTACTTTCTGGTTTGAACATGAGGGACTTTTTGCCCAAGTATGCATTATTCCCCTCTTCCTCACTGCAGATTCAATTGTGATGCATTGGAGAGTTTTTTTGAATATAATGAAAGTTATTACCAGTTATTTTATGTTATTTTTCTTAATAATTTATTATTTGAAAGAGATAAAGCAAGCAAGCAAGAAACAGGGATCTTCCATCTGCTGGTTCACTTGTCAGATGGCTGCAACAGCCAGGACTGTTCCAACCAGGAGCCTGGAACTTAATCCAGGTCTCTCACTTGGGTGACAGGAATTCAGGTAACCATCATACCAAATGCCAGCCTCTGTTTTACTTAAAATTTTTAGGGCATTTTGTTTGACTCAATGGGAAGGGTGTAACCAGTAACCACATCCTCTTTAGCTTTGTGTTATGACCTTGGCTTACACACAAGGTAGTCTGTGTGTGAGTCCATCTCATGCCAAAGCTCCAGGACTGACAGTGAGTGAAACACATCTTCAGACACCAGGCCCTGCCATGTGTACTTCTCCCCTCCCCTCCCACCATCTGCTTTGCAGGGGATTTCCCTTAACTCTATGGGCTGCTCCCCCCACCTCCTCCTGCAGCCCACCCCATTGGCTGTGTCCTCTGTGTCCCCACAGTGTATCCCAGCCCACACTAAGCATGCTCATTGCACTCCTGGGATAGCCAGGCGGGGGAAGCTCACACACTGAAGACTGCCTTTCTCCCTTTTACTGGGACCAATACTCGGAATAAGGCCAATCTAAGGTGAAAACAAAGAAATAATAATAACCCCTCAAAGCATTAGCATGAAGAATTCTAAGTTTGGTGATTTATTTTATATTAATGCATTATTCATTGTAGCTTACATATGTATCACACACCATGTGTAAATTCTCAATGTATAAATGGCCTACTTAAACCATCTTGATCCATGGGGCCGGCATTGTGGTGCAACAGGTAAAGCCACTGCCTATAGCACTGGCATACAATATAGGCACTGATTCAAGACTTGGCTGTTCAACTTCTGATCCAGCTCCCTGCTAATGTACCGGGGAAAATAGCAGAAGATGTCCCAAGTCTTTGTGCCCCTGTACCCATGTGGGAGACCTGGAAGAAGCTCTTGGCTCCTGGCTTCGTTCTGGCCCAGCCCTGGCTGTTGCAGCCATTTGGGGTATGAACCAGCGAATGGGAGATCTGTCTCTCTGCCTCCTGTCTCTCTGATAAATAAAATGAATCTTTAAGAAAATATTGATACAAACCAATTCAGAATGTCAACACCAGGCGGTATAAGCCATTTTGGGGGTTGTAAGCATTTAAGAAAAGGCTGCTGGTGTCAATGCCTAGGCTTCAGATATTCCTCACATATTTTTCAACTCTAGCAACCACCTCCAATAGCTGCACATGACGTTTCCAATTCATTATCTTATTAATTTTACCAAATTTATTAATTTACCACAAAGTTTTAATGAATAATGATTCTGGAACATTCTATGTGGATTTCTTCAAATGTTATGATTTTTATTCCTTGCTTGGTTATGCTTAGAATATTAAATTGCATATTTTATTAGCAGATTTTAAGAATGTTCAGCTTGTTGAAAGCTAAGGATTTATAAGTGACTTTATCTTTTTATGAAAGTTTTCTTCTTGAATATATTAATGCATATTTTCTTATAAGTATCATCAAAATATCAACATTTTATAGGTGAACTTTTTTTTTATACCTCTTGCTTTCCAGTCTTGCTTTTTGTTATTTTCTGTTTCTGCAGAATGATTTTTTAAAATTTACCCACCATTTTCTCTAAAAGACTTAACCAAAAAAGCATTTCCTTTAAGCTGTCATAAAGTTTATTACATCTTACATTGAATATAGTTATCTTCATGACTTCCAAAGAAGTCTCAAGTCTTAGCTAAGAGGTTTAGAGGTTTCGTCCAGCTAAGGAGCAGGGAACAGTGAGACTCCATCCACCACCTGGAGAAGGTGAAGGCGACTGTCCTGCGGGTCCTCCACCCCGCATTCCAGCTAAGGAGCTTGGCTAAGCTCCTTGGATTGTTTCTGCCCTGCTCTGTGGACACACAGACAGGCCCCTCTGCTGGGGAAGGACATAGGGGAGGGATCTGAAGGCCTCAGCACACCCCATGACCATGGCCTACATTTTACAAATAATCTAATTAATGAAAGCTTGAACAAATGTTGGTGTTAGGTAAATTAACCATTTGGTAATAGGCTTTAGTTAAACTGATTTTCATCATGTGGCCTGGAACCAGCTCCTGCAGATGGCCACGGGACAGACATGGGTAGGGCACAGCTATTTCATTTGTTCAAGGACATTAGTTTTCAGGAAAACTTGATGTTTTATTGATTCCCAAGATTTCTCCAGTGTGTAACTGAGACGCTAGTGGAAGAGCCATAGAGGAGAGAGGACATGGTGGAGGAGGTGGATGTCTCAGGGGAGGAGGAGAGTGAAGAGTGGATGGGCATCCCTCAGTCAGTGTGGGGTCATGGGCAGAGACCCCCATGCTAAGCCTGGGGAGGGGAATGGAGCCCAGACTCACTCTGACCCTGGGAGGTTCTAGGGTGGGATTTGCAGATTTTACTTGTAAATATACAAGAAGTTCAACTAAATTTGAATTTCAGATAAATAGTGTAAGTATTCCCCAAATCCTGCATGCAACATAACTGTCTTAATTTTCACAACTCACAGCATGTTTTATCTGAAAGTCAACTTGAACTTGGCTTCCTGTAGTTGTGTGACAACACTAATTCTGGGACAGTGCTCCGCCCCTCCACTGGGGTGTCTGTGATTTGGGGCACAGAGAGTGGGAAGGCCACTGTGTTTGCCCTGGGGCATGGAGGGGAGCTGGATGGCAGGCAAAACCACCGGAGCCCACAGACATGGCTGGGCACTTGTGTGTAGAACTCTCCCCAGGTTCTAGAGAAAGCTGGGTGTGGGGGGGGCACTCATCCTCCATTAGGGGAGCCAGCCACAGCTGTGTGGGCCACAATTGCATCTTGTATATGGGACTGTTTCTGGAGAGCTGGTATTAATTCTTAGTAAACCAAAGACCTTCTCAACAGAAAGATAAAGGAACCTATAGTATGTTCTCATGGACTGAAAATGAAATTAGTTAAGAATTTGCCCTTTTACATTAATGTGAGCACTTAATAAATAGAATGAGCAAAATGTGAAAAGCATAAAGGTGCCTAGTGAAATAAGTAACATGGTATATATGAATATAATTGTTTTAGAAAATAAATAAAATGTTATATGTAAATTTATCTTTGAAACAGCAAAATCTGTTCCAACTGAGCTCCAGGCTGCTTTAGACCCATTCACTGCTCTTCACTGTTACAGAAATTCTTACTTCGAGGGCCTTTTTCATGCGTCTGATATTTCAGAGCTAAAATTGTCTCTGGTCCTAAGTGATAGTTGGAGTGATTTCAGTTAATTAAAGCCCACAAAGTTGGTGACTGGTCTACTGTTTAATCCAGCTAAGGATTTTCATCTGGGCCAGTGGGGGTCGCCTTTCACCGCTCGCTTGTTTAGGGGCCTCTCTGTAACTGGCTTTTTACAGCAATTATTTCACTTAAAACTCCTTAAGAAAAAATGAGAGAAAGAAAGCAGTCTTGTACATGCAAGTTCCCTGAGCAAGTGTACCCTTAGAATGAGCATACCTTTAGAACAGGCATACTTTTAACCACCAGTCCGAAAGTTCAGTGTGCTGACCCCTGGAATGCTGGGTGGAGGACCTGCAGGACAGTCACCTTCACCTTCTCCACGTGGTGGATGGAGTCTCACTGTTCTACTTCAATACCCAGCAGTGTTCCTGACCCATGCTGCTACTTGTGAAATTATCAAAACAGTGGGCAGAAAATTTAAATCACATAATCGTGAAAAGCAATTTATATTTTTTAAAATATGATAATTTCTTTGTTGTGTGTACGAATGCCTATAATTTATTCGCTGTTTTCCATAAACGAAGATCCAAAGCCAGCCATTTACCTATAACATCTCATTTAATTGTTATGGCATTTGAATGGTGCTTTTTTCTAATTTTCATCGATATGTGTCATTAGCACAATGAAATACAAATGCCAATATTACTTACTTTTAAAAGATATTGGAAGCTGTGCAACGTCTGTCAGCCGTAATATGTGGTCAATAATTTAATTTGAAATTGGTTGAGCTACTTAGAATTTTATTCATTATGCAGGATAATACATTTAAAATATTTATGAGAAATGTTTGTTCAAATGGTGTAGAATGTTTTGACATAACCACAACCCACAAATATTTATAAATCAAAGAAAAATCAGGTTTCCGAAAGAAGATTTTTCACGTATTTTATTATTTCATTTTGCAGTTGCTGAATGATGTTTAAAAGTGGGTGCTTTGCTTGTTGTCGAGCAAGGCTGTCTCTTGTCAGGGACAGAGCACTCACACAGCAAACATACTCCTATGAGCACATTCTGGTGCCTTATATACCCGCAAAGTTCCCTGCCTTTACTGGACATTGCCCTCTGTGGTGCAGCACTGGGCACCATGGAGCCAAGGCTGTAGGAAGGGGCAGGTGATGGTGGGGGCTGCAGTGCCTATCTCTTCTATCTAAAGTGATAATTCTTAGGAGCCTCTTTGTGGGCTTTTCCTTATTCCTCAATACCATAATGTGGTCCTACAGCCACCACTAGTAACAAAGGGACTTGAAAGTCAAGTGTGTACCAAAGGGAACAAGAACAGCCATGCTTTGCTTCAGCCATTATGTCCTCCCTCAAAATAAGAGATCAGTTAGCAAGAAGTAAGGGTGAGATGGATGTCAGGGAGACAGAGGCGGCCGTATTAGCAAATATGTAATTCCTTAAGATCACTTCCATGAACTCATCAGTTTGATTGCTGAGTGGAAATTATGTTGTATCACTGTGCCTATGTTAGACATTTAGCCAGCCTTGAACTTTTGTCTATAAAATGCCACTAGTCTTCAATGGCTATTTCTGCATACAAGTATAGCTTCCTGATTTTCTATAGAATGAAATTGATATGTTACCCATCTGAACACTTGGAAGCTTTATCAGGAATTGTAGAAACAAAAAACAGGTCTTTAGGAAAGCAGGTTAATTTATTTGTTTTTTGTTTGTTTGTTTGTCCTAGGAAATAAACGGCTCAAACACTTCACTAGGGAAAGATAAATAGAATGTGATATCCTTTTCTTGTTCCACAGTAGATCCTTTACCGATGCTCTATTAAAAATAAATATATTACCTAGCACTAATAATATGTATGGTGCAGGAAAGTCACATTGAAAGTGCTCTCTCAGATTTAGGCAAGACAGAGCAGAGCAGAACTGAGCTATGCTTTTGCATTATTTTACAGAGCTTTTGTGCTTCATGCATGCATGCCGTCTTCCATCTGGGAATATCAAGCTACCTGCATAAATGTGTCATTAAAGCTGAATGGGAAATGGAGAGGTTAATTGACTTTACTTGGGTCACACAGTGAGAAAGAAACCAAACTGAGAATTAAATCCAGGGAACCGGAGCTTAAATTCTCACTGAAAGCATTTGGATTGTGTTACATTCGCTTTCTTACTAGCACTAGGGGAGAGTTGAGACTAACCCTGTAGTCTTTCTTGAAAAGAGTCAATTTTGCCACATTTCCTAAGGTGGAGATAAAGATTCAGGGGCTGGACCAAAGGTGAAATGTGGAGTTTTCCTTTAGTGAAGGGAAAATGTAGGAGGATGTGGAAAATGGACATCCTAGAAGCTGAAGGAGAAGCTCTCATAGATTATAACTTTGTAAATGAGTAGGTGGACCAGCTGGTCGGTTGTGGAGTATCACACTGATGAAGCCAGGGTGTATGGTGTGAGCCCTGTGTGGGCCACGTGTGACTCTGGACATGAGTAAAGCCCTACGGTCACTTGTTAGTATGGTTGGACTAAGAGTTCTCCCAGCTGGTTCCGAAGAAGTATCTTTCTGTCTAGAGTCAGAATGTCTCAGATCTTTTGTGTTGAAAATCTTTAATTATACATGGAGGAATTCATATTAATGTAAAAAGTCATCTAATAAGCATACACTGACCTACTGCCTAGGAAGTGATTTACAATGAAGTGATCATATAGGGCAGTAATTTAAAGCTGACAGCATCATCCCAGGGACACATGAACTCCTTTCTCCCAGTATGTGTTAAAAACAAATGAGAAGCTATGTTATTTCTCTTTGTTACTGCAAAGGATGTCTTGATCTAAAGTAGTTCAGGTGAAGATCAATGTAAATAAATGTGATTAAAAGCCATATAAGTTGTGTAGTATCACCATAAACAGATAAACTTTGCATAAACAGTATAGGAAATGTGAAATATATGAGTTTACAAAGTAGAGTGTAATCAAATGTTTAATAGGCAGTAACTTGGCTACCCCTGGACTCCATTCCTTCAGGCTAGAGATATACTTTGTCCACGTTTGTGCTTATCATTCTGCCTGATGCATAATATTGTTCAAGACGTTTTGTGGAATAAATGAAACATTAAGCTAATGGCATCCCTGTATGCCTTGGCCTACTCGTAATGTTAGAGAAGGAAGAGAATTTGCAGTGATCTAATCTAAATTCTCTCCTGATATGAGAATAGATCTTATAAATGAGAATACTTAAAAAATTCACGAGAAAATAGAATTAAAAGGAAAATTTACTTGGGTACAAAAAATTCTGAAATCCTGTGCGTGGTTTTTCATCATACACCTTTACCATGAACTTTTTGAAGGCCCCTTGTAAATACTTGATGTTTGGAAGTCTGGCTTAGAGCAGCTGTGCTAATGGAGAGAATTGCTTTCTAGATGAACTGTTTTCATTCATTGCTGAAGAGCTCTAATGAAGAGAAATCTGGTTTTGCCTACAACTTCTAGTTCTGCTCTTTGAAAATAAATCCGAGGAATCTTCCATCAGCTAGCTCTTCATCCCTTTAAGGCAACTGAAATGAAGTACTTGCTGGTCTTCCTTTCTCCGCTAAACTTATGAGTCAATGTGAGAAAGGGTCAGCTATTCCCTTGCCTCAGAGAAATGTTCTAAGAAAAAATTGGAAGAGAGGAATCTGAAAGAAACATCCTCAGATTAGAATACAAATATAGCCTGAGCTTGGACCAGTAGAATGCTTTTTTTTCTTTAAGGTTTTATTTATTTATTTGACAGGAAGAGTTATAGACAGTGAGAGGAAGAGACAGAGAAAGGTCTTCCATCTGCTGATTCACTCCCCACATGGCTACAACAGCCAGAACTAGGCCTATCCGAAGCCAGGAACCAGGAGCCTCCTCTGGGTTTCCTATACGAGTGCAGGGGCCCAAGCACTTGGGCCATCTTCTACTGCTTTCCCAGGCCATCGTAGAGAGCTGGATCAGAAGAGGAGCAGCTGGGACTAGAACCGGTGCCCATATGGGATGCAGAGGATTAACCTACTGCACCACAGCGTCAGCCCCAGAAGCAGAATGCTTTTTGAACTTGGATGGACTTCCATACACAGGCTTGGGCCAATAAACAATATCTTTGAGAGGAAGTCAAAACTGTCAAAAGGTAGAAGAGAGGATATACTTGAGGACTTCTTGGAATAGTGATGGAGAATTAAGAAGAGTGGTTAGAAATGACAATTCAGAGGGAACAGGTGTTGCAGCACCCTGGCCAGGCACTGAGATGAACATAAGAACTGTTCATGTCACAGTAAGTTGAGCCACTTGGGCCTTGATCCCATGTGATTTTTATAAAGCAGCTCCCAGCAAGGCCAAGACGAACCTTCTACTGCACAGCTCACCATGCTGTATCTGAAGGTAATGCTTTTTTATTGATGATTCTTTTATGTCTTCCTCAAAGGCAAATATTCTGCATCCTCCTAGTGGTGGCAGGATCAGCCAGGACCAAACAGATAACTATAAGTTTCAAATACAGTTTTAATTCAGAAGTAACAGTGTTCCATGAAAACACAAACCAACCAACTAAAATCCTTTCTGGGGACTCGTGCTGGGCCTCCGTTAGGCTTGGCACCTGCAGGAGGGGAAGGGGTTGGTGTCCTTATGTCTTTCTCCATCTTGAGCTTGCATGCCTACTCTGCTGTTTTGATTCCTTTGGTTTCTGATGTCCCAGCATTGAAGCACAGTGTGAGAGCTGAGGAAGATGGCATGGGAAAGTTCTTGACTGACTCTGTCGTGGGATGTGTTTAGGCCATCAGCGGTAGGTGAGTGTGAAAAGCACACTATGTCATTGGCTCTCACATGCATCATTGAGAAGCCACCGTGGGAAGTTTTAACCTTACCTCCAGAGATGGGCTGCTGGGTTTTCATGGTTCTCCATCCAGCTTTTCTCTATTGGAGTCTCCTCGGTCGGTCTTCCAGGATGTCTTCCCAGGCAGCACATGAAGTTGTTTTAGTGCAGCTTTTCCTCGTTTTGCATGGGACCCCTCAGACCTATGTCTTTTGTTTTAAGCAACTCTGGGATCGCCTTTTGAACCCAGTATAACTATACCAGGAAAGAAGCTGTCCTGTGAAATTGACCACGTGGGATTCAGACCGAACCTGAACTCACTCTCTCTCCCTTGATGTGACATGCAGTTGTCACATCAGGCTCTCTGAGCCATTCCATCAAAGCCCTTCTCTTTCTCTCTCGATTTCAGATGAAGAATGGTGGCCCTGTGTGGTACAATGTTGAAAGTCACAGTGCAACTTTGCAAAAATAAGTCACCTGCATATGTTGCCTTTACTCAGCCCTACCAAACCAATCTGCACACGAGGGGTCTTCGAGAAGTTCACAGAAGAGTGGAACTTGGAAGAGATAAGCTTATTTTGGTGCAATAAGTATTTTGAAATCTGTATATAGTTTTTTCCCTTCATAATGTGCATTTTCTGTGAACTTTTTTGAAGACCCCCTCCAACAGACAATATTGGTGAGGGGTTTTAAAAATTGTACCATGTGTTGGGCACAGGATGTGTGGGATCTCTGTACTTTCTGTTCAGTTTTGCTGTAAGCCTAAATTATTCTAAAAATTGAAATCTAAAACATTATGACTCATTGGATTTTGCGTTTGTAAATCTGCACATTTAATCAGTTCTTCTTTGGTTTATACTATCTATTGTATTTCATGCTCCAGTTGACATTTCTAATTTAGTATTCCGTTACATAAGCTAAATCTGTGAAACGCTTAATAGTTTAATGATGTCTTCATGCAAATGGTCTTTATTGATATGATAACTACATGAACTGGTAAAGGTAGGCAAAAATATTATTTTACATCTGAGAAAACTATGTGAGGTTCATAGAGAATAAGAGATTATTTTTAAAGAAGCAGTATAAGATGGGGCTCTAACTGAAGCCAATGTTCTGAAAAAAAAAAAAAAATAACGTGAGTTTTCCCTTTCTGCTCCATGGCCTCTTCTCTTAGAGAACTAAATATCTTTAGTTGCACATCATTATTTTTGACTCTACTTGCTCTGTAGATTCCCCGAGGCATTTAAAATATTTTAAATGTGCAAAATCAGTGTCATCTTTTTCTTCTAAGTTGTTCATGTATTTTCTTTGATTCTGTTTTGGAGACTTCATTTGTGTTGAGTCTGTGGATCCTGCTGACATGTTCTTTGCTGAATGTCAGGTTATAGATGTTGCAGCCATCTATTACATTCCATCTCATGGTGTCAAGATAATAAGAGCTGAAAATTAGCTGAAATGTGGACTCTTGATAGCAAAGAGCTGCTCTGCAGTCATCTAGACTGAGCTGTTACTAATCTTTCCAGGGGAAAAAAGACGATGAAGTTACATAGGGAATGCTGGAACGTGGCTCTCTTAACCGGAACTTGCATGTTTCTTACTGTTTTCTTAGTTAGAATACTTGTGAAAATGACTAAGTGACTTTAGTTTTCATTTGCAGCAGTGTATTAAGCCAGGAATTTATTTTCTTGTGTTTGGAAAAGTATGACTTTGAAGGATGAGGGATAGAAGAATAGTTTAGTTCTAATCTCGGGCTCTGGGGTCTGACATTTTGGCACAGTGGGTTAATGCTGCCTGCGACACTGGCATCCCATATGGGAGTGCTAGTTTGAATGCTGGCAGCTCCACTTAGAATTCAACCCCCTGCTGATGTGCCTGGGAAAGGCAGAAGGACTTGGACCCCTGTCACCTGTGGGGGACCCAGATGGAGTTCCTTGCACCTGGCTTTGCCCTGGTTCAGCCCTGAGCATTGAGAATGTTTGTGGAGTAAACCAGCAGATGGAAAATTCACCTTCTCTGCCTCTCTTTTCTTCTCCCCCTCCTCTTCCCACTCCCTCTCCCACACTACCTCTCCTGCCTCTCCATCTGTCAATCTGTTTTTCAGGTAAATAAATCTTGAAAATAGAAACCAAGTTCTGTAGTTGATTCTAGTGTACCATTTAATGGAAAAATTATAAATTTGCCTGCTACAAATTGAGATATAGTGAGCATCTGTTTTCAAGTGGCTGTGTGTTGTATTGAACTTGGAAAATTTGGATAAGCCCAGAAAAAAGCTCTCTAAAATTGGAAAATGTGTTGTGGCATGTAGTTTAGGTGAAATATGTGCTAAATAATATCACAAATCTAGGAAAATATCTGTTTATGTATTTAGAAGCAGAGCCCAACACACATTTTGTAGCAATGTCAATTCTGTCTTTATTAGATGAGGTTTTATTAAGGTTAGAATAGAAGACCAAGGTAGTTGGTAGCACTTTTTTTATATACAATACAGTTTGTGTATAAGAGTTTTGAAATAAATGTCTCATTTAGGAGACAGAAATGGGCACTCTTACAAAGTGGAGAAAATTGCTTTGCTGTAAGTTTCTCCAAGATTTATAGACAGGTACTTCTCAATGTTGCCCATTCCACTCTAAGTTTGAAGATTTCGGAATCTTTAAAGCAAGTGTGAAATGTATACCTGTAACTTACTTCAGTGAGAGATCAGGATGGAAGGAGAGCTAAAGGAGGGAAATTTTGGAAGAAAGAGAAGATGGTGTACGTGTTGATTCCTTCACTGGACTGGAAATCTTGAGAACTCTCCTATGACGTGATCAGTAAGACTTTTGCTTGTTGAAACTTTGATTTGATTGGCTGAAAGCACAAATAAAATATATGATCTTGGATATCTGCATAAATTAGCAGAAGTTGGCATAAAACTTCCCCTATTTAATACGGCAGCCACTGGCCAAATATGACTCTTCTGGTTTTAAAGAATTCCAATTTAATATAATTGAACAATTTCTCAGCCACAGGAGTCATATTGCCAAGGCTGTTTAGGCACTTGCCCCTAGTACCTTATACATGTAGAGTAGACCTTTATCACAGAAAGTTATACTGGGCAGCACTATTCTTATTGGTCAGAGAAATCTTCTTATCGGGGGTATAAAATTTTAAGTCTATTTCCTAGAACTAAAAAGAAAAAGGAGCAGGAAAATTAGAAAAGAGTACAAACATTCTTCTGGAATGTTTAAAACGATACAGTGATTATTCAATTATCCATTAAACTTAAGATTCTATTTTGATTCACAATGATTAAATTCTCCATTAAGGAACAGTTATTGCAATTTGCTATGTAACAAGCTGTAGGGATTCCCCATGGGAAGGCCAAAGCACTGCTGCCTCTCCAGGCTCCTAGAGAGAGTGGGGAGCCTCATCACATCAGGGAAGCTGCAGTTGCCACGTTGTAAGCTCCACAGACAGCTTTGCTGTGGCTGCCCCAATGCTTCCACCTTGTGTGTTAACAGGCCAATGGACAAAGCCCAACATCTCAGAGTGCCACGCCCCGCCTCCTCTCTGTAGGCAGTGGCCTCCCCAGGCAAACAATGGTGTGTAGAAGTACAGAGGAATAGAGGAATAAAGAGAAGATATGGGAGTCCTTTTAAAGTCTATGGAAAATGGGGGCCGGCGCCGCGGCTCACTAGGCTAATCCTCCGCCTTGCGGTGCCGGCACACTGGGTTCTAGTCCCGGTTGGGGCGCCAGATTCTGTCCCGGTTGCCCCTCTTCCAGGCCAGCTCTCTGCTGTGGCCAGGGAGTGCAGTGGAGGATGGCCCAGGTGCTTGGGCCCTGCACCCCATGGGAGACCAGGAAAAGCACCTGGCTCCTGGCTCCTGCCATTGGATCAGCGCGGTGCGCTGGCCGCAGCGCGCTGGCCACGGCGGCCATTGGAGGGTGAACCAACGGCAAAGGAAGACCTTTCTCTCTGTCTCTCTCTCTCACTGTCCACTCTGCCTGTCAAAAAAAAAAAAGTCTATGGAAAATGGATAATTTTATTTTGGTGTTAGCTTGTTTTTGAAATCCATGCATAGATTTTTCATAATACACCTTTTCTCTGAACTATTAGAAGACCCTTCATATGTGACACATTCACACTATAAATTACTGAATGATTTAGGATCTTAGCAGATATAGGGTAGCTCCACTGAGCTTCAGCAGAGACTTTGCATTGATCCATCAATTGCCTAAGGGGTGGTACGCCTGCAAGTGACAGCCTGTGGTTATGCATGACCGGCTAGATTTCAGAAAACACCAAAACTCTTGGCAGGGGTGGAGATGTTGGGGGAGTTTTCAAGGCAGAAACAGCACAAGCAATGTCCCTGAACAAGCAAGGCATGGTGTGGTAAGAAACTAAGAAAGGATGAGGTGGGGAGTTGGGAAGAGAAATGTCGAAGAGGTGGCTTGAGAACTGTGGTGACTTTCTCAGAGTTCCATTCCCATGTTAACACTGATGTTGATGACATTTGTTAAGACATGGAACCCTGAGACAATCAATAGGTTTGGTGTCAACATTATGGAGTTTGGTTTTGGAAATTCTGGGTTTGAGCTACCAAGTGGTGATTCAGGGTAAGCAGTCACATATACAGACTTGGTATATTATATGACATTTGTCCCAAAATACACTTACAAGTTTTCAATCTGTATTTAAAAAAAAGCCTTTGTACTCCTTGCACATTCTTGTTTAGATGCAGGGATGAGCCCAGGGCAGCTGGCTGAGGGCTAATGACCTACCACCCTGTCTGTCAAACTCCTGTTAGATTTAGACCATGCCTGGTTGCCAGGTGCCCCCTTGACTTACCATGACTGCACTGGTTCGTGCAAGTAACCTTCCAGTGAATTGACTGCTCTAGACTTCTGTGTGGGTGGGGGCATGACATAACTGGGTCAGGGATCACTGCCCCGCAGGCTGAGCCAGTGCCACATGAAAAGTAACGTGTCCATTGTATTCTACCAGTTTATGTTGGATGAGATCTCTGAAAACACTACTTCTCATCAAGTTTGCTCCCACTCGAATTGTGAATGCAGATGGAATTATAATGCTAAACACAGTGTCTGAACTCCAAGCAACATCTGTGTTGTATGTATTTGCAACAGCCACAAAGAGACCCAGCTTACCAGTAATACAGATGATAACTCCAGGCTCTGGCCTTCCCGGGTACATATTGGTGAAATAAGGCATTTTCTATGTGATTCTTCTATTCCTGCATTACCGTCTGTGAGATTGGAGAACAGAAGATGCTAAGGCAGGCAGGCAGGCAGGCAGGCAGGCAGATAACTGGTATTCATGCACATCACAGGACTAATGTCTCACTGATATCTGATTTTACCAAGTGAAGAATTTATTTCCTATTTTGGATAGCAACATTACCGAGTGCCTCTCCCTGTGTTAACACTGGCAAAACCTTTACCTTTTTTGAACTTCTTTTCTCGCCTTTCAATTGAGAGGCCTTGGCTATGCTATTTGAGCTCCTGCCTCCCAATCTCAATGTGTCATGCAGTTCTTCCTGCGGCAGGGGCCTTTGGGAGCTGCTAAGTAGAAGTAGAATGAAAAAAAATGTTCAAGAGACAGTTTTCTCATGTCTGATACCTGTGACTGCACAGGGACCCTTAGATTCTTTCCTTTTTAAAAAAATATTTGGGGGGAAAGTACTGTGGCATAGTGGGTTAAGTTGCCTCCTGCAGTGCCAGCATCCCATATGGGTGCCGGTTTGAGAACCTGGCTGCTCCACTTCTGATCCAGCTCTCTGATATGGCCTGGGAAAGCACTGGAAGATGGCCCAGGTCCTTGGGCCCCTGCACCCACGTGGGAGACCAGGAAGAAGCTCCTGGCTCCTGGCTTCAGATCTGTGCAGCTCAGGCCATTGTGACCATTTGGAGAGTGAACCAGCTGATGGAAGACCTCTCTCTCTGCCTCTCTTTCTCTCTGTGTGTAACTCTTAATTTCAAATAAATAAATAAATCTTAAAAAAAAAAAAAGATTTGGGGCCAGCACTGTGGCACAGTGGGTTGATCCTCCGCCTGCTGTTCCAGCATCCCTTATGGGCACCAGTTCAAGTCCCAGCTGCTCCTCTTCTGATCTGGTTCTCTGCTATGGCCTGGGAAAGCAGTGGAGGATGGCCCAAGTGGTTGGCCCCTGCACCTGCATGGGAGACCTGGAAGAAGCTTATCCGCTGGTTCACTCCCCAAATGGTCACAATGGCAGGAGCTGTGCCGATCCAAAGCCAGGAGCCAGGAGCTTCTTCCATGTCTCCCACGTGGGTGTAGGGACACACGGATTTGGGGAATTTGGGCCATCCTCCACTGCTTTCCCAGGCCAAAGCAGAGAGCCAGATCAGAAGTGGAGCAGCAGGCACTTGAACTGGCATGCATATGGGATGCCGGCACTGCAGGCGGTGGCTTTACCTGCTATGTCATAGCCCTGGCTCCACCCTTACTTTATTCTCCTCCTTCCCCTGTTTTCTCCTATTGTTATTATTATTAGATGCCCTGGATTGTATTTTACATGCTGTTCACAGCACACTAGCAACATTACCCCAAGCTTGCCCTTCTTTCTGATTTTTTATGTATCTTCATTTTCTGTTTATCTTCCCTTGCCCCCCTGAAACTCAAGGAGCATTTAAAGCTGGCGCATGTGAAAATCTGATCTGCAATGGAGCCTGTGAGTGATTCAGAGGCATTGTGACCATTGCACTTCCCCAGCTCACCTGGGGGTGTTGCCAGCACCAAGCATCCTCT
Source organism: Oryctolagus cuniculus (assembly GCF_964237555.1). NCBI lineage: Eukaryota > Metazoa > Chordata > Mammalia > Lagomorpha > Leporidae > Oryctolagus > Oryctolagus cuniculus. The sequence goes on from NC_091436.1 coordinate 6,574,863, forward strand.
CATTAGGATTCATAGGACAATTGTTCTTTGGTCTTAGCATCAGAAATAGCAATAAAATAAACAAATGGTTTGTGTGATTCATGTAGTTAATCCCATTTTCCTTGCTATGCTTGCTTGAAAGCTCAGAAACAAATGTGCACTCAGCCTCCAGCAAGCGTATAAAACCCTGCAACTTGACCTGGGATTGGAACATGGCCACTGGTTGGCATCAGAAGTTCCCAGTCTGTATTCTCCCCACAGATAGCTTCATGTAGCTGCGTTGTTACCGGCTATCCTGTGCTCTTTCTGAATCAAATGGACTGCAGGTGCACAAGCAAGCTTCCACGTGGTTGAAGGGGTTCATTTGTTTAAATATAGTTTTATCTGACCGTGAGAGCTGTATGGATGAAACCAGAACTCATTGAATTTGTCTGTTGTCTGAGCTCCTCTTTCATCTCTTGGCTTCTCTACTTTGGTTGAGGCCATTGAGTCCTTCCTAAGATTTACTTAATGCATGTAAGATGAATTAATGAATTAACTCAGTGAGGTACAGATAGGAGGGGGAAGGCATCTAACATTCCTTGTCTTTGGGAGTAACTGACTACACCTAAGTTCCTGCTACCAGTCTTCCTCTTCAGTCCTGATTGCACTTTGAAAACTGGGCTTTCAGCTCGGTGGACACCAGCGTGTCTATGCTGGATGACCTCTTAAGAACCTAGGCTGATTGTTCGACATCTTGAGTCATGAGCTGCACCCACTGGGGGAGGCTCTGCTTGTCTTTGTGCATGACAGGTGCAGTTTGTCTCTGCTGCTCACAGAGCTGCCTGGAAACTGCTGTTTTGTCTGAACTCAGCCTGGGGATCCTCCCTTCTTCCAACCTGCCGCTGAGTCCCAGGGCCCCCATTGTAGCACCCAATCCTCTGATCACATCTCATAGTTTCTTATTGGGCAAAAATCCATCCTGATAGAAGTCAAACTCATGATTACCTTAAGTGATATGAGTAATAGAGTAGAAGGCGACATGAGGGAACATTCTGGAAAAAGTCTAAAACTACTCTACCTAGATGGGAATTACGCAAGTGTTTAATGAACATAGAATCAAGCTGCATGCTGTAGGCATATGCCTCTTACTGTAGGGCAACCACAGCCTAGCAAAGGATCACCTGTGAGAGTCCATCACTGCCCCCTTAGGCTCACCTCTAGGGTTCCAGTGTTAGCACAGACAGAATTTACAGATCTTCTGTGTGCCGAGGACAGAGCTCTCTCCTGCACACAGCGGTGAGCCTGTAAACAGTGCCAGAGTGGCAGGACGCCGCAGTCTGGGCCCGTGGGACTGAGCCATTTGCATTCATTATTTTTTTGCACCCCTCCCTCCATTGGTTTTCCCCTTTGCTAGGATAACTTCAGTAAGGAGATGGTGCTTTTTTGTCATCTTGTTGCTCTATATGTGTGTTTCGCAAAGTCTGCTGCCTATAAATGTGTACTGGATGCCACAGCTGGAGGCCTTTATGATACACATGAAATTCATTGCAAAGATACTCAAAGTGGTTTTTCTTTGTTGGGATTCTCTGTGAATTTCAAGCTGCCCTGAGAAAGTGACAGGATAAAAAGAATTGTTACTGTGATCAGCATGTTCTCCCCAAGTAAATATTTTCACTTTGTTGAAAGTCGTCAGAGGTCTTGAAGATGCTGTGTTGTCATTTACGGCGTGAACCTCATTCATCCCCTCCAAATAGCGTGGGCAGTCCGGAAAAAAGCTCAAGAGCCCTGCACTGTGATAATCCGGCAGTCTCTAGTGAATATTTATTCCTCCTTCCTCATCTTTTCCCCTTGCCTACCCTGGCTGAATGATACACAGTGCTTTAATTTTGTTCCAATCAACCAGTTTTCAAAGCGTCTTGGCAAGGAAAGTAACTCAACCATCTTATCCACAGCCTGATGAGCTTTGAAGTTAACGGGGTGGGGAGGGAAGCAGATTACACTACAAGCTTGAGTGTGCAAACCCAGCTCTGGGGAGTTGTGAAGCAGCAGTGGGAACTGACCCTGATCTTGGGCCTGGCAGACTCTGCCATCAGGGCCACCATTGCCAAGCCAGCAGGTCCCAAACATACGAGCACAACTCTTTCCAGGATGGGTGGGATGATCTGTCTCATGGAATGAACCATTCAAGAGAGACTCTTCTGCCAAGAGGGGTTTAACAGGAATGGAATTCGTGTACGAAACCCCCATCTGCAGGGAGAGTTTGAGAATTCACAGTGAGCGCTTTGGGGATGACCCCCAAGGGAGACTGAGTTCCGTGTGCACCGTGCCACCCCTCTGGTTCTGAGGATCCTGCCTTGTGACTGCCTGGAAACCTTTTGATCTTGGTAAAGAGACTCAGAGCCTGCGTGTGCTAGGGAACACTTCCTTAGCCCACGGGATGACTTGGTCCCAGTGACAAATGGTCTTCAGAGCTTGGTCGGCATGCCACCTAGTGTTCTTGGTGAAGAGGCCCCAGCACGGTCAAAGAGAAATCAAGGACACTGGCAGCGTCAGGCAGCCCCGATGTGGGCTTCAGGCCTCTGGCGCCAGCAGGGGTCAGAGGGACACCACTGCAGCCTGATACATGACACTTTATTTATTTCATCCAGCAGCTGCCACTGAGATTCAAATGTCCCAGTGCAAAGCACTGTCTTTGGCTTGTTTTCTTTATAAATACACAATTGGACTTCTGTCTTCTTTATTGTAATTGTAAAGTAATTGGAAGGCACAATGAGAATGGGCCTGGCCTTCGGTTTTGCTGAACTGTAACAAAGCCCTTCAGAAATATAGAGCCGGAGACATTTTTCTCTTCCCTTAGACTGGCACCTGATGGCCACAGCACTAAGTTGTTTTGAGAAAGTCTTTGCAGATGAGAAAAAAATAAGGTCAAATTACACCAATGCCTTTCAACAAAGGAAGTAGTTTTCCAATTCAGTTTTATTTTGTAAATATTGCAACATACTCCACACTCTCACAATGTGAAACTTGATTGAGAGGAAACAGTGGGAGAAGCAAACCTCTGATACAAGCATTTATAGCATTTTAGTGGCAACTCTTTATGGTCTCCGGTATATATTTGCACCTTCATAGACAAAAAGGTATTCAAAAAGTTCAGGGAAATGCATATTACTAAAACAATAATACCTGGATTTGAAAAATGTTTTATACTAAAGAAATTTATTTTTAATTACACTTTTTTTCAGGAATCTTTTGATGTACTCTCACAGATTTTTTTTTCTGAGTTGATTGCTCTCACAATCATTTATAGCACTTCTCTCAATGTTTCTTTTTCTCAGAAAAAATATAATTATTTGTAGTTTCAGTCTGATTAACCCAAATGAAACATTCTTAAAACTTAATTTTTTATTTTATTTGTTTATTGAACATTTCCATCTGATCCCTGTATTACGTATGTTTTTTTCTCTTTTTTTAAAACTTTTATTTAATGAATGTAAATTTCCAAATTACAGCTTATGAATTACAATGGCTTCCCCCCATAACGTCCCTCCCACCCGCAACCCTCCCGTTTCCCACTCCCTCTCCCCTTCCATTCACATCAAGATTCATTTTTGATTCTCTTTATATACAGAAGATCAGTTTAGCATACATTAAGTAAAGATTTCAACAGTTTGCTCCCACACAGAAACATAAAGTGAAAAATACTGTTTCAGTACTAGTTATAGCATTAAATCCCAATGTACAGCACACTAAGGACAGAGATCCTACATGAGGAGTAAGTGCACAGTGACTCCTGTTGTTGACTTAACAAATTGACACTCTTGTTTATGGCCTCAGTAATCACCCTAGGCTCTTGTCATGAGCTGCCAAGGCTATGGAAGCCCCCTGAGTTCACCGACTCTGATCATATTTAGACAAGGCCATGGTCAAAGTGGAAGTTCTCTCCTCCCTTCAGAGAAAGGTACCTCCTTCTTTGATGACCCATTCTTTCCACTGGGATCTCACTCGTGGAGATCTTTCATTTAGGTCCCCCCCCCCCCCCCCCACAGAGTGTCTTGGCTTTCCATGCCTGAAATACTCTCATGGGCTTTTCAGCCAGATCCACATGCCTTAAGGGCTGATTCTGAGGCCAGAGTGCTATTTAGGACATCTGCCCTTATGTTTTTAAAGTCCCATTATAAAGGGCCAGCGCCAGGGTTCACTTGGTTAATCCTCCACCTGCGGCACCAGCATCCCATATGGGCGCCGGGTTCTAGTCCCCACTGCTCCTCTTCCAGTCCAGCTCGCTGCTGTGGCCCAGGAGTGCAGTGGAGGATGGCCCAAGTGCTTGGGCCCCTGCACCCGCATGGGAAACCAGGAGGAAGCACCTGGCTCCTGGCTTCGGATCAGCGTAGCTCCGGCTGTGGCGGCCATTTGGGGAGTGAACCAACGGAAGGAAGACCTTTCTCTCTGTCTCTCTCTCACTGTCTGTAACTCTACCTGTCAAATAAATAAATAAAAATCTTTTTAAAAAAAGTCCCATTATAAATCACATGTATGATGGAGTATACTTTTATCTACTATATAAGCTCCATATATATTTTCTAATCTATCAGTTTCTGTTGTCTATTGTTTTCATTGTATCCTTTATTATACACAGTTATCTTATATAATCACACATTTTCCTTATCTTGATTATTAAAATCTGTCCAAACTGAAGATTTTACATTTGTCTGCTATCCAGATTTTTAGTATGCTTCATTTAAAACTTTTTAAAAGATTTATTTATTTCAAAGGCAGAATTACAGAGAAGAAGGGGGAGAGAGAGAGATAGTGAAAGAGAGTGAGAGATCAAGAGATTGAGAGAGAGAGAGAGAGGAAAGGAGGGAGGAAGGGAAGGAGGGAGACAGAGACAGAGAATGAGAGAGAAAATTTTCTATATGCTGGTTCACTCCCCAAATCGCTGAAGAGCCAGAGCTGTCCAGACTGAATCCAGGAGCCAGGAATTTCATCTGGGTCTCTATGTGGGTACAGGGGCCCAAGTACTTGGTTCATCTTCCATTGCGTTCCCAGGCCGTTAGTTGGGAGCTGGATCAGAAGTGGAGCAGCCATAACTTGAATCTGTGAAGGTATGGGATACTTGTGTTCCAGCAGGTGGCTTAACCTGCTATGCCACAATTCTGACCCCCATTTAAAGCTTTTATTTGGTCTGGAATTTAGTTTTGTATGCGGATTGAGGAAGGCACTGATATTTAATTCTTTGGTATTATCATTTATCAAAGATTGCCATTTATTAAATAACTCTATCGATATTTCAAACAATTGTCTTGTTCAAAATAACATCCTAACTATCTTGAGATTTTTTTTATATACAGATTTTTCGTTATTTGGTATTATCCATAAGAAATGCAAGACTCTCTATACTCTTTTGAGTGTAGCAACTGTGTAGTATCTTTCAGTTCATGACAACATAAGTGTAGCCTCAACAGTTCATTTCTTCATAATTTCTTGATGTTTTGTGGATGTTTATTCTTTGATTTAGAGTTTAATTTTTTAAAGATTTATTTATTTATTTGAAAGGCAGAGTGAGAGAGAGAGAGAGATCTTCTATTTGCTCTTTTTTTTTTTTTTTTTTTTCCAAATGAATGCAAAGGCCAGAGCTGGGCTGATCCAAAGCCAGGAGCTAGGAGCCAGGAGCTTCTTCTGGGTCTCCACATGTGGATACAGGGTCCCAAACACTTGGGCTATTCTCCACTGCTCTCCCAGGTGCATTAGCAGGGAGCTGGATTGGAAGTAGAACAGCTGGAACTTGAACCAGTACCCATAAGGAATGCTGGCACCACAGGCAGCTACTATAGCACAGTGCTGGCCTTGGAATTTAATACTCTTTATCCAGTTCCACATCCTCCAAAATAATACCCAGTTTCTTTAATGGTATGATTCCAAAGCTTAATGTTTGGGCACATGCCCCAAGCTCTGTTTACTTCTACTGCTCCTCTGCTCAGGAGATGTGCTGGATATTTGATTGAGAAAGGAAGAAAAGCAAGATATGTCCTAACTGCTGCATTCCTGGGGAATCCTTTCTGTAACTGATGATAAAATAGTACAATGTCCAATGCCAATCTCAATAATTGAATATTGAACAGATGTCCATGTGTAAAGGGTGAATGGTGGTAAACATGTACAGTGTGGCTCCTGGAATGGCCTTTGTCAAGGAAAAATCAAGGGGATGGAGCAGCACTGGTATTTGGTCAGACAGGATGTACTTCAAAAAATGTATGGAAGATGGAATTGAAAGATAATGGAATTTTGGTGCAAAAAATATTGGAAGACATACATAAGAGAGGTCTTGAAAAAGCTCATGAGAAATGAGTAGTATGAAAATTGTATGCATGAGTTTCAAAAATTCTTTGCACCAAAATACATTTATCTTTCAAACCCATTTTCCATGAACTTTTGCAATGCCTTCACACACAGTAAGTAGTTAGCCAGTGGAGCATCTGTGTTATCCTCAACATGGAGGGTGAGGAAAAGACCCAGAGATGCCCAATGTTCATAGGGCATCTGTGTCCTGGATCCCTGTGGACTCAATGTGGGGGATTGTTCTGGATGTGCTCAGTAGACATCAGCACCTCATAGTCAGGGACATCTGAATTGGGTCACTCACTGATGATGACCCTCCTGGACCCATGTTCCCTCTACCCAGAGAACAGGTTGCTCAACAGGTAATTCAGCCACAGCTGTGGTCAGGTGGACCTCTCTGTGTCTGTCTAAGAATGCATGTCTGTCACTGTTCCAGGGCACCTTCTGCTTGGGGTTCCCAGGTACAGACGTGAACTCTGCTCCCCATGAGCTCACCGTCAGCAGGATAGGGCAGTGCAGCTGAGAGCGAGCGAGCCAGGGCTTGTCAACGTCAGCTGTTCTAGGATTTAGATAGCATGGCCTTTCCACCTTGCCTGCATCCCACCCTGGATGTGTTTATTCTTTACATCTCTTTATTGTGCTTCTCAAACTGTTTTTAAATTAATCTGAACTACTATGTCACTGCCAAATTTTAATTTGGTTACCAGTGCTGTGACTTCTGGGATTGCCTGCCGGGAAGTCGCACTTGGAATCTACCATTGCTCCAAGGTGGTTTTTCAGATGGCATGTAAGAGAGCCAGAGTTGCTTTCTGTTGCTCACAACTATAACTCTGATTAATGAACTCTCAGGCTGAAGAACAATTGAGTGTGCAACAAATTTTCTGTGAAGGCTCCTGTCTCCTTTGTAGAACCACTCAAAGCAGAGAAATATACCTCAAGAGGTCACATAATCCCTAAGTTATCCAAAAACTCTCAAGACTTCTCCTGCTGTGTCAGTTTGGTTCTGTATCTGAGATGGTTCAAAATACTGGACAAGTGATTACCCTTTGATTTAGCTTCAAGGGCCTGCAGTTGGTATGTCTGAGCTGGGAAGGACAGCATGACTTTCTGTTTAGAAGATTCATTTGTAAAAGACAGACTAGATTGGGATGCATTTCATATGAACAGGATGAGTTGTGTGCGAAGTGAACAGGAACGAAGAACAAGGGAATGAATACCTGACCAGAGGTGAAAAATAAGGTACATGCCTTGAACAAGGATATAGAATTGATTAGAAGTCTGGTGTGAAGCCAGAATTGATAGTGATCTGGATAAACAATGAGCTAAGGCCTGTTCTCCTGGGAAGTGTGATACCTTTAAAATACCTTGGGTTTCATGTTATTAGAAGAACTATACTTTAACTCAGAGTTAAGGTATACAGAAAGAGAAACATGCAGGTTAAGTGATAAAGAACACTGAATCTATCTGTTTTAAAAACAAATTTTTATTTATGTTTGTACTTAAAACCAAAGGCAAGACTCTCACTCATGGGTGTGCAAATTCCTATGTGGAAAAGGGGCTTGGGCTTGGTATTCAGCTGATTCTTATTTAATGTTCATGGGTAAATGTTTATTTATGTATGCTGCTGGAATGGGAACAAAATGTACAGTAGCTGTATATCAGTAAATGGGAAGGTACAGATTTCCTATCTGTGTATGTATTTCTTAGAAGAAAATCATTACTGTGGACAGCCCCGTCACCTTTCTCAAGTACATTTTAAATCATATAACTTGAATAATTCTGCCTTTAAACTGCATGCAAACTACACCTAAAAAGTGGACGTAATTTATTTGTCCAATGATTGCTCCATACATTTTATTTCTCACTGCTCTCTCTCTTCTTGTAACATTCACTTTAAATTACAGGATTATGCATAGAGTAGGATATATGTTGGCATTCAAAAACCAACACACAAAAATCTATAAACAGGTCTCATTTGCAAGTTACTAAGCACCGTGGACTCCATCTCACTGATTGATAGTGATAGTGAGAATAGCTAACACTTACTGAGCATTTCCTCTGGTCAAGTGCTTTATACCCCTCACCCATTTATTCCTCACTACCATACTGTAAGGCCATATTGTATTTCCATTTTGTAGATGAGGAAACTAACTTGTCCAAAGCCACATCAGGACAGAACTGGAATGTGAACTCAAGAAGCTTTACTCCAGATGCCTAGACCCACGCCTCCTTTTGATTAGAGCAAGACAGGGCTGCAGTAGAGGAAATGAAAGCCTCTTATCCTCAAATTACTCGATGATCAGGAAGCAGTGTCTGTAGACCAGACTCTCCCAAGGGCCATGCCAAAATGATTTTGTCAAATTATCATTTCATTAAAAAAAGCTGCACAAAGTAGTGAGCTCGAAATGTCAAGGACCTGTACACATGGGGCCACCCTGTGACTTCAAAGGTCACTGCCAAGGAAGAGTCCCTTGTTTTATACGGACTTGTCAATTCAAATACGTAATTATTAAAGAACAGTGAGTCATCGAATGCCAAGTTGTTTGACACGTGCTGGGTTTAGATCTTCTAGATGCTGTAGTCTGGAGGTAGATGTTGATGGTGACATAGACAGCCCAGTGTTTGGGGCACAGGATGGTGGCTCTAAACTTAGGGACAGCTCAATTTTGGCTGCCAGAGGGGAGTTTCACAAGATCCTGGGAGTCGGAGAGCGTTGAACACGCCATCCAGGATGACTCCCAATCTCCTGTTTGAGACCCAGAAAGAAAGGGAAAGCAGACCATGGATCCAGACATGTTTCCCTCCCTCACCCTCCACTGTGTGCTCTCCCCAGGGTGCCCCTACTCACCCCAGTTCATTTCTGATGCACTCGATCCCTGGGGTGGCTGAATTCCACATTCCCATATCTCCCTTCCATCCTTGAGGGACTTGACAACTGCTCAAAGAGCAAGCTGTGGCCAGGCCTCTGCCTCTGCACTTCGGTGTCTCTGATGGGTTACAGCTATGGAGATGCTGCTTCAAGCACCCACTTGCTTGTGTACCTGCACTTTAATTTTGTTCCTTCGGTATTTCTTCTGGGTATAGACACAGACTGATTTCTAAGAACAGGAACTTTTGCCAAGTAAAGACATCAGAAACAGGGACTAGGCCAAAGGACCAGGGAATTCAAATAGTTAATTGGAAGAGCTACATTTATCCCAAGCATCACTCTCTGCATTAACTCACTTTGTTCTGACCACACACTTAAGAGGCTGGTACTTTATAGTGTCCAGCTGGCAGGTGAAAAAAACCGAGGAACGAGATTAGTAAATAATTTGGCTAGAGGTGAACCTACTGGTGAGACCCATGATTCAAACCAAGTTAATCAGTACCTGGACACTGGAATTGGAACCCAGCTGGCTATAGTGAATGAAAGGGCAAGATTCTGGTAATCCACAGTCCATTCAGAGGATGTGTGCAAAACAGAAAAAATGACTTTAAGTTGTAGCTAAAGAAGTTCAGCCACTGGAGATCTAGGGAAATGAGAAAGTAGAGAATGCCCCTCTTTCCTGTTAATTTCTCCCCATTCCCCATCTTCGGTTTACATGAGGACCAGAAGTCGTTCTCTAGCCAGTCCCCCTGGCAGCACCTGTTCATATCCGTCATTTGATCATTTATAGCCGGATGGCTGAATGGGTAAGGAAACAGAATCTGAGACCAGCTCACTGGTTCTGCACCCAGTTCTGCTGCTTACTGTGTGCCCCTTGGCAAGTTTTCTGACCACTCTGTGATTCAACATTTTTATCTGTAAAATGCAGACGATACCAGCCTCGTGGAGTTGCCATGAGAATTAAGGATATAACTGTATTTTAAAGATTCATTTATTTATTTAAAAGGCAGAGTTACAGAGAGGCAGAGAGAGAGAAAGGGAGATCTTCCATCTGCTGGTTCACACCCCAGATGGCTGCAACAGACAGAGCTGCACCCATCTGGAGCTTTCTCTGGGTCTCTCACATGGGTGCAGGGACCCAAGGACTTGCACCATCTTCCACTGCCTTCCCAGGCCATAGCAGAGAGCTGGATTGGAAGTGGAGCAGCCAGGACTTGAACCAGCACCCATATGGGATGTCGACACTGCAGGTAGCGGCTTTACCCACTATGCCACAGCGCCAGCCCCACAATTGTATTTAATATTCTTAGAACACAAGCTATACAAAAGAGGAGCTAAGAGTGGCAGCCTCTCATCGCCATCATTGTCGTGGTCATCACATCATCATCACCATCATCACCAGTGATTCAACAAATATTTATTGAACATCTTCAGTGCTCAAATATAAACAAGCCCTTATCCCTGAAGAGCTGTTGTTCATGAGGAAGACAAATATAAAATAAGCAAGTATACAAGTAAGAAAATTATTAAATATTATGTAAAGCAAGAATAACAAAGTTACAAATTGTGATAATGAAAACAGTGGGCTGAGGCAGAGCACAGTGGGTGAGGGGCACTCTAGACAGGGTACCTGGGAAGGTGGGCTGGAGGTGGCAGATCTCAGCAGATGTTGAGCATTAGTTATCTGTGTTACAGATACAATTACCATGCGCGTTGTGATAGAAAAGAAGCTAAAAGGCATAGCTGTCTACTGAACACTAGACACTTTTCCCAGCATTGCTGACATTAAACCACCTTTTAGTCCTCCCATCACGACAGGTGCACTCAATGCCCTGTTTCACAGGTGAGAATCGGAAGCACAGAGAGGTACAGGAGTCACTCAAGCCCATCCCATCAGCTGCCTAGGAAGAAAAGCAGCACTTCCATCTTATACCCAGACTCTGCTGTCTACACTCACACGCTTAAATCTTAGAGGACGTTTTAGCCTCTAGTTAGCGATCCATAATGTAGGTTAGTTTAGCAGTGAAATCTTTCCTACTGGGCTGCTGTCTCCCAGGGCATTTTGCTCTGAAAATTGCACTGAACTTATGAACCCATAGCCTGCTACAGCCTTGTTCTATCCTGTCCCTGCCGGCTCCCTCACACCCCTACTTCATCTGTGCAGATCTCTCCGTTGGATGCACAGCCCCAGCCTGTAGTAGACTCAAACCAGCAAAGGGTCCCCCATCCCTGCTCAGCCTCGCCGTCCACGTGCCGTGCCTCTGTGACACTCTCAGCTCCTGCAGGAGCAACACTTCATACTTCTTGACACACTCTGGTATTTTGCAAAATCTTTCATAGATGCACAGGAATTTCTTTATTGAATGGATGAGCTCATATTGTTACGTTCTCACATACATCCTTATTGTGACCTGTTCCCATGATAAATATTGAAGCAGAGTCATAAAATAGTTTTCAACATTAATCATGACCAGCAACTAAAAATACCTCACAATGGCCATGGCGTTAGAGGCCAAGCTGCTTTGTCCTGGGTGCGTAATGTGTTCTCTCAAACACCTGTCACCTGATATTTCAGGGACTTGTAAGCTTCTGTGCTTTTTAGCATTTTTCCAAGAATGCAGCAAATTTATTAAGGAAAACGAATGCCTCTTCCAAACTGTTAATACTCTGCCTTCTTTTGCTGAATTTTGTTTGCTTGGTTTTTGTTCTTTTGGACAGAAAGACACAATGTTCAAATTAAAGTGAAAAGCAGCACGTCAGGTGCAGAGGAAAAGCAATGGAAACTGCTGCCCGAGTGAACTTAGCGCTTTTTAATTAGTGCCTATGGGAAGCTGCTCCTCCGTAGCAGCCCCGTTTATGCGTAGGATCTTAAAACACTGATGTGTGAATTGCTCTCACATTTTCCACAATCTTCTTCCCCAGAGCAGAGATAAATAAATAACTAATGAAAGAGTTAGGAAACAGAAGCTTTCATGCTATTTTTGTTGTTGCAGTTACCTCAGAAGGACACAGAGACAGGGGGGAGGGAGGGAGGTTAAAGTAGAATCAAAATATTGGCCATATCCATGGTAACAGCTGTTACTGAAAACCTAGGGAGTTGCTTTCCTGTGTGGAGCAGATGAAAGCCCACCCCCAGACATGCAGTGGGGAATTTCACTGTGTAATGAGGTGGGCAGCCATGCGATGAAATCATTTTCCTTCCCAAGGACACACACTGGGAGGTGGACGCCCTGCCCCCATCACCACATCTCACCTGCGCTACCATATGAGCGTGCCATCCAGCCGTTTCGTTGATATTTCCACCTCTGTCCTGGGCACAGGGGCCTGGGTAGCAATAGCATCACCCCCAAATCCCTGAACCTCATGTGAAAAAGCAAAAGAAATTACAGCATCACAGAATTTCTAATTTTCAGAAGCAAATGCAGGTATAACAGTGGGGACACTGAAAGTGGTATTTGCCTAAAGGCCTCATATCTACCCACACTCTGGCCTACAGAATAAATTTAAAATTAAAACTGTCCATCCAGTTCCTTCTCCAGTGGGTCATTCAGTCTCTCTAGCTAGGGAAGTCTTGTTGATCAGCTCTACCCTACATATTATGTCATGAAGTATAGAAAGTCAGGGAATGGCTATATATTTACATATTTATAGTTTATGCGTTTCAGAAGTCTTGTGGGTTTTTTAATGTAAAGAGGTGATAAATTTTTTAAAACATTAGTATGTTCCCTTTTTAAAGAACATTAAAATGTTTTTACTAGTAAGTCCCAGTAACTTGAGTTATTTGATGAAAAAAAAATTCATTGATTACTTTACTTATGATTTATAATTTCTGAAATTTAAAATGAAAACTGTGAAATCAGCTGGTCTAATTTGTGTATTAAACACCTGAAGAAATAGAGTCACAAAAATATGAGATGATTTAGGCAGAGTCCTTCATCTAAATATTATAAAGCAAGACTTAGCACTGGTCCTAGGCTTAAGACTCTGAAACCAGGGCCGGCACCGTGGCTCACTAGGCTAATCCTCTGCCTTGCGGCGCCGGCACACCGGGTTCTAGTCCCGGTCAGGGAACTGGATTCTGTCCCGGTTGCCCCCCTTCCAGGCCAGCTCTCTGCTGTGGCCAGGGAGTGCAGTGGAGGATGGCCCAAGTACTTGGGCCCTGCACCCCATGGGAGACCAGGATAAATATCTGGCTCCTGCCATCAGATCAGCGCGGTGTGCCGGCTGCAGCGCGCTGGCCGTGGCGGCCATTGGAGGGTGAACCAACAGCAAAGGAAGACCTTTCTCTCTGTCTCTCTCTCTCACTGTCCACTCTGCCTGTCAAAAAAAAAAAAAGACTCTGAAACCAGTCATCTTCCTGATTTATAAGTTTTCTTTTAGATGCCCTAGAATATGGGGAAATGGGACTTTTACCAAATTCTGAATTATTATTATCAAGAAAATGGACTGGAATTTTAAATACATTTGAAGTGTATTCATTCTCGTGCCTAATATTTATTATGAGCTTGGGAACAAAAAGTCTTCCAGAAGGAATCTTTATGAATATCAGAGTCCAAACTTTACTTTTGAGCATCCGAGAGTATCCTCTTGTCAAACTTATGCCACCAGCTAACGTGTATCCTTAAATTCATCATAGAAACATAGTTATGAAAGTTATCATAGTTTAGGTGATAAACAAATACTCCGTCTCCTTCAGTGTATTCCTGGCTATCCAAGTCCAGAGTGCCATCCTCCAGGGTCTCACTCTTCCTCCCAAAACATGACCTTGAAGGTGAGGCACTCCTTCACATGCAAAGAACACTTCTTACAGAATTTTGAAGAAACTTCAGTCCCTTCAGAAGGCAGCTCGAAAACAAAGCAGCAGGATCAAGAATGTCCCACCAAAATCAAGACAAAGGAATATGGTAGTAGTTAGTTTTCTGCTCCTGTCTTGTGATTAGGGAACCCCAGCTTCCCTGTGACCCCTCCCACTCAGGGAAAGGTGGTCCCTAAGTCATCAGCAGAACGGATTTGAATGACACTTGAGCATTCTGTATCTTCACGTACCTGTGTCCTAGTACAGTGGTGTGGAAAACCTGGGAATCTGGCTAGCCAGCCAAGGACCGTCCCACAGGGCAGAAATATGTATCTGAATGATGGGTTTATATAAGCTTTCCAGTGTACGTCACTGCACTCACAAACTCTTCTGCTGGGACTTTCTAGTTCTCTACTAGGCAAGCTGGAACCTGTACACCTGGTTTTCACTCCGTGGTGGCTCTGGTAGTAAACATCCATCCCTGCTGCTACTTTTCAGTCTGTACTGTCTGCACCTAAAATTTACCATCTTTAATAGATTTATCATTATACCTATTGTATCTGTTATATCATGATATCATTATGATAGATTTATCATCTATAATAACATGAACGGTAATAATGGACTAGGTTAAGTGAGTATGTTTATTCTAGTTGCTCCTCATGAATCTCCAAAATATTAGTGTTATTGACTGACATTTTTCTGCCTCTCATTTTGTTTCCCAGGTGTTGCTTTGGTGTTTTTTTTTTTTAATATAAAAATGCCAAGGTTTATCCTGCAAGTGTGATAATTCCCCTTAGTTTTTTAAATCATGGGCAAGCTCTCTACTTAATGCAAAAAAAGTTACAAGTACATTTTCAAATAGCCGATATGAACTCCAAATTTAGTTCTTCGAATTACTGGTCATGGAGCATGAAACGGAAAAAAACTTGGAATAAAAAGCAATACACTGTGCTGGGTTTTGATAGGAGTACCCATCTTTAAGTAAGAGAAGGAAATAGATCTTATAAGGATATGTGACTTTTTCCCATTAACTCCACTGAAAATATTTTATTCTCTGCTTGGTACTATCCTTTGATTTCTACCTCTTGTAATGGCCCTTGAATTTCACTAATGGCAAGAACATGCTGCCTCAAGCTTTGAGCAATTTTGTCTTCAAAGACATTCTTTCATTTTTCAACAATCTCAGTGTCATTTGAATTAGTGAAAAAATAAAATTTTAATTGAATGATCCTTTTACCTGAAATAAAACACTGATATTAATGTTCTTGCTTTTAAAAACCTTCTGCATCTCATGTGACTGTTCATAGCGTGACAATGAAAAATTGAGGGAGGTAATGTGCAGAATCGACACAGGATGTAGTTGGTGGTGGCCTCATTAAGAGCTATGGCCAACCTCCAAGTCTAGGTAGACTACATTCCTTTAAGTGGTTTATGACTTCTTTCCCCAAATTTGCAGAAACACTAGTTAAATCTATGCTTTATTTCAGGAGCAAAGGATTTTCACGACTCTGTGAAGTATTTCATCTTATTTGTCCTGAATTTACTTATTATTTTACAAAAAAATAGACCCTATTAGTGTTATGTTTCAGAATTGGTAAATAGATTAAAAAAAAAAAAAAACCTTATCCAAGATGCTATTATGTGGAACTGAAATTTCTCCCTCTATTCATACAGTCAGGTCTTTAATTTCCCTACTGTTTACAGTTCCTTACAGTCCCTGGTTTTACCATCCAGGAACATAAAGAGTAGCAAACACTTCAACAGGATTTGCCTTGATATAGGTCCTCTTCGAACATTCCCCTTATGTAGCTATTAGAACCAGGGGCACCTAGGGATTAGCCAACAACATCAATCAGAAGGCAAAGATCAGGGCCAAGATTCAAATCCATGCCTTCTGTCTCCAATTCTATTTTCATAACAACTGACAACGATTTTACAGGTGCCCTAGTAAAAGTGTTAATTTTTCAAATTATTTATCTGAAGTCCTCTTGATAATTTCCTACAGTTCTGTTGGCTACATTGAGAGAAACAGTTCATTGAGTGACTGTTTCCTTAAGGAACAAGCTATAGGTACTTCCAGGTCTCTTACCTTCATCCGAACACATATTTTAGCTCCTTTATTTTATATATGCAATTTTGAAAAATCCTCAAAACTCAGCACCCTGCATTTGATGGCAATAAAACTTAGCTATACATTTTCTTTAATTTCCCACTACATTTCTGTAGATCATCTCATCAGCTGCACTCTTCACTTCTTCCAGTCTGATGCAGGCATGCATCTTTGTTGTCTTAGTTCTGTTCCTGAAAGAGAGCCTGAGACTCAGTTTTCAATGTACTTGGTTTGTTTGGCAGGTGATCTGGAGCAGCTGGAAAGGTAAGATGGGTAGGAAGGAAAGCCAATGGGGAGCGAGCAGGTGAGCCTACTGTGCAGTGGGCAGCTGGCGCACAGGGTCACTAGGGCTCTGAGCAGCTGTGGATAATGCCTCAGCAAATTCTCCTTATGCAGAATGGGAAGCTGGAGGCTTTATCTACCTATCTCTTTATGCTCTTGATTAAAGATTGCTTTTTGCTACTTGGGACTCAGCAATTAACACTTTACTAGACAATGGTCCCCTGTATCTATGGGTTTCCTAATTGTGAATTCAATCCACGGCGATTGCAAATGTGGTTAGGTCTATCATGTTGTGTCCACACTGAACAGGTACATTTTTTTTCTTCTCATAATTTGCAAGTGATATAGTATAACAGCTATTTGTGTATCATTTACCTTGAGTTAGAATATAATAAATCATCTAGAAATAGAGTATGTAGGAGGATGTGTACAGGTTATATATGAAAATGCTATGCCATTTTACAAAAGAGATTTGAGTATTTGTTGATTTTTGGAGTCTGTGGGGAATAAGGCTGGAACCAGTTCCCACATATACCAAGGAATGACTGTAAACTTGCCTTATTAGCTACATAGCTACATCTCCATCTGTACTCACTTACCGATTCACCTTATTTTTAAAGAATTTTCAAGTGAGTTTGGTTTTTAGAATGTTTTTATGTGCTTTTATTTATTTGAAAAGGAGAGAAGGGGCATGGAGCTTCCATTCTCTGGTTCATTCCCTAAATGCCTGTTAACAGGCAGAACTGGGCTAGACTGAAGCCTGGAGCCAGAAATTCTATCCAGGTCCCAAGTACTTGAGCCATCATCTGCTGTGTCCCAGGCTGCGCCTTAACAAGGAGCTGGTTTGGAAGTAGAGGCGGGTCTTTATCCCAGTCACTCTGCTATGGCATGTGGGCACACCAAGCGGCTAAGTTTAACTCACTGCACCACAACGAGTGCCCTGTGGTGAGTTTTAAACTGAGGTAGAGATGAGTGCACTTCACTGTTAAATACTTCGCTAGACTCATTGCCTACACTCCAGTACTTGTAGATAGTTTACTTTTTCTTAAAGGTGTATTTTGTAACTCGCGGAATGCTGTGAGTTCTGGTGACGGCATGCACCTCATTCAGATGCAGCATGTTCTGTTGCCCCCGAATGTGCTGCCATGGCCTGCCGGATCTGGCCCCAGCCCTCCTCAAAGAGGGGAGAGTCTTTCCCCACCACAGATTATCTTTGCCTATAATTAGAACCTCACTATGTGGAGCTCACATTGTCTGAACTCTGATGCAAGGCTTCCTTCACTTACCAAGACGTGAGTTCATTCCTTTTCATGGCTGGAAGTATTCCAGTCTCCCACTGACGTGTATCTGAGCTCTTTCCAGTTTGTGGCTACTGTGAATAAAGCTACTTTTAACATCTGTTGTATCAGACAGTTTTGGGCCAATTTTGTTATTTTCTTGAGTAAACACCAGCAATATACTTCCTGGGCCAAGGGGTTATTGTGTGTTCAATTTTATAACAGAGGCCTCCTGTTTGTTCAGATAGGTTTTAGTGGTGTACACCCCCATGACACTGTGTGAGAATGCTGATTGATCTACGTTTCTGGTGTTGTCACTCTTCAATTCTAGTGCCTGTGCAGTGGCATTTCATTTGGTTTTACTGACAATATTACGCACTTTCTTGGGTGCTTATTGGTAATTCAATTTGTTTCCTTTCACGATGTCTCTGTTCCTATATTTTTCTAAGTTAAAATCATTAGGACATATTTTTCTGTTGTTCCAGAATCTTCAGTCTATTTACTAGAACATGAGTTACTTGATCAGGTATATTTTTGTTATTAATTTCTTATAGTCTGTGAGTTGATAATTCATTTCCATAATATTTGATGAACACCTAGTTTAACTTGTAAATGTATTCCATTTTAATGGGACGTTTGCCTATTTTCAACCCATGATCCGCTCTCCTGTGTTCTCTTCTAGAAGTTTGCAGCCTTGTCATCTGCAGTTGGGCTCAGGACGCAGTGCAAGGCAGTTTCCTAATGGTGTTCGCAATGAACACCTGCTTGGACATCCCACCTTTTTTCCCTTTAATTTGACTTTGATGCCTTTTTCAAAATCAAATGACCATATATGTATAGGGATATCCGGGGGCTCTTGATTCAATATGATTATGTTTATATAAAGATAGCAAAGAGATATCATTAGTAATAATTGATCTCTTTGGTTTGCATGTGGTATATTCAGAAGACTTAACAGGATCTTAAACATAAAGGTCTGGAATTCCCAAAGTGAATGTGCATTGTATGGAAAATCTTTATTTCTAATAATTATGTGTAAAATTCATGTTACTATTTTTCTATTAGAAATAGTTGTCTAATCTCCTACCAAACTTTGTAGGAAATGTTAGGTGGCATATCAGCTTCTAATATTGTTCTATGACTCATATGCCTTTATGCTATGCTTCCCTATAATAAGACTTTCAATATCAATACAACTACTGGATTCCAAATCATGATAATTTTTAACATTTCTTTTGTTGTTGAAGAGAATTCCAGAGTATCAGACGAGATCAGGCGCATTCAGGGTGGTATGGCCGTAGACTGAATTCCAGGGTATCAAACAGATCAAGGCAATCCCAAGCATTACATTCAAACTTTACACATAAGAAGCATAAACATTTTTCACCTTTTCAGAAACTTTTTTTTGATAAATACTAATTAGCAAGTTCCCTTTGGCTTTTATAAAATAACAGCTATTACATTTCTACTTGATTTGACCTAGCATTTCCACAGCTGGTATTCCATACTCCAGCAAATGTCTCATCTGTCTCTACATGGGCACACTTTCTCAACCTCATATAACTTATTCATCTTTAAGTGTCCTTTCACATAAATCATCTCTGCCCTCATGTGTCCATTCTCAAACGCTAGTCAGTCACTAAGCAGGCCTGTGTTTCCACAGCTCTGGTGTTGGTTGAATGAGGGTGTAAGGCCTCCAGCTGCAGAGTCTAATTCCAGGTTTGCAGGTGTGGGAAGAGATGTGCTGGCCATCATGAGAGATGGCGGATTGGTGCAGAGTGGATATAAATGTGCACGTTGCTCCCTCTCTTTCACTCATGCTGTCCCCTGACAGCCCTATTGGACTGAACTTTGCTTTATTGAGGCATCACACTGCTTTATGGGGCTGCTCAGCGCAGTGCAATGTGTTGTGATCCTTTTCTAGATAATTGTTCTGCTTAAAACTATTTTTTAAAAGAACGACTTCCTGGCTGTTCCCCTGTGGTCATTGGGATTGTTGTGCATGCCTTTCATCAGTCATTTGTAGGAAGCATTGCCCGTTTTTCTCTTCTCTCTTGTTCTGTCCTCCATCTAAAAGCCATAGCATGTGTTATATATTTTTTTCTCTTTATGCCTCCCTGTACTTATGGATTTTAAAAATGTCATTTTGAATATAACCAACCAAAACAGCACGCTATACAGATTAGAGGCTCAAGTTATGAGGACGATGCTGTAGGGCTTTGTAGCAGGTTCTACCTTGCGTTTGATTAATGATGAATAATGATAAACAGCTTCCTTTGCAGAGCCAATGTGTTTACTGTATTCATCTCCTTAAAATAGATGTAATTTAGTAGGTAGGATATGCTGTGATTCCTCTCCTTGACAGAAAGTTTATACCTTCTTCTATGTAGAAACTAGAATAAAAGACATGGGAAGTTAAAGACATTGGCATGACTTCCTTCAAAGTCCAAACATGCATAGCACTCTGAGAAATTTTAAGTAGGTATTCACTCTATGGCATGATAGTTTATAAAGGAGTAGCAATAACTCAGAGGAATTATGGTTTACAAGCAATATTTCTCTGATGCAAGTTTGTAAGACTTGGAGAGAAATGTTTGTGTACTTGCTTGTTTTGAGCTTACTTTTTGCATATGAAGTGGAAAGTCTTATGGTGGTAATGATTCCAAATCACGTTTCAGTCCTACTTGTTGAACTAGTGAATTTTTAAAGGTAATTTCGTTTCTACTTACTCAAAGCTTCTTTTTAACCTTTGAGAGGATAAAATTCTCTCCACGTGACATAGGAAATTGTCTTACTGGATGCATTGCTGTTGGGCACCGTATCTCCCTGTGCACTGTCCTCTTTATCTTTGATGGAATGTTATGCCATCACCTTGATTCTCCAGGGATTTCTGGAGGGCTCTCGTGGTCAGGCCTTGGCCAGCCTTCATGGGCAAACGGAGAGCTTTGAGGTAGAAGTGCTTGATCAAACTAGGTTGTTCACAGACATCCGCTTCTTAGATCTTGAGCAAGATTCTGAGTGCTGGAATGATGATTCCAGTCTCAAACATGAGTTGGTGAGTCCAGAGCTGCCCGAGGCCTTAGAGTAGAGAGAGTGACTTCAGCACAGGCCTGCCTCCCCCTTAGCCTTGCCCCATTTGTTACCTCTGCCTGATTGAAAGTAGCATATGAAAGGGCACACCCATAAATCCCAGGAGAGGCAGGTTGTTTAGAAAGGTGATGGTGGTGGGGGTGGGGGTGGTCTTCTTCCTCTACCTCCTCCTCTCTTCTTCCTCTTTTCCTCTTCCTCCTCCTCCTCTTCTTCTTATTCCTCCTCCTCTTCCTCCTCTTCCTTTTCTTCCTCCTCCTCCTTCTCTTCCTCCTCCTCTTCTATCCCTCCTTCTCCTCCTCTTCTTGCTTTCTCCTCCTCCTACCTCTTCCTTCTCCCCTTCTTTTTATTCTCCCTGGTTTTGGGCTTAGTGTGGCCCCTTATGCACACTCTCTCATTCTTCTTCTTTCTCCTTCTTCCTCCTTCCTCCTCCTCCTCCTCCTCCTCTTCCTCTTTCTCCTATGCCTACTCTTTCCTTTTCCTCTTCCTCCTTTTGGCTTAGTGTGGCCCCTCACACACCGCTACTCTCACTGTCTCTCATACTTCACTCAATCCCACACACACTCACATTTTGCCTCTTTCCTGGCAAGTTATTCCACTGACTTAGGAAGTGTAGATTATTGCGATCATGAATATTTTTAGAGCTTTTTTTGAGGTGTACTTGGTATGCAGTTAACTGCACATGCTTAAAGTGCATATATCTGTGCATCTTGATCTGTGCAAGTGCCTGTGCAACCTGCATGGCTGTCAGGAAAATGAACACCCCAGGACTGGAAAATTTTCCTGGCACCTGCTCAGAATCCCTTCCTTTCAGTTTTCTTCATCTCTATGTTCTTCCTCACTGGTTTCACTTTCTGTCATTATAGTTTAATTTGAATATCCTGGAATTCTAATTTGCACTTTCTGAATGACTAAAGCTATTGAATATCATCTCATGTGCTTCTTTGCCATTCATATATTTTGTTTAAATTCCTCTCTGCATCCTTTGCCTAGTTTTGGGGGGATGGGGTTTGTTTGATTCTTTCTACATTTGGAATATAAACCCTTGATCAGATTTACAATTTTCCGATACTTTCTCAGTACTTGTCATATTTCATTCTCTGAGCATGTCTTTCAAAGAGTGGAAGAACTTAATTTTGGTAAAGTATACTTTATAAAGCATTTATATTGGTTTTCTATCCAAGAAATAGTTTCCTCAATCAGAGTCACAGAGGATTTCTTTCCAGGTTTTCCTGTAGAAGTTGCATAGTTTTAGATGCAATGCTTCGCTCAGTGCTCTACTGTATGCCAATTTTAGTATCTGGTAGACCACATATCAGGGTACACTTATTTCACGTACATATTGAATTGGTTCAGAACCAAAATATTATTTATTCTTCACAGAAGTGCTTTTGTACATGTGTCAAAGATCAACTTATTTGCATTTGCCAATATCTGAACTTTCTTTAGTGTTCATTGATCTATTCCGCTACTTTGATACTAATACAACTCTTTCTAGATGACTATCATTTTATTAAAAAACTGATAGAAAAGTAGCAGAAGTTCCCCAACTTTGCTGTTGTTTTTCACAGTTATTTTTGCTAGTCTGCATTTAAATTTCCATATGAAATTTACAATTATCCATTTATATCTACAAAAAAACAGCTTGCCTTTTGAGATTGGTACCAGAATTGCCTTAAATCTATATAACATTGAATATTCAGATACTTGTAAAA
Organism: Oryctolagus cuniculus; assembly: GCF_964237555.1. Classification (NCBI taxonomy): domain Eukaryota; kingdom Metazoa; phylum Chordata; class Mammalia; order Lagomorpha; family Leporidae; genus Oryctolagus; species Oryctolagus cuniculus. The sequence goes on from NC_091436.1 coordinate 6,597,301, forward strand.
AGAATACTTATCTATTTATTTAGAATTTTCTAAAACTCCATGCTTAACATTTTGAGGAATTTTAAATATTTTGTAGTTTTCAGTGTATAGGTAGATCAGATTTTGATTATATTATTAATTTTTTAAAGACTTGTTTATTTATTTGAAAGAGTTACAGAGAGGATGAGGCAGAAGCAGAAACAGAAAGAGAAAGATTTTCCTCCCACTGGTTCACTCCTCAAATGGACAAAATGGCTAGGCCCAAGTCAGCCAGGAGCTTCCTCTGGGTCTCCCACATGGGTGGGTGCAGGGGCCCAAGGACTTGGGCCACTTTCCACTGCTTTCCGAAGTGAATAAACAGAAAGCTAGGTTGGAAGTGGGGCAGCAGGGACGTAAATCAGTGTCCACATGGGATGTCGGCACCACAGGTGGCAACTCTCCCTGCTGAGCCACAGTACAGGGCCCCAAGTGTTATTTTTAGAATTACCAATTATATTTTGCTAATATATAGCAAAGCATATTAAAGTCGGTAGTTCCATAGATTTTTGTGTTCCATAGATTTTTTATGGTGATGATTTTGTTTTCTGTAATTGAAAACAGTTCCATTTCTTTCTTTCAAGTTGGATTTTTCTTGCCCTTCTGCTTTGACTAGAATCTCCAGTACAGTTTTGTTTGCATTAAGTAGGAGCAGATCTCCTTTTTCCTGATTTTATTTGGAAAACATTTGGGCTCTTTATTCCCATTAAATACGATGTCACTGCTGATTGCTTTATAATTTTGTATGAGGTTGATAAAATTTCCTTCTGTATGTAGTTTGCTGAGAGTTTGTGTCAGGAATGCATGTTGGATTCATTTAGATTTCCTTGGCATCCTTTGACATGATGCTGTGTTATTTTGTTCCATTTCATTTGTTACCATAGATTCTAAATTCCCTTGATTTTCAAATGTTATTCCTGACATAAACCTAACTTTATCTTTTTAATATATTGTTAGGTTCAATTTGCTAAAATGCTCAGATTTTTCCCATCTATGTTCATCAACCCTGTGCAGAGTTTTCTTTCCTTGCAATGTCTCAATCTGGTTTTGGTATCAGGATAAACTTGTCTCATGGATTGCGTTAAGACATATTCCCATTTCTTCAGTGTTCTGGGAGAGTTTGCATAGATTTAGAATTGTTTATTCCTTAAATATTTGGTAAAACACCAAGCTGTTTGGGTCTAATGTTTTCTTGGGCCATCTACCAATGCTTTCCCAGGCCATAAGCAGAGAACTGGATTGGAAGAGGAGCAGCCGGGACACTAGCTGGTGCCTACACGGTATACCAGTGCCACAGGCAGAGGCTTAATCTACTATGCCACAGATCAGCCCCTTGGTTTTGTTTTATAAATGATTGTTTTTCATTTACATAAAAGAGCAATGCACACACAGCCCACAAGGACATGTGCACGTGGGTGCACACACACATACACGAATTAAAAGAGAGTGAGAGATCTTCCATTTTCTGGTTCACTCCCCAAGTACTCATAACAGCCAGTAGTGGCCCATGCCAAAGCCAGAAGCATGGAACTGCATCTGGCTCTCCTATTTGGGTGGCAGGACCTGGGCAGGCACTTGGACTGTCAACTGCTGCCTTTGGATAATGTTTTTTCACTATAAACTCAATTTCCTTAACAAATACCAGGATTTTCATGTCTTCTGTTCCTCTAGAGTGAGCTTTCTTTCCAGGAATTTGCTCCCTTTATCTGAGTTCTTTAATTTATTGTCCTAAAATATCGTTCATATTATTTTCTTACTTATCTCTACTTTCTGTAGAGTCTTCATGCCATCTTCCTCATGTAACACTGATCATTTTATAATCTCTCTAGTCTTCAATCAGTCTGGGTAGAAGTTTATCAATTTTAATAATCTTAAAGAAAAGGCTTTAGAGTTTATTTAATTTCATTTTGTTATTGATGCCCTGGTCATTAGTACTTCTCTTCTGCTTGCTTTGAGTTCAGTTGGCTCTTCTCTGCCATACGTTTTCTTCCAAGTACTGCTCTGCTGTTCCCCACACATATTGATATGATGTATTTTCATTTTTATTCACTTAAAAATAATTTCTAATTTCCAGTTTGATTTTATTTTCATCCCATGAGTTATTAAGAAATGTGTTATGAATTTCCCACATTTGGGGGGATTTTCTACACTCCTCTAGTGATTTATTTTTAATTTAATTGCATTGAAGACTGAGGGCATACTTGATAAAACCTGATTCCCTTTAAAACTGAGTCAGGAGACAGGTGTCATGGCATAGCAGGTAAAGTGATGCTGTCATCCATATGGGCACCCATTCAAGCCCTGGCTGTTCAACTTTCAGTCCTGCTCAATGCAAATGTACTTGGAAAAGCAGAAGAGAGTGGTCCAAGTGCCTTAGGCACCTGCACCCATGTGGGAGATCCACAAGAAGCTCCTGGCTCCTGGCTTCAGCCCAGCCGCAGCCATTGCTGCCATTTGGGGAGTGAGCCAACAGATGGAAAATGGATATCTCTCTCTCCCCGTCTCCACCTCTCTTCCCCCTCCCCCTTCCCCTATCTTTGTAGCTCTGCTTTTCAAATAAAATAAGTCTTTAGAAAAAAAAAAACTGAGTCTGAATGTGTGACCTAGGAAATGGTATTTCTGTGAAAGTGTTGCCTGTGTATTTAGAAAGAATGTTTTCAATTGTTGCTTGATAAAATGCTATAAACATTGATTAGATCAAATCGATGGGTACTTTTGTTCAAGTCTCTACCCTCACCTATTTTCTGTCTACATACTCTGTAAATTACTGAGAGAGACTTGTCGAACTAACTGCATTCCAGTGCTTGAGACACACATCTGCCAGTTTACAGTCCTCAGCATAACTTGTATTCACCCTCTGGGACTGGGTCAAGTCCCCTTAATATCTCCCTGAGCTAGAACACGGACTGTGAGTTCTGTAAGCCCCAACATTATTGATGCCTACGCAGAAAGAACTGGGGAGGGTTCTAATCCCTTCATACAATCCAGGGGCCATAGCTATTAGCATCACAAGCCCCCATATCACGAGGCTTGCCTTGAGGGACAAGGAGAGAATCCTCTCTATATCCCATGGCAACAAACATGACAAACCCCAGTATAATTGACATCAACTCTCTGGAGATGAAAGATACACTCCTTTGGAAGCTCACATCCACTTACAGCCATGCTACCACCTCTAGAGACTGTTGCACATAGACAACTGTGTCTCTTGTAGATACTGCAAACCCTGATAACTACTGAAGGCATCACTCAGAGGTCAAGTTTCTGGACTAAAGTAGAACCAAATCAACAACTCAAGTGACATTCCATGTTCCATCTAAGCAAAAATGAAACCTACTCTATAAACAAGTAACTATTATGCCAGATTTTCTTAGGTCAAGATAGCACCATGGGAGACAAGAAGCAAGAAAGCATGACACTTCCAAAAGAACAAAATGGTTCTCCGGAAATAGATCCTGATCTGAAGTAAATCATGAAATGCCTGAAACAGAATTCAAAGTAATGATCCGAAGAAAACTTAAGGAGATACAAGAGAATACAGACAGGAAAAGAAGAGATGACTTGATTTAGAGATTCAATACAATAAAGAGCTAGAAATCATTAAAAAGAACCAGAAATTGTGCAGCTGAAAACTTTAATCAATGAAATAAGAAATACAATTAAGAGCCTCAAGTGGAAGAAAAAATTTCTGATCAGGCACACAAGGCTTTGAAATAATCCCGTCAGAAAATACTAACAAGAAAAGAATTTAAAAAAAAAAATAAGGAAAGCCTAGATGGCAGATGGGATACCATTAAAGGAACAAATTTTCATATTATAGGAATATGTGAAGGAGAAGAGATGAAAAAGGCATTGAGAATCTACTACATAAAATAATAGTTGAAAAGTTCCTAAGTCTAAAAAAGAGATACAGACATCCAGGTACAGGAACTTCAAAGGACCTCAACCAGATTCAACCAAAATAGACCTTTTCCAAGGCAAATTATAATCAACTTGTTAGGAGTTAAGGACAAGTAAATAATACTAGGGACAGTAAGAAAAAACTGCCCAGTTATGCATAAGGGGAAAACTAATTAAACTGATATCAAACTTCTCAGCAGAAACCATACAGGCCAGAAGAGAATGGGATGATATATTCAAGGTCTTTACAAAACAACTTCTAACCAAGAATGTTATATGCAGCAAAGCTATCCTGTAGGAGTGAAGAAGAAATAAAATGTTTCAAAAACAAGTAAACATTGAGATTTCTCACCACCATACTACCCTTAAGAGAAATCCTGAAGGGAGTCTTGTGTCAGAAGTAAACATCGTGAAAACACGTGACAGAACTGAATTCACTAATAGAGCAGATACAGTAAGTAGCCAGTCAACTGAATGACAGGAGTTAGTTGTTCTCTATCAATATTAACCTTGAACATAAATAGATTTAGTTCCATAGTCAAAAGATAAAGGTTGGCTGAATGGATAATAAACAAGACCCAGGTATATGCCACCTTTGAGAAACTCACTTTTTGGAGAAAGATACACATAGACTGAAAGTAAATAGCCAGAAAAATATATATAATTGCCAATTCTTCTTGATGTTCTCAATATCTGTTATGACTTTTAAAACTTTGTGACTGGGTGCATAATTGCTTAAGAAAATAAGGCTTCTTGATCAATTGACCTTTTTTAGCATTCTGGAATAATTTTATTTGTCCCTGATAATATTCTTTATTATAAAATACACTTTGATACTATTGGCATTTTAGCTTTTTATGTGAATGCTAGTATTTGTTTCTGCATCCTTTTTGTTTTAACTGATTTGTGTCTTTGTTTCAACTATTTTTCTCAAAGGGAATGCATAGCTTATCTGTGCTTTTTCACCTATTCTGGTAATCTCTGCTTGAAAATTGAGATTATTAAATCACCTCATGTAATGTAAAAAATTATAAATTGGATTCAAATCTGTCTTTTTGCTGTTTATTTTCCATTTGCCAATTCTTTTATTTTTACTTCATTTTCCATTTTTTCTGTTTTGCTTTCATATCTCATTTTATACTCTTTGATGTCTTGTTATTTGTTTCTTTCTATATATTTTGTTTATATTTTTCCACCTTAGAGATTATAGTATAGACTTATCAAAGTCTAGCTTTCAATGGCATCCTACCACTTCATGTATAAAAAAGAATCTTAAAGATAGTGTGTCTAGTTCATCTCTGTTGACCTTTGTGTTGATCTTTCATAGTTCATGTCTGTGGATGCCATACAGCTTTTTTTTTTTTTTTTTTTTGCTTTAAACAGTCTATTATCTTTTAAGATGTTAAATTTAAACTATTACCTATGTTGTAGACCTAGTGACTACTGCTTCCTGTGTCCTTCATTTGTTTTTGTGCAGATTTCCATCTCAGGAGTTCTCATTCTTCTTTATGGACTTCCTTGTTGTGCAGATTTGCTCACAATAAATTCTTTCCGCTTTTGTTTGAGAAGTCTGGATTTCATTTTTATGAAGGTTAGTTTCACTGTTACAAACATTAAGTTAGAGAATGTTTGCTTTCAGTATTGAAGGCTCTGAACTAATGAGAAATCTGCTCACATTTTGATAGTGTTTCTCTGTGTATCACGTTTGTTATTTCTGACTCTTGAAGAATTTCTCTGTCCCCCTGATATTAAGAAATATGATTCTGCTGCTCCTTTGTGTAGTGTTCATATTTCTTGTGACTGGGGCTCATTGAGCATCTCTATGTCTACAAATATGTTTGATTTTCTCCCGGGATTCCTTTTCTTCCTTCATGAACTCCAACTGCATTCACAGGACTGTACAGTTCTCTGAGGTTTTATCTGGGTTTGCCCTCCCAGTGGTTCCCTCTGAGTTTCATTTTGGAAAGTTTCTCTTTATACCTTCAATATTGCTAATCTTTTATTTGGAAAGGCTTAATTGTATAATTTTTTCTCAGTTTTTTTTTTTTTTTTTAAGATTTTCCTATTTATTTGAGAGACAGAGAGAGAAGGAGAGACAGAGAGATCCTCCATCTGCTGATTCATTCCCCCAGATGGCAGCAATGGCCAGGAATGGGCCAGGTAGAAACTGGGAGCTTCCTCCAGGTCTCCCTGCAGGGGCCCCAGCACCTGGGCAGTCTTCCACTGCCTTCCTGGCCCCCAACAGGAAGCTGGATTGGAAATGGAACAACTGGGACTCGAACCTGTACCCATATGGGATGGGGGCGCTGCATGCCAGGAATAACCTGCTGCGCCACAGCGCCCATCTCTCTCAGATCTTGTATATCATAAGGAGTTCGATTTGAGTCTTTTGAAACTACGTCTTCCCTGTATCTACTTACGTATCCAGTTATTCTTCCAGCTTCTTAAAGATAAAGAATGTAGATATAATGACTATTTTAGTGTCCTTTTCTATGTAATTCTGCCATTTGAATCATTTTGGGGTCTGTTTCAGTTGGTGGATTTAAATATGTATTTTCCTCCTTCTTTTGATTATCTGGTAAATTTTATGGAACTCTGGACATTGGGCATTTTACCTTGTTGAGTGCTGGATATTTTTGTATTCCTCTAACAATGCCTAAACCCTGCTGAGAATACCGAATACATCTCAATCTTGCTTTTTAGTTTTCTTAAATGATTCTATGTGTAAAGATAATTTTTTCCCACCAATGATGCAAGACCTTACTACCGTAACTTCTCTCCTGTGAAATATAAGATTGTCCACTCTGGATATTGTAACAGGAATTATCCCTGGAACTCTAGTGAGGGAGAAAATGCCCCAAATAATATAAAGAAAAATATGACCAGTATCATCAGTAATATTGGGTGCTATATAAGTATTATAAAAGGAATGCTCACATATGAGTATCTATGTGATACTCATAGATAATTACTAGATAGAAAGGAATATTTGATGTGGAATTTGGGGAGACTGGTAGAATTTAATGGATAGAGATATGCAGGGCAAAGCCAGAATGGTAGCACATCATCTCAGGCTTTTAACACAGAGCCTGGTGCAGAAGATTTCTAAGGGTCAGTATGAGAGAATGGAGAAGTATAAACACAAAGGTTGATAGATTATGGTAAGGTTTGGAGTTAGGGTTAAATGGATGTGGAAGCCAATATGATGGTTGCCTTCAATCTAATAATTAAGAAAAAAGTCAATGACCATTTATGAATAGATGTAATGTGAATGCCACTGTGCTTTCGTATGAGCACTCCAACAGTGGGACTGTAAAATGTGTTGGACACAAAAGAGGCTGATGATGTGCAACTAGTTTGAAGACTGATGTAGTCTCATGTAATAGGGATGAGAAATGGAGTTTTCTGGTGGAGGTGTTAAAAAGGTAAAAGAATAGGAAAGAGGATGAATAGGATGAGTTGGATGCAAATCTAAGAAGTTGATTCAGTAAAGAGGGGGTGAGCAACAATGTGAGATTCTGGGGTCATAATTTGGAGAAGCTGTCCAAGGATGAGAGCAATTATTCTAAATCATCCATGAGATTGAAAATTTTACCATGTGTAAAATAGTGGCACAATATTTAAGTGTTATCTCAACTTAAATAATGTATTTTAACCAACACACCCAGGATTTTATTTAATACCCACAGCTAATTAATAATAATAATATCTAACATGAGGTTGGCTTGCACAGTTTCAAACTTTGTCCCCACATCTAAGGGTGTTTTTAGTAGAATGCTTCTCTTCTTCAAGTAGATAAGTTTCTCAAATGCAGATGATATTTTCTTATAGCACCCGGAACAGTGCTGAATGTGGCTAAACAGTACAGCTTAATTTCTAGTTAAAGCAGTTATCATAAATAGGTGTTTTTTTGATCCTCTCTGCTTTTATGCAATCACAATGACTTGTTTACTTAAAACTTTGATCTTTTTACACTGAACAAGATAGGTATATTGTTTCAATGGGGAAATAAAGCAAAACAGCATGTTTTCAATATTCAGAACCACTGTACTAGAGACAGATGCTCAGCATGTAATATTTCCCAAAAGAAAGAATGGAGCAACCACTGAGTCAGAAAATTCAATTTATTATTTTAAACTATATTATGGGACACATCCATCATCCAGATAGAAAACCTTCCTGATGGCATTTCCTTTAAAATGGTGGTTACTTAACAAGACCTTGTGTTATATCACCTTGATTTAATCAATTACAAAAATTACTGGAAAATATTATATTACTTTGACAATGACATTCTGTTCCATGTGTTGGTTTCTAATAGATGATTGAAATCAATGGATTTCTACCAGGAAATCTTAAGAAAATATCATCAGTGGGTTTAATATTAACTTAAGAAATTGAAAGGGGTTATTATTATATAGATATAAGTTGTTGATAAAATTCTGAGACCAGCAAAATCTCAAGTCTACAATATGTATACCTAACAGAAGTAAGGAAGTATATATGGCTATGGTTTGAAGTAATAAAAAATATTAACATATGAATGAGTCTTGAGGATTTAACAAGGTTTGCATTGTAGTACAAGAAATATTCACCTAGAGCTGTGTTACAGCAATTTAAAATTAAAATAATCTATCTAGTATTGCATTTTATCATTATCAAATTATGCTGCAAGAGGGTAATTGAGGCCGGTTAAGGTGTCTTTTGCATTTCCTCTGCATTAATTACATTTCCTAAGCATTTTTGAATGCCTCTTATGTGTGGAGCTGTCTTGTCAGTTCTGGTGATAATGAGACCAGTTGCATTTTTGTCTGTACCCTTTAGAGGCCACTGTGTCACTGGAGCAGCTCTTTATTAAAGTATTTCTGGAGAATGTCAGTTTTTCTGGCTGCAGTGAGGCTTGGAATCTACCTGTGTTCCCTCCATGAGCAAAGAATGTTCTTTGTTATCTGAGTTACCTCTCTTTGGATGACTAGATGTAACTCCATTCATAGTGCTCTTTTCTATAATTGGCAGTCAATATTGCTGTTAGTTGTTTTCATTATGTTATATAAGGATGTATATATTAAAAATAGTTTAAGGAAAACATGATGTTGTTGAAGGCACATATTCGTGAATAATTTACTCTTCCTTGCCATCCCTCCCTCCTATTTTATCTATCTATGAGAAACAAACAGTTCCAAGGAATGTCTGAAGTATCCTGAGGTCCTCCAGTCTCTTGCATGCAGTAGACAATACACTTGATTCTGCATCTCTTCTTGCTAGCCATTTTCCTATCATTTAACACACTGTGGTTGGGTTCCTTTTTTAATCTTGGGTTTCCTCCAACACTTTCTGTTTACTGGTTTTCTGAGCACTCACCTAGTCTCAGGATTTACAGTGCGCGGCTCAGACAATGGACTTGAGAAATGGCTCCTTATACTCAAAAGACATTTCTCCTAAATTGAAATTAACAATGAGTGTTTTAGTTCTTTGAGACCATTCAGTTTTTTTCTATTCTGCTTGATGAGCTTTATCATGAATGGTCTGATTTTTCATCTATAAAACTGTTCTATTCTACGTGGTGCTTTTCAAGTTCAAATTTAGTATTCTGTCTGTATTCTTGACAGTCATATAATGATGCTTAAAAAGAGAATGTAACTATAATTGCAAACTTTCTGATGGTATTAGATAGGGATTTTTATAGAGTAAAATTATATTCACAGAATCTAAATTAATATGTCCTTAATTATTGACATTAGTTTTCATATTATTGGACTTTTAGTTAGGATAGCTATATGCCAAAACATCAGACATTTAATTATGACAAACTGTATAGATGAAGAAAAAAGTATTGAAAGTATGGTAAACTGGTGCCAGGAGATAAACACATGTTACGTTTTGTTTATCTCCTGATGGAATGTAATTTTCCCATGAAAACAACTGTTTAAGTAATTTTATTGATGGTTTGTTAAAAAATGCATAAAAGATCTTTAAATTTCAATTTTTCCAAAAGAAAAGGAATTCAGTGATCTGAAATCCAGAGTTAAATTAGTGTCCTTCATGTGTAAAATGGACTATATTCTTGTAAGAAAGAGTATGTGTGAAAAAAAGATATATAGAGAGAGAAATGGCGAGCACATATCAAGTTCTCATTAATACTATATAATTAAGTAATTCAAATCACCGCTTCCTTTGAAGGAAAGTCCATGAGTCTATAAAGAAAGTAAAATGCATTACTCTGATTAATTTTGCCACCTGAATTGGTTCTGATGCTCTAATAACTTATTATTTGTCTCTTATATTTGACACAATGATATTTCAGATTCATCTGAAGTGGTGAGGAGACAGGCACAGGCAAAGCCAGGGCAGTAGACAATGATAGGTTTCTGAGGTAGTCGGGTAAATACCTCTCTTTAAAACATCCTTCATCTGTGTCATTCCTTTGATTCCTTTTGTTCTGGTGTCACTAGGGTTCAGAACATCCAGCATTTTGTTGATCTAATTCTACTTTATAATATTTTTCTTATAATGTATCCACGTCCTAAGTCAACCACTGAGAAACCTACATTAGCAGATTTAGGGGCTGAACTGAAATGAACTTTGCATTCCTTATGAAATGAAAACTTTTCACCTTTTCTCATTGTTTTCTTCTGGATGTTCTCAGGTTTTTGTTGTTGCTCAGCACTTCCCTTTTATAGAGGATGGAGTGCAGGGCACCGGGAAGGTAGAAGTCACAGGGAAGTAAGTGGAGGACACGGTAGGATCTTCAGCAGTGGAACCCTCACCCTGTTTTCCACAGTGTGTCAAGAAGATCCCAGTGCCTAAAGTGTGCCCTTCTGAGAGGCTGCATGGTCAAATAAATTAGAATGTGCTTTACACTATTTTCCAGATTTTGGACATTTGCAATCGTATTAGCATCTTAAAACCTCTAGTAATTTAGGTATTAGGAAAATCTGCTAGAAGGATCCAAGGTGGCTGAGTGGTGAGAAGCCATAGTAACCTCAGCCACGGAGATACCAGAACAAAGGAAGGGCCATATTCCCAAGGCACATACTGAGAGGAAGTTTCAGTGGACAATAGACAGAACAAAGACTCTGGATTGACAGGGGAGAGGACAGATGTGCCGCCACCAGCCATCCATGCAGCTACGTGGCTGGCTCCCGGCTGGGAAACACCATCGTCCCAGGGCAAGGTGAGAAAAGCTAATGCCACCCCTGCCATTGGCCACTCTGATGAGGGAGAATTTCATGGCCACCACTGGCTTTGAGTCTGGCCTGTAGAGCCAATGGGGGACTAAGTGACTACTTTGTGCTGTGGCATGAGGCCTTTCATCACCAAAGTGCTGGACTCAATCTGCTGAGATGGAGCTGAACTCTGTCCTGAGTGGGCGAACAGCAGAAAGCTCCGCTGCTGTCAGAGGCTGCCAAGACTGGGGTGGGGCAGCTTGCAGTGTCGAGATTGGACTCCCTGCACCCTGTAACTGTGGAAGCGCTGGGCATAGGACATAGAGCTGAGAGTCATGGGTTAGAGCTGGGTTCATATGCACCCACCATTCTGACTGTGGAGACTGGGACTCCCTGCATCCTGGGGATGGAGCTCATGTGGCTTGGGACACACTGAGGAGCTGATCAGTGCCCTGTATTCTGTTTATGCCTTGTGCGTGGGGTGTGCTGACACTGGGAATCAGCTGGTTAACCTTGGCACAGAGAAGGGCTGGGACTGTAAACATACTACCTGGCTCCAGCATCCCCTCCCCTCCCTAAGTGTAGCCAGGGGGATCCACCATTCCCAACATGGGTGTTACTCTGGACTTTTGCTCCACCCACATACAGTAGCCACCTGGCCTTCCCTAGCACTCATCCCTGGAACTAAACAGTAAATGCTAAGCACTACGGTAAACTATGCCAAGCCCTACAAGTACATTGACAAGGAATAAAAGCCTTCAGTCTAAAAAAGAAAAATAAAAAATAACCCATCCTCAGGAAGAGATAGTAACAAGAGATTCCCCCCAAGATGTTAAAAAATCAATGTAAAAGAAAAAAAAAAATGAACAAGGAAGGCAATATGTCCCACCAAAAGGAACACAATCATTCATTAATATTGGACACTGAACAGGAGATTAATGAAATGCCTGAAAAAAAAATTCAAAAGAACGATTGCAAGGTTACTCAAAAGTGCAGAGAAACACTTAAAAGAACTTAGGGGCCCGCACTGTTGTGTAGCAGGAAAAGCCACCGCCTGCAGTGCTGGCATCCCATGTGGGTGCCAGTTTGGGTCTTGGCTGCTCCACTTCCCTTCCAGCTCTCTGAGATGGCCTGGGAATGCAGTGGAAGATGGCCTAAGTCCTTGGGTCCCTGCACCCATGTGGGAGACCCAGAAGAAACTCCTGGCTCCTGGCTTCGGATCGGCTCAGCTCCTGCCATTGTGGCCATTTTGTGAGTGACCCAGTGGATAGAAGACCTTTCTCTCTCTCTCTCTCTCTCTCTCTCTCTCTCTCTCTCTCCCTCTGTCTCTGTCTCTGTCTCTGTCTCTGTCTCTGTCTCTCTGTAACTCTGCCTTTCAGATAAATAAATAAATCTTTAAAAAGAAAAAAAGAAGTCAGCACATGGCATGGGCAAAATATTCAGCAAGGAGTTAGAGGTGTTGAAGAAAAAAAATAAGTCAAATAATACAGTAGAAAGCTTTAATAACAGAGTTGGTAAGGCATAAGAAAAAATATCCAATCTATAAGACAGGTCTTTTGAAATAGCTTAGTCAGATAAAAAAATAGAAGAACCAAAAACAGTGTTCAGAATCTATGAGATAACATAAGACAACCAAACAAGTTCATGAAGCCATGGGGAAAAAAAGAATGATTTATAATATATATTCAATGAAATAATAACAGAAAATTCCCCCAATTTGAGAAAATGTATGGACAGCCAAATACAATACAAGAAGTGCATACAACCCCAAATAGGCATGATCAGAAAAACCCTCACTATGACATATTGTAGTCAAATGTTCAATAATAAAACACAAAGAAAATCTCCTAAAATTTGCAAGAGAGATATACCAGATTATCTTTAAAGGAACTCCTATCAGACTGATAGCGGATTTCTCAATAGAAACCCTACAGTCAAGGAGAGGATGGAGAGATATAGGCCAAGTCCTTAAAGAAAAAGCTGCCAACCCAGAATACTCTATTTATTAAGGCTATCACTCATAAAAGGGGGTGAAATAAATATATTACAAGAAGAGTAAAAATTATAAGAATTTGGCATTACGCAGTAAGCCTTAAAAATGATACTTATGGACATGTTAAACACAGAGACAGACAATCAACACTATGAAAGAATGTGAAGGCGGAAACCTAGTAAAAGAACAAAGGAGATTCAAAACAAACAATTGGAATATTTAGGAAAATGGCAGGACAAAATCATTACTAATCAATAATAACCTTGAATTTAAATGGACTAAATTCTCTAATTAAATATACAGACTGGCTGAGGGGATTAAAGAACAAGACCCTTCTACATGCTGCCTACAGGAAACACACTTCAGCAATAAAGGTGCACACAGAGTGAAAGTGAAACGATGGAAAAAGGTATTCCATGCAAATAGAAATCAAAAGCAATCTGGAGTGTAGCTATATTCTTATCAAAATGGACTTTAAGACAAAAACTGTTAAAAGAGACAATAAGGTCATTATGTAGTGACTAAGAGATAAATTCAATAAGATGTGAATATAGTAAATGCATATGTAAGGCGCCCCGTTCTATTAAACAAATATTAGTGGATCTAAAAGGAGACAATTTCCAATACAATAAATAATGGGAGACTTCAACACCCCACTTCCATCAATGGACAGATCAACCAGACAAAAAATCAACAAAGAAACAAGGAACCAATCAATGCTATGGATCAAATGGACCTAAAAGACATCAACAGAACATTTCACCCCACAGCTGCAGAAAGTACATTCTTTTCACATTCTCTAGGATAGATCATAGACTAGGCCATAAAACAGGTCTCAACAAATTTTTAAAAATTGAAATAATATCACAGGTCTTTTCTGATCACAGCGGAATGAAGCTGGAAATTAACAACAAAAGAAACTCTAGAAAATATACTGAACAGCATTCTCCTGAATGAACAGTGGGTCATAGAAGAAATCAAAAGAGAAATTTAAAAACTTGCTCAAAACGACTGAAAAATTAACTTGTGGGATATTGTGGGGAGCAACTCGGACTAGACAAAGTTACTGGAATTAAGACTTATTCTATGCATCTGCTCTCCCACAATATGGCGCTGGGAGAGGAGAAAACAGCTTCTACGCAGCTGCCTCTTGCCAACTTGAGTGATGACCTCCAGGAGCTGATTGGAGGAGAGCAGTGTACTCGGCGTGTGGGCAGCCGAGTTGGGATTGGTGGAAGAGGACTATAAAGGAGGAGAGAGACAACATGCACCAGGAACATCTAAAGGGAACATCTATCTGAAGGAACACCTGTGCAGCCCCCGAGAGAGCCGGCCGGCGGTGTGCCGCTCCCCCGCGGAAGTGGGGAATGTGGCAGGGGGAACCGCCCTTCCACGGAGGTGGAAGGGACAGTAGCCAACCCGGGAAGAACCAGCAGCAAACCCGGGGAGGGCCGAGCAGACGAAAGAACAGCACAGGGTCCTGTGTCGTTCCTCCACGAAGACGGGGAGCGACAGGATATCACACAAGCAGTGTTAAGAGGAAGGTTTATAGGAATAAATGCCTATACCAAAACACTGGAAAGATATCAAATAAATGATCTAACAGTGCATCTGTAGTACCTAGAAAAACAAGAACACATCAAACCCCTAATTAGCAATAGATCAGAAGTAATAAAAATAAGAGAAGAAATAAAATAGAAATAAAAAAACTATTTAGTGAAATGAAGAGCTGAAGTTTTGAAAGCATAAAAATCTGATAAACCATTGGCCCAACTCACTAAAATTAAAAGAGAAAACCCAAATTAATAAAATCAGAAATTTAAAAGGAGCTGCTGCAACTGACATCACAGAAATACAAGGAGTCATGGAGAATTATTATAAACAGCTATGTATCAATGAATAGGAAAATTGAGAAGAAATAGAGAGATTCCTGGATACACATTATTTACCAAAATTGAGACATGAAGACATAGAAAACCTGAAGAGATCAATAATCAGATCTGAGATTGGATCAGTAATAAAGAGGCTACCAACAAAGAAAAACCTGGGAACAGATGATTTCACTGATTAATTCTATCAAATGTTCGAGTTATAACTAACCTCATGTCTTCTCAAAATATTCAACCAAATTGAAAGCAAACCCTTCCAAACTCATTCTATGGGGCTAGCATTTGTGCAATTTGAAATTCTGAGAAAGATACAACAAAAAATAGAACCAGAGACCAATATCCCCAATAAACATAGATGCACAAATCTTCCACAAAATATTAGCAGATTAAATCCAACAACTCATCAGAAAAAGCATCCACACAGACAAAGGGGTACAGGGATGGATCAACATACAAATCAGTAAATGTGATATATCACATATCTACAAAATGGAGGATAAAAACCCTATGATTATCTCTATCAGATAATCAGATCCAGGGAAAGCATTTGATAAAATACAACATCCTTTCATGATAAAAACCGAAAAATGGTTATAGAAGGAACATTGTTCAACACAATCAAGGCAATAAATGACAAATCAACAGCCAGCATCATAGTTAAAGGTGAAAGCATTTACACTAAGAACTGGAACCAAACAAGATACCCACTCTCATCACTGCTATCACTCTCAGAACTCTCAGAACTGCTATCACTGTTCTGGAAGTTTCAGAACCATTAGAAAAGAAAAAAAATCAAAGGGATACAAATTGGAAAAGCAGGAAGTGAAATTATATCTGCTTGTAGCATAATCCTTTATATAAAGGAACCAAAATACTCCACTAAGAGTATTCAACCTTGTTAGAGACTTTGACAAAGTTGCAGGATATAAAATCAACATGCAAAAATCAATATCATTCTAATACAACTACAATGCTATGCCTCTAAAAGAACTTAAAAGATCAGCTGCATTCACAATAGCTACAGAAAATTTAAATACCATGGGATAAATTTAATCAAGGGTATGAAAGATCTCTACAATGAAAATTACAACATAGTAATGAAAGAAAAAAAAAGACAAAAAGTGGAAAAATCTTTCATGTTCTTGGATTGGAAGAATTAAAATAATGGAAATGTCCATACTACCCAAAGCAATTTACAGATTCAATGTGATCCCAATAAAAACACTAAGAACCTTCTTTACTGACCTAGAATAAACAATCCTAAAATTCATATGGAATCACAGATGACCCTGAAGAGCCAAAGCTTTCTTAAACAATAAAAGCAAAGCTGCTGGCATCACAATACCAGATTCCAAGACATACTACAGGGCTGTTATAATCAAAACAGCCTGGTATTGGCACGAAAATACACATGTAGACCAATGAAAAAGAATATAACCCTGAGACATTAAACCACGCATGTAGAAAAAACTAATTTTTTTAAAAACAAGCCAAAATCATTCCCTGGATAAAGGGCAGTCTCTTCAACAAATGGTATTTGGTAAAATGAGTTTCCACATGCAGAGATTTGGATCAAGACTCCAACCTTACACCCTATAAAGAAACCAACTCACCATGGATCAAGAATCTAAACCCAAGATCTGAAACCATCAAATTATAGAGGAAAAAAATAGAAGAAATGCTACAAGACGTTGGCCTAGGCAAAGACGCCTTGGATAAGACCCCAGAAGCACAGACAATAAAGGCAAAAATATACAATTGGGATTACATCCAGGAAAGAAATTTTTTTTGTGTGACAGGCAGAGTGGACAGTGTGAGAGAGAGAGAGAGAAAGGTCTTCCTTTGCCATTGGTTCACCCTCCAATGGCCACCATGGCTGGTGCGCTGCAGCCGGCGCACCGCGCTGATCCAATGGCAGGAGCCAGGTACTTATCCTGGTTTCCCACGGGGTGCAGGGCCCAAGCACCTGGGCCATCCTCCACTGCACTCCCTGGCCACAGCAGAGAGCTGGCCTGGAAGAGGGGCAACCGGGACAGAATCCGGCGCCCCGACCGGGACTAGAACCCGGTGTGCCGGCGCCACAAGGCAGAGGATTAGCCTAGTGAGCCGCGGTGCCGGCCAGGAAATTTTTGCACAGCAAAGGAAAAAATTAACTAAGTGAAGCAGCAGCTGACAGGATGGGAGAGAATATTTGCAAGCCACACATCCGATAAAGCATCGATACCCAGAACATATAAGGAGCTCAAGCTTAACAACAAAACAAACAATCCAGTTAGAAATAGGCAAAGGGCATGAACAAGCATTTTTTTCCCCAAAGGATGATATACAAATGGCCAACTGCTTCATGAAAAAATTCTCAGGATCACTAGCCATCAGGAAAACGCAAATAAAAACCACAATGAGGTATCACCTCCCTCCAGTTAGAATGGTTATCATCCAAAAGCATAGAAAATAATAAATGCTAATGAGGATGTGGAAAAAAAAGATACCCTAATACACTGTTGGTGGGAATAAAAACTGGTACAACTATTGTGGAAAGCTGTTTGGAGATTCTTCAGAAAACTAAAAATAGGCCATCCAACTCCTAGGAATATATCCAAAGGAAATGAAACCAGCATATGAAAGAGTTACCTGTACTCCCATGTTTTTTTATAGCTCAATTCATAATGGTTAAGATATGGAACCAGTCTAGATGTCCATCAACTGATGACTAGATAAAGAAAATGTGGGACCAGTGCTGTGATATAGTGGGCTATATTATCATTAGTGGGCTAAACCTCCACCCGCGGCACTGATATCCTATGTGGCCACTGTTCTAGTCCCAGCTGCTCCTCTTCCACTCCCACTCTTTGCTGCTGGCCTGCGAAGGCAATGGAAGACAGACCAAATGCTTAGGCCCCTGCACCCACCTGGGAATCTTGGAAGAAGCTCCAGGCTTCTGGCTTTGGATCAGCCCAGCTCCAGCCATTTCGGCCATTTGGGGAGTGAACCAGCAGATGGGAGACTTTCTCCCTGTCTCTCTCCATAACTCTACCTGTCAAATAAATAAAATCTTAAAAGAAAATGTGGCATATATGCAAGATGGATTATTACTCATTACTCATCCACAAAAACAGAAATCTTGACATTTGCAGCAAAATGTATACAGCTGAAGTATATATTTCAGTAAGTGAAACAAACCAGACCCAAACAGAAAGCATCACATTTTCCCTTATTTGTCATAGTTCTTTTTTTTTTTTTTTTTTTTTTTTTTTTGACAGGCAGAGTGGACAGTGAGAGAGAGAGACAGAGAGAAAGGTCTTCCTTTGCCGTTGGTTCACCCTCCAATGGCCGCCGTGGCCGGCGCGCTGCGGCCAGCGCACCGTGCTGATCCGATGGCAGGAGCCAGGAGCCAGGTGCTTTTCCTGGTCTCCCATGGGGTGCAGGGCCCAAGCACCTGGGCCATCCTCCACTGCACTCCCTGGCCACAGCAGAGAGCTGGCCTGGAAGAGGGGCAACCGGGACAGAATCCGGCGCCCCGACTGGGACTAGAACCCGGTGTGCCGGCGCCGCTAGGCGGAGGATTAGCCTAGTGAGCCACGGCGCCGGCCCATAGTTTTAAATATATATATATAACATAATATATATAGATTATATAGACTAATTATAATATAAAATATATAAAAATATAATATAAAATCTAAACATTGTGTGGATGTCCTATCATTCAGGATAGTTACACATATGGCTTCACTGAAACATGTAAATGACAATGTACTTTTCTTCACATATTAAAGAAACGGAGAACAGTGAGGACTCAGGGTGCTAGTAATGCCCTGCTCTTAATTTGGGTGTTGGTTACGAGTCTGAGTAAATGACAAAAACTCAATTATTTGTACACATGTGCATTTCTTGGTCTGTATGTTGTATTTCAATGAACTGTTAAAAACATCTCCTTCCTTGTGTTTGAACTGCTGTTTCTGGACCATCACCGACTGTGGAGCCTTTCTGCCATGGAACTGCTTCTCTAGCAAACTCATGTATTGTAAACTCCTCTGTTGTGTCCCAGGGTGAGAAATGGATTTCTCTATCACAGTCCAGCAAACACACATGATTCTGAAGGTAAAACAAAGATGTTAGCAATTAATTCTTTGTATTCATGATACAATCTGCTGTTTGTTTCCTAGTCTAGTTTCGCTTTTAAAATGCTGATTTCTAGCCACTTATAAACTTCATAATCCACCAGTAAATAGCAGCTTGCTGTTTAAAACCACACCGTCCTTAATGATATTGTGAAGTTGGTGTTTTGTCTCCTCAGCCTGACCTTGTTATTTTCCCAGGGCTTCCTCCCTGCATATCCCAAGCAGTGCCAAGTCTTCACTCTTCCCAAGAAAATCACTTGTTACCATGCAGTATTACATTGTGTTCCTTCCACATGTATGTGGGAGAACTGTAAACTACCGCCTGTGAGTCCTCCATCACTTAAATCAGTTTTCACTTAATTCACTGACCTTGATTGAGGACGTGGGGCCAATGTGTGGAAGTGGTAAGGGATCAGTGAAGGGTTAACTAGGTGCTGCGAGACATTGTTGCAGGCTGGTCAAGAAGGTCCTCAAGAACAGGGGCTTCTGCAGAATCCGTGGGTGCAGAAGGGAGAGGGAGAATTTAGAGAACCGAGGAGATAGGAAAGGGTGTGAGCCAGTCACAGATGGCCTCACTTAATCAGTAAAACAGCTACCAGGCACTGCTTGCCTCTGCAAGGATAATGTCTGACTTCCTTGGCCTGCATCAGTGGGGGCAGGGAGGCCAAGGAAGAGCCTTTGTTGAGTGCAACGCCTTGGCCAGAAGTGGCCCTGGTCTTGGGAACTGCTGACAGGCCCTTATTTTACGAAAATGCCTTAGTTACAATAGATTCCTGGTGTGCTCATTTGAAGAGGCATGAACCATCATAATTATCTGAATTGTTTGTTTAATAATGTTCTTCAGAAAGAGTTTGTATTTTAATAAAACAATCCATGAAATGCAATTATCATGTAACTCAGACTAAGGGCAGTATTTATTATGTCTCATGTACTTTCATCTTATGGAAATAAATTCTTTATATAGATAAAATTTTGCTTCCAAGTTAAATTGTGCCACTTGAAGATATCTCTATTTTCATATCTCACTGCCTAGTTCTTTCTTAAAGTGAGCGTGACATGAGTCAGCCTATGCTCACTGGTTATGGTGCGTGGTAAGTGTTATTGGAGGATTGTGTTTGCCAAAGGAACATTCCTTTGTAATTCTGGAAACAGTCTCAGGTATTAAAATATCACACTACAAAGTATCATTAATGTGGCTTTCTCGTGGAACATTTTATAGGCTAGATAAACAGGAAAAGATCACTTTGCAGCAAAACATCAGAATTTCAACCAGAAGGTATTTTAGGGAAGGATCTGGGAGGGGGAGAATTGAGATGTTGCAGATATGTAGAATGAGACTGGCATATGTTTAAATCATATGTTTTTGAAGTTTGACTGAGCGTGAAATTTCATTTTGTAAGAAGGTGCCCTTGGGAATGGAGGCATGACATGCTAGTGCACCTGCTTGTCTGATGGCAGCCAAACCTGGAGACAAACTCTGGGCCAACCGGGTTGTCCGTCAGTGCAGCCAAAACACCCTCAGCATTTGGTCAGAGGATGAACTGCACACACAGTTTCCAAAAATGAGTGAAGAGGCAGGTAGCATTTCCGGTCCTCCGCCGATTCTTCTTCAGTCCTGACATGCTCCAGCATTGTGGACAGCTCCCGCTTTTCCTCCTTGCTTTCTTTGTAACTTGGGGCTCTCCCTTGCTCTCTGCTGCTTCAGGTAGATCATCACTAGTGGGTTTCCTAAGCTTTCCCATGTACCTTTCACTTTTATTAGAAACTCAATTAGGTAGCCCACAGTCTGGGGTGATATTTGAGGAATTTTTTAATAGTATTCAATGACCGTGAATCAAGGTTCAATAATTGCCTGATTTATTCTACATGATATGGAGGGGAAAACAAGCAAAACCAGACCGTTCGCTTAAAGTAGATAAATATTTCCCAATTTCCAGTTTGCATCAGGAGTGTGAGAATCAGAGCCTCTGGAATTGGTCACTGCAGAGAAGGAACATTTTGACTTCAAAAAGGCAGGCAGGGCGTCTGTCTCAATTTAGTCCCTCTTTACATTTGAATGACTTCTATGTTAATAAGCCTTTGTCAAGACAGGACCCAGCTACACTTGTGCTGGAATCATTTTTCCTTTGTTGCAAAATCCACACTGCTCTGCATTTTTCTGGAGTGTTTTTCAAAATAATAGCTTGGCTGTTCTTCTGCCCTGAAACAAATGCTGCCAGGGGCTGGGTGCTAGAGCAGCCTCGTGGAGGAGCGGATGAAGATTTTGCCCTTGGAGATATTTACACTCTTGCAGCCTTGAGGCAGCAGCTGAATCGGGAGTGAAACAGCAAAAGCAGAAAAGCCCCCAAACCCAAATAATTTAAATTCACGTGAATCACACTTTGGCAATGTCTCCCAACAATAAATATGTCCGTTACAAATTGGCCCTCACTTGGGCTATAGCTGTGTTGGTTCCTTTTTGCTATCTATCAGGTATTTTTAAAAATATCCTTCTGTTTGTATTTGCTAACATGTTTATTTCCTCAGAAGGCAATGTGATTACAGTGGATCTTTGGGTATTAGAAATATTACCTTGAAGCAAATTCACGAAATTCTCATTAGATTTCACTGGATTGAGGAATCTCCATGTCAACAACTCGAACATATCCAGATACTCCCTTCTGTTGGAGAGTAGGGTGCTGTTGATAAAACAGAGCTGTAGAGTCTTTATGTCATACAGTGCTTTCCAAGACAAAACTCCCCTTCTTAGGGGCTTTCTTTGCTGTAAGCTGTGTAGCCCAGTGCTCCCCACCCCAGAATCTCATCTCCCTGTTCTTCCTGTCTCCCTCCTACTCCGAAGAAACTCTTGCCTCTCCTTTGCTTTCTGCTCATCAGTATTAGCAATGGCTACAGGCTCCCTCCACAGGACTAGGGAACTGAATAGTCGTAGCCTGAGAATTAAGTTGTTTCTGAGTTTCTGGTCTCTGATCACCCAACAAGATTTAAGGGTCTTACTTATTCTACACTAACTGTACTCTCTGGCCCCACAACCTCTATTTTCCCCCTACGTTTACATCTTGATTTTTTCTTGACAAATATGCATTCCCATTTTGGATTTTATAAATAAAATAAATCCTGTGTTTATTTTCAGTCCCAGCTAGCCAATGTGAGTGTTGCTTGGAACTTGACTTGGAGGGTACAAAATAGTAACAGATTGTCTTCCTTTGTTATGGTTCAAAGAAAGACATCTCAGGGAGGAGTGGTCAGACACACAGTAAGCTTGTAGCTTCCTTTACCATTTCTCACTGATCTGTTTGCACCCAGAAATCTGTATCTTAAATATGGATAAATAAGAATGCTTTTTTGTTCCAGACAACTGCCCTCCCCCTGGCCATGCATGTGAACACCACACTTCTTAGCATGCTGGGGCCCGGGTTATCTAAAAACCAATGTTAATTTCTGGAAGTATAAACAAAGGGTTTATCTCATGTTCTCTTTGCCTCTGAGCCCATATGCACCACTGATGAAAATTTGACATGTCTCAGAACTTGATAGGTCCATCGCTGCTGGTCCATCTCAGATCTCTGTCACCTATGGCTCTTTAGCTCTTCTTAATGAGGGAGAGAGATACATACGCCAAAGCATTTCTCCATTACAGTGCCCATTGAAGCCCTTGCCCAGGTGATTCCCTTAGGCTTCTTCCTACATTTCACATGTGGAGACTCTATTATTATGTGGCTCTTTATCATACAACACCTTGCATTCACTATTTTTTTCCTTACTAATTTCCTAGCACAAATGAAAGAGTTAAATGAGGCAGTACATCTGAATTGTTATGGATACAAAAGAAAGCTACCATAACATGGGTCTCAAAATACTTTTGGTTTAACATTGATAGAAATTTAATTCTCAGGACAGGCCTTCTAACACAGCAAGTTAAACCACCACTTGGGACATCTGCATCCCATCTTGCAGTGCCTGCTTCAAGTCCTAGCTACTCTGCTTCCAGTATGGTTTCCCACAAATGCATGTCCTGCAAGACAGCAGATGATGGCCCAAGGACTTGAGTCCCTGCCACACACATGGGAGGCCAGGATGGAGTCCTGGGCTCCTAACTTTGACCTGGCCCCACCCAGACTGTGGGGGTTTTTAGGGAGTAAACCAGTGGACGTAAGAGTCTCTCTCTCCCTCTCTCCCTCTGCCCTTCAAATAAATAGACATTGAAAAGAGATTTAATTCTGTCACTTGCCATACTCTGAGAAGGTGGTCTTGCGCTGATGTGACATCTCAATTCTGTCAGGGCCCTGAGCTCCTTCATTGATCCATTGCCATACTTAGTTTGTTCCCCTCATGTTGGGGAAGGGAAAAGAGAAAGATAGGATGCTTCTTTCTTTTGAAAGTTTTGATACTGCAGTTACATGCAGCCATATGTTGCCAAATGACAAGTTATGTTCTGAGAAATGCATCATTAGGTGATTTTATCATTGTGTGAACATCATATAGTATAATGTACAGAAATCCAAATGGTATATAGACTACTACATACCTAGTGTGTATTATAATCTTATAGGACCACTGTTATGAATACAGTCCATCTTTGAACAAAATGTCATAATGCAATGCATAACCTGCTCAGAGCCTGTTGGCTAGAACCTTGTAACATGGCTACATGTAGCTGATGGAGAGAAGAAAGACAGTGTGTTTAAGCGGTTACTATCTACACAGCTACAACTATCATTACTGTAGTAAGAGAGAAAAAAATGTGTGACGGTCAACTATTTATTTTGTTTTTTTTAAAAAGCTTTATTTATTTATTTGAAAAGCAGAGTTACAGAGAGAGAGAGAGAGATCTTCCATCTGCTGGTTCACTCCCCAAATGGCTGCAAAGCATAGAGCGTATGCAGCAGACAGTAAATTACTAAAAACTACAGACCTAACAAATAGAATTCCAAGCGTAAATGCTCATGCTTTTGATCCTCTCAGGACAGGGTTTATTTAGGACATGACCAGAGGCTTGTTTCTGCGATCCCATGGTTGGTCTCTCTATATAGCATCTCCACCCCTTCAGTCAGCTCCCTGATAATGCAGCTGGCAAGAGCATTGGAAGATTGTGACACCTCTGGTCCCCTGCCACCCATGTGGAAAACCAGGAAGGAGTTTGTGGCTCCTGGCTTCAGACTGACCCAGCCCAGACTGCTGTGGCTATTTGGGGAGTGAACCAGCAGATCTCTTTCTCTTTGGATCTCTCCCTCTCTCTGTCACTGTCTTTCAAATACATAAACTAAATCTTTTTTAAAAAGGAAGTTAATGTACTCTAGCAATTTTTACTTCATAGTCAGTGAAGAAAAAAAAGTCTTAGTCATGGAATCATAGTAATTTGGGTCTCTGAGTGACAGAACAAGCTTCTATGCTGTGTATGCTTTAACATAATATTCCAGTTATTCAAACTCTCTGCTAGGGTTGTGGGTGTCCAAGTAGCATCTTAACCACTGTGCTAAATGCCCCACCCCCTACCACAGAGTTTGCGACCAAAACCATGAGCTGTCAGGGGAGGAACTTCATGTTTGAGTTCCCAGGACAATCCTGCTGAGCCGCAGCCCCAAGCAACAAGGCACAAGGACCGTCTCATCCTCATCCGGCCAGTGTCTTTGGTCCATTCTGCAGCTTACACAGTGGCCACCACCATTGCACTGCTAGGAGTCAACCTCCCCAGAGCAGGGGCAGCATCACATCCCTCTGACAGGTTGTGTGCTACTCTGTTATCATGTGGTGTAGGCTGCATTGTCTTTTAGAGAAAAGGAAAATAACATCTATCTTTCCTTCATGAATTTCAGATATAATGTATGTATAGTACAATATGAATTGATGTCATTAAGCCTATCAGGAATAATGTTGCTTGTGAGTTGCTTCTTTGTGGATTTTCATTTTTTTGTCATCTCTGTGATTTTAAGAGTAAATCCAGAGCCAAAGATAAAGTCCCCAGTAATATTGTGGAAAAAAATACATAATATCCCAGCTGCCCTCATGTCATTATCACTCCGTCTTTCCTCTGTGTTGAATGTGTTGTGAATTTCCTGTGTTGGCCTCCTTGAGGGATTAATATTAAAATAAAATGATCTAGGCCGGCGCCGCGGCTCACTAGGCTAATCCTCCGCCTTGCGGCGCCGGCACACCGGGTTCTAGTCCCGGTTGGGGCGCCGGATTCTGTCCCGGTTGCCCCTCTTCCAGGCCAGCCCTCTGCTGTGGCCAGGGAGTGCAGTGGAGGATGGCCCAGGTGCTTGGGCCCTGCACCCCATGGGAGACCAGGAAAAGCACCTGGCTCCTGGCTCCTGCCATCGGATCAGCGCGGTGCGCCGGCCGCAGCGCGCCGGCCTCGGCGGCCATTGGAGGGTGAACCAACGGCAAAAGGAAGACCTTTCTCTCTGTCTCTCTCTCTCTCTCACTGTCCACTCTGCCTGTCAAAAAATAAAAAAAAAAAATAAAAAAAAAATAAAATGATCTAAAGAAAGACATCAGAAATAGCCAACAGAGAAGGGAGGTGATCCTGTATTGTTTTAGAAAAGACTAAAAAGAATAAGCACTAGGATACTGACTTTCAGTTTTATTATGAAAGGGAAGGAAATTGTATTAACATAAAATGTATAGCACACATCAGAAAGATTGAATAATACCAGAAAAATGTATAGGAACATGAAATGATAATGTGTGTGTGTGTGTGTCCGCAAGTAATCATGATATTTTTGCTTCATTTGACAACAGGCTCGTTCATATCATGTAACAAGTTCAGAAGTACAGAGAGGTTTCAGGGTTGAGCACTAAATTGGTCAATGATATCACCATGGCCTAGAGCATCTGTCTGTATATTTCACTGTCTTCAACTTGTGGTGGCTGGATTCTGCTTATATGCTGTATACAATGCACTCCATGTGTAGACATTCCCAGGCACAGTGACCCTGACATAGTCTAAGGCACAACAAGTTTTGCACAAAATAATGAAGCAGCACTTTCTTGGAGGAAAAAGTAGTTTCCCCATCCTATGCAGTCATCATTTGAGGAAATTCTGATTTTTTATTTTCTAGGTCCTTACTGTGATTGAAGCATTGTTATCTACTTCAACACTGGCAGGAACTGCTGCCATCCAGGTCATTATTAGACAGCAAATGCTTGCAACAGCAAATTTTGAAACTGAATAGAGCAGGCACTGATTCTATAGAGTAGTAGGGTAACTATAGTTCACAAAAAAATGAAATGGAAAGGCTAATTCCCTGATATGATTGATTTATGCTGTGTATATGTGGTGAAAGATTGTGCTGCACCCCATAGAAATGTACAAGCATTATATGTTAATGAAATGTAAGCATTGTATGTTAATGAAAACAACTTTAATTGGAAACCCAGAGTGACAGAAAAGAAATGGCAGAGAAATAGAGATCTTCCATCTCTTGATTCACTCCCCCAAATGCCCACCACAACCAGGACTGGGTTAGGCCAAAGCCAGAAGCCCAGAAACTCCATCTGGGTTCCCCATGTGGTTGCCAGGGATCCAAGCACTGGGGATATCATCCACTGCCTTCCCCAGGTGCATTAGCAGGAAGCTGGATTGGAAGTGAAGGAGCCAGGACTCAAGTGGGCACTCAGATACAGTACATAGACATCCCAAGCAGCAGCTTCACCTGCTACACTACAGTGCCTTCCCATTAATCCACAAGTTAAGGGGTCCCACAAAAGGTAAATTGGAAGTTATTGCCCATCTTCAGGAGAAGCGTACAATCTCCTTAAATATCTTCACTACATAAAGCGAACAGGGACTTTTCCCCATTGGAAATTTAATCTGATCTCTCTTATAATTACTGATTAAAAACAAATGACCGATGGGAATTCTGTATGAAAGCTTGAATACTTGATTAGGTTCTGAGAACTAAAAATGATGAGTTTGTACTGTGCATCTCATCCTTTCCTATGTGAGTCCTTTTATGTTTATCCCTGTAGCTTCACTCCCTTGCAGCCTTAAGACTTATTGAAAAAAGGAGCAGATACGGTTCCTTCCCCAGTGCCTGTCCGTGTTGATTGCCCGTTGGGTGTATTTATCTACAAAGCAGGAATGCCACGAATAACAGATATGACTGAGTCAGAGCTTAAAACCCAAGATCACTATGTAATATATTCACCTAAGCCCTTTGGAGTGTAGGCTAATATGATTTTTATGGGGAGTAAGGAGCACTTCAAGCTGACCTGAATGCTGTTTTGAGATGCCAGTGGCCAAATAGGACATATATATTTAAACAGCTCTGCTGCTGTTTACTTAATAAAAATTGGCTCCAATAAAGTGAAAGTCTAGAAAAAGATGTTTATTCCAGAAGCAAATATACTAAAAGTAAACTATATAAAAATGTTTCTTTTCTATTTAACAACACATGCATTCATAAGGAATTGTATATAAATATAGATATAGATATAGATATAGATATAGATATAGATATAGATATATCATAGTTATATCTTGGTTTGGTGTGTTTTGGTTTTACCTTTTCTCTTTCTCCCTTCATCAGATTAAATCCTCCTGTCCTGGCCCAAATGCATCATTTTCTATGGCAACTTCCACTGAGCTGTTTACCCCAAATCATTGTACATTTATTTCCTCACTTACTACCACTCTCCTTTCTCTATAAGATAGAGTTGAGAGTAGGGTTGCAGAATTTAGCAAGTAATAATTACAGAATGCTCAGTTAAAGGAGTATTTTGATAATTTATAAATTGTTCTAGCGTAAGTACCATTCCATGTAATAGTTGGACCATGCTAAAATATTATGTGATATATATGTAAAATTCAAATTTAATTCCATTTTTCTTTAGTGGATTAATCCTACTAGGGGTGAGGAGTGTTGTGACAGTTAAGACTCTGGAATATTTTGGGTATGGAGACTTCAGATAAAACACTGATCAGTTAATAGACTGGAGGAATGTAAACATATTCAGGTTGCAAAATGCATAGTAATTGGTAACTGCTGAATTGTTAATGGGTGAAGGTGAGTGACTAGTATTCTGGCTCAGATGACCAGGTAGGTGGATGCTCTACCCATTATTCCTCTTTGTCATCTCTGTGGTCTTCCTGGGTAAGCAACTGCTCTTGCTTACATTATTCATTAACTTCTTGAACTAGCAATTTGATAGGATCCCATGTGTGTCTCTGAAGGTAGACTCCTTGGGATTGCTTTTCTACCAAGGCAAGCTCTTCAACCTTTCCACATTTCTGCTTGCTTATCTGTGTTAAAAAGTACTAAAAATATGTGCAGAAAATTGATAACTGCTTCCTTTTATAGTGTTCATTTTCTAATTTTGTATTTTTGATTTCTTAATTTTCTCTAATGCATCTATACATTTGAGAATATACACAATATTTTTAATGTTTATTTTAAGAGACTCCTAATGTTCTTTGAACTGAAATTATTACTTATTATAAGTTTAAATCAATGTATAATTGACATAAGAATTGCACATAGTTAACAAATACACTTGATGTTTGTATGTATGTTCACAACTGTGGTGTAGTCACCATCATCAAAGTACTAAATATACCCATCACTTCCAGAAGTTTGTGTTTTTATTCTTTTATTTATTATTATTTTTGTGGTGATAACACTTAACATGAAATCTCATCCTTTAGTGTATTCATATTTTAAAATGCACGGTACAACAGAACTATTGTTATCTTTAGATAAGTACTATGTTGTATAGAAGATCGCTAGAGCTTGTTCATGACTGCAGCTTATAGCCATTATGCAAGAATTCTCCATTTCTTCCTCTCCAAAGTCCCTGACAACCACAATTCTATTCTCTACTTCTATGAGTTTGACTATTTTAGATTCCTTCTATATTTGAAATCATGCTCTATTTATCCTGTGAGTGGTTTATATCTCTTCACATCGTTTAGGTTTCTTCATATTGTTGCAAATGGCGGTCGGTCTCTCTCTCTCTCTCTCTCTCTCTTCCTCTCCCCTCTTCATCTCCCTTCACCTCCCTCCATCCCTCCCTTCCCTCCACCCATCCCCCAAACAAAGAGAGAAGCAGCGTGCATGAGTACTTCCATCCACCGAATAACTCCTCAAATGATCTCAACAGCTAGGGCTCATTTGAGACAAAGCCATGACATAGAATGCCATCTGGGTCACCTACGTGAGTGGCACAGGCCTATGAACTTAGGTCACCATCAACTACTTTCGCAGGCACATTGGCAGGGAGCTGGATCAGAAGCAGAGCAGCCAGGACTCCAGCTGGTGCTCTGAAATGGGATGCTGGTGTTGCAAGTGGCAGCTAACCCTGCTGCATCCCAGTGCCAACCCTGATTTTGTTCTCTCTGTAGACAGAATAACATACTCCTGTGTGTTTATACTGATGAGTATATACCACATTTTCTTTATTCAAACAACATTTCAGATGTGCCACATGTTGACTGTTGTGAATAATACTACAAAGAATATGATGGTACAGATATGGCCAAATTTGCTACAACAATTGGATCTCCAAATATAAATGATTGAAAAAACTTTGATCTATACTTTATTCTATATGCAAATATTAACTTAAAAATTATAGGGGCTGTCATTGTGGCATGCTGAGTATAGCCATCACCTGCAACTCCAGAATCCCATATGAGCACCAGTCGGACTCCCAGCTGCTCCACTTCCAATCCAGCTCCCTGCTAATCTGCCTGTAAAGGCAGCAGAAGATGGCCCTAGTGCTTGTGCTCCTGCCATCCACATGGGAAATCCAGATGGAAATCCAGACTCCTGGTTCCTGGCTCTGTCCTGATCTAGCCTCAGCTATTGCTACCATCTGGGGAGTGAACCAGTGAGTGGAAGATTCTCTCTCTCTCTCTCTCTCTCTCCCTCCCTCGCTCCCTCCCTCCCTCCCTCTTTCCCTCACTTTCTCTCTCTCTCTCTCCGCATTTCAAATAAATGTCTTTAAAAATGAATTATAGACTTAAATATTAAACCAAAAGCTGAAAATCTTCCAAAAGAAAAATGTAGATAGATATTCTTATTATCTTAGTTTAGGCAAATATTTCTTAAATTTCTTGGCTATGAAATCAGAAATATAATCTATTTCTTTAGCTCAGATATTCTTTCTTCTGCCTCACCAAGTCTGTTAAGGCTTTCCACTGTATTTTTCTCTGACGTATTACATTCTTCATTTCTAATATTTCAAATTGATTTTTCTTCAATATCTCTATCTCTTGGAAAGAAATTTCCTCTATGTCATGTATGGATTTCTTTAACTCATGAATTTGCTCCTCATTGTTTTACAGTAATCTTCTGATCATTCTTTTGAATTCATTTTCAGGCATTTCATCAATCTTTGTATGTACATTCTAATATTGAAGTGTTGTGTTCTTTTTGGAAATTCATATTGTCTTCCTTGTCCATATCTCTCATATTTCTATGTTTATTTTTAGGTGTTTGTGGAAACACTTGTTGGTTTTTTCCTCTCGTGGCTTTTATCTTTGAAATATGTCCCTGTGGTTTAGTGATTTGTCTGTTCCTTTGGTGGTTATTTAGAAGCACATGGGGGTTGGGCCAGGAAGCTCTGGTCAGTGCTCAAGTGTGGGGTGAGAATCCAGGGCGACATTTACTTTAGACATGATAGATCTCCTCTATTGTCAGCAGGAGGGAGGGTATGATCACATCAGCTGGTGTGATCACTGTGTAACCTCCCTTCTGCCAAGTGATCAGTGCCCAGGGAGAGCCCACAGTGGCTTCACACCCCACCCACTTAGGCTCATGAACCACACAAAGGATCTGTGCCGTCCTCAGTGTGAGCACAGAACCCTCTGCAATGACCCACCCCAAGTAGTCAGGAACTCTGAGCCACTGAAGGTAGATACAGTGGTAGCCCCGAAAACCAGCTCTCCCCCACACCCTATCATACACTCACAGGATTCTTGCAGTCATAGTGTGCAGGGCCACTACAGTCATAGGGAGCAGGGGGTCCACTCTCAACCCTATGAGCCTGCTCTGTCCATGGAGAGAGCCGAGGCTCTCCCAGAGCCTGCTGCCTGTTGGTGTTCCACCTTGCAGCATGAGTATGGTTGCTTGTGATATAGTGAGGGGAGGAGGGTCCCTCACAGTCTTAAGTGGACACTCTACCCCTGCAAACCTTCCACCCCAAACTCAAAGTCAATAGGGACTACGGATTTATCCCTCTGATAAAATCCCCTGCTCACATGTACACGAGCTGTGGCTACCTGCACTGGCCTTAGCCACAGCTATCTTCTCTGCTAGTTGGGAGTCCTTGTTGGGTAATGGGAAGTAGGAAATATTTTCCTGCTTCACAGGGCTAGGTGGGTACCCTGCACCCCTCTAGCACTCCAGATTGGACTCAAACTCAATGTGGACTGCAAGGTTCTCCCTCAGGCAATATCAGCAGTGACACAAGTTGCCACAAACTCCTCTCACTTCTTTCTAAGGAAATATTGTCTCCTCCTAATGCTGATTCTGATGCTGGTAGGAGTGGAACAGAGGCTCACTCTGACTTTCCACTGCTGAGTACGGTACTCTGAGGGAGTAGGGGAGGGGAAAGAAGCAAGGTGGCTTCCCTGCTCCAAGCACAGCAGTATATCAGACCCCAAGCTGAGGTAAATGCCAGTTCGTAACTGTGGAATCCCCTCTCAGCTAAAATTGAGTGATCTATTTCTTGCCACCTTGGTATGATAAGATGGTGGCTCACAGCTGGATGAACCAGGGCTGGCTGCAGCAGTGTCTATCTTTTCTCCTCTTGTCCCACAGAGTCTTTGCTGTCTTTTCACTTCCTTGCTGAAAATTTCAGTCAGCCTGGAAACTTCCTTTGTCCTTTTAGTCCATTCTAATGGGAAGCAAAACAGAGCAGGTGTAGCCATCCTAATATCAGACAAAAGAGATTTTAACTCTAAAGCTGTCAAAGAAGGGCATCATATAATGCCTAATGGATCAATTCAACAGGAAGATGTTACTATAGTAAATGCATTGCACCCAATGCTAGGGTGCCTGACTATTAAAAACAAATATTAATGGATCTAAAAGGAGACATAGACCCCAATAATAATAAGGAATTTCAGCTCACCACTTTCATCAATGGACAGATCAACTAGACAAAAAATCAACAAAGAAGCAAAAGAGCTAATCTACACTATGGACCAAATGGATTTAATTTATATCTATAGAACATTTCTTCCAACAGCTGCAAAATACACATTTTTTTTTTAATCAGCGCATGGAACTTTCTCTTAGATCGATCATATGCTAGGCCATAAAGCAAGTCTCAATAGATTCAAGAAAACTGAAATCATACCATGTGTCTGTTCTTGACCATAATGGAATGAACCAGCGAATTAAAAAGAAACTTTAGGAAATATGCAAACACATGAAGACTGAGCAACATGCTCCTATAACAGTGAGTAATAGAAGAAATCAAAAAGGAAATAAAAAAATTCCTGGAAATTAATGAAGGTGACAATACAACATATGGGATACAGCAAAAACAAGAGGAGAGTTAATAGCAATTAGTGTCTACATCAATAAATGGAAAGATATCAAATAAATAATCTAACAATACATCTCAAGAACCTAGAGAAAAAGAACAAATCAAACCCAAACCCAACATTAGTAGGAGGAAAGATAATTAAAATTAGAGCAGATCTCTCTCTCTGACAGTAACTCTGCCTCTCAAATAAATAAATAAATCTTTTTTTTTTAAAGAAATATGTAAAACTGAACTACACCCCAAAATTTAAAAAAAAAGTCAGTAAAATGAAGAGGTGATTTTTGAAAAAAATAAAATACTTCATATAATATTATCTTGACTAACCAAAAATAAAAAAAGTGGGGGAGACCAGACCCAAATCAATAAAATCAGAGGTGAAAAGTGAAATGTTACAATAGTTACCACATAAATAAAAAAAATTAGGAATTATTGTGAACAGCTATATGCCAACAAATTGGAAAAGCCAGAAGAAATGGATAGATTTCTGGAAACATAATCTACCAGAATTGATACCATCTACCAAAATTGAGTCAAGAAGACATAGAAAATCCAAATAGACCAATAACCAATATGGAGATTAAATCAGTAATCAAGACCCTCCCAACAAAGAAAACTCCAGGACTAGATGGCTACACTGCTGAGATCTACCAAACTTTTAAAGAAGAACTATTTCAATTCTTCTGAAACAATTGAAAGGGAGAAAATCATCCCAAACTCCTATGAGGCTAGCGACCTTAATTCCAAAACCAGAACAAGACATAACAAAGAGAACTATAGACCAATATTTCTTTTTTTTTAACTTTTATTTAATGAATATAAATTTCCAAAGTACAGCTTATGAATTACAATGGCTTCCCCCCCCATAACTTCCCTCCTACCCACAACCCTCCCCTCTCCTGCTACCTCTCCCCTTCCAATCACATCAAGATTCATTTTCAATTCTCTTTATATACAGAAGATCGATTTAGCATATATTAAGTAAAAACTTTCAACAGTTTGCACCCACACAGAAGCACAAAGTGTAAAATACTGTTTGAGTACTAGTTATAGCATTAAATCACAATGTACAGCACATTAAGGACAGAGATCCTACATGAGGAGTAAGTGCACAGTGACTCCTGTTGTTGACTTAACAAATTGACACTCTTGTTTATGGCATCAGTAATCACCCTAGGCTCTTGTTATGAGTTGCCAAGGCTATGGAGGCCAGTGCCATCTCACTAGTCCAAGTGATCAATTTCTATTCACAATTGATCATAGTGATAGGACTAAGAGTCAAAGGGATCACACAAACAAGACTAGTGTCTGCAAATACTAACTAACAGAATAAAAAAGGGAGAGAACGATCCAACATGGGAAGTGAGATACACAGCAGACTCATAGAATGGCAGATGTCCTAAATAGCACTCTGGTCTCAGAATCAGCCCTTAAGGCATTCAGATCCTGCTGAAAAGCCCATGAGAGTATTTCAGGCATGGAAAGCCAAGACACTCTGGAGAAAAAAAAAAAAAAAAAAAAACCACCACCACCAACAACAACAACCACCACCACCACCACCACAACCCTAAATGAAAGATCTCTGCTAGTGAGATCCCAGTGGAAAGAACAGGACATCAAAGAAGGAGGTACCTTTCTCTGAAGGGAAGAGAGAACTTCCACTTTGACTATGACCTTGTCTAAATATGATCAGAGTAGACCAATATTTCTGACGAACATTGGTGCAAAAATCCTCAACAAAATAGTAGGTAATCAAATCCAGCAACATATCAGTAAATTCATTCACCTGCATCAAATGGGATTTATCCTTGGTATGCAGGGTTAGTTCAATATATGCAAATTAATAAATGTGATACCCAGATTAACAAATTGAAATCTCAATAGATGTATAGAAAGCATTGGATAATATAGACATCAACTGTTTACTGGATAAAGACATTATGGTATATATAATCTATGGAGTACTACTCACCCATAAAGAAAAAATGAAATCCTGCCTTTTGCAACAAAATGGACACAACTAGAAACCATTAGACTTTGTGAAATAAGCCACTCCCAAAAAGACAGATATCAAATGTTTTCCCTGACCTGAAGAGTAGCAAAAATGTAATGTATTGTGGTAAAATGGACATTCTGAGATTTGATGAATATTTACAGTCCTTATCTCTTCTGTTGAGGAACACTGTTTTTTTTTCTTCATAGCATTTGTTGAACTCATTTACTTAATGTATGGTTAATTTTATTAGCATTAAGTAAACTGAAAGATCTTTGCAAAAATTAAGAGTGGGAATGAGAGAAGAAGGCAAAAGAAGGGTGGGAGGGGAGAGGAGGGTGGGGAGTATCACTGTGTTCCTAAATCTGTATATATGAAATACATGAAACTTGTATAACTTAAATAGATTTTTTAAAAAAAGCAAATTGGGTATAGAAGGAATATTCCTCAACATGATCATGGCAAAATACTACAAACCTACAGCCATTATCAAATTGAATGGGGAAAAGTTGGAAGCATTTCCACTAAGATCAGAAACCAGACAAGGATGTCTATTTTCATAACTTCTATTTAATACAGTTCTGGAAGTTTTGGCCAAACATTAGCAGAAAGATCACTTGAAATTCAGTTTCCCATCAGAAGTGAATTCGTGTGACAGTGCTCATTTAGGAAGTCAGAAACCGGATAAATACCTTCATGGAACAAAGAGAATTCCATATTGAACCTGAACTCTTGTTTAGGAGTGTATGTGAAGTCATGGCTACACATTCTAAGAAAAGGAATCTAGGTGTGGCCAAAATTATTCCTTAGGGGATAACAACAAAAGCCTGGAGTCCAAAACAAGACTTCGTGAATTTGTGTCCTCATTCCAGTCCTTATTAAGTACATGTCCTTGGGCACATTATTGAACTGTGCCTCAATTTTCTCATCTGAGAACTCAAGCTGCTAAGTTTTATTGTGAGAGGAAATGAGTTAACTACACTGGTGAGTGTTTAGAAAAAATACCCAGCAGGCAGTATGTGTGAGGAGACTTCAGGAAGTTCTTAGAAAAATGAGATTAGTTTAGTTTGGTTAAAACCATTGAAATCTGTGAACAGATTATTTTTCACAATACTCCTTTCCCACAAATTTTTTGAAAACCTCCTGTACTAACAAGTGCTTACTATTATCAACCTGAATGGGTTAGTAAGGTAAGA
This sequence comes from Oryctolagus cuniculus, assembly GCF_964237555.1. Lineage (NCBI taxonomy): Eukaryota > Metazoa > Chordata > Mammalia > Lagomorpha > Leporidae > Oryctolagus > Oryctolagus cuniculus. The sequence goes on from NC_091436.1 coordinate 6,633,065, forward strand.
TCCATAAGTGTGGTTTCAGCATAATGTCCAAGCAGATGGTGACTGTCACTGTGTTCTGGGTTAGCTGTGGGCTGCAGTGACAGGAAGTCCCACTGTGTGGGAGCTTACAGTTACGGTTGGCAGCACAAGTGGGACATTTGCTTTTAACTTACTTCAAGATAAAAAGCTGTCCAATTGTCTTAGCAATCAGATTGAACTGCCGACAGTACAGGAAATCAGCTGTGTAAACTGTTAGGCATGTTCTGCACCGGTGGAGCTGTCACACATGCTAAAGGTTTACTTGGGGGTGGGCCTGCAACTCCACGTCCTGCTCTCTGTGTGCACCCGCTTGTAGACTTGGTGTGCAGCCAGTGTTAATGAACCAGCTCGCAGGAAGGCTTGGGCTACCACAACACTGGACCAGATGACCACTGACAGCAACCTTCAGCACTTTCTCTTGTCTTTAGGTTGGATGAATACTGTCTGCCTCCTTCCTTTCTTACAAGGATGTTCATTAAAACTGCCAAGTACTTGAACACCTCTACAAAGTGCTTTCTTGTTACCTTATTACATTTGATATTTCACCGATCTTTTGAAAGATGTAGGTCATGAATATTAAAATCCATTTTGCATATTTTATGTTGTTTTTTATCATGATGAGAGAATATTCATTATCAGAGATTTGTGCTTTTCTAAAGGTTGTGTTTAAGGTTTTCCCACTGTGTGCTTTGTTAGCCTCAACCAAAGCGTGGGTGGCAATAGGGTCAACATGGGTTATTAAAAGTCTGCATTTTCAGACAAATGGCTGTGATAGCCAGCTCCACAACCAGCTCCTTCCTTTCCCTCTAAAGCTGAAAGCACTTTTAAACAAATTAAATGGAAAATATGTAGATTTCTTTAAATGAGCCAGATAATTATTATGTCTTATTCAATCAAATAGGCCATCCCTTTTGTATGAAATTATATATTTTGACCCTAATTACTAACACCAGTTTGATTCAGAAATAGTTGAGGTTACTCATGCCTCCATGTTCTTTTCCCCAGGAGCTTTCTCTGCCCACAGTGACTGCAGCCCTTCTCACTCTTGCCTCCTTAATCAAATGCCAACTCCTGTATCAAGACTCAATCCAAGCTTTTCCTCTAAGAAACTTACAGGGATAGCATAAATGCTTTTCCTGGACAGCTTCATGATGCCCTGTGCTAGTCCTTACATAAACTTTACTGCATTTGATTATCTGCATTCTTTTTTTTCCAACTAGATCTTGTTTGCCCCTAATGTCCAGTTCACATGGCTGCTCTTATAAGAATGAAATGCCTTAAACTGCTAGGAACAGAGACCAAAAATCTCCATGACTTAGACAGGCAATTTTCTCTCTAGAATAAATCTGGTGGACAATGGTCTGATGGTAGTTCGTGGTAGTTGGTCTGGTAACAGGTAGTCTGGTAGTGGTGGTATGCTAGGAGTGTGGTCATAGGTGATCTGGTGGTAGTCTGGAGATAGTCTGTGTGTGGCAGTTGGTCTGGTGTCAGTAGATGGTTTATAGGTGGTCTGGTGGTAGGTGATCAGATGGTAATTGGTATGGTGTTGGTAGTATGGTGATAGTCAGCACCATGATTCAGAATCCCAGGTTCTCTCCTCCTTTCTGTCCCATCACCTTTAGTTTATGGCTATTTTCTCAAGAACACATCAACCTTCATTTCATAGTCTAAGAAAGAAGAGGAACAGATGATGGTTGGTAGAGTTTGCACCAACTATCTTTTATCCTTATGTTTAAGGGATTTGAGAGACATACAGTCTAGCTTTCTGCTTACCCTTGATTGGCCAGAAATAAGGCAATCATTACTTCTAGCTGAAAAAGAGGCTGGGAAGTAAGGTGCTGTAGGTTGACACTTTACCACTTACTACTTCAAACAATTTACTGCTCTATAAGGAAGAAGACAAGACATGTTGATGAGGCACTAGGGTAGCAACCTCTCCCATGGCAGTGCGTAACTCTTCCAGGTGAAAATAAGGAGTATCTTGTAGAACCATAGACCTTGCATTGTATGGCAGCATAGCCAATTATTGTGTACAACTCATTCACAAAATTGGGAACTAACTGAGAAAAAAGTCCCAAAGTGCTACTTGGTTAAATTAATTAGGTTTAGCACTTGGTTAATAACTGATTTTTTTTTTATCAAACTTTAGTAGCTTTTCTCAAACTAGCAGTATGTATTGTGATGATTTATCTTTTTTCTAATTTTCTATCTATACAGTAGAGATAATGACAAAAGCTACCTCGAAGGTTCCAGATATATGTTAGGTTCTTACTAAATTTTGCTCTTCACTGTAGTAATACTAATTGTAATTGCTATTGTATATGGAAGGTTTACTGGGTTTCAGTCACTGTGGGTGAGGCTGTGCAAATATTAACTCTACAGTGCCTTGAGGTTGAAGATTTTATCCTCAGTGAATAAATGAGAAAACCAAGGAATTACATGGTCACCTAGCCAACACACCCTTATTGCTACAGTGTTCTTAGTCCTCTAGAGAGAGTATTTGTAGCAAGCCTCCCATCTCTGTTTTTCTGATAAGAAAACTGGGGCCCAGAGAGCTTAACTCACTTGTCCAAGGCCAAATGTCTGGTACCTGACAACTCCAGATGTGCGCCTGGCAGGTCTGACTGCAGGATTCTGCTCGGAGCTGCATGAGCCAGGCCTGGCATCCAGGTGTCTCTGACACCAGACTCGGTTCCCTTCTCGCTGTGTGCTTTCAACTCTTCTCTGTCCATTTTGTAACTTTCCTGTCTCCTTCCTTTCCTTTCCTCTTGTGATGCTTTTCAGATTTACTGCAATCTTACATCTAAGCTGTGCGAACTAAAATCATTCAAGTACCTAAGGTGTGTATTGACATATAAGGTGATGTGTCCGTGTACTCTTGGTGAAACTGTTTAAAGCCAACAAAGCAGTCAAACCCATGACTCCACTGTGCCGAATTACAGAATATACTTATGGACAGGGCTTGGTGGTCATCTAGCCTGGGTGTGTTGTGTCTGGGCCATGACCACATCATGCTTCTGCTGAGAGTGACTCTCCTTTGAGGCTCTAGAGAAAGAGGCCGCTCCCATCCAGTGGGAAGATGGACATCCAATGCTTCATGCCTGCCGCTTGTGTGTGTTAACTGCCTCCATGCATGGTCTTCCTGTGTACCCCCTCGTTCCCCACGGTGTCCACATTTATCAAAATACGCTAGGTAGCAGTTCATATATTGACCTTTAAATTGCCTGATGCCTTTAAGTTTCTTTACTGCCAACATTGACTACCATAGACAATGTATGGATATTGTCTCTAAATCAAACACATTTCACTTAGTTCACTTTGTCACTTTAAAAGACATAAAGATAAAATGTGTTTCAAATTCAAATGGTTAATGTGGACAGTAGTTGAACAGCAAGACAAGTGAATATACTAGGTTGTACAGGAATGTTCCCTTGAATACACTCAGCTGCGTGTTGAACAGTTGAAAGTTTCCCAAGGCGTTTAACTTGTTTTCCTAGTCCCTTCTGTAGCTGGGACAGAATACCACAGACTGAAAGAGGGCATCAGATGGCAGGAGAATGTGTGGGGCGGGTGCTGTGGCACTGGGGGTTAAGCCCCTGCTTAGGACACCGCTTATCAAAGTAACATTTTGAGTCCCAGCTGCCCTGCTTCCTACTGAGCCCCCCACTAATGCTCTTGGGAAAGCAGTAGATGTCGGCTCAAGTATTTGGGTCCCTGCCATCCATTTGGGAGACTTGGATGAAATTCCTGGCTCCGAGGGCCTGTCCCGGCCCTAGATGCTTCAGCCATTTGGGGAGTAGACCAGTGGATGGAAGATCTCTGTCTCTGCTATTCTGTCTTTCAAGTAATAAATAAATAAATAAATACATACATACATAAACAAATAAATCTTTTTAAAAAGAGCACATGAGAGGGAAAGGTAGAGGGACAGAAGGCCAAACTCCCCTGTTTTGAGATTAACCCACCTCCAAGATGCTATCTTTAATCCTTTCATGAAGGTGATGTCCCATGACCTCATCAGTTCTTAATGACACCGTGGCAGCTAAGTTTCAAGATGCCTTTCGGAGGGCACAGCCAAATGATAGCATGTGATTTACCAAATCCATTGAAAAATAAAATGTTAAGGAAAGTTGATTTGATTTAGAAAATTTAGGGATGTACTTTCCAAGTTTTAGATTTTGAATACTATACATTGTTTGAAACCTACAAAATGTGATTCTAAATACATATTTTGAGTGGATTTTTGGAAAAATTGCATGAAAGTCAAAATTGGCAGAGATATGAATATCTACCTTGACTGAGGAAAATTACAATTTCGTATGTAATCTTACAGCATTCTTCTGCTGCTGCTTGAAGATAAATTAATGTCATGTAAGATTTTTGTTTTAGAAAACACGGCGTTTATAATAGTAAATGTTACCGACACAACCCATCTGTGTGTGCCGGTCTAAATTGCTTTCTTTTGTGGAACTGGTGAGGGAGCTCCTTTTGGACTGGTTTGAGGTTGTTTGGCAACCCTCAGAGATGTGGCAGTTGTCACATTCCTCTAGTGGCATTGCTTGCTGTAAAAGAAAACAAGGAATCCAACCAAAATAACACCATTCCCCTTTGAAAGAAAGCTGGAAAGGCAGAGAGCTTCTCTGTGCTGCTCTGCACACACACACACACACACGCACGCGCATACACTCTTTGTGCTGTATTTTTCAGTTGTCACAATTGCTTTCCTTCACGATACTGCACCGTACACCTCTGTAGCCAAGCACAATTTATGTTGCCAAGACAGATGCTGTAAAATGAAGCTGAATACGGCAGGCGTTGAAAGAGTTGTGTGTTTGCAAATGATTACCTGTCACAACATGTTTCTCAATTTCCTTTTTTTCCCTAAATTATCATAAAGAACACAATATTAGAATGGAAATTGTGCTTCTTATTCTTAGAAGTTATAATTTTAATGAGGAACTTAGAAAAACTTGATGAATTTTGGAGTATAAGAACTTAATCCTATGAGGCGGCATCATGGCATAGCAGGTTGAACCCCTGCCTGCAATACCAGCATCCCATATGTATGCCGGTTCATGTCCCAGCTAGTCCACTTCTGATCCAGCTTGGGAAAGCAGTGGAAGATGACCCAAATACTTGTGCCCCTGTCACCCACATGGGAGACCCTGAAGAAGTTCTTGTCTTTGGTCTGGCCCATCTACAGTCATTGCACCCATCTGGGAAGTGAACCAGCAGGTGGAAGATCTCTTTCTCTGTCTCTCTGTAACTATGCCTTTCAAATAAATAAATACATTTTTAAATGAATGATAATGAAATCTCAAACTGAAAGCTCAGAATCATATCATCAAGAACAATGCTTATATTCCAATCACTGATCCAACTGAACCATGTTCACAGAATTACAGAGTGACTTAGAATCACTCAGATATCCAAGTCTTTCCCCAAGACATCTTACAGAGTTTCTTTTTCATAAGTTAAGTCATTGGTGAAATTAACTGGTAAATGACAGAATAGACTTCCCTACATTTGGATATGTCTCTGAAGTGGCATGTATTTGAAATCCTGGCAGATACATGCTTAAAAGAACTCACAGTAGGCCTCCAGGGATTTTCTCATCTTTGAAGTGCACCTCTTTGCAGCCCGTGGTCCCTAGAAATATGTCATGTGATTGCTCTGCGTAGGTCTGGGACCATTGGTACATTTTATACTGCGGTTCTCTGTGACAGGTGCACGTTTCTTCTCCATTGGACCTGTCTTCTCTGAGTGTGAGTCCAAATCTGGGGTGGGAGAACCCTTTGTCATTCCTAGTGCTGGTTCTAGGTAGACAGACCAGCACAGGCTGTGAGTGATGACCACTGTGACACTATGGAGAGCACTACCGTGTGACTACCATACCAGAACATCAGCTCTCTTTGTCCCGCAATAGGCATGTTTCTGCATTTACCTGTTGTCTGTTACTTCTGCCTCCACTTACTTTTTGGAAATGCAGGCACTTCACTTCCTAATGGATTGTACAGTTCTTTGTAAATCCCCACAGACATCTTGTGTTAAGAGAATATTTTGTAATTTTGTAGACATTTTATTCTTAAAAAATATTTATGTCCAGTTTCATTCCACAAAGGACTTAAGATGACAATGGGGTGAATAGTTAAGGGGAATTATTGTGTATGCCAAAAAAACATTTAGGCTGCCAAAGGCACTGTGGGTTGAACTTGGCTTTGGCTTCTCACCCCCCAAAAAATGTGACAGTAAAATGATCAATATGTATATGAATAAAAACATTTTTTCCATTGTTGCATCAAATCAAGTCTCTCAATACTTTAAATGTCTCTTGCGAGCTCGTGGCCCACCCCTGTGCATCAAGGAAGTACTGAAGATATCATTCATCTCAGCCCTCACTGTCTCTTCCTTGGTTACCTTGTAGTCGCCTCTGCAGTTCTGAAAACTTAGCTTTCTTTGTCCTCGTGGTCTTCTTGCTTGAGTGGGCAAATGCAGTTCTCCTATGATGGTGTCCCGCAGGTCACCAACATGCTGTCTGTTTTCCCTCTATTCATAGTTCCTCCTCCAAGCTCTCTGCCTTCCCTGCCTCTACTTTTATTTGTAAGTTGTTAATCCTTCCAGTGTGTGTTCATTTAAGAGACTCAATGTTTTCAATTTGAGACTTTTCAACACCCATATATCTCTCCATCATGATCACATTTCTTTCTACTCCTTGGACATATGAGGCGTGGTTGTAAATAGTAGCTAAAAATGCTTGCCTGCTAATTTCATTATCTCTATTATTTCTGAATCCTTTTCAATTGAATTCTTTTTCTACAGGTTATGGTTCCTTTCTGCTTCTTGGTAATTGTTCTATTGAGTTCCAGATGTCATAAATTCTGTCTTGTTAGCTGATGTGTTTCCTAGTACTCCATTAACAAATACTTGACTGTATCCAGGCAGACAGTTAAGTACTTGTGATTGGTCTGATCCTTCTGAGATTGTTAATGAGCCTTGCTGGTGGGTCTGGCCAAGCCATTCTTCCTCAGGTAGTGTACCCCACCGTGGTGGCCTTGTCTTCTCAGATGCCTGCTGTGTGATGAAGTCTCTGAGGGTATCTGGTAGGAATACAAACTCTCCCAACCCTCTGCGAGCTTTGGAAATTGTCAAAACCCTTCATGTACTGAGTATGCACCAAGGACTCAAGGAAACCTCTGTAAGTTTCTAGAACTTCCTCTTTACAGCTCACTTTTCTTAAGCACTTTTACCTGCAGATTCTAGCCCTCTTGGTCTCCCTGGACTTGACTTCTGTCTTCCCATTTCATTATGACTGCCAGGCTTTGTTGGTCCCCACTTCTCCACTACCTCTCTAGCTATAGTCTCAGTGCCTACTAGTTAGCTGGACCAGACCTTTCTTACTGGAGTCCCAGTCCTGCACTACCCATGGTCCAGTTTCAGTGCTATGGGGTAAATGTTTGTCTCTTGAAAACTGTGGAAATGTAGGCACCATCGTCACAATGTTGAGATGGGGACTTTAAGAGGTGATTAGGCTGTGAGGGGTTCATCCTCAAAAATGGATTCTTTATAAAAGGGTGAGTTTATGCCTCTCATTTCTCTCTCCCTCTTTCTCCCCTTCTCTCCCCTCAGTCTTCTGCCGTGTAATGCTTTCCACCATGTTAGGGTGCAACAGGTAGACCCTGGCCTTGAAATTGAATCTCTCAGTCTACAGAACTAGAGTCTGAAAGTTTGATCTCATTTTAATGATGCATCCTAGCATTCTGACATAGCAGCACAATGTGGACTATGGCAATGAGAAGACAGTTATTTTTCTCTCTGGCTTTTAGTTGTTTATTGTGGATGGGCAGAGTCTGAAATCCACCCATGAAGAACTGGAAGTCTCAGGGATAGTTTTTGATTATTCACCTGTTTTCTGTAATCCCTCCAACTTTCCTCTGTAATAGATACTAGTATTTTCATCATTTTACAAATAAGCTCACTGACCCTGAAAGTTTGAGTGATTTTCCCAAGACTATTGATCTGGGAGCTGGTAAGTCAAGATGATTCCATCCCAATTTTGCTTTATTTCAAAGACTTTTCAATATGATACTATTCTTAGGTATTCCCAGTCAGATTCCCAAATTAATTGGAAATAAAATTATTCATTAAAATATAGCTCACTTGAAGCTGAGAACTTGTAGAGAGTAATTGTTCTTTGATAGTGATGTTCCTGGATTTTTCTTGGAATAGGTTGAGTGTTGCTTTTAAAAATCTCATCAGAAATGAGGTACTTCATACAGAAACCTTTTATGTATCCATTTTCACTCTCTCCTCTTGTCTGTCCACTGTCCTACCTACTAGATTAATAATGTTATATTTTAACTGTTATGTATTCAAAGTAGATCTTTTAACAAATATCAATGTAATTTCTTTCTTTTGAAGTCATCTGTGTCATTACATGAAGTAGCCACCCTTACAATTGACATTCAGGGAAGTAACTGTAGATAAAATGTTCAAGTACTTGCTTTGTGACTTGGAATGAATTCCCTGAAGTAATGAGAACATAAATGGTTGGGGCCTTTTCACTTAGGGTTCTTGGTGTTAAAGGTCGAATCAACAGTGCAGTTGGTCATGGTGGTGCTGGTGATGACAAAGGCAACACTGAGCTCTTCACAGATGTCATCCCAGGTCATGTTCTGGATACTCTTATCAGGTGCAGCCCTCACTAAGGAATAGGAAATCTCATGCCTGGGAAAGCTAATTACCTTTCCCCAAATTACAGAGCTGCTGAATTCTAGAGTCTGAATTTAAACCCATAGCTGGTGGCTCAGAAGTCAAAATATGTTGCTTGCTAGTGTGTTATCCACATCAATAAATAAATGAGGCAGCATTTACATAAGGCAGAGGTTAGCTACTCAGAGTTCATGCAGGCTGATTCCGAAAGAATTGAAAACTTGAAAAACACATATAACTGAGTAGCTAGGTTATGTCTGAACCGCAAATATGCAACAAATAGTAGAGTTATTTGTAAGTGAATCCTACCAACAGGAAAGTAGAGGTTTGGACTACATATTCCTGTTACTGAATGAGATGCACTTGAGTACTTCCAAGCATTTATAGAAATGAAATTAAAGGATAAATTTATTTTAATGAAAACAAATGAAATCACTGCATACTTTTTATTTTTTACATAATAGGAACTACCCATGAAATCTTTGAAAACCTACCATGTGCATGGATTTCAATTTTTTGTAACCAAAATAAGCTTTTCATTCCATTTTTTCACAAACAATTTTGAAGTAGGTGTATATGTAAAATTTGGAATAGCTCCGTTACATTGTGATCTCCTTGGACAATAGCAGTCTCTCTTAGGACAGTGACTGAGGACCCTGATACTATTAGATAAGCAAGTTTTTTTTTTTTTTCATTTATTTAACAGCTACTTTAGGTTCCATATCAGCCTTTCCCATATACAGATGAAAGATTAGTTGAGGAAATCAGACAAGTCCAAATCAAATTGAAACCAGGAAGTGCCAAGGGGGCTAGGTAGAGGATGAGCACCAGGGCTGATTGCCCTAGGCTTCCAGGGAGACACCCATCTGACCTGGGCTTTAGGATGGAGTACTATGCTCCGTAATTTTGTAGAATATAAATATATAACCTCCCACTTTGTCATTGGTCTCATTCATCATTGTCGCTCCCCCTCTTCGTGGAGGAACGACACAGGACCCTGCGCTGTTCTTTCGTCTGCTCGGCCCTCCCCGGGTTTGCTGCTGGTTCTTCCCGGGTTGGCTACTATCCCTTCCACCTCCGTGGAAGGGCAGTTCCCCCTGGCCACATTCCCCACTTCTGCAGGGGAGCGGCACACCGCCGGCCGGCTCTCTCGGGGGCTGCTCAGGTGTTCCTTCAGATAGATGTTCCCCTTAGATGTTCCTGGTGCATGCCGTCTCTCTCCTCCTTTATAGTCCTCCTCTGCCAATCCCAACTCGGCTGCCCACACGCCGAGTACGCTGCTCTCCAATCAGGAGCAAGTCCTACAGTTTATTGGTTGAACTGGAGGCAGCTGTGTAAAAGCTGTTTTCTTCTCTCCCAGCGCCATATTGTGGGAGAGCAGATGCATAGAATAAGTCTTAATTCCAGTAACTTAGTCTAGTCCGAATTGCTCCCCACAATCATAATACAAGTTTCATTTTAGTCTTCAAATAAATTGATTCCATGTCCCACAGAGTGCCTTTCCTTTGTGATCAGAAATGATTTGTGATGTCAGTAGAGGCCTGGACATCCCCTTCCATACCACCTCCTTGCTTCTGCCTCTCACCTCCTGTCTCCAGATGCTGCAGTTGGTTACACCCATCACTGGCCTGGGGACGATGGGCAGAGTAAGGAGAGAGATGTCCTTAGGACCTTAGCAGGCTTTGTTAAGGAAAGATCCCAACTCTGATTTTTTAAAAATATTTTGAATGTCAATAAATTATTAAGAAGTACTTTTTCTCCCTGTGCTTCAGTCAATCCATGGGAATCAATAAATATCAGTTCACCATATGAAGCATATTCCTGCCTCCCAACTCACTTAGTAGCTCAAGTCCTTGATTAATGTTCTCTTTCAGTTAGGACAATGGATTTGGAATACAAATAAAAAATATTGGTACTTTAATTGACAATATTTTATAATTCCTAAAAATAGTGTATTTTATGAAGTAGGTGGAATTCCTTATGCTTACAGTAGTGTTGCTGACATGCCATCAGTAAGGTAGGGTGCACTGTAAGTTTTTTTTCCAGTTATGACAATAGGTTTTTGTTGCAATAACATGTATATTTCTTATTAAAGGTACTAGCAATAATTGAGTTGTCATAGTTTCAGCATGAATATTTCTTATTAAAAGTTGGTATTTTTTTCTCATGTAAAAATCTCTTTATTGTAATAATGGGTTCTAATCTTGGGTTTTTAAAAGCACTAGTGTAGGGTCATTATTGTAATTACTTACTGGGAGAATGAGCTGACATCTACTCTTTCTTTTTGGCACTCCCTGCCTCCATCAAAAACTTCTTCCAATCAATTCTCAATGCTGCTGTCAACCTTTCTTCTCACCTATCACTTTGATCTCAGAGTAGCTTTCACTCTAAAGAGAAGCCGGTCTTAATCTTCACTCTTGGCTTCAAAGCTGTTAGCTCGATCACCCAAGATTTTGCAACTTTCTTCTGCCTTCATTTATTCTTACTCAGACAACCTAGTTCTGTAAATTCCATGTCCTTGAAGTGTCTGGGCCCCTTCACTCCCCTGTCCTCAGAAACTTCTCTTGGATACCCCACTGCCTCTGAACTGTTCTTTGCTTGTGTCTGGACAAAACTCAAATCTTTCTCTCTAATCTGTTAGTTACAAAACAAGGAAACAACAAACAACACAGAAACCCCTACGTTGTCCAGCTAATAAGTGGTTTAGAGATTATTCCATTAACCCAAGTTCTGGGACTCCCTTTGCTACCCCAAATCTAATCTTGTTTTACAGAGACATGAGTAAAAATAGTCCTATTCACATTGGGTACAAGGCTACTTTGAAAGTTCATGTAAAATGGAATTAAATGAGAAGTTTGTGGGATGGGAGTTTGACCTAGCAATTGAGATACCAGTTGGAACACCTGCATTAAAGTGCCTGGATTCAAGACCTGGCTCTGTTGCCTGTCCCAGCTTCCTGCTGATCCACACCCTGGGAGACAGCAGGTGATGGCTCAAGTATTTGTGTTCTTGTCACCCACATGAGAGACTTGGATTAAGTTCCTGTCTCCCTGCTTCAGCCTAGCTGAACCATAGATGTTGAGGGCATCTGGGGAGTGAACCAGTGGATAGGAGCTAGCTTTCTGTCTCTCTCTCTCTGCACTTGCTCACTCTTGCTCTCAAATAAGTACATAAAATGTTTAAAATCTGTGCTTGAACCCGTGCAACCCATGTGGGAGACTGGGATGGAGCTTCTGTCTCCTGGCTTTGGCCTGGTTCAGACCTGGTTGTTGCCGCTGTTTAAGGAGTAAACCAATAGGTGGAAGATCTCTCCCTCTGTTTCTCCCTCTTATCATTTCCCTCTCTCTCCCTCTCTGTCACTCTCCCTGTCTCTCTTTCACTCTTTCACTCTTTCAAATCTTTTAAAGATTAATTTGGGTACAAACAAAATTCAAACCCACACATATGAGGGGTCTTCAAAAAGTTCATGAAAGATATATATTATAAGATAATATGGATATATTTCAAAGATATTTTATACCAAATTAAAGCTTATCTTTGAATTCCGTTTTCCATAAGCTTGTGGCAGTCTCCTCACACATGGGCTCCAGTGTTCTGAACCTCTTCCCTGAGTGCAGCACTTCTTCACACGCTGTCTTGGGCAGTTTGCCTCCTTTCCCAGTTCATATTCTCATGTAAAATGGTGACGATGCCCACCTTACAGGCTTTTGTAAATGTCCAGTAGGATAACATATGCTACGGAACTCACTCACACCAGCCTGCAAACCTGCTGTAACACCTGGAAATTACTTGTTGGCTCCTAAAACGAGAGAGAGAGAGAAAGAGAAACTCCATGTTTCTTTCTACTGATCATCTAATATGTGATCTCTCTTCCTCTTATTACTAAAAATGCAAAAAAAAAAAAAAAAAAAAAAAAACCTGCACTCTTCATGTTTCCTTCATCACCTCTGCTTGCAGTCAGGCACTCACACCCCACTTTTCTCAAGGCTTTCAAAGATCCCCATGCTCCCACATGCAGCGGTCATTTTCCTCCACGACTTCCAGAACACCCAAGTCCTTCTGACTGTGCACACCTGGGCCAGAGCACCCAGGCTGTCGCTCCCCCTCTTCGCGGAGGAACGACACAAGACCCTGCGCTGTTCTTTCGTCTGCTCGGCCCTCCCCGGGTTTGCTGCTGGTTCTTCCCGGGTTGGCTACCGACCCTTCCACCTCCGTGGAAGGGTGGTTCCCCCTGCCACTTTCCCCACTTCCGTGGGAGAGCGGCACACCGCCGGCCGGCTCTCTCGGGGGCTGCACAGGTGTTCCTTCAGATAGATGCTCCCAGTGCATGTTGTCTTTCTCCTCCTTTATAGTCCTCTTCCACCAATCCCAACTCTGCTACCCACACGCCGAGTACGCTGCTCTCCTCCAATCAGGAGCAGGATCAGCTCCTGCTGTTTATTGATTGAACTGGAGGCAGCTGTGTAGAAGCTGTTTCCTCCTCTCCCAGCGCCATATTGTGGGAGAGCAGATGCATAGAATAAGTCTTAATTCCAGTAACAGTCTAGTCCGAGTTGCTCCCCACACCAGGCTGCTCTCCTGACTTCTGTTCATGGCTCAGAACTGGGAAACTCTTCCACCCTTAGAAGTTTCAGTTGTCTGGTTGCTTTTATTATAAAAAATGATTGATTTATTCATTTGAAAGGCAGTGGCAGGAGGAATCAGAGAGAGAAAGAGAGAGATCTTCCACCTGCTGGTTCATTCCCCAAATGACTTACATTGGCCAGGGATGGGCCAGGTCATAGCCAGGAGCCTAGAAATCCAATTGGGTCTCCCACATGGGTGGCAGGGAGCTGGATTGGAAGTGGAGCATGCAGGATGCCAGCACTGCAGACAGTGGCTTAAATTGCTGTGCCCCAATGCTGGTCCCCAAGGCTTAGATGTGTTCTCCCTGTCTTTATCCCTTGTAAAGTTATCTAAGTCAATCCATATAGCATTATACATCGTGACTCCAACACTGATATTGCAGGCCTCCATTACTCTGGTCTTGTATATTCTGTACCTGCTGAAGAGTAGCATGGCAGAAAAGTGTCTCGATTATGACATGTCCAGACCAGAAGTCTCCCCTGTGTTCTCAGGACACAGCACCATGATTCACCCAGTTGCTTACAGATAACTATCTTGCAGTCGTGGCTGACTCCTGATGTCCCACATAAGCCCCATCTAATCCACCAGCAAATCCTGTCCACTCTTTCTCAAACTCAATCCTGGATCTTACCACTGTGCACATCCTCCCCTTCCCCCTGCTAGTCAAGAGCACCGTCACCCCTCACAGAGTCTCTGTACACCAGCTTCCCAACTGGACTTGATCCTCACACTCATCACCCTCTGGAATTCCCCCAGCTATTCTCACACAGCTGCTGGAGTGGCCCTGTTCATGCTTGCATTAGTTGCTCTAAACTATCCAGTAACCACATACCGCAGTCACAGTGCCCTTGCCATGGCTTGCCTTGCATACAGTCTCCTGGAGCACAGCTTTTGCCATCTCCAACTTGCTCATGGTGCTCCTGCCAAATGGGCTTCTAGACTGTTCCCTCAACTCTGTCCCTGAGCTCCTGCCTCAAGGTCTTTGAGCTCAGGGATGCTTTTATGTAGGCAAGCAGGTAGCATTAGCAAGAGGAGCTGAGGTTTGCCTGGTTGCCCTGCACACTGCAACTCTACAAGCTCTGGCTTCTCTCTGCAGCCCAGGACCTGCACAGTGGCCCTGACTTTCGCTGTTCAAACCACCCCCTTCCATGCACCACCAGCACTTTCCTTCTGTGTAGCAGAAAACCACCAATTCCACAATTTCCCACTTAGAATCAACACTGGCTAAAAATATCCAATATGGGTGCAGGCTATGTCCTGTGATGACGTTTAGATCTTTTTAATGACATTATGATAAAATTACCATGGCCAACACTTCTACTTCCATTATGCACCTGACACCATGACACTTCAGAGATTTCTGTAACAGCCCTGCCCCGATTGCCACCCACTTTGAATATTCAGTTAAATTCTACCCTAGGCACCCCCTTTGCCTCCAGATCATATAAAAGAATGACCCCAAACCTTACTGATGGTAGCTCATTCTCTCCAGAGCTTACCTGCTCTTATTCCTGAGTGTGTACTCTTGTGTTTTAAAAAATGTTTTCTTCTATTCACTGTTCACTTTGTCTATTCCTTGAGTTCCGTCTCGAGTGGAGACAAGAACCTGGACCAACCCAGCCACCCTAACAACACTTTCATCCCTTCAAAGCTCAGCTCTAATGCCGACTCCCCTGGGATAATTTCCCTGCCCACCCTTCTACTGCACACCATCTCATTAGCCAGCTGCTACATTTTTGTCCACAGCACTTATAAGACCAACTGTCAGGGAAATGTGTCCTACTTCCTGCCTGCATATCCATGCTTGTCACCTCTATAATTTTTATTTATTTGAAAGGCAGACATACACACACAGTGAGAGAAAGAGAGAATGATACCTTCTATCAACTAGTTCACTCCCCAGTGCCCACAACAGCTGTGGCTGGGCAAGGCCAAAGCTAAGATCCAGGAATTCAATCCAGGTCTCCTACATGGTGACAGTAACCTAATTACTAGAACCATCACTTCCTAGCTCCCAGGTGTACATTAGCAGGAGTCTACAATCAGGAGTAGAGCTGCCACTGAAACCCAGGCACAATGATATAGGATGTGAGCATCTTCCGCAGTCTCGACCACCGTACCAATGCCTGCCTCCTGTCACCTTTAACTCTGAAGCAACTCCTAGCCATCCCTGCCTCTCCCTTTCCACCTCTGGTATTCCCCACCTGCTATTTTGGAACTCCTAGTAGATGCATACTGATCTTCTTTAGTGTTCCTCACAATGCCATTTTTATTACAACGCATTTCCTTGGTGCCGACCCTTTTGAGCCTCACAAATTCCCCTGCTGTCTACAAAATACATGTTGTTGTTCCGTCTTCTCTATGGAAATGTTGTGTTTAGACAAGTTAATGAATGCACTTATCAGTAGACGTCATGCAGAGTTTTAGGAAGAAATTTAAATGTAGCATATCTCAGAGTAGACCCCTCTGCCTCAAATATACATTATCCAACTTTTGAAATGAAACTCTGGTCATTTTAATCATCAGATTTCTATTTTGCATGTGACATGCATCAAGTACTAGGAAGACACTGAGAAGGTGAGGTGTGTAATCTATGGTCTTGCCCATGGGGGATCTCTGCATTCTCCCACCAGCTCTGCCTGCTTCCTAAACCCAGCATGGTCCCCACAACCTGGGACGTGAGCTCGGCATCTGGCACCTGCTGCCTCTCCACTCTCGCTGCCCACTGTTTCATGTCACTCACCTCTCAGCAAGATCTGTGGCTTCCAGGGGGAGGTGTTTGGCTTGGAGTTAAGAGACTTCTCATATTAAAGTGCCTGGGTTTGAATCCTGGCTCCACTATGAATCCCAGCTTCTGCTCATGTGTACACTGGGAGGCAGCAGGTGATGGTTCAAATAGTTGGGTTCTTGTCACCCAGGTTGATTCCCAGGCTCCAGGTTTCAATCTGGCCCAGCCTTGGCTGTTACAGGCATTTGGAGAACGAATCAGCAGATACAAGATCTCTACCTACCAAACCCCCTCTTCCTAGTCTGGGTGTGTGTGTGTGCTTGTGTTTATGTGTTCCTTTCCAATAAATGAAAGTTAATAAATACGCATTTAGAAAAATCTGTCACTTTAAGAATCATTTAGATGCCATGATGTTGGATGTTCTTTTCTCCTGTGCCTGTCCACTCTTCCCATCTTCAAGGCTTAGCTTCAAGCTTGTTGACCAGTATTCTGAGGAGTTCTCAGAGCATGTAATCTGTGAGGACTGTACAATCAGCTAAACTGTCTCCAGGTATCAGAGGTATGGGTGGACAGGGCCTCCCTTCTCCACTGTTCTGCACAGTGGTGGAAGGCATAGACCAATCCTCACCAGCCCCACTGTGTCCAGGACCCTATATTTATTATGCAGTCCCCAAATACTTGCTGAATGGGTGGATGAATTAATGGATAATATCTAAACAATCCTTATTTTTTAGGTCTTTATTAGAGGATTAGCAGTGCAAAAAAAATCTCAAGATAATTTTATATCTAAACATTAGTATCATTGGAAAAACTTAAGTCTACTGGCTTTTTAAAATTAAAATAATCATTTTCTCCTCCAGGTACCAAGAAAGGAGCTCAAGGGATTACAGAATTTACAGACACAGAATGAGATTTATAGATACATTATTTCATTCCTGGATCTTATTTCAGCTGTTACCCAAATAGCTTTGTTAATGCAGTCCCCAACCTCTTCCACAGCCACAACAGTCCTAGGGGAAATTGAGTTACTAATATAAACTAAGATGATAAATGTTGCTTTTCATCATTTGCTACATTTTTACAGAAACTCAAGAATGTTGGCTACGAAACAGTGCTACAGAAAGAACGTTATACAGCTAGCATTCGTTCGGCCATTATTGCATTCCCTCATGTTCTGGTTGATGTTTTAGATGTTATTTGCCCTGTAAAAGCTTACCTTTTCTCATTTGGCTTCTATTTACAGCATGTGGGAATGTTTTGCTCATACAGTTGCTGTGTATGTAGTGCCTAGTGCCCAATGCCTTCTCAGTAATGATTATTGCGCTGCACCTATCAAAGTGCATCTAGAGGTTCCAAGTGTTTCAAGACAGAGTAGGTCGTGGCTGTGGTAACTGCTTCATAATTGATGAACACGACAGAGCCCTGGTTTTCCAGGGGAGGGATGGATTTTGAAATAGAAATGATTTTCAATGAAATATAAATTTCAAGAAAGGTATTTTGAACTCAGGTGACTAGAGAAGAGTGCCTCTGAGGTTTTTAAGATTATCTAAATGCTAAATGTTTCAGTGTGGTCATCACTGTTATTGTAGCATCCGTTTGATGAAGAACCATGTTCACCAGACATTTGTAGATATCATTCATATACCATCCTTCAGTAAGGGTATTTATTATCTCCATTTTACAAATGAGAAAATCTAAGTTCAAGCAACTACATAAACGCCTGCATCACACAGCAAGTGGGAGGTAAACCCAGCACTCAAACCCTGATGTCCCGTAGTCTCATGTGGCAGAGTCATCATGGATGCAGCAGTGCCATCCAGGATTGGGTCCAGGTTCCCAGACAGGATGTGACTCAAAACGTTTGCTTTTCATGGGCACTGCCCAATGTGTATGCACACAGCAGCCTTCCAAACAGACCCGCATCACCCATCACCAGTCCATATGCGTTTGATATCATGGCAGGACCTTCTCTGTAACCCTCTATAATGATAGGCAAAGTTATCTATATGTCCTTCTTATTGTGAAAAATGAATTCACCACCTTCTCACAGAAGTTTTTGACCTCTGAAAACTTCTTTTGGTCAGTGGACTAAATCTGTTGGTTTGAACTAAGCATGACATATTCAGGAAGCAGTAATAGACAAAGGACACTTCTGAGGTGAGAGGTGTTATGTTTGTGGGTCAGGATGGTAGAGGAGAAGGAAGACAGTGAAACTGTCAGCTAATTTATGCCTTGGGGACCACAGGGTCTGCTCGTTGGTGGGGGAGACAGTACAGGAAAAGGGTACCTTGTTAGCATTCTGCATTTTTAATTGCGTCCTGACTTTACTGGGAGGCAGTTTAATCTCTCTTCAATCCTGATATCTCTGCAACTAAAGGGTTTTTTACAGTTTCTTTAATTAGTGACTAATATACACTAGTTTTCTATGTTTTAAAAATTTGATAATCTAACAGTTTTATATCAATGTAAATATTATACAGGGGAAAGCTATTTTCCCAAATGTTATTAAAATAGTTGTGTAATTGTATATGTATTCTGTAATTTGAGTAAGATTGCTTTATATGTCATTTAAAATAACATAACAAAATGAGAAATAATTTTCACTTCTCTGAATTGGTTCTCAATCAGGCGAAGTCCAATACTAGGCTATTAGATATTTGAAAATAAAATGAGCACGTGTAACTTCCTTTTATAAAGCAGCATTAAGATGGCCTAACCTCTTATGGGATGGCACCTCCATTTTCTGCTTGAGAACCACCCTGGATTTATTCTCATTCATCATTCTTGTTCTGTTTGCCACTCGCCCTGTGTGATTACCAGGCTAGAGAGAATGCTAGAAAAAGTTTGAGCACTTATTTTATGCATATTTCTCAATTCTTCTGGCAATTTCCGTGTTACATTTTGTTTGTCAGCAACATCAGAATGTTAACTTTTATTATAAAGGTAAGCAGGTATGACATACATTTTATTTTAAGTTGTAGGCCCCATTTTTGCAGAGTCTTTATTGAATTAAAAGTGGCTGTGGTCATATTACTTTCTCTGATACTTCCCCAAATGTTTGTAGATTTCAACAAAATAGTATTAATTACAAATAATACTTAAAAATATAACGTGTGTGTCTGTGTGTGCTGCCGCTGCTGATGCCAGTTCTGATAACATCTATTCAAGAATTATTGCTCTTGAAAATTATTGTGACCACTGGTTTCACACCATTATTTTCGTAAAAGCCTTTACTCAGCAAATCTATAATGTTAACCTTTAGATGGTCCTTAAAAAGCTAAACATTATTGAGTACATACATTTTAAAGCATCCATGGATCATGTTTAAGTTAACTGGGGTTCTTTTTTACCTTGGATTGCCATAAGAAATTACCATAAATTGGATGACTTACAAACAGCAGAAATCCATGTCTCACAAGCCTGGAGGCTGGAAGTCCAAGACCACGCGGCTGGCAGCGTTTTTGTCTGTTGTGGAGCCCTCTCACATGGTGTCTTGCTGGATCCTCATGTGGTAGAAGAGGCAACGCAGCTTTCCAGGCCTCTTTTTAAGAACACGAATCTCCTCTATGAGGGTGATTTAATCACATTTCAAAGCCCCCCCCCTTAAAACTATCACATGTGGATTATTTTCAACATATAATTTGGGGTAAAGGGGACACAGACATTCATACCATAGTAGGGTCTATTTGAAAAGGATTTCTGTTGTCTTCTAAATTCCCCGTGTTCTATTTAGGATAGTTCTGTAAATGTGCAACTGAAAAGGCATTGTAGGCTTGCATCCTCTCCTACAATAACGTATGAATGAGAAGATGTGGCTGGTGCTATGCCTTATCGATGCTGCTTGCATTGGACCTTTATCCCCAGAACGCTCACCTTTTGCCAAATAGTATAATCCAGGTGTAGTTCTCATTCCAAGAAAACTCATTGCCTTCGTGCATTGTCTGTATTCAACTATAATATGCCTTTGAGCTGTATGGCCTTTTGAAAACAAGCATGCACAATAGGCCAAAGAAATGCTTCCGTGATCAGTCACAATGACTTACCACCATCTACTTCCTAACGTCATGTTATAAGTCAGCATGTATTTATTTCCTGCTGTGTCCTGGATGTTGTACAATTGCTGGCAATGCTACTGTGCATAGGAGAGACTTGGCTCTTGCCTTCTCGAGTCTCACACCCTAGCACCAAAGAGGCACAGTAATTGATGCAATAAGGTGGGTGAAGGAAGTAGGTGGTTCTGGAGGAGCACTGGGCTGGTGACCCCAAAAGAGTGTTGGGAGCGGGGTGTCTCAGTGATGATGGGACATTCTGGTTGAATAGGAGAAGTACAACTGAGCTAGAGAAATTATACCACAGGCAAAAGAAAGAAACAAAGTAGGCAATGAGATGGACAAATGAGAAAGAATATAGAGGTTTCAGGACACTGAAAGAATTGTGCCAAGGCTGGAGTATGGAGAGTGGGTAAGAAAACATACAGAGTGTATTTTAAGTGTTTATGAGTACCCAGTAAACATGCCTGTACCATATGGACTCCCAGGGCTGAACAAGCCCAGAGTTATCTTAATTTACCTTTTTATTTAGTCATTTCTTTTTTAGAAAAATACACTTCCTTGTTGGAAACAATGGGCACTTATTATAATCTCTAGGTAAAGGTGGGAATGAAGAAGTTTCCTGTGACTTTCAATTAACAATGCATATTTTGTATCAACATTTGTTTCCCCGTTTACTAATCTCCATTGTTTTGCTGCTACACTATTAAAGCCATCCATGGCCATTCGTTCCCTGATATGACATTGTACACTATGGTGCTCACTTCTTCTGCTACTTCTAGGGAAGAATAACAAGGAAACAATGAAGTTCTGCTTGGATTTTTAACTTTTCCCAGGTTTGCACTTTTAAATGCACCTTTCTCACTAACACGCCTTTGCTCGGCAGTAAGGAAATGGGTCATATTTCAGAGTAAAAGTTGAGTTGGTATGTTGACACATTGTGGGTAACAGGCTTGATGTGGCATTCAATGGACTACACTAGGCAGATAGTCAAAGTAGCAGCATGTCTTGCCTTTGCAGCTGAATGGGAACAATGTAAAATTGATTTTGTTGCAAAGCGCACTGATAGTATCTGACAGCTATTTCCCTGTATGTCTTGAAGTCCTTCACACTTTAAACACGTATCCATTATATTACTTCTAGAAATGGATAATGAGAAGCAAGAACTGGAAGTTTGTAATCCAGCATGGCACCGACATTGTTGCAAATGTCTGGTCTCAACTTCTGTGATTAAATATATTATCTCTTAGTATGTATGAGACGCAGTCTACATTGAACTGAATGGATGTGAGGCATGTTTTCAGAGAAAAAAACATGGAGAAGTTCAACGTGGAGAATATCCTAGATTAGGGAATGCTTATACTTCCTGGGAAAATGACTTAGGTTAAAAGAGAAGACAGTGAAACGTGGGAGAGAGACTTCTTGATAGATTCAGAGAAATCCAGCTTTTAACTCAAAGTGAACCAAGAGTATATGAGGAAGCTCAGGAGAAATAAATATTTGGTAGATAGAACCAGGGTTAAAGTGGATCGGATCTTAGGTGTGGGTGGTAGCTTCTCAAAATGCCACAGAGACCTTGCTAAAAAGTCTATTTATGAGGGATCTTCAGAAATTTCATGGGAAAATGTATATTACAAAAAAAAAACTAAGCTGGATTTCAAAGTACTTTTGCACCAAAATAAACTTATATTTTCATTCCATTTTTTCATGAATATATTTAAAGTATACTTGTATTTAAGAAAAAATAAAATTATATGGCCAATGTTGCTGTAATTCATTGTGAAAGCAAAGTAACAGATTTTCACAAGATTCCTCACTGGAGAATTAACTTTGGGGAGACTGCAAGTAGGAAAATGAAATTTAAAGATAAATTTGTTTTAGTGCAAAAAAGATTTGAAATTCTTCAAGTTATTTGTTGTACATTTTTCCCATAAATCTTTTTTATTACCCCCATAATAATAAATTAAGTGAATTTAGGTTCTAAAATCAGTGTAAACCATTTAAACCTGTTTGGGGAAGCCATGGTTGAAGGAGATAAAAGAACTTCAATGACTTTAACAAGTGCATTTCAACGTATTTGTGCATCATTCAATTTGAAAGAAACTCTCAGTAATCATTCAGGAAATACCAGATGCTGATGACTAAGCCCTGTAAGTGTGCAGAAGTCTATGTATTTGGTACTGCTTCTCATTTTGCAGTGTGAACAAGCCCATGGCTTAGCCTCTGTTTCTGCCCAGATAGGAAGTGTCTCTAGGGCAAAAGCCATTGTTGGTCCCCTTGTGCTTTACACAGGGTCAAACAGTGGTACTCACAAAATAAGTTAATAAACTTTTTGTTCAAATTCCTTAAAAGGAAGTGATTTATCAGCTACCATGATCTGCAGTACTCTGCTTCTGCCGCTCTTAGTAGGTAAAGCTATTGCTAGCAGGGAGGGGTCATCAATGCCTAATAGACTCTATCTTCGTTGCAAGTGGTGTCTCTGACAATGCTCTACCCATGTTTTAAATACACTGGTTCATCTCTAACTGCAAAAGAGCTGCAGACCTAGACAAGAAATGTCTCACAGACATCATGCTGTCATTCACACCTCCATTCGGCAAATACTTGTTGAGTGCCTGCCAAATACCATCTTTGAAGAGGAGCTGTGACTCTGTTTGAAAATTACCACCAGCTCCACTAAGCTCAATTGTTTGCTCTTTTGTAACTCTGACCATGGTTCCTTACCAGAAATGAGAACAAGGCTGCCATAGCATGGGCTACTCTTCTGTGTGTAAATGACAAGCCAGCCGTGAGTGCTTCAGTGAAAAAAGATCAACAAAATAGTCTTTGGATCTTTTCCCCATATTTCCCTCAAAGCAATTGTTTTCCTAATCTTTTTTCCCCCAATACCCACCAGAAGATTTCCTGAAGCTTAAACTGCTTTAATCTTTTTAGCATAAGTCTTTTGAAGGAAAAGAAATATTGTCACTGGGAGAGGAAGATACAGAGATACTATGTGCATGTTACAGTCAAATAGAATGAAGTACTGTGCCAATGAACTTGGGGTAACAAAGCAAACATGGCCTGAAGTAGTACCGGCTTGAGGGCAGAAGTGCTCAAGTGGAGCTGTCTTCCCACTGCAGAGCGCTGGTGCCATCCACAGACTCACATGCTATTGCTGGGAGAGCTCCAGGTCTGGCGTGTGAGCCATATCGAGCCAGACTTTATCGGTTGTTTTTAGGGATGTGATACACGATGTTGGCAGCGTCTTTCCTGTTTCTATGTTTGCTAACTCTTGGTGTCCTTATTAAATCAGAACTGGTGATGGTGCGTCACATTCCCACAGGACAGCTGGCAGGTTGGAAGGTGGCATTTTAAGGAATTACTCACTTTGTATTATAATAGTTGTACTTGACACTGGCTGAGTTTTTCTGTGCAGGCAATAAACACAACTGACCCTTCCTTCCTCTGTAGGCCCTTTTTGTGACTTCCCTGACTTCTGAGGCATTTTAAGGGATTTCATCCCTTTTTGTTCATTCTTCCCTGCATAGCTCTTATGTGTCTCTCTAGATGATTTGCCGTTCTCCTCAGTCTCGTAAGTGTGGGAGCTCCTCAAGGTTGTATCCTAGCCTCTGTCTCTCTTCTCCCTACCCTCTCCTATCTAGTTGCTTCATACTCCCTTGATTAAATGGACTGAACTGAAGATTACTCTCAAATCTTTATTTTTAATCCTACAGCAATCCATGAACCTAAGGCAATTTGCTCTTTTAAGAATTTTTACCTGGATGCTCCCCCAAAACACTTCAGATTTAACTTGTCTTATCCACAGTCTCAATCTTCATACTCTGTTCATCCATCCTGCTGCGAAGTCTGGGGTTATCTCTGAGATTTTTCCTTTCCAAAGGAACTTCAAACCCAGATTCCCGGCTCTACTGACTGACCTCTCTTAATGTTCACTGTTACTCATCCCTTGTTTAGACTTGACTATTTTGTTCTTTTTAAAAAAAAAATTATTTGAAAGTCAGAGTTAGAGAGAGAGAGAGCAAGAGAGAGAAACAAATCTTCAACCTACTGGTTTGCTTCCCAGAGGGCCACAACAATTGGAGCTAGGCCAGACCAAAGCTAGGAGCTTCTTCCCATGTGGGTGGCAGGGGCCCATGTACTTGGGCCATTTTCTACTGCCTTTCCCAGGCCATTAGCAGAAAGTTGGATCAGAAGTGGAGCACCCATGACTCGAACCAGTGCCTCCATGGGATGCAAGTGCTGAATGCAGAGGCTTTATCCGTTGTGCCACAATGCTGACCCCAGACTATTTTGTTCTTAAAGTGGCATATTGAGCTCCTAAACTCATTGACTTATATGATACTCTGTCTTTTTCATGTTTAGGGAATGAGAAATCTCACTGGATTTTTGCAGTGGGAAATTAATATAGAGATTTAGTTCCATGGTGCTACAAGACTGAAAAAGCAAAAATAAAGCATTGGGAGAATCAAGAGACAATAACAGAAGAAGTTGCGACCACTGCTGAGGTTAGAAGAAGAGGTCAGAAGGGACTAGGTTTGACAGAGCCTGGAAGTTCAGCTTATAGGTGACCTCTCTGAGCTGGCATGCAGGTGTTGAAAAGGCACACAACAGACCTGTTCTCCTAGTCTGAGAGCAAGTAGACTGAGAATAGCAGCTGACGCCAGGAGCAAGTGCTGCTGCTGCTGCTGCGTGGAGAAGTAGCCACTGCTGCGGGTGTGATACACACAGGAATGAAACAAACAGGAAGAACCAAGCCCCTTCTTCCCTCCTCTTGTTTTAGAATACCTTTCTTGTGCTGCCTCGTTTGGCCATAATTTAACAAAAGTCAGCTGGTAAAAGAGATTGGGTAATGTCAAATCCCAAGCAAGGCCTTAAAGAATGGAATTTGCATGGTGGGTTTGGGTATGAAAAACAGTAGTTAAATGATCCGTTTTGACCACCCCTTTGATCTACATTGTGCCCCCACTTGGAATGCATGTGTACCCTTTGACTCATATGACAGTAAATGCTTCATGGATACACTTAACAAGCAACAATTCATCATGCCAAGATGTTACTACAAAGTGGAGAAGTTTCAACAGTCATGCAATCCAACTCTGGGAGATGTTAGCTTCTCTTTTAGTTTATTCTTCAATATAACAGACTATCTTCTATCCAAAAATAAGCTAAATTTAATCACAAAAGGAAAAAAACATATAAGGTAGCTAGTGGAAGTAAGGAAGGTGGGAAAACATTGTGTAGCAGATGGTGAGGATTTCTTTATAACATCACCTTTCTAAAGGCCACCCTGTGTTAGCTTGCCCTCACACTTAGTCTCAGATTGTAGCTTTTTTTCATTGTATAGGATGACCCAAATTTGCATTCCTAAAGGCTCTAAAAACTCAACAGTCTCATTCCTACTGGTTTTCCATAATTTTCATTGACATTTACTCTTGGTCCTAGAAATACTAAGAGATGCCACAGATATTCTGTGTATGCCATATTCATTTCTCCCTATCACTTGTGCAGTAGCAGTCTAGTCTCTTCTCAGCAATCAGGATCAGTACTCCAGCCAACACAGATTTTGTGTTGTTTTGTGTATGTTCAGTGTTTGAGGAGCTTAAAATGGACAGAAGCAATCTCAACTTCTAACAAACAAAACTATTTTTGTGTTTCCTGGTGGAAAGTCTGCCTTCTTCAATACTGAGACATCTAAATCAGCAGTGCTTGGAGTTGGGAAGATGGAAGTCAAAGACCGGGTAGGTAGGTGACCAGGTATAATGCTGAGAGCAGCCACTTCCACCTCTTGATTCTCCATGCATGTCCTCTGGCTGTGGAGAAATGGCCTCAGATACTATTACTGGTTCAGAGCGCATTTCAGAGCCCTATCAGATAAAACCCAGGCTTTCTGAATGTTGCAACCCACTGAGACCAGAACTAAGTCTTCAGCACGCCAGTCAACAGTCCCTCAGGTCTACTGCTCCTGGGAACATGAGAAAAGTCAGTACTTCCTTTGGAGTGAAACAGGAGCTTCATTCAGAAGCTGTGTGTGTGTGTGCGTGTGTACCACACAATGAGTAGGATGTTCTGTGAATCTGCAGACAGCAATGCTGTTAGAGACGTAAGGTACAGGAAAGGTGAGTCCGTATCCCGAATACGCACCTCTTGCAGTGAAGACAATTTTCTCTCTCCTCTATGATGTGAGAGTCTCAAGTGAGTAGCCTGCTCCTAAGAGACTCCTTTGGGGGAATTCCACCCATTCTTTGCATGCTTAGCAGTGGTTTCTGCCGCCGACAGATGAGCTACCATCATGGTTGCCAGCTGGATCAGTTTGGTGAGGAGTTACTTGTTGTCCAGGCACAGCTCCATTTTTGCCACAGTGTTGGCTTGGACGTGAGCCTACTGGGCCTATATCACCAAGGAGAGGCTCAGGATAGAAGGCCCTGGACCTCCACAGAGCAGTCGTGTTGTCAACTGGATTGCAAGTGCATCCTTTGTAGTGGACACCCTTTGTTGAATTTATATGGGGTACAGGTACATTTTCACTCTAGAGTTTTCAGAGTTCCATTGAAGTCTTTGTTTTCAACCTTTAGTTGGAGTCCTTGATCATCCAGCCAAACTGTTAGTGATCACCAATCAATCATTACTTACTATACTTCTGACTGTCTCAGTCTTGACCAAGTAAACAACCAATTCTAAATCAGCCTATTTATTAGAAGTAGTATATTATCATACCAAGTTACCTATAAATAGAACCTGTGGTTTCTTAAGTGTCTTTTCCATGAATCCACAGTTGTGAATTGAGCCAGAGGACACAATGAAGAAAATCAGATTTTGTCCTGTTTATGTTGAGCAGTTCATGTCTCTTAGCCTCTGACATGTAGCAACAAACCAGAACAAAACCTCCACTTGTAGTTATTGTAGACTCTTGAAGTGTTTGGTCATAAGGCACAAGTGATAATGCAACTGACTCTAACCTGGGCCTGTTGCAGATTTCTCTTCTTCAAAGTGCCAGTCAAAGCTGGTAGTCTTACAGGTTTCTTGATAACTGTGTGGAAGCAGTACAAGTATAACACAGATCTAAAAAGGCTCTTCATGCCCCTCGCCCCAGCTCACCTTTTTAACTTGAAGGGCCTCCATATTACTAAAACACTCAAGGTATTTTCTATTTCCTTCTCATCTGGTCAAATCAGTATATGTTGTCAACATAGTCTATTTGAGATAAAGATGATCGAGATTTTTGCAGATATAATTATGGTGAAGAGTAGCAGATTTGACATAGCCTTGAGAGGAGTAAAGGCGCTGTGTGGATCCTACAATGTGAAAGTAAATGGTTTGTAGTGGTCCTTGAAAATTGGTATAAAATAGTCTTGACTGGAAGATTTAAACCAGACACCTAGATCTGTGTTTATTTGTTGCAGTAAAAATATCATACCTGGAATAGCAGCTACAATTGCAATCACAACCTAATACATTTTCGGTAATTCATAGCAATCCTTCTCCATGTCTCACTTCCTATGAATGAAGCCAACAGGTGTGTTAAATGAATATATGGTAAGTTGACCAGACCTGTATTTTTGAAGCCTTTCTTAGATATGTAAACCTTAGCCATTCCTTAGCAATTTTAACTTCCCTGATAGGGAGTGGATATTTGAGGAGCTGCTTCTTGTCCCTGATTTAATATACCTGACACAACAGGACAGAGGGAAGTGTGGGGATTCTGTCAGAGCTGAATATTTGGAGAAATAACCAATCCTGATTTTCTGGGCCCTATGAAATTTCTGTGAAAGTCATGGGTCACCTCCATGTATCTCTTCCATAAGCCTTCACTTTAGTGACTAAAATGGCATTTTGGATACAAGAATTTATTTCATTGAAAGCCAGTAATTCCCAACAGATCTGTGATTTCCCTCACCCAAGTTCACAATTATCCTTCTAGGCAGACCAGGTGTTCCAAGTAATTTCAAAGGAATAGTGTGAGGACTGACTGATAGAACTAGTACTCTGGGCAGCCATATCTACATTATTTCCTTTGTCAGCAGGAGTGACTATGGCTCCCAGGGCAAGGACCATGGGATTAAATGTTGAAAAGCTCAGAGAAGGAAAATAAAGGGCTCAAGGTATGTGCCCCAAACCAGACAACTTATATATCAGCCTTAAAGCCTAGAAGAATGTATGTGTTTTTACTTATACTTTTCTCCCCCTTGTGTCTCTCATAAGGCTGACATTGTAGAAAATCAGATCCCAGATGTCCTGGAAGTACACAGGTTACAGAATCACAACAAAATCTGCAGACTCTTCAGGTCTTTACACTTAAAAAGTTAGAGCACTGACTGCAAGACGTTGGACCCTGAGACTTGAAGCAGATCCTCGAGACAGATTCAGATAAAACTGATTGTG
This sequence comes from Oryctolagus cuniculus, assembly GCF_964237555.1. Taxonomy (NCBI): domain Eukaryota; kingdom Metazoa; phylum Chordata; class Mammalia; order Lagomorpha; family Leporidae; genus Oryctolagus; species Oryctolagus cuniculus. The sequence goes on from NC_091436.1 coordinate 6,661,577, forward strand.
ACCTCCCAAACCTCTCTGATGTTTGCCAGCAGGGGGAAAAAAGCAGCCCTTCTCCCGTTGCTACCTTCTTGCTTGAAGACATAGCTCTTTCTGGCTGCATAGGGAAAGCAAGATGCTTTGGTTCTAGAAGTGCTAGAAAAAGCCAGAGTCCTTCTGCAGGGGTGATGTTTCTGACACCCACAGCAAGTAGACAGGATCAGGGCGTTTCCATTTCTCCTCTAGAGCATTGTGACCCCCTGTTCCCCATTGGCAGTGTTAGCAGACACACAGATGCACCCCCTTGGAGCCCCAAGCAGGAGTGGCTCAAGGGAAAGCTTTGTTTACCTGTGACAGGTGAGGGAGATAGTGTGGTCTAGTTCCCCCAAAAGAAACTGCCTCCATGAGGAACAACTTTCTAGGACTTTTATAACAAGGGTTCGGGGCGTGTTCATGATGTAAAAAAGAGAGAACAAGAGGGTCCAGCCTCCTGGAGCAGCCTACATATTCATACATTATGTATTACAAACTCTGACTCAGGCGTAACTTGCTGTAACTGTCTTTGGTTGCTTGGTTGCCCTCAAACACCAAGTTGCAAGATGAGCCTTCCTGGAGCATACTCTGAGAAAAGTGCTCTGATGAGTAAAGCCTAAGACTCTCTGTCCCTTTTCCTGTGCCTCCCTTGCATAGCTCCCACACTCTCAATTACAACAGAGGCACACAAAAACCCAACCAGCAAAGAATTCTGGGAAATGTAGTCTGCAGAGCAGCATCAAGTGCAGAGAACAGAGATGAGTTTGGAATTGAGAGAAAACGGCCAAACTCATGACAGCTCTGCCTGGGCTTGCAGGCAGGTCTTAGGCCGGTGATTTCTACATAGAACTTTTCCTGGTCATTCCCTTGCAGACATGACCTGGAGTCCCGTAGACTTTGTGCAGTTAAAGGACTGCCGAGCCCACCTGCAGGGCTTTGGAAGGATGTCTACCTGTATTGTCTCACCACTAACGGACAGTTTCCAATTCCAGCAGCCACAGCAACCTGGTTCAAGGGAACCTTCTTTGCAGTTATCTTCACTGAAGTAAGAATCCGCCCTCACTGTCATTGTATCTGTTTGATGGATTTGCTGTACTTCCCTTTGCTTCTCCATAACCAATAGGCACTTCACCTCAGTGACCCATTTGGAAAGAAGGTGCTCATGGTCTCAAACGCGAGAGTGAACTGTGGATGTGGCAAAACTGATCTGTTACCATAATTAGAAAAACTGTTCCATGTGTATGAGACCAAAGACCAGACTATTACCTCTTGTCTTAGGAGGGACAGGACTCCTGCATGTGGGCGTGCCGCTCATGGAAGCGTGGTTTCCACAGGAGCTCTAAGAATTGAGAGACTGACTTCCCTCCCTCCCTGTGTTCCTTCCTTCCTTCCTAGCAAGGCACTGGTTGCCTCATAAATGAAAACAAAATTACCCTTTTGGTTGTGGCTGGTTTTGTTTGCTTTAAAAGGGCACATGTTAATATTGCTGCTTCTGAGTGATTTATCATCAGCTATTTCAAGGTTAGGGCCCCAAGGCATGTACCTTTACTTGGCATTTACTTAGGAGCCACAGTATCATTTATAGCTGTCACTTGTTTACAAAAATAAAGTAAATATATTCGTATTTAATAGTGGGAATTAGGAGAAGCTTGTAGTAGAGAAAATACAGCATGCTCTAAGCCAAGATGTTTATATGTTTCTAGCATGACCATACACATTTTTATAAATCAAAGATTAAATATGTTTATGTTTAAAGAATATTTGATTTCATAGCAAAATTAGAAACATACTGGCTGCATCCCCTATTGCAGCATGAAACCTAGTATGACTCACTTAGAGTAGGTTATGTACTCTTGATGTTACCTTACACAGAGAGAGTCTTCATTGTGTTTGCACAGGAGCACCATTGCTACGTTCCTTCTCCGTCAGATGTTCTGCTCCATGCATAGTGTGTATCAGCCTGGCTGCAGAGACAGTGAGGCCCAGGCTGGAATTTCTTCCTGGGCCCTTGTTCATGCAGGCCTATGTTAGAGTGACTGCATCAAACTGTGGTGGAGAGAGAAACCAGAAGGTTCTAATCCAATCTCAGGAGCTGTTGTAAGGGTGGGGCAGGGAGCACGGGGCATACTGAGTCATTTTAGGGACCCTGTCCATAGCTTCACCCAGTTGTCCCCATCTTTGAGGAAATGTCCGCATTGGCTTGGAAATCCCTAAAGGACTTTCCCCCAGTTTCTCAGTTTTACCTTTACTGTGATTCACATATCCTTGCAGCAATACAGCGTCTGCTGGACACCAAACCCCGGGACAGGGACTAAGTCTGCTCCGTGGCAAGCAAAGTAAAACTGCTGGTGTCTCATCCTGAGTGTGACTGACTTGATGTTGCCTGACTTCCTCCAGCAGTACCTGGTGCAAAGCCATTTACGTGCAGGGCCTCTCAGCATAACACGATTTAAAATCACTCATTATTACCTGTTTTAAGTTCTACCTTCCCTCTCTTTCTACTTTAAGAAGCTTTTTCTTAGCTTGCTTTGTGTTTATGAATTAAAGTAGTTTTTATGTCAACATGAATTACAACAGCTTTCCCACATGATTTACATTTTTTTATGTGTTACTCAGAAACCATCATGGACAATTTGATAAGGCATAATTCATTGAGCAGATACTCTGCTTTCTATCCGGATTTTGTGTGACCTTCACAATGGATACTGTCTCTCAGTTCCTGAAAAATCCATCAACAACGCCTCATATATGTGCAGAATAAAATACCCATCTCAGATTTGTTATTCTTTGGTCTTTGCAGTCTCATATGAAGTTTTACTTTCTGACACTTGCCCACATTTCAACTACATCTCACTACTCAAAACTCCTCTATTCTCTTTCTTCTTCCAAACCCATTCAGTACTTGTGGCTATCTCTGCAGTTTAATGTATGATAATACATTGATGCCCTCTATTTTCTAATTTCTGCCTGGCTGGAGTGTGAGCATCTCACACGGAGCTGTTTTATTTCTGAGCCTGTGGTGACGTACAGTCCTGCTGGGCACGCTCTGTGTGGTTAACCTAAAAATGTAGTGTATCAGTTCATGAAATGAACTAATGAGCAGCTGTGCTTTCCTCCTTTCCTCGCTGGGTATCCTCGGGGGATTGGTTCCAGGATCCCCACTGCTACCTAATCCAAGGACATTCAAGACGCTTGTATAAACAGTACAGTATTTTCATAGCACCTGTGCATATCCCCCTATGTACTTTAAGTCCTCCCAGGATTACTTGTAATACTTCAAACAATGTAAATGCTATGTATAGTTGTGATATTGTTTGTGGAATAGCAACAATAAAAAGTCTGTGCATGTTCAGTGTATTTTTGCCACTATTTTTTACCCACAGTTGGTTGAATTGGCAGGTGTGGAGCCCAGAGATATGGAGGCTGATAGAAATTGTTGTCAGATTGGACCATGTAGGATGGAAGAGGCAATGGCAGAGAGGCAGTGAGGCAAGGGCTTATGCCTCCTCCTTTTCCTTACGCCCATCTTCATGGTAGCTTCTCTTTCCTGAAGAGCTGCTTCATCCCCGAACTGCAATGGAGGAATTGATCAGCAATGGAATTCATATCTGGCACTAAGCAAGAGAGATTTCAGGCACTTCAGCAGGAATTGTTTACATGGTGCGATCCATGAACTTTTCTCTTGATTCAATTAAGTCAGTCACATGCTACCAGATCCTTATTTGGCCTTCGGTTTATTAATCAAATTATACTCCTTGGAATGGATTTTGAAAGCCTTTTAAATAAGTTGAAATATGTGGTGATTATTCTCTCAGTGCTTGTGTGTCTCCAACTCTTCTGAAGGTCAAGGTGTCAGTCATGAAATTCATTAAAGGGCAACTAAGGATGGTTCCTTTCCCCTGAATTCCTTTTTGTATCTTTTTGTAAGTATGAAGAGTGGGCTGGAAACCTGTCAATTGTGAGGCAGCTTTTTATACAGTTGGGAAGTAAAACATCTCTTAATTCTAGTGGGGAAGAAGGCTGTAGAGAGTGTATTTCAATCTTCAAAATAATTTACTCCAGTAAATTTGGCACATGTGGTACCAAAGGATTCTTGGCCTTGGCAAGATTACCCACAGTGAAAGCTTGGAAGTAGGGGCTCTGCCCAGATGTCTGCTCTTATCTAGTTCCAGATCAATCCTCCTCCTCAGCTCTCCCGGGGCTCTTGCCAGCTGATTTTTCTTGCCAGCTGAATTTTGATGATTTTATAGGATCCTCAAGCCTCCTGCCTTGGACAAATCTTGCTGCAAATAACCCTGACTTTCCATCTCTCAAAATCTTTTCTTATTGTGCACTTGGAAAACATCCCCAAAATAAATGTGAACTTTAAAAAAAAGTTATTTGAGAAGCAAACAGAGAGGAGAGAGGAAGTCCTCGTTCACTGGTTCTCTCCCAGGTCCCCCAGAATATCTGAGGGCTGAGCCCAGATAAAGCTGGGAACTGGAAACTCCATCCAGGTAGCCCCACGGGTAAATGCTATGTATGGTTGTGATATTGTTTGTGGAATATCACAACTACTTGAGCCATCACCTGCTGATTCCTAGGGTCTGCATTAGCAGGAAGCTGGAGTGAGGAGCCAGAGCAGGAGTTGAACCCTAGTTCTGTGATGTAGAGCAGAGATGTCTTAACCAATGTCTTAACTAGCAGGCTAACAATGCCCACAGTGGTGAGGTGTGGAGGGCAGGTGGGCAGTGGGCTACAATGCCAGATTCCAAATACTCAATCCCAGTCTCTCACCTGAGTGGCAAGAATGCAGCAACATTCTGAGATTCAATGATTAGTTACAGCCCTTATCTCTTTCATTGAGGAACAGTGTTTGTTTTCTTCATACTATTTGTTGAACTCTTTTACTAATTATAGGGTTAACTATATGATCAATATGTGAACCGAAAATAGACCTTTGTAAAAATTAAGAGTGAGAAGGGGAGAGGGAGGAGTAAAAAGTGTTGGAGTGTGAGCAGGAGGGAGGGTAGAGTGAGAAGTATCATTATGTTCCTAAATCTGTATATATGAAACACATGAAACCTGTATAACTTAATAAAATTGTTTTAAAAATTAGAAATAAGTCTAAAATAAAAGAATGCAACTACTTGAGCCAACACTGTTGCCTCCCAGGGTCCACATTAGCAAGAATCTGGAATTAGGAGCTAGAGCTGAGTTTCAAACTCAGGTACTCCAATAGGAGACATGGGCATCCTAATGCCCATTCTCCCTGGGTGTTTTTAAGAGTCCAATACTTTAAGCCAAATAATCAGTATTTGTAGGTCACTTTCAGACATAGAGGTGAGTGATGAAAACTGTGTACACACACACACATGTATATAAACATACTACTGCAAATATATGTTATATATTTATATTTATAACATATGTGTTATATATTATAAACTACTATTATATATGACTGCTCTCTCCTCTGCCTTTATGAATGATAGTGCATATGTCATTTTTAGGTGGATCATAGTCCGTCTGATGTTTTATTCTTAAGAAAATTGTTGAAGTGAAATGGACACTATGAGAAACAATGACTTGATCAGCCCTTGTCCTGACTGTTGAGGGACAACTTAATACTTTATCCCTTTTAGTATTTTTTTTTGTTCTATTTAATACTATTGGTTGAACTCTGTAATTAACACATAATTATTCTTAGGTATTTAAATTTAAGTGAAAAGTGATCCCTGTTAAATATAAGAGTGGGAATAAGAGAGAGAGGAGATGTACAGTTTGGCACATGCTCAACTGGACTTGCCCCAAACAGTCGAGTTAGAAATGTGCCAGGGAATCAAATTCAATCCCATCAAGGTAGCATGTACCAATGCCATCTCACAAGTTAAAGTGATCAGTTTTCAGTTCATAATTGATCATAATGATAGGATTAAGAGTCAAAAAAGGATCACATAAACAATACTATGTCTGTTAATACTAATTGATAGAATTAAGAAGGAGAGAAAATCCTACATGGGAAGCAGGATACACAGCAGACTCATAGAATGACAGATGTCCTAAACACCACTCTGGCCTCAGAATCAGCCCTTAAGGCATTCAGATCCAGCCAAAAAGCCCATCAGAGTATTTCAGCATGGAAAGCCAAGACACTGTGGCAAAAAAAAAAAAAAAAAAAAAAAAAAAAAAAAAACACAAACAACAACAACAAAACAAAAAGCACAAAACCTAATTGAATGATCTCTGTGAGTAATATCCCAGCAGAAAGAACTGGCCGTAAAAGAAAGAGGTACCTTTCTCTGAAGGGAGGAGAGAACTTCCATTTTGACTATGACCTTGTCGAAATAGGATTGGAATTGGCAAACTCAAAAGGCTTCCATAGCCTTGGCAACTCATGACAGGTGCCTAGGGAGATTACTGACGCCATAAACAAGAGTGTCAATTTGTTAAGTCAACAACAGGAGTCACTGTACACTTACTTCTCATGTGGGATCTGTCCTTATTGTGTTGTACATTGTGATTTAATGCTATAACTAGTACTCAAACAGTACTTTACACTTTGTGTTTCTGTGTGAGTGCAAACTGATGAAATCTTTACTTAGTATATAGTAAATTGATCTTCTGTATATAAAGATAATTGAAAATGAATCTTGATGTGAATGGGATGGGAGAGGCAGTGGAGAGATGGGATGGTAGTGGGTGGGAGGGAAGTTATGTGGGGGAAAAGTCATTGTAATCCATAAACTGTACTTTGGAACTTTATATTTGCTAAATAAAAGTTAAAAAAAGAATATTCTCTTTTTGTGTCTTGTTTGATAGTGTAAACTCTAGTGAATGGCATCTAGAACCATGATGTTGACTTTACAGGAAAGGAGACATCACCTTCCAATAAGAAAGTCTGCTGTGAATGAATCATTCATAATTTGCTCAATAATCAATTATACTGGCTGCATTTTATGGTGTTGAACAGAATGTAATCATGTGATGAGCTTTAAGCGTTCTTTCAGATAAGATATTTCTAGAGTAATCTCTACTCTGTACAGTCATAGTACTTCAAAAAGTCTATGCAGTTCATATAATGTTAACTTTAAACCTGCTAAAATATATTACATCTATTTTATTTTTTTTAACTTTTATTTAATGAATATAAATTTCCAAAGTACAGCTTATGGATTACAATGACTTCCTCCCGCCCATAATTTCCCTCCCGTCTGCAACCCTCCCAACTCCCACTTCCCGCTCCCTCTCCCCTTCCATTCACATCAAGATTCATTTTCAATTATCTTTATATACAGAAGATCAATTTACTATATACTAAGATTTCATCAGTTTGCACCTACACAGAACATAAAGTGTAAAATATTGTTTGAGTACTTAGTTATAGTGTTAATTCACATTGGACAACACATTAAGGACAGAGCTCCTACAAGAGGAGTAAGTGCACAGTGACTCCTGTTGTTGACTTAACAAATTGACACTCTTGTTTATGGCATCAGTAATCTCCCTAGGCACTTGTCATGAGTTGCCAAGGCTATGGAAGCCTTTTGAGTTTGCCAACTCCAATCCTATTTAGACAAGGTCATAGTCAGAGTGGAAGTTTTCTCCTCCCTTCAGAGAAAGGTACCTCCTCCTTTGATGGCCTGTTCTTTCTACTGTGATCTCACTCGCAGAGATTTTTCATTTAGGTTGGTGTTTTTTTTTTTTTTTTCCAGAATGTCTTAGCTTTCCATGCCTAAAATACTCTCATGGGCTCTTCAGCCAGATCCGAATGCTTTAAGGGCTGATTCTGAGGCCAGAGTGGTGTTTAGGACATCTGCCATTCTATGAGTCTGCTTCCCATGTTGGATCATTCTCTCCCTTTTTTATTCTATCAGTTAGTATTCGCAGACACTAGTCTTGTTTATGTGATCCCTTTGACTCTTAGACCTATCAGTATACATCTGTTTTAAAGCATAAATTCAGTCAAGTCTCCAAAAGGTAAATTTATGTAGGATACCATCTTCAGTGTGTTAAAGACCTAGTTCCTATCAGGTTGCTTACAGTCCACTGTGGGAAGGATTAAATCCAAAGAAAACTGTACATGAGGGTACTTAAAGCAGTTTGTGCAAAGTGGAATGTCACACACACACAAAATTCTGTATATAGTTTTTCATAATATACTTTTATACACATTATTAAAAGCATTTTTAACAGTGGGAATAAGAGAGTGTGCAGGAAGTATGTAACTGTAAAGCTGTATAGTTCTGCATACATTCTTATGGACTTACTTCTAAGGGTACAGTTTAAAAACTTGTCATGGGATGCCAAATCCCATTAAACCTGGTGGTAAAAATGCCATCTTAATCGTTAAAGTGATCATATTATATATTAAAGTGAACATTTATATAGGATTAAGTGTTAAAGAGATCATATAAATAGCATCAAGTAACTGGTAATTATAATAGAATTAAAAAGGAGAGAATGTCCAACAGGGGAAGCAGTCCACAGAGCAGACTCACAGAATGACAGTTGCTTTAACTAACACTCTGACCTCAGAATCAGCCCTTAAGGTTTCCTGGTTTGGCTGCAAAGCCCATGAGAGCATTTCAGGCATGGAAAGCCAAGACACTGTGGTAAAAAATGTTCTACATGAAGGATCTCTGTGAGTGAGACCCCAGTGGAAAGAAGTAGCCATCAAAAAAAGGATATACTTTTCTCAAAATTGAGGAGAGAACTTCTGCTTTGCTTAAGGCCTTGTCCAAATACTGACAGAGCTTGTACACACAAAATGCTTCCATAACATAAACATCTCATGTCAAGAGCCTTGGGTGGTCAATGACATCATACATAAGAGTGTTAATTGTTAAATTAACAACAGGAGTCACTCTGCACTAACTCCCCATGCAGGACCTCTATCCTCAATGAGTTGTATCAAGAGTTAACTGTAAAACGATTCTTAAAACAGGCTGTGTGTGGGGGGGGCAAATTGTTGAAATCTTTACTCAGTATAGAGTTGGTCTTCTGTGCACGAAGTTAAATGAAAATGAATCTTTATGGAGAATGGGACTGGCAAGGGGAGAGGGAGGAGGAGGAGGAATGGGAGAGTGGGTGGGAGGGTGGGTATGGTGGGAAAAATAACTATATTCCTAAAATTGTACTTATAAAATGTGTATTCCTTAAAAAATAAATTAAAAAAAGCATTTTGTACCAAAACATTTTTGCACCAAAGTAAACTCATGTTTTCAATCCCATTTTCTAAGAATTTTTCAGTCCCCTTGCATTTTAGCTTTGCCAAGGAGTTGTAATATGCCGTGTCTTAGACCAAATAAGGCAGGGGTAAGTGTCAATTCCTTTGTGACTGTAACTTTCTCTTTACTCTTTTTTCTTATGTAATATTCAAGTGAAAAATCTATAAAATGATATGAAAACGTTAGATATTCTACATGAAAAAATTTTGGAGTAATTTTGTAGAGAATACTCTACAAATCTTCTCTTTCATAGCAAATTCTCTCCAAAAAAAGTAGACTTGGATATCATTTTTCACATGAATAAATTTGGCCTATAAGAGCAGCACCACAATATTTAGCATAAACTTGAATTTATAAATGCAGTTTGAATGTCAGGTGCTATTTGAAGATTGCAAACATCACTCATGTTTTCACATCATCTATTCAGATTTTCCAAGATGGAAATATGCTCTTTGCTAGTACAATATGTTTGGAGATAAAAGCATTGAGAGTGTTGAATCAAGATAAAGAATTAGGCTTAAAAGTCAGAAAACTGGCTTACCTTCCTAGGTTCCTGGCAGTGTCTAGGCTGCTAATACTCTGGATGACTTTAATAGCTGAACTTGATTTCTGTATCTGGAACACAATTTCTGCTTCCAGAAACATTGGAAAGAGACTTTTGTATCAACAACTGGTAACAGAATTCTGCTTTGGAAGTGGAAGTAAGACTGTGAGGTTCCATACAATGAGCATAAATATGAAAAATCCAGTGGCCGAGAGGCCTGGCCTACTGAAAAGTGATTTCTTTTTGTGTTTGCTTGTTTAAAGGAACATATAAAAATATTGATTTTTTTGGAGGAGAGTGTTATTTGATGTTCCAGTGCATGTATGCATTCTGCATTGTCCACTACGTGGGTAAATGTATCTAGTGCCTCAAACATTTAACATTTCTTTATGATGAAACATTGAAAATCCTATTTTCTAGTTTTTTTGAGAAATACACAGTACATTATTGATAGTCACTATATTGTACCATAGAACTCCAGAACTTCTGGAGTAGTTCTATCCAGCTATAACTAAGTACCCAATGATCAACCTTTCCACATCCCATCTGTCCCCTGCCTTCCCTCCCCGGCCTCTGGTTCCAATCACCACTTACTTGTAATTTCCATGTGATTGTGCTTTTTTTTTAAAAAAAAATTATTTATTTATTTGAAAGTCAGAGTTACAGAGAGAGAAGGAGAGGCAGAGAGAGAGAGAGAGAGAGAGAGAGAGAGAGAGGTCGGTCTTCTATCCATTGGTTCACTCCCCAAATGGCCACAATGGCCAGAGCTGTGCTGATCCGAAGCCAGGAGCCAGGAGCTTCCTCCAGGTCTTCCCATGTGGGTGCAGGGGCCCAAGGACTTGAGCCATCTTCTACTGTTTTCCCAGGCTTTAGCAGAGAGCCAGATCAGAAATGGAGCAGCCAGGACTCGAACCGGTGCCCATATGGGATGCTGGCACTTGAAGCGGTGATTTTACCTGCTACACCACAGTGCCAGCCCTGAGATTGTACTATTTTTACATCTCCACATAAGAGAATGAGATCGTGTGATACTCACCTTTTGTTTTTTGTAATTTTTAGTGATTCTTTTTTTCCCCAGAAACTTTTTGTTTAAGGTATACAAACTTCATGCACTTTATAAGAATCACTATATGAAACTCACCTTTCTGCACTTGATTTATTTCACTGAGAATAATAACCTCTAGTTCCCTCCATGTTGTTGCAAATGGCAAGGTTTCAATAAACTACTCAATAGCAAAAATAAATAAATGAATGAATGAATAAATAACCCAGTTTAAAATTGGCAATAGATCTAAGTGGGTATTTCTCAAAGGAAGACATACAAAAGGCTAACAGGTACATGGAAAAGAGTCAGCATCAGTGATCACTGGGGCAAAGCAAATGCAGCCCGCAGTGAGATGTCACACACATAACAACAGTTAGATCAGCCAAAAGATAAAACGTGGAGAAACTGGAACTCTTAATACTGGTGGTGGGAATGTAAATTACTACAGCCATTGTGAACAGTATGTGGTTCCTCAAAGAGCTAAAAACAGAACTGTCATATGACCCAGCAGTCTCACTGCTGGGTGTCTACGCAAGGGCAAGAAAGTCTGTTGGGAGAGATCTGTCCTCCATGTTTATTGCATCACCATTTTCAATAGGTAAGAAACAGAAACAACTTAAATGTCCATTCACTGATGAACTGGCAAATAAAATATGATACATGTGCATAGTGGAATACTATTGAGCCATAAAAATTATGAGAAGAGATTTCTTAAATTCAAAATAGAAACATTATTTTCCTTTGGTCTTTCTAGCAAGCACTTTCTACACTTAAAAAAAAAACTGTAAAACTACAAAAAAGTTAAAAGAATAGTACAACAAATACTCTCTTTCAGTTTGACTCTCCATTTCATTATATATTGTTTAAAAGATTTATTTATTTGAAAAGAAGGGTGACAGCAAGAGAGAGGGAGAGACAGATCTTCTGTCTGCCAGTGCCCTTCCTAAACGACCTCAAAAGCCAGAGGTAGGCTAGGCCAAAGCCAAGAGCCTGAAACCGTCCAGGTCACCCACCTAGAAGGCTTGGACCCAATTGCTTTCCCAGGTGCATTGGCAGGGAGCTTGATAATAAGTAGAGCAGCCTGGACTCAAACTGAAGCTCTGATATCAGGCGCTGGTGTCACAAGCTGCGGCTGAACCCACTGTGATACAGTGCTGACCCACTGTTTCCTTCTGTTTTAGCACCTTTGCCTCCCTTATCACCTAGATGCTGCACTCCCTCCCACATCCCACACTCGCACGTAAACATGAGATAAATGTGCATATGTGTGTGAGTGTGTACCATTTACATGTGTATATTTTTATCTATTTTACTTAAAAATAAATTGCAAATATGCCACCTGCCCCTAATATGTCATCATCCATCTCTAAAGTCCAGCATCATTCTTTCACCTCATCAGGTGGTTGTCACATAATCCAAGGGCTTTAACATGTCATGTGATGTGTGCTGCATGGTCACATGTGTGTATTCTAACAGCCATCCCACAAACGAGATTTGTGGACATTTGTTCTCCTTAGACAGCCTTAGGCATAGGTTACCTACTGCATTTGGCTGTCTCCTCACATCAGCCCATGTTGTTTCTTGAGTCTCAAAACTAAAACAACTTCCTGTCACTTTCTGTCTTTCATGACCTTGAGATTTTTGAGGACTTGAGACTAGCTGTATCTTGGAATGTCCAACAGTCTAAATTTCTCCTGATCTGTTTCCTCATGATCACATGCAGGTTGAACATATATGGCAAGAATATTTACCAGATAGTGTGTGCTTCACATTACCACACCTCAGAAGGCAAAAACTGTCAGGCCATTCCATGATATTTTTAATCTTTGTGCATTTCATATTTAATGAAGTGAAGGAAGGCTTCCCCTTGTGTAATTAGTATATAAAAAATGGAGGAGTGCTTTGAAACCATGTGCACATTCTCCCCCCCACCAGTCTTAATAAAGATCATCTTACATTACTTCTCAAATTTATTCATGTATCACTATTGTATTTGTGGTTGTGAAATATTATAATATTTTTTGTTTACTATTTAACATTCGTATTTAAAGCAGAATGTGGCCAGCATAATCTATTTTAAATCAGTTCATACATAGTTTTGGTATGTCTACATGAGTCTGAGCATTTCCTTATTTTTTGGCACAAAAGTTCCATGCTCATATTTTATTTTCCATGCCTTAGGATCAGTCTATTAGGTGATAGCTCTGCTATTAATGTCTTTGTGTCTAGATCATATCTGTTTTAGTATGTAGTAAAGAATTTTTGTGTTTGTGAGTGTGTGTATTCACACATTCACACACATGCAGATAACTCTAATTCAAATCCAACACCATAGAATTCCTCATCTCCTTGTTCTACTTAGTTTTTTTTTTTTTTTTTTTTTTTTTTTTTTTTTTTTTTGACAGGCAGAGTGGACAGTGAGAGAGAGAGACAGAGAGAAAGGTCTTCCTTTTGCCGTTGGTTCACCCTCCAATGGCCGCCGCGGCCGGCGCGCTGCGGCCGGCGCACCGCGCTGATCCGATGGCAGGAGCCAGGAGCCAGGTGCTTTTCCTGGTCTCCCATGGGGTGCAGGGCCCAAGCACCTGGGCCATCCTCCACTGCACTCCCTGGCCACAGCAGAGAGCTGGCCTGGAAGAGGGGCAACCGGGACAGAATCCGGTGCCCCAACCGGGACTAGAACCCGGTGTGCCGGCGCCGCTAGGCGGAGGATTAGCCTAGTGAGCCGCGGCGCCGGCTGTTCTACTTAGTTTTAATACTTATCCTGCCCCGGCCAGCGCCGCGGCTCAATAGGCTAATCCTCTGCCTACTGCGCCGGGTTCTAGTCCCATTCGGGGCGCCGGATTCTGTCCCGGTTGCCCCTCTTCCAGTCCAGCTCTCTGCTGTGGCCCGGGAGGGCAGTGGAGGATGGCCCAAGTGCTTGGGCCCTGCACCCCATGGGAGACCAGGAGAAGCACCTGGCTTCTGCCTTCGGATCAGCACAGTGCGCCGGCTGCAGCGGTCATTGGGGAGTGAACCAATGGCAAAGGAAGACCTTTCTCTCTGTCTCTCTCTCTCTCACTGTCCACTCTGCCTGTCAAAAAAAAAAAAAAAAAAAAAAAAAAAAAAAAAAAAAAACTTATCCTGCCCCACAATGAGAACCCACATTACCAGATGCATCAATATATTAATTTATTTGTTTTATCCCATAGTACATACAAACTGTTTCAAAATTGCTGTACCCAAACGATTGCCAACCACAAACTCATGAATGGATTTCAACATATTGATAAGTAAAACCCAGGGATTTATGCTAACGTTGTTAGGCTGTGCTTTGTGTGTGGTTCATAGTATATCATTGGTATGTAATGTTAATTTGACAAGAGAAACAGAGCTTGATTTGAATATTTAGATATCAGTTAAGCTTCAGACCTTAAGTAATACTCAATCCATGGTTAAAACGTCAGTACAGGGAGATACAGCCACATGACCAGCTTAAAAGGTGGTCAGTAAAGGAAATAGCAACCTGACATAAATGCCTTTGAGTGTTGCAAGATGGTTAGTGGAGCGCTTCTGTAGAGACAAAGCAGCTTGGCCAAGGCAGCTCCCTGTCCCAGTCTCAGTCCACAGACACGTAAACAGGGAAGTTCTGCCTTCTTTCTTCTTTCTTCTTTCTTCTTTCTTCTTTCTTCTTTCTTCTTTCTTCTTTCTTCCCCCCCCCCCCCTTTTCTGGTTGGGCCATAATTTTTATCAACAACAAAACACAGAGCAGATTTTGCTGGCGTTTCAATTTACCCCTACCCCTTTGGGCATATGCAGCATACTTCCTGTTTTATCATTCCATTTCCCTTGCCCCCTCACCAGTTTGAGCTCAATACATCATTATTCCTTCCAAAGCTCCGCCTTAACTTCTAACTTGTCATTAAGAACTGGTTCTAACAAGCAAGCAAGTACGCGAATACCCTGCCCTGCTGAGTTTAACGAGGTCAGCTCTGCGTGGTCCAGTCTGTGGCTCTCTACAGAGTCGGCACTGGTGATCAGTGCCATGCCTGCCTCTCAGCCTACTCGGGACTTGCTTGTGTCCCCATTTCACCCACTGTAGAAAATCCTGGATTTCTAACTATACACACACACTCTCATCTACTATTGCTAAGGCAGCTTATACTTCCCACTGATCTCTAAAATAGATATTTCCTGAGGATGGCTTCTCCATCTCTTGTGTATTCTCATAGATTTGAAACTTTCTCTGTCCAGTACTGTGGTACTAAGTTTTGCCTGTCCTGGTTGTGAGATATGCCTAGTCCTACCCTAGGACACCACGTGAATACCAATTTCTCACCTGGGTCTGAGTCTCAGAAAATACAGTGCAGAAATATACCCTCCAGGCCTTGCTGTGTCCCTGGAGTAAGTGTCCTGCCTGGATACTCTGGATTCTGTTTGACCCTGTTCACACCCAGAATCAATCGCCTTTTTAACATCGTATACTTGGTAACTAGAGATTTTTTTTTTAATTTTATTTAAGGTATAAAAATTTCATGTATTTTGGGGCCGGCACTGTGGTGCAGTGGGTTAAAGCCCTGGCCTGAAGTGCTGGCATCCCATATGGGCACCAGTTCTAGTCCCGGCTGCTCCTCTTCCAATCCAGCTCTCTGCTGTGGCCTGGGATAGCAGAAGAAGATGGCCCAAGTCCTTGGGCTCCTGCACCCGTGTGGGAGAGGAAGCTCCTGGCTTCAGATAGGCGCAGCTCTGGCCGTTGCGGCCATCTGGGGAGTGAACCATCGGATGGAAGACCTCTCTCTCTCTCTCTGCCTCTCCTCTCTCTGTGTAACTCTGACTTTCAAATAAATAAAATCAATCTTTAAAAAAAAAAAAATTTCATGTATTTTATATGTACAGATTTAGGAACCTAGTGATACTTCCCACCCTACCTTCTCTCCTCCCAGTGCTCCTACCCTTCTTCCTCCTTCCTCTCTCATTCCTTCTCTTAATTTTTACAATGATTTACTTTCAGCTTAGTTTATACTTATAAGATTAACACTACAGTAAGTAAACAATTCAACAAATAATAAGAAGAAATAAGCACTCTTCCTCAATAGTAGAGACAAGGGTTGTAAACAAACATCAAATTACAAAATGTCAATTTCACTCGTATGCATTACATATTTTTTTAAAAGAGTTGTCACTTTTTTTTTTTTTTTTTTTGGACAGGCAGAGTTAGAGAGAGAGAGAGAGAGATCGAGATCTTCCTTCCATTGGTTCACTCCCCAAATGGCCGCTATGGCCCGCGCTATGCCGATCCAAAGCCAGGAGCCAGGTGCTTCCTCCTTTTCTCCCATGCGGGTGCAGGGCCCAACCGCTTGGGCCATCCTCCACTGCCTTCCTGGGCTCAGCAGAGAGCTGGACTGGAAGAGGAGCAACCGGGACAGAATCCGGCACCCCAAGCGGGACTAGAACCTGGGGTACCAGTGCGCAGGCGGAGGATTAGCCTAGTGAGCCATGGCGCCGGCCTGCATTACATTTTTGCTGCTCTATTAGTTACCACATATCATGGAAAACATATTGCGTATGTCTTTGGGGGACTGGCTTATTTTACTAAGTATAATGGTTTCTAGTTGCATCTATTTTGTTGCCAAAGATAAGATTTCATTTTTTTCTGGCTGAATAGTGTTTGGTAGTGTATCTGTACCATAATTTCTGTATCCAGTCATCAGTTGGTGAACATCTGGATTGTTTCTATATCTTAGCTATTCTATAACATATCCATTGAACTGCAACGGACATGGGCATACAGATAATTATTTCACATGCTGATTTCTTTTTGTTTGGGTAAATTCCCAGGAGTGGGATTACTGAGTCATATGATACATCGATTTTTAAATCTGAGGTGTTGCCATAGTGTCATCTACAGTGGCTGCACCAGTTTACATTCCTACCAGAGGGGATTAGGGTACCTTTTCCCCTAGTCAGCAGCAGCATGTATTGTGTGTGTGTTGATTTCTGTAGGAGAACCGTTCTCACTGGGGTGAGGTGAAACTTCATTGTAGTTTTGATTTGCATTTCCCAGATGGCTAGTGAAGCTGAGGATTTTTTTCAGGTGTCTGTTTGACATTTGAATTTCTTCTTTTGAAAAATGCCTGTTCAAGTACTTTACCCATTTCTTAACTGGATGGTTTGTTTTGTTGTTATTGAGTTTCTTGAGCTCATATAGATTCTGGATATTAATTACTTTATCAGTTTTATAGTTTGCAAATATTTTCTCCCATCTGTCAGTTCCCTCTTCGCTTTGCTGAGAAGCTTCTCAGCTTGGTTGAATTCCATTAGTCAGTTCTGGCTTTGATTGCCTGTGCTTCTGGGGTCTTTTTCAAGGACTCTTTCTCTATGCCAATGTCTTGCAGAGGTTCCCCCCATGTTCTCTAGTAATTTGATGGTATCAGGTTGTAGATTTAGGTCTTTGATCCATTTTGAGTGGATTTTTGTGAGGTATCACATAGAGGTTTTGTTTCACACTTCTGCACGTGGAAACCCAGTTTTCCCAGTACCGTTTGTTGAAGAGACTGTCCTTGTTCAGGGATTGACTGTAGCTCCTGTGTCAAAGATAAGTTGGTTGTAGATGTGTGGGATTGTTTTTGGAGTTTCAATTCTGTTCCATTGGTCCACACGTCTATTTTTTCCCCAGTACAATGCTGTTTTGATTAGGACTGCCCTGTAGTAAGTGTTGTGATGAGTCCAGATTTGTTTTTATTGTATAAGGTTGTTTTAGTTATTCAGGGTCTCTTGTGTTTCCCTATGAATTTTACCATCATTTTTTCTAGATCCAAGAAGAATGTCTTTGGTATTTTGACTGGGATTGCATTGAATCTACAAATTGTTTTTGGTAGTGTGGACATTTTATTGATATTAATTCTTCCAATCCATGAACATGGAAGTTAGAGATCTTTGTAATCCATTATAATTATAAACTTCTAGTACTGTATGACTTGAGTTCCTGCTACACTGACTTTTGTTGTTATTTTCACTGTTATTGGTTAAAATTGGTAGTACATCAAATGTGAATCTTGCTAAGTGAAGAGTATTTGACACTTATTTCAGATTAAATATGAGTATTGACAGAAAATACAAATACAATCTGGGTGTAATGTTCACTTAAATGAGTTGATTCCCAGTGTGCTTCGTGATACTAGTTACAGAAGAAAGTGTAGTGATCCCCAGTAGGAAGCTTCCAGAAGAATAACGTCAAAGACTGTGTCTTCTGTTGTGATGTGGGCATTCTTCTCTTTCTTTTTTGCTTCGTCATTGCTGGTGGGGTCATTTGCATATTCCTGACATTAAGCTTGGTACAAATCTCCCATGAAGCAGAAGTTTTAAATAGTTTTAAATCAGGAACATGTTGAGACCAAATTGTACATAGATGCTCCCAACTAAAAGGCATTTCAAACAGACTTCTTTGAATTAACAGATGTGTGTATGCATATATATATATATATATATGCATATATTCTAAATCTAAATTCCTCCCATCTATGAAATAGGCCCTTACGTTATGGAGAATACAAGAAAGTCTTAATGACACTGAACCACTCATGCATGTTGAAAGTTCAAATACCCAGGTGGCTTAAACATTTGAATTGACAAATTTTTCTGCTTGAAAATTCTGGAGAATGAGCAACATAGGCTTCACAACAGAACAACAGCAGTCCCACTGCACCAGGAAGCCAAGGCTACAGAGTGGACATCATGGCACCCACGTCCTGAGAACTGGAGGAAATACCTCTGACTCAGTCTCCAGGCCACAGTCAGAAACATACACACAGGAAAGGCAATGAAGAGCAATGGGGAACTATAATTAGAATGTAAATGTTTTTCTTTTCAGTGAACTTTTAAAAAAATATTTAGTGCTGTCAAAATATTATCTTGTGCAAATCTCCTATGATTTATGCAAATCCCAAAGGACATTAGGATAGACTATCCAACTCATTCTAAGTAAAATGAAGAAGTAAATGAGGGAAATACATTATTGAAAGTGTTTTTAAAAGCATGCTTTGATGGAGCTGAAAATGTTTAGATTGTTTCAGCTTTTTGATTGCATTACCATTTCGAAAATAATTATAGAAGCAATCCGTGCTTGCTTGCTTTCATAAAAATAAAATGAAATAAAATAAATAAAATTTTAAGGAACCCTGACCTCCTGGCCTCTGTTCTGGACCCCAGAATGGGAGCCACTTTTGACACATTTCTGCACTTCATTCTGAGATTATCACCATCAGGGAGCTGTGCATTGATTTATCAACTTTTAAGTTTTCCTATTTACTCTCCAAGTCAAACACTGAATATTTAACATGCTTTACCTCACTCCTCTCCCCCCACCCCATTCTCATCACCTGTTGAGTTTTCCATCCTTCAAGCCACGCTTGCTGGGAGCTGCTGGGGCTATGAATCACATGTGCTTTCTGCCTTCTGGAAAGTTCCGCAGGGTTAACCCAGATAATAGCTGGCCTCTGGCTCTTCCTTAGAGTAATACGGTGCATAGTTATGTAGAGTAATGTACTTCAACTTCCACTTACTCAACAGCATTTGGTGGTATCTGTGTAAAACTTTCCTAGAAGGGAATCAGGCTATCCACATTTTTACCATTTTATCTTTTTTCCTCCTGCATTCTGTCACCTGTGCTTTATAGTTACATTGACCAGGATAATAAGACTTGTACTATTTTCTCTTAGGTTATTGAAGCTTTCTATGTTTTGTTGATGAGTTGGTTTTTTAAATAATCTAAAAGAAAAAAACTATAGTCACTGCCTGTCATGTGTGTCCTTTGATTGGACCCACAGGGAAGAAATTATATTCCAGGATTTCTCACCCTGCACCAGTCAAAACTAACATTCCAAACACCAGAGGCACTAACGGGTGTCAGTGAGTAAAAACCCTACTACATTTCATTTGCCTCATAATGATTCAAATTCATGCCTTACTTTTCCAATTTTTTGCTTTTCTCAGAGAAATTGACTTTTACTTTTCCAGTTTATGAAAGAAACATATGCCATTTCGTTGTAATTAAGGATCCTTACCTTTTTATTCACAAAATTAGTTGTGCTGGGATCTACTTTCTCCTTGAAGGCATCTGTCATGGACTTAGTGCTTTCCCGCTCTGGTATGTGTCAGTTACTTTCCGTGGACCTCTCTATCCCATTGTTTGGTTTGTTTATATTTGTGTCTGTCTGCTTTTTTCAAAACTGGTTTTGCTGCATTATATCCTTGGGTAACTTTACTTTCCTACTGAGTGTACAAGTTGTAAGTAAGCATTCTGAATGTTCTCTATTTGTTTCACATATCTGAATACTGACCTATGAGACGGTTCACATTCACCCCGCAATATCCCACTGTCGCTCTTCGGGCCTGATTCCTGCCTGTGACGTGGATCCCTCCCATGCTCTGTCCAGCCAGGATAGAGCTTGTGGACTCCATGCGCTTCCACCTGTGTTTTCTTTATTTCGTTTGCGTTTAGCTTTTCTTAGTTTAATGTTGAAATTGAATCTGGGTGCCCTGTTACACCCTATATAGTCTTCACCAACACCTTAATTTTTTGTCAGACAAAAAGGTGGCCTTTTCTTTTCCTTTCTTTTTCTATTTTCTTTCCTTTCTCCTTTTCCCTTTCCTTTTCAGGGGAAGGGGTCAGAAGAAGAGGAGAGAGGTAAAAAGAAGGAAAGTGGGGGAGGGCTGATGGAGGGTAGAGAAACGGAACAACTGGTTGAGCTGTGTCCGCTCCTTGTGCTACCTTGGTCCTGTCTTCATTACTACGTTTGATGCCCTCCCCCTGTGACAGGCAAGGATTCTCGTGGAACACTTGCAGGTCTTAGAACATCTGGGCACTGGATGGATGGTTTGGGTGTGTTCCTATCATTTTCCCTACTCGTTTGGTATGACTTTGCCATGACTCAGCTCTGCTCCTTGAAAAAATAGATAACACTCTGGTATTTGCCACATTTGTAGATTCCAGATGTTGCATTTACTGCAAAACCTTTAAGATTTTCTACTGGTCTTTAGAGCCATAAAATGTGTTGCCATAGGTTCTGCTTTCTTTTACCTGGATACCACGTGTGCTGTTTCATTCTAATAAGTAAAGGTGCTTCTCACTTCTCCAGACTTTTTTTTTTAAATTTTACAGGTACAGTTATAGACAGTGAGAGAGAGACAGAGAAAAAGGTCTTCCTTCCATTGGTTCACTCTCCTAATGGCTGCTACGACTGGTGCTGCGCCAATCCGAAGCCAGGAGCTCGGTGCTTCCTCCTGGTCTCCCATGTGGGTACAGAGACCCAAGCACCTGGGCCATCCTCCGCTGCCCTACCAGGCCACAGCAGAGAGCTGGACTGGAAGAGGAGCAACCGGGATTAGTACCCGGTGTGCCAAATGGGACTAGAACTCGGGGTGCTGGCCCCTCAGGCAGAGGATTAGCCAAGTGAGCCATGGCGCCAGCCTCTCCAGACTTCTAAACCACTGATGCTCAAGTCCCACCTTCGTGGGTGATGACCCAAAAATTGGTTTTTATAAAAAATTATCCAAAGCAGAACATGGAGCAAGAGTGGAGAACTCTGCTTTGTTGGTACAGCCCAGGAAAATGCCCTCTTTATTTTTTAAAACTGTATTCTCTCTGATGTTTCTGCTGTATTCTTTGATAGAGCCAACTAGAATTGTCTTCTTAATCTTGCTTCTATTAAAAAAAAAAAAAAAAGGCTGTCTATCTTCTTTGTCTTCCCCCATGCTGCAACACTCCTTGACTTTATCTTTGCCAAGCCAAGTGTGGCGCATGGACCGGCAGCAGTGGTGTCACCGGGGAGCTGGCCAGAGGAGCGGAGTCAGCCCAGCCCAGGGGCCCAGACTGCGTCTTCACAGAATCTCCGGATCATCACATGCATGTGAGAATCTGAGACGTGCTGGTCCATGGACTTCCTCTTGTTCTCTTGTAACAGTCTTTCTGTTAATATGGTTATTTCTGAATTCCAGCAACTTGTTCTTTTTATTGTGTAGCTTTGTTTTTATCCAAGCACTTTTTGTAGAGATTCCTCTTCTAGTGCTCTCTAAATATAAAAATTCTTTGTTTTTAATTCTATTTCTTTCAGGACTCATTGCCTTCTTGGTACATCTCAACATTTTGGGTTTTTTAAATTTTTTTATTTCTTTTTTTTATTTTTGCAATGATATGCTTTCAATTTTCTTTATAATCACAAGTTTAATCCTCTAGTAAGTAAAGAATTCAACGATGGTGCCACCACTGTGATTCAGTAGGTTAATCCTCCACCTGCAGCGCCAGCATCCCATATGGGCATCAGTTCTAGTCCCAGCTGCTCCTCTTCTGATCCAGCTCTCTGCTATGGCCTGAGAAAGCAGTAGAAGATGGCCCAATCACTTGGGCCCCTGCACCCATGTGGGAGACCCATTAGAAGCTCCTGGTTTCTGGCTTCAGATTGGTCCAGTTCTGGCAGTTGCGGCCATTTGGGGAGTAAATCAGAGGATGGAAGACCTTGCTCTCTGTCTCTGCTTCTCATTGTCTGTAACTCTACCTCTCAAATAAATAAAATCTTTAAAAATAATAATAATAAAGAATTCAACAAGTAGTAAGTGGAAAAACCACTGTTCCTCAGGAATCTAGACAAGGGCTAAAAACAATAATTTTTTAATCTTATTTGCTTAACTCAGAAATCTGGTGCTCTCTGCTTGTCCATGAGCCTTTCAGATTAAATAGCACTTTAGTTGGGAAGAGGAGGAGCCAGGTTGCCCTTCCCACTGCATAGGCCTGTGTATGCCCAGGGCCTGCCCCAGTGGACCTCCGGGGCATGAGTCGGGCCGGGCACCAGGATCTTCCCCTTTGGGAGAACAGACTGCTCGGAAAGAGAGTGCTGTGATCAGCCACGATGCAGATGAGGACCGCGGGGCACTGGACACAGAAACCATACCACGTAGGAAGTGGAAGAGCTGAGGTTCACTCCAGGAAGCCGGCTCCCTCCCAGCCCCCCCGTCTTGAGGACCAGGCTGTGGGAGGTCCTTCTTTCTTGATGGATGCCATAGTGCATCTCAGCCCTGCTTGGAGGCACCTTTCCTCTCCGCCCTTTATGTCCACAGAGCAAGCCTGCGGTCACCTGCCACTGCTTGCCCTCACATCCCAGCTTCAATCCCACAACACAAACCCTCTCTAGGAACCTCTTAACTCTTTCAAAAACAGGAATTCAGCAGCTATGCTCAAGTGAAGAGAGGAGGAGCCAATGACTGGACAGTTTTACGGAAAGCCTGGTAATTGATAATGTTGAATGCTGCCTGCCGCCGGACTCCCAACTCCTGTTCTGACTCCTGCCTTTGGAGTCCGTGTGGTTGATTGTGACCAGGGTCCTTCCTGGATTTGGAATGTCCAGCCGGCCTTGCTGTTCTCTGCGGGCTTATCTCAATTCCTGATCTCCTCTGATGTTTATATGATCCTCTATCGCTTTTTTTTTTTTTTCAAAAATTGAAATGCAGCTAAGATGTCTCCATCAATTAAATCATATTTTGCAATTTTGATATGTTGTCCTTATCAAGTTGAGATTTCTATTTCTGCTCTATTTTTTTCTTTTGGTATGAAAAGGTGTTCCTTTCCTTAATGAGGAAAGATCTGAAGTGGTTCCTTTTTAGTTTATTCATAGGATTGAGTTACATCGGTGGAGATTTTTCAGATGCCAAGCCATCCTTACATTCTTGGAGAAAGCAGACTTGCCAAATTGGGATTTTCAGAACATGTTCATAACTGAAATAGAACTGTACCCTTTCCCCGCCCCCTTGGACTATTTGGGATTCATTTTCAAATGAATAAAATAAACCAGACACCTTTTTTTAATCTTTTAAAATATAACAGAATTTAAATGTTCCTTGAGAGTTTGATAGAGCTCATACATATTTTAAGCTCTCTGAGCCTATTCTTTTAAGAACATTTCCTTTTACATAATACATGAGTGTTTTCATTCATTTTTTTTCCATTTTTTTTCTTGTACTGATTTTGGTATTTTGTGTTTTTCCAGGAATTTATCATATCATAGGGTTTCAAAAGGATTAGACTATAGTTATTCCATAAAACCTCTGCTTTGTCAAGTCATTCCTCCTCTTGACCTCATTTTGATTAATTTGTCTTTCAACCAAGGGTGTCAAGGATTAGTCTACTTCATATCAATGAAATAAGCCAGTCCCCAAAAGACGAATATCATTTTTTAATTTATAGCTAAAGTACACACTAAAAAACAGTAATACATATGTTGTCATAAAAACTAAAAGGGAAAAAACAGGAGGAGAAAGGGTGAGCAGTATCATTATGGGCTTAAAATTGTATATATGAAATACAAGAAATCTGTTCTCTTTATATAAATTTAAACATTTTTAAAAATTGTTAGTTTTGACATGGTTAGGTTTTCCTATTTTTCAATTCTTTATTCACTGATTGATTTTTCTGTCCTGTTTTCTCCTATAGACAAAATCTGTTTTAGAAAGCGCAGTGGCAGGGTTCACCTCCACTGGAGTAAGTTAAAAACTGATCCTGCGTGACTCTTCCAGAAGGGGTATCCGGCAGAAGGGGCTGCTGGGTGCAGCAGGCAGAGAGCTATGCTGTGACCACTGTAAAACCATCTGGATTCAGCCTCTTTCATTCCTCGGATGAATCTAGATTGAGCATGTATAAACACCAAGCGGCTAATTGTGCTCAGTGCAATCATTCATTCTTAATGACCAAAAATGCCTGGAAAGGATATGGATCTAGAGTAACATGTTACACCTGCCTTGTAAGAGGTGTCAAAATGCAGACAGGCGAGGCTTCTCTGTCCAGGCTGTCATGAGAGAAATTCTTTGGCATCAGTTTCTTTGGTGTGAAAAGCTGGGTGCCATGGGCTGTCTCTCCAATGCTGAGGCGTGCTCAGGGCTGACTTGACTGGGAAGCCGGGACAGTGGAGGGGAGAACGGTGTCCCTGTAGTCATGACAGTAGCCTGCTCTGAGGAGATCTGCAGCTGTGTGGCATACGCTGTATTCAGGCAAGGAGGCTGTCCACAGCTCCCTGTTTACCTGTTATCAGCAAAAACTTCATTCGTGGGAAGCCAGTGTCCTGCTGCATCTCGAAATTGGCTAGATACGGAAGCCCCCGGAGAAGGGAAGATTGCCTTGGCCACATTTCAGCATTCAAATCCAGGGAGAAAATAGCTCTCAGTTACTCCTATTTAAAATATTTTATACTGCTATCTGCATGAGAAAAATGTCCAAATGTCACTCTAATCTTCCATAAACTAATCTTTCTTCCGCTCTGTGGTGCCATGAATTAAGAAGCTGGCAAGCCAGAAAATAAAATCTGTAATGAGCTGGTGGTAAATGTGTTATCTGTTGAAGAGACAGGGTTTTTTTTTTTTTTTTCCCCTCCTTTTTCATTAATCAGAAGCAAAAAACACAGAAAACTGAAAATAGGCCTATCCAAAATTTGAGCTGCTGGCTTATGTAGAAGCTGCCAATATTATAATTAAGAAGGCTGGCGACATGTAAATAAGTAGTTTTCCATGTAGGCAATGCTGTTTAAACACGTCTCCGTAATGACATCCGACAGAGGCGTGGTAAAATAATAAGAGATACATTTGACTCTGAAGAAATGCAGTGGCAGAAACACAAGGCAGGCAGTGCTCTTGTGCTATGTCTTTTTGTTTTTCCAGGCAGATTATAGGCGTAACTGTCATCTCGAGCTCACCAATGTGCTGTGAGCTCCAGAGGTTGCTTCAATGGGCCATCCACCCCTTGGAGACAGGTTTATCCTGACAAATGAGATGCACTGTGAAGATTCATCTGGCCCACATGGGTTTACTCTTTCCCCCATAATTAGAAAAGTAAGTCTGGGAACCTTATTTTATGCTCTTGGTAAGTTTATTCTTTCAGTGCTAGAAAATTATTATTGGAGTCAAAAAATGTAGGTGCTGTAAACATAGTGTTGATGTATTTTCAAATTGCAGAGCAGAGCTTGATTTTTACAGCTGTCTTTAATTTAAAAATCTACTTAAGGTAAGAAGAAATGGGTGATATATACCTAAATTTGAGAAAGAGTCTTTTGCAAAAAATAACAAATTTCCTACTGCAATTTACCTGTGGTTTTCATGGCATAAAATAAAATTCTAAACATAAATAATTCTGGGGCTTAGAGAAAAGTGGATTTTGCTAAGAAAAACATTTCAGTGAATTTTTCTATATGTTTTTGTCAATATAAATTGAAGCTGCCTTTGAAACTATATTAGTTTTATGTAAGGAAGACTAGGACAAAGATGGTGTAGTACCTTAATCCGATGTCTGTGCCCAGTGGGGTCATCCACGTCCCCACACACAGAAGTCCAGCAGCTTGGGCTGCCTTCCTTGACATTTTTCTCCTGTGTGATGGTGTCCCTGGCAGGCTGCAGGGAAGTGAGAGCCCAGCGAGGCTGAGTCGGGTGCACAGGTGTAACTGATGGTCCCTCCCAGGTCTTAGACGCTGTGCTGTAAACAAGTGTCGGTACCGGGGAAAGGGAGGATTAGGGAAGCAACTGTGTCTTCTTAGCTCCTTGAATTTATATTTCTTCAACTCTTTGAACTTATGGGCCTGATAACGCCTATGGCAAATGGTGGTTATTTCAGTCAGAAATGGCCAGATCTATTGTCCCCAGCCTTCTGTGTTCCTTGTCAACAGTGGGCCATGCCCTCTATTTCTTCCAGAAATTGGGCTCTGTGGTTTGGCAGACATACAACCCTTTCCAACTTGCTAGATTGAGGAAGGCCTGAATCTTTTTAGAGAAAATAGGTGTATATATATTTTTTAAATGGTTATTCAGAAATTGTGAATTTAATCTCCAGAATGCAACATGAGAGGTCCAAGAAATATTTACACATCAGAGTTTGCTTTTGAAAGTATTTTATTTTTATTATATTTTAATATTACTAATAATAGGGTAGCTTTTATAATCAATGTCTGAAAGAACCTAACTGGATAGGGAAGAATGTTTTGGTTATTACTATTTTCTTATTACTTGCCTAGATGCAAATTTAGCTAGGCCCAAAAGAGACATTACCAAAACTAATTGCAATGCATGAATCTTAGCTGGTTTCTCCCAGTGTTCAGAGTATAGCGGGGTCAACTAAAATGGGTCCCAAAGATTAAGTGCTATCAGTGTTAGCTCTTTCAACAAAGCTGAAGGCATAATATTACTTGACTTCAAAATATACTACAAAGATAGGAATTGCAACAGTGTGTTACTGGTGTAAGGACACATGGACCAATGGGACAGATTAGAAACACCAGAAATAAGTCCATATATTTTTGTTCAATTGGTTTTCAACAAAAGAAGAGATAATAGGAAAAGGATGGTCTCTTCAATAAATGGTGTTCTAGGGCCGATGTGGTGCAGCAGAGTAAGCTGACACCTACAGTGCCAGCATCCCATGTGGGTGCCAGTTCCTTGCTAATATGCCTCGAAAAGCAGTGAAGGATAGCCCAGGTGCTTAAGCCACTGCACCCACATGGAATACCTGGAGGAAGCTCCTGGCTTCTCCCTGGCCCAGCCCCAGCTAGTGAAGCTATTTGGGGAGTGAACCAGCAGATGGAAGACTACTCTCTCTGTCTCTCCCTTTCTCTGTTTCAAATAATCAAAAAATAAATCTTTAAAAATAAATCAATAAATGGTGTTCTGACAAATAGACACATAAAGAAGAATAAAGTTAGATGTTTATTTAATGTCATGTATAAAAATAAATTTAAAATAAATGAAAGACTTAAATGTAAAAATGAAATGGTAAAACTGCTGAAAGAAAGCCACAGGGGGAACAGCTCCATGACACTGGCCTGGACAATGGCTTCTTGGATATGCACCTAAAATAGAGGCAGCAGAAGCAAAATTCATAAAAGGGACGCTGTCCAACTGCAAAGTTTCTGTACAGCCAAAGAAATCAACAAAGTGAAAATACAACCTATGGAATGGGAGAGAACATTTGCAAACCATATATCTGATAACAGGCTAAGGCTAATGTCCAAGATAATAAGGAGCTCTAGCAATTCAATAGCTTGAAAACAAATAACCCCATTTAAAAAATGGGCAAAGATTCTGAATAGGTTTTTTTGTTTGTTTGTTTTTTGTTTTTTTTTGTTTTGTTTTGTTTTTTGTTTTTTGCCAGGAAGAGTTAGACAGTGAGAGAGAGAGAGAGACAGAGAGAAAGGTCTTCCTTTCGTTGGTTCACTCCCCAAATGGCTGCCACGGCCGGCGCCCTGCACTTATCCAAAGCAGGAGCCATGTGCTTCCTCCTGGTCTCCCATGGGGGTGCAGGGCCCAAACACTTGGGCCATCCTCCACTGCCCTCCAGGCCACAGCAGAGAGCTGGACTGGAAGAGGAGCAACCAGGACAGAATCTGGCGCCCCAACCGGGACTAGAACCGGGGGTGCTGGCGCCGCAGGCAGAGGATTAGCCTAGTGAGCTGCAGCGCCGGCCCTGAATAGGTATCTTAAAAGAAGGTATGCAAAGGACAACAGGTAAATGAAAAAAATGCAAAGTCATGAGCCATCTGAGAAATACCAACTGAAACGATAATGGGGTATCATTTCACACCTTTGGGAATGGCTGTTAGAAAGATGAAGGATACCAAGCACTGGCGAGGAAAAGACCAACCTTGCATACTGCTGGTGGGACTGTACATTACTGCAACCATTGTGGAAAAGAGGGCGGTGCTGCTCAGAAGGTAGAGCCGGAACTACCACCTGGCAGCTCTCCTACTCTGGAAACAGACCCACAGTAAATGAAATCAGGGTTTTGAAGAGATATCTGCACTCCCATGTTCATTGCACCATTATACCCAGCAGCCGATATGGAATCCTATCAGTGCCCATTGATATCCATTGGCGGATGAATGGATAAAGAAAATGCTGTATGTAGGCACAATGTAATAATATTCATCCCTAAAAAAAAGAAGGAAGTCACATTATTTGCAGCAACATGGATGAGCCTGGAAGAATTTATGTTAAGTGAATTGAGCCAGGCACAGAAATACAAATATTGCAGGATCTCACTTACATGTGGAATTGTAAAAAGTTGAACTCACAGAAGTAGAGAGAAGAGAAGCAGGAGCTAGGGAAGTGGGATGGGGAAGACTTTGGACAAAGGTAACACAATTTTAATTAAGAGGAATAACATGAAATCTATTGTACTGCATGGTAATGATTTTGATGAAATGTTTTCTTGAAAATCACTATGTCCCCACAAAAAATAAGTGTATGAAGTTATCCATAACTTATTGAGATTTCTTTAGTCATTTCATAGTGTACAGCTATTTCAAAACATGTTGCACGTAATGTATTTTTGTTAGTTAAAAAGAAGTCTTTGTACTATATTTGCAATGTTTGAGATTGGTTCAAAAACATATACAAGTATTATACTTAAATGAAACATTTTAATAAGATGCTATCTTTTATATAGTATGTCAGGATTCACAATTAATGATACAAAAAGTGAAATGTAAAATTAGAAACGATGGAAGTCATTGGTATTACACATTCATAGGCCTCAAAGGACTGTTTCTCTAGAGACAAGCATGCGTCTCTCCAAAGCTTACTTTTAATAAAAGCAGTTTAACTTGTTGCAGTGTGAACTTTAATTAAGCCAAGAAGAAATATCAAGTTTAACAAAACTAGTCACACAGACAAGGACCCATATTTTTTTTGATATGCCTTAGAATAATCCGAAATGTCCTAAAAAGGTGAAGGTCACTAGAAATAGATCTTCAAAAAAAAGCTCAGAGCTCTGCTGTTATGCGTGACTGCTAATGGCCAGAGGGGATTCAGTGGAAACTTTGGGCTGAATTTAAAAGTGAAGACTCCCATTTCAATTATACTAGCATTAAAAATGGCATGAAACAATGTGTGCTACCATCAGTCGGTTTGATCTTCTTGAGAAGAGAGACGCATGAGCACACTTCAAAAACCTAGTAGAAACAGAATTAAAGGATAAGCATATTTCGGTGCAAAAAGTATTGAAATCTATGCATGGTTTTTCCATAGTACATATTTTCCATGAACTCTTTGAAGACTACTGTATGCATTGATTTCAAATATTTTTGTACCAAAATAAACTTACCTTTTAATTCTGTATTCCATTAAGTTTTTGAAGCACCCTCAGATATTTACTGTTGTCCAGCACCCACTCCCAAACCTGTTAAGTTTCTGCTGAAACTATAGTACATCTTTTTTTCAAAAGGTTTATTTATTTATTTGAAAGTCATAATGACAAAGAGAGAGGGAGCCAGAGAGAAACAGAGAAAGAGTGAGGCTGCCGGTTCAGTCACTTTCCAAATAGGCACAACAGCCAGGGCTGGGCCAGGCCGAAACCAGGAGCCCGGAGCCCTATCTGGGTCTCCCGCATGGGTGGACACTTGGGCCATCTTCTGCTTTTCCCAAGGCCACTAGCAGGGAGCAGTCAGGACATGAACAGGCATTAAATGGCATGACGCTTTCAAAGGTGGAGGCCTTACCCACTATGCCACAATGCTGGGCTCAAAATACAGTACATTTAAATACTTATGGCTTTTTGTATTAGAAAATATCAAGGATAACAGACTCTATGTTTTGTGGTAGTCATAAGGGCAGGCAGTGTCCAGTGAATCCGTCCCCAGCACTCTTGGTTTACCACTCTACCTGGTCCTGATTCTAGTTTGCACTCACCTTTCGGAATTAAATCCTATCCAACCACCTGAGAAGTCAGTATTGGAAAAGCAATCCTCACCTGTCATATGTACAGGGGAGAATTATCTTCCAATCTGTCCATGGCATAAGAAGGAACTTACAGATGATCTCTTACAAGATAAAGTGGGAATCATTTCGAAATGAAAAAAGTGAAAGCAGTAAAGTGCAGGGAATGGGCAGCATTCCAGGCAGGGGGTGCGGGCTGAGCACAGGTGTGACCTTGTAGATTGTGTGGGGAACACCTCGAACTAAACACTTGAAGAGGCAGAAGGCGGTGAAGGGATTGGCTGGATGAGAGGAAGGGACTTTTTAAGTATCTTAGAATTTTCCCGGGCTCACAAATGAGTAGATGCGTTCCAAGAGATGTGTAAAACGTGTTAGCATACGCAGGAAAAAATACTAGACCTATTATATATATTCCAAGCAATTAGGGGAAAATGTGCTCCCACTTCATAGGAGGATTCTGGTTGATACTCCTACCCCCAGTTGCCTGCACATCTTAGATGGTCACAAGTGACATGGAAGGGCATTATGAGAGAAAAGTGGGCACTCCCATGGGTCAGCAGTGATTTATCCACCTCCAGCATATAGCTGTGGCTTGTAGTTGACATGAGCCTAGTTAATACTATTGTTTGCATTAAAGTAATTCTCATAAAATCAAGGAGTGTTGGAGATTATACTAAGGCAAGCATAAGTGAACAAGAAGATAGGACACTTCCTACCTCTGATGTTAATGATTCACCAGCAACATTCACAAGAAAACAAAAAACAAAAAAGATGGTCTGAGCAGATTTGACACAAGTTTGCTCCCTGAAATGAAGGGACGTCATCCAAAATATGGGTTCATTTTCACCATTGTGAAGCACCCTAAGGAAGCACTGTGTGTTGTCATGTTGACTGTGACACTAACAGACGGAAACCATCACCAAGGCTCTCACTAAGGAATCCCCCAAAACTTGAAGACAAATGCCCAATTCATCAGTAATTTACAAAATTTTAGTAATATTAATGAGCGCTGGCCGGCACCACGTCTCAATAGGCTAATTCTTGGCCTGCGGTGCCGGCACACCGGGTTCTAGTCCCAGGGCGCTGGATTCTGTCCCGGTTGCCCCTCTTCCAGGCCAGCTCTCTGCTGTGGCCCGGGAGTGCAGTGGAGGATGGCCCAAGTGCTTGGGCCCCGCACCCCGTGGGAGACCAGGAGAAGCACCTGGCTCCCGGCTTCAGATCAGCGTGGTGCGCCAGCCGCAGCGGCCGTTGGAGGGTGAACCAATGGAAAAGGAATACCTTTCTCTCTGTCTCTCTCTCCCTCATTGTCCACTCTGCCTGTCAAAACAAAACAAAACAGGTATTAATGAGTGCTATCAGCAGTTTCTAATGAAGAACAAGTAATGTCATCCAGTGCTATAATCCTTCCATTTGGATCTACCCTTAAAGTCGTTAAGTAATGTGAACAAGTATTTTTTAAAGTGCTTAATCTCTCAGTAGAGTAGTGCATGTAGACTTTGTGCATGAACAAATAAGATATGCTGGGGATGTACTCAAATTGTTGACTGATAAGTGCACTGTGGCATCAGTTACACCAGCTGGCAGGTCATCAGTGGGAGAACCACTGCCGAGTGTGAGCAGGGAAGTGAAGTGCAGATCCTGGAGATGCGGGATTAAGCATTAACTTACTCAGGAATAAACTCTATTCCTTTACCCACCATGTTAGTCAGCTTTTCCCTACCACAGCAAAATTCCTCATAGAAACTGACTTTATAAAGAGAAGTTTATCTGGCTCATAGTTTTGAAGGTTTAAGCCTAAGACTGAGTGACCACTTGAGAGGCCAGAAGCTGACAGCATTAGAGAACGTGGGAGGCAAGGGTCAGAGGTGAGCCAGGAAGCACACAGAGTGGCAGGAATCGACTCAGACTTTCACAGCAGCCTCCCTGTGAGATCTACCTTCCAGGGAACCCCCGACTCCCACTAGGCCCGACCTCCTATACACCATAATTGGATTAAGTTCCCACCCTCTGAATACCATAGCTTAAGACATTGGGGTTCTAGTTCTACATAAATTTGGGAACCAAATCATGTATATAGCATAGCAACCAATAATCTGAAATCTCCCAAGTTGTAGTATCCACCCATATTTGAATCCTCTCTCCCCAACTTGCTGTACATGAAGACGTCAACATGTTCTTGGAGAATGTAATTAAGAGATTAAAGTAAAAAAAATAAAAACTTTATTTCTTGACATAAGCTCCATCAAATTCAAGACACTTTTTAAAGACTTTATTTATTTGAAATACAGAGTCACAGAGAAGGAGAGAGAACAGTCTTCCATCCTTGGTTCACTCCCAAGATGGCCACAAAGACCAGGGCTGGGCCAGGCTGAAGCCAGGAGCAAGGAGCTTCTTCCAAGTCTTCCACTTGGGTACAGGGGCCCAAGCACTAGGGCTAAGTCTAACTGATGATAACAGCCATTTAGTCCATTTCTAAACTATTGAAGGTCCTGGAAATTTAACCATGCCAGTAAAGGCTTTTTTACATTACCTTTCAAAAATTATGTATGCATGTAGGTAGGTAGGTATTTGAGGCAGGGAAGGAAAGAACGAGAGCTAATACCTTCCATTGTTTCACTCCCCAGTTGCCGCTATAGCTGGGTCTGATCCAGACCAGAGCCAGGAGCGAAGAACTCCATCCAGGGTGACAGGGCTCGAGTACTCAGGACATGTTCCACTGCCTTCCCAGGCACAGTAGAAGGAAGCTGGATCAGAAGTGGAACAGCTAGGACCTGAATTGGCACTCATATACAGGATGTCATCATTAGGAGTGGAGGCTTAAGGCTGATCCCTATTTTTGCATTATTAAGAAAAATTGATGTCCTTTAAATAATTAGGAAACAAAAATAAGTCAAAAGAAGCCAAATCATATTCTTGAAGCTTTTGGAAAATTCCTTGTTCAATGACAGGAGTGAGCAGGAGCATTGTCAAGGTGAGGATGGACTCTGGTGAAAGTTTCCCATGTGTTTTTCTGCTCAAGCCTTGGCTAATTTTCTTAAAACACTGTCTAGGTAATCAGAAGTCGTTGTTCTCTAGCCCTTCAGGAAATCAACAAACAAAATGTGTTAGGCATCTCACAGAATTATCACCGTGATCACTGCTCTTGACCTGTTTTTCTTTGACTGGACCACTTTCCTTGGTAGCTATTGCTTTTACTGTGCTTTGTTTCACTCTCATATTAGTAAAGCAGGTTTCATCCCCCATTGCCGATCTTCGGAAGAAATCAAAATCAAGATCTTGGTCTCCCTTACTAAAATTTGCCTTGAAAGCTGTGCTCTTGTCTGCAGCTGATCTGTGTGTGAGAGTTTTAGCACCCATGTAGTCCCAGCTCTACTCCTGACTCTAGCTTCTTGCTAATGATGACTCTAGAAGGCAGCAGGTGATCACTTCCTGCCACTCATGTGGGAGACCAAGACTGAGTTGTCAGATTCTATCTTTAGCCTAGCCAAACCGTAGGCATTGTGGGTATTTGGGGAGTAAACCAGCAGATGGGACTTGTTTATCTCACTGCCTCTCAAATAATTTAAAAAATAAAAAAAATGTAAGCTGAGCCACTTGAGATGTACCTGCTGTTAATCATTAGCCCTATTCAAGCAGGGCGTGAACAAGGTGAATTTTTTCCTTGCAAACTGATGTGAATGGTCTGCCACAAGGGGCTTCGTCTTCAACATTGTGTTGTCCCTTCTTAAAATGAGTTCTTCATCTGTAAACAGTTGCTTTTTTGGGGCCTTTTTCACATCAACTTTTTATAAAATATCTGTGATTTCACTATTCTTCCACTCAAGCTTCACTGTAAATTTTATGCTTATTTTTATGTTTATCAGAATTCATCTTACTCTGATAGGTGCTCTTTTCAAACTATCTTATCTGTTGAAGTGCCTCACACTGGATCCTGTTCAGACATGCTATAACAACTTCATATGAATTTAATTTGGTGCAAAAATTTAGAAGTCCAAGCATGATTTTTTCATATTATGCATTTTCCATGAATATTTGGAGGAGGACATATGAATTCAGAGAAATTATTTCAACTTTCTAAGTCTTACATCACTCATTTGTCAAATGAAAATACTCTGTTGCTTTTATAGAGCTTTTGTGTAGTTCTTGTGGATAATTAATGTGACATACATGTGGGCATTTTACCAGATAATGTCTAACATATATATATATTCCTTTTATTGAAAAGACAGAAATCTATAGAGTGTATATATATATGCATATATGCATATACGCATATACATATATACACATACACATAGATATCTCCCGCCCACTGGTTCACTCCTCAGATGCCCACAACAACCAGAACTGGGCCAGGTAGAAGTCACAAGGTAGGAACTCAATGCAGTTCTCTCATATGGGATGGCAGGGATTGGGCTACTTGAGCAGTCGTCTACTGCTTCTCAGGGTCTACATCACCAGGAAGCTGAAATCAGAACTCAAGTCCAGGCACTCTGATGTGGGTTATGACTATCCTAAGTGGCTTTTTTTCCCCAAATGCCTATTTTTAGTTATTCTTTTAAGTTCCCTCTACATAAATGGTATCTCTATGGAATATATTAAGAGAATTTTTATGCAGAAACATCGTCTATATTTTAAGAGATACTTCTAATTATCTTGTGGAGAAAAATAATCTTTCAATGCTATAGTAGGATTAGTCCTTGGGACTAGAGTCCTTTATAAAAGTGAAATATACATTGAAAGTGAGTCAAAGTGTGATCTGCTCTAAAATGTTGGTTAAAGGGTTCATTAGAAGAGTTTTGTTAATGTGTGTATGTTTGTGGCTCTACAACTACAACAGAGTTAAATGTGACGGAAATTTTTAATGTCAATAATTTATAACTAATTCTTAGAGCTTGGGGAAGAGAGTGACCAGCAGATTGGAGATTCCAGAGGCTTTTGGGCTACGTCGTAAAGCACACTAAAACAACATCTTTGGGTTATGGTCTTTTACTGGTGACCCTGAAGCACTGATCTTGGAATATGTAAGTTAACAGATATCTTTGTGGTCAGAGTTGTCATAAAGAGTAATAAAGAATGGAATCCTGAATTTCACCCATCTGATCATCTTGTTTATTTTGAGGGTAAGTCAAAGAGGAGTAATGAGTCCACGAAGATTAACTTATCTCTGCAATGACTATTTTTCTTTTTTTTTTCTTTTTTTTTTTTTTTTTTTTTTTGACAAGCAGAGTTAGTGAGAGAGAGAGAGACAGAGAGAAAGGTCTTCCTTCCGTTGGTTCACCTCCCAAATGCCTGCCATGGCTGGCGCGCTGTGCCAATCCGAAGCCAGGAGCCAGGTGCTTCCTCCTGGTCTCCCATGCGGGTGCAGGGCCCAAGCACTTGGGCCATCCTCCACTGCTTTCCTGGGCCACAGCAGAGAGCTGTCCTGGAAGAGGGGCAACCGGGACAGAATCTGACACCCCAACCGGAACTAGAACCCGGGATTCCAGCGCCGCAGGTGGAGGATTAGCCTAGTGAGCCATGGCGCTGGCCTGCAATGACTATTTGTAGCCCAAACCCTATTCCTTTTACAGTATGCTCAAAATAAGTCCTCACTCTGGAGAAGTTAAATTGATATAATTTACTTGCAGTCATTGTAAGTCATCTTATCAAAGAAGCTTTCCTTGATGGCCCTGTTACAAAATGGCGGACTCCATCTGCTCTCCCAGCCACCTTCAGTCTTCCTTGTTTTTCTTCATAGCATTCATCCACCTACATCCATCCATCCATTCGTCTGTCCAGCTATTCATCTATCTACCCACATACCTGTAATTTATCAGTTTAGCATCTATATGTCTCTCCTAGCTGATCATCTATGCTTTTCTAGTATCAGATATCACCAGATATCATTTGTTATCAAATATCAGCACAGCCCTCCCCACTAGAATTCAAACTCCATAATTCCCAAAAGTATGCCTTGATCCACAATGTTCTTGGTAAATGTTATTTAACATACATACATATTCATAATTAGAACTTGCAGACTTATACCAAATAAAAGTCTTTATCATGCTAATTCAGCTAGGAAACTATAAAATATTTTGGTGATTATGATTTCCATTCAGGAATGGTTTAAAATGTGACCAAACTGTGTTGTAAAAAATGAGATTGACTGTGTTTTTTTAAAGTGGGTTAGAACCCATAGCAGAAAATGACACAGTGCCAGCGGGAGCTCCTGATGACTCAGACCCAGGTATTGCCCCAGTAAGAGTGTGCCTCAATCTTTCCAATCGCATGAGAAGCACCCATTTTGTAAAATCTCCCCAATAAGGAGCCTTCTCTCCTCATTAAGGCTTTTCCTATAAATCCTCACCTTTGCAAATTTTAAAATTAAAGGAGAAGACAAATCCATTACTGATTGGCTGGTTGGTTTTGCTCTGGTCATTAACATGACACCTTCTGTGTCGATCCCCACTTGATTTGAGCCAGTAATAGCTAATTTTGTTGGTGGACTCATGAAAGGCTAGGCCCTGGCCTGCTGAAACCTAGTAAGCATATAGAATGGAGGATAATGATCTATTATGTGAATAGACAGCATCTATTTCTAGCAGAATCCGAAGCTGGAAACAATGGGGCATTCATAACAGATGTATGCCACAGCCTCTGCTCCTCTAATAGTTACAAGTCAAGTCAAGAAGATGGAATGCAAGAAGAAATAACTTTATTATCTAAAGCAATGGATGATCAGTCAGTGTTGTGGATCTTGTTCTTGTCAGCTTTGAGGTGCATTTTCCCAAGGTAGGTTGACTGCCAACTGATTCTGCACCGCAGCACGGTAGATGGCCTGGCTGGCTCATGTATTCATTTGTCTGTTCTCTCATTTATTCACTACACATTAATTAAGAGCCCACTGGGTGCCAGCAGGGGTCGAGCAGGAGCAACAGGCAAGGTCATGGCATGGTGTGTGCTCTGTGCTCTGTGGGACACCACGGCCCAGGGAGAAACACAGCTGCAGAATCAAATCATTACAAGTGACAAGAGACTGAAAACTGATTCCTGAGGGCCTTCTCAGATTCTCAGTCTTTGCCACTATATGGTTCTGTGCTTTTTGGGTTTGATTATTTTAAGTGAATGCGTAGGGAGAAAAGAGAGCACGGTTTCTCTCATTCTGGGAACTAGGTCTTTTTATATTCAGATATGCTGGGTTTTTTATTTTTAAAATATTTATGTATTTATTGGAAGGCAGAGCTATAAAAAGAGGGAGAGAAAGGGAGGGGGAGAGAGAGAGGGAGAGAGAGAAAAAGAGAGAGAGAAGAAAGGGAAAGTGAGCTCTTTCATCTGCTGATTTACTCTCCACATGGTTGCAAAGGCCAGCACTTGGGCCAGGCCAAAGCCAGGAGCCTGGAGCTTCATCTGGGTCTCCCATTTGCATGACAGGGACCAAAGGACTTGGTCCATCTTCTGCTGCTTCCCCAGATGCATTAAACCAGTGCCCCTATGGGAAGCCAGTGTCGTAGGCAGTGGCTTAAGCTGCTGTGCCACAGTGCTGGCCCCCAGTTCCACTAGTTTTCAGAGAAGTCTTTGATTCACAGTAATGAACTAAATTATCCCATCTGAGATCTGTCCTAACTGTGCTGTCCTTCTTAGAGAAAGAGGGATACATCGGGAAAAGTTGGGAGAACTTGACTGGAAAGGTGTGAAAGAGAGTTTGTATGCATATATTACCAGCAGTACAGAGACATCTACAAATTGATTCACAAAAACTTGAGACGAAGGTTCAGGAACTGCTGCCTCTGGGTTTCCTGTTCTCCACAAGGAGCACCATGCTGGAATTTCTCGTAGAAAGCAGGGGAGAAGTACAGCAGCAGTCTGAAGATATTCACACCTTTGCTGAACTCTTTCACAGTACAGCAGCATTAGCAGCAGTGACAGAAACAAGTTATGAGCCACTTATGTAGGCTCTGTGGGAGACTCGGATCTCACTGAGGTCACAGATTTGAGTGTTCTCTGGGAATTGGGGCTACTCTGATAGGCCCTATCTGGAGGCCTGGCATCGGGAGATAAGACTAAGTCCAGCTAGAATTAGAAGCCCAGAATTAGCTGAAATTCAGGACCAAAAACCTTTGGGTTCAAATTGCAAAATGCCTGTGGTTGGCAGCTTCAGTCTCCCTTGAAGGAGTTTTGGCTCTGGGAGTGAAGAGTGAGACACACGTTAGTAACAGGGAGGACTTTTTCTGAGCAGTGTGCACTGTAAATTCAGCCCCGTGTGGTACAGTGTACCCTTTCCACAGATCTGATGATTTTGTTATCTTGTGTCTCCAGGAGACCACTCTGCCACTTCATCAGCATCCATGTGTTGATGACCAGGAAAATGTTTGACAGTTTAGAAGATTGCAGTAGCTGCGTGTAACTTGCATGTGTATATCTCTTTAAAATATCAGAAACAAGTTATTGAAACATGAAGCAGCAGACAGCGCTGATGACATTGTATTTGTTATTTGTATTTCCTATTTAGTTCCTAGAATTGTGTCTTTCAAAAATAGGGAGTATGGCCAACCCATGTATGTTTTTTTACTTCGTAGCAAAATATCAAAATAATAATGCATGTAATTAATAGGTTTTGGGAATAGACTTAACAATAGGATGAGAATTTACTTGTAAATGATTTAAGCCCAGAATTATATTTCTTGTGTTTTTATTATAATGAGATACTCTTAATATTCCTGCATCAAAATAAAATTTACAACTCGAGCTGTTAACAAATAAACTTTCATGACCTTTATTTTCCTACCCCCAAGTGAAACAAAGTGTAATACAGCACATGGGAGAGGTGGAAGATTCAAATGTGCCTGTGTTCTCCTCTTTCCATCAGGAGGACTCCCTTGGCTGCCGACCTGGGTACTTTTAGAAAAGCAGAAGGTTGCCAGTGCCTGCAGAGTTCAGGGTGCATTCTGCTTTTTTGTGATGTTCATTTCAGTAAAAAGAATTGTTCAATAAGCATCGCGGAGGAGTTCTGGCAGGCCAGTTACTTAGGACCGCGTTCCTAGATAGATCCACACTTTCTTTTTAACTTCCTTTATTTGTATAAAGGGAAGAAGTTCCGTGTATTTCACATATACAGTTTAAGAGCATAATGATACTTCTTACCCTATCCTCTCTCCCTCCCACCCAACTTTCTCCTTTTCTTACTTTTCTTTTAAATTTTACAATGACATATTTCAATTTACTTCATAATCACAAGCTTAACCCTCCACTAAATAAAGAATCCAGCAAGGATTAATTAGTTCCTCAAGCATATAAACAAAGGCTATAAACAATAATCAAATCTTAAAATGTCAGTTTTGCTCACATACAATACTTTCTACATTTCAGTAATTCTGGCCTGATCCTGTCATCTGTTAGTCTGATACTTCCAATGACAACTCAGATTCAGTGTCAAAATGTCTTCTTACACTGAGTGGGGGAATGGAACTGTGGTATTAACTATTAACTCCATTAACTGCTTCCATTTTCCCCCATATGTCATTATGTGATGTCATAGCAGTAAGTTATATTTTTATTTTATTAATATGTATTCTTTAATTATGAAAGCACATTTGTTTTAATATTGTATAACTGCAAAATACAATTGGATCATGATCTTTCCTATAACTTCGAGAAGTTTTTATGACCCCAAAATGGTAACATGCCATATAGAAGGAAAATACAACAAAACAAATAAATCTTTAACAGTGGGATCTGTTTAGCAAATTATATATTATGGTTGATATTTCAAGAGGCCTTGGGAGAGCTAGAAAAGCTATTAAAAGTACAGTCATGTGATTACTTAATTAAGAATCTTGTCTAAAAATGACAAATATAAATGGCTACAGTGCAACAAGGAGCACACCTACGTGGCATGAATTGCCAAACAGAGCTAAGATCGTGGCATTTACCTTTCCAAGTTCACTGTGAGTTGTGAAATTCCATGGTTAATCTTAGAGACCAGCATTTTCTGAACCTAACTGTCAGAGAAAATACGTTTGCATTTCAGTTGTTCTGGTCCAGAAGAATCAATTCCACATCATAATTCTGCCTTTGTGGCTCCAAATTTTGCCACTGATGTTGTGCCAGCACACTGCAAACTTGTCCTAGTGCTCTAAAGGCTGGAATATGTGCATTTCAGAGAGACTCGTGGATACCTCAGTGGTGGAGCTGTAGGTAGAGCTTTTCTGACGTCTTACATGAAGAATTGACTGGAAAGGTAGTCATTGGATTATAAAGTGATAAAACTTAAAAAGAAAATATGGCTTTTCTATATTTAGTTCAGTGGATAACATACAGGGACAAACAAGAGAAATGTAGGCGTAACCGTTACTTCCTCTGTAATGTTGTCACTTAACTCATTTACTTTTAATTATGGCCACTGTTTTCTGCCAGCAGGAAAATGTAGGTGATTTGGACCTTGGACTATGAAACCCTGGGTATAGAAACTCCAGAATGTTTTCTTCTAATGCTGCTTAAGAAGTAAACTATTTTTAAATAAAATGCAAGCTGACATTTTCCCAGGAGCACACATTGTGGCACAGATGTTAAGTGAAGCTGGCATCCTTCTCATTCAACTCCCTGCCAGTGTGCCTGGGAAGCAGCAGGTGGTGGATCTGGTGCTTGAGTCCCTGTCACTCATGTGGGAGACTGGATTGTGTTCCTAGCTCCTGACTTTCACTTGGCCCAATCCTGGATGTTGTAGCCATTTGTGTAGTGAACCAGTAGATGGAAGACCTCCCTCTCCCCAGTCCCCTCACTCCTCTCTCTCTAGACTGTTCTGCCTTTCAAATTAAATTAATTTCTCTTTTTTTAAGTTTTCCCAGAGAGGTAGGCATGGACCCAGCCATTAGGACACAGTTTATGACACCCAAGTCCCACATTGGAGTGTCTGGCCACTGAAGACACTTGGGGAGTTGACCAGGAGTTGGGAATTCATTCATTCATTCATTCTCATTCTCTCTCTTTCGCCACCTTCCTCAGTCCTAAATAAACAAAAAGATAAACATGTTCCCAGAAAAAATTTCAAGTAGTCAAATAAATCTAAGCTGTGTATAAAATGTAAATTCACTATTACTTTTTGTACTAATACTTTTTGTACTGTAGTAACAATGTATAGAAAGTATACACTGCATAAAGTCACCTATGTAGGCTCAAATTCTTCTATGAGACGGTTCTTCAGCATCTTCAGATTGGCTGTGGAATCTAAGGAAGCAATACCTTATCTGGTTTTTAAGAACATGAAAGTT
Source organism: Oryctolagus cuniculus (assembly GCF_964237555.1). NCBI lineage: Eukaryota > Metazoa > Chordata > Mammalia > Lagomorpha > Leporidae > Oryctolagus > Oryctolagus cuniculus. Next base: position 6,703,346 of record NC_091436.1, read on the forward strand.
TGCTGGGAGTGGGTGTTAATCCTTGTGGTTCAGATGCCCCTATTCCTCATTGACGTCCCTAAGTTTAATTCCTGGCCCCAGCTCTTAACTCAGTTTTCTGCTAATGCAGACCCTGAGCAGTTGGTGGCTCAAATGCTTGGGTTCCTGCTGCCAGCATAAGAGACCTGGATTGATTTCCTGGCTCCTGCCCTTTTCTGAGCACATTCCTGGTTCTTACTGGTATTTGGAGAGTGGAGCACCAGATGGGAGCTCTCCATCTCTCTGCCTGTCAAATAAAATAAATTTTTTTAAAAAATGTTAAGTGTATAAAAACTAAAAGCTTTATTGATTTAACTTGCCTAATTTAATTTGTCATCTTAAAATTCAGATTTCAGTTAATTTTTTAATATACTCATAGAGTTGTAGAATCATCTATACCATCTAATTTTAGAACCCCCAAAGAGAGAATTTGTATCCATTAGTGGTCACTCCCCATTCTCTCTGCCCACTTCAGTCATCCCCCAGTCCCTGGCTACCACTAACCAACTTCCCGTCTCTACAGTTTTGGATATTTCATAAAAATGGAAGCTTATGATATGTGGGATTTTTATGTCTGATTATCTTTCACTCAATATGATTTTTCGAGGTTCACCCATTTTTTGTAGAAGGTACTTCATTCTTTCTACTGCCACATAAAATCTCCTTGTCTGCATATGCTGCATTTTGTTACCTATTCATCAAGTGGAGCACATCTGAGTTGTCCCTAATTCTTGGCTCCTGTGAATAGTGCTGCTGTGACCCATCCTGGGCAAGTTTTAATATGTTCATGCATTTCTTTTCCCTTGGATGAATATTTCAAAGTGGCTGCGCCAATTTACATTTCTACCAACAATGAATGAGAGTGACAGTTTCACCCACATTCTTGCCAATACCATTTGTTTTAAATTTTCACCATCTTTGTGCTTCATGGTTTGGGTTTGTACCTCCCTAATGACTACCATTGTTGATCAGCTTTTCAAATGCCAATGGGACATTTGTGTGTTTTCCTTAGAGAGAGGTCTATTCACATTCTTTTGTTCATTTTTAGTTGGATTGTCTTCTCATACTAAGTTTTAAGAGTTATTTATATATTCTAGATACAAGTTCCTTATAAGAAATGTAATGTGCAAATATTTGTTGGGTTATGGTTTCACTTTGTAGTGAAATCTTGTATTTCAATGTATCTGTGTTTTCTTTTTTCACTTGGTTTTGGAAATCATATCTAGAAAACAATTCACAATTTTATTCCTAATTTTTTTTTCTAAGAGTTTTATTCCTTGTTTTAGGCCTCAAGTCCATTTTGATTAAGTTTTTCATATGATATGAAGTAGGGATTGAGCTTTATTCTTCACTGGGCAATGGCTGAAGAGGTCATTCTTCCCCTTTGAATCATCTTGGCACCTTTGTTGGAAATCAGTTAACTATTTGGTTGATTTTAACAGTGTATTTACTGGGATTTTCTTCTGGAATGTTTAAAAAATTATTAATACAATGCCTTTGCTTGTTATTAGGTCCACTTGGATTTGACATATTTCTTCCTGAGTGAGTCCTGGTACTTTGTCTTTCTTGGAATTTTTCATTTCATCTAGATTATTTGTTGGCACAATCTTATCTGCTTTTACAAAGGAATTGTCGGCACCTGGATTTTAGTCTTATTGCATAATTCCTTGATTGATAAATGCCCACCAATGTTTTAGTAAGCCAACTTAATGTATTAGGAAAATATCTAATTAATTGTAAAGTTATCCACGTGATTAGTTTGCAATTTTCCAAGGATTGAGACAATTAAGTTTCTTCCTAGCTCCTCATTGATTGAATATCTGCTGAGAGACTCGAGGTCATGCAGTGACCCTGAATCCCACACCTTTGGTCACCAGGATGCCCTTGGAATCCCTGGGAACTTTCTGGGCTGTTTACCTCACTGAATTACATTTAGGACTCATGGTCAACTTGGGCCATGGTTGCTGGTTTTTTCCTTGGTGAATTTCCTTATGAATTGAAAGAAGATGGGTAAATCTGTGGTCTCTCTAAGGGTCCCGTGAATGTAGGACAGGTTACAGAGTTTGGTCCAGTCCTGGATTGCCTCTGTCATGTCGCTAGTTGTGCTGTTTCTTTCCATTTCTGCATTCCAACCCCTTTCCCTCTGCTCAGAGCGGAATCTCTGGGCAACAGAAACTGAAAAATCACTGACAGGCTCGCTCCATCTGCCTGTTACAGATCTGAAGTTAGTTTAGATGCGTCTTGAATGGAGACCATGCTTCGTTCCCTAGTGAAGCACAGTGCCTGGTGCGGAGGTTTTCAGTCCACAGCAACTCCAAACCCGTTTTACTGAAGTTCAAGTGTATCATTTGATTTCTCTTTCTACTAAGTACATCCTCAGGTTCTCCTCTCCTTTGTAAATGTTAGTTTTCAGCAATTCCCCTGTACTGTTTATATTGACATCTTAATGTACTTTTAGTCATTATATGATAATCAAGGTTATTTCCACTTGAAACATTTTCTAATATGGAATGAAAGAGTCTAGATGGGTGAAAAGACAGGTGGTATTTTTATTAAAACAAAAATAATATAATCAAGGAAAAAAAAAAAACACACAAGAAAATCCTAACTAAATCTGACTCTGCCTGTGGGTAGATTTGTATTCCTGGGGCCCATATCATTGGTGACTTAGGCACTGGACCTCTCTAGGATCTTGGAAAAGAAGATCCCTAGAGGAAGTAAGACCAGTCAAGTGTGCAGTGGACATCTCTATAGCCTGTTACTTTCTTCGTGAAGTTCATGTTTCTTTCCTGGAATTTCATATTTTTACCTTGATTTAGGCTTGGGTTTCATTCAGGTTTACTCAATGGTTGATTTGTGGCATTCAGCAAATCTGACTGGGCACCTGTTGGATATGGAGCAGTAGCTTGGCCAAGCTTGGCTTGACAGAATGGTCTCTTCTTCTAAGGAGCTTCCACTCCAGCAGGAGAGGCACGTTTTCTGCCGTGAATGCCACGTGGTCACAGAGCTCAGATGCAAGGAGAAGGAGGACGAGAGCTATCTGTGTCCACGGAGCTGTGGCTGCAAGGCCATTTTTCAGCCAACCCAACTGCACTTCTCTCTAGTGGAGTCCAGCTTCTTGTGGAGATGCTAATCTTTGTCCAGGGGGTTAGTCTTAATCGCCAGCCCCTGGTTCTGGTTGGCTGTGAGTTTCTTGACAAATATAAGGAAAAAAATCCTAACACGTTTTTAAAGATTGTGCTTTGTAGCACCGGCATTGCCACTCTGACAGGAGCTAATAACCTTGCTCACTCATCTCCTCCTCTCCCTCCATGAAAAAGGAGCCACCTTAGAGCATGTATGTGTTCCCTGGAGCTTTCTGTGTGTCCAAATAATGTGCTTGTTTGCTCTATAACATAGACAGCCCACACATATCCTCCGAGGTTCAGGCTTTGGAGGGGACCAGACTAGTTATGAACTCATTAAAAATGTAAGATAGCTGAGTGCAACTGGAGTGCCTTCATTGTAAATGTTAGAAACACTCCCTAAAGAGTCATTTCTAAGTATGATAATGAAAGAGTAGCATTTTGTTCAAATGAAAGAGTGCACATTAATTGTGGGTTCATTCTCTATTTATTTGCTGTGTGACAAGTGAGATGCTCCAGGTAACACAAGGAGTTCAATGGACAGATGTCCGAAGCCTTGGAAGGAAACCGTCTAGAGAACTAAGTAGATGGACAGAGTGTGATGGCGATTCCACCTCAAAGGCACTGTTGTGTAACTCCAACAACCTTCATCACTGTACATTCTCTTTTCCCCAGTCACTTTTATTTAACAATAAAATCAATTCTAAGAATCAAACATAAAAGTGATGATAGATGCTACAAAATACTCTTAGACAAGATGGACAGTGGTTAGAGCCATATAATGAAGATGCAGCCTGCTGCCATCCACTTGTCAATCTTTTATCATTTCAGTTTCTTCATGCAGCCTTCCACTGATTGTTATAATTAGGGGGTAATTCCTTAAAAGTCCTCCTTCCCACTCCTTGCAATATACCATACATTTAGCAATTATTTGGTCCTCAGAGTTTTTAAAGTGTTCCATCCCATGTGTCTTCTAGGTTTGTCCAGTGTCCCCCTACATGTAGACAGATTGTGTGTGTGTGAGTGTGCTGGTTCCGAGTCCTAGCTGCTCCACTTCTGATCCAGCTCTCTGCTATGGCCTGGGAAAGCAGTAGATGATGGCCCAAGTCCTTGGGCCTCTGCACCCATGGGGGAGACCTGGAAGAAGCTTCAGGCTCCTGGCTTCAGATCAGCCCAGCTCTGGCCATTGCAGCTGTTTGGGGAGTGAACCATCGGATGGAAGACCTCTCTCTCTCTCTCTCTCTCTCTCTCTGCCTCTGTAACTCTGCCTTTAAAATAAATAAATAAATCATTTTAAAAAGAGAAATCTTTTAAAAATTGTGTTGTCCAAAGAGAACAGATCAGTATGTAGATGAATGAGTCTTGAACAGATACTTTTATTCTCAATTCTGCATTTTTTCTATCATGTTCTGCCTTACAAATCATCTCAGTTCACTGGATTCTAGTAAGCACGTAGGATGGCAGCTCTGACTCTGTCTTCGTTTCAGGCAGAGAGATTTGCATTGCTCATCAACCTTGACAGCTGGAGAAGAATCTTAGGGGAAGGCAGTTGCCAGAAAATCTCAGGCAGAGAAGCAGAGGTTACAACCTGGACTTCATGATGGATGTTCCTGCAAGAGGCAGTAGCAGAGAGTAGGTGAGGGATATCTGATAAAAGAAAAATGAGACTCTGTTTTCCAATGAGCAGAACTCAATGCAACATTATCCCGGGTCTATAAACAGCCTGTTAACATGGAACTTTTCCCGAGATCGTTTCACTGAAAGACTCTAGGAAGTCAATGGATTTTTAGCAGAGCAAAGTTCCAGGAAGGTGGTAGGTCACATGTGACTCTGGTTCCCTGTAGGTATGGCTGTCCATTTTATGGGATCAGGGTGGTAAGAAAATGGGCTGAGAGATATGGGATGTGTTCAGAGAAGAAAGGGCTACTGGAGCCTTCTCAGGAAACAGGAGAATCCATACCCAGAAGGTGAGGCTGAGCCTTTGAAGGGTCTTCAGCAGGAAGCAGGCAGGTTCCCACTTTTGAATATTCGTTCTGGGGGAGCTGAGAATATTCTCAGCTCAGAATATTCGTTCTTCTGGCCAGCAGGTGCAGGCACTGGGGGAGCTGAGAGAGGTGGCAGGAAATAGTTAACCAGTCCCAGCAGTCGTGGGAAGGCGAAGACGAGGCCCTGAAATAAAGCTCTGGCTTTTCCAGTGCTTCTGGAAAGAAAGACTCAGGTTAGCGAATTTGCAAGCACAACCAACACTTGGAGGGCAAGATTCGGGACATAAGGATTTTCTTTTGAGTGAGAATATGGACAATCTGCCTGTCTTACAGGGTTCCTAACTGTTCCCAAATATTACTCCTGCTTTTCTGGTCGATTGCTGTATCAGTCAGAGCCTGGACTGCAGCTTCACGTCCCCCATACCTTCTGCTTGACCTTGTTCTAATAGAATGCTTCTGTCAGGGGTCGCTGAGCTGTGAACAGCCATTTCCACCTAGTGCAAAGGCCCGAGTGCTGAGCTTTGGGGATTTTATGCTCACTTTTCACCTGCTTTCATGACTGTCAGGCCATCAGCTGTCACATCTCAAGATTCCCAGTATGCCCACCTCTGATGATTTCAAAAGAAAGGTGAATTCATATCGGGCTTTGTGAGTGTCTGTGAGGAGTGCCTAAAGAAGGATCGGATTTGAAGCCTCTCAGATCACATCTTGACCTAATCATTTAAACGCGTTAATCTGATAAGTTGCATAATAACGCTGCTCTTTATACTCACAGATTCCCATTTGTACCTTCCTTCTTATTCATACCAGCAAAACAGAAATCCTCTCACAAGTTTATGGGCCAGAGCACAGATATTTATTTCATGATTTGTAGTTTCCATGATAAATGCCCAGACAGCTCCCTTTGCATGGTCATTCCGAGGTCAGAGGGAGCAAGAGTGTCACCCTGAAAGTTGTCCAGAAACGTGCCTTCATCAGAAACGTAGGAAAGGTTTGACACTAAGTGCCAATTAAAATATGGCCATGGGGGGGGGGGGGCACAATCATGGCAGATACAATCTGAATTAGTTCAAATTAAGTACTGTGGTTGTGAGAAATGGTTTAGTTAAACCAGAGCCTAACTTGGGGTGAGGAACATACTCTGCATCTCCCTTTGTCTTTGGCTCCCTGGATCACAGCACACTTGCACCTGTGACTAAATTGCCTGATGCGGCATGTACTAAGATCAAGCATGAGCACATCTGAGCTGGCCTGTTGCTTTGGAGAAATACACTCTGTAGCTCTAAGTCATGGAACTTGACTTTACAACACCTGTTTCCATGCACTGAAGAAATCAGGATTAAACACTGAAAAAGGACCTGAGTTTGGTGCAGTGGTGAAGATTCTCCTGCTGCCCACATCCCATTGTGGAATACCTGGCTTCTGGTCATGGTTCTGTTCTCAACTTCAGCTTCTGCTGATGTACACCCCGGGGAGCAGCAGGTATTGGCTCATGCAAATGAGTCTCTGCCACTCACATGGGAGACCCAGATGGAGTCCTTGACTCCTGGCAATTTAGAAGTGAACTAGCAGATGGGTGTTCTCTCTCTCTCTCTGCCTTTCAAGTTATGTGTTTGTGTGTGTGTGTGTGTGTGTATTTGTATATGTATACATATATATTGTATGTAGATACATATATATTGTATGAAGATACATATATATATAAATGAATGGTAAAAATTCTCTGTAAAAAGAAAAATATACAATATCAGTCAACAGATCCCAGATTCTTGGCTTCTGAAACTCAACATTCCTTCATTTTTCAGATTTTTTCCTTAAAATCTGGCCACCAGGCTAAATGCTTTCCCTGGCATACTTTTTAAGTGAGCCCATTTATGGAGTTAACATTAACCATCAGAAGGAATGTGAGATGTCATGTTGCAAATTATTACAGACAGATGTAGTCTTATGAATGAAAACAAATGTTTAAAAGCAAGCTCTGATGTCCTTTTCTTCTGAGGAGCACCCTTAGTTTTTCATTTTTCCTAAAAGGCTCTAATTCATGGACTAGATTAATCAGTCAGTGGAGAGACAGAGAGGCAGGGGGACTATTCTGAGACAGTGAGCAGCTAACAACAGTGGTTAACCTATAGGAGGCCTCCTCCAGGTCCCTGTGTTGTACTTGCATGGATTCATCAGTGCGACAAGCCAGACACCCAGCAGTTGTCATATGGCAAGCCCACGTGGGCCAGCAGCAATTCTGTCAGACTGCGCTGGTGGAGAGTTTTTGAGATGCTGGGAATGGAAACAGGAGCATCCGTGGGTTTGTGGCGAGCGGGAGTGGGTTTGCTTTTCGGAGCAGTACAATGGGCTCCTTTCCAAGCCAGTGGAAGAGGCTAGCAATGATGACACTGAACCCAAAGAATGGTGTGTGGGGGCCACCCATGCAAAGGACCATCGGGCCTTCAGTAGCAGCCATGCTCCTGGGTGACCATTGCCACATTCCTTGAGGTTTTGGGAAGTCAATTAATAGCATCCCTCCATCCTCTATGTTTTGAGCAAATAGGGAAATGGATGTTGGGTTGTTAGGCCTCGATACCTGGTGTGTTACTGAGAAAGGCAGTGTGGGGAACTCAGCAAGTGTGGCCTAGCCAACAGCTGCTCAGCGTGCACCTGATCCCAGGCAGCAGGTGGACCAGTGGCATAGGGTTGTGAGTGGGGAACAGAGCACAGAAGACAGCGCTCCAGTGTCCTGAGCAAAGACAAGCATGTGAGAGGAGAAAACTGTCCCCCTTATTTCAAAAAGCTGAAAAAAGAACATGATTTCTCCCCAACGACTGACCTCTCCCACTGCTTTTAGATGGGAGAGGCTTGTGCAGCAAGAAAATCTTTCATTAGGTCAGAAACATTGAATTAAAGAAAAGGGGAGGATAAATGATATAATAATTATTTGGGGAAATGCTTGCATCAAGGTGTAGGAAACTTAAAATGCTTTGGACACGAACCTTAGCCAGTTTAAATTAGTCCCAGGGAGCTCAGATAATCACAAATTCAATTTGGTTTAATCTAGAATTAAGACTTTTCTTATTCTCTGATTAGGCCATAAATAAATAGGCCAGAGTAAATTTTTCAGTGATTGGACCTTAATTATAAAAGAGGGAAGAAAAATAGGAAACAAAGTAGAGTGAAAGAGGGGCAGAAATATCTCACTAGTATGCTAATAGATAGACTAAACGAAACAGTCAATATGTGTTAACTGGACCATGCTTCGAAAAAAAAAAATGCCCTAGCTAGCATCCAATATCAAGGAGAATGGACTCTTTTGGCCAAGAATCACTTTTGGTTATTTTGATTAGGAGGTCCTTGTTCTTTTTCAGGTTACAAAATCCAGGTCAGTAAGGGTCAAGGCCAAGAAGCCTACCCCTATATCTGCAGTCTGATGAAAATATGGGGGTCAAAATACTTGTAAATAAAGCAGTAGTGTCATTGGGTATGAGCTCACTACAAGCCTGCTCACTACCTATGTCTTTAATGCCCTGTCAAGAGAGACTGTCCAATTAATTGTTCTTTAGGACCCTTGAAGAGTTATTTTCCTTGCGGTCTCTGCAATGTCCTTATCTAATCAGCAGATCACTCGAGTCTTCCAAGCCTTTATCATCTATGCCACCAAAATGTCTACCTTTATATCATGGTCAAGTCACCCCATATTTGTGGGCAGTAAATAAAAACAAGAAAATGAAGTAAATCTTGTCCTATTTATGGTGTCAGCTGTGTCTGATATTCTTTGTTTCCCTTTCTTAGAAACAGAAGTGGTTGAGTTAAGCTTTAGCTGTGGATTTAGAGGAGTATAGTACACACCAAAATATGATGTGTTATTCATAAAGTTTGGAGAAATAAATAATCCTGCGTATATGATGATGATGGTATCTGAGTATTCACTAGGAATCTAATAAATGTCTTATCTCATTTAATAAACCTAGTTCATTTCCAGTCATAATTATCAAGATATAAAGCCAGCTGAGATAACTATGAAACTTTACATGGTAATAAATGTTGCTATTCAAATAGATTTGCATGCCCTGAATTGAAATGAGAACTATCATCTCGACAGTTAGAAACATATTATGCTGCCTAAAAGCACCTCTAATCTGGGCTACTGCAAACGTCTCACCATGTAATAGCCAGGTTATTTTTAGTAAAGAGAATTGAACAGATGAAGACGGTCATATGGTCCTAAATTAAATCTGTTAAGAGTGCATACAAGTGAATCACTGTATATCTGTAAGTCTTTATTTGTCCCATTGTTTAAATTCTGTGAAATGAGACCAAAAAAGTCATTGCTGTTTAAATCGTGCTATCACTGTGATGCGCCTACAGCAAAGCTGTCAACACTTAGCAATATAATTGAAGGCGTCTTGTGGTTTAGAAATCATTTGGTGACTGGAAATTGTGAAGGGACAAATGGCTTGTGTGGCGTTCAATGTGTGTTAGCATGGTTGCACCCAACATGGAGGAGCTCTTGATAAATAATCATGGTGGCTGACATTGTCAGAAACTCCACAAAACTGCAGTTCAGTAGAGAAAGAATTGTTTCGTTTAAAATGAGGTAGATTTTTTTTCTTTTAAAAAGAAATATGCTTTTTTCTCCTTGTGATCATTTTCATGGAGAAGGAATGTATGGTGTTGAGTAGTAAATGGTGAAATGCTTGATTTTTGTGACATGCAATGCATTTTAGTGGTGGAATTAAGTTAGATGCTAAGTTATGCTTTAGAAGCTATAGAGAGATCCCAGTCCTGGGGAGGCGCTCCAAGGCCAGCTGAAACACTGTTCACAGTGGTGGCCCCGGCTCAGCAGTCTCACATCATCTGTAACCGGGTAAAGTGTTGTTTATGCAGCAGTGTCATCACTGGGTGTGAGGAGTTTGTTCACTTTGGAGGTGGCCCTTTGTGTGGGGTTGTGTATAACGCAAAATAAATATATGTGTCCACGTCTTCCTACCAGTAGACAAACATAACGCAAAGCACTACAGTCATCCCTCGAGTGGCATGATCTGTGCGGTGGTAGTAGTAACAGCTTAAAAAGGTCTCCACACTCATTACCTCATGCATAATCTTACCTGATCCTGAGCTTTTATGACTCAAAATTTACAGATGGGGTGGTGAGGTATATGAGTGTTAAATTTCTGAACCTGAACTCTAGTGAAATTGTGTCTGGGGCTTAGATTTTTTTCGTCTTTTATTGGGATATTCTTTCTTTCTTTTTTTTTCTTTCTTTTTTTTTGACAGGCAGAGTGGACAGTGAGAGAGAGAGACAGAGAGAAAGGTCTTCCTTTTGCTGTTGGTTCACCCTCCAATGGCCGCCGTGGCCAGCGCGCTGTGGCTGGCGCACCGGGCTGATCCGATGGCAGGAGCCAGGAGCCAGGTGCTTTTCCTGGTCTCCCATGGGGTGCAGGGCCCAAGCACCTGGGCCATCCTCCACTGCACTCCCTGACCACAGCAGAGAGCTTGCCTGGAAGAGGGGCAACCAGGACAGAATCTGGCGCCCCGACCAGGACTAGAACCCGGTGTGCCGGCGCCGCTAGGCGGAGGATTAGCCTAGTGAGCCGCAACGCTGACCGGGGTATTCTTTCCATAATACTTTTTCACATACTATGATTATACAACAGCATGTATTGAGTATTAACAATATATGTAGACTTTTGCTAAGTATTTTATTTAACTGTTAGTCCTGTGAGTTACATACAAATATTTCCACATTACAAATAATGAATCTCATGTTCAGAAACTTCCCTATCATAGCCAGAAATGGTAATTAGATCTGAAACAAAAGTCAATCAGATTCAAAAGTCCAAAGACACTGTCTCATGCCTTGTCATCCTCATTGCTGTGAAATCAGTACTTAAACAGAATTATATTCATAAATGGTATTGCTATAGTTGAAGGTTTTATGAAATTGCACAGAAGGAGTTAACTCTTTGTGGATTAATGATCAGTGTCTGACAAATTGTCTTGTTGGGGACACGTGTTACAGGGATCAATCCAGGGGGAGGTGGTACCTGGTACTCTTCTCCCCACTGAGAATCCTACTTTACCTCCTGAAGCCTTGCTCTCCCTGTCCTCTGGATTCCCACTTATTTCTCTGTTGGACACAGCCTTTCCGGAAGTCTAGCTCAATCATCTCTCTCTTATGTCCACAAAGAATCTACACGTTAATTATGTCTTTGGTCACTCTAATTCTTCTGTTTGAAAGTCATGTTCATTGTTGTATCTTGAGTCATGATGGTCAGTTGGATTGATGAATGAGCCCCCAGAATGCTTGACTAATCCAGTGTGTTAGAAAAGACACTATGCCCATTTCCAAGGACAGGCCTTAGGGAATGGGAAGTTTCTACTTCATCCCTGTCCTATCTGGATGGTTACTCTTGGAAAACTGCCACCCTACCTAAGCAAGTCCTGGGAAGGCTCTCATTGACCTTCCCTGGCACTGGGCATCCATTTGTCAGCCATGCAGGCAAGCTGCCTTGAAAGTGAACCCTTCACCCACCACTGAGTCCTCCAAGCCATCCCCCAAGGACAGAGTTGAATATAACCCTCCAAGCCCTACACATACTGCTGATGGAAGTTTTATAAAATGTAGTCATATTTTCCAACAGCATGGACTTCAGCTACTCCATGTTATAAAATAAGGGAAAACCCTTGCTTGGATGATCAACAAATCCATGGATAAAGTGGATAGCCTTTAATGAAAATGCAAGCAAGACTCAAGATGTAAAAATTCAAGATATGTATAAGCAGCTGAACAGGAGAGCCATGTGAGTACTTGGGCAACGGGCCAGGATTTTCTTAGGGAACATTTCTACAGTTACCCTAACATGTGAACAAAGCATCAACATATGGCTCAGAGCTCCATAAAGCATGATATTAACACCTTCTCATGGGAAATCCAGCTTGGTTTGGGGCATGTGAAGTGCTTGGTTAACAGCACAGTTCCATACTACTGCAAGGCAATGTCATGGCCATTGTTTTTATTCTCATTTTTATCCTCTAAACATGGGCTAGAACTTACCAAATCTTTTGTACCTCTGCTGCTTCCCTGTATGCCAGCTAGAGGTATTAACAACTTAGAGGCTTTTAATATTAATATAATATCAAAATTGGGAGTGAAAAATATTAGCAAAGACCATACTAGGAGTCTTCATAAGATCTTTTCATTATTTGCCTTCTACTAGTTTTTCTCCAAGTAATTTATAGAAATGACTGGACTAACAGAAACATATGAATGGTTAATCCCCTTATATAGACTGTAGTGCTCTATGTCTTTTCCATAGTACTAACTGTATCAAGACTTTCAGTTAAGTGTTCAGATAAAAGTCTGAAAAAACGTTTGTGTTCTAAGAAATCATGGGAGATAAATTTAAGTTAGAAAAGGGTATTAGGAAAATGTGTTTTTGTTTTTCTAAAATTGAGTTTAATGTGTCATTAGAAACAGAAATTTTCTGGTTACATCTGCAACTTATTTCTTAATACATAGCTTCCAAATGATTATATTACATTATATTATCTCTTTGAAATTTTGGAAGAGTGACTCCAGGGAAGTGTTCAAATATTCATATATTTAAACTGGAAATTATGTCTACATTTAAAAAATAGCCTGAGCACTTGGCAACTAAAGTCGTATATTGAATTACCATTTCTCAAACCTGCATCTTCTGAAGGTCCTTCTCCTTGTGTGTAAAATGGCAGTGACATGGACAGACACAAAGGTGCGCCCACCCTCCATGATCTCCCACCGCCTTTAATCTCACTTCTGTGAAATCTTCCCCCCTGAGTGTGAGCGGGGCCTGCATTTCCTTCCTAGGAGGATAGAGCAGAGTGGGTGGGGGCTCCATGGCTCCCGTGGTGATGGTCTCTGAGACTTCTCTTGACCATGTTCCATCCGTCTGCATGGTCGGAGACATGAGCAGATCTCCTTGCTGCTTGCTGAAGTCGGCTTCCAGGCAGAGGAAGCTGGCATGGCTAGGAACACCGGGAAGCCTTCAGCCAATAGGCAGCCAAAAGGCCACATGGGATTGAACTGGGCCGGCTGCCTGAGAGAGCATGGAGCTGGCTCCTCCCTGGTTGAGAGTCAGAGGAGACCTCAGCCCATGTTGGCTGAGCCTCTGAGCAAGGACCCTAGGCTGTGGCCAGACTGCTGACCACAGAAGGTGCAAGAACACATGGCGTGTTGAGATAGCCATTCTCTTTGTGATTGTTACCACATTATAAAATAAAAATGAGACGCAGTCACACGTATATTTTCTAAGATAAATGTATGTGGCAAACCTTTCAATAATAAAGGCTTCAAAAGAGCAAAACCTACATGATTCTGGCAGTAGCTGCCAGAGAAACAAGACTTAGGCAAAAGGATCTCAGGAACTTAAAGATATTGGTAAAAACTTCAATTTCCACATCCTTCCTCAGCAAAACCTTAACTCAGTGTTTGCTCCTAGTTGTCCCAAGTGCAGTAACTAATTTCTTGGCCCACAGCGGAGCAGGGCGGGATCAGACATAGTGGCACAGCCACTGACAATGTTTCTATGAAGGAGGAGAAGTATGCAGGGGAGGGGAACAGGAGAGAGGAGTGAGGAAGGCAAATGAGTTCTCAAAGATGCAAGTTACTCTTCTACTTGAGGGTGAGGGCAGAACATTTTGAAGTCGTTTTCAAGGACATCCTATATTTCAAGGTAAAACAGTACATAGGAAATGTCTGTTCATTTGACATATATTTTTTTAAATCATATCTGAAAAGTGAATAAGGAAATGGATGCTTTTATGATAAATTGACTTTGTTACTTAATAAACTTATAACCTTGGATGTATCTCCTAGCATTAAGCCTTCTTGTTTTCATCTATAAAAATGGGCATAGTGGTGCCTACCTTGCTTTGTTTCCATGCAACCTAGAGATGAAATATGTGCAGTATTGACCATGGCTCCTGGCAAGCAGCATATATATTCATTATAGGTAGCTCTTTTTAGAAAGCTAAATCACTACATACATATTAAATGTAATCTGCTGAAGTCAGCATGGAATGTGTAACACACTTTGTCAAGATTTCATCAAAATGACTAATGCTTTCTAAAAACTTTAGAGTTTTGTGATCAACTTTTAATACTTTAAAAATTCTTGAACCTATAAATAGGGAATTATTTCTGATGCATTATAAATACAATTATATTTTTGTCTTGCAAAAAGCTTATTTATCTCCCTCTATCTCAACACCCCTATGCAGGAGAAAGAAATAACTTGTTGACTTTCTTGGTCATAGTATTATATCATTATGTCTTTATGTACTCTGTTGATTTTGTTATTACAACAAAGTTACTTTAATGGTTGTAGTAGTGGGTATTTGGCTTGAAGGGAAATGTCTTAAAATTCACAGTAATAGCGACTTGATTGGGATGGGAGCTTGGTTTTCTATCCTATGAAAGTCCAGGAGGGTGACTTAGGGATGCCATGGCACCCACAGTGTGAGGGATCAGACTCTGTGGTGTTACTCTGCTGGGTGTATCCTTGAACTCAGGATTCAAGATGTACCACGTCCCTTACACACAGCACCGCAGGAACATCATTGGAGGGAATAACCAAACAGGAACGTTCACGGATGGTCTCATGGCAAAGACACCAACTGGAAAACTGTTTATTCACATGTCAATCTGCCTTTGCAAGAGCAGGGAAAGCCAAGTAACAGACCCTAAGGTCTGGCTTTAGCACAGTAATAAGAAAAGATATGTTGGAGAAGGCATGAGAGACAGAGTTGTGCCTGGAACCCCTCCCCTAGTTCCAAGCAACACAGCACGGAGAGCAATGCTTCCTGACTGAGAGAAGAAGACAGAAGAAGTCCTGGCTCAGTGCAGGCCCTCCATGGTGATACCCAGTGCTGGGCAGAGCCCGCAAACTGAACCTCCGCACCACGAGAGCTGGGAGTCCAAGGGCTGATGTCTAGTACCCCTCCCTCAGCCTCAAGCAGCACAGCAGGAAGACACCCCCCGGGGTGGATTGGGCGAGAGTGAGCACAGCACCAGATATTGCAGATGCACCGTGGGCTTCTAAAGAAGAGACCTAAGCACACGGCATCTCAAGTTCAAGCCAAGAGAGACTTCCTCTAGCAAGGAAAGAGTGGACAGGAGGCCCTGGCGGTTCCCACTCATCCATGGACACCTGAAGCACTTATCGCTGGAGAGCCGTGGGGAGTTGCCACGGCTCCACATTACTGCGTTTCCTGGAGAGCGAGCCCAGCCCTCACTGCACCCTCCTCTACCCAGCCTCCTCTTGTAGTGTGGAGGCATCTTTTATTTTTAAGATGTATTTATTTATTTGAGAGACAGAGTTACAGAGAGGCAGAGAGAGAAAGAGAGGTCTTCCATCCGCTGGTTCACTCCCCAAGTGGCCACAACCACTGGAACTGGGTCGATCTGAAGCCAGGAGCCAGGAGCTTCCTTCGAGGTTCCCACACAGGTGCAGGGGCCCAAGGACTTGGACCATCTTGCACTCTTTCCCAGGCCATGGAAGAGAGCTGGGTCAGAAGTGGAGAAGCCGGGACTCGAACTGACCACGTATGGGATACTGGCTTCACAAGTGGAAGCTTAACCTACTGTGCTGATCCATGGAGTCATTCTGAGACTGCCCCACCACAGCCTAGTCCTGTGAAGCAGCTGCTCCAAGTAACTCCACGGTCTCAGCCCTCTGAGCCAGTCAGGAGGTCCTGCTCACCTTCCCACGGCCCTGGGAAGGATTTAAGTGATATACCCCAAATTCCTACTCCTACAGAGGCCCACAGAAAACACTCTGGTAGCCTGACCAACCTCATGATATGGTAGAAGCAGCCAGTAACCCTGCCATCCCCCCTAGGCACCAGGAAGCAAGCAACCAAACCGCCAGCTCTGAGTGGCTCAGGATTCTGAGGTCCCCAGGAAGCACCTGGGAAGCCCTGGCCACACTCAGTCCCAAGAAGCTGTTCATCAGCCTGATCTCAGAAGATCCACCCACTGAGGCCCTGAGAGGCAGGTGCTGTGCCTTCCTCACACGCTCTTGAACTGGACAGTAGCAGACTGTCCTTCCTGAGCAGGTCAGCTTCCAGAGGCCCTGTGGAGTAACCTGTGCCTCCCTCGAACACTGATAAGCACACCATCTGGGCACATGGGCATGGTCTGGCCTCTCTGCAGCCAACAGCCACTGACAAGCACCCTACCCCACTACTGGGCAGACTGCACCACCCAACCTAGGCCCAGAGATTAAAACCCTACCCTCATCTGATTCACAGAAACTGATGGGTTTCCCACAGCCATAGCTAGGTATACCACACAGAGAGCTGCTAGCAAACCTGCCCTGTGTAAATGAGCTACATCCCAAGTGGCAGTGTAGTCCCACTTCCTCTGTAGCCTGGACCACTGAGACAGTCACAGACAGCATCAGTGCTGATTATGGCTGAAGAAGCCACACTGAAGCAATCACCTGGAACCAAAACCAGCACAGCATTTCCCAACCAGTACCCCAGGGCAAACCACCATCATTCCCAACCAGTACCCCAGGGCAAACCACCATCATTCCCAACCAGTACCCCAGGGCAAACCACCATCATTCCCAACCAGTACCCCAGGGCAAATCACCATCATTCCCAACCAGTACCCCAGGGCAAACCACCATCATTCCCAACCAGTACCCCAGGGCAAACCACCATCAGAGTCTTTTACTATGAAAACCACTCCATAAAAATGGTTAGAGGCAGCTGACAAACCAGATGCATAAAAACCAATGTAGAAGCATAAGAAACATAAAAAAATAAGGTAACATGACACCTCCAAAGGAACATAATAACTCCCTAAAAAAAGACTATAAAGAAATGCAATTGACAAAGTATCTGGCAAAGAACTCCAAAGAATAACATTAAGGAAAGTTGAGGCACAAGAGAATACAGGCAATTCAATGATACTATGGAGACAATTCATGACACAAATGAGAAATTGTGCAAAAGAGATAGTGTTCATAAGGAGAATTAATCAGGGGCAGGTGTTTGATGGTAGCAGTTTGGATACCACTGGAGATGCCTGCATGCCATATCAGAGTGTCTGGGTCTGATTCTCCGCTTCAGTTATAATTCCAGCTTCCTGCTAATGTGCGCTCTGGCAGGCAGCTGGTAATGGCTCAAGTAGTTGTGTGTCTGTCACCCACATGGGAGATCTGGATTGAATCCTGGGCTCCTGATTTTGTCCTAGCTATTGAGAGCATTTGGGAAATGAACAAGCAGTTAGAATACCTTTCTCTCTATCTGTCCCCTTGTCTCTGTCTCTGTGCCTTTCACATAAAATGAAAATAAGAATTTAAAAAACAGAACCAGAAGTTGGGCCTTGTGGCAATGTTGATTGGGCTGCTGCTCAGAACACCTATATCCCATCAGAGTGCCGGGGATTGAGTCCCAACTCAGCTTCTGATCCAGCTTTCTGCTGGTGCACCTGGGAGGCACCATGTGATGTCCCTTATTCTTGAACCCCTGCCATGTGGGTGACCTGGTTGGAGTTCCTGGCTCCTCGCTTCAGCTTAGCCCAACCCTGGCTGTGTGGACAACTACAGAGTGAGCTAATGGATGAAAGATCTGTCTCTCTCTCCTCTCTCTCTCTCTCTCTCTCTTTCCCATTTCACTCTGCCTTTCAAATAAAAAAAAAGCTGGTTTTTTTTTTTAAATGAATCAAATAGAGTCTTGGAACTCAATGGCTCAATAAATTAAACAAAAAATTTAGTTGAACCATCTCAACAGCAGGATTGAGCTGGCAAAATAATTTCTGAGCTTCAAGAGAAGTTTTTTGAAACAATCCTGTAAGATAAAAGCATTTAAAAAGGAGATAATTAGAGAGAATGGAGAAAGACTTTTAGACTTATGAGACACCATAAGGGAGCAAACATTAACATTATGAGTGTCTCAGCAAAAGAGAAGGGAAAAGGCATAGAAAACCTATTCAATGAAGTCATTGCTGAAAACTTTCCAAGCCTTGGGAAATAAGTAGATATTCAGGTCCAGGAAGTCCAAAAGACCCCAAAAAGCTTTGACCAATAAATATCCTCTCCAGGGTATATTACAATCAGACTGCCAAAAATACAAAGAATTCTAAAAACAACACCAAAAAAAAAAATCTGGTCACTTATAAGGGAATGCCCATTAAAAGATTCCAGGCCAGGAGATAAGGGGGTGACGTAGTCACAGTCCTAAAGAGCGGAAAAGTAGCCAGCCAAGAATATCAGACCCAGCAAAGCTATCCTTCAGGAATGAGGGGACAGTAAAGACTTCCATGACAAGCAAAAAGTGAAGCGTTCATGGACACCAGACTGGCTTTACAAAAGATGCTTAGGGGAGGCTTTTGTCTGATACAAAAGGGTGACAGCTACTGTCACAAACGCAGGCGTAAGTCTATCTCAGTAGTAGAGCAGACACACACAAGAGACAGAAAACAGTGATCCAATGACTCACATTTTAACTTTATGTTTTTCTAGATTGATTTACTATATATTTAATGAAGTATTTTCCCACCTGTTTTGTAGGGTTTTTTTGTACTCATTAGTTTTTTGTTTTTGTTTTTTTGACAGGCAGAGTTAGAGAGAGAGAGAAAGGCCTTGCTTCTGTTGGTTCACCCCCCAAGTGGCCGCTACGGCCTGCACACTGCACTGATCCGAAGCCAGGAGCCAGGTGCTTCCTCCTGGTCTCCCATGCGGGTGCAGGGCCCAAGCACTTGGGCCGTCCTCCACTGCACTCCCGGGCCACAGCAGAGAGCTGGACTGGAAGAGGAGCAACTGGGACAGAATTCAGCACCCCAACCAGGACTAGAACCTGGGGTGCCAGCGCCAAAGGTGGAGGATTAGCCAAGTGAGCTGTGGTGCTGGCCTTCATTAGGTTTGGACCGTGTAGTTCTGTCAGTATCACAAAATGAATTGGAGAACATTTGAATCTTTTTACGTTTTCTGAAGGAACATCATTGTGCTATTGTTCCTTCTTTCAATGTTTAATAGAATTTACTAGTGAAACTTTTTAGGCCTTTAGTTATATCTGGGGAAGATTTTTTTAAATGAATTTAATTTCTTAAACACATATGGGACTATTCAAAATTGCTTCTCTTTCCATGTCAGTTTGCTGAGTTTTTGAAGAAATATGTGCATTTCACATAAGTTGCCAAAATTTTTTGGCATAAAATTGTTTAACATCCTCTAAAAATACTAAAAATAGAGCTACCCTATGATTCAGCTATTCCATTCCTGGATATATATTCAAAGGAAATGGATCAGTCTGTCAAAACAATATCTACACTCTCATGTTTATGGCAGCACTCTTCACAGTAGCTCAAGCATGGAATCAACTTAAGTATCGATTAAGGATGAATAAATAGGGCCGGCGCCGCGGCTCACTAGGCTAATCCTCCGCCTAGCGGCGCCGGCACACCGGGTTCTAGTCCCGGTTGGGGCGCCGGATTCTGTCCCGGTTGCCCCTCTTCCAGGCCAGCTCTCTGCTGTGGCCCGGGAGTGCAGTGGAGGATGGCCCAAGTGCTTGGGCCCTGCACCCCATGGGAGACCAGGAAAAAGCACCTGGCTCCTGGCTCCTGCCATCGGATCAGCGCGGTGCGCCGGCCGCAGCGCGCCGGCCGCAGCGGCCATTGGAGGGTGAACCAACGGCAAAGGAAGACCTTTCTCTCTGTCTCTCTCTCTCACTGTCCACTCTGCCTGTCAAAAAAAATAAAAATAAAAATAAAAATAAAAAATAAAAAAAAAGGATGAATAAATAAAGAAATGTGGTGTATACAAATAATGGAATACTATGTAGCCATAAAATAGGTTTAAATAATTTGCAAGAATGTAGATGAAAATTGTGTTTGGTTAAATAAGTCAGACACAGAAAGACAAATATATGATCTCTCTCATATTTGTCACATCTTTTTCAAAATAGCTAGAAGAGAGGATTTTTACTGTTATCACAGAAATGATAAATGTTTGAGGTGATAGATATGTTAATTATTTTAATTTGATCATTCTAAAATGTGTACATGTATCAAAATATCACATTGTATCCCATAAATATGTGTAATTAGATGCCAATCAAAATAAATGTAGAACAAGTAACAAAAAAGACTGTTGGAAATTGCCAAGGACACTTTTTTTTTGACAGGCAGAGTTAGACAGTGAGAGAGAGAGAGACAGAGAGAAAGGTCTTCCTTCCATTGGTTCACCGCCCAAATGACCGCTATGGCTAGAGCTACACTGATCCAAAGCCAGGAGCCAGGTGCTTCCTCCTGGTCTCCCACGCAGGTGCAGGGCCCAAGCACTTGGGCCATCCTCCACTGCACTACTGGGCCACAGCAGAGAGCTGGACTGGAAGAGGAGCAATTGGGACTAGAACCCGGCATCCATATGGGATGCCGGTGTCGCAGGTGGAGGATTAACCAAGTGAGCATGGCGCCAGCCCCACCAAGGACACTTTTCCTATGTCCTATTGGCCAATGCTTAGGCACATGACCACCTGGCAACAGAGGCTGGGAAATAGGGACATTTTTTCCAGGGGGTCATGAGCCCAACCATAAATCTGAAATGTTACTACCATAGGAGAAGGGAGGAGATATTGAGAGACAACTGGAAACTCCTACCATAGTGCTAAGAAAAAGTTGTGCTCCTACCTGGATAGCATGTAATCTGTATCTGTGATTTGATAAAATGTAATTTTACTTGAGAGACAGAGAGAGAGCACTTCCAGTCTTCTATTTTACTTCCCCGATTTTTGCAAAAGCTACGGGTGGCCCAGCCTGAAGCTGGGAGCCAGAAACTCAGTCTAGGCCTCCTACATGAGTGGTAGGATCCAGACACTTGAACCACCCCTTGCTACCTCCAAGGCTCTGTATTAGAAGAAAACTGGGAGTCAGGAGCTGGGATTTGAACAAGGTACCCCAATATGGGATGCAGGTGTCTTAACCAGTGTCTTAACTACTGGCCAAATGTCTGCTCCTGCTACAACACTGTAGAGTTTGAAGAGTGTTTTGTGCTGCTGTAATAGGATACCGGAGAATGGGGAACTTGTAGGGAGCAGAAGTTAGTTTCTCACAGTTTTGGAGGCTGGGAAATAAGATCCTAGATCAAGGTAGAGCCCTCGTGACCCAAACACTCGTGCTAGGAAACATGTCTCAACACTATTGCCCTGGAGATTAAGTTTCCAACACACGACTTTGAGTGGATGCATTCAAACCATAGCAAAGAGCATAACACTTGTATATATGTTCTAATAAACACCTTTGTTAAGCTGTAGCTCATGTGTACCTCTGCAAGAAAAGAGAGAGAGAATGGCTCTCTCCTTTTAAGGCTTTAGGTCCCCCAACTATCTTCTGAGAGGTTCTTGACTCATCTCAGCCTCTTCTCCAACATCCCCTGATGTATTATGAGGTTCAGGATTACTAATTGTTTAAGCACTCATACAAGGATAGAGGGAAGACGCAGTTGAAAAAAATCAGGATGATTGCTGGATTTGGGGGAGGCTTTATTTGTTTGATATATTTGGATTCTTCAGCCAGTTTCATTTAAAGAAAATATTCTGTAGGGGCCCCACGCTGTAGTGCAGTAGGTTAATCCTCCACCTGCAGTGCCAGCATCCCATGTGGGCACCAGTTCTACTCCTGGCTGCTCCACTTTTGATCCAGCTCTCTGCTATGGCCTGGGAAAGCAGGAGAAGATGGCCCAAGCGCTTGGGCTCCTGCACCCACACAGAAGACCTGGAAGAAGCTCCTGGCTCCTGGCTTCGGATCAGCGAAGCTCCAACCATTTAGGCCATTTGGGGAATAAACCAGTGGATGGAAGACCTTTCCCTCTGTCTCCCCCTCTCAACGTCTGTAATTCTACCTCTCAGATAAGTAAATAAAATTGTTTAAGGAAAATAAAGAAAGAAAATATTCTTCTTAAAAGAAAATACAATGTAACTTTGAAAACTATGCATTTTTCAGTTTTATCATTTTAGATGAGAAAAATTTAATTCAATTAAGTGGTTTTTTTTTTTTTTGGAGTTCACAGGTAAAACTTTTACTGGATTATTTTTTTTTTATCTTTTATTTAATGAATATAAATTTCCAAAGTACGACTCATGGGTTACAATGGCTTCCCCCCCCATACTGTCCCTCCCACCCACAACCCTCCCCTTTCCCACTCCCTCTCCCCTTCCATTCACATCAAGATTCATTTTCGATTATCTTAATATACAGAAGATCAGCTTAGTATACCTTAAGTAAGGATTTCAACAGTTTGCTCCCACACAGAAACATAAAGTGAAAAATAATAGATGATTTTTTTTAAATGATGATGAAATCAGATCAGACCTATTGTCATGTTTAATCCCAGTGAGAGTCAAGTTGGGAATTGATAATTTCTTTTCTTTTTTTTTTTTTTTTTTTTTACAGAAGATCAGTTTAGTGTACATTAAGTAAAGATTTCAATCGTTTGCACCCCCATAGAAACACAAAGTGAAATATACTGTTTGAGTACTCGTTATAGCATTAAGCCTCAGTGTACAGCACATTAAGGACAGAGATCCTACATGAGGAGTAAGTGCACAGTGACTCCTGTTGTTGACTTTACAAATTGACACTCCTGTTTATGGCATCAGTAATCTCCCTATGCACCAGTCATGAGTTTCCAAGGCTATGGAAGCCCCTTGAGTTCTCCGACTCTTATCTTGTTTAGACACGGTCATAGTCAAAGTGGAGGTTCTCTCCTCCCTTCAGAGAAAGGCACCTCCCTCTTTGAAGACCTGTTCTTTCCACTGGGATCTCACTCACAGAGATCTTTTTGCCAGAGTGTCTTGGCTTTCCATGCCTGAAATACTCTCATGGGCTTTTCAGCCAGATCCGAGTGCCTTTAGGGCTGATTCTGAGGCCAGAGTGCTATTTAGGACATCCGCCATTCTATGAGTCTGCTGAGTATCTCACTTCCCATGTTAGATCACTCTCCCCTTTATTTATTCTATTGGTTAGTGTTAGCAGATACTAGACTTGTTTATGTGCTCCCTTTGACTCTTAGTCCTTTCATTATGATCAATTGTGAACAGAAATTGATGATTTGGAATAGTGAGATGGCATTGGCACATGCCACCTTGATGGGATTGAATTGGAATCCCCTGGTATTTTTCCAACTCTACCAATTGGGGCAAGTCAGCTTGAGCATGTCCCAAATTATACATCTCTTCCCTCTCTTATTCCCACTCTTATGTTTAACAGGGATCACATTTAAGTTAATTTTCAACACTTAAGAATAACTGTGTGATGTTTTGCTACTCATTGTATATAAAGCATTTTAGTATTCTTAGAAAAGCATGTAAATATAAAAAGGACCAAATCTCTGTTTTAAATGATTTTTATCTTGATGGTAAATGTTGTAACCCTTTCAAAGACATAGAGCTGGTGAGTCATTTGATTGACAGTGGATTGGATTCACTAGATTGTTGCTTCAAAAAATTGCAAGGGAAAATCACTGAAGAAGGAGATACATCTTTTTTTTAATGTGAAATAGACCACATTTTCTTTATGTGTTCATCCACTAATGGACACTTTGGTTGATTTCCCTTTTTAGCTATTTTTATTTGATTGCATGTCTCAGCTATTATGAATATTGCTCTAATGAACATGGAATTACTGATATCTCTTTGATGTGCAGATTTCGGTTCCTTTGTTTATGCACTCAGAAGTTGGATTGTTGAATCATATGGTACTTCTATTTTTGGTGTTTTGAGTCTCTTCTGTACCATTTTCTATAATACCAGTATTAATTTCCATTAATTCACATCTGCAGAATACAAGGAATTTCTTTTCTCTGCATACCTGCCAAACTTAACCTTTCATCTTTCTGATAATAGCCAGCCTAACAGGTGTAAAGTCATATCCTTTTGTGGTTTTGGTTTGCATTTCCCTGAGGATTAGCAATATTGGACATTTTTATAAAAAGAGAGAATATCTTTCATTTGAAATAAAATGGATGGACCAAGGGAACATGATGCTAAGTGAAATAAACCAGGCCTAGAAAGACAAATATTTCCTAGTCTCACCTACACATGGAATCTATAAAAGTAAAACCTCTCCTATCGCAAAGAGAACCACCTTTTGATGCTCATTGCTATAGATTTCTCTTTTATGGGTGGATTTCATATAAATTAAATCACACAGTAGACTCCTTTCTGTTTGGCTCCTTTTGCTTAATATTTTCTTTGAAATTCATACATGTTGTATGAGACAGTAGTTCCCATCTAACAGCTGAACAGATGCTAACACATAATAGACTTAGTTTATTTATCTATTCATTATCAAAGAACTTTTGCTTATTTCCAAGTTGTGGTTAATATAAATATTCCACCATAAGTATTCTTTACAGGGATATGAGTGTGTTTACATCTATATTTTCTTTTCTTGAATCAGCACTTTGGAATGAAATTGCTAAGCAATTATAGATTAGGTAATAAACATACATAACCTATAACTTAGCAATTATAAGAAATTATGAAACTGTTTCCAAAGTGATTGTTTCACACTCCCACCAATAGAATATGAAAGTACTGATTGATCCTTATCTTTGTCAATATTTTGTATTATAAGTCTTTTTGATTTTTCTCTACCATAATGTTTAAATTAGGAATCAAATGAAATTATATGTTGTGAATGTAACTTGAATTTTCCTGATTATTAATGATGTTTCATATTAGCATTGGCCATTTCTATCTCATCTTTTCTGAATATCCTATTCAAGATTGTTACATATTTTTAATTGGGACCTTTATTTTTGAAACAAGTACCTGATAGGCTTCTGAAGCAGCAATACCATTTGTACCAGCAGTGTGTGTGTGTTTCCTGCTGCTTTACATCTTGCCAGCACATGGGTGTGGCATTTAAAACAATGATATATCTTAATGTGTATGCTTGGCTTATTTGTAAGACCAGCTTTTGTGATTCTTCCATACAATCTATAAAGAAAGGGATTCTTGGGATTGGTTTTGTAGCACAGTAGGCTACCACTTGGGGTGCCTGTATTCCCTATCAGAGTACCTGTTTTTTTTTTTTTCAAATTTTAATCAAAGTATACAAAATTAATGTATTTCATGTACAGATTAAGGAACATAGTGATACTTCCCACCCCACCCTTCCTCTCACCCATGCTCCCACCCTTCCTTCTCCTTCCTCTCGTTACCTCTCAGTTTTTACAATGATCTATTTTCAGTTTACTTTATACTCATAAGATTAACCTACAGTAAGTAGAGTTCAACCAGATCTTGCTGTAAATGCTTCCAGCTTTTCCCCATTCAGTAAGATCCTGGCTGTGGGTTTGTCATAAATTGCCTTGACTGTGTTGAGGCATGTTGGTTCCTTCTATACCCAATTTGCTTAAAGCTTTCATCATGAGAGGATGTTGTATTTTACCAAATGCTTTCTCTGTATGTGTTGAAATAATCATATAGTTTTTATTCTTCAGGTTGTTAATGTGATTTGTGAATTTATTGATCTATTTATTGATTCATGAATGTTGAACCATCCCAGGATACCAGGAATAAATCCCACTTGGTCCATTTAAATGACCTTTCAAATGCATTTTTGTATTCGATCAGCTAGTATTTTGTTAAGAATTTCTGCATGTATATTCACCAGGGATATTGGTCTACAGTTCTCTTTCTGTGTTGTATCATTTTCTGTTTTAAGAATTAAGGTGATACTAGCCTCATAGAAAGAGTTTGGGGGGATTCTGCCCTTTCAGTTGTTTTGAATAGCTTGAAAAGAATTGGAATTAGTTCTTGCTTAAACGTCTGGTGGAATTCAGCAGTAAAGCCATTCAGATCTGTGCTTTTCTTTGTTGGGAGGGTCTCCATCACTGATTCGATATCCATCTTGGTTATTGGTCTGTTTAGGTTTTCTATGTCTTCATGACTCAATTTGGGTAGATTGTATGTGTCTAGGAATCATTCAGCTTCTTCTACATTTTCCAATTTGTTGGCATACAGCTCTTTGTAGTAATCCCTGATGATTCTTTTTATGTCTGTGGTATTCATTTTTCAACGCTGATTTATATTAATTTGGGTCTTCTCCCTCTGTGTTTTTTTTGTTTGTTTGTTTGTTAGTTGGGCCAATGGTCTTAAAAAAATAGTTCTTCATTTCACAGACCTTTTGTAATTTTTGTTTCAAATTTGTTTATTTCTTTTATCCTAATTTTGGGTTTGGTTTGTTTTTGTTTTCCTAGTTCCTTGAGATTCATTCATAGCTCATTTATTTGATGCCTTCCCAATTTCTTGATGTAGGCACCAACTGCTCTAAATTTCCCTCTTTTTTATTTTTATTTTTTATTTATTTGTCAGAGTTAGACAGTGAGGGGGAGAGACAGAGAGAAAGGTCTTCCTTACGTTGGTTCACCCCCCCCCCCCCAAATGGCCGCTATGGCCAGAGCTGCACTGATCTGAAGCCAGGAGCCAGGTACTTCTTCTTGGTCTCCCATATGGGTGCAGGCATTCAAGCACTTGGGCCATCTTCCACTGCCTTCCCAGGGCACAGCAGAGAGCTGGACTGGAAGAGGAGCAACTGGGACTAGAACCTGGCACCCATATGGGATGCTGGTGCCACAGGCGGAGGATTAACCAAGTGAGCCACAGCGCCGGCCCCATGAATTTCCCTCTTAACACTGCTTTTTCTGTACCCAATAAGTTTTGATATGCTGTAATGTCATCTTTATTCATTTCCAGAAATTCTTTAAATTTCCTTTTGATTTCTTCTTGACCCACTGTTTATTCAGGAGCATATTGTTCAGTCTTCATATGTTTGCATGTGTTCTAGAGATTCTTGAGTTATTAATTTCCAGCTTCATTCCATTGTGGTCAGAAAAGATACATGGTATGATTTCAATTTTTTTTGAATTTGCTGTGACTTGCTGTATGGGCTAACATATGATCTGACCTATACAACGTTCCATGAACTGATGAAGATAATGTGTATTCTTCAACCGTGAGATGAAAGGTTCTATACATATTAGTTCCATTTGGTCCGTAGTGTAGATTAGCTCCGTTGTTTCTTTGTTGGTTTTCTGTCTGGTTGATCTGTCCATTTATGAAAGTGGGGTGAGTGCCTGATTGAGTCCTTGCTGCTTCACTTCCAACCAGTTTCCTGCTAGTGAAAACTGGGAGGCAGCAAATGATGGCCCAGGGACTTGGGCCCCTGCCACCCATGTGGAATCCCTGAGTGGAGCTCCAGGCTCCAGGCATCTACCTGGTCCAGCCCTGGCTGGCCCAGCCATTTGAAGAGTGAACCATGAGATCAACAATCTCTCCCAACCCTCACTGTGTGTGTGTGTGTGTGTATGTGTGTTTGCCTTCTTAGTAGACAAATACAAGCATTCAAAAAAGAGAAAAACAGTTTTCTTCTTTTTTCATAACAATACCATCAGAATTTAAGAGCTATTCAAAAAATGTTCGGTGAGTAGAAGAACATTTTAGTTTGAAGGATTTTCTCTGTTATTATTTTCCCTGTTTACTATTTAATGATTGAGTTTATCGAGGCCTGGCTATGATCACAGCACTGTGCCTGCTTGGTCAGAAGAGTAGGATCTTTAAATCAAACAGAGGAAGATGGATGTGAGAACAGTATCTGCTGCCTGGCAGGGAGAGATGTATGCCCCAGAAGAGTTATGGGCCGCTGGCTCTGGGAAGTTCTGTGGTCCTTGGGAATGGGTGGCTGGTGAGGAAACTGAGAAAAAGGAAGAATTAAAAGCCCACCAGGCTATGTTAGGTACCTTGGAAATACTCTCTTATTGCTCAGCTACTTGCCAAACTAAAAATAACCCTACTCAGGAAGTACTATTTTGAGAAATAAAAATGACAGCAGCAACAGTTGACATTTTCTTAAGCAACTAGGTTCCAGGCTCTCTGCAAAGCTGTTGACATGTGATGTTTGTCTTGGGCTTCATGACCCCTCTAGGAAGGAAGTTCCTAGCGCCTCGGACTTTTCCAGTGAGTGACACAGAGTCTGGAGAGGTAGGCAACCCTATTTCTAGAGTATGCAGCTAGCAATAGACAGCTGTCAGAGGCGATAGGTTGGTGAACCTGAGCACTCCTTCTCTGTCATGCTGCTGCAGAGACAGAAAGACGAGGAGCAAACACAGGCCTCTAAGTGTAGCTGGCATAATGAACATTTTGCTGTTATTGTGTTATTTTTCCAAGTATGGTTTTCAAAACCGTTTTACTCCCTTTTTTAATTATGTAGCTTAAATGTTTGGGAGAATCATTTAAGAGAATATTTTTAAACGTAACACTTTAGTTGATAAGAGACAATTAGTAAAAATACAGTTTAACTAAAATTACTATGAAAAGAAGTCTTTTCAACAACTGTAAATGTTCAAGACATTCTAGCAAGATTTTGGAAAATAGGGTTGGCAATTGACTCGAAGCAATGGGGCGTATGCCCACATATAAAAAGCAAATTATAGCATTTACTTAGGTAATTCAAAAAAGAATCCTCCTTCTTTGTCTTTTCTGTAACTTTTCAGATTGATATTTGGATATGAATTAGCCAGGTAAGCACTTTGTTAGGAATTGAAGGACATAGCCAGAATGACTTTTGGTTTAGTTCTAGAACTTTAGAAAATAAATGTAAGAACTCACATTTTTATAGGTTTTTATCACCATTTACTGTTTGAAGGGTCATTCTTCTGCATTTCTGATTTACACGCATCATGCAGATAAGTTTAAATACAATTCTACGACACTTTTCTGATGGCTGTCAAACTGTCAGGACAAATCCTCACGCGCCATCGGTGGTGGTTATTTTCCTCTGGCTGATTCAGACAACTTGGTAGACCTCTGGATTCACCTGCCACCTTTGGGCTGATGCCTTCTTAGATTTCCCAGGCCAATAGCTCTAAGGTGGGAATAGAAGTAATTTCTCACTTGAGAGCCAGGACATACCTACAGACTAATGTGACTGTATCACAGCCAACATGCAGCTTCATTGTTCAGGATTAAAAGGGTACTTTTCAGCCTGGTTTGGAAAGTCTTAATGACTGCAGATCAGAGTCAGCAAGCTTGTCCATTGAGAAAGAGCCCAGCAGTACACACTGTAGGTTCACAAATTGTGAAGTCTGTATTCAACAACTCCATTCTGCCCTTGTAGCACGAGTGAACAAATATGGGTGTGCCAATAAAACTTTACTTGTAGACATAGACATTTGGATTTCACTTGATTTTCGTGTATCAAGAAGCATTTTTCCTCTTTTCATGTTTTTCAACCATTTTTAAAGGCGCAAGTATTTCTTAGCCCTTGGGCTGTACAGGAACAGGCACTGGGCTGGATTTGGCCTTCAGGTCACAGTTTGCTCACCCCTGCTACAGCTGATAAAACATTTTTTGTATTTCTCTTATTTGTACCATTACCTGGCAAAGTAAAAAAGGAAGGTTTCTAAACAGCAGTCAACTGATTCTAAGTCACATATTTCACATTGTTCTGACATTTTTTCAGATAACTTTTTATCATTCTCTGATTTGAGAAGTAAAATAGTTTTTTGGTTCCTTTGTGAACATGTTTATAGCCCATAGCTTCCTTCTGCTGCCATTTTTAATGTTTTATTCTGAAGATCTTTCTTACTGCTGTATAAAAACTATTAATTATAAATGCTTTAGCCATGCAACTATTAAAGCACAGTATGCAAGAATCAGGCAATTAAAATTTTGCATTTTCTAAAATTAGAAATGAACAAAGTTAAATCAACTTTATAATGGCATAGATTCACTCAGATATTGATTTTAATTTTCTGAGTCGGATAGTGTGAGAAGTATGGATAATGACTGTATATGAAGATACTTTTAAGTATGAAAAAATGAATTTAAAAAATTAGTTTATTTTGTTACAAAACATCTGAAATACAAGCATATTTGTATAATATGTGTTTCCACCAGCTTTTTGAAGTACTGTCATTCATTTCATTATGCTGAATTCTTGCATCATACAGAATTCTAGTCCATTTCATTATTTGTTTCATTGAATGGGTTGAGAGCAAGAAGAAAATTGTGAATGCAGTTTTCTAATCTCTGTGCAACACAAGGATTTTCCAGAAAATACCATGCCTTATGTGACAGTTACAGGAATCATTACACGAATGTTTTAGTCACTGTTTGGACACTAACCAAGTTGAGGTCTGAAAAGTAAACATCTGTGACAAGCACAGGGAGTCTCTCATTGACTTCTACCCTTTGACATGGGACTATGTGGTGAGCTGTTACTAGAACCTGCCTCCTGCCCTGGATTGGCAGTGCTGCTTCCTGGCTGCCCTCTTGATAGCTGGTTCCTTCCCAGGAGCGTGTGCTATAAGTGAGTCAGAAGTAACTTCCCCACTACCTACAGCGAAACAGGGATTGAAATACACACACAAGCGAGGTGTACCCTGAGGTCCTTGTAGAAGGGGACAGGTGTAACGGAGGGAACTGCTCCTTCCAGCCACGTTGTCCCCCTGCATTTCTCACTTTGTGCTGGATAAAGTGAGACTGATGAATGTGATGGAGGCTCCAGGCATCATTTCCTCACCTCTCCTTTATTTCAGTGCTTCTGTCATGTTCAAGTGTGTGTCATGTTCATGTACAAGGTGCAAGAATCAAATAGGTGGAATACGTTCCCAGAGAAACAACCCACCGCGCTCTCTCTACCTCCTGTTTTGCCTTCCAATTCTTGACGTTTGCATTTTGACTTTTGTTCAGTACAAGCTAAGTAACACTGATATTTCGTTATGTTACTATGATTGGAATCATCTGCCCATTTTCCATAGTGTGATTCTAAGGTTGAAAATCAAAGATTTATATTGTCGTGACTTGAGCAGGATGTGCAAAACTGAACTTTGTTACTCTTTGTGACAGATGTGGCCTTGATGAGGCCTGACCCTCCTGGGTAACTGTCGCATGTCATTTGCCGTGGGCTCCCAAGACTGCTTCCCCCTTGCAGACCTGGTAATTCATGGGACAGACCCAAGGACAGAGCGTGCTCTGACACACATGGCTGAGAAGCCTTACAGCAAAGGGAAAGGGGGGTAGGAATAATCAGAGAATCCACAGATTATCTCCAGAAGCCTCTGTCATTGTCACGCGGGAGGTGCTGACTCCTCGCCATGAGCTGTGACAAGGCATGTGGAGCATTGTCTCAGTAGCGACTGTGTGTGGAGGGTTTTCAGTGGGAACTGGTTATGTAGGTGACGATTAGCATTCCAGACTCCCAGAGAACAGGGAGGTATTGGGCATCTACTGCCTCATTTGCACAAACCTGCATCAGAGAGGGACTGGGGCGGGGGCAGGGAACTTCCAAAATCCAAGTTTTGGCGTCGTAAGGACAGCAGTTCAGGCTGGCCACCACTTGTTCCTGTGTGTGCGTTTCCAGGACACGCAGTGGCTTTGCTGTGACTGATCTGTGGATTCCAGACCTGGCCCTGGGAGGACCGGTGGGCAGCTTGTGCAGTGAGGCCCGCTCTCGTTCTGGTGGTGCTCAGCTCTGCACAGGTTCTTTGTTACCCTGTGGAGCAGAGTGTGAGTGTGTGTGTGTGTGAGTGTGTGAGTGTGTGTGTATGTGAGTATGAGTGTGTGTGAGAGTGTGTGTATGTGTGTGTGTATGTGAGTATGAGTGTGTGTGTGAGAGTGTGCATGTGTTGTGTGAGTGTGTGTGTGAGTATGAGTGTGTGTGAGTGTATTTGAGTGTGTGTGTATGTGTGTGAGTGTGTGTATGTGAGTATGAGTGTGTGTGAGTGTATTTGTGTGTGTGTGAGTGTGTGTATGTGTGTGTATGTGAGTATGAGTGTGTGTGTGTGTGTGAGAGTATGAGTGTGTGTGAGAGTGTGCGTGTGTGTGAGTGTATTTGAGTGTGTGTGTGTGTGTGTGTCTATGTGCCGGTACATTGCGCATGTGTGTTGGTGAGAGCACCAGAGCAGATGGCCAGGGAAGCCAGAATGCTTGCCTACCTTTGCTGGCCTGTGGACCAGCCTCTGCGACAGCATGGCCAGGCTGCTCTGGGATGATGCCTGAGCAGGCCCTGTCCTTGTGCCAACTCGAGATGACCTAGTTAGCCCTGTGACTGAAACCGCCTGGCTGGGCCCAAGGGTTTTTGGTAGTGAAACTGAAATAGGCTAGGTTATTAATAATTTCAATATTAATATCCTGACGGTCCTTGCTGTCTATTCAGATAAGAATTCTGAATATCAGCTTGGATAAACCAGGTGACATGGTAAGGTCTTAGCATTTATTCAGTGAGAGAAATATACAGGAAAGTGAGGGCTTTATTTAGGGGAGAGAGAAGTCTAGAAGTGTACTGGATCCATACCAGGCAGAGAGCAGGACGGGAGCCATGTGGAGCAAAGTGTGCCATTAGGAGCAGCTACAGGTAGCTTAGTGGGGGCAGGGAAGTAGACGGAAAGAGGTGGCCAAAAGGCCATGCGCCCAGAGTCATGGGACAACAAAGGAAAGGCCCCACCACGTTCCATATCTTTTCTCACTTCCAAAGGGGAGTGGGTATGTAGTCAGATTGGCAGTGGGCGTACAGGTGAGGCCAGGTACGGTCATGAGATCATGAAAGGGGGCAGGGAGAAGCTGGAGTCCATAGCTCACAACTCTAATCAATTTAATCCTATCTGCCTGCCTATATCAGAATGGCCACAGCCCTGCCCTCTGTTGTAACCTTCCTCCTCCCCATGCCAGGCACTGGCCCTCACACCACCTCCACTGGAACCTTGTCCATCTGCCCTCCCCTCACCTCCCTGTCACAGGATTCAGTTCCTCCCTCAGTCCTGCACCTTGCCATCCCTGACTCACAGCTGCCAAGCGGTCCAGGCCGGGCCCTTTGCCTTCCGCAGACCGTGGGACTTTACCCTGATCTCAGCCCCGCAGGCCTGCAAGCAAACCTGCCACCTCCCTGTATCCCATTTCACTGAGAATTTGGTTAGATGCAGAGTAGGTATCGAAAACCCTTCCCCCTGAACTTTGAAGGCATTGCTATGATTTTAAAATTCTATTTTGGTTTCTGTTTCCAGATGGGTGATCTGAGCTTTCTTTCGGGCATATTTCAGATTCTTCTGTGTGTGGATTTGCTACTCCAGGTGTCCCTCTGCCTTCTCTAGGCCCTGCCTTCGTCTGAGCCCTCAGCCTCCTTGTGGTCCTGCACAGGTGAAGGCTCATCCTCTACCACAGCCCTGGGCCCATTTCCAGAAAGCCATGGAAATCTCTGTTTGACCACTGCTGTCTTCTGTTCTGGGTTTACATGGTGTCAGTTTTGAAATGAGATTGAGTATGGAGGAGGTCCCCGTGTGTGCCCAGCTGGCTCATGGTGACCAGCAGTCCAGGGAGGCTTTGACTCATTCAACTGCTGCCCCAGGGCCTCTGTGAGTATGACTGGCAGGTGTGTTTTCATTTAAAAGTCACCAGTTAAAATTGCAATGCACTTAAGAAAAGTGTTATATCTTTGAAATTACATTTATCTGTGGAGAGGAATCTGCTACCCAAAATGATGCAGATTATGTCTTTATTTCTTCCTAATCTTTCCTTCCATAATCATTTAATAGTTGGACTCCTACTTGAATTCGATTTTGTATTCCTTTCACCCAGTAATGAAGAGCAATGAATTTCAGTGGCTGCATGCTATTGGCTTTAGCAGGGGGTGTTTATCCACCTATCTCTAGGGATCTGGGCGATTTCCAGTTTCTTACCACTCTGTACACAGCATCTGTAAACCAAATGCATCTGGCTCTCTCTGTTCTTACTATTTTGGGCCCATGTAGATTTCCTAAAATTTAGACAAAAAGTCTTGAACTGGCTATCAGGCTCCCAACGTGGATTGCTGGGCTGCTTTCTGAAAGCTGTGCATTAATGGACACTGATGTTTCATTCGTCCTCCCTCCCCACTTCATAGAAAGGCTCTCGCTGTTACTCAAGGTGCTTCTTTGACTGCTAAGAGAGCTTGTTGAGCCCCCTGGGTGTGGGTGCTGCAGAGAGCAGAATGGACCAAGTCTGCTTCAGGACAGGGGGCAAACAACACCCTGCTCTGAGACTGACGCTTGTCAGGAGCGTAACCGCCACCCAGCAAAGGTGCTGGAGAGAGGAGCCCCAAGCCCAGCAGTGGCCTTTCTAGTCAGAGCACCAGCTAAGCAGGGCCCTGGCGTGAGGAATGAATGTTTTCAAAACTAAACGCAAAATACAGTCTTGGTGTGTCCCTGAAGATGGCTTTGTCCTAGCAGATCCCCCAAGAAGGTCTTGAGGACCCCTGGGGTCTATGGACCGCACTTTGAAAACCACTGGATTACATGTAAATTTTATCACCATTTCATAATATAACTGGAGAGACTTTAGAACATGGAGTCAGTTTCTATTTTGTGTACACGTTGTCCTTTTTCTCACAGGGCCCATCTTGCTGGGAAGATGTCTTGGATCCAAACCGGATGCATGGTGAATGCCAAGCCCCAAACTGCCCTGGGACCAGAGCAGTGAGTACCCGGGCATGTTCCTTGGTTGTTTTGCTTTGTTTTTGAAACAACACAATGATGGGATCTTCAGTGATAACTAGGAAATTAGAATACAGACAGAAATGCCAACTGACTTCAGTTTAATAACATTCACCACAAGTGCTGTGACGTTCGGAGGTGCTGACAATGTTGACAGAAATTCTCCCTGAGCCACTGCCCCCCACTCACTTTGGTTGATTACATGGAAATGTGCACCTGGAGGTCTTCCCAAAGTGACAGTCATGGGACAAAAAGGAGAGCTTAGGGGCCAGAGTCGTGGTGTAGTGAATTGAGCCGCCACCTGTGATGCCAGCATCACTTAGGAGCTCTGGTTCCTGTCCTGGCTCCTCCACTTCTGATCCAGCTCCTGCTAATGGCCTGGGAAGAGCAGTGGAGGATGGCCCAAGTGCTTGGGCCCTTGCTACACTCATGGGAGACCTGGAAGAAGTTCCTGGCTCCTGGCTTCAGCCTGGCTCAGTGCTGGCCATTGCAACCATCTGGGAAGTGAACCAGCAGATGGAAGTATCTCTCTCCCTGTCCCTGTCCCTGTCCCTGTCCCTGTCCCTCTCCCTCTCCCTCTCCTCTCTCCTCTCTCCCTCTTTTTCTCTATCCTTACAATAAATAAATAAATCTTAAAACAGAAAAGGAGAGTCTAGGTAAGGAAGAGTCAGTCCAGAGTCTATGAAAGACAAACAGCAAAGATGGCTCCCTCCTCTCTCTGACTGCCACTGTGGTGTTTATGTTTCCATCCCCCCACCATTCACAGGTGCCTTCTCTCTTTCTCTCTGCCCCCTGGGCCTTAGCAGGTCTCTGCCATGGTGGACTTTTGGAAGGTGCCACCGGGATAAGCAGCTGTGTAACTGCCTTGCTGGGCTCCCCTGCTAGTGATCTGTCTGTGCAAGCTTGTGGCTGTGTAGGTCTCGTAGACAGAGAGCAGATACTTCCTGAAGGAGACCCTAAGCTCCACACTTATTTTAAAAATAATTTGATTACTGTGGTCATGTTTATCATTTGCATTATTGTTCCACCTTTTACCTTAAAAAATCCTCAGGCCGATCCTACTCTGACTCTATATTTCCTGGGCTGTAAACACTGTCAGGGCAGCAACACAAATGTCAGTGTCAGCTCACAGACTGTCACAGCCAGCTGGCAGCTAACATCTTCTCTAAGGATCAAAATCCATCCGAAGCAAAGACAGAGCGTTTGAGCTGGCGCCATTAGCTGTGCCTCCTCTCCCCAGTCTGCTGGATGATGGCAGGGGTACCCAGACAGCAATGAAACAGAACGAGGGACCACCGGCAGGGTGGCTGCTAATGCAAATTCCGAAGGAAAGATAACGGCTTGCATGTCACTCACAGGCATCAAGGCATGCTGCAGTCATGAGTCACCTCCCGTGACGAAGCTGCACTGCATACGTTTTGCAGAGCAGGTTTCTCAAGTGTGTTCATGTATACAACACAATTGCATATACTAATGTATGTGCAATAGACACCCTTACACACATGCAACTATCCATCCACCCATTCACCCATCCTCTGGTATGCATAACATGTTCTCTATGTCATCTTTACAGTAATGTGAGATCCTTTGAAAATCGACTTCAATCGTTGACTGTCTGACTACTTGTCATACACCTCGATGGTAATTGGCAGGATTAAGTCACAGCAGAACAGAGAATTCTACCTCTCCAAGGATTTAGCTTCAAATTAGTCAAAGGGGATAACTGTGTTGAAAATCATGTCCTTTACTTATTGCAGATTTACTTGCCTTTGACATCCATGTAGAGAATTCAGTATAAATTCAGTGGCATTGCAGCTCTATTTCTGGCAGCATAGTGAATTGATCCCTATAAAAATCATTGCAGTTCACACCCTCTAAAAATGTTAGATTAAATCACAAAGCATGTGTGTTTAAGAGATCGGCTATATTGACAAAGTATGCCAAATATTCAGAGAAAATCAGACCCCTGAGAGGAAATGGTATTGCTGACTCCAGCTGCCATGTTGCGGTACCACTAAGCAGCAGGGAGTAGAGGGAGACAAATGTGCCCAGGGACTGGGTTGGGCCTGAGGGCTTTTCCAATATGGAAGTGAACTACAAATCCCACACAGTACTAGGACTCATAAAATAGGGCACCCCCATTGGATCAACTGGAGAGAAAGGTGGTAGGAACCCTTGCCTATTGTTTTTTTCTTAATTTGGTAAAGGAGAAAATGTTCACCATAAGAATTTGTAAGCACAAACTCATCTTTTCCTGGGTTTGGAGCCAATATTTATACTTCCTGTGTGACAGACACATAAAGCTCTGAGTTGCAATACTGGGTGACATAGTCATGAGTTGGTCATGACCCATACGAGCCTGTAACTGGTCCAGATACTCCCAGGAGAACTGTGCTTTCCAATGAGTCCTCAATAATTTCTGTTGATAATGTTTCGTAAAGCATGAGCTAGTCATCAGAAACATCACAAAATACTTGTATATATAGAAACAAGCCACTGTGAAATGAGACTGGACAGAATTTAAACCTGGAAAGAACACAAAAACTGAAAGTAGCATGGGGAGACTGTAAGTATGGTTAATATGCTTAAAATGGGGTGCATGTAACAAATGATGCAAAAACCAGACTATCATAAATATTCCATCAGACTACACACACACACACCACAAACATGAGAGTCTAGCCTTGAAAATTTCTCAGTAGGCTCAACAGCCTATGACACAAATGAAAAGAAAAATTAGATTTGAAATTTAACCTTAGAAATAGACACAAAATACAGTCAGAAAAAAAATCAAGCTTAAAATACAAAAGAGGCATTTTAAAACTTGGAAGAGAGAATTGCAAAATTCAAATGTTACATTTCCAAAAGAAAATGATAGAGAGACTGGTGTAAAGTCTGCAATTGTGAGGACTTCACCAGAAGTGTGACTACAGTGACAACCGTATGTAAACAGACCATATTGAAACTGTAGATCATCAAAGTCAAAGAGAAGATTCCAAAGGCAGCTACAACGACACAGGCGCTTCACAGTTCAACTGGAAGTTGAATGACAATTCAACTGATAATCAGTGTTAGTAGCAGAGACAGATGAAATATTAAAGTAAATGTTGGGACAGGCAATAGGTGCTGTGGTTGAGACACTGCTTGGGATGTCCTCATCCCATATCATCTGTGATTTGACTGCTCTTGCTCATATACACACTGGGAAGACAGCAGGTGATGGCTCAAGACCTTGGGTCCCTGACATGCCTTTGGGAAACCTAGATGGAGTTTCAGGCTCCCGGGTATTTTGGGAGTAAAGTAGTAGATTGGAGGTTCTCTGTCTGTCTCTGTCTCGCTCTCTGTTTCACTGCCTTAAAATAAAATGAAAATAAATTAACAAAAAATACAAAACAACTTCTTTATCTCTCAAAAAGATAGTAAATATTAATCATATATCAGAAAAAATGTTCTAAGAATGAAGAATAAGAACAGCAATAAAGGAGTAGACATTTGCTGTATCAGTTAAGAATCTGCTTGGGATGCCTGCAACCCATATTAGAGGGCCTGGGTTTGGCTCACAGATCCAATCCAATTCCAGCTTCTGGATAATACTCACTCCAGGAGGCAGCAGGCAATGGCCCAAGTACGTGGGTCCCTGCCACCTATATGGGACACCTGGATTGAGTTCTGGGATCCCAGCTCCTGTCTCATCCAGCCCTGACTGTTGGAGGCTTTCAGAGAGTGAAATAAAGGATGAGAGATCTCTCTTTTTCTTCTCTCTCTTGCTTCCCTCTCCTCCTCTCCCCTTCTCTTTTTCTGCCTTTCAAGTAAATAAATTTTTAAAAATTAAAAAAGAACAATAATAAAAAGATACTTCCATGCAGACAAACTCCTGGAATCTACTTCCATCTACAAATTATTTAAATTTTTTAATTACACATTTCAGAATGAAACTGATCCCAGAAGAAAACTTGAAAGTTGAGAAGGAATGGTTGCAAAAAGTATAAATAAATCTAAGAAAAAAGTAAATATATTTGATTTATGCACATATTGATGAAGATAAAATAAATCTACTGGCCAATATTACTTGTGAGCATAGAGCATAAAACTAAAGCATGCTAGCATCTTTGTATTTTTCAATGGAAAGTAAAGGTACTATTTGAAATCAAATGTGCTTTTGGTACATAAATATTTCTACCAGCTTTATTTGTAATGGCCCAAACTGGAAACAACATCCATGTCCAATAATAGGTGAACGGATGAAGACTATGGTCTCCCACACAATGGAATACATCAGTGGTTCATTATCATGGGGTAATGTGGATTTCAAAACCTATCAAATATATGTATGAGTATCTGAGTTTATTTGATGTCAGTGACATCCCAGTAAAGCAACAAGAAGCCCCAGCACCATCAAGAGATTTCACATAGAAATTCAAACCTCAAGCACCTGCTGGAAGGGTAGCAGCTGGACCAAGCTGTGTGCTGTCCTCAGCACCCTCTCACAGCAGAGCCAGTCCCCTGCCCACTCACAGCTGTGGGCCCCTTGCCAGGGCCCGGGAGGCAGCTTCCTTTCCAACTGTGTGGGAAGTGCAGATGCCCCGAGAGTGAGACAGCCCTGGCCTGTCCTCCTTGGCCACTCTACACAGTAGTTCCCCTCACTCTAAGTAATTCTACCTTCCTGACAACCAGCTTCCTTCCACAGAGTCCCTGAGAGCCCATGATGGGACAGAGGGTCCTTCCCTGCCTTCCAGATGTCCCCAGGCACATGCCCCTGGCGCTGAATGACCCTTCCCTCCACCAGGCTGGTAGAAACCTGTTTGTATTGTCAACCTTGTCTGGAAGAAGCTCCCAGATGAAATGTGATCACACAAAGGCCTTCATGATCACACGGTCCCCAGCTGACCTAGAACATGACTGAGGCTGGTTGAAGATGGCCTTGCTGCTGCCACAGCAGCACCTACATCAATCCGAGGAGCAGGCAAACTTGTCTAGAAGCTTCCAGCTGCTGTCTCCCTCCTCCGGGTTCCCTTAGCCAGACTGGATCAGGTCCACACCTAACCCAGTACAGGCAAAGGGAAAGGCCACCCCAGTGGATAGGGACCCATCTGAAGTCCCTGTAGGGAGGGCAGGGAAAGTGCTGCATTGATGAGGAGGGAGAGGATGAAGGCATCTGTCCTGGGCCATAGGGGTGAGCTCCATCCTGCTTCCAGGGAAGTGAGCGTGCAGGCTACCCTGAAAGCTTCCCACACCTGTGGCTCCTGTCAGAGCCTCATCTCCTGGGGGCCAGGATCCTCTGGTGCATGGAGGTTTCTTCCGCAGGCCACTCTGCAGTTCACCTCTCAAGTGTGAACACTTTTTTCCTAAGTAAAGACAAGCAGACAGCTGACGAGGTCCCCGTGCCTACAGTACTTCCGAGGCCACAGCTGATGTACACGTCTTCTGCCAAACGTGTTCCACCTTGGCTGTGCCCATGAGGTCCTGTGAGGAAAGTGGGCTTCCTGGTGATGAGCCAAGCAGGCGGCTTCCCCACCTGGGCTGTCCCCGCAGGTTTCCCTCTAGTGTGAGCATGTGCCGATGGGGGCGTGAGTCACAGGTGAAGAATTTCTGGACTTGGCTGCCCTTCCGAGGCTTTGTGCTGGCAGCACCTTGGGGTGCTGACTGAGGAGCTTCTCCCCGGGCTTCACTCCTACGTCCCTTCTGCGTGGGCGTCTTTGTCCCTAGGGAGCCAAGGGCTCTGTCTCCAGGCTGCCTCCCATCCACTGCACTCAAAGCATGGCTCTTTGCTTGGAACTCCCGGTGCCATGGTGGAGAGGGTTTGGAAGGAAGGCAGCATCCTCACTGCCACTGCTCTTGGGCTGTTTACCCTGGTGTCTTATTCCCCATCCTCTGACTCATGGGGATTTTCTCCTTTGTGAATTTCCTGGCGGTAAACGGGAGCTGATCCTCAAAGGTCTTCCTGAACATAGTCGATTTGTAGGTTCAAAGCTGGATCTCCCTTGACATTGACTTGATCAGTTTCAAGTCCTTGCTGTCCAGCACATGGGCCTCTCACCATGCTCCAGTTGATGATACTGGGGTGAACTCAAATCCTAGGGAGGACACAGCAGCAAAGTTCCCCGCACATGGGTCAATCACTGCCTGTTTTTGCTCCTTGGAAAGGCAGCCAACCTCATCTTCAGGGCTCATGGGTCCCCGCCTCCTAGTTCATCATTGCACCCTCATTGTACCCTCAGGCTCAGAACCTTCAGGTTGCCTCTCCCTATAACCTCCTGGGAGGCAGTTTCAGGCCCAGCGATGAGGTCAGGCCAGGCATGGTCCCTGTCAAATGCTAGAAGTTAAAGACCCATTCACAGCATCCCTCATGACTGCCCAAGGACTGCAATAAAAGATAAAGTGTAAAATTAGTAGAGAGAAAGGTAACGAGGAAAAAGAAGGAGGGAGAGTGAAGTGCAGGGAGGAAACCACACAAAATGACCCAAATGCAACCCCCTGTGCCGGGGGGGGGGGGGGGGGGCGTGAATGTAAATGCATTGACTGAGCCCGAACACAGAGGCTTCTGGGTGGATGACATAGAAGTATGGAAAGTGATACCACAGGCAAGTATTAACTAAATGAAGCCGTTGAAGCCATTTTAATTAAATATAAATTAATTTAGGGGGGAAAACACTGAAAAGAAGGTCCCTTAGATTTTAATTAAACATTCAATAATCCAGGAAGGTACAGCAGTTAA
Source organism: Oryctolagus cuniculus (assembly GCF_964237555.1). Classification (NCBI taxonomy): domain Eukaryota; kingdom Metazoa; phylum Chordata; class Mammalia; order Lagomorpha; family Leporidae; genus Oryctolagus; species Oryctolagus cuniculus. Next base: position 6,744,696 of record NC_091436.1, read on the forward strand.
AAATTGAGTGATCTTAGTGACATGAATTAAAAATGTACTAAGGAATCACTGTCAGAATGAGCAAGTCATATGCATAAAGCCGTCATCATGGTGAGAGAGACACAAGGCAGAGCAGGGAGAGCCCCTGCAGGGTAAGCCCAGGAGGGAACAAGGGGGTCACCAGCGAGGAGACTTATGGCACCTGCAGGGATCCCAGTGTGTAGCAGCGTATGGGAAACATTCCAACAGTCAATCACGCTTTAGAATATGAAGGAATTTAAATATTGCCAACAAGAATATGATCACCAAATATCCCCAACGGGAATATAATCCTAAAAATGTCTCCTATACGGAAATCTGAATCACTAAATCAGCAAAAAGATCAGCATGGAAATATGGGACAAGCAACAAATACACCACATGCCACAAATTTAGGGGTGTAGCTGCATTCATGTTTAAACAGAAAATTTAGGTACATAAATACTTTATAAAATAAAAAATTAAGGCCGGCGCCGCGGCTCACTAGGCTAATCCTCCGCCTAGCGGCGCCGGCACACCGGGTTCTAGTCCCGGTCGGGGCGCCGGATTCTGTCCCGGTTGCCCCTCTTCCAGGCCAGCCCTCTGCTGTGGCCCGGGAGTGCAGTGGAGGATGGCCCAGGTGCTTGGGCCCTGCACCCCATGGGAGACCAGGAAAAGCACCTGGTTCCTGGCTCCTGCCACCGGATCGGCGCGGTGCGCCGGCCGCAGCGCGCCGGCCGCGGCGGCCATTGGAGGGTGAACCAACGGCAAAAGGAAGACCTTTCTCTCTGTCTCTCTCTCTCACTGTCCACTCTGCCTGTCAAAAAAAAAAAAAATAAATAAAATAAAATAAAATAAAAAATAAAAAATTAAAATTATTTAAAAATTGTTTAAGAAGATGGGAAACGTAATGATTTTACACAACTATTTTTCCTACCATTTTTAATGAGTACTGAATAAATTTTTACTAAATAAGATTTGGAAGTAAGCACATATTGGAATACCTATGCCTGTGGATTGCATTCAGTCTGGAAAGTTTGATTTCTTCATCTTCTCTCATAAAACTACTTTTCTAAATTGCATTTACAAAATGCAGCTAAATAATAACTATAACCTCTGAATTTTCTAAGTCACTTTGCAATGTTATTTCTTTCTTTTTTTTTTTTTTTTTTTTTTTTTTTTGACAGGCAGAGTGGACAGTGAGAGAGAGAGACAGAGAGAAAGGTCTTCCTTTGCCGTTGGTTCACCCTCCAATGGCCGCCACGGCCAGCGCGCTGCGGCCGGTGCACCGCGCTGATCTGAAGGCAGGAGCCAGTTGCTTCTCCTAGTCTCCCATGAGGTACAGGGCCCAAGGACTTGGGCCATCCTCCACTGCACTCCTGGGCCACAGCAGAGAGCTGGCCTGGGAGAGGGGCAGCCGGGACAGAATCTGGCGCCCCGACCTGGACTAGAACCTGGTGTGCCGGCGCCGCAAGGCGGAGGATTAGCCTAGTGAACCACGGCGCCAGCCGCAATGTTATTTCTTTAAGAGTATTTTGGACACTGTTATAAAAATTTCAACTTCTATCAAAGGTTTTGAAAAAAATTTTCTTGTAGTTAAATTTCAAAAAAGCAAAATCCCTGATTTATTCTTTTATATATATATATATATATTCTTATTTAGTAAATATAAATTTCCAAAGTACAGCTTATGGATTACAATGGTTCCCCCCCATAACTTCCCTCCCACCCATAACCCACCAATCTCCCTCTCCCTCTCCCCTTCCATTCACATCAAGATTCATTTTCAATGATCTTTATATACAGAAGATCAATTTAGCATATATTAAGTAAAGATTTCATCAGTTTGCACCCACACAGAACATAAAGTGTAAAATACTGTTTGAGTACTAGTTATAGCATTAATTCACATTGAACAACACATTAAGGACTGAGATCCTACATGAGGAGTAAGTACACAGTGACTCCTGTTGCTGACTTAATAATTTGACACTCTTGTTTATGGCGTCAGTAATCTCTAGGCTCTAGTCATGAGTTGCCAAGGCTATGGAAGCCTTTTGAGTTCACTGACTTCAATCTTATTCAGACAGGGTCATAGTCAAAGTGGAAGTTCTCTCCTCCCTTCAGAGAAAGGTACCTCCTTCTTTGATGGCCCGTTCTTTCTACTGGGATCTCACTCGCAGAGATCTTTCATTTAGGGTTTTGTTTTTGTTTTTTTGCCAGAGTGTCTTGGCTTCCCATGCCTAAAATACTGTCATGGGCTCTTCAGCCAGATCAAATGCCTTAAGGGCTGATTCTGAGGCCAGAGTGGTATTTAGGACATCTGCCATTCTGTGAGTCTGCTGTGTATCCCGCTCTCCATGTTGGATCATTCTCTCCCTTTTTTATTCTATCAGTTAGTATTCGCAGACACTAGTCTTGTTTATGTGATCCCTTTGACTCTTAGACCTATCAGTATGATCAATTGTAAACTGAAATTGATCACTTGGACTAGTGAGATGGCATTGGTACATGCCACTTGATGAGATTGTATTGGAATCCCCTGGCACGTTTCTAACTCCACCGTTTGGGGCAAGTCCTATTGAGCATGTCCGAAATTGTACATTTCTTCTCTCTCTTATTCCCACTCTTATATTTAACAGGGATCACTTTTCAGTTAAATTTAAACACCTAAGAATAATTGTGTGTTAATTACAGAGTTCAACCAATAGTATTAACTAGAACAAAAAAAATACTGAAAGGGATAAAGTATTAAATTGTACATCAACAGTCAGGACAAGGGCTGATCAAGTCACTGTTTCTCATAGTGTCCATTTCACTTCGACAGGTTTCCTTTTTGGTGCACTGGAGGAAGCTAGGGTCAAGAGCTGGCCCCGGGTGTCAACTCCAGGTGCTACATTGCTACAAGCATCTGAACCAACATCTTAACCACTAGGCTACATGCTCACCCCTAGGCTATCCTTTCCTCTTTACAATACTTTTTCTCACCTACCTAGTCCCTTTATTTATTTATTTATTTATATGTAATTAGAAAGAGAGGAGAGGGAGGGAGGGAGTGAGGGAAGGGGAGAGAGAGAGAGAGAGAGAGAGAGAAAGAGAAAGGGATGTCCCCTCTACCAGCTTACTCCCTGAATATTCACAATGGTTGATGGTCCAGGCCAAAGCTAGGAGCCAGGAACTCAATTTGCATCTACCATGTGGGTAGCTGAGACCTACTACCTGAGCCATTACCTGCCACCTCCTGGGATGTGCATTATGAGAGTAGAACTGGAACACTCCTATGTGGAATGTGAGCGTCTCAACTCAACTGCTGAGTCAACCGCCTTACCCTAGCGATTGTTTCTGAGTTCCAAAGTGTAACACCTAGACTCCCTGTGATTGAACCCTCCCCTGTAAAATCATCTAGCTTCAGAGGTGCTTATGGTAATGGGGCCATTTCTTACACGACTGTGAGATGTTGCTTTTGCCCTCACTTCTGATGGTTGGACAGCGGGGTTTGGGAGAGGGGGATGTTCCATTTAATGGGGAAAAATCTATTAAAATTATCTCTCAAAGTAAAGTACTACCAAGGTCATTTTTAAAATTTTTATTGAAGGGTGTTGGTTTACTGCTTAATAGGCTGTAACATGCATTCTACTTTCTCTTATTGAAATGCAAAAAAATGCCTAAAATCCCACATAAAGTAATATAATATTTTCTTTTTCAGCTGACTTAGTTTTGACATCAGTTAAACTTTTGCATAAAGCACTTTTTTTCTTCAGGAACGCTCAAGTAGACTCTCTCAAAGTAGTTCCAGGATTTATTTCAAATGAAATTAGAACTTAAAGCTATCCCTGAATGATAATAAATAACACAACTATTAAACTCAGTGTAATAAATGGGGAGTTTTCACCTTGGTCAGTATGAAATTTGTTTCTCACATTCTCTCCCTGTTGGGCCCCACGTATATCGACTGGAGCGTTGGTTTGACTCCAAGTTAATATTCATGGTCTGCATCTCTGATTTCATCTTCTTGAGAGATGGAGTAAAACAAAGTGAATAGTAAATAAGAATCTCCTAATACTGAGCAGATTTGATTTATTAGTCATTTGCATATTCTATGTCCAGAAAGTTTCTTATGCTATTTCAGTTTGATCAGTTACCATCCTCAGTGGGTTCTGTCTGCGTTTTGGTTGTTCTCACCTTTCAGATATCATTAGACTCTCATACTGTGAGCCCCAGGATGTCTCTGGAAGGTTCCCTGGATAGGCGCTGTGTCCTTATTTTTTCCAGGATCATTATTATGAAAGGTTAGTTTTGTTCTAAGAAAATTCTGGATTGACCCAGGATCCCTGAGACAGTCACAGGTGAACATCTTTATGTGTACAACGAAGGAGCCACGGCTACTATTGTTGCATTGCCCAAGCTTACACTCACCGTGCAGTAACCAATGTTGGCAAAACCAGCTCCAAACATATAACCAAACCCAGCCCTTGTGGTGTGGAGGGTAGAGAAGGAAAACAGGTACAGGAGGAACACATGCTGTCACCCCCCTCCTCTGCCCTGTAGTTTGGCCAAGGAAAATGTTTTCCCTGCCCCTCCACTGTTCTCTGCAGTCATATTTTCTTAATTTTAAATGAAATTGAATTGTGAAAGCTTTCAAGTCAAACTCAGATTATGATTGAATGGCGTCTAAGCGTGACAAAGTGTTCTGTGTTGTCTGACATGCAATTTGGGTGACAAACTAGAAACTTCTTAGAGCATTTTTCAAAAACCGGTCAAGTACTCAGACCCAAGGACGGCTAGTTTCTAAGCCAAGTTTGGAGTGCTCAATAACAAAACATTTCTTGTTCTTTTGTGAAAGGTTAAAGTTAAAACTTGAAGATGGATATTTTGTTATGGAATTAGCTAAAGTGTTAAAAAGTTGAGTAAAAATCAAAACCTTGTTTATATGTGAAGATGAATTAGTCAGCTAGGGAGAAGTAGGTCCATTTTAAAGAATGCTGTAGAACTTAAGCAGTTTTTAAGAACCCCAAGTGATAGGAGGGCCTAAAGGCTAGACTCAATTCAGCTCAGCCTTCCTTTCTGTGTGCTTTCATCTGGACTCTTTCACAATTTAGTGGAAAATTAAATCAACAGCCATCTTCTCCATAATTTGTTAAAAGACTCTTCGTCAACTATCACAGAAAAAATTAATCTCGCTGGAAAGGAAGCCAGGTGCCAGAGTTGGTGCCTGCTGTAGCCGAAAATCCACACACTCCAGATATTCACAGGCATCACACACAGGTAACCTTAGCTTAGTCTGTGATACCATCTTTCAAGCAAATGTTCAATTTCCATAATACATTTTCAAATTCTGAAAATAATTCTTGCCTGCCCATTGCAGGGAATTCCTGGTCTCTGCGAATTGTACTTTGTGCTTTACACACGATGATCTGCTGTTCTCTGTCCTGTACTTTACACCTTATTTTGTGTACAGAAGTAAATCCTGTATGTTCCCACAGCCTCCTTTAAATAGGAGAAACTTTAAACCTATTTGTTAATCCTAGAGGCTTCGAAAATTTTACTTGCCTATTATTTTTTCTCTTTCCGTAGAGTGATCTCAGGGCTAGGTAGGTCAGTAAAAGACTATACTTAAAACTGCAAAACAGCTTCAGAAAAGGACCCCAGACAACAAAGAAGTCACAGCAGAATTTATCATGATTACACCAAAGAAAGTGTGCTTCCAGACCACTATTAGGGAAGATGTATCCATCTACCAGAAAAGATAGCAATAGGTATTTTTTTTAAAAAAAAGATACTTTCAAATAGATTTATAAGTGAAATTCCGAGAACTGGAGCTAAGCAAGATTAAATTTCCCTGTAGACATCACCGGATATCTCAACTGGAAGGTAGATTAGAGCTACATGAGAATATCAGGGATTAGGACCTAGAGGTCACTCAGAGATGGCGCAGTGAAAGTGCAGGAGCGGCTAATGGAGTGGGACGAATGGAGGGAAGATGTGAGAGCAATGGGGCAGGAGAACGAGGCCTGCTCCTCTGCTGGATCCGTCAGGAAGGTGATTGATGGCGCCACGAGACACGCACTTCAGTGTGCCTTGATGGTGGTCATTACGCGACCAATATCTCTCTTACTCAGATCAAGCTAGCTGTCAAAAAGTTACCAAGGGCCATAAAAATGAACTTCTTAGGAGTTATCCTTTGGAAAACAGTTTATCAAACATGAGACTTAGAATGGAAAATACAAGCAAATGGAGAATCAAATCAAAACTGGGAAGATCTCAAGCATGAGAGTGGCCTGTGGTGAAGCTGTTACTTCTCCTATGTCTCCCGGAAAACAAGCCTCGCATCAGCCCCCCAGGCCGGGTGAACTTCCCGAGGTCGGCAACGGCCACCCCTCAATACTCAGTCTGGGAAAATGAGCTCCGTGCTGAGCATCTCCCACTAGTGCTTTTTATGAGAAATTATTTTTAGATTTTAAAAGAAATTATTTTATATTTCAGGACTCGAAAAGCAAAATCTATTTAGTACAAACTGTGTCTCTCTGTTGAAAGAAACAGCTACTTCTCTAGTACCTATTGATTGCTTTAATCCCTGCACAGAAACAGAGACTGGCCTGGAAGAGTTAGGGCTCCAGTTTGAGAAGAAGAGATTTTACTGAAATGACTGAAATCCAGGTTCTGCAGGGCCCGGAAAACACTTTGTGAGCGTCCGTCTCTTCTGTGCCCTGCCCCACAGACAGGGAAGTGAGAGTTGCATCCACTGCTGCTGTGGCCTGCGGGCAGTGCAGGGCGGGGTCAGGTGTGTGGGCCAAGAATGACTCCTCTGAGCCTGGTCTTGGTTAGGAAGAACGGGCAGGGCTGTTGCAGGACGTGCCTGTGCGAGTGGACAGAGGGAGAGAGGGTCATTCCCACATCCTGGGGGAGACCAGCCCGCAAAGTGCCTCTGGGGCTTCAGACAAGGCCAGTGCCCGAGACAGGGGTGATGGAAGGAGGCTTCCTGGAGAGGCAGGCCAGTCTCCACAGGTGGTAACGCCAGCAGGGTTAGGAACACTTTTGGGAGGCAGGGAAATGATGGCAATTTGTGGGTAGAAAAGTGTGGCTCGCTCGTTTTGTGAATGCCTGTTGGGGGCCTGCTCCTGGTCTGACAGTCTGCTGAGCTCCTGCGTGTGAGATGCGTATGCCCTGCTCCGATGGTGCTCTACCCAGTCCTCATGCCCTCACGCGTGGTAAGAAGGGAGATAAGTACTGGGGGTTAGAAGAACATCTGGGACAGCTGCCTGGAGCGGACCCTGCACTGGGAACATTGCAGCCTGAGTTGGGATGTGCAGACCACGCCAGCGCCGAGCAGCAGAGAGTGGGGATTGTCCAGCAGGAAGTGGCTCTCAGCAGAACCCCGGGCGCAGAGAGCTGCTCTGTGCACAGCACCTGGAGCGGTGGTGACTGAGAAATGAGAGGTGCTGCACTGTCCCCTTCCCACAGCTTGTCTGTGGCTGGCTTTTAGGAAGAAGAGAGTCCCTGGGAGGAGCCATCTCAGCATGCTGACCTGTCGGTGCTTCAGGGGCCGATGGTGGCCGGGCTGGCTGGTGTGGAGTGGAGGTGTGAGCAGCAAAGAGAAAGGAGACGCAAATCGAAGATTACTTTTATACATTACTTTTTTTGCTGTCCTTGAATCCTGGCATAGTTTGAATAAAGGTGAATAAGAATTGGCATTTTGCCTTCTCTGTAACTGAGGACCCCACAAACGTGACATTTTTGTTCAGAACTGCTTTGGCGTGCTCCACTTGCCTTGTGTTGACTGGGTCGTTAACAGGCAGCCATATTACTGTTTGCTGTCTCCACTATTTCCGTTCCTCCTGCAGGGGTGGGGACACTCAGCCTGTGGGCCTTGTTAGACCTTGGAATCGTTAGGTCGACTTTGCCAAAGCAGCTACTATTTCATCAAAATTGACACGATGTTCATGAGAATGATAAACACCATCAAGTGACTTTATGGGACAGAGTGAGTTTATGGGACTCACTTCATATCACTTAGCACAATGTCTAATAGAAGAAGACTCTAGAGAATCAGTCCAATGTAGCATTTAATAGTATTTTTATACTAACGTATTAATTATTTTGAGGTATGCATTTCATCTAAACGTTTTCTTGGTAGAACAACGAAAATGTGGTAAACGCATTCATTGCTAAGATCAGCTGTGGTTCAGACATGTGCTTTCTTGATGAAATGTTAATTTCATTTGAATGAAGCAAATACTCCCCTAAGTGGAGAAGAATGCATTGTAGGGTTCATCATAGTGTGAACACACCCTCTAAGAACAAAGCCATGGCCTGTAAATACAAGGGGACATCGCACGGGGGTATCCTGCAGTGGCTTCTGGTACTCTTAGGGAATGTGCAGTAACCAGAACTGTTCTATAGCAGTGGTAAACACAGGGCAGGGTGCGTCAGCCACAGTCACAGGACTCAGTGAACCCTGTGGTCAGCAATCCTGGATAGCAATTACTAGAAAGTGACGCAGATTAGTTGGGGAACTACAGTGTCCCAGTGACTTCACAGGGGGATTTTTAACCCAGCAGTGCCGGTTTTTAAGTCCTGTTTAGAGCATGGAATGATGACAGATTGAGAACAATGATTTAGCGCTACTTGCGTGACTGGTCTCTTCACTTTGCTTGCGGGGATTAAGAACAGTGTCCACCAGAGGACATTTGCAGCCTCACCTTAGGTGATAAACTTATAAAGCCACTCACTGAGTACCTGCCATGCAGCAGGCACTCTCTAATTCCAGCATTATTATTATTACTTTTTTAAGATTTATTTTTATTTATTTGAAATTTATTACAGAGGGAGAAGTGGGGTGCGGGAGAAGGAGAGAGAGAGAGGAGAATGAATCTTCCAACTGCTGGTTTACTTCCCAAATGGCTGAAATGGCCAGGGCCGGGCCAGGCCAATCCAGGAGCCCAGAGCTTCCTCCAGGACTCTCACATGGGTGCAGGGGCCCATGCACTTGAGCCATCTTACACTTACATCTTACACTGTTTTCCCAGGAGCATTAGCAGGGAGGTGGATGAGAATTGGAGCAGCCGGAACTCGAACCAGCACCCATATGGGGTGCTGGTGTCACAGAAGGTGTCTTTACCCACCATGCCACAATGACAATCCCTATTTTCAGCATTATTATGCAAACTAAGGATACTTTGAGGGTGGATCATATTGTATGCAACTTTTTAGAATATATTATACTTGCTGGTCCCTTTTAATTTTTAGTTTTTATAATTTTCAAACATTATGATTCTGTATTTTCAAACATTGTTTAAGCTATTGTGAATCAGTTAATTTTGAAACAGTTACACAAGGACTATTTGTATTTTATAGGACTAGATAAAAGTCCAAAGAGCAATCATATATATGGATGTATGTATATATCTCATGTAAGACATCAATTCAAGCACTGAACAAATATTTATTGAATATATAAACATAATTCTAGATTCTGAAGATAAAGGGGTATATAAGATAGAAAAGTCAGGAAATCATAGAATAAACAATTAATTGAACAGTATAATTTCAATTGATAATAACTGATAGCCTTCCAAATGTGTGCAAATAGGTTTTCTGGTAAGTCATTAGCAAGAAAAATTTATAAGACAAAAGCTAATCATTAAAAATCATCTTTTAGCCACAAAAGAATGCATGGAAATGGTCCAGCCTCAGAAACTTGGATTCTCATTTTGCCTCTTTAAAGAACTGTTGACCTGGAGCTGGCATTATGCCACAGCATGTTAAAGCCACCTACAATGGTGGCACCCTGATGAGCGCTGGTCTGAGTCCCAGCTGCTCCATTTCTATTCCAGCTTTCTGCTAATGTGCTGGAAAGGGGAAAGAAAATAACCCAAATGCTTGGGCCACTGACACCCATGTAGGAGACCTGGAGAAGCTCCCAGCTCCTGGCTTCAGCCTGGCTGATTCTGGCCATTGTGGCCATTTGGCCTTTCTGCCTCCCCCCACCCCTAACAGCATTTCAAAAAAATAAGTAATTTTTTTAAAAAAGAAATACTGAACAAAAAATTAAGGTACAGAAATCTACTTTAAATTGCAGTTCATAAATTATGATATTCTGCCAGTGTTGTATATTTCTTGATAGCATGTGTTTAGCACATTTTAGAATTTAATATGTTTAGCAAATAAACATAAGAAATTAAACATTCTTTTTCCAATCTCCTTTTCTACTAAGGCCGATGAGTTTTCCAGACAGTATGAATGAATGTTTTACGTAGCAAGAGATGTTTCAGGGAGACAAGCAGGTCATCACTGAAGACCCCCACGTTCTCCAATCTGAGCCACAGTCAGCCCTTGTCAGGGCCAGGAAAAGCGATGGAGAGAAAATCATTCATAGCATAAGGGACAGGTGATCTGAGAACCAGCATCTGAAATAAGCAAGACTGAGCGAGAATTTCTCTAAGCCGATAAGAAACAAGAGGGTCTGGCTGGATTCAGAAAATTTGGGTTAAGCTTCTTGTATGTTGCCCTCAAGATCAGCAATTTAGTTCAGACACCACAGAGGATTCTGTGTTATTTTCATTTGTCTGAGTCCATGTAGGAGCATTTGGGTTGTTTCAAGGTGAGAGTGAGGAGTGTGTTACTGTGATAATGGCGTCTCTTGGTGGTTAAGACACTGCTTGGCACACCTGTGTCTCATATCAGGGTGCCTGGCTTTGAGTCCCAGTGCATTCCTGATTCCAGCTTCCTACTGGTGTGTACCCTGGAAGGAAGCAGTGATGTCTTAAGTGATTGGGTCCCTCTTGTCAATGTGGGTGTGGATGGATTATTTTAATTATTTAAGAAATTTAAATTTAAAGGGGTGTGGAGCCCCTGTGCAGGCTCTGAGACAGCAAGGAGAGTTGTCCCACCTTCCTGCTAGAGTGCAATGCGGGTGCATTTGCAAATCACACTCTGGATGATAGAGATTGTGTGGCCCTAAGGGCTAGCAGAAGCTGTTGAGTTTTCAGTAAGAGGAGAAAGCAGAGTGCTGACAAGGCACCTAATTTTAATGGGATTTTTTAATGGGAAGGGAATGGAGAGAAGCATGGAAGGAACTGAAGGCAGGAGGAGGGCCAGGAGGTGGTGAGGTCCTAACACTCAAGTTAGGATGGTGGAATCTGCCCTAGATGTTCAGAGAGAGCTGGGTACCCAGTAACAGCCCTGCCTGATCCGTGGGTGACACAGAGCACACGATCACACTCATCCCTGCCAGTGAGCTCAGAGCACTTGGCTGGATGGAAGTTGGCACACAGTCACATGCAAGGGTAGAATGGGACTGGCCGGCTGTTTTTCCAGGCCAGTGTAGATGAAGTGTGTGCAGAGACGGGTGCTGACACATGTGTGACAGTCTTGGACCAGGACAGATGCAGCAGGCTTGTAATTGTGTCAGGGCAAAAAGGAAGGCTTGATTCCAGGAAAGGAAGGGACTTCACGTAACGATGCAAAAAGCCCGAGTGGGGGGACTTGTGGCAGTGACAGTAAGACGACCAGCCCGATGAGAGTGGTGGCAGCTGTGAGGCATGGCGGTTTCCCAGACGTTTCCAGTGACTGGGGCTGTTTTCCATTCAGAGCACATCAGCTGCCCTGAGTGATGTCCCCAGTAGGGATGCACAAACAGCAGGGGATGTCACTGCTCCAAGAGCTGGACTAAAGAGGCATTATTCTAGTTGCAGGGAAGCCTGAGAGGTTCCAGGCAGGGCGAGCTCCAGGAGTTCAGGGAAAATTAGGCAGCAGAAAGGGTATGGGATGTTCTGAGCAGTGGTGGTGCTGTTCCAGGTCAGATGGGCATGGGCTGGCACTGGACTTGGCTTCGACGTTTGTGGTGATACTCTGTGGTCAGGTAGCAGAGTTAGGTGAAGTGTGGAATGGGCCGCCTTGGAGAGGAGTTCAGCAAAAGGAAACCTCGTGGGTCCCCCTAGGTCAGGAGGTCTTGGCTGTTTGCCCAGGGAGGGCTTTGTCTTTCAAAGTTTAATGTCCATTGGATTTATCATCTTTTTCTGCCCTAATGTTCAAATTGTACCTGCAAGTGATGCTCAGGAAGTGTCTATTTTGGTCCCCCAGTCATCATCCACAATGGGCTACCAGCTCCCACCACTGCCCAGCTGATGCCCCCCGTGACCAAGAGGTGCTGAACTCGGTGGGGTGTTTGGAGGTCTCTCCTTCAGTTTACCACTCTTTGTTACACTCAGTGCCTTAAGCAGTAATGCTCTTGCATGGTGTTCCTTAGAGTCTCTCCTTGGAAGCAGCTTCTTCCATTTCTCGCCTGCTGCTAATTTCCTAATGGGAGCTCCTCTTCCCAGAAGTTGCCACGCTCAGCTTCCTGGAACACGCGGCGTCCAGGGCCCAGGGGTTCCTTCTTAGAAAGAGCTGAAATGGCAAAGGTGCCCCCTGCGGCTCTTACTCCTCCATGTCGCCCCAAAGCCTGTATCTCTCAGCAGGGCTGCACTTCCATTTTGTATTAACTAAAATGTCCCTTTATGTAGCTGGACTCAAAACATGTTCAAAAACACTTGTTCTAAAAGGGAATTGAAGCCTCCACGTTGTGGGGCATAGAAAGCCATTTGCAACTTTTAAGTGACAATTGTTGTAGCTTGTACCTATCAGATAAAATAAAAGACCTTACAGTCATATTTTAAATAAAACATATAAGTAAGCAACCAAGTTCTTGGCTCTCTAAAAGAGCACAGTCAAATCCTTATTAGGGCAGCCTAATGACTGGGCAGTTTCTAGGATTTCTGGCCATTTTTTCTTTCTGTCCTTCATTGTCTGGGTCAGAGAGAATATTCACATACAGTGGTGGTTTTGTCTTTTACCCCAGAGATAAGGGAAATGAGAGACAAATAACGAAGTTCCCGTAAGTCTATAAATGACACACCAAGTTAGCACAATCAACCTTATTCCCCCTTCCCTCCTTCCTCCTCTCCTTCTCTCTCTTGCTTTTCCAGTCAGATACTAAGCACCCTGTCTACACCAGCAAGTACTCTAAGGTCTCTGGATATTGAAAGATGCTCATCACTGTTCCCCCTCTCTGGTAGTTACTGTCGTCAGAGGAGAGCAGACATAAAATAACAATGTCACAGAGCACAATAATATATAGGGTGTTCTATAGAATATTCTGGAAACATAAAGTTGGGAGTGATTCTTTTTTGAAGAAATTTCTGATATGACTTTAGTTTTCCTCAGGGTACAAGTGTTCCTTCCTTACCCTATTTATATCCCAGGACTATTTTCTACATAAGAATGTGTAGAAGTTTGTTACACCAGAAGGAAAGAATTGAAAATAAGTGGAGATGAGACCAGTTTTCTGGCAGGATGAATGACCAGGGGAACCTTAAAAATGATCACTTTTGGGGGATGGTGCAAAGCATCAACTTAGGATGCTTTATGATTATAAAGTGAAATTTAATACAATAGGATACAAAATCATTGGAATCAACATGAATCCATATGAAGTATGGAGACTAAAATGTGTGGTCAACTCAATGACATAGAAAGAATGGTGCTTAAGGTCTTGAAACAGCTGGTTGAAATGGGGGCTGGGTAGGGTGGGTGTTTACAAGGGTTATGAGTGAAAGCTCTCAATGTATCCTGGATTTGAACCCCAGCTCAAGAATATACCCAGCCACATGGCCATGGGCAAAACACAAGTAATTTTCTATTTTAATTTCATCTATAAACTAAGAATTCCAAGTGGTGTTTAGTTCATAAGTTTGTTATAATGATTAGATGATGAAGTACTTGATGTACACTCCATTACACATATAGCAGACTAATAAATATTAACTTATTGCCATTATTAGATGAAAAGCAAGCTATTAGCAGTGTGGCTCTGGCAACTTATCTTGATTGCCAGCAATATGAGAGGTCTTCAGAAAGTCTAAGGAGAATGTGTGTTAGAAGTAGGCTGTGCATGAACTTCAAAACTTTTGTACCAAAATGAATGTATCTTTTAATTCCATTTTCCATAAACTTCTTGAGGTATCCTCATATATAAATCATTTGCTATTTATGTGAGCTGAAAAGTTCCCAAGTTTTCTTGGATCATGTAAGAGGGAAATTACTTTTAAGCCATTACTATTTATCTTGATAAATATGCATTATTTAAAAACCTAAGCCGATAGGTAGCCATTAGCATGCCCTTTGTGGGGCTTCACTTTTCTTACTAAAAGTATTTTTTTAAGAAATGTGGATTTAGAACATGTTGAATAGAACAGCGTTAGAATGTTCACAGCGAGCAGGGCTCTCTTAGGAAAGTTAAGGCAGCGTGTCTGAGACATGAGGAGCCCTGCAGATGGTTTGTCCTCAAGACTGCAGGACGCATGCCTTCTTGAAGCCAGCAGAAGTTCAAGGGACTGTGGTACCCAAATTCCACTTCTTCCCAGGAGACTTGACGCAGAGCCAGTGAGTTCTTCTCGATTTATTAATAGGAAATGATGGGGGCATAATTGCAGGATCCCCAGAAGACACCACATGTGTGCCTCTGTGTTTCCAGGAAAGCCAAATTTCTTCTTATTTGTCACATGCGTCTACTGATGAGCAGTTTACATGTAGGTGAGTTCTCTGTGTAAGCAGGGTTGATGAAGCGCCCCCCCCACCCCGAGTCCATCAGCCTTGGTATATATCAAAGCAACCCACTGGAGGAACTAAGAACTGAAGGAACTCAGCTTTCTTCTTCCCAGCCTGTTGAACTATTCTACATCTGGCTGTGTGGATGAGTAATTTCATTGAGCAGGACCTCTGAGCCTACATGTGCTTCACTACAATTGTGTCTCTAGTACATTCAAGAACACAGTAGTGGTTGGCAGCTTCATATCCTCCCCTTGACCAGCTGCCTGCCAAGGCTGATGGTTTGCTCCTATGCTGAGAAGACACACTACATACAATAGGTGTGTTGGCTATAGGGCCATCATAGGATGCACCTGCCAGGGTGGTTGAAGAGGTGACAGTGAAGAGAAGGCTAATCAAAGGAGGTAAGTTACTAATAAGGTAGGACGGGGTAGAGAGCATCCACAGGGAGAGAAGACACTGATGTGATCAGCTCATTTCCTGTACTTCACAGGAAGAGAATAGAAATAATTCTTCAGATCGGATGGAAGAGAGAATTCTTGTCTTCTGGAATTACTTATGTGCATAATACACAATAAATAAGCATGTAATCTATACTTATATATAATGTTGAAATTTATAGAAATAATATGCACATATATAAGAATGATTCACAGATTTTTAAAAAGGCTTTCATTTGGTACACCTGGGAGAATAAAATAGACCGAGACACTGGACCTGTCTTCGGAGTGCTCACAGTGGAGTCATATTTATAATAAGATTGATTTTTCATTGTTGTTGCAGATACATCAGGTCTTTGAAGAATTTTAAATTCATACCTCAACATGCAAGTTAGAGCTTTGTGAGGGATTGCACTAGGGTCATGTAGAGTTTACAAGTGATCAATGTGCTGGCTCTGAAAATTCCCTGAGACTAAAACAAGTTCACAGTCGTGCAAGGGCATCAGAGGTGTGAGCAGAAATGAGTGTGGAAGCAGGATTCCCACTGCACCACCTCTGATTTGCCCCAACCAGTTATCCCAAAGCAGTGGGTTTTTGATCATATATTTAAGTGAGGTTTACCATGATATTTTAACTATCTGCTTTCTTATTATTAAAGTATTACAGTATACATTTCAACAGAATTCAGTTCAGGAGTCTGTTAGTCCTGTATTTGAGAAAAATCATTCCATTTTCCTGATTTTATTACACAGAAAACTGTTTTACTCCTCAATTTCAAAACATCAGTTGCTTTTTAAAAATTCTTTTCTTGAGTCATTAATTTTTGTTAAGTCTGACTCCTATTTGTTTATTTACATATAGCTTTCCCTTATCTACTACTTTGAAACTGTAACATACTATCATCAGCTACTTTGAGTTGTTCAAGTGGTAACGTTTTTAGTATCATCTACAAAGGAATATCTAAAATGTTTATTATTTTTTTTTAAAAATTGTACTTGGTTGTTTTAGGACTTAATTTGTATTTTCCCTTGATTACATCTACTCCTTTTCTTCTGACTTAATTGGTCACTTAATCAACCATTCTGACACTTTGGGTTGTAGCTCTGTCCACGTTAAACCTGTACTGCGTCCATATCAACTGAAAATGGAGAGAGCACAGAGTCACACACATGCAGGGCCCAAGCTTCATGAAAGTCGTGTGCCCCACACTTGCCACAGTTGCTCTCTGAGACCACAATGCACTGCTTCTACAACCCTGTCACCCCAGGGCACAAGTTGCAGCTGCAGGACTTACAGATGCTGACACTGGACTGCGGCTCAGTAGAAATACATTGTGATTTTCAGTAAGCAAGGTTACCCAGCATATGCAGAATCGTGGCATATAGGCTTTTGTAGTCTGTTGTGCCAACAGTGCATGGACCCAGGGCTCCCAGACAGTTCATTGGCATGCAGGTCCTGAAAGATCAGAAGGGCTCTGTGGCCAGCTCCTGTCACTTCTCAGTAGGTCACTTACATGTACACCAACAGAGTTAGCAATCTACGTTCTGGTTAGGTGGTTGTGATGGATCATTGTGGTGGTCTGCGGAGAGCCCATGACTCTGAGAGTCGTTTTGAACTTCCCCTTTCAGCCCATTGCTGAATGCCTGGAGACTGCCCCGAGGCATCCCTCACTGTACTCGTCACACCCCTGTGCCCATGTCTTACATGGTTCTGGAGATTCTAATGACACCCTAATGGCCATATCACTCATTATTTACTCACATGGATGAACACGTGGTCATCCAGGGCCCAGCGAGCAGTGAGGGGACGGGGAGGGGAGGAGAGGGGAGGGGAGAGGAGGGGAGGGGAGGGGAGGGGAGGGGAGGAATTGGGGAGGGATTGGGGAGGGGAACTTTGGTTTCCAAACTGGTTCACTTTTTCCTATAAAACTGTAAATGCAGTAATAGAATTTTAGTCTTAGTTATTACAATTCTGATATTAGAAAATATCTTGTTGGCTCACCCTAAAATGAGGTATGAGCCAGTAAACCCTGTCAGCAGGGTTGGTCACTAAAGAAACTCAAGGAACGTGTGCAGTGCTCTATGCACAGGGAGAATTTGCACCATTCAAAGGTAGCCGCACAGTAATCAAAGAATGATACCCTGTGCCGGTACTGCATCAGGGCTCAAGACAGATGCCTTGCTTACCACGGTTCTTATATTTAACTTAGATTTCCAGAGAATCTGGAGTCATTGCATAGGAACCTCATTACTGCAGAGTCCACTCATCAAGGACTATTTCCTGGGAGAGAGCAACACTCAAGATGTCTTTATGCTCTCAGAAAAAGTGCCCTGATTACACAGGCGATGATGGAAAGATGAGCAAACTTATAATTCACTTTGAAACAGTCGTGTGCCTCGCACAAATTGCCATACTAATTGTAAAGCGTTCATGTTGTCCTTTCAAAACAGGCCCCAAAACTCATCTGTCAAGAGTATAGGAGCTTCAGTTGTATTACCATAAAGACCAAAAATAATTTTTAAAAAATGGTTTTCTCAAAATATTTCACATTCAGCCTCTTTATGAAATGTAAAAATGGCTTTGCTCACCATCAGCCCAAATTCGTCTTCTTTTAGCCACATTTCCAGAGACTGAAACAGGAGCCTTGCGCCTTTGTCTTCACCGTGCTCTTGAGTCTGAAGACTCTGGTTGGCCTCCCTCTGCGAGTGTTGGATCCCCTGTTCCTGTTCAGGACCCCAGATCTCCCCACCGGGCCCCTGTGCTCAGGGCACAGACAACCAGCAACCCAGCAGGCTCCGGCTCTCCCCAGGGGTTGTGGTTTATTTTCAGATGAGTGTAACTTGTCTCATAGGGAGGGAAAACAAAAAAGAAAAGCTAAGTGATGGAAAAGGTTAACTGTGAAATCTAAAAGCCTGTGGTCTCTTGCTGTGACATGCAAAGTTTCAGAAAATGATGGATTTTATTTTCCCTAAGGGATCCTTTGCTGTGGTAGAGAAAATATCTGAATAAATTAGACACAAACACAAGGGCTGCTGAGCTTCTGCTAAAGCCATGTTTCTGATGGAGAATTATCACCTCGAATGTTAAAAAAAAACTTGGTTTTCCAAACATTATTGAAATATTTAATGATAATTTTAATTATTAAAACTTTCACCGTGGAAGGTATTGCTTTTCTATCATTTGGTCTGATATACTTTCCCACATTATTTATGACATGACAATAATGGGAGCAATTTATTGGGTACTTAATTATTGTCAGGCACCACGCCAAGTGATCCTAATACATTATCTCACTTGCTCCTCACAGAGTCTCTGTGTGGCAAGTATCATCTTTATTTCGTAGATCTGAAAAGTAGGTCCAGATCAGCAGCCATCTGATGTTCTGTAACGACTCATCCATAGGGCTGAATTTTCAAACCATTTTTTTTTTTTTTTTTGACAGGCAGAGTTAGATAGAGAGAGAGACAGAAAGAAAGGTCTTTCTTCCGTTGGTTCATCCCCAAAATGGCCTCTACGGCCAGCGTGCTACACTGATCCGAAGCCAGGAGCCAGGTACCTCCTCCTGGTCTCCCATGGGGTGCAGGGCCCAAGCACTTGGGCCATCCTCCACTGCACTCCCTGGCCACAGCAGAGAGCTGGCCTGGAAGAGGGCAACCGGGACAGAATCTGGCGCCCCAACTGGGACTAGACCCATGGGTGCCGGCACTGTGGAGGATTAGCCAAGTGAGCCGCGGCGCCAGCCATCAAGCCAGTTTTGATAAGTCCAGAGTAGATACTCTCAACTTCTCTCAGCAGCTGACTCCATAAAAGTTATCCCCATGTGAAAGTTCTATAAGCAACTGTATACAAAAGGTACTTTTTCCATAAAACTGAACAGAATAATGAAATGAGCTTCCAAAAATATGAAACACTAATGATTGCTCTGCACATCACAATCTTAGGCATTTAAGATGAGCTGCTTATGAGTAGTTGGGCAATTTGAACAGGCCTGTGAGGGAGGCGTGCGTCAGTGATCCACATGCAGGTGGAGGTGTGTGATGGGGGAGTTTTGGTAGGTGAGTTGGTAGATTTAACACCCATGCATCCGTCCATCCCCTCTACTACGATGTTCCTAATGTGGAGTGAGAAGTGAAGGACCACCGTATCGTTAGCAGAGGCCGTGCCTGAGGCCCAACGCGTGTCTCTCTCATACGTGCCAGGTTGGACCCCATGGCCTATGTAGAACAGAGACCAAAGATAGACTTCAGGTTCTCTCCAGGTGTAAATTGTGATCTCAGGTTGCTCTCACGACGACCATGAGACCTTGTACTACCCCTCTTCTAACTGGCCCAGCAAACAATACACATGGCCTAAGTAATGAACCACGTGTTGGCCACCGTAATAGCCCAATCTGTTCTTGGTAATGGAGAGGCAGGAGGCTGGCCAGGGGCAGTCAGAGGAGCATAGCAGTTGTATGCCTGTGGGTACCTATGAAGACCAGAAGGAAGTGATGAGCATTTCAACCCAGACGTGCATTCTAGTGGGATTGGCTCCAGGTGTGGTCTCATTCTGTGTGTGGCAGGGGAGTGATGGAAGATAAAGCTCAGTGATTCCTGACCTATCTGTGTTTTGATGAGTCTGTTATTAACTGGAATCAGATCTGTGAACATGACTTGGCCCCCAGAAAAATTTTAGAGAGGCAAAAGATACATCAAGTTTGCCGTGGATCTACTCGTGGTTTTTTTTTTTTTTGTTTGTTTGTTTGTTTGTTTGTTTTTTGTTTTTGTTTTTTTGACAAGACTTAGTCCCACCTTTTATTTGTTTGGCAGAAAATGGCTCCATAACATAAAGCTGACTTTCATAAAATATCACTAAATTTGAAATGCCAGATGGAGACCTTCATCCTGGCAGCTCCGAACTATTCTTTTCCATTTTATAGGCTCGGAATGAATACTTATCTTGTCAGTTTATGCTCCATTATACAAAGGTTCTGTTTTGTGTAAACGAACTTCAGTCAGTTTAGAACAAATTGATTCTCATGGCGAAGAGTGAAACCCCCTGCCCTGTGAGTAAGGTGCCTTCCATGAACATGTCATTTACCTTTGATTTCCGACCTCAGCCTTCCTTGCCAATGGGAACGTACAACTTCAGACCTTCCGTCTGGAGACTTGAAAGTTCTTGGCTTGCTGTTTTCTCAACCAAGGGCTCTGCATGTTATGTTCTCTATGTCTGAATAACCTCCTGGCTCTTCCAGCTGGCATCTCGAAATGCCGTGCACTAGGCTTCGATTTCAGGGTAGAGCCGTGAGCGGTGAGGAGTGATCAGAGTTAGGAAAGCAGGAGTGATGCGTGGGAAGCAGGTTCAGAAACGAGAACGAGCCTGGCAGTCAGCAGCTCCTGGATGCCATTTCTGTTGGAAAGTTAGGCTGAAGCTGATACAGGACCTCGAAGAGGGGAATATGACAGCCCTCAATAGAGTGGGTCCTGTATGTCTGACTGTACGGCTTTTCCATTGGCAATTACCTGTGCTGTATACATCGCTCTTTCATTCCTTGAGCTTTGATCATCATCCTTAGCCTGTACACTTGTTACTGCAATTGAAGAAAAAACAATCCTGTAGTTTCAAAGAAGCCACCCTCTGCCACCACCAAAAAAATTGGTGAAGCTCAGTAGTTCACTTGTCGTGTAGTTTCTCTTCTCCACTGAGGCAACTGGCTAATTTGGAAGCAAGAAATTTCAGAACTCGTAGTCAGAGAAGTCTTACCCACTACTTCCTTGGAAAAAACACTTGATAATACTTTGGGGTAGATGGGTTCTACTCTTTGTAAGGCTTGATGGCAAAAATTTCTGGTTTTGGAAGTTTGCTACAAGTTCATTCAGTGTCTTTTAGATGCTTATTTTCTATAAAAGCAGGAATACATTAACTCCCAACAAAATGAAAATATATATGCATAAGGTAATTGCAGTTTAAAATATTAGAAACAACCTAGCAGTCTCCTAAACCTGGAGGAATATACAATTCAATAGAGTACTATGCAGCTGGTTGCAAAAGAAGGAGAAAGATCTTTCCACACTAACGTGAAGTAATTTTACAAATATATGAGGGGACTTCAAAAAATGCATGAGAAAATGGCATGAAAAGGTAAGTTTACTTTGGTGCAAAAGTATCGAAATTCATCCATAGTTTTTTTTTTTTTTTTTGTAAAACATATTTCTATGAACTTTTTGAAGACACCTCTTCTGCGAAGTAACGAAAATCAACAAGCAAAAGGCGATTTATGTTGTGTTGTCTTTTTGTAGAAGCAAAGAGCAAATTGTGTGGAGCTAGGCTGAGCTGGGAGAGAGCGAAACTCCCAGTTGACAAAGTCCCCTTAAAGCAGCAGAGTCAGGCTTTCCGCTGTCCTGCAGTGGAGTCCAGGATGGTGAGGGAGAACGCAGGCCTCCCAGCACCAGTTCTTCCCTGGAGCAGCACCCTGGGCCGGGGCCAGGTGACCCACCCTCCAGGGATTGGTTCCCTCTTGAGAGTATCCCAAGCAAAAGGCTGCAGCAGATGTAAGGCCCCTGCGGCCAGATGGGAGGGCTCAGAGTGGACTGAGAGTGAAGAAGCAAGGCTTCCTGCTCCCCCTGGAGAAGCCAAGACTTCAAAGAGACCTAGGAGCGAAGGCGCAGGGACCAGGGGTGCAGCATGTGAGAGAGCACGGCCAGGAAGAAGTCCAAGTGTAGACCCAAAGCTCTTGGAGAGGCTGTCCCGGGCTGACTGTGCTCTGAGCCAGTGCGGGGAGGGCAGCCTTCCCTGGGAGGCCTCTCGCAGGAAGCCCTTGCTATGGTCAGGCCTGCAGACTCACACGTAGGCTCCTAGCAGGACCCCACAGAAGTAATGGAACTGTACATGTGGGGGCTTGTTCCTACAAAACCAAGGGAAGAGTGTGCCAGAAGCAAGTGGGACTGTTCCTTATGGAGGGTGATTTTTAATTAAGTGGAAAGCAGGAGGGGGTGGCAATAATATGGCATGGGTTGGGTAGGGACAAGTGACTCTTTTTTGAATATATCTTTTTCTGTAGTTTTGAGATATGGAACCATGTTATATGTTTTTCAAATGGAAATCAAATTTAAAGTTGAAAAAAGCTACAATTGATAGCAAATGTAAACAAATGAACTGAATGGCTTTTCAGATGAACAGTATAGTACAAGGGAGGGAGAAAAAGAAATTACCAAGCAAACTTAAACACATAATTCTGAATTCTATACCTTTGACATAAAGTGAAAATAAATTTAATTAGTAGTTTGATTTTTCACATGGATTGATGTATTAGTTCTGTAACTCCTTTCTGATTATTCTAAATTTGAGCATTTGAACAAATATTGAGGATAATTGAAGCCAGATTTGTCACTGACATAAAAGAGAATTATAAACATTGACAGGGAAGATTCTAGAATAAAAACTTTGGTGCTTGACTGAAATCACAGTCATCACCGTGAACTCTGGGTTGTCACAGATACGGAGATTTTTGTGTGTGCCATTTCTAGCTTTATTTGTTGAGACGTTCTGGGAGCAATGACATCCCAGCAGGAATGAATGTACTTAGCACTCAGGTATTAGTTTCTTGACACTTTATCCACTAAAAACACTAGGAGCCCTTGGACAAATGGTTGCTTTCTGGGGTTGTGGTAAGGAAAGCATAACAGGAGCCTGGGGCATTTTCTTGTACTGGAAAGGAAGGAAGGATGCATATGACAATTGGAGATATGCCCAAGAGACACAGACATAGCTTCAGGGGACTCCCATTAGCTAGATCTAGAGGAATTTAAGCATCACAGTAAATAATGTCTTAATAAACAGATGTTAACCCCATGAAATATAGGAATCCATATGTCCATATTGATACAACCAAATAAATGTATAAATACAGCATAGAAGGTCTCTTCCTCTCAGTAAGATTCCAATTGTAGAAGGAATGACACATTTGCCAGTCTTATGCTCATGACTGATTCAGGCAGAAATTCTCGCTGGATATTAAAACTGGTGAATAGGAGTTTGATTAACGACAAGATGTTTACTTAGCTTTAGTCGTCCAACCAGCATACAACTTATTCCCAATAAAATAAAAAGGAGACAGAGGGCATTGGCAGCAGTTAAGACGCTGCTTAGGGTGCCCACTTCGCATTTTGGAGTGCCTGGGTTTCAGTCCTGGTTTCACTTCCAATTCTAGCTTCCTCCTAATGCATTCCCTGAGAGGCAGCCACGTTGGCTCAAGTAGTTTGGCTCCTGCCATCCACATGTGAGACTTAGATGGAGTTCCTGACTCCTGGGTTCAGGTCCAGCCCCAGCTGTTGAAGGCATTTGGGCAGTGAACCAGCAGTGGGAGAGCTCTGTCTGTCTCTTTCTCTCTGGATCTCCTTCTCTTTCTGTTCTAAATGAATACACCAAAAGCTAGTAAGTAAATAAAAGGAAAAAAAAATGGTAAACTTTCAGTGAAAAAACATGGCAGACAACACCTCAACCAAAAGCCCAAAGTTGAATATTGGCACAAATCATTGGCAACTATCACCCGATATGAAGAAACATGTGATACATGTGAGTCAAGAGAAACATGTGATACATGTGAGTCAGATACATTCTAAACAAAAACTTAGGGCTGAACAGCTAATTGCAGCACACGATCCAGGACTGGACTTTAGGCTAGAGAATTGTTTCATATATAATGAACAGTGTAGATATAGTTGGTACAATTTATAAATAAGAATCAGATTTGTTAAACTGTAATAAATATATATTTATATATGATAATATATTACATTTATATGATATTTATATGATATATAGTATGTAATATACTATATGATACATATCTATATACTATAAATATTTCTTGATACCAGTAACAGTATTATATTTATGTAAAAGAATTTTATTATTAGCATGCGGGCAAGAAACAGTATTTTGTAAGTATACTAGTCATAAACTAGAATTTTATTCCACAACACACAGCCTAGTATGCCCAGAAACAACATGGTTTTCATGTGGTCTTTTTAAACGGATCTTTTTTTGTCAACAGTGATTGACATATTTATGGGGTGTGGTATACAATGTATCCTGATCAAATCAGCATAATCAACATTTCCTCTCCTTCGACTTTACTTTACAATTGGAATCTTGGAGCTCCTTTCTTCTGTTTGCTCATAAAATATGAAATAGGTTAATATGAACCATGATCACCCTATGTGCTTTGCAACACTAAGATCTGATTTGACACCCATTGCCCAAACTCCCTCTATCATTCCCTACCCTCCCAGCCGCCAGTATTTACTATTTCTGTGTTCAGATTGATATTTTTAGCTTCCCATTTGATGGAGAACATGTGACATTTTTCTGGCTGCATTTGACTTATTTAACTAATGTGATGGTCTACAACTCCATTCTTTTTGCTGCAGATGACAGGAGTTTTTTCTTTTGGCTGGATAATATTCTATTGTGTTTGTATGTACAATTTTCTTTATGCCTTCATCTGATGATGGAGACTTTGGTTGATTACCTTGGCTGTTGTGAACAGTGCTGCCGTGAACGCGACGGAGCAGGTACTCTTCGACTCAATGACTTTAGGCCTCTGGATTTATAGCCAGTAATGGGATTGCTAGATCATATGGCGATTCTGTTTTTTAAGGAATCTGTACTATTTTCCCCAGTGGCTTTACTAATTTGCATTCCCACCAATAGTATATAAGAGTTTCCCTTCATGCCCTCATGAACATTCAATATTTTCTCCTTCATAACAGCCGTTCTAACAAGGAGTCAGATGATGCCTCATTGTGGTTTCTATTTGCACTAGTGATACTGAGCATTTTTCCCTTTTTTTTTTTTTTGACCATTTGTATTTTAAGAGAGGTTAAAAAAAAATCTCTGTATCACTTTCTATTTTTCTTTCTTATGAAAACTAACTTAGTTCTTCCCACTCCTTTTTTGCCTAAAATTATTGAAGAATAGTGGTGCTAATAGTAGTGGTTTTATTTTTATTTTGCTGAAATTTCTAGGAATAAATTTAGAAAATGTGATCATTTCTCTACAGTGTTCTTTTTTTAAGATTTTATTTATTTGTTTATTTGAGAGGTAGAATTACTGACCTTGAGAGGGAGAGACAGAGAGAAGGGGCTTCCATCTGCTGGTTCATTCCCCGAGTGGCTGCAGTAGCAGAAGCTGAGCTGATCTGAAGACAGGAGCCAGGGCCTTCTTCCTGTCTCCCATATGGGAGCAGGGATCCGAGCACTTGGCCATCTTCTACTGCTTTCCCAGGCCATAGCCGAGAGCTGCATTGGAAGAGGAGCAGCTGGGACTAGAACTGGCGCCCTTATGGGATGCCAGCACCACAGGCAGAGGATTAACCTCCTGTGCCACAGTGTTCTTATGGGAGTGAGTTGCTTTGATTTCCATTTTCTCAATTTTTATTTCCAGATTTTCATTTGCCTTCCAGGTTCTGGTTAAGGGAATGTAGCATTTTTATGTCGCCTTTTATGAGCCTTTCTATATAGCTTATTTTGTTCCTGAACCCACAAAACCACTTTAAGGATATACAGATTTCTTTGGTTCTCAGAGATTGTTAAACCTTTCCCCACTGTGGTAATATTCCTTTATCTTCACGACAAAATCCCCTTCTAGTGTTGTAGGCTCAGTAAATGGCATTTCTATTGTGGAGCCAGCATCTCTCTTTCCAGGGAGGACTGCGGGGTCTTTGCTCATGTAACGTTTTCTTAGGATTTATTTTTCTATTTTTCCTGTTCCAATTGTCTATGACCTTGCATTTTAAGTTGGAAAGTATTCCATCCAGAATATTTTTTAAACCAAGGAAAACTGATAAAAGTAACTGAGCTGTGATAGTCTTGGCATTCCCAGCTTCTGTTTGAGTGTTACTGATGCCAGGTTTGTTCAAACAACTGCCATTTGGTGGTAGATGATCTTGGTAGAATCAGCAGTGAACACTGTGCGCTTGGCTGCATCATTCACTTTTGGCCATGGTTGGTATATATATAGTGAGGCCTGACGGTTCAGCACCTCTCCCTTTTTCCACTTTGTTCTTGGGCTGCCAGTTGACCAAAACCAACAAAGCGCCCAGGTAGGCCTTAGAGATCAGACCACTGGGGCAGGAAGCAAGTGAAGTGGGAAGGTGGACCTGAAGTCACCAGCAGCAGATGGCCAGGGTACACAGCAGAAGGCCAGGGTACACAGCAGATGGCCAGGGTACACAGCAGATGGCCAGGGTACACAGCAGATGGCCAGGGTACACAGCAGATGGCCAGGGTACACAGCTGTCCAGGTTGTGTGTCTGCCTCCATAGAACTCTGGATTTTCTGACAATATATAAGCCTTCTCTTATTTCTGAACGTCCACCATCTCCTGATAATTTAGAGTAATTTTCATGGCACACTTTGTAATTGTGCTTTCCTACTTCCTTCCAAAATAAACTCGGTTGCTTGGTCTTAGGTAATCCACTTATGCCTCATGTCCTGTTGTCTTTTCAGTTGAACTTGATTTTTTTTAGTTTTAATATCTTGCTTAGGTGTGGTATCTCGTCATAAATACTTGCCTGGTGACATCTGAAATATTTGACAGCTATAATTTTCAAACTTGGCTTTTATATGAAGACTTTCACTCATTTATATCAGAATGACATGTAAATAGAGCACCTGGCTGTTTGAGATATATATTGAATCCGGTTTTTTTAAAGGTATTCAAAATTTAGTGTTTGTGGAATGGGGTTATTATGGAGAACTCAACATAGCTATAAATTCAAATTGATTTGGAGCCATATTGCATGCCTTTGGGAGATACGAAGCCATTTTCCTTAATTTTCCCCCTCCCAATATCATATCATTAACGTAATAATGTTGTCTGCCAGAATTTGTTGTGATGAGCAGATGGATTACTAATATTTTGTTGATTGATTTCTTAATTCAGCTTTGCCATAAAACTTAATTGATGATTCCACCACCAGCAATTTATGTGGTACCTATTAAGTTAGAATTGGAGATCCTACAACACTCTTACCCATTAAACTTTGTTTTTCATTATCTGTTTTCATTTTTATTTGATTTCATTTTCTGTCTTTTCAAATATATAATTGAAAAAAACATTTCATTTTTAGAAATATATTCCCCAAACTTTTCTACCCATAGCTCAAGCTATGTGGTGTATAATCATTCTCTAAAATGATGAGTTTTTTTTTTCTGTTGCTTTGATTTCTTGCCAGGAATATGTATGCTATTATGCCTGTGAGTATTGTTGTTATTATCATTATTGAATGTTTTCTCTAAATATGTATCCCGTGGCCTTTGTTTAATGTGACAGGATTGAATTATCACCAGACTCCTTCTCTTCTCTATTATTTCAATTTGACTCCTCCCTGTACTATATTCTGAGACCAATGACATTTTTTAAAGTCACAGCCATTCATTAAAAATAGAGAAATTAATAATAACAATCTTGCTTTTTCAGAAAAGTTAAAACTTGTTTTTAAAATATGCTTACTCTTCACTGCCCTTCCAAATGTGTACAGTATTTGGATGTTAGCCTGTAGTGTACCTATTAATGCATTCACTTTTCCAAATTTTTGGATCACCTTCACACACACACACACACACACACACACACACACACACCAAAGTCGCTGGCACTGTTATAAGTTCTAGAAATACATTGATGAAAATAAGAGGGTCACTGGCCTTAACTTGAACCTTGTATTCCAGGAGACACTGGGGAAGATACGTCAAGAGAAATAAATAACTATTTCTTAGTTAAGTTAATGTCAGGTAGGAAGGCATAGGGTTGATATCAATATGAGAAGCCATCAAGACAGAATAAGTTGGTCGGGAAGGTAGATTACTTTAGAGTATGTTTGAAGGGCCCTCAGTGGGGACTGGAATGGCAAGAGGGTCCCAGGTGTGTGAGGATCCTCAGGAACTGCCCCCCGGCCCCCGCCCATGTCATGGGGACAGCCATGCAAAGCCTCTGTAGCAGGAGGAACCTAGCGTGCCCAAGATTCTGAGGGAGGAAGGCCAGTGGTGGTTAAGAGCCCAGCCCAGGCCAGCACAGAGCATGGAGGGCTCGTGGGCCCTGGCAGCAAGTTTGGGTTCTGTTTCCACAGCGAAATAGAAAATGAGAAGAGAGCAAGAAGGGCAAGAAGCTAACCTGGTTTGTGTTGCCGACTCGTCTTGCTGTGGGGAAGAACACAGGGCATTGTGTAAGATTCTGATCTGTTTGGTTTTGTTTTTTAATCTCAGTAATTATCAGCACTGCATTCAGTTCAGTCAACAGTATTTGTGAGGTGACCACTACGTGTTCGGAACTGTGTTATTTGGTGGGATACAGACATTAGACAAAATTAAGACACACAAATACATATGTGATTTTATTTTACACAATTAAAATGAATGTTCTGATGCATTTGATAGTGAGTCTAGGAGAAACACATTTGCCTAATTTTGTTCAAATAGGACAGCTATATTTTTTAAAAAAGATTTATTTATTTATTTGAAAGTCAGAGTTACACAGAGAGAGAGGAAAGGCAGAGAGAGACAAAGAGGTCTTCCATCCAATGGTTCACTCTCCAATTGGCCGCAATGGCCGGAACTGCACCCATCTGGAGCCAGGAGCCAGGAACTTCTTCCTGGTCTCTCATGTGGGTACAGGAGCCCAAGGACTTGGGCCATCTTCTGCTTTCCCAGGCCATAGCATAGCATAGCATAGCATAGAGAGCAGGATCGGAAGTGGAGCAGCCGGGTTTTGAACTGGCACCCATATGGATGCCGGTGCTTCAGGCCAGGGCGTTAACCCACTGTGCCACAGCGCCGGCCCCAGGACAGCTATATATTAATATACTATTTTATTTTAAAGTTAATTTAGCAATGTCATACAATGCACATATAGTTGCTATCTTTATATTATTTTAAAATCATAAGTGGCTTTAAAATTCTACAGTTATGGACTCACATGGGATTACATGAATCTCTATAATAGAATAAAATATAGTCTCTTTCTTTACCAACTTTTAACCCTTATTTCTAGTACCAGTTTTAAAAGTTAATATTTTTCCTGAAAAAGGTTAGGTTTGCTCTATTAGCAAAGACCCTGCAGTTCTGTATCTTGGCTCCTTGAAAGCTGACTTGCAGAAGTACCCGGAGCCTGAGGACTTCCATCGTGAGGGTGGCTTTCTTCTCCAGCCAGGGGCTTCCTGGCAGGGCCACAGGTGCAGACCATGCTGGAGCGAGAAGCCGGGAAGAACACAAGAGCTTCCTTTCTGGCCTTCTTTGCCCTGCCAGCTGAATACCCCTGGAGGCTGAGAGCTGGAGCAAGAGCAAGAGAGCAAGAAAGCCGATCACCAGACTTGTGTCCCCGGAGCCCCCCTCCTGCTTGAGAGAAGTTCCAGCCAGCTCAGTTCACAGTGTCGTGATAAAAGGCCTGCTGGTCGCAGGCACCATCAGCTAGTTTTCTGTTTACTCTTTGGAGACATTTCTTATAAAAGTCCCAATCAGGACAGCTCTCATGGCACTCTGTATCGTCCTTTGAATTGAGTCAAGTGCAGACCAGACCAAGGCCCCCAGAGTTAGAGGCCTTATCTTAGAAGAAGCAAATTACTTGAAATATGATGCTGTTTCTCTCCCTCTGGTTAAATTGTGCTGATTAATTTAACATCAGAGTGTAGCCTGGTGTTTTCTGTCAGCTTGTTGTTTTCCAGGTTTATCTATGGTTTCAGAAGCTGTTACTCTGAGATGGATTTCATTGCAATTTCACTGCTTCCCCGTCCTATCTTTTTTTCCCCACAAATACATTCAAACAGAACCAAATGTCTATATCCAGCATTTTGCAAAATGTTTACTGATTGATCCAACATTTTGCTAAAATTTGAATTATTCTGCTGACCTGTACTCCCATTCGCAATCCTATCTGAGTCAGAGAAGCCACGTAGCAAGTGAATCTGGTCAACAGTGAGTTTTTAAAAACCATGGCTCCTTGCAGGGTGAAAACACCCGCAGCAGACAGATGACTTCTCCCGTGGATGCCAAGTGCACGGTTCTGTCATTTCAGTAGTTTCTTTTAAGAGCTACTATTTGCAACAGATATGACTGGAAAATTTTTAGTATGTCATTATGCTCATATTCCCTCCACCCACTCTACCAAGTGTGTTTATTGCTACTGCAGCAATAACTGCTCACTGTCCCCAAGCAAATAATTAAGCAGTGAATCCCAAGAATGATCTGAAGGTCAGGGTACAGTTGTGACAACCTCTCAGACAAATTGTGAACTTCTCTGAGGCCCCGATTGCAGGCCTGGATATAATTTGCTACAGGGTGCGAACACCTTGAAGTGCTCTTTGTTCACTTCTCTTGAGGCTGACCCTAGCCGACTTCCACGGTTCACAAGGAGAAAATGGGAGAAAAGACGGCAGCTGGGGAAGGCGATTCTGTCATCTCCGTATGGACCTGGACCACTCTGGAAGAACGACAGAGTGAGGAGCGTTGCTTCTGTCTTGATGATCACATCCCCGTCAAGCTAGATTTTTAACAGCTGTTTGATAATGAAAGGGTCAGTCATTCTCTTCCACAAAGATGGTGATTCAATGATCAAGTTTACAGCTTCCCAAACTGGAACAAATAAAGGAAAAACCAGACGAAATATATGAAATTGTTGTTTTCAAGATATGAGCAGTCAATGACAATGACAGTTTTTAGGCTACAACACAGAGAAGAACTTCCATGAGTGGAGAGGACAGATGTCAAGTCTAGAAATGCCAAGAAAGTAGAAGTTTGTAGCACAGAATCACAAGAGAAAAGAATAAAAAAGGGGGAATCCAGAGATCACAGAGAAACTTACCTGAGAGAACAGTACCAGATCTTCACACAGAGCTGGTGATAGCCTGTATTTACACCTGCTAGACTGGACACACAAATAACGAATGGAGCCCTAGCCAGAATGCTCAGAGAGGCCTTGCCTCAGTAATGAGGAATGATTTTCTCCAAATGAAATGCTTCTCTGGACCTGACTACCCAACCTTTTTCTTTTTCTTTTTTTTTTTTTTGACAGGCAGAGTGGATAGTGAGAGAGAGAGACAGAGAGAAAAGTCTTCCTTTGCCGTTGGTTCACCCTCCAATGGCCGCCATGGCGGGCGCGCTGCGGCCGGCCCACCACGCTGATCCGAAGGCAGGAGCCAGGTGCTTCTCCTGGTCTCCCATGGGGTGCAGGGCCCAAGCACTTGGGCCATCCTCCACTGCACTCCCAGGCCACAGCAGAGAGCTGGCCTGGAAGAGGGGCAACCAGGACAGAATCCGGTGCCCCGACCGGGACTAGAACCCGGTGTGCCGGCGCCGCTAGGTGGAGGATTAGCCTAGTGAGCTGCGGCACCAGCCTTACCCAACCTTAAAATCAAGATCCTAAAGGGTCAGAGTATCAGCAGGTAACTAACTACATTCACTACAAAATCTAAGAATTTTTCTTGGCAATACAAAAATAGGTATTCAACATGGTAGAATACACAGTATCTAGCATCAAATCAAAGACTTTAGGACAAGTAAGTAAGGAAGACTATATGACTAATAATGAGGAAACTTACTCAAAATTGAACAAGAACCAAGACAGATGTTAGAATTCACACACAAGAGCATAAACATAGTCATTATAACTGTATTTAATATGTATGAGTAGTTTAGTAGAGATGTGGAAGATGTAAAACAGACCTACATTGAAGTCCTAGTGAAGAAAATGACAATGTCACAGATGAAAATACAATGGATGAGATCAGTGACAGATTAGACTTTGCAGAATAAAAGACTAGTGAACTTAAAAAATAAAAACTATCCAAATGGAAACTTAATAAGCAGAATATCAGTGTATATGGGACAGTTTCTGGCAGCCTAATATTTATGCAATTATAGTATTAAAAAAGGGGCAAGAGAAAAGACATGGAAAAGAGGAAGAAATAAATTTGCAATAAACATAAAAAAAAACACTGCACCAAGCACATAATAATCAAATTGCTTAAAACCTTAAAATTATCCAAAGGAAGCATTTTCTATGCAGAGGAACAAAAATAAGGATGACAGATTTCTCACAGGAAAATTATGAAGGAGAACAGACAATTGAGCAAGTACTTTAAAGTACTGAGAAAAAAAGGACAACCCAGATTTATAGACTGAAGAAAATTGAATTTTATAAAAAACTGAAACAGGTGGTTTTTTTTTTTTCAGAGACATGACAGTGCTTCAAAAAGTTGTTAGAAAAGTAGAATTTAAGAATCACTGAAATCCATGTATGATTTTTTTCATGATACACATTTTCCATGAACTCTGAAGACCGCTCATACATGCATTAGCTTTACATTATGATAGTGGAAACCCTGCAGAAGTTAACTTATAAAGAGAACAGATTTACTTGATTTATTTAGCTTGCTCAAAGTCCAGCTGGCTTGGTACAGGCTACAGCTCTGGCAAGGGGCCCATGCTGGATGGCAGAGTGCATCTGGAAGATGGTATGGTAAGACAGGAAGCAGGGAGAGCCGAGGGGGCCACGCTCAGGCTCTCAGGACAGGCCTCACAAGAGCTGCCTTCCAAGGGCACATCCTTAATGACCGAGATCTTCCCATCAGGTTCCACCACCTCCCAGTGCCACCCTGGGCACCAAGCTCTCATCTCATAGACCTTTGAATGACATTCCGGTTCCAAGCCATGGCATGGAAGAGCTGAAAGAATCCATACCAAGCAGAACTACACTATAATAAATGTTAAAAAGAAGTCCTTGAGACAAACAGAAAGGACATTCTGTCAGATGGAAGCATGAGAATAAAGTAGACCAGAAGTGGTTACTGCATGATTATATAGAAATTTCCTGATTACTTAGTTATTTAGAAAGATAACTGATCTTAAAATAAAATAATTTATTTATAGTGTTTATAACACATGAGAAGAATCAAACAATAGCATACAGCTAGGTGTGGAAAAAATGGAAGAATACTCTTAAAATTTCCTGTGCTGTGCTAGAAGTGGCATGCCATCAAACTAAAATTCACTCTTTTTATGTTAAAGATATATACTATAATGTATATTGCAATTCCCTAAGCAACCACTCAAATAACAGAGCTACCGCTCATAAAGGATAAGATGGTGTCATAAAAATGATTAACAGAAAAAAGCCAGAAAAGGAAGAATAAAGACTAGATGTACGAATAAAAAAAAAAAAAAAAAACAGTGAGATGATAGATCAAAACCAAACCACATAAAGCCTCTCAATGAATGTAAATGTTTTAGATACGCCCAATAAAAGATAGATTTTTAGATTGGTTTAAAAAAAAAGCAAAACTCAGCAATATGCCGCCTCCAATAAGCCTACTTTAAATACCAAAATACACATATATTTAAAAGGATGTGCAAAGCTGTACCGTATTACTATTTTTTAAAGAATCTGGATTGGCTAGGTTATAACCAATAAATAAGTTTCAGACCAGTACTTTTACAAAAGAAAAAAATCGTGAAGTTGCCTTTCATTAACTTAACAACCCTAAATTAACATATATGAGGTAAAACAGAGCATTGCAAGGATAAGAAGAGCAATCCATAATTAACGATTCAGTCTGTCTTGGTAATAAAACACACCGTCCTAAAATCAGTAAGGATATGGAAGATTTGTGCATTATCAGTAAGCGTGATCTCATTGACATTATATAAAGAATATTCTACCTAACAACAGCAGAATAGCTATTCCTCTCTAGTGCCTATGGAATATTTATCATGGTAGGCTTTATTGTGGAACCCCAATTGTTCATCAGTAGCTGATAAACTGTGGATAAATAGTAACCTACAATAAAAATGAAAGAATGCCCACTCTCAGAAATGAGCAGATTGAGTTCACAGAGAGTCAGTAAGGACATATTTGAACTCAGTAACACAATCAATCAACTGGACACAGTTGTCATCCTTAGACTAATTTATCCAACAGCAGCAAAATACACATTCTTCTCAGGCTAACATGGAACATTTACCAGGACAGATCACATTCTGGGTTGTAAGATGTGTCTTAAGTAACTTGAAAGACTAGAAGTCAAATAATATTTGCTCTCAGACCACAATGGTTTTAAACTAGAAGTAAATAACAGAAAAACAGATGGAAAATCACAAAATACTTATAAATTAAACAACAAGCTTCTAAATAACACATGGATCAAAGAGGAAATTTCACGAGCAATTTTGAACTAATTGAAAATATAACATCAAAATCTGTGGAATACAGCAAAAGCAGTATTTAGAGGAAAATGTATAGCATTGAACGCACATATCAGAAAAGAAGAAAGACATAAAATCAGTCAGCTAAGTCTTCACCATAGTCGACTAGAAGAGGAACAAACTAAATCTAAAAGCAGGAAAAGAGAAATAATACAAGACAAACATCAATGAAATTGGAAATAGGAAATCAGTAGACAAAATCAGTGAATCCCAAAATTGATTGCTTGAAAAGATCAATAAAATCAATAAGTCTGTATCTAGGCTAAGTAAGTGTATTATTCAGATTTCCATTACTAAAATGAAATACCTAAGTTAACCAACTTTATACAGATAAATGGCTCACTTAGCTCACAGTTTGGGAGGTTCAAGTCTAAGACTGGACAACAACATTGGTTTGGCCTCTGATGAGGGCTGTGGATGGCAGTGGTGTGTGTGCAGAGGAAGGACTAGTGATCCAAGAAGCAGAGAGAGTGGCTGGATCCAACTCAGCCTTTCATAAAAGCCCTGTCATGATAACTGCCTTCCAGCAAAATGCCCCAGCCACTGATGGGCCTCCCACTAGGCCACAACTCCTAATCACTGCAATTAGGCTAACCTTCCACTCTCCTAACACCACTAAATTATGACATTAAGATCTGAATCCTCTATGAGTCTTACCCAAATTATAGAAGAATTTTAAAAGATTCAGATTTTTTTTTAATTGGAAGCCTGGTGTGTGTGTGTGTGTGTGGTGTGAATATATATGATTGTACTTCTTTTTTTATTTATTTGACAGGTAGAGTTATAGGCAGTGAGAGACAGAGAGAGAGAAAGGTCTTCCTTCTGTTGGTTCACCCCCAAAATGGCCGTTACGGCCGGCGCTGCGCCAATCCGAAGCCAGGAGCCATGTGCTTCCTCCTGGTCTCACATGTGGGTGCAGGGGCCCAAGCACTTGGGCCATCCTCCACTGCCCTCCCGGGCCACAGCAGAGAGCTGGACTGGAAGAGGAGCAACCGGGACTGGAATCCAGCACCCATGTGGGATGCTGGCACCACAGGTGGAGGATTAATCAAGTGAGCCACGGCGTCGGCCCCAAAGAGAAATTTCTAATACTAAAAATGAAAGAACATCACAAGGATAATAAAGGAATACTATATCTACAAATTTGATGACTTGGATGTAATGGACCAATCCCTTTAAAAACACAGGCTGCCAAAACTTACAGAGGAAGAAATAAACAATCTTAGTAAAACTATATGTACTAAAGAAAATCAATCCATAACTAACAACTTTTCAGAACAGAAATTGCTATACCCAAGTGGGTTCACTGATAAATTTAAGGAAATCATAGAAGGAAAGACTTTATAACAAAGCAGACATTTAAAGAATAAATTATTAAAGATTTATTTATTCGAAAGAGTTACGCAGAGAAAAAGAGAAAGAGGTCTTCCATTCACTGGTTCACTCCCCAGTTGGCTGCAACAGCCAGAGCTGTGCTGATCCAAAGCCAGGAGCCAGGAGCTTCTTCCAGGTCTCCCACACAGGTGCAGGGGCCCAAGGACTTGGGCCATCTTCCACTGCTTTCCCAGGCCATAGCAGAGAGCTGGATTGAAAGTGGATGAGCCAGGACCCGAACTGGCACCCATATGGGATGCTGGCACTACAGGCAGCGGCTGCCCCTAAAGCGTGGACCCCTAAAGAATATATTATAGCTATTGTCTATACACTCTTTCAGAAGATGCCAGCTGCTCAGTTCACAATAGCTATGATATGGAAGCAACTAAATGCCCATCAACTGACTTCTGGATAAATAAAATGTAGTATATATACATGATGGAATACTACTGAGCCATCAAAAACAATGAAATACTGATTTTTCAATGAAATGGATGCAACTGGAGATCATCATGCTTAGTAGTTGATTAAATTTAAAATAGCTGTTCTGTGAAAGGCACTGTGAAGAGAATGAGAAGGCAAGCCACAGACGGGGAGAGAAATATTTGTGAAAGACATATCTGATGAAGGACTGTTATCCAAAAACATACAAAGAATCTTTAAAACACAACAATTAGAAAATCAGCAGTCCCATTCAAATGGGCAAAAGCCCTAAACAGACACTTCACAAAGAAAATGTGCAAACAGAAAATAAGCGTATGAAAAGTTCGATACCTTACCTCCTTAGAAAATTGCAAACTAAAGCAATGAATACCCTGCACACCTGTTAGAATGGTCTCAATCCAAAGCCACACTGATACCACCAAATGTTAGTGAGGACTTGGAGCAACAGGAACTCCCAGTTATTGTTTTGCCTTTTCTTTTTTCTAAAAAAAAAAAAAAAAATTACTTTATTGCTTGGATAAGCATGACACAGAACCTGTGCAATTTTCACTCATCTAACTGAAATAGTATTTTGTCAGCCTCTATAAGAGTTTTAGGTGACTGTACCAATTTTTTAAAAATTTTATTTAAGGTATACAAATTCCATGTATTTCATATATACAGATTTAGGAACATAGTGATACCTCCCACTCTACCCTCCCTCCAGCCCACACTCCCAAACTTTCTCCTCCTCCCTCTCCTGTTCTCACTGTTAATTTTTACAAAGATGTATTTTAAGTTTACTTTATGCTCATAAGATTAACCCTATACTAAGCATTCAGCAAATACTATGAAAAAAAAAAAACTACTATTCTGCAACAGTAGAGACAAGCGCTGTCAACAATAATTGAATCTCAAAATGTCAACTTCACTGCTATACATTACGTTTTAGGTACTCTGTTACCACAGATCAGGGAAAACACATGATATTTGTATTTTTGGGACTGGCTTGTTTCACTAAGTATAGTGGTTCCCAGTTCCATCCATTTTGATGCAAAAGACAAGATTTCATTATTTTCTTTTTAACCACTGAGTAGTGTTTCATAGTGTATGCATACTGTGGGGAGCAATCCGGACTGGACTAAGTTACTGGAATTAAGACTTATTCTATGCATCTGCTCTCCCACAATATGGCGCTGGGAGAGAAGTAAACAGCTTCCGCACAGCTGCCTCCAGTTCAACTAATAAACTGTAGGACTTGCTCCTGATTGGAGGAGAGCAGCGTACTCGGCGTGTGGGCAGCCGAGTTGGGATTGGCGGAGGAGGACTATAAAGGAGGAGAGAGACGGCATGCACCAGGAACATCTATGGGGAACATCTAGCTGAAGGAACACCTGTGCAGCCCCCAAGAAGAGCCGGCCGGCGGTGTGCCGCTCCCCTGCGGAAGTGGGGAATGCGGCCAGGGGGAACTGCCCTTCCACGGAGGTGGAAGGGATAGTAGCCAACCCGGGAAGAACCAGCAGCAAACCCGGGGAGGGCCGAGCAGACGAAAGAACAGCGCAGGGTCCTGTGTCGTTCCTCCGCGAAGAGGGGGAGCGACATAATGGTGCCGTGACTCGGATATGAAGCCTAGGCAGGGCTTAGTGTCGTTCCTCCACGAAGAGGGGGAGCGACATAATGGTGCCGTGACTCGGATAGGAAACCTAGCTCGGATAGGAAACTCAGGACGGATAGGAAACCTAGGAGGGAAGAAACGGGAAGAACTGGGGAAAATATCGGAGAGAGAGACTAGCAAACAGCCTAGGGAAAATACCTGAGAGAGAGACTAGCAAACAGCCTAGGGAAAAGCCGGACGAAAAAGGTGCCGGAAGAAGCTATTGAAAGCCTAGGCATAGACTTGGATACGGACTACGGGGGGAAGCTGGGAGAAATCTCTAAGGTCGAAAGCGAAAGTGAAAGCTAGAACAAACAGACTCGGCCGTGGACTGTGGGGAGAGGCCAGGAGAAATGAGGGAGGAATATCGTTGGAGGAAAGCTTGGGGAAACATACCGGGTAGAGAAAAATGTTAGGGAAATTGAAGCCGCGGGGGGCAGGCCGAGGCGGAAACGGAAGCCACTTTGGGGTTCTCAAGTTAGCCCAGGAATAGGGGGCGAAAAGCTGAAACCAGAAGCTGAAACGTGAGCCAGGTTGGGATCCGTCTGATTAGCCCGGGGAGCAAAGGATGGGAAGCCAAACCGTGGGGCGGAGACGTACGCTGGGTTGAATTCGCCAGGCTAGCCCGGGGAACTTAGATTGAATGCTAGTGGCGGACACGTAAGCTACGCTGTGTTACTCGCGGAAGCCGCCGCGCGCAGAGAGAGCACGGGGCGTGAATAGATAGGGAACGGGGCTGGCGAGGCCGTGGTTCAGACGCGAAAGGGTTAAGTGCGAGACCGCGGAGCGCGCGAAGCCAAGCCGCGCAAAGCCGAGCCGCGCAGATGAGGCGCGGGCTGAAGCTGCGCGGAGCCGTGAAGCTGCCGGCAGCGCGAGGCGCCGGGAAGCTGCAGGGATAAGAGAAACAGAAGTTTAGAAGTAAAGTGAGAAAAATAGGAATGCTGGAAGATAGAAGTAAAATGGGAGAAATAGGAATGCCCGGAGATAGAGAAATAGAGAAATAAAAAGGCCTCCCTACAACACTGCAATATTAAGCTTGGATTCGGTCTGCCTGATTTAAGGCGGTAAGCGCCAGCAAGCAGCTCGACCAGAGTATGAGCTGCAGGTCACCGAAGATAGGCACGAACCAACACTAATAAGTCTCCCCCACAATACGGCAATGAGAAGGCTTGGATTCGGTTTGCCTGATAGGTTTTGTAAACACCTGCAGGCAGTTCTAGCAGAGCAGAGCATGCGCTGCAGGGCACCGAACACAGGCACGCATCAGCGCCTAAAAACCTCCTCACAATGGCGAAGAGAGGACCCGGATTCGGTTTTCCTGATTGATAGGACTTGTAAGAGCCTGTGGCAACTCTAGCAAGTAGAGCAGAGTGTGTGCCGCGGGACACCGAAGACAGGCGTGTATCAACGCCAAAAAATAAAAAGAAAGGGGGATCTGTGGGGAGCAATCCGGACTGGACTAAGTTACTGGAATTAAGACTTATTCTATGCATCTGCTCTCCCACAATATGGCGCTGGGAGAGAAGTAAACAGCTTCCGCACAGCTGCCTCCAGTTCAACTAATAAACTGTAGGACTTGCTCCTGATTGGAGGAGAGCAGCGTACTCGGCGTGTGGGCAGCCGAGTTGGGATTGGCGGAGGAGGACTATAAAGGAGGAGAGAGACGGCATGCACCAGGAACATCTATGGGGAACATCTAGCTGAAGGAACACCTGTGCAGCCCCCGAGAAGAGCCGGCCGGCGGTGTGCCGCTCCCCTGCGGAAGTGGGGAATGCGGCCAGGGGGAACTGCCCTTCCACGGAGGTGGAAGGGATAGTAGCCAACCCGGGAAGAACCAGCAGCAAACCCGGGGAGGGCCGAGCAGACGAAAGAACAGCGCAGGGTCCTGTGTCGTTCCTCCGCGAAGAGGGGGAGCGACATAATGGTGCCGTGACTCGGATATGAAGCCTAGGCAGGGCTTAGTGTCGTTCCTCCACGAAGAGGGGGAGCGACAGCATACCATAATTTCTTTATCTAGTGATCAGTTGATGGACATCTGGGTTGATTCCATATGTTAGCCATTATGAATTAAGCTGCAATGACTATAGGGGTACAGATAAAACTTTCATATTCTGATTTCATTTCCCTTGGGTAAATTTCCAGGCGTGGAACTGCTGGGTCACATGGTATAGGGAATGCAAAATGGCACAGCCACTTTAAAAGAAGCCTAGTATTATTTTATAAAACTAAATATGCTCTTACCATATGACCCAGCAATCGAACTCCTTGCTATTTGCCCAAACGAGGTGAAAACCTATGTAGACACATGGATGCCTGTAGTAGTTTTATTTAAAATTGCCCAAACTTAGAAGTAACTAATGAATCCTGCATGAGGTGAACAGATGCATCCTGGTGCATTCAGGCAGTGGAATATTATTCAGTGCTGAAATGAGACAAGCTATCAAACCGTGAAAGGATGTGAAGGAAACTTAAATGCACATCACCAAGCGAAGGAACCCTATCTGAAAAGGCTGCCTCCTGTGTGACTCTGCCCATATGACTTTCTGGGAAAGCAAAACAATGGAGACAGTAAAAGGATCCAGGGCTGCTAGGAGGTTGAAATGGATATAGGTGGAGCACAGAGGATTAAGAATTTTGTCTGATATTTTACAGCAGACACAATTCATTAGACATTTGTCAAAACCCATAGGATGTGAAACATCAAGAGTGAACTCCATGTAAACTATGGAATTTGGGTGATGATCGTGTGTCAATATAAGTTCAGGGGCTGGTGCTGTGGCATAACAAGTAAAGCCGCCGCCTACAGTGCCGGCGTCCCATGTGGGCGCTGGTTCGAGTCCTGGCTGCTCCAGTTCCAATCCAGCTCTCTGCTATTGCCTGGGAAAACAGTGGAAGATGGCCCAAGTGCTTGGGCCCCTGCACCCAATGGGAGACCCAGAAGAAGCTCCTGGCTGCTGGCTTTGGATCGGCTCAGCTCCAGCTGTTGCAGCCATCTGGGGAGTGAACCAGCAAATGGAAGACCTCTCTCTCTCTCCCTCTCTCTGCCTTTGCCTCTCTGTAGCTCTCCTTTTCAAATACATAAATAAATCTTTAAATAAATAAATCAATGTAAGTTCATTGATTTTGAAAAATGTCCACTCTGGTCGTGTGAGGTATTGGTAGGCAATGGTGTGTGGGAATAGAGAGTACATGGGAACTCTCCATACCTTCTGATCAAACTTAAAAGTGCTCTAAGATATAAACTCTATTTAAAAACATAAAACAGGAGTCCTGTAGGCCCCTGCCTGTTTGGTAGCAGAGCTACACTGGAAAAAGGAAAAGAAAGAATACTTAATGTGCTCTTCAGTGGCATAGATGATGGGTTGTGAAAACTTATGCTAAGTGGAAAAAAAAATCAGCCTAAATAAAAGGGGGTGTATAATGTATGATTTATATGGAAAATTCTAGAAAATTCAACCTAATCTAGTCACAGAAAGTAGGGCAGTGGTTACCTGAGGATAGGATGACAATGGCCATGGAAGGGGTGGGGAGTGGGGGTGGGGGGTGGCTACTAATGGCCCAGGAGGCAACCTGAGTCAGAGGAGATGTCCACAGGCATTTTGGCAGTGGGTACGCACTTATGTCAACACTTGTAATTTTATCAAGGAGATTGGTTGGTTGTGGATCAGTTACACTTTAATAAAAAGCAAGCAAGCCACAAAATAAAATGAGTATTAGAACCCCCACTTGTTTTAGACTGTTTGTATCTGGTAGAAAACAATTTATGGCAGCTCTTAATTTTGTTTTAAATTCAAAATTCAAACATAGCCCATTTTCCCGTTAATATTTATTATTGTTGATTATTTCATTATTTTATCATTCATTTCCATTATTATTTATTATTAATT
This sequence comes from Oryctolagus cuniculus, assembly GCF_964237555.1. Classification (NCBI taxonomy): domain Eukaryota; kingdom Metazoa; phylum Chordata; class Mammalia; order Lagomorpha; family Leporidae; genus Oryctolagus; species Oryctolagus cuniculus. The sequence goes on from NC_091436.1 coordinate 6,786,292, forward strand.
TGGTTTGTAAAATCTAAATGTGTGGGAGCCACAGGTGGATGAATCCTCGAGACTTGTTCAGAGAAAGAGGCTGACAAGAGGGTCCTTCTTCCCGTTTCCCTATACGCCCCATAACCAGAAGCAGTGCCACGCCCGCGCCCGGCCTCCTCGCTGCCTTCTGCAGTGCCTAACCTGTCGTGCCGCGATCACCGTTCCCCTCTCTCTACCTTCTTGCCTGAGGTGGACATTTCACCTTGCTTCCTGCGACTCCGGGACCCTGCCCAACGCCCCACCCTGCAAGATACACAGTGAGTGCCCTTCATCGGGTGCTGTGCGCAAGGTGCAGGCGTGATCGCACCGGAGGATGCGTTGCTGTGTGCTCTTGCTTTTTGGTTTTACTTCTCAGGGTGGTGGAGCTGCCCCCCTGCAAGGGTGGTCTGTGCACCTGTCAGGAGCAGTGACCGCTGAAGCTTAGCGTGGAGATGACCTCCGAAGGGACCGGCGCCTGGGAAATTGCTCCAGTTCTCCCCCCGCCCCAACCCGGGCAGATTGTTTGTCCATTTCAGTTCTTTATTTCTCTAGGAAGTGGAAGCTGATTTTGCTCTTCTCGTCATAGCAAGCCTTGATGGCTTACCTTGGAAAGCATTAGGAAAAGGCTGGGGAATAGGGTCTGGAAAACCTTTGGGGGAGGGGCAAGCTGTGTATAATTGTGTGTCAGAGTACTTGGAATCCCTCTTCACCCTTTCCTAAATCTATGAGCATCTACATATTTTTCCACCAAGTGTTTTTGTGTGCTTAGGGTTCAAACTAAAATAGAATGGCTTTCATTCTCACAGGACTCAAAAAATGGTGATGATCTTGTGAGGAAAATCACCTAATACACATACACAATTCACACCACTCTTCTCTGGAAACAGAAACTGCCACCGTAAATCACTTACGTCCACCCTGTGATTTCCCTGCAGATCCCATTTATACCAGGGGGAGGAAATGTACTGGAAATTGACCCATTGACAAATTTACACTGCAAGTATTTTAAAGCAATTGGATTTCTCTTGCACTTTTATTCTCTTGAGACTTTATTGGAACCCAGAAAATTCACTTGAACTTTCTCTCATTGAATGTGTGAATAAATAATGTTATTGTTGTTGTTGCATAAGCGTGGTGAACTCAACATGATGGGCAAACGTCACTACTGAGACAGCAGCTGCTGGTACCAGCATAGGAGGCTGTAATTAGGATAAACCAGCATTGAGCCCTGGCACCCACATGTCGTGTAATGAAGTCACTCTGATAGCTTGATGGGTCATTGACTATCAAACAAACGTAGAAATTTGACAAAATACTTATTTGTATGCAAATATATGGGAATTTTCATATGTGTAGCTAATTTATTGTTCATAGCTTCATAAAAGGAGGTTATAAAATATTTGGCAAAATGTGATTTCATGTCAATTATGATTTACAGATGAATGAGGAACTTCTCAGCAGCCATCAGGGCACAGAGACATACAACAATATTTCTAATACATGTGCACAAGGAGCTGATAGGTGGGCTTAGTCAACTCAGGAATTTTTATATCCACAAATGACACAAACGTTGCTTCCTCCTGATCATATCATAGATGATAAGATTTCTACTTCCCAGCAGTCCTCACAAATGAAAAACAAGGTGAAATAATATATTTAAATGGTTTTATAATTACCACATAAAGTACATTTTTGTTTTATGTTACTATACTTAGTAATATCATCATGGCATATTTCAACATTTGCCCCATATAAAGTATTTTTGTCGGCTCTCTCTTCTTTACTGGGTTACGAAGGTCATCAGAGCTCATCATTACCTGGCACCAATATTTTAGGACACAAGTCTGGCCAAGTATGAGCAGGCATGTGGCCATTTTTGCACAGATGGGCTTATATATAACCAGCCAAGTAATGATGCATTCGCTGAACACCAGGTGTTGGTGATGAAAGGAGTGGTCACCGCCAAAAACTGTTGACAGCTCTCCAGCTTGAGTTTACTTACGTGTATTTTAGTTCTGGGGTAGTGTTTCTGTTATATAAGCCTAAGTAGCACCGACTTTCTGAAAAGAAAAGTGGATTTGCATGAATGGGCATAAGGAGGTACGCTCCACAGTGGCAACAGAATAATAGGTGCCTAATATAACTCAGCATGTTCCAGGTAGACTGGTTCACCCAACTGGTATGAAAAGTAAGATGGAAATAACACCCATCATTCTTCCTGCTCAATGCCGTGAGGGACACCATCCAGTTGGCTAGTAACGACTTAGGTGATTGGAGGAATACACTACTTGTTCATGCTACTGAGTTCCCATGCAGAAAGACACAGGGACAATGCACAATATCCACCATTAGTAACGTACAGCCGGTTAGACTGAATGGTGTAGATGGAGCTCCTAGTGGTCTAGAATGATTCTCAACAGAACCCCAGGTGCCCGTTTTTTATAACTTGTGTTCTAAGTAGAAGATTGTAGTATATAGCCCCTGAGTAACATAAAATTAATAGTTTCCTAGGACTCCACTGCAGTGTAGAAATAAATTTTTGTGCAGAAGTCACTATAATTAATGAGCATATACCTCTATATTTAGAGTGAAAATAGCTTCACCTGATTTAATGTTCCAACAAATAGAATATAATATATCTGTGAAACAGAAGACATTGTGTTGAATGGACTTGTCATCTAGGTCTCAGTTTATGATGTATAGTACTTGCTGTCATTAAAGAACTCAAATTGAAGTAAAAGAGCACTTTTAGATGGACAGTGTTTGTCAAGATTTATGTCATGTCTCAGTTGTATGCTACCTACTGAGGTGACCCCAGTGTCAGAGGGGCACATTTTCCGGTTGTTTTCAGCATGACTTCCTTTTGAAGTCTGATGATGTAGGTGATTTTTCCATGTTGATTATAAACAACTTCTTTTTCCCCAGCAAATTTTATAACCTAACCATAAACATCTCCTCTAGGCTAATGCTTGATATATGAGATTCTGAGTTAAGGACATTTGGGGAGAAGGTTGTTTTTCAGACTTAAAATTTTCCCTCCCAACATGCAATATAGTGTTTTTAGCTACATAATCATAAAAGCATTGCAGTAGTAATATATATTGATGTAACTGTCCTTCGTTTATGACAAATTGAAAGCTTTACTCTCTAAGAATGTTATCGTTCATATAATTAGCAAAATATTACTTATGCAAGGTACATATACATTTGACTAGGAGGAGATATAAATTGGAGAAAAGAAATTAAAGACGCAAGTACACTTCAGTAAGTTCAGGTTACCATCAGAAATTAGAAATGGATGCAACTGGAGAACAGTATGCCTAATGAAATAATGCAGACCCAAAAGGACAAGTATCACATGTTTTGTACTAGCTAATTTATTGAGTACAAAAACTTTTTTTCATGTATATGAGTGAAATTGACATCTGAGAGTTGCTTACTGTTGATATTCCTTGTGGATATTCCTGCTGTACACTTTTTGCTCGTTGAACGTTTATTTAGTGGAGCATGAAGCCTGTCACTGTAAAGTAAATTAAAATATTGCAAAAATTGAAAAGAATGAGAGAAAGAGTGGGAGGGAAGAGAGAAGAAGGAGGGAAGTATTCTTTTTTTTTTTTTTTAATTTTTTTGATAGGCAGAGTGGACAGTGAGAGAGAGAGACAGAGAGAAAGGTCTTCCTTTTGCCATTGGTTCACCCTCCAATGGCCGCTGCGGCCGGCACGCTGCGGCCAGCGCACCGCGCTGATCCGATGGCAGGAGCCAGGAGCCAGGTGCTTTTCCTGGTCTCCCATGGGGTGCAGGGCCCAAGCACCTGGGCCATCCTCCACTGCACTCCCTGGCCACAGCAGAGGGCTGGCCTGGAAGAGGGGCAACCGGGACAGAATCCGGCGCCCCGACCGGGACTAGAACCCGGTGTGCCGGCGCCGCTAGGCAGAGGATTAGCCTATTGAGCCACGGCGCCGGCTGGAAGTATTCTATGCTTAGAATTTTATCTATGAAATACATGAAATCTGTTTCTTTAGATTAATAAAAAAGGAGAAAAGAAAGAAGTGATAGTATTTGTAATTAGTTGACCAGATTTTAACAAATCAACCAAAAGGAAAATAAATGTGGTCTAAAACAAAGTGTAATACACACTGCTGGCTCAAGGAAGCGAGCAGGAAGATGACTTGAGTTGGTGTCGTGCAAGGGCTTAGGAGCTAGGCTGAGGGTGATACTGGGGTAGATCCGAGAAGAGCCTTGGCTGGCACTACAGTCCAGCACCAGGTACCTCTGTTTCCACGGCACAACTCCATAGGCCCTGTGCTCTGGGCTCTGCGTTCTCTGTAATTAGGTACCCTATGCATTATTTCTAACCTAGTGACATGACTCAGCCACTTAAAACCATTCACAAGTTTCCGGTTCCCTTCAGAATGAAGCCCACAGTCCCCTGAGACAGTGGCAGCCTTTCTGATCTAACCTCTGGCGACTACTCTAGCCTGGTCCTCTGCCATGTTCCCCCATGGATCTGTAGCCGTCAGCAGCAGTGTCCCCTGCTGCCTGGGGAGCCTCACCTTCTTCTCTGTCCCGTGGCCAACCCCATGCATCCTAAGGTGATTAACGTGAACACTTTTCTGTGACTTTCTCTAGAACTTGTTCTATACTCATAAGAAAATCTATAGTGCTGTTTATTTTTCTTTAGATGGTAATAGTATATTTTACCAATTTTTTCATGTAACAGAATTTCTTATAAAACTTTCAAGATCAATGTTTGTTCATTTTCACTGCTGCATAGTATTCTATAACATAAGTATTGAGCAAAATCTTCTATTGTTTATTTCTTTTTTCCCTACAAACTGTGCAGAGGTAGAGACCCTGTACACCAGTTATTATATACTGGTATTGCTATTTTTGTTAATAACCAGAGGAAACAATACATGCACTTAGGATTTTTATGCAAACTGCTAGATTATTTCCAAACAAGAAAAGCACTTCCACTCTCACACTGGATTCTTGTTTAATACACACTCACTGGCCCAGCAGCCTTCACTTTATAAAGTCATATGTGAAAATAGCACCACTGTGGCTGTTAATTAGAACTTCTCTGCCTATCAGTAAGGCTTTTTTCTTTCTTATGGTTAGCATTTTGCATTTTCTCTTCTAAGATTGACCATCTCATATTATTCAGTGTTGAACTGGATTGCTCATGATTTTAAGTAATTGGTAAAAAATATTTTAAGTGTAGATATATTAATCCTGTGTCTACTATGTATTCTGTAAGCATTCTTTCCTTTTTCCATTGCAGAAATTTTTGAAATGTAGAACATTGTCCTTATACAGAGATGATTCAGTTTGTGTCTTTCTAAGGAAGCTCCTCACCTTTGCTTTGCAAATTTATATGAATTTCCTCCTATAGTTTCCATGTTACATTCTATTAAATGTTTTGTTGTTCCTTTTCATATCGGATGCTTGATATATCTGGAATTTTCTGCAATGATGAGTGACAACTATTCACTCCAATGATCAGCTATTCGATAACCACACCATTTATTAAATAAAGCGTCCTTGCCATGCTAAATGGAAATGCCAACTTTGTCATATCTTAAGATACATGCACACACACACACACATATTTACAGGTATTTCTAGCTCTCTGTTCCAGTGACCTATTTATGTACTTTATGAAAATACTATTTTTCTATTCCTTATACTAACTTGACAAATGGTAATTTTATACCTGCCAAGTTGCCCCTTAGCTCTGATTATTCAAAAATATCTTATAAAGCCCTGCCTATTTGATTTTCAGGTGATTATTAAAAACATTTGTGTCCATTCTTCCTCTCTCTTCCTCCTAAGTCCCACCTGAAGTTCCAATGTGACTTGCACCAAATTTACGTACACACTCAAAGACTGATATTTAAATGATAGTGACCACCCCTTGCATTCAAACTATTTTGCCTCTTAATTTACGCAGGTCTTTATTTTTAAATATTATAATAGATCTTTTGATTTTCTTAGTGAATAAATGCATCAGTGCTTTATAGATTAAGTCAGTATTAGGAAGGAAATTTTTAAAATTATATTTTTAATTGGATTTTGCTATTATTAAAAAAAGAGAAATTCTTTTACTGAATCTGTATAGTTTGCATCCAGTGACTTAACAAAATTTGCTTATTAATTGTCATGACTTTTCACAGAGTCTTTTTGGTTTTCTAGTTCAGCCATTGTGTCACCTGGAAATAAGGATAAATTAGTCAAAGCATTTTAACATGGATGACATATGTTCTGTTTTCTTACTCAGTGATGGAAAAATTCTAGTGCAGTAAGATTTTTCATTTAGTGTCTTACTGTTGTTGTCCTTTGGCAAGTAACTATCAAATTTACAGTAGCTTTTACTTATCATGCTGATTATTTGTAAAGTATGTACCAGTTTGTTAGTAATAGCTTATATTCAAGTGATTTGGGTTGAACAATGACTTAATCCCCTCTCCTGAAGTTTTCTGTGGCATGTACTAAATTGATGAGTATGTACAGGTTGGCGCATCCTTGTACTTTGAAATAAACCCTTATTCCTACCTTACTTGTTGGGTTCGTCACTGTCTGAAATGTATCAAGTGCTCATTTTGTTTGTTTGTTTGTTTTCCCTCCATTCTAGATGTGCACACTGTGGCTCTCTGCTTGCCACTGTCTCCTAGCAGAGCACGTATTATCTGGCACAGAGATGGTGCTCAGAGAACAGTCTGTGAATAAATAGTCTAATGTGCAGGATCTGTTCATGTTCTAACACAGTTCTGGGCTTAATTAGTCAAAAATTTATTTTGAATGTTTGCATCATTACTCATGAGTCAGTTGGTGTATATTTTACTTTTCCGGTAGCTTCTTGGCCTTTAAAATTGAAATATGCAAGTTTCTTCATGTGACTTAGGAAGCTGCGTTATCTTATTCTCTTGTTTGAGTTGTTTGGGTAGCTTGGAAGTGCTCAGTGTTAGCGCACTGCAGGCTTTTCTGCTGTGTTTTATTCTTCTTCACTCTGTTTCTGATTTCCGCTCCCCTACAGACAAGAGTCTCGGCTTTACACTCGTGGTTTTCTTGTTACTAATAGGTTCTCTCTGCCTTTCCTATTTTTTCAAAATTACTTCTCGGTTTTTATTTGAATGTTAAAGTCCTTACATTCCCAGATTCCATCTAAACCTGATTGAAACACATTATCATATCCTAGTTTTCTTAAAAATTATATTACAGCAAATTCGTCCCACAAAAATCTGGTTCCTTCCATAGCTACCGCTAAGCAGGAAGGGCCTGTCCCTGCACCTGCCAGCACAGATGGAGGACATGGCCACAGGTGCTTCCTCCAGGGGGCTGTCCTCTGGCACACAAAATGCAGGTGTCAGTGCCATCTCTGGGAATTGTCTAAATTTACAATGAGGCTGGTTAAAGGGAAAAGATGCTTAATCTGTCATCATCCCTTATTTTGTTGGTTGCTTGATTTGTATGTCTCCATTCTACCAGACCTGTGGTCTCTCTGGGCTGACACTGTCCATCTTGTGTCTGTAGCACAGCATGCATTTTTCACAGCACTGGGGGAGGTGGACAAATAAAGGTTTTGAATGACACCCTCTTTTAGCTCTCTATTATGTACCTTGGTATGAAGTAGAGACGTGATATGAATCAGTATGCCTATGAAGTTGACCTGTCAAAGGGTACATATATACAGACAAGTGAATTTAAATCTATGGATATACCTATCTATATGTAGTCTACATAATTTAAATCCGTGGTTGTACCTATCCATATATAGCTTATATAAACAGAAGGGCCGGTTGAGTCTTTCACGGTTCCATTTGTAATTGGTTACACTGACATGAAGCACATTCTTTGCCAGTTTTACTTATCCTAGTTTTCCCTGGATGTGTACATTTGCAAACTGCGCTTTAGTCTCCATCTTATCTAATGAGGAAATAAGCATAGAGACTGAGAGACACTATTAGTATAGAGCGCTTGCTTTGCCCAGCTTTGTCTTGAATGCAATCTTTATGGTTGCTCGTGTTTCCCACCAAAAAGAAAACAGGAATAACAGAAGCCTCAAATTCTACCTGCTAAAGAAGCAAGGACTTTTGAGGGATGGAAAACAAGTTTAGATTCCTAGTCTGATGTCGTCTCAGATGTTTTAAAGCCAAGGTATTTTTTTATTGCTCAATATTTCTTTTTGCTTATAGCCAAAACCAAGTTGTAATGGCCAGTGCTGCAGCTCACTAGGCTAATCCTCCGCCTGTGGCGCCAGCACCCTGGGTTCTAGTCCCAGTTGGGGCACCAGATTCTGTCCTGGTGGCTCCTCTTCCAGCCCAGCTCTCTGCTGTGGCCCAAGAAGGCAGTGGAAGATGGCCCAAGTGCTTGGGCCCTGCACCCACATGGGAGACCAGGAGGAAGCACCTGGCTCCTGGCTTCGGATTGGCGCAGTGTGCCAGCCGTAGCAGCTATTTGGGGAGTGAACCAACGGAAGGAAGACCTTTCTTTCTGTCTGTCTCTCTCTCTCACTGTCTAACTCTGCCTGTCCAAAAAAAAAAAAAGTTGTATTATCATCTTGTGAATTATTGTCCCCAAAAGGTATGTTTCTTTTACACTCTCTAGCTCCAGGCTGGACACTGGAAGTTTGCCTGGTTGCATTTCTCTGCCTCTGCCAGGAGCGTGACAGCATGGTTCTGCCATGCTCGGTCGAGGGGCTGCCTCCAAAGAAGCAGCACCGCGGATTCAGCAGCAACCACACAGCAGCAGTGGGGTTAGGAGGAGGGGCAGGCTCCCAGAAGAATGCACGAGGGCAGAGTGGACCCTGGGTTCCCAGGCGCAGGCACGTTTGCCACCTGGAACCCCCAGCATTCCCTTTCCCCATGGTACCACCCTCCCACTGACGTTCTTAGAAACTTCCTGTCCTGCTCTTCAGAGAAGCTGCAAGGAGCCCCGTCCTTTAACCAGCTGGACACTCAAGGAGTCCTCAGGTCTTGCGGGCAGAGGGGATGAAAGGCCCTTGAGGAATTTGTTCCCTGGGACTGATGGGGGAGCAGGTGACCCGGGGACCTCAGAGAGATGGCCTAGCCACCACCCAGCCCTGCAGAACCAAGGAGGCCACTGAAGAGGCTGACCTGTGAACTGAGGTGTGAAGACCCCTGGGACAGGGAAGGCAGAATTGGTGCCTGGAGTAGAAGGCAGATCCCGCCAAGGACAGTCCACGGCAGTGCCCAAGGCAGGAGAGCGTGCCACCGTCTGAGAAGCACCCCATCAGGGAACATGGGAAACTGAGGATGGTGTAAGAGGCTTCCCAGGCCTTGCAGAGGGCCAAGGTGGTTGGTCTGGAAGATGATGGACCATGAAAATCATATGATTAAACAGCTCTTCCACGTCAGTTGTTATTGGTGATTAGATAAATTGTGGTAGTTTTTTTTTTTTTTTTTTGTCACATTTAGTAATAAATATGGAATAACTGCCAACTTCTAGATGCTGCCTGCAAAATGCTGGGAACACAAAAACCCATTTGGGGTGGTGAGTCATATTCAATTTAAAAAATTATGACCTGTCTCCTCCATTTCTTGCAAATTATCTCCAGCTCACAGAGATTTGTTTATGCCCTCTCCTGGATCTGGAACAGCGCAGTCAAATGGAGAATCAGTGGTGGGAGATCACAAAAGGGAATCTCTGTTTTTGCAACAAAATATTTTAGCATTTGATTTATCTGAGAACAAAAGCCAGAAAGCTTTGCCTAAACATGAAAGGAACAAGTGCCATGGATGCCGCTGCATTCTTTCCAGCCAACAAATGACGAGAGAGCCTGTGAAACCTTCAGCTTCCGAAGGAAAGAAACAGCGGCTGGAATAATGAGCATTATCTTTTATAGCCTGGCTGGGCTACAAAAGCTGGAAGAGAATACACCCAATTTATATACTGAGCAAATGACAGCACTTAAGTAATGGCTGTAACGCTGAGGTGACACTGAAGTTACAGTCCTCAAACATGGGGACGGAAATCCAGGAGAGCTAGTCCCCCACCAGAGCAAGTGACAAATCAACAGAACATCAGACTTCCAGGATGTAAGTTCAATGTCAGGAAGACTGTCTTGCAGTCATTAGAGAGTCCCAGCTCAGCCTCAGGGAGCCCATCCTGATGGAGCAATGCAGCTTTTACAACTGCTCTTAGTTCCAGAAAGCCTGGGGCCAGGAACCATCCATGAATGCGAAAACCAAGATAGTTATGTACAGGTGAAGAAGTACCAGTAACCACAGTCCAGGCATTTGCTGTAGAAAGTGCCCACTGGTGTATTATCTAGGGGACAACTCCACAGGTTAGAGATGTCTCCAAGACAATGTTAAAAAGAAAAGTCCTAGCCGGCGCCGCGGCTCACTAGGCTAATCCTCCGCCTAGCGGCGCCGGCACACCGGGTTCTAGTCCCGGTCGGGGCGCCGGATTCTGTCCCGGCTGCCCCTCTTCCAGGCCAGCTCTCTGCTGTGGCCAGGGAGTGCAGTGGAGGATGGCCCAAGTGCTTGGGCCCTGCACCCCATGGGAGACCAGGAAAAGTACCTGGCTCCTGCCATCGGATCAGCGCGGTGCGCCAGCCACAGCAGCCATTGGAGGGTGAACCAACGGCAAAGGGAGACCTTTCTCTCTGTCTCTCTCTCTCACTGTCCACTCTGCCTGTCAAAAAAATAAATAAATAAATAAATAAAAGGCAAGTCCTTGTTTTCCAGGCTCAAATACAATGTGGAGATTCTTCTTGGAAGTGTCTGTAGGTGCTGCTTAGTTAAGCAATCAAGAATCTGCTTTGAAAAGGCCATCTTCCCAAGTCAGTCACAGAGACATAGTGCGGGGACACTGCTTTGGTGTCCTGCCTCAGTGCTACCTTTTGGTAGTAAGAAGATTGGCAGTGAAGGGTCACTTTAAGGAGCAAGTTCAGAGGCTGTGCAAGCACACATGTGAGTGTCCAGGATGGGATTCATGGTTACAGGCACGAAGAGTCCCAGGTGTCCCACTACTCCCCCGCCCAATGTCCCCAACCCAGGGAGTCCCCAACCTGCAGTCCAAGTCGTCATTCCCTGTTGCTGCGTGCTTGCCTCCCCCTTCCCCACCTGGTGAGCTCTGACCTCGTGCTAAACGCCCCCGTAAAGGGAAGGGGGGTCTCCACCCTCCCACAGGAGCGCCTTGCTCTCTGGCCCTCCAGCTCAGTGTGCAGGCACCTGCACGGCATTTACGTGTTTTTATTCACTGTAAATTTGTGTCTGCGTCTCCCTTCCTCCTTCCAGCTATGCAGTCTTGCAGGAAGTTTATTTGCCTTTGATGTTCCAGTCCACAGTCGAAGGCTGGGCAAGGAGAAAGTATCATGCTTGTAGTAAATGAATAAATGCTGGGAAAAAATATCCCTGGAAGCATGGCTGAAACTCAAGGTATAAATAAATGAAGTAGTAACTAGTACATATCAGGAATAGCTGGATCCAGAATACAAATGGTATCCCTGGTAACTCTCTCCCTGTCTGGAGCTCGCTCGCTCTCTCTCTCTCTCTCTCTCTCTCTTTCTCTTTCTCCCCTCCCTTCTTCCCTCCCTCCCTCCCTCTCTTCCCTTCTCAGACAGGTGTCTCCACATGGCTACATTTGCAAGAGGATTCTAGGGTGACCGATTCGGCTAGCTCTGGGCTAGGGAGGGGAGTAGAGTCACAGCAATCTGAGTATGTCTTAGCAATCAGTAATTACTGTGAGACCAGAATAAGGATTATTTTTTTCTTGTCTGAGCAAAGCCATCTGTGTAAACTCATGCATTTTATTAGAGTCAGTTATGAGCCCAAACCTTTTAGTTACTCTTTCAGAATATATTTTAAATGTGTCCTTTAACTATTCCCCCTTTTATTCTCAAGATAGTAAGTAGCCAATTATGCCCGAGTGGCGTTACACCTGGTCAAGGTGCATCTATAATGGAATGAAAGTCCATTATCTGGTACTGTAATGAAGTCCCTGAGGCTGGGAAATGTGGACAAACAGAAAGCGGCTCTGGAGCTCCCAGTTCTGGACGTTCAAGGGCACAGCGCCAGCACCCTCTTGGCTCTAGTGAAGACCTCAGGGGCAGAGGGCATGGTGGTGGGAGCGGCATGGCGGGGTGGAACACAGCAAGCCAGGACAGTCTGGCTTCTGCTATGAGAACCGTATCCATCCCCTTCAAGGACACGCCCCCAGTGACCTAACTGACCCGCTGCTGGGCCCTACCTCCAGAAGTCCCACACAGCATACCAAGTCTCCAACACGTGACGCCTTGGGCTCACACGAAAACCATGTCCGAACCCCAGCACAGGAAGACGAGGTGCTGTGGTGTCAACTTCCATTCTGAAGTCAGATATCTTGAAGGCATACTATAATTTATTTTAAAAAATTATGTCTGACATTAAAAGGAAATGTAGCAGATAGACATATATTTATTTTTACACATCTTTCAAGTACACTATACCTCTTTGTTTAGACTGAACTGAAGTAACATTTAGTGATCAACATAAATCATTGTGTCTGTGACTTCAGAGATCATTCGGGGGATTAATGAGAATTTTAGACAACTTTGTTTTAGAATCATAATAGCTCATCTGTTATTCTGAGGATAAGAAGTGTGTTCAATTTAAAGATGTTTAGATATTAGGAAGATTATTAAATTCATCCATTGTAACCCTTAAATATCTCTATGGATAGCTACACCCTATCATTTTTTAAAAAATAAGTAAATTTGCAGTGAAAAGTGTGAATGTTCACACTAAATGAGATAAATATACAGTAAAGAGAAAGTAATGATAGTTCCTGTCAGATTTTGCCATGAATGAAATTTAGCACCAAATTTAGAAGGAAAATAATTGGGGGTTTTCAGGGCCTTTTGTATTTTGGAATTTTATACTTATTTTTATTAGTTATTCAACATTGGCTCGGGGAGTAGACCTGGCTGACACTTTTAAACGCTGTTTGATGACCAAGTAAAATTTTAAAGATTCCTGTGGAAGGTAACAATAGCTGTAGTGATATCAAAATGACACACTACTGTATACCTGACCCAGCAAGTGGATCAGGGAGCAAGGCTCTGTCCACAGCTTCCCCTCTCCTCTTCAGAGTGGTTTGGCTTGGGGCACGCCCATATGTGCAAGTGTTTATATTCAGAGAGAGCGTGTGTTTGTTGTTAGCCAATGGAGGGTCTTGTGGGAGCAGTGTTTCCAAAGACGTAGGCAAGAATGGGTGGTAGCTGACAGCTGCTTCTCAGCGAGGCTTGGCATGGTTTTGCTTTCTGTGGGAGAAAATTGATTTTCTTTCTCCAGATAAACTTTGTCCATCATCCAGAGGCTTTGCTCACATCTTGTTAAGAGAAAATAAACTTATTATCGAACGTGTTAACAGACCAACTTATTTTCTGAGATTTGATTTGTTAAACCAAGTGTAACCTAATTTTAAAGCCAGCATTGTTAAATTAATAAAGCATATAAGTATTATACAATCCAACAGGTCGCATCGAATGAGTTCCCGGGTTTCTACCACACCAAGCACGTCTAACACTTGAGCAGGAAAGCTGAGACATGACGTGAGTCGAGGGAGGACCCGCGTCTGCGGCTCCTTGCATTTCACAAGCTTTACTATGTACTAGGCAGGCAGCTTCCCTTGGCAAGTTGTAACCTAAAGAACCCAGAACTTTAATATTAACATGAAGAGTGAAACTTCAGGATGGATAATAAGCCTTAAAACTAGCAGTTGTTCTTCCAAGAGAACCTGCATCTTGCCCAGTGGGGAACTGGGCTGAACAGCGTCTCAGGGCTGGGGAGTCGGGCAGGTCTGCTGGGATTAGCCAGGGATGGGATTGTGAGATCTATGGAGATATGTAGATTGATTTCTAGTGACTCCTAAATACTTAGGATTCTTTACTACTCAGTGCAGATCAATATCTGAATGTGTCTGGTTCTTTCTCAGGACTCACTGGAATGTGTCACCACTGGCAAAGGGGAGCCTTAGAGAAGTTGGATTTCAGCAGTGGATTTGGCTGTGGTGGAAGCCAGAGCCACCTGGGGGTGGCTCTCAGCTCTGTCCTGCCTCTTCCCTCTCTGCCCTGTCAGGAGTGATCACTTCCAACCCAGCCCCGACTCCCTTGTCCTGCTCAGGCCCAGACAGGAAGGCAAAGAGATGGCAGAACCGTGGACATTTCTCCCTTGTCTCCAGGGGGCATCTCTGGCAGTGGCTATATCTCATTCAATGTCCCTGTCCCTGACTTTCAACCCAGTTGCAGCTACAGTAACCCCGCGATCTAATCTCATTGTCCTGAGCTCCAGCTGGTAGCTGCCTCCGATAAAGCAAATTTGAATCTCAAGTCAGAGTGGCTTTCTTTCCTCTGCAGCCCTCTGTGCCTCTGCCAGTCCTATAACTCAACCTCACTGTGAAATCCCCTCAGGTGGACCACCTGGTATGGGCCACGTTTCCTACGCAGACCTGGAATTGTGCAAATCTGAAGCACGAGCCACACACACTTCTTAGACCCTTCTTAGTGGCAATTGTATGTCCCTATTATTTTATCAAAAGCAAGGTACTTTTCTTTTTGGGAATGGCAACCAAGAAGGATTTAGAGATTGAGTTGGAATTTAACTCTTCCTAAGGACACATGGAATATTGTGTTTGGAAAACAAATTGTTGTTATACAACATTCTACGCAGACGTTGGACTGTAGGGTGCTCCACAAAAGCTTTGAAAGGTTCACGACCACAGAAGTCACGCTCACTTTTTTGTTGAGTCACGACTGGATTTTCGAGCAAACAGTGCTCTCAGGCCACTTGCCAGCTATTTTCACACTAATTTGGGACCCCTCGGATGGTGTTTCATGTTGACTAAGCAGCTTCTGATCCTATAAGTTTATACACATTTGAGTTGCTGATATAAAAATGATTTTCAGATTTTCCTGGTTTATTCTTTCATTGCCATGGTTGTTCTGATGATGTGCCCCTTGGTTACAGGGGAGGGAACAGAAAGAGGGTGACTTCCAGGAAGGCCATCAACAGTTCAGGGAGTGCCCCAGCTCCTTCCCTCTGGGGGAGCTTTGCTTTTCATGGGTCTGACTTGGTTAGAGGCTGGAATGAAAAGGCAAGTGAGTTAGGATGAAATTTAGGAACTCAGTGAGCTCAGGAGGAAGGGATTCCAGCCCCTCCAAAGAAAAGGTAGAGAGGTGAGGACATTTCTCAGAATGCGGACTATGGCTGTGTAGGAAGCGGGGCTTTCTATCTAATACTTAGGGAGTGAAAAACACTTATTTAGCATTTGGCAGTGTCACAATGTAAAGTCAATCATACTTTTTAAGAACATTATTCTCAGTTTTTTCCCCAGCAGTTTGGGTTATCATTTGACAGCAAAACTTCCCAGTTACAGTCATTGATTTTTAGCTCTGTGGTTAATAAAAGCCACCCACACGTGAGTATATGGATCCAACTGGAATGGGCTGGTCGGTAGGAACTATACCCCTGTTTGGGGTAGGTAGATTTTGATTTGAGGGGTAGAAAGGTAGATTGTGATTTTTATTTCTTTTTCATGGTGTATGTGTTTGTGTGCTGGCAGGTGTCGTTGGATGTGTCGTTGTGAAAATGCCCTATAGTTCAGGACTGCACTGGCTTCGGTGACATTGACACTGACTTCCTGAGGAGCTAGGACATCCACTGCACCCACAGGGGACCACTTCCCTGGTGATTCGGACACAGCTTCTCAGGCCAAGCCCTGCCACCCACTAAAACTACAGACATTCCGCCTTGGCCCTTGGGCATCCCCGCTGTCACTTAGCCTAGCTTGAGGTTTCACCTGGGCTGCTTTCTGGGGCCCTGCCATGTCCCCGATGACAGAACCAACAGGAGCTATCAGAGGTGACAGCATTCTGGCCCACCTGCCTGGGCTCTCCCTGGAAGACTTCTCTGTCTTTGACTTCTGTGATTTTTCACACTTGAGTGATCAAGACAAACACAACAGAGAAAAGCAGAATCCATTGACAGCTGCCCCCAAAGATTGATGCGGCTGTCTATGAAATGACAGCCCAGGGCCAGCAAAGTGTCTGAGGGGCCCAGGGTAGAAAACGTGAAAGTGCTCTTCCAGCTTCTGTTGTGTTTTCGCTTTGTTGCATGTTTGTTTGGAATGCAGATCAGAAATATCAGAAAAGACCTTGAAGACCCTAACTGATTGTGCAGGAGATGAAAGGACCAGACCCCTGTGCTAGTCAGCCTGTGGGAGACGGCGGCATCACCCCTGGGTACAGCAGCCCCTGGTCCCCATGCTCTGGGATGGTGGTGCAAGTAACCCTTTTGTTCTGGGACATCTTTTCAAGGAAGTTGTCTGTTAATGACCTTGGAAGAGAGAGACCAGTTCTCTCTAGAGCAAACGGCAGGTTGCTTACAGCTCCTTATAAACGAGCTGGCTTCCCTGAACTCAGGGTCCCCTGCTCAAGCAGCACTGAGCTGAGCCCCTGGGATTTGGGGTGCAGAGAAACAGGCTTGAGTTGTATAGTCCCTGTCTCCCGCCGGCATCCATGGCACTATGCAGAACCAGCTGTTCACCTGCAAGCTCGGTGGACTTCGGCCCCTTCATGGTTCTTGCCAGTTACTCTTTCAGTGCAGAAAAACTGCCTATCATAGAAACTGGTGAGGAAAGCACCGAGATTCACTGCTGAGACAGGCATATTTTTTTTTGACAGGCAGAGTGGATAGTGAGAGAGAGAGAGAGAGAGAGAGACAGACAAAGGTCTTCCTTTTGCCGTTGGTTCACCCTCTAATAGCTACCTCGGCCAGCCCGCTGTGGCCTGCACATCGCTCTGATCCAAAGTCAGGAGCCAGATGCTGCTTCTCCTGGTCTCCCATGCTGGTGCAGGGCCCAAGCACTTGGGCCATCCTCCACTGCACTCCCAGGCCATAGCAGAGAGCTGAACTGGAAAAGGAGCAATCGGGACAGAATGCGGTGCCCCAACTGGGACTAGAACCTGGGGTGCTGGAGCCGCAGGCGGAGGATTAGCGTATTTAGCCGTGGCGCCAGCTGAGACAGGCATATTAATATATGGAGTTGGCAATTTGCATTTTAGTTTGATCACACCATGTGAGTTACAGGAATTGTCCAAATGTCTATACCTTCTTAAGTCATTATTTATAACACTCACCCCAGTAAAAAGAATTTTAGCCTTTTGCCTGTGTTGGAACAATTTGTGACTTGCTAGCTGCACATCTATACCAATAACTTTCTGCAAGCTAAGAAAAAATATAAATACTTCCTATCTATCTGTGTTTGAAATACCTCCCCGAGAGTCTAGCCAGCTCAGCTATTTTGAAAGAATTGCCTTGTGTTATGAATGAGATTTTCCCCATGCCTGTGAAAAGAAGTTGTAGCTGGATCAATGTATTCATAAGACCAGGCATGTCCTCCAGCCTTTATTTTTTTTTTTCAGGAATTGTTTTAAATATTTTTCTCAATATGCTTGCACTGGCTTTTTAAGGGTTGGTAGGATGTCAAAAGGTTGCAGTTTCAGAAACAAAATTTTAAGAAAATAGTCAGCCGTCATGGTTTTGGCTGCTGCAGGGAAGGGCCCCAGGCTGGTGGACACAACAACACAGGTCCACCTGAACCTGGGCTCCAGCCCACGCTGGCCACCCTACCTGTTCTAGCAGGACTGTCTGAGGACTGGGGCTCAGAGGGCTGGCTGATATGCCACCGCCCCAGATGGGACAGATTCCACTTAACTAACAGTTGACCCATGATTGGTAAGAGACATGTAGTAAGGAACAGCCCAGCTTCCTGACATCTGACTTGGGGACACATCATTGTAAAATGGCACTCTTCAGGTTTTAGGTTTTTTTTTTAGATTTATTTATTGATTTGAAAGCTAGAGTTACAAAGGGAGGATGGGAGGGAAGAAGGGAGAGAGGGAGAGAGAGAGGAAGGAAGGGGAAGAAAGACAGAGAGAGGAGCTGTATTCCATCTGCTCATTCACCCCCAGATGACTACAGTGGTAGGACTGAGCCATGCCAAAGGCAGGAGCATGGAACTCCATCTGGGTCTCCCACATGGGTGCAGGGTCCCAAGCACTTGGGCGCTCCTCCACTGCTTTCCCAGGTGCCTTAGCAGGGAGCTGGATCAGAAGTGGAGCAGCCAGGACCATGCTCTTATGGGATGCCAGCATTGCACGCAGTGGCTGAAGCTGCTGTACCACTGTGCCAGGCCCACACTCCAGATTTTGCAGAGGAAATGTGTCCGGCCTGAGATGCGGGGTTATTGCCAGATACAGTAAGCAAGTTCGCCTGCAGCTGTAGCTCCTGAGGGGATAAATAGACTGTCTGCCCTTTGCCGTTGATGTCCAGTTATCAAAGTGGTGTCTGAGGGCGATAGTATCAGCATCTCCCAGCAACTCATTAGAATGGCAAATCATTGAGCCCACCCCAGAGTGTATAAAATCTGGGGATTGGGCCCAGAGTGAGCAGGCCCACCCACCCATCCCCGAGTGATGCTGATGCAAGGATGCTGCTCGCGGTTCGGCACATCAGAGCAGAGTGAGGTTAGTCAGGTCACAAGGAGGGAATGAACAAGTTACAGGGCACTAATGTATATAGGGACTGCCATAGCATTTACTAAATCAATCCTTTAGTTTTCCTTTAAGAAAATATATCTGACACCTAATCCTCTGCCAGGCACTGTTTGGATACAAGTGTGGATAAAGCATTCCACAGATGTTGCAAGGTGCGCAAACCATGGCTTGCAGTCAAGTGTCTGACTTGCCAGGTGGTCTTGTAAAATTTTCTTAGGAAATGGCCACACTTGTTCAATAGTGTGTGTGGCTGTATTCAGTCAAGTTTAGAAATACAACAAAGACAAATAAGCTTACAAAACTGAAAACATTTAATATTTAATATCTAGTGTTCTACATAGGTTTGTGGACATGAGATCTAGTTTTTAAAGGGGAAATACTGGGGACAGTCATTAGGCCCAGCAGCTAAACCACTGATTGGGATACCTACCTCCCCTATCAGAATGCCTGGGTTCAAGTCCTGACTCTGCTCCTCAAACCAACTTCCTGCTGATGCACACTCTGGGAGCCAGCAGTGATGGGTCCCCAACACCCATGTGGGAGACCTGGATTGAGTTTGTGGCCACTGGCTTTGCCTGACCACTGTGGGAATTTGAGGAGTCAACCAGAGAACAGAAACCCTCTGTCTCTCTGCCTCTCAAATAAATAAATGCATATTGCTTTTAATGAAGTGAGGGGAAAATACTCCCAACACTCCAGATGGCCATTCCCTCGTGGGAGCTGGGGGGAAGTGTAGCGCGCAGGGTTCTTCTGCCCCCGGTGATACATTTGCATAGACTGTTGTGCAGCGGCGGGACATTGAGGTATTCTATCACAGAAGCTCAGAGACGGCTTGACAGGAGTCAGGGCAGAGACTGATCAAGCATCTGCCGAGTGAGCGATGAGAAGGCAGGGGCATGAGGACAAACATGGAAATTAGAAAAAGGAGAAACGAGGAAACATGGAGGGAGAATTTTGGATAAGAAGGGACAGTGTTAGTCACAAGAATGAGGCTTATGTGAAGAAGCTAAGATGAAGGCACGTGGCTGGGGAAAGGTGCTAAGGGGGAGAAAGGTACTGGATTTAGCTCTGTAGCAGGGGTGTGGGCTTGGGCAGCTGAGTGTCCCTGGGGATGCTGAGGGAGGCAGAGAGCAAAGGCTCGGGTTAGCCTGGGAGAGCGTCCTCTGCTGCTCTGGCCACCCCCTGTCCATCAGTACCCAGTGCAGGCCGACAGCAAGCTTCTCCAGATCCCTTCCTCTGTGCTACATTGTTGCTGCTCAAGGACCAGCCCTTTCACCAGAGAGCCCTGGATTCCCACGAGGACGCATGGGCTACTTCCGGGCTTCCCTCTCACTGCTCGGTTGTGGGCCAATCATGTCCTGACTCAGGGTCTCGCTTTTCTCAAGTGTGAGATGCTGTGTGAGGCATCCTCCCTACTGCATCCACTTCCCGCCCTCCTTTATTCCCACACACTGGCCACGCGAGTGCTCCCCCAGCTCCCTGCCCGGAAAAGATGGACATGGGAGCCCCCGGAGAGGGAGCCATGTGGCACAGGTCCAGGGCGTCCCCGCCGTCAAAGACGCAGCGCTGACTGATCACCAGCCCACACCTGATGCCAGATGCCATCAGCGTTTCTGGCCCATGGGACTGTTTGGACAGGGAAATGTGTGCAGCTGGGATCCACTTGTGTCTCTCATTCTTCCAGGAATTTTTCTTTAAATGTGGAGCACACCCGACCTCTGACAAGGAAACATCAGTAGCTTTGAACCTGATCACAACCAACAGTCGCAACATCTCTTGCATAACCTGCACGGACATAAGGTAAGGCCCCGAAATTGACGCCACTGCCCAAAGCTGTCCTCCTGCGTCACCCTTCCCCTGGGACCTCACTTTCCTGGGCAGCTCCCGTTCTATTTTAGTGCCGTCCGCCCACCATTTTCATGGGACAAAACTATTCACGATGCCAATGCTTAGTTTCCTCTGTAGTCAAAGAGAGTCCTAAGATACGTGAGATGACATAGCTAAAAGATAGTGTAATCTTAGCCCGTGTTAGAATGGACCCGTGTATCTGAGTGTGTAGAATGTAAACTCATCCATAGCAAATGAAGATGGGGCACTAACACTGGGGATACAGTAATGATTTGTGAACACCCTTTATCCCTGGGCTGTCTATCCCATACGTGTTGTCTTAATGTTTTCCTCACGTGTTACTTCTGCCACACATGTGTCCGTATTTGTATTGGACTTCATGTACCCAAAGGAAAGCACACAGTCAGTTGGGGACCTGGTTGCTTTTAATCTCAGTAAATGGCAAAGACGGAAAACGCGGAGATGGTGTGTTAGAAAAAAAGAGGAAGTGGCCGGGTTTGAATTATGGTTTAGTGGGCAGGAGCCAGGCAAAAGGTGAGCATGCGTACTGCTGAGCAGGCAGTGAGGGAAGTCCTCCCTGGATACCTCCAGACTGACAGAGTGAGCAAAATTAGTGTTAGCACGTGTTCTCCGAGGCTGGCTAAGAGGAGCAGCCTGCAAGAGCAGGGGTGTGGCCCTGACACCAGGGAGAAATCCTCAGGGGAAAGATAAATTGGATTCCTGGGTAAAGTCAAAGAACCTTGTTTCGTAATTTTAAGCAGGGATAGCTCTGCGTGCAGCCTGGGCATTGCAAGTGCTGTGTCTCCTTGGCCGTCGGGACAGAGTGCACGGCCTTGTGAAGCTACTCTGAACTCTAGATTACCTGACCCCTGCTAATTAATACTTGGAATGTGCGATTTCCTTTTTTAGACCCACTCAGGTTAAGATGTTCACTAACACACACCTAAAAACCTCAACGACGTCTGTTGAACAAACTTGCGTCCAAGAAGCAAGGAAGACGAGGGCGTGGCTTTCTTTTTGCTGCGCATTCAGTCACCTCCATAGCAGGAAGCCCCGCACGTGGCCCACACCTGCAGTGGTTCAGCCCCGCCCACCCCAGCGAGGGGAGTGGCTGCATGTGACTGACGCTGTCCGCACGCGAGGGCGGGGCTGCGGCAAAGCTTCTAGTCTTTTAGGAAGGGACTTGGAAAATAAACATCGACTACCCTTAGCAATCGGTCATTAAAGTCACTTTTCACTTACTCGGAGGAAAAGCTGAAAACATTTTTCCGAAAGTCGGAATGCAGCCCACCAGGGAGATTTAAAAACCTTCCACTGAAGTTGATTAGAGTGGGGCCAGCACCATGACATAGCGGGTAAAGCCTCCACCTGCAGTGCCAGCATCCCAAAAGGGCACTGGTTCGAGTCCCGGCTGCTCCACTTCCAATCTGGCTCTCTGCTGTGGCCTGGGAAAGCAGTGGGAGTTGGCCCAAGTCCTTGGGCCCCTGCACCCAATGGAGACCCAGAAGAAGCTCCTGGCTCCTGGCTTTGGATCAGCACAGCTCTGCCATCATAGCCATCTGGGGAGTGAACCAGCAGATGGAAGACCTCTCTCTAAGAGATCTCTCTCTCTGCCTCTCTGTAACTCTGCATTTCACATAAATAATTTTTTTAAAAAAATTGATAAAAGTGACATTAAAACATGCAGTGGTGATCATAGCCTCTTACTGTGAGCACGGTGCCCCCCCCCCCCACTTCCTGCTGCTTAAACTGTCACTTTTATATGAATAGCTGGCAACATCTTTTGAAGAAAATGAACTGCTTCCCAGAATCATGGGGAGAAAATTGCTGAAAAAAATAACATTGTCACAATAAAATTATTCATATCATTACTTCTACAGGGCTATAAATAGAAGTCACTGGAGTCAGTGAAATCCAGGTGTGTGTGTATAGCTGCCCACCTGATTGAATGAGGCACCTTCCTCTCTTCTCGTGTAGGGAGGCGGAGGGCTGCCCTCCTGCAGGACAGACAGGCTGTTTACTCTGACTCTGAGAAACCATGTACAGGCTGACAGGAAAACCTGCAGCAGACTACTCCAATAGTGGTACCTGATAATTTAGTCATAATTGGGAGGTCCCCCAATAATGCTTTGTTTTTAAGGTTAGAAGTAATTCACTCACAATAAACTGCAAAAAAAGAATTGTTTTTTATTCTAGTGGCTCGTAGTACAATAATTTGTGAGATTTATTTTATTTATCTGAAAGGCAGAGTTACAGAGACAGAGAGGGAGAGAGAGATCTTCCCTCCGCTGGTTCACTCCCCAAATGGCCTCAAAGGCCAGAGCTGGGCCAAGCCAAAGTCAGGAGCCAAGAACTTCTTCTGGTCTCCTACGTGGGTGCAGGGGCCCAAGTACTTGGGCTGTACTCTGCCGCCTTCCCAAGCACATACTCCACCTAGCCTTTTCTGTGTTGTTGACCGTGGAGATTTCTTCTGGTCTTAAAACTGATGAGTAAGATAGAAAGCCATATTCTTTAACAGGCATCATTGACAGCTTTGAGTCCGGAAAGCTCAGGACCAGAAATGGGATCAGGTGAATGGTAGTGGCCATTTTCAAGATTCTTGATGTGCACTGCCAAATCTCTGTCCAGAAATACTACTCCGAGTTAGACCGTGCCCAGCCACGCACTGACGAGGTCCACGTTTTCAGTCTTTGCCCATTTGATAAAGGAAATTACTTTTATCCCTACTATTTGCTTTTT
Organism: Oryctolagus cuniculus; assembly: GCF_964237555.1. Classification (NCBI taxonomy): domain Eukaryota; kingdom Metazoa; phylum Chordata; class Mammalia; order Lagomorpha; family Leporidae; genus Oryctolagus; species Oryctolagus cuniculus. The sequence continues at coordinate 6,809,450 of NC_091436.1, forward strand.
GAATAGTCATTGGTGAGTTTGAGCGTTTCCCGTTTGCTAATGTGCAGTTTTGATTGTGAGGTAACAGTGATAACCTTTCTCAGCACTGAAGCTTTGGAGAGAACTCACAAAACAGAACCAGTCTCAGCCGTCTTCCTCAGTCCTATTTGTAATGTCCTTATGTCCTTCATTAACACGGGCCTACTTCCTTTTGAATTTATGTTGGTCTTTATTTTAAAATATTATATCTTCCTAATGGCAAGTCAAAATTGATTACAGATATATATCTACATCTATGATTGTTTTATTTTTATATGTGCTTTCGTCATATATCATTGGTCAAGCTAGACATAATTAATTATATAGCATTAAACCTAAGGATAGTATTTATTTATAAAGACCTTTTCGTGTCACCCTTATACTAATGGAAGGTAAGAATTTTATTTATTGCTTTGCTTTACAAATATATTTTTAACATGAAATCTCATGAGATCATTACTACTCCTTTATTGTAATAATTCAAGGAGCCCCAATGCCACTAAGCCACCTTTTCTGACTTTAAGAGAATAACATGATCTCTTTGGCCTTCGGTTTCTGTATAAATCCAGGAATTTAAGTGGGTGATCAGAAAGGTTATGGCTGGTTCTGAGGGACTGAAAAATGGAAGGCTGCAGCTTGTTCTCAGCATATAAACCAGTCATGCCCCTTGGGAAGACATTCGCTTGCTCTACTGTCTCCTGACAGAGGCAGAAATAAAAGATGAGGTTTTTGAAGATGATACCTGCCAGACCACACATATGTGGTTGCTGTGTGTAGAGAAGTAAATAAAATAGATGTGCTCTGTGTTGCCAACTTTTAAACCTAAAATTTAATTCAAGTACGTGATTTGTATTCTGTGAGTTTACGTTTGAGATAAAATATTTTTCTCTCCTGTAAAAAAATAAAAGTAGTGAACACTTTGAGAACCAGAACATCCCAAGATTTAATGTGAACTCATAAGCTCCCTTCTGGCACCACGCCTTCGAGTCTCTGCTACTTATCCACAGCGGCAACTTGATCTTCATCCAGTCAGACTTAGGAATACGGAAACGTAATGGGTTGAACCAAAACTAGCGCTGAGCCACTTGAAGGCAGAGCAGCTGTATTGTGTAGTTATTCCCAACACAAGTTACATCCAAAGGTTTCAAGTGTTCTTGGTATCATCCCACTGCATTTACAGCAGGAGCGGGACAAGCCGAGGGGACACATGTGTGTCCTTCCCCTAATGAACACGCGTGTCTCAGAGCCAACTCTCTCTCAGAGTCTCCTATGGGAAAACAATGTTTCAGTTCTTGAATCTCATTTTATAGTATCACTCTTGAATGATCTGATTTTAAATAAAAACCTTAAAAGCCTACAAAATAGGAAAGTCATTACCGTGACGTCACCAGGCCAGAAGGGAAGGCCTGCCCCCTCCCCTCCCCCACTGTTTTGCTCCCTCTGTGGCTGCCTGGAGCCACGTCTGCACAAACTTTCACCTCCAAAAACACATTTGAAGGCCCACTTCGCGGCAGAGTGTTGAATCCACACAGTGGCACGACCTGGTCATTTCCCTCAACTCTAACCAACAAGACTTCCGTCACTGATGTCACTGTTGTGAGACATAAATGCTTTTACAGTTCTCTGGCCTTCAAATAACATTCTCTCAGCTTGTTGAAGCAACACTGCCAGGGACTGCAGACTTAAAAGATTTACCTGGGCCTGGAGATTAGCAGAGATTTATCTCAACATCCATGTGTGCTTGTTCCTGGTGTCCTCCTGGCTGGTCTGCGTTCATTCATTAATTCATGTAACAGAGAGAGAGAGAGAACCCGGGCCTCTCTGTGATGTTCCCTTTGGATGTCTTTGTTATGCCTGAAGCTTCGTTTTTTTTTTTTTTCAATTCAAGCTTTAAGTTTGGTTATGCAGTGGTTGCCATTTCTTTATGGCTCGGAATCAAGTTCTTTATGCATCTAATTTGTGAGATATTGCAGAGGAATCCTAACCAAGTTAACCCTTTCATAACATCGTGGCCTCAGATGGGACCTTGGTGGTTTTATCCAGGCTCTGAGCAGCCTGGTGCAGCCCTGACCAGAATTGAACCAGAATTTATTTTTATTTATTTTTATTTTTTTTTTATTTATTTATTTTGGACAGGCAGAGTGGACAGTGAGAGAGAGAGACAGAGACAAAGGTCTTCCTTTGACGTTGGTTCACCCTCCAATGGCCGCCTTGGCCGCCGCGCTGCGGCCGGCGCACCGCACTGATCCGATGGCAGGAGCCAGGAGCCAGGTGCTTCTCCTGGTCTCCCATGGGGTGCAGGGCCCAAGCACCTGGGCCATCCTCCACTGCACTCCCTGGCCACAGCAGACAGCTTGCCTGGAAGAGGGGCAACCGTGACAGAATCCGGCGCCCCAACCGGGACTAGAACCCCGTGTGCCGGCGCCGCAAGGCAGAGGATTAGCCTATTGAGCCACGGCGCCGGCTGAACCAGAATTTAACACAGGATCTACCTAGAGTCTTGACGGAGGCCTTTTTCAGTAAGTGGCTTTATTTCTGTCGTGGAGATTTTGGAAGTTTCTTGTGCAGCAAAGATCATTGTTTGTGCATTTCTTCCTGTTAAACGGAAACAGAATGTAGCCTACCAGAGACAAGAGACAGGTTTGTGGGCTTGTGGGGAGTGTCTGGGAGTGTTACCTGGCACTGTACAGAAAGGCAGAGGGTCCTTTGTAGTTGATCAGGAGCATCAAGTTCTCTTTACAGTAAGCTAGAGCATGTTAGACAGCGGAGTGGAGGATCTTACAACTTTTTAAGATGAAAGAGGAAACTTCAAAGATACATCCTCTAGCTTGAAGCAGGCTACTTCACACTGTGCCCCACACCCCATGGGAGTCAAATCTCCCTACTTATGCTATGAGTGATTCTTTCCTGCAAAAGACTGGTGCACCCAGTCACATCCCGTCTAGAGTGAGAACCGCTGTCACTCCATCCAGGAAGGAGAGTCCACTCTTTGCACAGAGCCCCCGTGAAAGGTGAGCAGCTTCCTCCTCTGAGATCCAAGTCTAGTCCTTAATGACCTGTAATTCTTTGCCTGCCTTAATTTAGAATACAGTCCTCCCCGGTGTCCGTGGGGATTGGTTCCAAGACCCCTCAGAAGCTTAAATCTGGGATACTGAAGCCCTTTATGGAGTAATGTTTCCATATACTCTTTGTTCTTCCCCCTGTAGACCTTAAATCATCTCTGGATTACTTGTAATACCTAATACCATGCAAATGCTATGTAGATGGTTGTTACACTGTATTTAGGAAGCGTGCAGGGAATAATGAGAAGAAAAATGTCTCGTGCATGTTCCATAAATTACATGCAAATACAAACATATTTTCCATCTGAAGTTGGTTGAGCCTGAGGACTGCGGATCCCACAGACACAGGCAGCCGACTGTCATTGGCCTTCAGTCTGATAGACAGAGACACCGGGACTACAGCTTTTGAAAAATTACATCTGGGTCATTCCACAAGGAAGTGGCTAAACTAACCCACAGCCCAGGCTACGTGGTTTGCACTGTTCCTCACCGCAACTGACTCGCCCCTGCATGGAGCTACTTTTCTCCAATGTAAAAGGCAAGGCTTTCTGGTGACACTGGGAGGTGGGTTTGTGTTGTAAAGGAAAATAGAGCAATAGAGTGAGATGGAGAGATGGGAAAAGAAGCCAGACAAACAGCAAGAACTATAAAAAGAAAGTGTGTTTTTCTGTCTGTGACATTGCGGGGTCCTTGAAGGGAAAGTCCCAGCCTGACCACGTGCTGGTCCTCCCGCAGTGTCCAGCACAAGACGCTACACCTGGAGATTTAAATGAATGGTTGCTGACTTGAATGAAAGTAAATCCATTTCACCCGGCACAATAAACAGAAAGTGAATTCTTTCCTGATGGGACGCTCTCCTTTTAAAAATCCCTTCAAAGTTTAATAGAATTTTCTAAAACGCAATTAAATAAAACGACGCCTTAGTCAGTCATCCATGCAGAGGTTTAGGAGCTATTAGGCCTCAAGAAGAAGTACAATTCCAAGACCTAACCTAGAGGGTACAGATTACTCAGCCATATTGTTTGGGGCCAGTAACTTAGGAAAACCTAGAAGAAATATTTCACATACATTGATGCTTTGAGATGGGAACCATGTCAGCCTTCGTGTCGGCCTGTGACCTTCATTTCTCCCGGGGTGAACCCTGCAGACTGCAGATCCGAGCAGCCGCACCAGCAGGGCTTCCTAGCGACGCTCCAGGTGCTTGTGCATGAAATCCACATGCCTCCCCGTTTCATTTAACGGCCGCCACGGGTGCGCAGCGGCCCCCGCTGGCTGGAGGAGGACGATATTGCAAATCCTCCCGGACCAATTTTATATCCGTTCAGGTCAGCCTGGCGTGTTGGAGCCGTCTGGATTTTAAGCAGTTCATTTTCTGCAAGTAGATGGTAGGAAGCAGCAGCTATGCTCCTACAGGCCCTGGGCAGGACTTGAAGAACAGTCAAGCTTGATTTCTAAGACCCAGTTTTATCGGGAGAAATTACCACAAAATCATGATTTTTTTTTTTTTTTAGAAATTTAGGAAACTAATGCATGACTTGTGCATATATTTTTAATTTCAACTTTATTCTTATAATCAGCAATTATTTATAAACTGGGTCAAGGGAGTAAGTTGCCTTCCACTGTGAAGAATATTTGTGCCAATTCATGCAAATCATCAGATAGAAACTCTAGTGTTGGGACGCTTTTCAGTGATGGGCAGTAATTTGCTGTGCCTTGTACTCTGAAAACATCCTGTGTGCAGCTGTTATTCCCGATGTCGTTTAGAATCGAGTATTTGCAGATCTGCCCTCTGTGCCTCCCACAGCTTGTAGAGTTATCTGTGACTGAGTGAGCAGAAGTCTCAGCAACCCGGAGTACAGTTACTTACTGAAACAGGAAACGGGGGCCACAGTGTGTTGAGTCTGTCCCTTGTTATCATGGAGCTGGGAAATGCCTGTCTCCTAATGACATCACCATCGCCCGTTGGTTACCTGTGCTGCCAGTCACATAGGAATATGACACATCCGAATGTACAGTGCACAATATTCGATAATGATAACAGGCAACTCTTGTTCGCAGTGGATTGAACAGGGTTTTGCTCTCAAACTCTTGGAGATGTTCCAACCGCAAAGTCGTAGGTAAACAGTTAGTGGATTACTGGTTGGTAGATTCAGGTTGGGTGTGTGATCCAATCATGGTGTCTATGGAGGGGGTCTTTGGGAAGGGGTTGGGTTGGATTATATTGCAGGCCTCGAGACAGGATCATGGTGGCTTTGTAAGGGGAGACCATGTCTTGTGAGGGGGAGAGGAAGAGCAGGTTTCCTGTCTCTCTGCTTTGTGGCTCACAGCGTGACCCTTCCTCTGTGCCTGCCCCGCCACGGCCAGCCTCCACTCGACGCCAGACTAATAGCACCACCCCATATTGTGCCGAAAGCTGAAATAGGCCTTCTCTCCTAAGTGACTCCTCCAGGTGTTCAAGTAACAAAGAACTGACCAACACAGTGCACTTACTCTACTCTGCTGGTTTTTAGAGTGCACGCCTCTGTGTAAAGGATGACTGTTGAGCAATATGCCACACATTCCCCGCAGTAGTGCACACAGCTGGGCTTCCCATCTCTCAACCGCATCAAGAGTCCACGCTGAGGGACCTACCCCTGTCATCTGTGGAACTACACCCTGTGATGGTGCTGGTCTGATCTCTGTAACTACAGTGAAATAGCTGAAGCTGAGTAACTTGGAGAGACATGAGTTGATGTAGCTCACTGTTCTAGAGGTCCAAGGGCCTGCACCTGGCAGTGGGCTCCCTGCTGACAGAGTCCCGCGGTGGCCGAGAGCGTCCCATGCTGAGAAATGGGAGACGTGTGCACATGCATGTGTCCTCTGGTCTCTCCCTCTTTTCACGAAACCACCAGTATTCAATCAGAGGGACTTCACCCCATGACCATATCTACTCCTCAGTACATCCCCAGGGCCTCATACACAGGGGACACAGTAAGTTTTCCCTCCTCCATGCCTGCCAGTGGGGGTCACATGCTGACTGTAGCTTGGGAGGAGACAAGCCCTGTTCAGACCACATCACATCCTCCGTGCCTGCCAGTGGGGGTCACACGCTGACTGTAGCTTGGGAGGAGACAAGCCCTGTTCAGACCATAGCACATCCTCCATGCCTGCCAGTGGGGGTCACACGCTGACTGTAGCTTGGGAGGAGACAAGCCCTGTCAGACCACAGCACAGATACTTGAGTTCATTCAGTCTTTCAAAGCCACGACTTTCCTAAAGTGGCAGCAAAGAAAGACGGTGAGTGCTGCCATGTTGAGGAGCTGTTCTCTTTTTTCTAATCCAACATCAGCATTGTGGTATCCACAGTGTTGTTCCGGTACTCAGAAGGTGTCTGCTCTGACTGGTGGCTGTCACAGCTTGTTGGAACAGCATTACGAGCTGTATGCATACAACTGTTACTTCTAAACCTACTCCAGGGCTCTAAATTTAGTGAAGACTTTTTCTTTTTCAATCATGATGCTGTTTTCCACAAAAAGATGTGTTCACATTATTTTAAAAACAAAAACTAAATAAAAGTGTTGAACTGTTAAATGGAATCTGCAATATAATTCACAATAATGTCAGATATTTCAGCAAAACAATAAAATTTTTGTTAAGATTTCTTCATTTACTGCAAGCCAGAGTTAAAGAGACAAGGAGAGAGAGGGAGAAGGAGAAAAGGAGAGAGAGAGAAATCGATCAATCTTCTCTCTGCTGGTTCACTCCTCAGATGGCTGTAGCTGCCAGCACCAGGCCAGGCCGAAGCCTGGAGCTTCCTGCAGGTCTCCCATGTGGGTATCAGGGGCCCAAGCACTTGGGCCATCTGCTGCTACTTTTCCCAGGCCATTAGCAGGGATCTGGATTATAAGCGGGGCAGCCAGGACCTGGCACCTATATGACATACTGGCCTCACATGTGGTGATTAACCCACTGAGCCACCATGCCAGCCCAAGAATAAACTTCCAAAAGCTTCACTTTAAGACAATTATTAACATAAAAAGAAAAACTGAGTCATAATTGAATGGATAATCCATTTTTATCATCCAGTGGTGCCAATAGAAAGCTATTAAATTTTTTAAGATTTTATTTATTTATTTGAGAGGAAAAATTACAGACAGAGAGAGAAAGAGAGAGACAAAGAAAAGGCTCTTCCATCCACTCGTTCACTCCCCAAATGGCTGCAATGGCCAGAGCTGTGCCTGTCCGAAGCCAGGAGCCAGGAGCTTCTTCCTGGTCTCTCAGGCAAGGGCAGGGGCCCATGCACGTGGGCCATCTTCTACTGCTTTCCCAGGCCACAGCAGAGAGCTGGATCAGAAAAGCAGCCAAGAGGGACACCAATACCAGATGCTGGCACCACAGGCGGAGTTATTAGCCTACTGTGCCACAGTGCCAGCCCCAAAGCTATTCAATTCTAACTCTTTGTTAAGTTCTTCTGCTAAGCATTCTATCACTAACAACTGTTTAGCTTTATGTTCCAACACAAGGTGACCGGGAGTGAAACTAGTCATTGGATCTGATGAACAGCCAGGTCTCTTCACTGAGTAATGGTAGGTCTACCCACCGAGCCCTGTGTTAAATCCCACTCTACAGGGCCGCTAGGACAGCTACAGGTTTTGTAGTAGAGACTGATGCTCCCTCAGCAGGTTTGTGTCCCTGGTCTCTGGGCAGCGCATGATATTTAGAAATACCCCAGGGTAGATAGAAAATGTTGACGAACATGTGTGCAACTTAGATATTCATCGCAGATTTTTTTTGAGAAATAGAAATTGTTCACTTAATGTGTACTTGCTCTTTAAACTTAGGACTATTGGAAGAGTTTATTCCACAATAAATGTCACTAGCAGTCATGCTAATGAGTACTCCTAGGGTAGTTAGAAGACCTGTAGGTAAAGCCATCTGACCAGAGCTCCTGTTTCCTGCACGTGCTTCATGTAGAGGGAACCTGTGGTTTCCCATGTTGTCCACTCACACCACCAACAGGCTTTAAGCACAGCTTCAAGGTGGCCACACAGCACATGGAGGACCACCCCCAATAACCCAAGGAGTTACCTGTCTTACTGGGTCCTTGGAGCCAAGGTAGTTTTGTGTTCTCCCCAAGAGCCTGCATGTTCTTTTTGGCAAGGTGTCTTGGTTACCTGGAGACCGGGAAGGGCCATGAGTACAGAGCCTTGTTCAGTAGCAGGAGGACGAGAGTGACAGCCCTGAACTGCAGGTGCACCACACACACTGCTGGTGAGACGGAGGCAGCCTGGAGGAGATGGGGCCTGCTTATTTTAATGTAGCTATTAGTAATAGTGCTCCCTGAAACTAGGAGATACTGAGGACAGGTGTAACCCAGACAGAGGTTCCTCTGCATCCTGTTGCGTGGCTATCCTCTGTGAGCCTCAGAGACGTGGAGGTTCCTGGATCTAGGAGAGGCCTTCCTAGGGCACCAGAGTGCCCCGGTGTGGGGAGGAGACAGACAGGGCTGTCTCTCGTCCTTACCCAAGTCTTGCGTCACCACTCATCAGGATGCGGAAGGCAGAGGGTGGAGAGAGCTCCTGCCACCCTGCGAGGGCCTAACCCTTCTGGAACTCCCTCCTGTCCTTCACCCTGAGCTGCAGCCAGACGCATTTCTGCAGAGCAAGGTGAAACCAGCGCTCCCTGGAGTCTCCTCTCCCTTGTCACTAAATGAGCCCCCGGTGGCTCTCGGTGATGCTCCAGGCCCTGCACGCAGGGAGGGTCCCGGGATAGGTAACCATTGGCCTAACACGCAGAGGGGGATGCAGGCCAGCCGTTCCTCAAGAATTCCCCTCAGCAAGGTGCACTGGGCTGGAAGCAAGCTGCCTGCCAGGGGGGTGAGGAGCTGGTGTTCGGTGCTCTCGTGTCCACAGACTGACTTTGAGCCTTTGTTCTGACAAAGACACTTTATTCCCAGCAAGATAGATGGACTCTGTCCCCAGCAAGCCGCAGCCCAGCATTGGTGCAGCGCGGGCCCTCTTGCTGACAGTAACTAATCCTCGGTGCACACGGCTTCCACGTTGGGCTTAACCCATCACTCTGGCCTTGCCTCCCTGGTGCAGGCTTTGCTGATTGGTCTGTGTGACTCCCATGAATGCCAAAGTACACACCATTTGTCCCAGACTTATTTACAGCCAAGGATTATTGTGTTCGTGACGTTACATCGTCCACAGATTCTTAAATCTGTCTACAGTCTTTCTCCACAGTAGCCAGAGGAGACTAGGCTCTGCCTCGCCCCGTCGTTCTCCGTCCCCCTTCCACAGTGGAAGATTCGGATGTCTTTGCAGTTTGCCTGCAGTGGTCTTCCCTGGGCACCCGGAGGCACAAGGTGGCTGAGAGCGCGGTCTCTGGACACAGACTGAGGTGCCGCATGTGGCTCTTCTGCTTTTCTGCCTCTGTCTGTCAGGATCAGAGTTTGCAGCGTGATTGTGAGGATGAGGAGGGTCCCAGACATGGGCAGCATTTAGCACCAGGTTTTGCGTTCAGCGCGGGTGTCTCAGCGCTGTGAGCCGAGCAGGTGTAGCACTACCTTACAGCCTCAGCTGCAGCTGGTGGTAGCAACAGTCAGAGATTTTACAACTATCAGCCTCTTCTCCAGGGACAGCTTCAGGATGGGCATCATAAGAACAGGCTTCAGTTTGCCAGCAGATGATCATCTCAGTTGGGCCACATCAGTCACCCTGGCCACATCAGTCACCCTGGCCTTAGCTTCCTAACTTTGATGCATTCCTGAGGTGCATGTCAGAATCAGATAAGTCAGTTTATATGGATGGATTTGAAAATTTTAGTGCTCTACACAAATATAACATATCAGTCATACTAGTTGTTATTGGTCATCTTTTTCCTCTCGGGAAATGTGTCCATAAACAGTTCTCTTTGGAAATGGCACATTTATCTAGTTAGGGCTATCAGTATCAACTCAGAGGAAAGAGTTTGAATTAGGAGAGACCATGTTGCTGTAGGAAAATACATTTTAATATGAATGGGAGGGCAGATGGGGGCACCTAATTCTATACAAAGTAAGGGTGAAACACATGTGTCTTAGTGATCCATCAGTCACTGGGACTTTGGGGAAAGACACGGCTTCCTTATTAGGGTTGCATTAGAAATTTTAGTAGAATTTAACATCGTAAATGTGACTGCTGTAGAAACCATAACAGCAGCACTGCGCTGAGTTGAGTTCTCCAGAAGGAGAAACCGGCACAGAAGCTGGTGTCCAAAGCTTTGTTTTGTCTTGTTTTGTTTCTAAGATTTATTTATTTGCAAAACAGAGACAGAGGAAGAGACAGAAAGAGAGGTACCGACATATCCAGTTCACGCCCCGAATGCTTGCAACAGCCAGCACAAAGCCAGGCCAAAGCCAGAAGCCAGGAACTCCTTCCAGGTCTCTCATCTAGGAGGCAGGGATCCAAGTACTTGGACCGCTGTCTGCTGCCTCCCAGGATGTGCGTTAGCAGGAATCCTGGTGGGAAAGTAGAGGCAGAGCCTGATCGTGGGCCCTCTGATGGGGGCTGTGGGATCCCCCACACGGAGGCCTCACCTGCTACACCACAACACCTGCCCGGCATGTGTACTTGATTTTTAATTTACTTTCTGGTGGACAAGCCCTGTGCAGTGAAACAGGAGGAAGCAGGATTGTCAGACAAGAAGCCCTGAGACGTTGGCCAGCTTTGTGGGAGCTCTGCAGAGTGCTCAGCTTCAGGCCAAATAAAGATTGCTAGCCCCACCTCCTTCAGTCTCTTATGAGGCCATGGAGGGACAGGGGCTGGTACAGACCTTGCAGGAGCTGACAGTGGACACTGGTCACTGCCCACACCCCATGGCTGGTCAACAAGTGCTCCTTCCAAATGGAAGAGCATTGTCGGCATCCTCTGTGTCTGCCACAGGCCAGAGACAAAGGTAGAAAAAGAGCAGGGGAATGTTGGGAAAAGTTGGTTAGGACACAGTAGAAAATGGTCTACAGGAAGTATTTCTGGACAAGAATGAACAAAATACTCATATTTAACTTTTTCCAATAATTACTGTCATTAAAAAGGAACTTAACTCTATTCAATGGAAAACTATTTATTTTGAAAGCAAAAATAGTCAGGGGCTGATGCTGTGGCACAGCGGGTTAAAGCCCTGGCCTGAAGTGCTGGCATCCCATGTGGGCGCCGGTTGTAGTCCCGGCTGCTCCTCTTCTGATCCAGCTCTCTGGTATGGCCTGGGAAAGCAGTAGAAGATGGCTCAAGTCCTTGGGCCCCTGCACCTGTGTGGGAGAGCCGGAAGAAGCTCCTGGCTCCTGGCTTCAGATCAGCGCAGCTCCAGCCATCTGGGGAGTGAACCAGTGAATGGAAGACCTCTCACTCTGTCTCTACCTCTCTCTGTAACTCTGTTTTTCAAATAAATAAAATAAATCTTTAAAAAAAGATGCAACTATCTTATTAATTACTTTGACTTTTTTATATTCAAGTGTCTTATAATGCAAACTCCCACAAGAGAAAAACTTTCATTATTTTACAAAAATCAGGATGTTGGCTTGATGTAGAAATTACTATAAATTTCCATGTTTGTGTCTGATAGAAATGATCCCTCTAAAAATAGAAACAACATAAAATATACTCAAATAGTCAAGGTGCATCTTCAGTTAGGAAACAAACTTCAAACTTTAATTTCATCCTGAAACAACATGTAGTTTTCACAGACATGAAAAGGGATGAAGAGTTTGGCTTGTCTTCTAAGAGACAAAATTGTTGCTCTAAAAATTTACCAGCAGTAGAAATAATTAGTCTTGTCACTGATAAATTATCCCAGTATACTAATATCAGTTTTTAAGATAAATGCAAACATCTTCTCTTTTCAGTGATGCATTTTGATAGTACAGGAACTTGACATTTACTGTTAATATTCAGTACCAGCTTTACGGAATCCAGTGAGCTTTTAGCATGCAAAGGTGCATTTGGCTGTCAGCTTGACTTCTAACTTGGATTCTATTCTTACGTCCATTTTTAAAGGCTATCACATTTGCCTCAGTGATGATTTCAGAGGTTAATCTAAATGCTTCACATGATAAATTTGTGTTGACTACGTGAAAATAATCCTTGACAAAAGAACAACAGGTAGGTAACACTGATGCAAGTGGTTTAATTCAACACTGGCCCCACACAGGGGGAGTTCAGAAGAACAAAGTGCCCCCGCCCAGTTTGATTCCTTTGCCTGGCTGGCTTGTCTGGTATGGTGCTGGTGATCCTATCAGAAAGGTGGAAGGGCAGAACAGAGAGCGAGTGAAGTGAGGAGCAGGCCTGGATCCGCATCTGGATCTGATTACCTGCCGTGTGAACTTGTAGGAGTCATTCACTCCACATTGCTGTCAGATGAGGGTGTCGATCCTCACTCATCAGCATTGCCTGGGGTGAGTGTTTGGTCTGGTGCTGAAGAGGCCCGTCAGGATGTCCAGGCCCCTGTCTGAGTTCCTGGGCTCGACTCCCAGCTCTGGCTCCTGACGCCAGCTTCCTGCTGATGTGAATTCCAGGAAGCGGCAGTGATGGCTCCAGTGACTGGGTTCCTGACACCCACGTGGGAGCCCTACATTGAGTCTCCAGCTCCTGGTTGCAGCCTGGTATGACCTAGCCCAGCCCTCTTGTGGGCATCTGAGGACTGAATCAGTGGATAGGATCTCTCTCTTTCCCTCTTCCTCCACCTCTAAAATTAATAATAAAAATGGGAAAAAAAAAAGATCAAGGTTATAGGGTTAATCCAACAATGAAATTCACGCAGAAGTGCTTCAGAAACGGGGAAAGACGAGCCGGGTTATTGTCACTGAGAATGTCCCGGGGATTTCCCAGCCGCTCTTCACTCCTCGGCTACTACAGAGCTTTGTGGGTGTGATACTAAAGAAGGCACTGACTCACCCCAGTCCTGCGTCAGAAGATTGACCGAAGGCCCTTGAGACAGTGGCCAATTGCTTGCTGCAATCTCCTGGCAGGTGTCTAAGGACTGACACGTCCCCGTCGTCACCAGGCTCCACGTGCCGGCACCCTGGTGAGGGTGCACAGGGGAGCTGGCCAGTGTCCTCTTGGGGGTAGAATGCTAACACCAGTCCTTTACACTGAAATTGCCCAAGAAAGCGTCCTTTCATATCAGTAAGGTAATAGCTAGAGTAATTCTATTAATAGGCAGCGGCTGTTATAGAATTTATGTAGGACAGTATTTTAGAAAAATGATAAAATGATTGAAGCGAAATGACTCGATGACACTGTTCACCGTTGAGCTCTCTCTTGGGTTTTTTGGAATGACTTCTTTTTATTTTTTTCCTTTTGCAACTCCAAGAAAACTACTTGGAACTCCAAGAGAGTAAGTCTGTTTCAGGAAATTTTAACAATAATAATTTCAGTCTTTGAACCTTTTATTTATCATTTATAATTATCACTGTATTTGTCTTGAAAACTTGCTCTAGTTAGATAGATTTATTTTTTTCTCTGAATACATTGGGAAACGCTCCCTAGAAGCAGGGGTGTGGGATGTCTGGCCCACAGGCCGTAGAAAGCCCATGAAATCATTGGTTCTGGTCCTGTGAGGGTCACCACAGGTGGGACTCAAAATTCAGTGAATCCGTGGCGGGCTGATTCTTTCGTTGATAATTCTGTTCGGCCCGTGAATGATGTCATAAATATCCACGTGGCCCCTGGCAGAAAAAGGGTTCCCCAGGCCCGATGATGCCGTCAGCTGCCTGGTATCCCTCTCTGGTGTCCACTTTACTGAAGGCTTGTTCTGCCGTGTCGGTGGTGCACACGCACGCCATACATTCATTGAATTTTGAGTCCCACCTCATCGGATTTTCTAGTTACCGGTTCCATTTACATTGGTTTTCAAGCCCAGATTGATTTGCGCTTGACTCCTTCGGTGGTGCCATGGGACCACAGCCGAGTCAGCCCTGGCGAGGGCCTCCATGGACAGCCTGACATTGAAAGCACAGGTGGAGAAGGAGTGCTGGCCTCAGAGCCCGGCTCTCCGTCTGGCCCTCGTTTTCCTTGGGCAAGTTCCCCAGCCGCTTTGAATGTCAAAAGGTTGTAAAAATGAAATTAAATCAAACATTGCCTGGCACATAAAAAACAGCAAATATTAGCTAAGACTTTGGCTGTCTCCATAACTGAAGGTGTGGGTAAGCTTTTACGGCTCCTGTCTCATCTGTGTTCTGTTCTGGAAACTTCCATCAGCCATGGTTCTGCAAACATAACTAAAGAGTATGTCATCTTCCCTGTAACTGTTGCCTGTGCTTTGAAATTCTGTCCATTCACCACCCAAGGAAGCTTCTTCTAAAAACATCCTTTCTTTAGCTAGCTGAATTGAAATATTTTTTTTTCCTCTGAGAACAGCAATGTTTTGATGGTACTCGCATAATTTCTATGAATGTAGCTAGGACGATGTAAAACTTAGATATCCCAAGCAACCCCATCTTTCCCTTTTGATGAGACACAAAAAGGCAAGAATCTGTAGACACCGTGTCCTTAAGTCCCTGCAGAATAGCACAGTGGTTTCCAGGGATGGTTTTGCTGCTGCTGGGGACGTCTTGCAGTGTCTGGAGACGATTTGGGTTGCCACCACGGGGAGCACTGTTGCCCTTCTCTAGGGTGTGGAGGTCAGAGTCTCAGTCCTTCACCAGCAATACTGAGGACAGCCTCCTGCTACACAGAGGGCTCTGGCCGGGATTTCAACAGGATAGAGGCTGTGCAGGGTGGGGTGCGGAGGCTGTGCAGGGTGGAGGTGTGCACCCTGCCCCGATTTTCTAGAAGAACATCAGAGCTCTCTTCCTAGGAGGCCCACACATCCCTCTGCACTCGCGAGCTGTTTCACGGTCTGAAAAATCAACTCGGTTCCAAATTTCAGATTATGCACGCAAATGCCCTGCCCTTCACACTAAGCCAGGGCGCTGGTGCTTTTCCACTGGATTTCGATAAACCACAAGAGAAAACCTGCCATAGCCAACACTGGAAAACACGCTTCCCGGGAATCAAACAGGTGATTAGGAGGCGTGCACCATGAACGCGAGGTTGTGTCTGGCTGTACAGAGATAAACCTGTTCTGAATGTCACATCCCAGAACCGATAGACTGTAATTCAGTTTTGTATTTTAAAGAAATCCGCGACACCTTTTAAGTTTATGTGTTCACTGTTTTGTTTTGTTTGGGGTTTTTTGGCCTTGCGGTACAAATGAATCCTTAAATTCATGAAGAATGGAAGGTTGCCATTCTCTAAGAAAAAAATTACAAAATTGTCTCATTCTGTAAAAAGAGAACAGCCTTCTCTTGTGTGTCAGCAGGGTTTCAGAAATACTGCAGAATTCTTAGTGCCGTTTGGTAATCTTTAAGCTGAGTGAGTCATTCCCGCAGAAAGCAGGAAGAGTGGGGTAGAAGGTCAGGCAGAAAGGAGCAGGTTTCCAAGGCATCTCCCTGTGACACTGGGGGCGTGGGACGCGAGTTCCCCAGCTGTTAGCGCCTTCCGGTCTGAGGCTCATCTTTGTCAGGATGATAATGAGTTTCCAGTCTTTAGTGGAACTGATCAGTGAGCTGCTGCTCAGGCTGCACCCATAGCTGCCGCTGCTAGCGCCGGTGTATACTCGAGGAGCCGCCGCGACGTGGCTGGCAGACGTCTCGGGCTCCTGTCAACCTCGTCCCTGTTGCTGGAAGCTCCCTGCCTGTTCAGACTGGTAGTGCAGGCCAAGTGTGTTTTCCTGAAGGGCCTCCTGAAACACTCAGAATAAGCTGGGAGGTGGGTGCTGCTGGTGACCCCCTCCTCACAGCAAGCACTTTGCCCTAGCAAGGAGGTTAGGAAACGAATGCAGAGTCTCGCAGCCGTTTCGTTACAGGTCTTGTTCTAAAGCCCATGTTGCTGGGTGCACCCAGCGCTACCTCATTACTGCTGGTTGCATCTAGGCACGGCCTCACTGGGGAATCTACAGCATGCTGAATCAGCATGTGCCTGTGACTTCAACACCCATGCTGCCTGGTGACATTCTTGGAATGTTCTAACGTATGTAATTCAGATACTGCGTGTGTGTGGAATTTTACAGCGCTGAATCATAGCCTGCCTGCTGTCTGTGAGTGGTGCGTGGCTTCTCCTACTTTATCACACCTTGGGACCTTGCTGTGCTAGTGCTGAGTGCGCTGGTATTCAGCAGGTGTGTGGAGACGTGGCCGTGCCACTGGCTGTTGGACCACTGGGTATGGCTTCTGGGAAAGCGAGCTGTTTGTGTTGTTCTTCTCTGGGTTATTTATTTTGACGTCCTCTGCCCGCCACCAGCAAGGTTTCTAATAGGTGTAGTCTTTCTGTAAAAAATAAATTTGGAAGGTTTCTTTATATATCAAGAGTGCTATCACTTTCCCATGCATATCATAAGTGTAAATATTTTCTCACTTCCTGTGTTTATTATATTGAGCATTTTCCATCCCAGTGGATAGATTTCTATGCAGTCAGTTATCAGTGGTTTGAATTTTTCTCTGTTCTTAGGAATCTCTTTGCCAATATTGGGCTGGTAACTCACCCTACCTGTGGGGAGCAACTCGGACTATACTGTTACTGGAATTAAGACTTATTCTATACATCTGCTCTCCCACAATATGGCGCTGGGAGAGGAGCAAACAGCTTCTACCCAGCTGCCTCTCACCAACTTGACAAGCTGCAGGAGCTGCTCCTGATTGGAGGAGAGCAGCGTACTCGGCGTGTGGGTAGCAGAGTTGGGATTGGTGGGAGAGGACTATAAAGGAGGAGAGAGACAACATGCACCAGGAACATCTATCTGAAGGAACACCTGAGGAACACCTGTGTAGCCCCCGAGAGAGCCGGCCGGCGGTGTGCCGCTCCCCCGCGGAAGTGGGGAAAGTGGCTAGGGGGAACCGCCCTTCCATGGAGGTGGAAGGGATGGTAGCCAACCCGGGAAGAACCAGCAGCAAACCCGGGGAGGGCCGAGCAGACAAAAGAACAGCGCAGGGTCCTGTGTCGTTCCTCCACGAAGATGGGGAGCGACACCTACCCATGTTGTATTCTCATAGTCTCACAGTTTCATTGTTTGAACATCTCATTATTTCGTCTTCCTGAGTATGTGATGAAGAACGGTAAAAAGATTTAACTTTTATTATTATTATTTTGTTAACGACTCCACCAACTCGCATCAAGTTATCCAGTGGAGCACTAGTGTGATATGCCGTTTCATCCCCGAGGCCACACGGTCAGCTTTGTCTCTTTAGGGGATGTCTATCCGTCTATCCGGGCTTCTGCTGCACCAATACTCCTGTCTCAGGCACACAATTCCATTACTATCACTTTAAATCCATCTTAAAACATGACTGGGAAAGCCTTTTTGACTGATCACATTTTCCTTGATTTTTTTTTTTTTTTGGTTATTCTATGATTCTTTCAAAACAAAGCATGTGATCTTTTTCATATTCTTTTTTTTTTAAGATTTATTTATTTATTTGAAAGTCAGAGTTACATAGAGAGAGGAGAGGCAGAGAGAGAGAGAGAGAGAGAGAGAGAGAGAGAGGTCTTCCATGCACTGGTTCACTCCCCAATTGGCCACAACAGCCAGAGCTGCACCGATCCGTAGCCAGGAGCCAGGAGCTTCCTCCTGGTCAACCACACTGGTGCAGGGGCCCAAGGACTTGGGCCATCCTCCACTGCTTTCCCAGGCCATAGCAGAGAGCTGGATTTGAAGAGGAGCAGTCGGGACTGGAACTGGCACCCATATGGGATGCTGGCGCTTCAGGCCAGGGTGTTAACCCACTGTGCCACAGCACTGTCCCTTTTTTTTTTTCATATTCTAAAAAATGGTGATCAGAGCGAGGGGCCCTGGGGCTATTTCCCTTCTAAGACTAAACTGTGGCATCAATTTTAACTTAGAAAAATCAAAGTTTCTTTTTTTTAAAAGATTTATTTATTTATTTGAAAGGCAGAATGATAGACAAGGACAGAGAGATTTTTCCATCCACTGGTTCATTCCTCAAATGGCAGTGACAGACAGGGCTGGGAACTCCAGTCTGGTCTCCCATGTGGTTGGGAGGGGCCCATCATCTGCCAGCTTCCCGGGTGCATCAGCTGGGAGCTGGATTGGAAGCAGAGCAGCCGCAACCAGCTGATGCTCACACTGGGATGCTGGCGTTTCAAGCATCACAATGCCCATCCTAAAACTTTCAACTTTGTGTGTGCGTATGTGCGTGTGTGTGAATTAAGACTTTCTATTTATTTATTAGTTAGAGAGGCAGAGACAGAAACAGAGGGACAGAGGTCTTCCATCTGCTAGTTCACCCCCCAGGTGGCCACAACAGCCTATCCAAAGCCAGGAGCCAGGAGCTTCTTCCGGGTCTTCCACAAGGGTGCAGGGACCCAAGGACTTTCCCAGGCCATAGTGGAGAGCTGGATCTGAAGAGGAGCAGCCGAGACTCAAACCAGCACCCATATGGGAAGCTGGCATGGCAGGCGGCGGCTTTACTGCTACGCCATAGCACTGGCCCCAGACTGTTGTTTTTAAAAATCCTAAACTTGTAGGTTTGTGTGCCTGGAAACTATCTGAGAGTCCCCATAATCGCTGTTTCCCCTACAGACAGAAACACGAACAAACTCCACCAAATAGGGAGGAGGAATTATTATTGTTTTTAAAAATTTGAGCTTATTTACTCTGTATTACAAGCTTGCTACTCTGGTTTGACCTTGAGTAACCTCCAAACCAAGTCACAGTGCCTCTAGTTTGGGACACCCTCTGGGGCAGCCTGCTGTGGACTTTCCTTTCCAAGACTAATTTCCTGAAAGTCTGGGAAGGTTAATAGTGCAGGGTTTGTTTACAGGCCATTAGAAACAATGAGCACGTTGCTGCGATGAGAAGCCCTTCTCAGCAGCACTGGATGGCCTAGAAGGGATAAGGGATTTCTAGAACCATCTATTTTTAGCCCCTAATTAAGGCCGACTTGGAGATCCCAGTCCACTCTTGACAGACTGTTTCATATTTTAATTATCAGGAAAT
Source organism: Oryctolagus cuniculus (assembly GCF_964237555.1). Taxonomy (NCBI): domain Eukaryota; kingdom Metazoa; phylum Chordata; class Mammalia; order Lagomorpha; family Leporidae; genus Oryctolagus; species Oryctolagus cuniculus. Next base: position 6,828,538 of record NC_091436.1, read on the forward strand.
TCTTAATTTCCTCCAAGCTAAATTCTCTCTACAGTAACTTAAAGTAGTAGTAACTTGAAATCCTATTCATGAAACAGGTTCTAAAATCACCCCATAACCCTCTTTTTTTTAAAGCTAACTATTTCAACTCCTGAACCTTCTCTCTTTGACAGTTGATTCTTAATATTCTAATTTCTTAATGACTTTCCTTTTCTCCCCCCAACAATACCTTTCCTTCCAATTAAAGGTGTTCTCCTGAGGCCAGCTGGACAAGGCAGCCATTCCGTTCTGGTCTTTGTTTTAGTCCCCAGCTGCTCTTCTTTCATCCCAAGCACCCTCTCTGACCTTTCACCTCAGCTCTGTCAGCTGTCATGAAGACCTGGTGCAGGTCTCACCTGTTCTGCAAAGTCTTCTGAACCTGTTTGCTTTATTCTCTTTTTAAAGAAAGATATATTTTATTAACTTGAAAGAGTGACAGAGAGAGGAGGGAGGAGATGGAGGGGAAGAGAGATCCATCTGCCATCTATGTATTCACTCCCCAGATGGCCACAATGACTAGGTCTGGGCCAGAGCAAAGCCAGGAGCATTACCGATGAGCTGGGAGGGAAACAGAGCATCCAGAACTCAGAAGCTCAGATGTAGGATGCTGGCCTCCCAAGAGCTGGCTTGGCCCTCTGCATGCCACAGCACCAACTCCTTTCTTCGCTTTGCTCTGCTTTGTGGATTGTCCTTGATGCTCGACACCCAATCAAGACGTCTCATCCACCTCTCATGTTCCCGCTAACACCCAGGGCCATCCCAAAGTTAGACTTTGTTGAGCTGAATTTTAGCAATGTCCCCTGTAACATTCTGGTTTTGCAATCGTATCTCTTTTTCTTTTTTACTACTGAAAATATAGAACCAATTTAATAGGCTGTTGAATCCATTCATACTTTCTGTGTAATGTCCTAATTTTATATGGATGTTGGTCAGTCTTCAGTCCATTCATTTAGTAAAAGAAAAATATATTTTTATTCCTTAAAAACCCAAACAGAGGCCACCTCTGCCCGATTCCTCACTCTGCGTTCTAGACACACAGGCTTCCTCCTGTTCTTTGCACATGCCTTGCTGCCTCTTGCCTCAGGACCTTGGCACAACTGTTTCCTTACCCCACAAATGTATTTCAGTCTCCCCCAACCTGAACTCATTTCCTTACCCCAAATTTTATCCAATAAAGGGAAGCATTGCAAAGAGTTTGCCTGTGATGGACACCTGGTACCTACATCTGTAATGTACCTACCAGCAGGTAGATTGAGCTGACCTGGACAGCCAAGTGTGGGTCCTGAAAACTGGGCTCTCTGTGGGATCAGAGGCATTGCACTGCCTTGTGGCATCAGCAGCAGGTTTCCATGCACAGGAATTGAGCAGTCACTCCTAGAATAGCAATACCATGTGCCAAATCTCACAGAATGTTTGGACTTGGGACATAACTGGGGGAGGGGGAGACAGGGAACAATTTTAGCAAGTTACACATAGGAATTTAAGGAATTTGGAGACCTGCTTGTACAGGGCCTTGTGTGGCCTCTCAGAGAGTCGTCTCCTAGTCGTTGGGGAGGCTCTGGTGTTTCCTAGGTCAGCTTTGAAACTCCACTGGCTGTGAGCGAGGGAGCAGGGTTCTCAGGGCTGCGCAGGTCACAGCCTGCGTGGCAGCTTCTGTCCCACAGCAGGTTCCTCCCAGCCCCACAGCCAAACCCTCACTGCCTTCCCCTCCAGTCCTCTGCCTCTCAGTAAAATATGTCCACCCACTAGGAATTAGCAAGTGAGCATTTGTGGAAATTCTGGGACAATTTCACAGAGAACACCATGTGACTTCTTACACTACATGAGATCATGTAGGGATAATGACAGGTCCTTTTGATAAATACAGACTGCCGAGAAGAGCTGAGTTGCATTGCCAACCTCATTATGAAAGCCTCTCTAGACTTGTTTTCGTTGACACGGATATATGCTTGGTCAGCCCCCCTCTCCAGACACCTGGACCTGCTTTCTGTTCCCAGGTCGCTCCAAACCTCTCTGTACCCCAAGGCCTTTGCACACCTCATTGCTGGGAAACCCATTCAGCCTGTTTCTGGGGTTGACTTCCACCCAGTCCTGGGTCTCTGCCTGTACGTCCCTTCCACACAGACGAGAGCGCCGCCCTGAATCCTGCCCTCTCCTGCATTCTGGGACTTCCTTCTTTGCTTTTCTTTCAGGAATCACAGTGCCTTCTGATATTCTAGGCTTATGTATGACCTCGTAGTTCAGTGGCTTAGAACTTGTTCCAGCCACACGTGTGGCCCCTGCGCTTACCAAAAGTGAGTGGCAGGCAGTAGTATCCAGTAAATATCAGATGAGTGAATGAGGGAGTCTGGCATGAAGTCCTAAAAGTGTGGGGATGAGCTGTTGTAGAAACTGTGTCTCGAGATGTGCCGAAAGAAATGGAAAGCAGATACTATCAACCCAAAATAAGCTTTCGGAGGACGACATCAGAGGAGCCTGTGGTGCACAAGGAGCAGGTGCGCAAGGTCCGTATTAGGTATACTGAGCAGGTGAGGGTCGCTTGACTATAAGTCAAACTGCATTTGAATGCACTAAAGCAACTCATCTAAAAAAATTCCCTAGTGACTCATCTTCCGAGGTGGACAGTGCCTTTAAAATCTGAGTAGCCATGCTATAACTGTCTATTTCTCCAAAAGCGAGCCTCCAGTCACTCTTTGTAACTCAGTTCTAGCAGCCTGTGTAGCCATCGGAATGCACGATCTGCTCCCGCGACGGGCGTCTGAGCACTTTGTAGTGCCATATGCAGGTCACATCCCCCAGGGACTGACTCAGTGGCTCCAGCGCTCACCATGTGGGGCTTGGCGGCCAGCAGGTGCTCTGCCCTCTCCTGATGTCATGAGAATGATGGCTGCAAAGGATGGCATAACCTGGCCTCATCCCGAGCCGTTTGGGAACAGCCAGGTCCCGGGTCAGGTGGGAGGAATGGCTGTTCTTGGACAGAGGCTTCCAATATGTTGCAAGTCTGATTCATAAATCACAGATCCCCCAATAAACACCACGTTTGTACTCCTGCAGCTTTTTTCTGTTTTAGTATTTCTCTTCTCTCCATTAAGACCATATTAGGAAGTAATTATTCTAAATTTTTGAATTTTTTCTAAACCACTCTACACCGACTTATTCACAATGCTATTAAAATATACATATGCGTGGGGGCAGTGTTGCAGTGCAGTGGGTTATGATACCACTTGGGATTCTGACATTCTGATTCAGTGTTGACTTGAGTTCCAGAAGCCGTGCTTCTGATTCAGCTCCCTGCTGATGAGCCCGGGGAAGCAACAGAAAGATGACCCAACTACTGACTCTCTGCCACCCATGTGGGAGACCAGCATGGTGTTCCTGGATCCTGGCTTTGGCTGGGCCAGACCTAGCTGTTGTGGCTGTTTGGGGGAGTAAATCAGTAGATTTCTGTTTCTCACTCTCTCTCTCTCTCTCTCCCTCTTCCTCTGTCAGTATGCCTCTCAAATAAATCATTTAAATAAATATGCAGATTAAATGTATATACACAATTTATATATATATATATATTTTAGTTTTGATGACAAGTGGAGGAAGGATTTCCTTCCTGTTTATTAATTTTACTGTTTTTTTTTAACTTTTATTTAATGAATATAAATTTCCAAAGTACGACTTATGGATTACAATGGCTTCCCCCCCATACCGTCCCTCCCACCCACAACCCTCCCCTTTCCCACTCCCTCTCCCCTTCCATTCACATCAAGATTCATTTTCGATTATCTTAATATACAGAAGATCAGCTTAGTATACCTTAAGTATGGATTTCAACAGTTTGCTCCCACACAGAAACATAAAGTGAAAAATAATAGATGATTTTTTTTAAATGATGATGAAATCAGAGCAGACCTATTGTCATGTTTAATCCCAGTGAGAGTCAAGTTGGGAATTGATAATTTCTTTTTTTTTTTTTTTTACAGAGGATCAGTTTAGTGTACATTAAGTAAGGATTTCAACAGTTTGCACCCCCATAGAAACACAAAGTGAAATATATTGTTTGAGTACTCGTTATACACAATTTATATATATCATGCATGTGAGCATATGTGTAAACATTTGCATGCATGCACACATACATATATTTATATGAGATATATATACCTACATATATATATATATATATATATCAGGGATTCAAAAGGTTCATGGAAAGCGCATGTTATCTTTCCATTCCATTTCTCAAGAACTTATTGAAGCCCCTCATCCGTGCAGAGATGTCTAAACACATGCACACACGAACACATACTCTTGGCATCACTTTTATACATATGTACATGTATGCCAGCTCACAAATAAAAGGAAATGCATTGTATACAGGATATTAAATGGGATCTGCATAGTGTTCACCAGTTTGGATTCTCCCCCTTCCTTTTCCAACTTGTTTTTGGATTTCACAGTCAGTCTCTTGTGAACGCTGTGTGCAAAGACCTATAGGTTTAGCTCCTTTTGGTAAGGACTGCAGGGCATTTGTTCCTTTTACTGGAGTTTATTCCACTTTGCTGTGTTGGTAGACATTGAGGTTATTTACTCAACAGTGTCATGCCTGTGCATGTATCTTGCAAGCCTTGCTAGTATTTCTGGAAGACAGAGTTCCAGAAGTTAGACTGTCTAGACCACAAAACAACTCGGGCCTGAGATCACTCTGCATGGACCTGACTGTGTTCTGATAGACCCAAGAAGGGAAGGACACTGTTCTGTCTGCCTTCAGCAGGCTCAGGATAAGTAATCTGGGTGCTCATCAGTGTCCCCTTGAGTGCTCTGAAATGTGTCTCTGAAAATTCTGTAGATTCCGGACAGGATTAGTTCTGCCTCTGTAGCATCACAACCGTGTGTGTGTGTGTGTGTGTGTGTTTTAGTACAGAATTGTGTTTATTTTCATCAATAGTTTTTTTGAAGATTCTTAACCAAGTGATCCTTTTTGCCTAATCACTCCTCTAGATAAATACAAGAGAGTGCTTCCCAAAAAAGTCATGAAAAAGATGGAAGTAAAATTTATTTTGATGCAAAAAATTTGAAATCTATGCAAAGTTTTAACTAAGTAAATTCTAAAAATTGTAAAATATAATGACAAAAACTGTAATAATAAATAGTGTAAGGGATAATAATAATAATAATAGCAGAAACACCTAAGTTTTTACCCCAAAGGAAAACGTGTAGAGAGCATTATCAGTGGTGGTAAAGATTGAGCAAAGCTATATGGCAACATTTGTAGATTAGCAATTAATCTGGTTTGGGACTTGGTGTGTGGGGCAGAGAAACTGGGAATAAAAGTGCATACATGTTAATGTTAAGTTATAGAAGGCTTTGACTACAACAGAGGGAGCTTATTCGGCGTGTAGTGGTGTAACAGGATTCTGGGTCCAAGAAGCAGGACACCAAGGCTTTTAGCAGGAAGCAGATGTGATGTTATGCCTGCAGTCCCAGAGGATTTGCAGCCAGAGTCTGAGTCCCAGACAACACAAGGGGCTGTCCCATGTACCCTGCCACAGGCGGGTGTAGGTTTCCCTTTCAGGTTTGGTTATCCACAGTTTGGTTAGAGGTTTCAGAGCTGTAGCCCTGCTTACGTAATTGTTGCAGGGCCGCACGTGCAGAGTCCCCTTTGCCCCTTCATTCTCGGAAAGCCCCTGCCATATCTGCCCCTAACCATTTTCCCTTCAGCTTGACTCTTCCTTTTCTCCAGTTTTGGGAGGGGCCTCTGCCACAATGGGAGCTGCTGAAGATTTGGGAACAGGGAGAGTGATAATTCCTGTGATGGGTTTTAGGAAGGTCAAGGATTGGTGGCACTGCAGAGAGGCAGGAAAATGGAGAGAAGTGTGGGGAGCAACCCGGACTAGACTGAGTTACTAGAATTAAGACTTATTCTATGCATCTGCTCTCCCACAATATGGCGCTGGGAGAGAAGTAAACAGCTTCTGCACAGCTGCCTCCAGTTCAACCAATAAACTGTAGGACTTGCTCCTGATTGGAGGAGAGCAGCGTACTCGGCGTGTGGGCAGCCAAGTTGGGATTGGCAGAGGAGGACTATAAAGGAGGAGAGAGACGGCATGCACCAGGAACATCTACGGGGAACATCTAAGGGAAACACCCGTGCAGCCCCCAAGAAAGCCGGCCGGCGGTGTGCCGCTCCCCTGCGGAAGTGGGGAATGTGGCCAGGGGGAACTGCCCTTCCACGGAGGTGGAAGGGATAGTAGCCAACCCGGGAAGAACCAGCAGCAAACCCGGGGAGGGCCGAGCAGATGAAAGAACAGCGCAGGGTTTAGTGTCGCTCCTCCACAAAGAGGGGGAGCGACAGAGAAGAAAGCCAAGTAGAAGGCAATTGAAAATACTCACACACACCTTTAACTAGAATCCAAGCAGTTTGCTTATATGTTATACTCGACTCAAACCAAGATAATTATTTTCTTAGCCACAATGCTGTGCCGTAATTCACTTTTTTTTTTTTTTTTGACAGGCAGAGTGGACAGTGAGAGAGAGAGAAAGGTCTTCCTTTGCCATTGGTTCACCCTCCAATGGCCGCTGCGGCTGGCGCGCTGCGGCCGGCGCACCACGCTAATCTGATGGCAGGAGCCAGGTACTTATCCTGGTCTCCCGTGGGGTGCAGGGCCCAAGCACTTGGGCCATCCTCCACTGCACTCCCTGGCCACAGCAGAGAGCTGGCCTGGAAGAGGGGCAACTGGGACAGAATCCAGTGCCCGGACAGGGACTAGAACCCGGTGTGCCGGCACTGCAAGGTGGAGGATTAGCCTAGTGAGCTGCGGCGCCGGCCCGTAATTCATTCTTTTCTTTCAAAATAGTTCCAGTTCATTTATTCCTTGCTTCCTCAGGCCCTTTGGTGGCTATTATGTTCCAGAATTATGTGAGACACTTACAAATATGACACTGCCGTTCAGTTTTATTGCTATTCCTGCTTTCACCAATGGAGAGATGGGGCAAGTCATGTCCTCTGCAGTGTTAGTTCATCTCTGAAATGGAGAGGTTGGAGTGAGTCTTCGCTGCTGTGTGATCTTATCTTTGGACCTCAGTGCCAACACCTGCAGAGGCATCACGGCGCCTGGCTGTAAGGACAGTACCAGGTGGACACGAGTTTGTGTTTCATTTCATCTGGTGTCAATCAGACATCTGGCACCTTCATTTACTCAAGCCATGCTCCCCACGCATGAGCTGGCTGAACCCACACTCACCCTGCCTGCTTTATGGTGACAACGTTTCTCCTACCTTGCTGAAACAAATGACATAAAATTAATTTCCAGCTGTGAGTAATAAGATGCCCATTACTTCCGATTTTTTATTTGGAGAATCTTCTGATTGGGTTTCCAATAACTCAAGCTCCGCGTGCATTTCAACTTCTCATCGGGTGCTTTCTTAAAGTTATTTATATTCACCAGGCTTTAAAGTCAATCTTGATATTTTCTGCTGTTATGGTTCTAAACTCTAAATGGATTACACTGACAGTACAGACAAATTGAATCTTCTTCATATAGAACTCGAGGAGAAAAGGTCAGAAGAAACATGTTTCTTCCCTCTCCTACAGATCAAAATGCAAATAGCTAATTTCCTGTGAAGTTTGTAAATACAACATGTATTCTGGGTGCTTTTTAGCTTTAAATAGGGCACCATGATCTGCTGGAAGTTAACTCTTCAGAGACCCTGCCTGGCTTAGGGAGAGCATTGTTTTTGTCTAACTTGGGCTTCCTGGCTGTGATAACATTGGCCTGGCAGCTCTCTGGCCCAGGGAGGACACTCAGAGCAGCTACAGTGCACTCCTCCGCCTTCTGTTTGGGGAGCTCAATGATGGCTTTCTCAGCAGATGCTATGCTTGGCCCCAAGGGTGGTGACTCACTGGGCTTTGTCCTTAAGGGGAAATACACGGAGCATTTTAGCCGAGGGAGATGGAGAGCAAGATCCAAATCAGAACCTGGGTTGTGAGGAGTCTGCGATGACTCCAGTAGGAGGCTGAAAGAAAGCAGCCGGCAGCGTGTCCTGAGAGCCCCACGCTAGCCCCAAGTCCATCATGATAGCCCTTCAGTTGCCTGGTGCAGAGTTGGAGGGAACGCTGTCTTGAAACTATGAAAACACAAACTATGTTTAATACTGAACAGATGGGAGAAGGTGGGCTGAAAACCAAGGGGACCACCCTTATCCGTGCGGTCTGTGGGATCTGATCCGCCAGCCACACTGACTTCCTGAAACCCCAGTTAAAGCATTAAGGGAGAGCTTGTGAGATAGCCTGGCTTCCTCAAATCAAAATTTACATATATTTATTTTCATGTCAAAAGTTGTTGAAAAGTGGACTAGGCAAAAATAAATGACAAATAATGTCATTTTCCTCCCCTAAACCAATTCTTGGCACAATATATGTCAGTAGCTTTTGATGAATGGCTTCAGATGGAGTTTTGTGGTTTGTTATTTTTTCTTTTTCTTTTCTGATTTCACATAATCATGTTCTACTTCCTACCACCTTCACAAAGGAGACAGGATATTGGCAGGAGAATTGTACTGTGTCTGCATCAGTCTGACGGACAGTGGATTTAATGGGAAATCCGCAAGTTCACTACTGAGGTTAATAAGCCTAAAATATCTTAAAACTAAATTAAAGCATTTTCTGCCTTAAGAAGGCATTGAAAAAAAAACTTAATGGCATTTCAGCTGACTCTAGAAGTAAGTAGCAATTCTTTGGCAAAAAGTGCCATTTTCAACCCAGATAAGAATAAAGATTTCTCATCTTCTCTACATGGGTCTTAGGAAGAAATCCATCTTCACTAATCATCTTCCTTGCAAATGTCTTTTTAAGTTTTGCTTTAAAATACCTCCTGGTAGATACTTCAGTTATTGTGTTTCATTTTATTCTTGCCTACTTTAAAGGGAGATATGCCATATTTTTATTATTGATATGCACTATTTTTATTTAAATTTTTGGTTATATTAAAGGGAACAAACTTCGTGTATTTCATATATGCAGTTTTAAGAACATAATAATACTTCCCACCCTACCTCTTTCCCTCCCTCACTCCCTGTGTCTTTTGAGATTGTGGTTTCAACCTCAAAATTTCCAAGGAAATGATAGGAACAGTCTTCTCTCATTTACTTTGTTGCCATAAAGGTGTTAGGATGTCTTGAGTTTTTCCCATTTGGAGTGACTGCAATGAGAGCAAAGCCAGCACTGTGCCCAAAGTTTGCGTTGAAACAGAACCAGATTTCTAAGAGCTGAACTTTGCCGAGTGCAGTGGTTTGGGGCAGTGAGTCTCTGCAGGGGAAGTTGCAAGTAATACAGGCTCCAACCTGCCAAGAGGTACCTGCTGTTGTCCACTGGAGAAAGATAGTCTGTGACCCTAACAACTGCAGAAGTATGCTTCCTGTGCTCTGGGCCCTACTTCAAGTTGTCTGTAACTTAGAGGAATACAGCTGTCTTACCTTCACCACCCATGCCAGTGGCATCTTATGCTTTAGTGAGAATACTGTTTCTAGAAGCAGAACATCTGCACTGACAACTGGGATCAGAATTAAAGTGCCCACTGCTGGCTCCGCTAACAGCACGTTTCTATCTTACCTGAATAACAGAGCCTCACCTTTTCACGCGTACCCTTCCCCCGACCACCCATCTCTTCAGTCTGATCTTCATCAACCTGATGACCTGCTGGTGGCCTCACCCAATCCTGTCCTGTCCTGTCACCAGCCCTGTTCTGTGGTCAAATGCAGATGAACTATGTGGCATGTTCTGGGAAAGCCTCCTGCATTGGGGGACAAGCACACCAGAGCGAGATTTGTTGCTGGTCCTGGTTTTGTAACCAGAGGCTCCCCCCAGACGTGCGAATCCAGGACACCTGTGCCCTGCACTCTGGAGCGCCCCCAAGCCCGGGCTGTGGATTCAACTTCTTCTCCTCCACTTGTAACACGGGCATTCTGACTTCTGAACAGTTGCTTTCTGATCTTCTTTCTTGGGCTCTGAGATGACAATTAACTTGGGGTCTGAAATGGATTTTATTACTCTTCTACTAACGTGTTTAGAATAAAGGCCTGTACGTAGGTATTACACATTGGCAAAGTCTTGGTGCAATTAAGGAGATCAGATGCTGGCCCAAGACCATGAGACCCAGCACCTGATTAGGCACAAAGGCCTCCACCCCCAGGGCAGTGCTTGCAGATGGAGCCTTGCACTTGCCTTCATATGAGGCAGAGAGCTGCACTCATTCCTGTGTGTGTCACTGCAGGCCTCAGGCATGCCTGGTGTGCATTCTCAGATGTCCTAGGGCCCAGTAACTGTAAGTCCCGAGTGTGACCCACCATAGGCCAGTCTGGGTGGCCAGGAGGCCTACTTTATCCCCTCCTGCAACCTTGAGCAGACAGCAAGGAATCACAGGACTGTGTTTTGGGGTCAGTGCCTGGCTGCTAAAGTCTAGCACCGGGCACATCCTAATGGTCCCTGTCCCTAGGACAGTGCCTAAGAATGGTATTTCTAGGCCCTAGTATCAGAGACCTGTGCTCGGCGGCATAGACTTGTTTGGCAAGGATCACTAGCAGCCTCACATGGGCTTGGTGTGTACCCCTGAGCCTGCACAGGGCCTGAGGACCCTGAGACCCAGATGGACACACCAAGTGCCTGCCTGGGTGATGGAGAGGCTGCCTCTGTCACTCATCCTAAAACTCTGGACAAAAGCATGGAGTCAAAGGACTGTTGTGGGACTCTGTGCAAGGCTGGTAAAACCCAACATTGTGTGGATCTTAATGGTACTTGTCCCTAGGACAGCAGCCTTTGCACCTGCTTTGGCACCAAGTAAGTTCCACAGCTGCAACTGATCCGTCTTGTACGTCAGCCAGTGTCTAGTGGGAATGTGCCACTGGCTAACACGAATGGCGTCAAGCTTTGGGTCTCCCTCATCAGTGAGCAGACCGTAACAGTGTGGCCTCCAGTCCTACCTACAGGCAGCTTTGGTCTTGGTGGGCTGTGGATTCTTGGTGTGATCTAGCATCATGGCATTGGTGGGCACAGGGCTAGGTGTCTGAGCTTATCCCAGATCCAGGAAGAGATCTGTAAGGATGGACTACCCTATTTTAAGCACTTCCTTAGTTCATTCTAAACAGCACACCCATACAGACTGGGGACAAAGCTGAGTTTTGTGAGTATTGTAGGACTGAAACAGTGAACAAACACAGCAGCAGACCTGCAGCAAACCTTGATTTAGTGTGCTATCTAGCGCTAAAAGAGAAGAAGTACCCACAGACTCAGAGACAATAAATAGACTACTTAGAATTTCTGAACAGTCACAGATGAAGCCAGGTATCTACAACCTTACCTTGCAAACAATATAAGGTGCCGGGAACCAACCTTCTAGGAATGGAAATTTTCAAATGCTGGGGTAGGCATTTGGCACGGTGGTTGAAACGCTGTTTGGGGCACTGACATCCCCATATTGGAGTGCCTGGGTTTGCGTCTGAGCTCTACTGATTCCAGTTTCCTGCTGTGTGCACCCTGAGAGACAACAGGTGATAGCTCACATACTTTGGTATCTGCCACTCACAAAGGAGACTGTGATGGAGTCTAGGCTCCTGACTTTGACCTTGACCAACCCTGGCTGTTGTGAGCATTTGAAGAGTGAACCACTGAATGGAAGAGCTCTCTCTCTCTATCTGTGTCTCTCCTGTCTCTCTCTTTCTTTCTCCAGCTTTCAAAAAAAGTAATTAAAAATATAAAAATTTCAAATGCTCATATGAAGGTATCAAATCATCTTTATTTTATTATTATTTTATTTGACAGGTAGAGTTATATACAGTGAGAAAGAGAGATAGAAAGGTCTCCTTCCGTTGGTTCACTCCCCAAAGGCCGCTACAGCCAGCACTGTGCTGATCTGCAGCCAGGAGCCAGGCGCTTTTTCCTGGTTCCCCATGCAGGTGCAGGGCCCAAGCACTTGGGCCATCCTCCACTGCCCTCCCAGGCCTCAGGAGAGAGCTGGACTGCAAGTGGAGCAACCAGGACTAGAACCTGGCGCCCATATGGGATGCTGGTGCCACAGGTGGAGGATTAACCAAGTGAGCCATGGCACTAGCCCCAAATCTTCATTTTAAGGAAACTCATCAAAATTCAAGAGAATACAGAGAGCTGATTTAATTCTCTAACACAGAAACTTCAAGTAGAAGTAATTAAAATAAGTCAAACAAATCCCTCAAATGAAAAGGCACTAAGTGAAATTAAAAATGTGATAGGAGGCATCCATAGCAGAATAGAGAAAATAAAAGAATCAGTACCCTCAAGGACAGGCTATTTAGAATATACAGTTTGGGGGGGGGGGGGGCTAAGAATCAAGAGGAATGAAGACAGCTTGCAGGAACGTTGGGACAGAATAAAAAGAGCAAATATCTGAGTTACTGGGACCTGACAGGGACTTGAGAACACCAAAGGGTAGGAAGCATTTTCAAAGAGATAACAGAAAACATCCCAAACCTAGTAAAAGACGCAACTATCCAGGAATAAGAAAGTCAAAGATCATCAATCAGAGTCAAGCAAAGTTGAACCTACCCCCACGTATTATAATATATCCACCAAGTCTAACCCAAGATGTTGCAGTTAGGTTCTTAATGTTAAAGACAGAGAATTCTCAAATCTGCAAGAGAAAATAAACAAATACAACATTAGTATTTCCTATTTTTTTTCTCCCAATAGTCTGATCACAGGAGGGCACTGTGAAGTCTCCAGGGCCTCTCCAATAAACATGCCATGTCTAGAACATCCACATCAATGACACTCTGCAGGCATCAGGGAGGACGGTGGCTTTTCCCATCTGACAGTGCTTCCTGTGCAACTCTTAAAACAACAGAACTTGAAACAGACCTCACCGTTCTCAGTGTCTCTCTTTCTAAGGGGAAGGAATGAACCTTGGTGAAGCTCCAGGCTACGTTGCCAAGCCTGTAAAAAAAAAATCTGCTAGCTAAATAAATAAATAAATAAGGTATGGAGTTTCCTAGAGACTACATGATCTCAACAGATGGAATAAGGAAGCAGATTTGAAAATCTGTCAGTCTCTTAAACCAGATATCCATGACATTTTTATAAAAATGATAAGAGTACCATTATTCTCATAAAATATATTTTTTGAAAAATTATTTTATGTTAATAGCCAATGAATACACTATTGCTCTTTTCCAATACATTATTACCTTTAAATCTTCTCAATTTAGTTGTTACAATAACAAATAGTTATAACCCACCAAATAAACTACAAAGACAAAATATCTCTAGATGCCTCAGTAACTTTTAACTGTCTGAAGGATGGAGAGAGCAAGTGTCTGAGAACTACTGCTTTACCCAGTCTTTGTCCTTGGGAACCAACACAAAAGGTTCACCCAGATGGTCTTTCCCTTTCACTACTTCTTTCAGTATAATTTTAACCTTGCACAAGAACTGTACAACTGTTAGCCTCTAGTTCACAAAGTTAACTGGGGGGGAGAGAATTGGGAACTGTCTGTTGTGCATAAGCATTTGTTACACTAGCAAAGCTCAGGACATACAAAATGTAATTTTTTACATACCCTTTCTTATACTTTGGTAAAGTGCAAAAATGAACATGGTCATTAACATAACCCAAAGATATGAGCACTTACTAGCATATAAAATAGCAATATGTGGGCTTGAAATGATACTTAGTGGTTAATATTTGGGTATTCTTTGGATCTTACTTTGGAATTTTCTGAGTATTCACTGATTTTCCATACACAGTTTAGTAGTAGTCCAAGACTTAAGGCACCTGAAGATTTTGGAAATGGTCCTTAAAGTAATGCTCTACAAAATATCATTATAGTTGATACTAAAAGTGGTCACAATGATAAGTTAATGAATATACATATATATTAGAGAGATGTGTTTTCATTGACTTGTAAGACAGAGCAACAGAGAGAGAAACAAATTTTCCAGCCACTGGATCACTCCCCAAATGCCCACAACAGCCAGGGTTGGTCCAGGCTGAAGCCCACAGCCAATGGACAGCCGGTGATCAAGCACTTGAACCATCCTGCTGCCTCCCAGGATGTGTCAGCAGGAAAGTGGGTCCTAGCAGAGCAGCGAGAACTCTGATATGGGATGTGGCATTCCATACAATGGCTTAACTGGCTATGTCACCACACCTGCCCCGTGCTTTTTATGAACTTTAAAAGAAAATTATATTGGAGCCGGCACTGTGGCATGGCAGGTAAAGTCACTGCCTGCAGTGCCGGCATCCCATATGGGTGCTGGTTCTAGACCCGGCTGCTCCACTTCCAATCCAGCTCTCTGCTATGGCTCTGGAAAGCAGTAGAAAATGGCCCAAGTCCTTGGGCCCCTGCAGCTGTGTGGGAGACCCAGAAGAAGCTCCTGGCTCCTGGTTCAGATCATCCCAGCTCTGGCTGTTGTGGCCAATTAGGGAGTGAACCAGCAGATGGAAGACCTCTCTCTGTCTCTGCCTCTCCTTTCTGTGTAACTCTGACTTTCAAAGAAATAAATAAATCTTTAAAAAGAAAAACATTATATAGGAGTAATGTTAGCATGTTACTGTGTAATTTTGGAAAACACAAAACCACATAAAATAAGAAATATGCTTGCTTTATGATTAACAGTGATACATCAGAGAAAATATATGATGATTTTTTACAATGAAACTATTAAACTCATCTTACATTACAAAGCTTTACTTTAATTGTATGAACACAGATTTTAAAAATATTTCTGAGTTGGTTTTTATAAGAAAAACAATCTAACACATTTAAAAGTGTTAGAAGGTTAGTTTCTTTGTTTTCTGTGAATTTTAGGAATTCCAATTTATATAAGCCCTTCCTTATCTTTATATATAGCTGGATCAAAGCCACTTTAATTTAAGAGATTCTGTGAGCCCATGCAGTCGTGCTGTCGGGACTAGGCAAACCCTTTGCCTTTCTGTGTCAGTGACACAAGGACTCATGGGTGCTTAAGGATCTTGGGCTTCTGTCTTACAAATTCAGCTGTGAGTCGAGGGTGAACATAGAGACACTGAAACTCACTGGTGCAAACTCAAATGAACTTTTTTTTTTTTATCATAGGCATGTAATTCTTGACTGATTCTTGATTCTTGATCAGAATAGACAGACAAAGAAACAACAGCCCAGGTTCTGTGTCCTCTCACTGAATACAGACTCCATCTGCAGCAGTGACTGACTAGTGACACTCTGACACTGCGCTCCCATCACTGCTGCCACTACCTGGGAGTACCTTCCCAGCCATTCACATGCCCCAGGGAGCAAGAAAACCCACAGTCTTCAGAGAGGGAAAGCAACTGGGGCAGCAGAGTCAGCTGAGCTAAGATGCTGCTGTCACCTGGGGCTTTTCGGACGCCAAGACTGGACACCTGGGACCCACCCTCTCCCGAGGTGCACCGCATCCGCCTGGCTTACCTGGCTGCCAAGCAGTTCCAATGGGCTTCTCAGTGGGTGCCCTCTAAAACTGTTAGGGTAACTTGAAAGTGGATGAAACCTGACTCCCAAACAAACAGATAATGAATGCATGACAAAATGTTTTAACACATGAGTTAGTGAAGGTACTAGCAAGGTATTAAAAGCCCTTGGGATGGGGCTAACATTGTGGCAAAGCAGGTTAAGCTGCTGCCTGCAACACTGGCATCCCATGTGGGCACCAGTTGGAGTCCAGGCTGCTCCACTTCCCATCAAGCTCTCTACTGATGAACCTCGAAACACAATGGTAGAGGCTCAGGTCCTTGGGCCCTTGCACCTGTGTGGGGGACCAAGAGGCTCCTGGCTCTTGGCTTTAACCTGGCCCAACCCCAGCTGTTGCAGCCATCTGGAGAGTGAACCAGTGGATGGAAGAGCTCTCTTGAGCTTGCTCGTTCTCTCTCTCTCTCTCCCTCCCTCCCTCCTTTCTTCTGCCTTTCCCTCTCTCTCTCTGTAACTGTACCTTTCAAATAAATAAAACAAATCTTAAAAAAAAAAAAAAAAACATGCACAGAAGAGTCCAGAGAGCAAAACCAAGCATTCACAATCATGAGTATGGAAATGAGCTGTTAGTAGATGCAAATCTGACTCCTCTGCTCTCCTCTCCCCTCCCCTCCCTTTCCCCTACCCCTTCCCTTTCCCTTTCCAAAATCTATCTTCTGGTTCACTCCCCAAATAACCATAATGGCTGGGGCTGCTCCAAGCTGATGCCAGGAGCTTTACTGAGTCTCCCACACGGGTGCAGGGACCTAAGCACTTGGGCTATCTTCCACTGCTTTCCCAGGCACAGTAGCAAGGAGCTGGATTGGAAGCAGAGCAATAGGGATCTGAGCTGGTGCCCATACTGGATGCTGGCATCACAAGCAGCAACTTAACTCACTACGCTCAGATGCCAGCGCCAGAGCCGACTTCTTGGGGGCTGAGGTCAGAGCAATCAATTACACCTCCACTAGACACAATTCATACATTGGTGCATGTGCAGACAGGAGTCACGGCTTCGCCCTCAGCCTCCCTGACCCTGCACAGCTGTGAAACAGCTCGGAGATCATGAAAGACACAGACCTGCCTGTAGACCCAGAGAGCTGAGACCACTAGCCACAGCCTGGGGTCCCGTTGCACACCCAGGCCGGTTTTCTGTGAACATGTGCCACATTGTAGATTTGTCTGTTTCTTGCTGGGCGGGTTCAGATTGAGCCTTTAGAGGGGGCAGGGCCGATTCGAAGGTGATGAGCTGCTCCTATTTTTCAGTCCCAGAAGCAGAACTGAATCTGCTGACCTGGAACAGACGTTTCAGTGGGAGAGCCAAGGAGGGAGCAGTTCACTGTGGTTGCGATGAGGGCTAGAAGGACCAGGCAGTCACCTGGCGCAGCACACCTGAGTGCTGACGAACAGAGAAAGTGGGAGCTGTGGCGTTGGGCCAGGAGAGCCTGGGAGGGCCCCAGCAGGAGGGCGTGCCTGTGTCTGATTGAAGAAAGTCTATTCTCCTGACTCTCAGGTCGTATCGGTAACTCATATTCCTTTGGAGTTATTTTTAATGTTTTTACCTTACGCAGCAATCATACAAGGGCTTGTGGCTCAGCTTAGAAATAAGCTCATTTCTGTACAGAACTGAGAACACGTGCTCGTGCTGTCACGCCCGTGGCTGGAAGGCCTCATGCCGTGGAACCCTCGGGTTGCGCAGTGACACTGCCGTGAGCTCGGAGAAGCGCTGCGCGCCCCGGCGCTTTGGTGATGTTGCTGCGTTCATCCTCATGGCTCCAACACTACTCCACCTCCTTCCGCCCCACTGACTCCGAATCCCTGCACTTCTGTCTCGGCCCAAGCACAGCACTCTGCCGCCTCTGCTTGGCCAGGCTAGTGCCTGGCTGCTTGCAAGCATTTGTAAGCTTTGTGAAGTCTATTGAAGTTGGATAAAGTGGTGGAGACCTTTTACTGTCCTGTGAAACTCCTTGATAGCCTTGCCTTCAATGGGTGAGCGAGTTTCCTTTCCTGTTCACGCTCTGCAATTCCCTAATTGGTAAGAAATGAAATAATTTCCTTTTCTTGAAATCACAGTTCTTTGGTAATTCCTTCCCTAATGTTTTATCTAAAGTATTTTCATAATCACAGCTGTTAAAATATTTCAGCCTTCCAAAGGGGAAAGTATAAATAATCCATACCTGGTTCTACCATCAATAACTTGTAGGGTATTCCTCCCAAAAGTTCGTGGAAAGTGATATTAACAGTATGACTTTATTTGGGTACAGAATTTTTTTCATCACATCTAGAAAATGTGTATTGCAAAAGAATCTGCATGTCTATATCAAAAATTTATTTGCCCCCAAATAAACTTATACTTTTAATTCCATTTTTCCATGAGCTCTGTTACGGGCCTTCAGATACATATGAAATATTATGAAGCATTCCGATTTCCTTCTTTTTTTAAAAAAATATTCAACTACTTTTTAAAGATTTTATTTATTTATCTGAGAGGTAGAGTTACAGACAGTGAAAGGGAGCGACAGAGACAAAGGTCTTCCTTCTGTCGGTTCACTCCCCAAATGGCCGCAATGGTTAGAGCTGTGCAGATCCAAAACCAGGAGCCAGGAGCTTCTTCTTGGTCTCCCATATGGTTGCGGCGGCCCATCTTCTACTGCTTTCCCAGGCCACAGCAGAGAGCTAGATGGGAAGAGGAGCAGCTGGGACTAGAATAGGTGCCTATATGGGATGTAGGCGCTGCAGGCGGAGGATTAACCTACTGCACCATGGTGCCTGCCCCCAGTTTCCTTCTAAACTCAAAGGGATACTTCACCCTTGTTACTCAGGGGATGGGACTTATTCTCCCAGCATTGTAAAAACAGGTGCCCAGGCGCTTCTCAGGCCCTCTTCGGGGCAGCAGGTTGTAGGGCCCGTGCATGCCTGAGGAGCCCATGGAGAGTTTAGGCTTCCGTCCCCTGCAGCACATGTGGGACCCACGCTGTGATGGTACCACAGGCACAGTTTCTGCACTTAGGCCACTGTGTGTGAGGCCAAGGCAAATGAGAGCAGACCCTGTCCCTGAGTCATAGCAGTAGGGTGTGGTCCAGAACAATCTCTCTGTACAGTAGACATAATTCCAGTTTTCCCCAGGAAACTACAGAACTGGTGGAGAAAAGCTTTAGTCTCTGTGAAAATGCCTGCTCCCTCTAGAATCATGCGATGGTGATGGATGTGGTCACCCTTTGGACTCGGGTCTACACAGAGCACTTTCTCAGTGTCTAACACAACACGTGTCTAATCTCAGTGGTTGGACCTGCAGATTTGTTCTGGTGGTCCTGTGTTCTGTCATAGGACAGATCCTAAGAAGTGCTTCGTCCTGTGTGTCTCATCTGCCTGTACACTGCTAATTCCTTCATCCTTATTTATGGGAATATTTCTTGTATCTTTAGTAGTTTTCCTTATTTTCTTTATTTTTCTCTATATTTCTCCTCTTCACTGCCATGGACCTCTTTTTTTTGTAAGATTTTTTTTTATTAATAAATCTCCCCTAATGAAAGGTAGGGGAGGGAGAGGGGGAGAGAGAGAGATTGATTTTCAATCTTCAGGGTCATTGCCCAAATGGCCACAATGGCCTGGCCTAGGCCATTCCAAAGCTAAGAGCCCAGGACTCCATCTGGGTCCCCTACATGGATGGCAGAGGCCCAAGCACTTGGGCCATCATCTACTGCTTTCCCAGGTGCATTTGCAAGGACCTAGATTAGAAGCGGAGCAGCTGAGACTCAAACTGGCACTCTAATATCAGAGGCCAGCGTTGCAAGCAACGGCTTAGCCTCTGTGCCACAACACCGGCCCCACATGACCCTCTCTAAAATGTGTACTCTCCAGGTGGAGCATTCAAGGCTGTACCTGGGGAGCCCCCAGATCGCGCCCACAGTCCTGAAGTGTGTTGTACAAAGTGCTCCTATGCTGGACTGGACACAGCAACAGGACATGCGCTGCAGTAACAGGGGCTCCCATACAGATTCCTTGAGGATGCCTCTGGCCTGATTCTTGTAGAACTGATGGAGTTTCAGAGGATCTCTTTGGAGTAGCAGTTTGGAAAAGCATTCAGTCTCCTGGTGGAGAGCAACCAAGGGGAACCAACCACCGTCTCCAGAAATTCCAGCAAAGACACGCTAGATAGACACTCTCTGTGTACTTACGTGCTGACTGTGCAGTCCTGAGGCCTGGCCAGCAGCCATGTGCAGAATCACAGATGAATGCCTGGCATCCGTGTCTGATGCTGTTTCCTGTGTCATCTTTTAAATATTTATCTGAAAGGCTGAGTGACATAGAGAAAGGGAGGGAGGGAAGGAGGGAGAGAAAGAGAGAGACTTTTCATCTGCTACAGGTGGCCCACAATGACTGGGACTGAACTAGGCTGAAGCCAGGAACCTGGAACTCTACCCAGTTCTTTCATGTAGGTGGCAAGGGCCCAAGTACTTGAGCCATCGTTTCTGCCTTCCTAGGCACACTAGCAAGGAGCTGGATTGGACGTGGGGCAGCTTGGACTTGAACTGGTACTCCTATGGGGTGCCAGTGTTTCAGGTGGCCCCTTAACCTGCTGTACCACAATGCCAGCCCCTCCTGTGTCATTCTAGGCTTTCAAAAACTCAGTCACTTTTTCTCAGCTTCTTTCTCTAATTAGATATCTAACAGCAGTGCTGACTTTGCCCCCTTATATGAGGAACCAGGTGAGAACTTACACAAAAGAGCCGACTAGATATGTGAAGGCAGTAGTGGTGTGTTTACTACAGCTGCCCTTGAGAGGACAGAGTCCCCTGTGAGAGGTGTGCTGGGCCCAAGCCAGCAGCTCTCAGACCTGCTTTCCCTCTCCCAAATCTGATTCTCCGGTCTGCAAGTCTCCATCAAGGGCATTGTGGAGCCCCAGGAGAATGGTCTGGAATCAGACACAGACTCAGCTTCCAGTCCCTCGCTGGGTCTTACACTGCATCAGGTATATGCCAGGTACCATGTGTCCTCTCACCGCACACAGCTATGCATTCACTCTGCACTCATTGTGCTAGCTTTGTTTGGCTGCTTTAACGAATCACCACTTAAAACTGCACAAGGTCGTCTCACATTTCTGCAGATCGGAGGCGTTGGCAGCACTGTGTCCTCTCACACCCTCAGGGAGCATCTGCTTCGGTGCCTGCTGCATGTCCAGGGCTGCCTGTGTGCCCTGGGTCCAGCCTGCATCTGTGTTCAAAGCTGGCAGTGGGCAAGCTGGTTGCCTCATGGGGTGTGTGTTCACATTGACCATCCTGCTTTCCTCTTCTGCCCTCACTACAGCCGGGAGTATTCACAGTACTGTCTGTGTCTGAAGGTCAACTTCAGCTCTAGCTCCTCTTTGCCAAATAACATATCCGCGGGTCTCTGGGATTCGGACATAGACATCCCGGGGGACGGAGCTCTGCCTGCCACAGCAGTTTGGTCAGTTCTGCTTACTCAGCAATACATATGAATGTCTGCTATATACAGGACCATTAGGATTATAATGCTGTTGTCAGCCATGTAAATAAGGAAGGAAGTCCCCTGTCGAGAATGGTTGCACTTCAGTGGACTCTAAGTTTTACAAACCCCAGACTCCAGCTTGTTTCTCATGTGAAGAGCAATCTCTTCTCCTTTTTATCTGTGGGTTGTACATCACTCCTAATGCATTGCTCCAGGCACTTCCTGGACACTGTTTATTATTGTATCTACTATGCACAATATAAAGTCACACTTTATTTCACTTCATTAATAAAATATTAACATAAAATTTTGTAGCTTAGAAGGTAATGTAGCAATCACTCATGTGGCCTAATTTCATCTACATCCATAGTTGGGTGAACTGGCACCAAGGGCTTGTGAGCTGTTGAGGACACAGAGCCCTTCCTCGTGTTGGGACTGGAACCCAGGCACTCTGTCTGCCCAGGAGGCAGCACTGGGTCTAGGAAGATATGGCTGTGTTGCTGGAGATTTTCCATCATAAAGCAAAGGGAATACTTTCCTGTGTACTTGATTATGGGAATAGGCAATCCCAGTCATTTGGTCATCTCATAATTTCTAGGAAGTAGCTTGACTCTGCTTTTTAATGGGGTGAAATTCACATATCACAGAGTTAATTATTTTAGAATGAACAACTTGGTAGCTTCGAGTATATTCCCAATGTTGTACAACCACTACCTCTGTCTAGTTTCAGAACTCATCACCCCCAAATAAAACCTCATACCCTTAAGCAGTTCCTCTCATTACCTCCCCTCTGAGCCCCTGGTGATCACTAAGATTCGCCAGTTCTGCATAGTTCATGTAAGTGAAATCACACAATGTTTATCCTTCTCTGTCTGGCTTCTTTGACTTAGCAAAATGTTTGCCTGGTTTACCTATGTTGTCTCCTAAGTGAGTCCTGCATTGCTTTTCATTCTTAGTATTCTGTTGAATATGCTTGCCACATCTTGCTTACCCAAAGGCATTGGTGGAAGGGCATGTGGACCATTCTACCTCTTAGATGCCACGAATGTTGCTGTAAGACATGTTTGTAGATGAATACACACTTGAGTGCTTGCTCTTAAGGACAGTTATAGATTAGATGAGTGTGAGTTTCAGTCTTTCTGGTGGGCGTATTTATAGATGAGGGTGCACTTGAGTCCTTGATGGTAGGGATAGTTGTAGATGAGTGTGCACTTGAGTCCTTGCCATTATGGACATTTGCAGACAAGTATGCATTTCAGTCCTTGTCTTTACTTCCTTGGCACAGACACAGGCACACACACTTGCTGCATCGTATGGTAGATTACGTGCTTAACATTTGGGGGAGCTGGAACCTACTTCTTGCATTATATCTAAGACAATTTCTTAAGAAACTCTTTCATGAGTACTCACCTTTTTTAAGATTTATTTTATTTATTTGAGAGTCAGAGTTACACAGAGGGAGAAGGAGAGGCAGAGAGAGAGAGAGAGAGAGAGAGAGAAAGAGAGAAAGGTGTCTTCCATCTGCTGGTTCACTCCCCAGATGGCCACAATGGCCGGAGCTGCGCCAGTCCAAAACCAGGAGCCAGGAGCTTCCTCCAGGTCTCCCACATGGGTGCAGGGACCCAAGGACTTGGGCCATCTTCTACTGCTTTCCCAGGTCATAGTAGAAAACTGGATCGGAAGTGGAGCAGCCGGGACCAGAACCGGTGCCCACATGGGATGCTGGCACTTCAGTCCAGGGCTTTACCCCGCTGTGCCACAGCGCTGGCCCCATGAGTACTCAGCAGCAGTGAGAGATGCTTTGAAAAATGAACAAATCCAGTCCTTCCACTCAGAACTCAACCCAGTTCCTTCATTAGATTCTGAGCCTCAGTTTTCATGTATTTTTTTTAACTTTTATTTAGTAAATATAAATTTCTAAAGTACAGATTATGGATTACAATAGCTTTTCCCCCCCATAGCTTCCCTCCCAACTCCCGCTCCCTCTCCCCTTCCATTCACATCAAGATTCAGTTTCAATTCTCTTTATATACAGAAGATCAATTTAGCATATATTAAGGAAGGGTTTCAACAGTTTCCACCCACAGAAACACAAAGTGTAAAATACTGTTTCAGTACTAGTTAAAGCATTAATTCACATTGAACAACACATTAAGGACAGAGCTCCTACAAGAGGAGTAAGTGCACAGTGACTCTTGTTGCTGACTTAACAAATTGACACTCTTGTTTATGGCGTCAGTAATCTCCCTAGGCTCTAGTCATGAGTTGCCAAGGCTATGGAAGCCTTTTGAGTTCGCCAACTTTGATCTTATTCCGACAGGGTCATAGTCAAAGTGGAAGTTCACTCCTCCCTTCAGAGAAAGGTACCTCCTTCTTTGATGGCCCCATTCTTTCTATTGGGATCTCACTCGCAGAGATCTTTCATTTAGGTCCTCTTTTTTTTTTCTGCCAGAGTGTCTTGGCTTTCCAGGTTTACATGTATTTTAAAGCTGAAATGACGACACCCACCTCACTAGGTCAGCTGTTAGAATGCACAGGGATCAGTGTATGGGTGAGCAGACTCTTGTGCTTGGCCAACATCATGCCTTCAAGTGATGAGAGCTGTGGATTTGCTACTGCCTTCTCCATCTCAGCTCAGCCCTAACTATAAGCATGTGCAACCCCTTCACACCTGCATCACTTAGGGGTTCACTTAGCATGCATTGTGAGGCATATATGCATATTCATTTATTTATAACTAAGCCCTGCAGAGCCAAACGGAAGACTTGATGAATCTACAAAATATTAAGTCTCCCTTGTCTTCTATCCACTCTCAGTCATAAAAGGAAATTAACACGGTCAAGCTGTTTTGACTTTCAAAGCTCTTTTTCGCCTAGAAATCTTTACTTTTAAGCTTCATAAATTATTGATGTTTCCTGTATCTTCTCAAGTTTTAGTACTAAATGCCTTAGTTCAGGATACCATAAAAAATACTGTAACTTGTAGCTTAAATATTCGTTTATTAATTACTGGTTATTTGAAAGGGAGAAAGAGGGAGAGAGGGAAAAAAGGAGAGAGAGAGAGAGAGAGAGAGAGAGAGAGAGAGAGAGATGGATCTTCCATCTGCTGTTTCACTCCCCAAATGCTCACAACAGCCATGGCTGGTCCAAACAACAGAAACTCCATTTGAGTCTCCCACAAGTACAAAGATCCAAATACTTGAGTCATCAGTGCTGGATCCCAGGTGGCACATTAGCAGGAAGTTGCATCAAAGGGGAGGTTGGACTCAAACCTAGGCATTTTGATAGGGCATGTGGAACCAAGCAATAGCTTAACTTGCCCCACCACAATGCGCACTCCTGCTTCTGATGGTTCTGGAGTCTGGAGTGCAAGATCAGGGTGCCGGCGTGGTTGGGCTCTGCTGCAGGCTCTTCTGCTGCTCTTCCCCTGTATCTGCAAGGCAGAAAGAGGGCGCTCTCGTAAAGGCACTTGTCCTTGCATGAGAGTTCCTTCCTCAGGAGCCAATCCCCTCCCAAAGCCTCCACCTCCTAACACCATCACTTTGGGGGTTAGGATTTCACCGTGTAAATTCACAGGGAGACAAACTTTCACTCCATAAAATCAGCCATCTTCTTTAAAAAAGGTTTATTTATGCATTTGAAAGGCAGAGTTACAGAGAAGCAGAGGCAGGCTCAGAGGCAGAGAGAGAGAAAGAAATCTTCTACCCACTGGTTTACTCCCCAGGTGGCCACAATGGCTGCAGATGCACTGATCCAAAGCCAGGAGCTTCTTCTGAGTCTCCCACCTTGGTACAGGAAACCAAGTCTTTGGCCATTTTATACTGCTTTCCTAGGCCATAGCAGAGAGCTGGATCAGAAGTGGAGCAGCTAAGACTTTGAACTGGTGCCCATATAGGATGCTGGTATTGCAGGCAGTGGTTTTACCCACTACGCCACAGCGCCAGCCCCAAAATCAGCCATCTTAAATGTTATCCGTGCTCACTCCTTTCCTTACCAATGATATCCCACAGACTGTTCTTGTGTGTTTTTTTCTTAATAATTCTCTAGGAACTTTTTCTGTTACTTCAGTCTAAAATAGTTTCACTGGGACATTGACTTTGGTACATTTATTTTTAAAGATTTATTTATTTAAAAGGCAGAGTTACAGAGAAAGAGAGGGAGAGATAGCCATAGACATCTTCTATCCATTGGTTCACTCCCCAAATGGCTGCAATGGCCAAGGCTGAGCCAGGCCGAGGCTGGGAGCCAGGAGCTTTATCCGGGTCCTCTACATGGGTGTAGGGGCCCAAGCACTTGGGCCATCCTCTGCTGATTTCCCAGGCGCATTAGCTAGCAGGGAGCTGGATTGGAAGTGGAGCCATGACTTGAACTAGCACCCACCTGAGATGCTGACATTACAGGCAGCAATTTAAGCCACTATACCACAGTGCCAGCCATTTATCATTGGAAAGTAATTTGAATAGTCACTTTGAAATTCCAACAAAGCAATTATAGCCATTAAAGATGAAATTCTTGTTTATATTGGTTTTTTAAATTTATTTGACAGGTAGAGTTATAGACAGTGAGAGAGAGAGAGAGAGACAAAGAGAAAAGTCTTCCTTCCGTTGGTTCACTCCCCAAATGGCCACTACAGCCGGCACACTGCACTGATCCGAAGCCAGAAGCCAGGTGCTTTTTCCTGGTCTCCCATGCGGGTGCAGGGGCCCAAGCGCTTGGGCCATCCTCCACTGCCTTCCCAGGCCACAGCAGAGAGCTGGACTGGAAGAGGAGCAAACAGGACTAGAACCTGGCGCCCATATGGGATGCTGGCACCGCAGGCGAAGGATTAACCAAGTGAGCCATGGCACCAGCCCCTACATTGATTTCTTAAAATAGAAATATCTTTTTAATTCAGCTTTTAAAATGCCCATTCTGTTTTAAAACTAGGAGAACTTCTCCTGCCCTTTCTATTATATCAATTTAATTAATAAAAGTAGAATCTGTTCTTACCTTAGGATTTTGTTGTATTACTTTTGGTTTGCCTTTATTAAAATGAAAATTATATATTATTATACCCATTAAATTAATGTCACTTTTATTGTTTATCATCTTTTCTCCTTTTTAAAAATAATCATTTATTTATTTAGTTGAAAGGCAGAGTTACAGTGAGAGAGGAAGAGACGCAGTTTCCATCTGCTGGTTCACCCCCAAGATGGCCACAAAGCCAGAGCTTAACCAGTCTGAAGCCAAGAGCCAGGAGCTTCGTTTGGGTCTCTCACATGGGTAGCAGGAACCCAAATACTTGGGCCATCCTCTACTACTTTTCCCAGGCCATTATCAGGGAGCTGGATGGGAAATGGAGCAGCCAGGACATGAACCAGTGCTCATATGGGAAGTGTTACAGATCGTAGCTAACCTGCAGCACCACATGCTGCACCCTCCTCCCTTTTTAAAGAGGTATTTATTTGTTTGAAAGTCAGAGTTAAATGGAGAGACAGAGAGAGAACCATCTTTTCTTTAAAAAAAAATATTTATTTATTTGAAAGGCAGAGTTACAGAGAGGCAGAGGTGGCGGGAGGGCGGGGTCTTCCATCTGCTGATTCACTCCCCAGATGGCCACAATGGCTGGAGCTGGGTTGATCTGAAGCCAGGAGCCAGGAACTTCTTCCAGGTCCTCACATGGATGCAGGAGCCCAATGACTTGGGCCATCTTCTGCTTCTTTCCCAGGCCACAGCAGAGAGCTGGGATCAGAAGTGAAGCAGCCAGGACTCGAACTGCAGGCGGCTGCTTTACTTGCCAGCCACAGTGCTGGCCCCCATCTTTTCTTTTAAAAAATATTCATTTATTTTGAAGAGGAGAGTGACAAAAAAAAAGAGAAAGAGAGATATCTTCCATCCACTGGTTCACTGCCCAAAGGGTCATAACAGTCAGGACTGAGCCAGGCCAACGCCAGGAGCCCAGAGCTCAATCTAGGTCTTCCGTGTGAGTGACAGCTGCCCAAGCACTTGGGCCATCTTTCAACGCTTTTCCAGACTCATTAACAGGGAGTTCAGTCAGAGGCAGAGCGGCCAGGACTCTGACCGGCCTTGCCGTGTGAGATGACGGGACTGGAGGTGGCAGCTCATCTTTCTGTGCCACAATACTGACCCCTCCTTACCATCTTTCAGCTGGAACATTTGGGAACCTAATTTTTTTTAGGAATCAAATGTAGCTGTGATGTAGTCATAGTTTTAAGTCAGCTCCTTTATAGATATTTAGACACTTTATAATCCTCAAAGTGTATAAATACTGTTGGGAAAGCATATGTGTAGGCCAGTAGGTTTAGAGAATGTCTTAATTCACTTCTTACAAAAAAATACTAGATATGGAAAGAAAATTCTCAAATGCTGGTGAACAGTCACTGGCAAACTACAATGCTGACCTCATATATATGCGTTTTGTTTTCAATTTGATATGATTATCTTCTTCCCGCCCCAAAATACCTGAAACTATAAGTTTTTGACTGCTGATCACTCTAAAGTTTTAAGAAAGTTTTCCTTTGTAAACCTGGGAAACAATTCTCAATTTCATCATTCACTAAAGGTTAAAAGTTTTCTCCTGGAGCCATGGCGGGGGAGGGAAACCCAGTATTCATTCCCAGGAATCGACCGTGGATCTCAGCAGCAATGCCCCCTTGATGCCAGGCATGCCCTGTCCTGCCCCCCCGCTGTCGGTGGTTCCTGTTGGTGGGTACACCCTGTCCCCTTGTTTACCCACAGCAAGCTTTCACAGTTTACATTGCCACTAAAACAAATTGTCTCCTCTTCCTGCCCGTTAACTGTGTTTAAAAAACAAGTCTAACATTGAATTTAGTGCTGCAGAGATGGTGAGAAATGACTGTTCAGAAGAATTAATTCCCTCATATTTTTTAACAGCTTGAAAATCAGCATGCTAGAAGTTTCACGCTGCATGCAAATCACTCTTCCTGGCACCCGATGTCAGTGTCTCTGAGTCGCATGTCCTGTTCCCAACCTGTCTGGACTTCCCCTGGAAAATCCATTGTCAGCCTAGCTTGGGAAGATTATTTTGGCTGTTAGACCCTGAAATTCATTCTGAACTACTGAAATTCATTCACATTCAAACAGTATTTATTAAAACCTCCTCGTATGTCAGACACTTTGCTAAGTCCCAGATTTGCTAAGCAGAGAAAGATTTGGCCATCGTGGCGGAGGCAGAGCAGAAGGAGACAGACAGCGGTCACGGAACCTCTGCTCGGGCTGGCAGGTGCTCTCTCTGGGGAGCGTAAGAGCAGAACATAGAGGCGGGCGCGGCCTCTTCACTGGTTCTGCAAACCCTAGAGTCTTCATTCAGGGGCTGGCATTCCTGGTGAGGCCTGGGAGAGGAGGTGAGGAGGCAGCCACAGGGCCTGCGCAGTGGCCCTCCAGCTCCAGACCTAAGTGTCTGACTCTGACCTCACCATGATCCCACAAGACAGGTACTGCGACTAATCTCACTTTACAAACAAGGGGTCTGAGCACAGAGAGGTTAAGGGACTCTCACACATTGCGTCCACTGTTACGTGGCAGTCTGGATTCCAGCCCCAATCTGGACCACTCGCTTGTTCAGCTGAAGGCAGAGCGGAGTTGGACACGCTGACCGAAAGTGAGGGAGCCGCCCGTGGGAAGGAGTGTGGGACAGCTGGGAGAGGGTGCCGTGGCCAGGAATGGACACCGAGTGCAGGGGCTCCTGGGAAAACGTGGAAAGGGGGAGTCAGGTGGGCAAGTGGGGCCATCGAGAGAAGCGCTTTCCTTGCACAGTGCATGAAGCATTTGTACTGGTGGGTTTGGTGGCTGTACCGCGGCATGGCCATGTGAAAGACTGTCCTTTTAGGAAGCACTGGGGTCTTTGGTGAGTGATGTCCACAGTTTGTCTCAACCAGCTCAGAAAGTGTATCAACATCAGCAGCTGCTACAATGTCCTATGTGAGTGTTAGGCAATTGTTTCTTAAGGGGAGGGGGAAGCACACGTGTGTGTATGCCTGTGTGTGTGTGTGTGTGTGCGTGTGTGTGTACACTGTCTCCAACATTTGATGGTTGGCCTAAGGATTTGTGGACTTTACCATGGTGCAAAAGAAACACAGTTTCATGGAACCTGCAGTTTGTGCTTCGCCCTTTCCTGGGCAGGTGCTTTGTCTTCTGGTCCTCTCGCTGATGCCTGGGCTCACAAGTGGTAACCCTCAAGGCTCTGCAGTGCGCTGCGTTACTGAGCTAGGAAGCCCTGCAGGCCAGGTGAGCTCAGTGCATTTGAGACTTGCAGTATTTTGACTTATGATGAATGTATTGAGATGTGACCCCACAGGAAGTCGAGGAGCACTGTATGTGTATATGTGTGTGCAAGTACATGCTTCTATCTGTATAAATGTAGTTATAGTACACATACAGATGTATCTTTACATACATTAATACTTGTGCATATATATACTTAAGATTCGTTTATTTACTTGAAAGTCAGATTTACAGAGAGAGAGGGAGAGACAGAGAGATCGTCCATCCATTGGGTCTATCCCCAGATGGCCACAGGAATGAGGAAACTCATCCAGGTCTACCCTGTGGATGGCAGGGACCTGAAAACATGGATCATCTTCTGCTGTTTTTCCCAGGCCATTAACAGGTAGCTGAATCAGAAGTGGAGCAGCAGGGACTCAAACTGACGCCCATATGGGATACTGGCATTGCAGGCGGTGGCTTTACTTGCTATACCACAATGCCAGCCCCTATGTTATTTATATATCATGCATATACAGACTCATGTATGTGGGGGGCAGAAATCTGACAAAACTAGAAACAAATGGTTAACCTAGGATAGATAGTTGTATACTTTTTACAATTTTTTCTGTAGGTTTATAACATTTTCCAAATAAAAATTAAAAGAGTGAGCATCCTCCTTTCTACAGAAGGTGGCAGGCTCCAGTTAATGAGAGGTTCTGGCTTCAGGGTACCCTGACACCATCTGCATGTGAAGATGTAGGGGAGGGCTGGCAAGGTCAGACCCCTGGGGCCAGCCCTGGAATGTCCCAGTAGTTTAGGAACAACACCTGGCAGCCCCAAGAGGGGTGTGGCTGCCCACAGGAGGCCAGGGAAGGCCAAGAGCTGATGTCCATAGAAGGTCACAGTGGGGAGTAATGCGGGGCACCTGAGAGACGTGGCTCTGTTTTGTTTTAATATTTATTTATTTGAAAGGCAGAGTCACAGAGAGAGACAGAGACACAGAAAGAGACCTTGCATTCACTGGTTCAGTCTCCAAATGGCTGCAATGACCCAGGGCAGGGCCAGGCTGAAGCCAGGAGCCTGGAAATCCATCTGGGTCTTCCAGATGGGTGGCAGAGGCCCAAGCACTCAGGCCGCTTTTTTGTCACTTTCCCAGGCACGATAGCAGGGAGCTGGAACAGAAGTGGAGCAGCCGGGACTTGAACAAGCAGGCACTCATGTGTGATCCCAGCATCACAGTGGCAGCTTAACCTACTGTACCACAACACCAGCTCCCCATGGCACTGTTTAAACTGCAATTGGCCAATATCATTGTAGTTAGCCTAAGAACACTCATTTCTTATTACCGTTAGTAGAGTCTTGTTTGCTGTAAAATCCAAGATGTGTGAAAATTAAGAACAAAACTCCAGCAGCCTCTCAAAAACCTTCTCCTATCTTTCATGGCCTCTTTGTTTTTAAGGTCCATGTAATCATGGCCGGCATTTGCTGACAGAAGCTCTTGCTTCAGATTTCCCTGTATCTTATCATGAGCAACGCATCCTTCACAGATTTCCCGTGTCAACGTACACTGCTGGCTCCTCGCACCATTTCATGTAGTAATAGTTTCGTGTACCCATGTCACCATGTCCCCAAATAATTTGTGAAATTCCAGTTCAGAACACAGGAAATTAGACTGATTTGTAGATATGTGTACATGCGCATATATGCAGTGATCCTCAACTTACTGTGGGCTTCCATTTTAAGCTGAAAATACTGTAAATTGAAAATGCCATCCCAGCGAACATCCTGGCTCACCTGTCAGTACACTAGCCAGTGTCAGTGCCTCCCCTTCGTGATGGAGTGGTGAGTGGGCAGGAAGTCCCACTAACTGGGGCTCCCCAGCATGTAGGGAGAGGATCAGACTGCATAGTGCTAGCCTGGGACAGGGTTCAGATATGAAGCATAATTTCTACCAAATGTGTATCACTTTCACCCCATGGTAATATCAAAACTACCTTGAGCCCAACCATTGTAAATTGGAAAGTGCTTGTGCACATACACAAATACACATACACACTGATGATTCTCCTTCCCCTTAACAAATTCCTGTCTGATATGAAAGCAAAAGAAGCAACCCGTGCTTGTTTGTGTGCCACGTGGGAAATGACAAACATCTGTTTTGCATACCTGGGTGAAACAGTAGAACAATATCCAAATCAGGCGGGAGGAGGTAGCTAGAATTGAGAACAACTGAGGGCCCAGGAAAGTCTTTGTCAAAGCCAGAGACTTGCTGTGAATTTTCTAAGACAAGCAGGAAATAGCTGGAAAAAAGAGAAAGTAAAGCCTCCTGTGCAAATTGACACCCTGCCAAATTCTCCCTATGCCTTTGGTGACAGAGGGTTCATTAGAATCCCCATGAATCCTGAGTGGCACCAAACGCTACCAATGCATCACTCACCTTATTGCATGGAACTGTTAATTTCCAGGCTTATGAAGCATGAACCAGAATGAGATACAGGATCCCCCACTGTTGATGAGAAACTCAGTCCCTGTGTCTTGGATGCTACCAGACAAGGCTAACATCTGCCTTGTTGCATCCTGGAGCATCCACTTTCTCTGGGAAATTGAAATGCTGTCCTACAAGAGAGGGTGAAAAGTTCCTTATCTCTGCTTTCATTTCAGTTGTCAGATTATCATTTGTTACTTGAGTTCCTGCTAAGGATGAGATGTGGGTCAGAGGACGGTGTCTCACCAAGTTTCTCTAAGGGGACTCTTATAGATCAATGGATGCCATCACCCTGTAGCTATTGGACACATCCATGGCGGTGTTCCTGAATGGGACAAGCATAAGGTCATCCTAGTCAATAAAAACCCATGCTCACCACCTTGCTGACAAGAACAGAATCGGATTTCTCAACTTTGTCTCTGTGTCACTGTCACTGCGTACAAAGCTGTTGAAATGTTATCTGACACAGTTCCTTAGACACAGTCTCTGGATCCCTGTGCTGTCTCCCTAGCACCTCTCACCATGAGCCCAGGCTCCATGGCATGGTTCAGTACATGGTGCCGGCATCCTGCCTCAGGGCCGGGCTGCTCCGGTGCACCTGCTGGCACTTGCAAGTGGTTTGGGGACATGAAAATGCAGAGATCAGCATCAAGAGCAGGCCGGGTTCTCAGTTTCCTGTAAGTCTCAGGATGGCCTCCTGTGTTTCCAGAGACAGACAATACGCACATGTAGGTAATTATAGCCTGCTTGTTTACTTATGTTTAAAGTAAACATGCTATTAGCTTAGTGAATCCTGATAACTTCATTGGGGTATAGTTTACATATCATGCAAATCACCCAGTGTTAAGCGTACAGTTTGATCATTTCTAACAGATGCAGGCAACTGCGTCCATCATCACAATCCAGTTGTGGAATGCCTCTGTCACCCTACAAAGTTCACTCTGTCCTCTGTCGTGTTTGAGACATCCTCACCCAGCTTTCTGCCCTGGCAGTCGGCGATCTACCCTCTACTTGCACGGTTTTGCCTTTCTTCTAGAAATGTCACCAGAAGGGAGTCATACATTATGTAACCTTTTGTCTGGCTTATTTCCCTAGACATAATTTTGTGACTTACTTCAAAGTTCTTAAGGGAAAAGCTCTTCTTGACGATCAGAATTCTGTCCTATGAGTGGGATGTCAGGTTGATCCGCTCACCAGCGGGTAGACATCTGCAGGGTTACTGCGCACTGCGCTGTGAACACTGCACCCAGCCTCCATGCGCACAGACCTTCATCCCCTGAGCTGGATTCCCAGGAGAGGAATTGCTGGATCCTCACCCATGGTGATGTATATTCAGCATTTTAAGAAATTGCCTTTTCAAGTGGCTGTAACTGGTGTGTATTTTTGACACATAATATTTATATGCATTTCTAAAGTACAGTACAGTAATTTGATACATCTTTGTGACTAACATTTTTTACTGCCCCACCAACAAAGGGAGAGTGCTGACTTTAGCTTTCCACATCTTCTCCAACACTGAGTGTTGTCAATTTTTCATCATAGCCTTTCTGTGTCTATATGTCTATGTCTATGTCTATGTCTATATCTATATCTGCATCTACAGCTATAGCTATATCTATGG
Source organism: Oryctolagus cuniculus (assembly GCF_964237555.1). Lineage (NCBI taxonomy): Eukaryota > Metazoa > Chordata > Mammalia > Lagomorpha > Leporidae > Oryctolagus > Oryctolagus cuniculus. Next base: position 6,861,833 of record NC_091436.1, read on the forward strand.
TTGCGTAGTAGTATCCTATGGTGGTTTTAATTTACATTTCTCTGATTACTAGTCAGAGTGTCTTTTTCATATTCTTCATAACCAGTTGTTTATCTTATTTCATGAAAGGTCTATTCAAATGATTTGCCTGATTATGGCGTTTTGTTAGTCATGCATGCACTGGAATGTTTGCTGTTTACACCAAAGGGGACTCTCCTTTCATAAAAGCAGAAAAAGTCGCCCCAGTGGGTTCTTAAAGCATTTTGTATATTAAAAAGATAATGCACCCTGGTCATGTAACCTGAGAAAAATAAATGCAAACTGCAATGTTTTGCATAGAAAATGAAGCAGAACCACTGTTCTTGCTCTCCATTTAATTGTATGTATTTGTTGATGATTCATGGTTTAAAAAAGCACAAAAGCCGTTGGTCTCCTAAGAGCTTGCACTGAGTCTCTCCTGCAAGTTTTCCGTGAGAAGTACTTAGTGTTGATGATGATTAAAACAATAACTCTTTAACAAAGCTTGAGTGACTCGGGTTAATCAGCTGCATTCCAGGCAGACTCTTCCTGGGCTCCCCAGGGCTTTCAGCAGCGAGTTGTGGAACTGATGCTGTTTTGCACTGTGCTTGGTGTTCCCTCCTTGATTCCCAGGGAGCTCGGGTTGCTCTGTTCTGCTGTTGGGTTGTTTGGCTTTCTTCTTTATTATGTTAGGAATCCTGCACAGCAGGGGGCCGGTAGCCACTCCAGGGTCACCTTGGGACTTCTAATATGGAAATCTAAATGAATTCTTTGTTGCTGTAAATTACAAACAGAGCAGAAGCAGCCTGCAACTACACTTATAAATATGTATGCCCTCCCACCAATGAAATTATGGTGAAGGATGGATCAAAGTGAATTAGCACTTGTCAAGGAGACCTGATAGGTCATTCTGCGCGATAATTGTATTCCCCTTCCTTCCAAGGGTGACACAGTGGCCAGCACCCAAGTCTCATTCTCTTCACCCACTGCAGTTCTCAGCAGCTCACCTGTGGGAATGCATCACCTGGTGCCTTACTTCTGCACGGCAGGAGGCAAATTGGTAAAATAAATCTTTATAATCAAAATGAATTTGAATTTGGACTCTGAATATTGATTAGTGTTTGTGTGGCTACTGTAGTATTGTGTACCTAAGTGTTGCAAACGTGCGTTGTCTATAAACCTCTTAGGTTGTTATAAGAGGCTTCCAAAGCCAGAAGTGCTATGCTTGATCTACTCACAGAATCACATCATTTTCCTGGCCTTGTTGACCATAGGAATTATACCATCAACATCATCTACTGCTTCTACTAAGAAAACAATGCTAGGAGGCCATCAGATAAAATCTCATTATTTGCCATAAATATTAATGCCAAAAATTGCTTTTTAATATGTTACAAATAAAAAAAAGAAAGAATCCAAAATATATGAGAGAAATTTGAAGTGAAAATGAAACAAAAAAGTTAACAACGCAGACTGTCTGTTTCTTAGACTGATATAATTCAACAATGAGGAATAAGAAAACCATACAGATGAAAAGGAAAGCCATAAAATTTAAAAAAATTAAAATGAAGGATAGGATATTTTTTAAAAAGCAAAAAAATGGCAGGGAAGAGAGGCTCAGTTGTAAATAAAGGGCCAGTTTTAGACAAGAGAGAAACTTCCTGACCAAGGCCTCACCCCAAACCCTCTGGCTCCGTTCACACGCCCACCAATGCCATCTACCAATAGTCCCCTGTAGTCCTGTCACTCACTCATGACAAGATGTCCCCACTTAATTTCTTTTTGATTGACTTGTTTGTCTGCTTATGGAATGACAGCGTCGTTGAAACTGCTTTCCGTGGTCTTTGCTCAGTGGCATGTGGGATTTCCTATTTCGTAACGGCCTCATCTTCCCAAGACTGCTCACCATCACTTATTTCCCTGTCATACTTCAAGTGGACCTGTGGCTCCCTGAGCCCTGAAATGCAAAAATAGTCTTTAATCATCTTATTTAAAAATATCTCAATGTTAACGTTCTAATATCTTTTCTACCTTTTGCTTGTTCAGGGCTCCGACTGAGTGGTCCTTTCAGAATAATTAACGACAATGCTATTTTTCTTCTCAATACCTAGCTCTTTTCTTTGCCAGATGATACAGTTGCAAGTGGATTTTATCTGTGATTGTTTAGTTATGACTGAAGCCTCACAGCCGTGACCTGTGACCCTGTGTGCACTGAGACTCCTGCTCCTGCCTTGTTCCATTTCCTGGGTCTCCGGCCAGCAGGATCAGCATCTCTTTTGCGCTCTCAGGGCTAAGTGTTCGTGTTTTTGCACTGCCATCCCGTGTCCTGTATGAACATTTTCCAGTTATTCGTCCAGACTCTTTTCCAAATGAGGAGGCCAAATGAAACAGTGGCGCAGTCAGACACGTCTGATGTGGGGTGGCCTGCTAGGATCTGCAGACTGGCTGGCGGCCTGTTTGACACACAGCAGGCTGCGGGTAGTGGAAGTGTTCTAGCTCCACACATGTTCGAGGGCTCCCAGCTTCAGCCCGTGTTGTGGATTTGATCTGTTACACCTGCATACCAGAGATCAGTCACAGTTCTACACTGACAAGGGATGACACAAAAGAGATTGAGAAATCTATAACGTTGATGTAAAGATTTGCAACTTTTTAATGAAAAAATTAAAATTGGTTTTAGCTCTCAAGTCTTGAAAAATATACCAAAATAAGTGTGTAAGTGAAGTTTGAGACTGAGTATGGTTCTGTTCAGGAACCAAATCATAAGAATAAGGCGTTCTTCCACAAAACACTTCTCAGATTCAGGAAAACTAATCTGTAAAGGTCAAAAAAGCATTGAAAAGCCGAGTGCTTGGCAGAGATATCTTGCCATTTTCTCCCATCTGGGTTCAGAGTCCCGGCTGTCTAGGATAATCAGGGATACTGCGGCTCTCCTGAGACGTACGCCCCCTCTGCAGGTTTATTCCTGGTAAGACCAGGGTCAGAGTTGAGGGAAGGAAACCTCCTGTCTCGGGCTTGCTGCTGGCACCTGTGGCTGCCAGTGATCAGGAGTTGTAGCATCGCTAGCAGATTTGGGAGATGTGCTTTCGCTCTCTTCCCAGAAACCCCAAGTCCTCCCATTGCCTTTCCAGCCCAGAAGAGAAGGGCAGTGTTTACTCAGGGCTGTGAACACAACGCAGCACAAACAGGGCCAGAACGCGGGTTAACAGCACTCTTTTTTTTCTAAATATTTATTTATTTATTTGAAAGAGTTACAGAGAGAGAGAGAGAGGGAGAGCGCGCGCGAGCGCGTTCTTCCATCCGATGGTTCACTCCTCAGTTGGCTGAAACGGCCTCTGTGCCGATCCAAAGCCAGGAGCCAGGAGCTTCTTCTGGGTCTCCCATGCCGGCGTAGGGACCCAAGGACCTGGGCCACTTCCTGCTGCTTTCCCAGCCCACAGCAGAGAGCTGGATCGGAAGTAGAGCAGCTGGGACTTGAATCAGCGCCCATGTGGGATGGTGGCACTGCAGGCGGCGGCTTTACCTGCTATGCCACAGCGCTGGCCCATAACAGCACTCTTGTGCCCCGCCCTGCAGGGAACAGCAAAGCCCTCCATGCCAAGGACTTTACATTTTCTCTTATTTTTTTTTCCTTTTCGTTAAAATGAAAGTTAGCATTTTGCCTTACAAAGAACAACAGTCCAGATGGTGGTAGAGTAAAAGTAGGTCACCTCTACTCCCTGTCCACTCCACGTTGCCCAGCTTCCAACCCTGTGCTGCCAGTCCTCAGAGGTAGTCCACATCTATAGCTGCTGGTGCATGTGTCGAAATCCGCTATACGTGGACACGCCCACAGATGTATACCGTGTGTGCGCCGGTCACCAGTAGAATCCTATAGTGCATTCTGTCCTCCAGATTGGTTTTCTCACTTCCCCAGCAGCTGGGTATCCTCTTCTGTCCCTAGGAGGGGACTTTAAGAAACGTGAGGAAGAACGGAGTGAAAAGATCCTGCACCTTGTCCATGAACTTCCTCACGACCCCTCGCATGTGTAGTCTTCCTCATTCTGTGAATCACTGCACAGTATTCTTATGGTAGAGACTTGGTTTTTCCCAATACTTAAAATATGACGAAGAATGCCTAATGAGCAGCATTGTCTTAATCTGCGAGGGTGGCCATAACAAAGCACCTGCAGACCCAGTGGCTTGAACAACAGGAACTTATTTCCCATAATTCCAGAGGCTGGAAGCCTAGTGAGGACCATCTTCCTGATCAGAGAGGCCGGGGGTTTCGCTCCCCCTCTTCGTGGAGGAACGACACAGGACCCTGCGCTGTTCTTTCGTCTGCTCGGCCCTTCCCGGGTTTGCTGCTGGTTCTTCCCGGGTTGGCTGCCGATCCTTCCATCTCCGTGGAAGGGCGGTTCCCCCTGCCACTTTCCCCACTTCCGCGGGGGAGCGGCACACCGCCGGCCGGCTCTCTCGGGGGCTGCTCAGATGTTATCCGGATGTTCCTTTTAGATGTTCCTGGTGCATGTTGTCTCTCTCCTCCTTTATAGTCCTCTTCCACCAATCCCAACTCTGCTACCCACACGCCGAGCACGCTGCTCTCCTCCAATCAGGAGCAGGATCAGCTCCTGCAGTTTATCCGTCAAATTGGTGAGAGGCAGCTGCGTAGAAGTTTACTCCTCCCCAGCGCCATATTGTGGGAGAGCAGATGCATAGAATAAGTCTTAATTCCAGTAACTTAGTCTAGTCTCAGTTGCTCCCCACAGGGGGTGGGGTGGGGGGAACATTCTGGTCTTTCCTCCTTCTCTTATGTGGGCACCAATCCCGCGAAGGGATCCCCACCCTCAAGACCTGAAATAACCTTAATTGCATCCCAAAGTCCCCAACTCTGAACACTACTACATTGAAGGTTATGGCTTCAGCTGTCAATTGGTGGGGACTGGGGCATGGCTGTGTTGGGAGGGTGGGGGCAGGCAGACACAGACATTCAATCACTAACAGTTCATTTTTCTTTGCATCCTTGATCAAATCCTAGTATAAGATATATTGTTTGAAAATATGTTGCTGGATCAAATAGTGCATCTCTTGTATTATTTTTTGTAAACACTGATAAAATGCTGTCAATAAGTAGTTCATGATGGAGTGGTGATAGCCCTAAATCATCTGCCTTTTGTTTTATTTTATTTTATTTTATTTATTGCTAAACTCTTAAGCACTTTCTAATCCAAAAGACAAATAATGGGATCTCATTCCTATTTTTCAGAAAAGATTATGAGCATATTTCAAGTTATCTTTGAACATTGATATTTGTGTCCTTTGAGTTATTTTTGAAATCCTTTTTTTAGTTATATTTTATTTCTTGTTGATTTGTAAATCTTTTTCTATACATCAGAAATTTATCCCTTGGCTTATGTATTGCTTATGCTTTTCCCTGTTCAGTATTTTTTTTTCTTCTTTTGGTGAGTTTGACAGTTCGGGTAGTCTGGTTGTCTGCTGCTATATAACAAATTCTCCAAAGTCTTTTTAAAAAAGCTCTCTTGTTGGACAGAGCATGGTGCAGACAGTGTGACTTTCCTTCTCCGATTATGTGTGATGGGCGGTGCTATCTTCAGTGGCTCCTTTAATGCTGAGGCCCAGGCCCGGAGCTTAGCTGAGCACCTACAGTGCTCATGCCTGGCTGGAATGGCCTGCTGGGATCCTGTTCTGGGGCCGTGGTTCCCGAGTCACCTTGGTCCTTTGGTTCTCGTCCCTGTAGACCCCAGCACTCCGGAGTCAGGGCAGCCGTTCAGGTAGGAGGGAAAGGGCCAGTAGGACATGTGCCTTGGTTTCTTCCCTATGGTTTCCCGTATCTGTTCCCTTTTATCCTTTTTGGCTTCCTCAGCAAATGGGGCAAATGAAAATAAATAATCTCTTGAGTAACATGAAGCGTATTTTTCTATTTAAATACACATGATTTTTCTGCAGCATGAATATTTTCAGAATATATTGGTACTGATCTCTTCACAGAAAAGAGTTCCTTATAGCACTAGCAATCTGGGTAATGTACCAACAAATTATTTTAATATTTCACTATGGCCAAGGAAATGCTGACACTCATAACCATGATGTCAGTCATTATAAAACTGATCCATTGACTCACTCACTGAGTAGCTGTGCTGTGTCTAGCTCCTATGGGGCATTTATGAAAACATATTGTTTGGGCCTGCAAAGGCCTGTGACTGGGATAAAACCCGTTTTTAAGGAGGAAAACGTTGAGACTCTCCCCCAGGGATACAAATTCTCATACCTCCCAGAACTGGACACAGAGAGGTTGGGACCCCACTGCCTTCCACCTTGCAATCATGACCCCTTCCTGCAAGTCTGGCTTTTCACGTGAATTCCTCGGACCCACTTCTTCCATATCCCTCTAACATACCTGAACAACTCTGCAGAACAGATGTCAGTTTTTGGTTGTTGTTGTTGTTGTTGTTTGTTTTGTTTTGTTTTTCAAATACAAGAGAGATTTTAGAAGAGTTAGAAGATATTTCTTCCCTACCATAGGTAGAAGTGTGGGAGCAGAGAGAGAACGCATGGAACCATGTTCTGGGGAACCCAAGGCTTGTGTATAAAAGCAGCTGGGTCCAGGGTGGAAGGGTCTCTCATACAAGGACTTCTCCAGATGTGCCCCGTGTAGGGAACCAGCACCAAGTACCTGAGAATTCAGAGCTAAATTGATCAAACGCTGCTACTCACACATCTCTCGCAAATTTCAAGTTTCACTTGTGCAGAAAACCTTTTCTGGTCAATAATGGCGGCACTCTGAAAGCCACACCTGTGCTCACAGTGCCTCTGCTGTCTTGTTCAGCTCAGCAAATGCAAGAGTCAGAGCTGCCCAGGCTGGCCTGGCTCCCTGTATGTCACCCTCTTATTCTCACGGGCAAGCATCCTGCCGTGACCCTGTCTCTTGTCCCCAGTCCACATTCAAAAAAATAAATAAGTAAACAGCACAAAGTTGCATGTTAAGTACAAAAGAGGAAAATACTACAGTTTAGACCATGGTGGAAAATGTGAATTGTGGGCAAAATCCCAGTACAAATATGAAATATTGGTGTGTGTAAGGGTGGAGATTTGGAAGTGGGGAGATTTGGTAGAAACAATTTCTAAGGTACACGTGGCAGATACTGACAACCGCGATACTGAATAATCCACACTTCTAGTCTTCTGTTGTTCTATTTTTCAAACAATGGCAAAGCCTCTAAAGCTCTTCTCTCATTTTCAGTCAATGTTCAGGGAAGTTTCTATTAATTCAGTGGAACTCTTCCAGGAGCCGCACAGAATAATGCTCAAAATGATGTAGCAGGGGTTAGTCTATAAAGGCAGAAGGAAGAACATAACCGTAGAAAACAGCACTCAGAATTACGCACCTCAGAGGGAATCTAGGTAGAACAACATTCCCTAGAAGACCATAAAAGGTCAATCACAGAATTAACAGCAAAAGAGGGCATCATCTAACCAAGAGAAATCATTATGGAGTCCCAGAGGCTGGTGTTGTGGTGTAGCGAGTTAAGCCACTGCCTGCAACACCGGCATCCTATCCTCTGCTGGTAATTGTCGCCGAGACTCGACTTCTGATCCAGCTCCCTGCTAACGGCCCTGGGAAAGCAGCAGAGGGTGGCCCAAGTGCTTGAGCCACTGCCACCCACATGGGCTACCCATACAAAGCTCCTAGCTCCTGACTTTGGCCTGGCCCAGCCCCAGCCATTGGGAGTGGGGAGTGAACCAACAGGTGGAAGATTGTGTGTGTATATGTGTCGCCCCCCACCAACTCTACCTTTCAAATAAATAAATGTCAAGAGTTGAGGATCTTTGTCTTGACACGTCCCAGCTGTCTCCCTGGGTGGCCTCTTACGATCCACAAAGGGTAGCCATGTCTTCCCTTAGCCTCTCCCATACACAGAACTTGCTGTCAGTGCTGCTGCTAGAAGCCACACAAGCACCAGAAAAGCTGTGGGGAGAAGGTTGCTTTCAACATAGTAACCTGTATCCATCCAAGTTTCAATTTAAAAAAAATTATTAATTCACAGAGAGAGTCAGAGTAAGCTCCTATCCATCCTTGAGGTTGTGGGGAGCAACTCGGACTAGACTGTTTCTGGAATTAAGACTTATTCTATGCATCTGCTCTCCCACAATATGGCGCTGGGAGAGGAGAAAACAGCTTCTACACAGCTGCCTCCAGTTCAGCCAATAAACTGTAGGACTTGCTCCTGATTGGAGGAGAGCAGCGTACTCGGCGTGTGGGCAGCCGAGTTGGGATTGGCGGAGGAGGACTATAAAGGAGGAGAGAGACAGCATGCACCAGGAACATCTAAGGGGAACACCTGTGCAGCCCCCGAGAGAGCCGGCCAGTGGTGTGCCGCTCCCCTGCGGAAGTGGGGAAAAGTGGCTAGGGGGAACCGCCCTTCCACGGAGGTGGAAGGGACAGTAGCCAACCCAGGAAGAACCAGCAGCAAACCCGGGGAGGGCCGAGCAGACGAAAGAACAGCGCAGGGTCCTGTGTCGTTCCTCCACGAAGACGGGGAGCGACATAATGGTGCCGTGACTCGGATATGAAGCCTAGGCAGGGTTTAGTGTCATTCCTCCATGAAGAGGGGGAGCGACATAATGGTGCCGTGACTCGGATAGGAAACCTAGGACGGATAGGAAACTTAGGAGGGAAGAAACGGGAAGAAATGGGAGAGTATCGGAGAGAGAGACTAGCAAACAGCCTAGGGAAAAGCCGGACGAAAAAGGTGCCGGAAGAAGCTATTGAAAGCCTAAGCATAGACTCAGATACGGACTACAGGGGGAAGCTGGGAGAAATCTCTAAGGTCGAAAGCGAAAGTGAAAGCTAGAACAAACAGACTTGGATACGGACTGTGGGGAGAAGCCAGGAGAAATGAGGGAGGAATATTGTTGGAAGAAAACTTAGGGAAACATACCGGGTAGAGAAAAATGTTAGGGAAATTGAAGCCGCGGGGGGCAGGCCGAGGCGGAGACGAAAGCCACTTTGGGATTCTCAAGTTAGCCCGGGAATAGGGGGCGAAAAGTTGAAACCAGAAGCGGAAACGTAAGCCAGGTTGGGATCCGTCTGATTAGCCCGGGGAGCAAAGGACGGGAAGCCAGATCGTGGGGCGGAAACATGAGCTGGGTTGAATTCACCAGGTTAGCCCGGGGAACTTAGATTGAATACTAGTGGCGGAGACGTGAGCTTGGGCTGTGTGACTCGCGGAGGCTGCCACGCGCAGAGAGAGCGTGCGGGGCATAAGTAGATAGGGAACGCTGGGCTAGTGCGAGACCGCGGAGTGTGCGCGCGAAGCCAAGCCGCGCAGAGCCGCGAAGCCACGCAGATAAGAGAAGCGGGCTGAAGCGGCTCAGCCGGGAAGCCGCCGAGAAGCAGCCTCGGGGCGGGCGCCGGGAAGCCGCAGGGATAAGAGAAACAGAAGTTTAGAAGTAAAACGAGAGAAATAGGAATGCTGGTAGATAGAAGTAAAATGGGAGAGATGGGAATGCCCGGAGATAGAGAAATAGAGAAAAATAAGGCCTCCCTCAACATGGCAATGAGAGAGCTTGGATTCGGTCTGCCTGATTAGGGAGGTGGTGAGCACCTGCGGGCGGCTAGCAGCTTATGCGCCGCAGGTCACCTAAGACAGGCACGAATTAACATCAATAGTCTCCCCACAATACCGCAATGAGAAGGCTTGGATTCGGTCTGCCTGATTAGTAAGGCGGTAAGCACCAGCAGGCGGCTCGACCAGAGTATGAGCCGCAGGTCACCGAAGATAGGCACGAATCAACACCAATAGGCCTCCCCACAATATGGCAATGAGAAGGCTTGGATTCGGTCTGCCTGATTAGTAAGGCGGTAAGCACCAGCAGGCAGCTCGACCAGAGTATGAGCTGCAGGTCACCGAAGACAGGCACGAATCAACACCAATAAGCCTCCCCACAATATGGCAATGAGAAAGCTTGGATTCGGTTTGCCTGATAGGGCTTGTAAGCACCTGCAGGCAGAGCAGAGCATGCGCTGCGGGGCACCGAACACAGGCACGCATCAGCGCCTAAAAACCTCCTCACAACATGGTGAAGAGAGGACCCGGATTCAGTTTGCCTGATTGATAGGACTTGTAAGAACCTGTGGCAACTCTAGCAAGCAGAGCAGAGTGTGTGCCGTGGGGCACCGAAGACAGGCGCGTATCAACGCCAAAAAATAAAAAGAAAGGGGGATCTGTGGGGAGCAACTCAGACTAGACTGTTACTGGAATTAAGACTTATTCTATGCATCTGCTCTCCCACAATATGGCGCTGGGAGAGGAGAAAACAGCTTCTACACAGCTGCCTCCAGTTCAGCCAATAAACTGTAGGACCTGCTCCTGATTGGAGGAGAGCAGCGTACTCGGCGTGTGGGCAGCCGAGTTGGGATTGGCGGAGGAGGACTATAAAGGAGGAGAGAGACAACATGCACCAGGAACATCTAAGGGGAACACCTGTGCAGCCCCCGAGAGAGCCGGCCGGCAGTGTGCCGCTCCCCCGCGGAAGTGGGGAATGTGGCAGGGGGAACCGCCCTTCCACGGAGGTGGAAGGGACAGTAGCCAACCCAGGAAGAACCAGCAGCAAACCCGGGGAGGGCCGAGCAGACGAAAGAACAGCGCAGGGTCCTGTGTCGTTCCTCCACGAAGACGGGGAGCGACAGAGGTCAGGACACATCCAGGCCTGAGGGACCCAGAAACGTGTGCAGTCCATGAAACTTCTCCTGAGATCTCTGTTGTGTACCATGGACTCCAGCAAAGGATGTGAGAAATCAACCAAGGAGAAGACAACAGGCAATTCAGATGAAAAAAAGAATGATTCCTAGAGGGAAAAAAAGAACCAGACATGGGCTCCTTAAAAACTAAAATTCAAACACAAGATAAAAGCAGGTGAGGGTTGGGTAAGAGATTCCAGACAGATGGCTCGGGAGCGGACCTGAAAAGTAAGGAGTCATTTGGGACAGTCACTTGAGGAGATGCTGGAAGACCTGGCACAGCTGAGTGTTCAGGGCATGTGAGTGTGTTTACACTGTCAGAGGTGCTCAGGGAAACCAGAGAGCATACTAGAAACCTGTCCATCAACAAAGCGAAGAGATAAATAACCTGGAGGTAAGGAACTATATACAGTTCAGTTGATCGGAATTGTGGGACATTCTCCGTGGAGTGGCGCAGGTTCCGTCACACAGGAACAGTGAGGTTTGCGTAGGTTTAAGACTGTGAATGTGTTTATCTAACTTAACTTCCAGAACCCACCCACAGGCAAAGCATACAAACATGGCTGTTAAAAGACAAAATACAGGGGCCCGTGTTGAGGCTCAGTGGATTAAGCAGCGACTTGTGATACCAGCATCCCATGTGGGCACCTTTTGTGTGCCTGCTGCTCCACTTCTGATCCAGCTCCCTGCTAATGCATCTGAGAGAGCAGCAGAAGACAGGCCAGGTGCTTGGGCCCCTGCCACCTACATGGGAGGCCCAGATGGAATTCCAGGTTCCAGGCTTCTGCCTGGCCCGGCCCAGCCCTAGCCATTGCAACCATTTGGGAAGTGAACCAGCTGATGGAAGATCTCACTCTTTCCTCTCCCTCCGTAACTCTGCCTTTTAAATAAACAAATAAATCTTAAAACCAAGTGTAAGTGCTACAAATCTTGAAAAAAGGAATAGTGTTATCGCTTAAAAGAAGCTGAGAAGTGGAGGGAGACAGGTGAACATCCTGCTCAGGCACGCATGCCTGTGTTTCACAAAACAAATAGAGGGCTGCGTTTCACAAGTGGAGATGTAGATAAGTCTCACAAATGAGTATGTGTTTAAGATAAGACGTGGGCCAATGTAAGAGTTAGAGATTAAAATGACCCCCAAAACTTAGGAGGGGAAGAACACAGCAGCAAAGCCAGGAGCACAGGGCCTGGTGGTTCCCGTTCCTTCCCCACCACAGTCACGCTCCTGGGCGTTGGTCCTCTGCCCTCAGAGGCTTTCGTCTGGAAAGTGCCCTGAGCCCTCCACCTCCTGTCTGTAGCCCTCCTTGCTCGCACTCCCAGGAGTCTATGTGATGCCAGAGGAGGACCTTGGTCAGCTCTTTGGACCACAAATCCAAAGCTACCATTTTCAATAAGCTTTATTAGGAACAAAAATATCATTTGATATCCCCTGTCTTAGCCTTTTTCCCTCTCACTAAATTGGATGGCAACACAACAAATAGTGTTTTGCATTCATCCACCCTGAAAACCATGGCTTTGTTCCCATCAGAGGCTGTGTGGAGGGTGGGTGGCCCACACCATCCTCCCAGGAACCACACTCTGCTTCCCCTCTTCCACTCAACAAAATTTTACACCAGTATCCTTGACTCAGCAAAAGTTCACTTCTGTCTCCTTGACTCGGGATAGCTTTCATCCAAAGGCTGGCGTAAGCATCTCAACCAGCTCTCTGAGCAAGCAAACAAAAAGACCCTTGCTCTATATACTCATTTTGTCCAACTTAAAGCAACCAGTGTGTTTCCTTCCCAAATCCTGAGACAGGAAGCAAACCATAGTGTTCATTGACTCTCAAGCCAGTGCAAGCCAGCTCCAGGGCAGCACTAATGCCATCCCCATCTGCTTTGGGTCAGTTCCTTGAAGTTCTTCCCCCTGGCTGCTGGCTGCTTCTGACATCTGCCTTTCCATACAGTAGCTCCTAACAGCAAGCCAGAGTTGAGGACACACCCTACCTGTTTAAGGTAGAGAACCAGCTAGACACCAGTATTTCATGCCCCGTCCTGATGCACACTGGTTCTTGTTTGTTTAGCAGGGTTAGGTCATCTTTTGCTGCTTTCCCAGGTGCATTAGCAAGAGACAAGATTGTAAGCAGAGCACCCTGGACTGCAACTGGTGCTCTCACATGGGATGCCTGTGTCACAGGCAGCGGCTTAGCCCACTGTGCCACAACGCTGGCTCCATGAGGCACAGTTTCTTGGAAATAAGTATCTGCAGAAGCGGAAGCACCTGCTTACTACCATTCTCCCCTGCTTCACACACCAGTGACTCTAACCAGTGTTTACCTAAGAATGCAATTATTTCCAAAGAATAGGAGAATCTATATGAAGCACTGAGACCACTGTAACCCACTTGGGTTAGAATTCTTGTTTAATCATGACAACAGCTCCCTCTCGGAGCTCAGCAGAAGTCCGATTTGGAGGCCAGGTGCCCTGGGCATCTGTAGCCCAGTGTTGTTTTGGCCTTTGGAGAGTGGGCCAAACCAGACTGTGACTACAGAGGGTGCTGGAATGCGGTGGCGAGGGGAGCATGTCAGTGCGTCGCTGGAGACAGCAGAGCCCCCGAGGCACCAGTGTTTTGGGCAAGCATCAACTGGTAAACACCCTTTGTCCTATGTCTTCCGAGTCAAAGGAAGAATGCACTATGGGCGTACTGCAGTGAAATGGAGGGAGAGGGATTTGCAGGAGGAGGTGCTGGGAAGAGAGCAGCGGTCAGAAGAGAAGCTCAGGTGACACCGTTTCATGCTCTGATTCAGCCCTTCATGAGCTCAGGCCGGGTGCTGGCGCCGTGCGCAGCAGAACCTGCCCTTCCCCTGGCTGGCTGTTCCCGAGGCCCCTAACTGAAGCCTTGGATGCAGTGGCAGGAGGGCCAAAGGGTCCCTTCTGGAAGAAATCACCCTCCGTTTGCCCTCAGACCTCTGTCTGTTAAAATGCATAAAGCATTGAAGACTTCCTCTGTTGCTCTGCCAATATTTCTTTTCAAACCAACATCTTCAGTTTTATGTCTTCGTCTCTATTTAAAATGGTTGTGTAATCCTTCCCCTGAAGGCCATTGTTTCTGGTTATCACACCAAATATTCTTCTTTAGAATATCTATGTGAAGAGTGGAGTGGGATAATTGACATTTGGACTGTCTCAGAGAATCCGAGCTGTGTTGTCGTGGAAGCTTTGTGATCTTCCAGGATGTGTGTGGGCACAAAGATGCTGAGGTGTGACTGCAGCCACTCGCGGCACGGGGCTGCACCCATACTCAGTCAGCCCCTTAACCACTCCCCGAGCTGTTGTTCCTTTCATTTTCCACCTTATCCGTTCACTGGATAGAGTACTCACTCAGGGTAGTATCACGTCTCTGTTCCTTGGGTCACTGATGGGAACTTCTCGGTAACTTTTACTATTACAGTTATTGAATATTCTTCCTCTCTCCACTTCATTCATATGCCCGGTGACAGCAGAGTCTGAGCTATGTTTTACTGGCAGTCCACAGCTCCTCCACCTGCCTCTTTCTTCTGTTTGAACTCCTTTTGCTTCCTGTCTGATGAGTTAAAATCCCATCTGCACTTCAAACAATCCAGTGTGTGTGCTGCCGGTTCCATAAAGACTTTCCTGAGAACTTTAGCTTGAAACTCGTTCTATTTCTTCTTGTTGAAAGAACAGCCTGAGATGAGTTAAATTTAACAAAGTTTATTTGAGCAAGATAAAGGTTAGAGGACAGGGCAGCATTCTGGGCTGATTCTGGTCCGGAATGCCCTCACCCAACCTGATCTGTGGGTTGTATTTCTAGCCTGAGACCAGAGAGCAATACTTGGGAACCTGAAAGCTACAGTTGACACTTGCCGTAGTAGGATGAGGTCTGATCTGTTGGAAGCACATGATTGGCTGTAGCTCAGCTGCTGTGATTGGCTGGGACTCAGTGCTTGGTTATAAAGGTAGACTCTTAGGCTGGGTGACTGCACACTGAGCTAGGGTCCCATTTGCTGTGTACAGAGACCACTTTCAGCCAAAGGTCATCTCTGGAGTATGGAAACAGGTTTAGGCCACACTTAACCCAGTTGAACATTGCATTCATCTAGAATGTTCCATTTGTCTGTATTTTTAAATATGTTCCTTCCCTACTATACTCAGTTCCACAAGACATACATAGTGCAAGGGCTGGAAGGTAGGAAACCTTCAAGACATATTTGCAGATAACTGAAACCAAAAAATAATTGGTTAGAAAAACGGACGGTATGCTCAGTAAGTAGTTGCTGATTCTGAACTGATTGAAGATAGCTAGGTAATCCACAAACAGGCTGATAAGAAGAGCAAGGCACTAAGACAGACTTTCTGTTTATAAAGGTAGTATAAGCTAGGCTGGCAAATGGAGAAAGATAGGAAAAAGAACACAAATAGCACCCTTAATCCCACTTCCCAGTGATAAACACTTTCCACCTTTGGTTGGATTTCCTTAATCTTAAGGTCAGAGTGTTTTTTTTTTTTAAAAACCTATAAAAATGCAAAACTGTATTTTTTTTTTTTTGGTTTTCCCTAAGACTTTCCTTGGAGTGATATTAGCAACTTTTTTTTTTTTTTAGGAGGAAAGTACTTATCCTCTATCAGGATAAATCTCATAATAACCTTTTAAAAATGTGTTTGTATGGTGTTTTGTAATTCTAATCAGAATACACCGGGAGACACCTGCCGCCGGTCTTCTTAGACCATGGGAACCACGTTTGTGAAAGCGCTTTCCTGGGGTTCCTCACTTTCGGCCTGGTCTGTGCAACGCTGACTTCCGGGGGCTCCTCACTGCACAGTCATCATCAGACCAGGCTGACGCAGCTGTGGGTGGAGAAGGCCACGCTGGCCTGGCCTGGCAGGCAGCAAGGGCTGCTGTGAGGCCAGCTGGCAGTCTCTAGCAAGAGTATGCAGGAAGAGAATTTCCTGCCTCTTCGCCCTGGCTGCAACCTGTGATTGGCCCGGATCTGGAATAACCTGGTTTACCCCGGGTTTGCGTTCTGTCAAGGTCTATCAGACGTTCTGCAGTCACTTTGATGGACTCTCCTCTGACACAAACCACAAAAGAGCTGCAAGCATGAAGCTGCAGTTGGAACTGGGTCACTGCCTCGATTCTCTTATAAATCAAAGCTGTTGTAACCCAGGGATCTCTCAAATCCTCCTCCAGCTGGACCACATTTTAACTCTTACTCCGCATAATAGCTTTGCTCCACGCTGAAATCACATCCAGCCGGCAGCAAAGACTCCAGGTTCAGCCTTGGGAACCCCTGGTCGCCATCACGTGCTTGATCTGACGAGAACAGTGGCCGTGGTGAGCGCACATCGCGTGATCCTGCACTTCCTCATCTACAGGAGGAGCTCACTGCCGCGTTCTGGAGAGTTGTGAAGTACACATGCCGGCAGTATACAGGAGGCATAAAGCCACACTCAGACGTAAAGCACGGAAATATTACTGCTGTGGCACCGTCATGCTTCCCTGACACCTGTCACTCACTTCCCCTCTCCCTCAGACACATAATGACTCTTTGGTTTTCAAGGTCATAGAACTTTTTCGAGTAAAATTCATTTGTCCTTGAGAGAGTTCACTGTACCAATCTAATCGATTGCTCATTGAAATTTGTTTGTAATATTTTAGTGTTACAGATTTATTTTAACTGGAAAATTGGCAAATAAAAGACAGTCTAAAGTATCAATTATAAGCATCAATTATAGAGGGTTTGCTGTACTGTGAAAATTTGCTTTGCTACAAGTCGGTTTGCTATATTCATCCTTCTCAAATGTCAATAATCAGAGATTTCTTTTTGATTTAATTGAAGATACAGCAAATGAGAAAAGATTTGTCTATAAAATGGGAAAACATTTCATATGCCATGCACAACATAAATTAGCAAGAGGGGAATAATTGCACACTTGTAAACCATAAAGTGAAATGGAAGCAAAAAATATTTTAACAACTGCCAACTTGCACATCTGAATCTGTTACTGATCTTTTAAGAAGGCATTGCATTGGTAATCCGATCAATAAGCCTTTCATTCCCTAGTTCTCTTCTCGTAGAGGGAGAGGGAGCTTCAAGTAGGGATAGTAACAGCAAGGTCTTGGATCAGGCCTTTCAGAGGCATGCAAGGAACCTTCAGAGAAGAATCTTGGTACAGCAGCTGATCTAGCAGTCTCTTCTGCCCTCGCATTCCTCACTCTGGCTTCCAGGCGTGAGGAGGCTGCAGTGGGCGTGATGGCCCCTTGGGTTACTTCCAGCCTGAGCCAAGGAGAAGGCCAGAGTACAGAACACTGCTGGCTCTGCGAGCAGCTCTTTAGCTGCTCTCTGGGCCGGGGGTTAGGAATGGCTGTGCATCCAGCAGCAAAAGTAGAAAAGATCAAGAATACTCTGCAGACAGCATCCCACATCGCCTGTCACTGATGGGTTACTGGGATCATTTCCTCTCTCCCTACTCCCCGTCACGAACATGAGAGGACAGCACAGTGGGCGGTGCGGCTTCTCTGGGGCTCTGACTCTGCATGCTGAGTTCTCCCTTCTACAGTGATGCTGGCGGATTTTATTCAGTTCTCTGAACATCATAGTGTCCAGGAGAAGAACACGACCAGAAGTAGACCCGGTGGAATGTCTTCTTCATTGGCCACATTTAATTCACATCAGGAATTGAGCTGTGTAAAAAGGAAGTAAACCTAGAAGCAGAGGCAAGAGTATAATAACCAATTATAATAAATGTCAACAGCATCATCTTACAAACACTTCTAAAAGGCTGTTACTATGTAAGCAAGGATACTAACCACTCCCTCCCCCCCAAATAGTCCTCCTTTGCCCTATTTCAGTTACCTGTTGCCATGTGAGCACTCAGCACTTGGTCCCTTTAAACAATAACCATGTTTTTATCCTGCAAGTGTGTAGCTTACAGATTTGGTAGGGCTCAGCTGGGTGATTTGCCCACATGGCACTGGCTGAGCTTAGTTGGTGGTACTTAGCTGGCAGAGCCCCCCATGTCTGGTGTCTTGCTAGGGCTGACTGGAAGGATGGATTTAAGCATGGTCGCTGATGGGAGGTGAGCCCACGGCTTCTCCAGGGTGGGCGGTGTCAGAGATAGGGCACCAGAGAGAGTGGCTCACAAGACAGGATATGGGAGCTCAGTTTGAAGCCTGGGCAGAGAATGGGCAGAGTCTCTCCTGCTGTCCCTCAGGCTGCCCAGAGTCCAGGGTTGGAGACAGAGATTCCACCTCATAATTGGAGGGCTGTAAAGTGCTGCCTGACCACCTGCAGTGTTCCCGTAGCCTTCCCTTCCGGATGTAAGTTTAGACGCTAGTGTACTCTTAGCTGTACTTGCTCTTTCCCTTTAATCATTCTTCACCCATTGTCAGGCGCTGCTTCGTCCCCACCACACTGTCTTCCCCAGGACCAACTGCTTTGTGGACTCCACTTCCTACTGATAACAAAGTGGCTTGCAGCCCTTTCAGAGGACTTGCTTGGCCCCCTCAGTCAAGCTGATAACTTGTCCCCACAACCCGTCCAAGCTCCTTTTGTCTGGATAATTCCTACTTGTCTTTTCTGGCTCTGCCTTTCAGGAAGACTTGCCTCAAACCCTGTCCCTTGTCCGCACTGTGCCCTCACTCACTCATCCATGCAGTCATTTAATTATTTGTTCAAGAAGTATTTACTGAGGCACTAGCGGCCACCCCAGCTTACAACAGTTGAGAAGAACAGAAGAGTAGATAAACTGGACATTCTCATTAGTCCCAGTAGTGACGTTGGGGGTCGCTGTCTCCAGGCCGTGCATGGCAGTGTTGTTTTAGGTTCCTGGTCGCCTCTACCCTTTACCCATATCCTCAGAGGACCGGCAGCTTAGGCCACAGTTAGTAACCTGCAGCTTTGTGGGCAGACACTGAAGAGAGGATCCATGCTCCCCGGCCACCATTTCAGCTCTCCAAATGTAGACTCCTGGGTCAGAGGGGGAAAGAGAAAATTGGGCAGGATCGGTGAAGTAGGAGGGAGGTTTTATCAGTGAGCCTAACAGCTGGGGTTGGGATTCAATTGTGAATTTTCCTGCTATGACAGTTAAATGTGAAGTTTCATATTACCATTTCTCTTTGATTCTTCTCAGCTGTATTTTCACCAGAAAGCCATGAAAGCAACCAAATGTACTAAATAAATAAAGTAGAAAGTTTTGAAAATAGCACCAAATAGTGGATTCTAAAATGTCAACGGTAGACCATAAAGAAAGGTATAATCTTCAGAGATGAGAGCTATTCCTGCCTCAGGTTTTGGAATTGCTTCAAGTTCTCCATCTTAGATATTGGTGAGACTTCGAGATAAAATGAAATAATATCAGCATTAAGTGGATACAGTTAGAAAATCAGTCATATAAATCCAGCATTCACACCATTTTAATGCTTATCAGTAATAGTTTTTACATGATTAACAGAGTGTAACAAGCTAGATGTCAGCAATAATGTGTTCATAACCATGTTCGAGAGAGATCCCTAGGAACGATGACCCCTGGGAAGGTATTTTGAAGGAGTTTCCATGGAGAAAGCCTAATTTTGCTTAGGATGCAAAAACTACAAAGAGTTTCAGGACTGCAGATATTGACAAGAGCATGTTCCAGATGCAGACAAAAGTAAGAGTAAAGCAAGATTTGGGGGCCGGCTCTGTGGCGTAGCGAGTAAAGACACTGCCTGCAGTGCCGGCATCCCATATGGGTGCCAGTTCAAGTCCCAGCTGCTCCACTTCCAATCCAGCTCTCTGCTGTGGCCTGAGAAAGCAGTGGAAGGTAGCCCAAGCCCTTGGGCCCCTGCACCCACATGGGAGACCCAGAAGAAGCTCCTGGCTCCTGGCTTTGGATTGGCTCAGCCCCAGCCATTGCGGCCAACTGGGGAGTGAAGCAGTGGATGGAAGACCTTTCTCTCATTCTCTCTGCCTCTCCTTCTCTGTGTACTCTGACTGTCAAAAAAAAAAAAAAAAAAAAAGAAAGAAAAGATTTGGAGATGGAAAGAGCTTAAGATACATTGAGATCCAAGTAAGGCACTGGCAGGGCTCCAGACGATAGGTGGGTGGTGCCGTATTGAGGACAGGGTTTGCTTGTGTCCTGATGGCTTAGTCTTCAGTTTGGAAGAGAAAGGGGCACCACAGGGACATACCGAGAAAGGATGGCTGTATTAACTGCTATGACTGAGAAAGGTTCATCTCTTAGTCACTTAGAGAAAGAGAGTTACAAGACTTCCACAGGGTTCTAGGGGAAAAGAAGACATGAGAACTGAACCAGAGCTGATGCTAGCAGGAGAGAGAGGAGAATGCAGAATGGTTTCTGCTGCCCCAGACATGCTCTGAAGCCTCCACCTAGTGACCAGTTTTGCTAGGTTCCTGTTAGGAAAAATGAAGATTTCTTAATAATAGCACTGAGGATTGTTTGCCTGATTTCAAACTCCAAGAGATATTTTTCCTGTGTAGCATACGGTTGGGGTTAGCTGAAGAGACCATTGGCGTACAAGGGGAAGGTCTTGGGGATCTGTGAACCGTGAACTTCCTAGGAGGTGCCAGAGACTATTCCTGGGAAATCTGGAAGAGGCGTAGACAAGAGTGCCCCCCCCCTCCCCAGAAAGGCAAGGGGGTTGTGACTGTCTCGAGTTGAGCAGTGGTCCTGACCTGCAAACAAGCATCTGCCTCCCTCTGCTGGGAGCTATAATTAGATCTGTTCAAGTCTTTCACCTCCAAAACACCTAGAAGATGACACAGAAATGCCACAGCTGCCCCTCCCCAGAGACCCTCGTTGTGCAGTGTGGCTGCAGCCTGGAGCCTGTGGAAGCTGGGCCTGCATGGTCCGGCTCAGAGGGGCTGGGCAGAGGGGCTGCCAGGGGGGGAACACTCAGACACTAAACTTGCTGCAGCTTCTGAGAATACCGTGGGCAGTCAGACCCCGAAGCCTCGTGCTTGGGAGAGTGGGTACCCGGCACTGTCCCCCTAGTTCTTATGTGTGACGCCCAATCTTCGGTCGTGAATCAAGCAGTCGGAAGTTGAAGGAAAGGAGCAGAAACGGCCAGTACTCGCTGGGACCAGAGCTTGACCCTTCGTTTGCAAAGCAGAGCCTCTGGTACAGGAAGATGGCTGCAGCTGTGGGGGTCCCGGTGCTCAGCTGTGGCTGTCCTGTCGGCAGAGAGACACGGCAAAGTCCCAGCTGAGCGGGGCCTCCCAGGGCTGCCGCCAGGACCCCCTGTGTTGTGTGGTTAAGCCGCGAGAGCTCTGCCGGTGCGGCCATAAACTTCTCCGAGTTGTTCTCGGAAGGCTGTTAGAAGAATGCCCCTCGTCCTCCTGTCTATTACGCAGTGATTGTTATTGCTGCTGTTTCTGACTTTGCAGTCTCCTCTGGGAGCTCTGGGGATGGATGGGGGAATGCCAGCGATGGATCTCACTTGCCCGCTTGCTTTTCTGCCAAGCAGGCAGGGCCGTGTCCCTTCAGTGGAACAGGTGCTTGTTCTAAGGCCCCAGAGGCAGAGTCTGGGCAGGGAACAGAGCTGGTGGTGAAGTAGCAGCACTGTGGAGAACAAACTCTATCTTACTATGATAGCTACAATGGCGCTTCCCTCATTGCCTTGTAGGTCATTTGCTGGGCTTCAGAATTCTGTTCTCAGATGAATCAGTGCTGAGAATAGAGTCAGAGGAACGTTTCCCAGGGTAGATCCTTGATGGACTATTGGGTTCATGGCATAGCAGCTATGAGGAAATGGATAGTTGCTGAATGTGTCCACCCTGCTCTCTTAGGAACACCTAAAATCTGAATTAACATCCACCTTTTCCACAGTGGCTCCTTAAGGTTGAACAGTGGGACTTCCAAAAGTTCATGGAAAATGCAGTTGTACCTGGAAGGCAGCAAATGATGGCCCGAGTGCTTGGGTCCCTGCCACCCACGTGAGAGACCCAGATGGAATTCCAGGCTCCTGGCTGCGGCTGGCCCAGTCTTTGCCATTGCAGCCATTTGGGAAGTGAACTAGTAGATGGAGGACTCTCTCTCTCTGTGTCTCTCTCTCTGCCAACCTCCCCTGTCTGTTTCTCTCCAGCCCTCATGTAACTCTGCCTTTCAAATAAGTAAATCTGAAAATGCTTATTTTGGTGCAAAAAATTGAAATCTAACCATAGTCTTTCAGGATATGCATTTCCTTTGAACTTTTTGAAGACCCTTCTATGTGTGGACTTGCATTTTCTCTGCACCAAATTAAATACATTCCTTAATTATATGTTTCATGGGCTTTTAGAAGTCCCCTCGGAAACACAGCAGGTGGACTGAGCGCGTGAGTCTCAGGGTCGGTGCGTGGCATGATCTTTCTCCACGTGTAGCATAAACTGCTATATTTAGATGTCAGTTGCTCCAGGACTGACCTACACAAAAATACCATGAAATTATATATTGTTTACCTCGTGTAAAATCCCTCCATACTTCAGGATCTTTAGAAATGAGTGTTTTCCTTGTGCGCCCTGGACTACCTGCTGTGACACTACCATCGGCCATCTGCTTTATTTGCATTAGCAAATTACTGTGGCACAACCTTCTACAGACTCTACAGGGGGCAGCAGTCCATGTTCCCTGGGCACTGCTGTGCACAACTCAGGGAAAAATAGGCCAGGTCCTGCCCCTCCAGACACCTCCTCTTGTCATTGTGGCCTCCGACACAGGTGGTCATGACTGCGGCAGTGTTGACAGACTTGACCAACCCTTACTGGGGCCACGGGGATGGACACTGCTCCCCAGATCTCCTGTGACATAGCTCAGAGAAGTGAGTCCCAAATTGTGCAGTGTAAAACTGAGTGTTTAGAGGTCACAGAAGTCATTCTTACAGGATTTTTGATAGCACCTTCTGGAAGCTGTCTGTAACTGTCAGGCCCCATCTGGCCTCAGAATTCCTGTCACCTGTGGCCATCAGCTTCAGGTCATCTCTAGATATTTCTCCTCCCTCAGGATCCAGGCCCAGAGGATGAGGGGTCGCTCCCTCTGCTCCTTTGAGCTTCAAACCCTTTGGAGTTATTCCCTTTGGTGATACACCAACTCTGACATAAAGGGAATCTTAACTCCCAAAGTTAATGAAACACAGAGTTACCTGTACAGATGTCCGAGTAGTACCCTGCACAAGATCACCCATCTCTAAGGGGGCAGCATTCACAATGCCATCATATTTGAAAGCCAGAGGCCGCACTCCCCAGCCCCTACATCTACACAGGACCACAGGACACCAGTTCATAGCCCAAGAATGCAAGGAAGTGTTCCCTGCCCCTTCCTGGGCAGCTCAGTAGGAAGCAGGTGTGCCTTCTCGACTCTGCCCCTCTGTTGGATGGAGAAAGAGAACAGAAAACCTAGGGGATGATGGAGCATCCATCCAAGGTGCTGGGGTCCCTGGATCTCTGGGAAGGACAGCCAGCAAGTAACCGAAGGCTCGTGTTAGCAGTCACACGAGAAGACATACACACTCAAGTTGTTAGAAGGAACTGAAGCTTTACTGTTTGGCTGTCGGGGTCATTCGTGTGAGAACCAATCCAGTCTGAGATGTCTTCATTTGGAACGGGCTTCCCACGCAGGGCGTCCAAACAGCCAGCGTGTGGGCACCTGCCCCACATCAGCTTAACTTGAAAGCCCTCTCTAAGGTGGTCTTTCAGAGAAAAGGAAAAGAAAACAACCAAGCCTACAGGACTCTGCACTCAGGCAAGTTCGGTTTTTATTGCAGAAAGCAGAGGCCCTTAAGTTGCGATAATTTCTGTTTCCAAGCAGGAAGTCGAGGGGTCATTCACGCGCAGGCGCTTCCTTACTCATTAAATTAACACTACCCCTTTTTTGGTCCTGTTTTAGCTTGGCTTAAATTACATAGTTTCTATTTCCATTTTAAGAAACAACCCGTTCTGTACATTTGGAGACTTTTGTCCCCTGAAGGCATCCTGAATTCTTGACCCTCATCTCGGCTGGTGAGCCTCACGGCTTGGAATATCATTTTCTGGGTGCCAGGGGAGGCCAGGACCCAGGGCTGCCATCTCAGGATATTGTCTAAGATGGATTAAGCTTTGCCTCATCCCAAAGGTAAAGAGGAAAGTTGCCAGCGAAAATGAGATTGGCAATGAGAAGAGGGACTCTTTCAGGAATAAATCTGATTTTGAAAAATAGCATCTTAGGAAGAAAACCTTTTAAGAAGATAGGAAGTGAGTTAACGGTCCCAGAATATAGTAAAATAAGAACTGATTTTCATAGGATTCAAATGAATAAATCATCTCATAGCTTTCTAGTCACACAAGGGAGATGGCTGAAAAATAGAATCGACGAGCTGGAGACCTGAGCCAAGAACCCTCCGACCCCACTGGGCTAAGGGAGAAGCCCCCAGACCCCGGCTGCTGTTCAAGCACATGCCATTTCAAGCGTATGTTGATTTATTTAACATATGGGGTTTAGGGGCTTAAAGTTTTTTCCCTACATTTTATTTTAAGCTTCATAGCAATAAATAATAATAAACCCTTAAACAACATTAGAAAAGGAAGTATGGACCTTCAGAAGCTGTGATTTTCATTAGCCATGTATCCTTTTTTTTTTTTTTTTTTTTTGACAGGCAGAGTGGACAGGTGGACAGTGAGAGAGACAGAGAGAAAGGTCTTCCTTTGCCGTTGGTTCACCCTCCAAAGGCCACCGCAGCCGGCACAATGCAGCCCGCGCACCGCGCTGATCCGAAGGCAGGAGGCAGGTGCTTCTCCTGGTCTCCCATGGGGTGCAGGGCCCAAGCACTTGGGCCATCCTCCACTGCACTCCCTGGCCACAGCAGAGAGCTGGCCTGGAAGAGGGGCAAGCGGAACAGAATCCGGTGCCCCGACTGGGACTAGAACCCCGTGTGCTGGCGCCGCAAGGCAGAGGATTAGCCTAGTGAGCCGCGATTCCAGCAGCCATGTATCCTCTAAGCCTTTTGCTTGGTTTCTTCAACAAGTTCTGAATAGAAAAAATTAGATTTTTTAAAGATTAATTATTTTTTTATTTGAAAGACAGAGAGATGGAGAGAGAGTGACAGACAGGGAGCCCCAATCGCGAGTTTCACTCCCTAACTGCCCACGACAGCCGGAACAGAGCTAGGGTTAAAATTGGGAGCTGGGAGTGCACCCCAGGGTTTCCACGTGGGTGCCAGGGACCCTCCTACCTGAGCCACCACCACTGCCTCCCAGGGTGTGCATCGGCAGGGAGCCAGAGTCTGAAATCAAACCCAGGGCCTCTGATGTGGGAGGCGGCTGTTTGAACTGCTGGATTCTAATACCTGCCGCTGCTAAGTTTATATTTAAAAAAAAAATTTAGAGTGCTTTACAATTTATTTGACTTTTTTCGTTTGATGTACAGTGGAGTTTTAACACATGTGCAAGTTAGTGGAGCTACAGCTAGACCCGGGATCCAGAGCTCTTCCCTCGCTCCAGATTCCTGCTGTTCTCCCTGTGTGGTCAGCCCCTGCCATGCCCCTGCTCCTGGACCAGTTGCACTGTTCACCCCACCACAGGTCTGTCGCCAGGACATCATGTGCCCGGCAAGGACAGTAGGTGGCCTTTAAGACTGGCTTCTTAAACGCAGTGCCTCGCCTTTGAGGTTCATCCACCTGCTTGTGTGTATTCAGAATTTGTTTACTCTGTTGGTCAGTAATGTCTCTTGCACGTTGTACCACAGTGGACTTAACTATTTATTTACTCCTTGTCGGTCTCTCAGGATGCTTGGTGTCTAGTTTTTGGGGATTATGAGGCGAGCAGCTGTGAGCATTCGTGTGCAGGCCTTTGTGTGAACGTGGGTCTGCGTTTCTGCTTTCATGATTGGTTGATTGTCTGTTCTCCCGTCTCTATGTTTCTCCTGAGAGAAACAGTCTCCTCTAAGTCTGACTTCAGGGCTGCTTTGTTGAATTATTCTTTTAACTAGTGACACATATTTTAAATGTTTGTATTTCTTTTTTAAAAAATATTTATTTATTTATTTGAAAGTCAGAGTTACACAGAGAAAGGAGAAGCAGAGAGAGAAAGAGAGGTCTTCCATCCAATGGTTCACTCCCCAAATGGCCGCAACGGCTGGAGCCACACCGATCTGAAGCCAGGAGCTTCTTCCAGGTTTCCCATGTGGGTGCAGGGGCCCAAGGACTTGGGCCATCTTTCACTGCTTTCCCAGGCCACAGCAGAGAGCTGGATCAGAAGAGGAGCAGCCAGGACTAGAACCAGTGCCCATATGGGATGCCAGCGCTTCAGGCCAAGGTGTTAACCCACTGTGCCACAGTGCCGGCCCCCTCGTATTTCTTTTGTTTCTCTTAATTTTTTTTCCCAATCTTTTCTCTAGTTACAGTTTTTGTGCAAGTAAAGTTCAAGTTTAAAAATTTAAATTCAGAGATGGGCATCGTGGCACAGCAGGTTAAGGTGCCACTTGGTACCTCCTCATCTTATAGTGGAATGCCTGGTTCCAGTCCTGGCTACTCCACTTCTGGTCCAGGTTCCTGCTAATGCACCCTGGGGAGCAGCAGATGATAGTCCAAGCATTTGGGCACCCATGTGGGAGACCCAGATGGAGTTCTGGGATCCTAGCTTTGGCCTGGCCTGGCCCGGCCCTAGCTGTTGTGGGCATCTGGGGAGTGAACCAGCAGATGGAAGATTACTTTCTCCTGGATCCCTCCTTTTCTCTCCCTCTCTTTCTGCTGTTCTGAGGAAAACAAATAAACTTTAAGAAAAATGAAATTTAGGTCTGTTGGAAAGGATGTTAAATTTTGTGCACCCGAAGTCCACTTCTGGAAGGCAGACGCAGTGTAAGAGATGACCTTTATTCCCTCATGTTCTGGAGAGGGTTCTCCAGTAAGCAACACAGGGAGGGAATCCAGCAGGGGAATTGAGGAAGCGTGAAAATCCAAGCCAAGCACTGTGGCAGTTGAGAGCAAGAAACTGTGAAGGATAGTGAAAAGTTTGCAGGGCCCAGTGGCAGCCCTACCAGGGGGGCTGGTAGGGCCGAGGAATCATTCGAATGAGCTTCCCAGAGGGTGTGGTGATCTAAGGATACTTGAGGGTTGTGAAGGTCACGGTCTCCCCAGGCACTTCGGAACCAACTAGAAAACGCTTTCAACAAGCACACCCACTGCCAACTGCTAGAAAAGCCAATTCAGCTGGTTTTGGATGGGGCAGGAGCCACTCCGGGGGCTGCTAACCATCGAGAGACGGTGTCCCCCCGGGCGGAGTGAGCAGTGTGGGGGGCACGATCATGGGCTGTGACGAGGAAGGGACTGAGGTCAGGTGGATGAATGGTTTACATTAACACTGAGGTCACAGAACATCCCGGCAGAAGCAGCATTGGATGAGGTGCACAGATGGCTGGACAGTGGACTGTGGTATCCAGCTGTACTACGTCGTCATAGCAGAGGGTGTCAGTTCCCCCAGGTGGAAGGACCACAGTGCCGCCTGCCTGCTGAACCCAGGAAATTCTCTGAGTCACATCCACCAAATTAGGTAAAGATTCTACTTGAAATTTGCCTGATAAATGGCTTCGTTGATGCCTACTAATTTTAGAAATTTAGACATAATTGAATTTTTAACTAATAGGTTAAAATCCTTCTGAAACATTTCATTGGAAAGATTTTTAAACAGAGTTCAATTTTATTTCCAAGCTTTTGAAAGGGTGCAGATATGAGGAACACATTTTTTTTAAACAAAACTCCATAACACTGGAAATATTTCCAAATGTCTGTGTCAAAATGTTTGCTTGAAGTACTGTCGCTCCCCCTCTTCGCGGAGGAACGACACAGGACCCTGCGCTGTTCTTTCGTCTGCTCGGCCCTCCCCGGGTTTGCTGCTGGTTCTTCCCGGGTTGGCTACTATCCCTTCCACCTCCGTGGAAGGGCAGTTCCCCCTGGCCACATTCCCCACTTCCGCAGGGGAGCGGCACACCGCCGGCCGGCTTTCTCAGGGGCTGCACGGGTGTTCCTTCAGCTAGATGTTCCCCTTAGATGTTCCTGGTGCATGCCGTCTCTCTCCTCCTTTATAGTCCTCCTCTGCCAATCCCAACTCGGCTGCCCACACGCCAAGTACGCTGCTCTCCTCCAATCAGGAGCAGGTCCTACAGTTTATTGGTTGAACTGGAGGCAGCTGTGCAGAAGCTGTTTACTTCTCTCCCAGCGCCATATTGTGGGAGAGCAGATGCATAGAATAAGTCTTAATTCCAGTAACTCAGTCTAGTCCGGTTTGCTCCCCACAGATCCCCCTTTCTTTTTATTTTTGGCGTTGATACGCGCCTGTCTTCGGTGTCCCGCGGTACACACTCTGCTCTACTTGCTAGAGTTGCCACAGGTTCTTAAAAGTCCTATCAATCAGGCAAACCGAATCCGGGTCCTCTCTTCGCCATGTTGTGAGGAGGTTTTTAGGCGCTGATGCGTGCCTGTGTTCGGTGACCTGCGGCTCATACTCTGGTTGAGCCGCCTGCTGGCGCTTACCGCCTTAATCAGGCAGACCGAATCCAAGCCTTCTCATTGCCGTATTGTGGGGGAGACTTATTAGTTTTGGTTCGTGCCTATCTTCGGTGACCTGCAGCTCATACTCTGGTCGAGCTGCTTGCTGGTGCTTACCGCCTTAATCAGGCAGACCGAATCCAAGCTCTCTCATTGCTGTGTTATGGGGAGGCCTTTTTGATGTTAATTCGTGCCTGTCTTCGGTGACCTGCGGCGCATAAGCTGCTAGCCACCGCAGGTGCTCATCGCCTCACTTAACCGGGGCAGACCGAATCCAAGCTCTCTCATTGCCATGTTGAGGGGAGGCCTTTCTATTTCTCTATTTCTCTATCTCCGGGCATTCCTATTTCTCCCATTTTACTTCTATCTTCCAGCATTCCTATTTCTCTCACTTTGCTTCTAAACTTCTATTTCTCTTATCCCTGCAGCTTCCCGGCGCCTCGCCCTGCCGGCAGCTTCCCGGCTCTGCGCCGCTTCAGCCAGTGCCTCTCTCATCTGCGCGGCTCGGCTTTGCGCGCACACTCCGCGGTCTTGCACTTAACCCTTTCGCGTCTGAACCACGGCCTCGCGCCAGCCACGCATTCCCTATGTACTTGAGCCCCGCATGCTCTGTCTGCGCGCGGCAGCCTCCGTGAGTCACACAGCGTAGCTTACATGTCCGCCACTAGCATTCAATCTAAGTTCCCCGGGCTAGCCTGGCGAATTCAACCCAGCTTACGTCTCCGCCCCGCGATTTGGCTTCCCGTCCTTTGCTCCCCGGGCTAATCAGACGGATCCCAATCTGGCTTACGTTTCAGCTTCTGGTTTCAACTTTTCGCCCCCCCATTCCCGGGCTAACTTGAGAATCCCAAAGTGGCTTTCATTTCCGCCTCGGCCTGCCCCCCGCGGCTTCAATTTCCCTAACATTTTTCTCTACCCGGTATGTTTCCCCAAACTTTCCTCCAACGATATTCCTCCCTCATTTCTCCTGGCCTCTCCCCACAGTCCCCGTCCGAGTCTGTTTGTTCTAGCTTTCACTTTCGCTTTCAACCTTAGAGATTTCTCCCAGCTTCCCCCCGTAGTCCGTATCTGAGTCTATGCCTAGGCTTTCCATAGCTTCTTCCGGCACCTTTTTCGGCCGGCTTTTCCCTAGGCTGTTTGCTAGTCTCTCTCTCCGGTAATTTCCCTAGGCTGTTTGCTAGTCTCTCTCTCCGATATTTTCCCAGTTCTTCCCGTTTCTTCCCTCCTAAGTTTCCTATCCGTCCTAGGTTTCCTATCCGAGTCAGGTTTCCTATCCGAGTCACGGCACCATTATGTCGCTCCCCCTCTTCGCGGAGGAACAACACAGGACCCTGCGCTGTTCTTTCGTCTGCTCGGCCCTCCCCGGGTTTGCTGCTGGTTCTTCCCGGGTTGGCTACTATCCCTTCCACCTCCGTGGAAGGGCAGTTCCCCCTGGCCACATTCCCCACTTCCGCAGGGGAGCGGCACACCGCCGGCCGGCTTTCTCGGGGGCTGCACGGGTGTTCCTTCAGCTAGATGTTCCCCTTAGATGTTCCTGGTGCATGCCATCTCTCTCCTCCTTTATAGTCCTCCTCTGCCAATCCCAACTCGGCTGCCCACACGCCGAGTACGCTGCTCTCCTCCAATCAGGAGCAGGTCCTACAGTTTATTGGTTGAACTGGAGGCAGCTGTGCAGAAGCTGTTTACTTCTCTCCCAGCGCCATATTGTGGGAGAGCAGATGCATAGAATAAGTCTTAATTCCAGTAACTCAGTCTAGTCCGGTTTGCTCCCCACAAAGTACTAGTTCCTTTAAACAAAAAAAAAGGGGTGTTTCTATGCCTGGTAAAAACTGCATCCACGATAATGGGACAGAATGACTTTTTAAAAATGTCATCAAAGTTGCATTTCGACTGGCATACATTTGATATCACAGAAGAACAGTCAAACCCAATATAGACCCACATGGACATTTTATGCAGAACTTTTAAAGACTCCCTTTCTGAAAGCGCTGCTATGTCCTGTAAAATGGTTTGTGGAATGAAAATACACGAATCAATAAATTATGAATCCTACAGTGTAGACATTGCTCCTTAAAACTGTTCAGTGCATCACCTGTACGGTCCCACATGACGGCTTTGAAAAAGTGAGCAAACTTAAAGAAAAACAGTAACTCCAAGCTCCACAGTACTTTTAGGGCTCCACCTAATTAAGCAGTGGAACTCTGTGTTCATGCATAAGAGTAAGACAAAAACAAGCAGGGAAAAGTCTGCTCTCTCAGACTGGGTTTTGCAGAAGTTACTACATGGGTGACACCTGCAGCACTTTCTACTCCTGGCTTCACCTTTCTTGCTCCGTGTCTGACCTACAAATCATGCGGTGAAGACACCCTTTCACTGCTCCTGCTGCTACCAGTTTGCTGGACTCCCTTCCTCATACCCCATCAGCTGCTGTGGTCACCCAACATAACCATCAAATAATAGTTTTATTCAAGGAACTGTATCTTTAATTCAATCTCTGTATCTGTTCTAACATTTCATTCTGTAAATCTTCACTAATACTTCCCACACGTATTTCAATAGTGATTCCAATGCGTTACTGTATTCTGTGTATGATTTCAACCACTTTTGGTTTCAATAGGAAGAAGTCTTCCAGAATATATCGCTTTTACTTCTTTCAGAATGAGGGGGCTTCCAAGTCTGTGGAGGAATGGAATTAAATGATGCAAAGTTCCCATGATCTTTGTGAAGCCCTGTTGGGTGAAAGAACAAATCAAAACAAGAAAAACACAAGAATTTCATTAGCATCACACTATTTAAAACTGTGTAAAAGTTTGCTTTCATGTTTTGAATATTTAGCTTCCTTTTTTTCTGTTAGGAAAAATTTTAACAAGCATATAAAAATTGTATGTATTTATGGAGTGCTGTGTGGTGTTTCAGTCCATGTATGAATTGTCTAATGTCAAATCAGGATAAATATACTTACCTCTTCAAATATTTAACATATCTTTATGGCACAAGAAGGCTTAGCTCTTCAAAGCCCTGCTATTAATTGTGGTTTCTCACAATCATCTGATAAAGCCTCAAGGAACTTTGTCCCTCAGAGAGACTTACCATAAGTAACAGTGGCTGTGAGTCTGTAGTTCATGTAATTAGTTAGCCTTTTAAGTTGAAAATGTCAGTTCCTCCTTTCACATAGTAAAGTGACATATGAGTAGCACACACATGGATTATGAGTTCCAATATGCCCGGCCATATCCTATTCTGGTTCCTAAGCTAGACTGGTGTGATCAATATTATTTGAACTTCTATAGCTCCTTTGCAGGAAACACTAGCTGGAAAACACTTGTTTGGGGAAGATTCTCTCTGTCGGGCCCAGTGAACACACTTCATTCAGCTATCCAAATGCAAACCTATTCCTTGTCAGAAGAGTTGGAAGGAGAACACATTTGCCCTGATGGAGGTACGATTGCCACCTCCACTTTGGGGTAGGAACTGTAGTCCCTGCTCAGCTCTGCCGAGGGAATACAGTCTCAAAAATGGAGTCGCTGTCTTCGTGAATGGGCACACAGAGTCATGCTTAATTTCATTCAATGTTTTCAGAATTTTAAAAATCTTTTAAGATTTATTTTATTTGAAAGGCAGAGTTGAGGGGAGGGAGACAGACAGAAATCTTCCATCCACTGATTTACTCCCCCAATGGCAGCAATGACTGGAGCTGGGCTGATCCAAAGCCAGGAGCCAGAGCTTCTTCCAGGTCTCCCATGTGGGTGCAGAGACCCAAGCTCTTGGACCATCTTCTGCTGCTTTCCCAGATACATTAGCAGGAAGCTGGATCTGAAGTGGAGCAGCCAGGGTTTATGTCAGCACCCATAGTGGCTTTACTCGCTGTGCCACAATGCCAGACCCTTAAATCCTATTATGTCTTGTGCTATCTCAGTAACTTAGTTCAGAGAATATAAGTCTACAAAACAGCTTGGACATTGTCATTGCAGGATGGACAACGGAATTGACAGGTGGGCTCTCCTTTATCTGTTCTGTGAACCCAGAGAGAAGCCAGTCCCAAAGTTCAGAGATTGCTTCTCCTACTGTGATGTGCATTGAAATGCCCTGGTCCAGATTCAGTAGGTCCAAGAGGGAGATCCCAAGAGTTTGCATTTCCAAAGAGCTTCTAGTTAATGCGGATGCACCCAGTATATAACCACACTCAGTGCTGGCAACCAATTATACCAGGGACTTGTCATCCGTGATGAAGACTTATGCAAATAAAGTTTTATTGACCCACAGCCAGCCTAGTCATGTGCATATTATTCAGTGTTCACCTGTGCTACAGTGGTAGAGTTAAGGAGTTCCAACAGAGACCTCATAACCTGCAAAATTCAGATATATTTATTTTCTGATCCTTCACACGAAAGGTTTCTTGATCCCTTGACTAAACAAGAAATGTGCACTTCATATAGAGACCCGCATGTGGGTAATCTTGCACCTAGAACATGTTAATTCTACAGACTCAGAAGTGCAGGAACTGATTTCATTGAGTAACATTATGGGCTAAATTAGAAGAGTATATTCTCTTACTAGTAGACTTGCTATTTCAGTAAAATCAGAAATTACAGACCACAGAATAGTAAAAGTAAATTACTTGAGAGAAAGAGTCGCCGTCCGCATTGAAATGGTACAGTTAAAATAGGGCCCTCCATCAACAGTTGCATTTGTGGCACGTTAAGGCCGCACAAAATAAGGTTGAAGATACGAGGCACTTGAGTTGAATTATATCAAATACACGAGGGCTGGATTTAATATCTTTCTCCAGCTAAATATGTCACAGTAGAATTTTAAAATGAAACTAAGCTGCAAAATGAAATTCAGCTCATAGCAGTAGTCTGCCATGTGTTGTCACAGGTCTTCAGATTTCATTTTCATGCTACATGAACTGAAAGACCTACTTAACTAGTGAAATTAGTTGGCAGGAGGTGTTGTCACAAAAATTACTACATGTGAAACATACCAATGCACTTGAAAACATGAACACCTTTCATCATTGCGTTTTCTTGAAACTATAGAATATGTTAGACTGTGTATGAGCGTACTTCAAGAAGATTGTGGAAACTGAATTCCAAGATAAGTTTATCCTGACGCAAAAGAGTTTTTAAATCCATGAATGATTTTTTTTCATACCCTGCATTTCCATGAACTTTCTGAAGCTCTGTTCAAAGCCATTGCAAAAAAGAAAACCTAGAAGGCAGTATGTCCAGAAAGAATCAAGTGATTAGCTTTAATTGCCAATTAATTCAACGTTATATTTAATGTCAATTTAATGCCTACGCCATAGTTTGAATTTTCAAGAGTAATAAGAGGAAAATTGCACTGTGCGTGTTGTGTCAGTGTGTTCTCGTTCCTACTTCAAGGTGAGATGTTGACAAAGCTGCAGGGCTGTGGTTCAGATGTTACCATTCTCATACACGATGAAATCAAAGTTTAGAGAATTACTCTTAGGAGACAATGATCCTCTACCAAAAATGATTGTTAAATCTTTCAGCTAAATACTTAATTTTAATCACACCCCCCCACACACACACATTAACTGTACACATCAAAGGCAGGTTCCAACAGAAACTAGGAAGACCTACTCAGAGTTTTATTTCTTTAATTCACCTTATGCACCAATCTTGATGCAATTCTGTGTTGTACACACACAAGAGGAAACCCTCGACTGCAGCGCCTGCATCTTCTGCAGTGATTAAAACTTAAGAAGCGTGAGATTGACCTTTGTTTGATTTGCCCTCCAAACTAGTGACCCCTCCAATAGGGGGACGATTGACCAGAAGCTGGGGGAGGGGAGTGGGACGTGAGTGGCTTCCTGCAGAAACGCAGGAGGGAAGCTGTCCCGGGCCCGCTGTCCCCAGAGGGCCCCAGAGGGCCCCGCCTGCCCGGGCTCGTCCTCGCTCATGTGTTCCCGGCTCTGAAGCCACAAACAGCACCCTTTGACCCTGTGGGAAAATTCTGTTTAAGTCTTTTAAAGATTTTTTTTAATTCAAACTCAGAGAGAGAGAGAGAGAGGGGAGTCATTTTGTTTCTCTGTATGTTTTATTTCACAGTTATTGTTCTAGAATTTAGGCTACCAAGGCTCTGTATCTGTGAACCACATAGGTGACTGCCCACCGACAATGTTCAGATTTTAGAATCAGGCAGGGTGGGCCAGGCAGCTGGGGGCAGTGCAGCCTCGCACTCCTGTGCCTGTTGGCCTGGGGCTGTGGCTCGGCACCTGGTCAGGGGCCCCAGAACACCCTGGAGACTTATGGGAAAGTGAATAAGCTGTCAGAAACCAGGGAGCACCGACTGTTATGTTCTCTTTTTAAACTGACCTTTGTGAGCTCAAACCCTTTGTCTGTAAAATGGGCCGACTACCCCTCGCCCTCACCTGCCCAGGGCATTGCTGTGAGGCCCTGCTGAGGTGGCCTGTGTGCCCGTTCTGCGGTACTGCCACTTATTGCTGGATTCCAGTTTCCCAAGAGACAAGCTAGTGCCGTTTTCCACTTTTCTAAGTTGTTGATCACCGGAGCCTCATGGATTTTAGGTCTCGTCAGAGTTCTTACTATTGGGTCTTGTCTCTGACTCATGGAATGTGTGTCTGCAGCTGGGTTCTTGGAATCTTGGATCATGGAGGGCCTTGCTGCACACCATGGGGCCCCTCCCACTGTGGGGAGCACCTGCGGTGTGTGGGCAGGTGGTGCACCTATGCCAGCAGGTCCTGATGCTTGTGGTTCACACATATTTCCCCCTGCTTGCATCACCTCTTCACAGAAACAAGAACAAACCAAGCAAAAAGGAGGTGGGACAGGAGACTTCCTGCTCCTCTGAAGACAGCACCAGTGTCTCTGGCTGGGGTTCCTTCCCCACATCCGTGTCTGCGTCCAGCAGCTGCCCAAGGCCCAAGCGTCCCACACAGGGAGCATGCAGGCTGCCAGCTGTGCCCCAGGGAAACCCCTTCAGCTTCTGAACCAGCTTGCGTGGGGCTCCGGGAAACTGCAGAGAGCAGGCATCGGTGAGGCCTTCTACTCTGCATGTCCAGCGAGCATGGTCCAAGGTCTCACACACATGAAAACATTTCATTAAATGTGAAAACAGAAATTGGAAAGGACAGCCCACATAACTGC
Source organism: Oryctolagus cuniculus (assembly GCF_964237555.1). Taxonomy (NCBI): domain Eukaryota; kingdom Metazoa; phylum Chordata; class Mammalia; order Lagomorpha; family Leporidae; genus Oryctolagus; species Oryctolagus cuniculus. The sequence continues at coordinate 6,897,191 of NC_091436.1, forward strand.
TTTTCTCTGAGTTCTTTCTTTGAGTACTTCTCAAAGCACCCTTTGAAGTAGCTAATCAGGTGTGAAATGGACAAGGATCTCCTAGGTTCTTTGCACCCTGGACATCCTGAATCTAACGGGTTTTTCTGGGTGCCTCCTCAGGACAATACCACAGCCCTTTCCGGTTGCCATGAAAGCAGGTAACGGCTTCCTTTTCCATTTTCCATGCTTTCCAGCAGAGGAGGGAGGAAGCATACAGGAAGTGCTTTCTTGTTGTGCAGTGCCAGGCTCCTTTGTGTGTGGAGACCGAGCCCCATAGCAGCCCAGCCTGGTACCCCGACCCTGGGAGCCAGTGCCCACCCAGGCAGCGTGGCTGTGCAGGGCGCACTCCCTCTCTGGCGTGTGTATTAGGATAATGCTCTGGCACCCCTCCCCCACTTGCGAGAAGAACTCAATAGTGGTTTCAGGTGGGGAAAATAGATTCAGAATAGCCCATTTCTGGCTGTTTAAATTATCCTCGTGCTCACTGAATTTTCTGAAATGAACACAAATGTATGTGGATTACGGGGCGACTGCACTGTAAGGAATATTATCACATCTCTCCGTGTTAGGAGCCTTACATTCATGCTCTCCGTGTGCGTGTTTAAAAATATGATTACGGAAGAACAGCAAGAAATGGAAATGTTCATAATACAGCTTAGCACGTGTTAGCTAACAAAGGAGACTCACGCACCGTGCACATGTGCCATGTGGCATATGGAATTTCCCCCGTGAATGATTTTTGCTTTGAAAGTGTAAAATATTGAAATTCATCGTTGATTAGCATTTTAATAGGATATTTTAGAAGCAGAAGTATCTACATATAACATGCCCATGAATGTGTTCTTCTAAAATTAAACATGAAAAGAACACAAATGTGATGCCATGGACTCGCTCGCTACAGTTTTTATTGCACATGGTATCAGATTCCAAGCTTCTCTCTTGAGAGACTCTGTATTTTGACACAGTTTCCCTTATCCTGTGCATTTCCATCCACTTCTTATGTGCTCGGGCCTCAAATGTGGAAAACAAGAGAAAATGGCATGCTGTTGCTAAGTGGATACCCTGCAGGTCTGAAACAAAAAGGAAAAGCTTTAAACTGCCCTGTAATTATGTAAAATGGTGTGATTGTACGTTGATTATCTAAAATAAAAATTAGAATGTTAGAAATGAAAAAGACTCTATAATGATAGTTTTCAAAGACTATTTTCAGAGTATCGAGTTTTCAACTTTAAAAAAGGTACATTTTTCTTTTTCATAAGCCCTTTCACATTACAGGTACCCTAAAAAGCACCAGACCCTCAAGTTCACGGGTATGACATGGCTGCTTTTAGTGCACTTTGTTGTCACCCATGTGTCTTCCTGGCCTCCACATTCTTAGTGCTGCAACCTGTAGCTGACTGCCATGCAATGAGAACACCTGTGGGTCTGTCACAAGCTGGCTCGGTTAGTTAGCAGCAGTTCCTGAACTTGGCTTAGTAGTGAATCACGGCGGGGGCTATGGCAAAGTGTAGACTCCATAGGCAAAGTACAGTGGTCTGCATTTAATAAAAGTTCTGGAGTGGAGAATGGGCGTCTATTGTGTAAATACATGCCCAGACCAAAATAAAGAGTGTATCAAGTGTTGGTGAGGATATGGAGCCACCAGAGCTCTCCCACAGGACTGGTGGAATTAAAATTTATACAACAAATATGTGCTTTATCTACCAAAGCTCCTACCTATATACCCAGTAGAAGGGCATCCATATTGTCACCAAAACGTCCGCAAGAATATTCACAGGAACACTTCTCAGAATAGCCAAAGGATAGAAACCTCCTACATGTGTTCATCAGCAGTAGGATGAATGGCTAGGGTGTTAAGATTCCTTGAGGATTCTACACTACAGGCTGGCTTTGTAGATGTGTGACCTCTGAGCTGCATAGGGACCCGCGGTAAAAGGACTCTCACCTCATTTCCTAACTAAGTGTGTTATAGGGAGGATGAAGGCAGTCTCTTTCTACGCAGACAGGGACAGTGAGCAGCAAAGCAAAATCTTTTTAAGTGAGGAACCTCCCGCTGCAGCAAGGGAGGAATGCCGGGAGCCATTGCCAGCGTGGGGTCTTTTATGCACTATTCAGAGTAGGAGCAGAATAACAGCTAACAATCGGAGGGCGGGAACAAAACCCACCAGAGGGAGGAATTGTAGTCCTGTCTAGCCTGCTCACCATAAAACAGCCACAACCAAAAACCATCAGAAAGGTGGGTTGGTAATTTTGCCTTGCTCTTCTTACCATAAAACTGCAATCTCAGCAGGGTGGGATGGATAATGTTGTCATGCTAAAGCTAGCTTCTGGGGAGGAGGAAGCATTTTGTCCACTGTTAAAGGGACTCTGGCCGGCGCCGCGGCTCACTAGGCTAATCCTCCGCCTTGCGGCGCCGGCACCCCAGGTTCTAGTCCCTGTCGGGGCACTGGATTCTGTCCCGGTTGCCCCTTTTCCAGGCCAGCCCTCTGCTGTGGCCCAGGAGTGCAGTGGAGGATGGCCCAAGTGCTTGAGCCCTGCACCCCATGGGAGACCAGGAGAAGCACCTGGCTCCTGGCTTCGGATTGGCGCAGCGCCGGCCATAGTGGCCATTGGAGGGTGAACCAATGGAAGGAAGACCTTTCTCTCTGTCTCTCTCTCTCTCACTGTCCACTTTGCCTTTCAAAAATTTAAAAAAATAAAAATAAATAAAAATAAAGGGACCCTGCCCCTCTTCTCATTCCAGCAACAGCAGACTTGCCCTAACTGCCTGTTTGCCTCTCTAACTCACACTGCAGACTACACCTCACAGGGTGTGCCATCGGTTGGGCTCAGCCATCTGACTTCTCTCTGATGAGCCTAGCTACCAATGCTCTCATTAGGAGCCCTTCCTACCTCTGTGGGAGATCCCCTCACAGGGCTGTCTGCACAGGAAATGTGATGAGCCCTAGCAGGCCTGCCCACCCTGCACGCTGTTCCTAGAAATCTGCAAGTCTTCAAATGCTCACTCACTTTCCGTTGAAGATCTTAGTAAAATGCAAGCATTTTTTCTTCATCGCTCTTAATTTTCAGTCTTACTTAAAATATCCCGTCCTATAGCACACTGAATGGTGAGACTCTGAGAGGAGTTCCCCAGATGGGATCCCCGGGGTCATGGGGCCAGTGGTTAAAAGCCAGGACAGTTTGAAACATGAACCACATGGCAGGAAGACGAAGCTGTCCTCACTGAGGAGGGCCCAGACAGGAGAAGAGGGCGGCTGTGGTCCAGAGCAAGGGACGCTGGTTGGATTCGGGAGGTTTCCATTTCTCCCTCGGTATACACTGTATCACTGTGCACACTCGAGTCAGAAACCAAGGTCCCAGAGACTAACAGTCTTGCGAAAGAGCCCTCATGCAAGCGGGAAGGTCGGCCATGCGCCCGGGATCCGGGTGTCGGACTGTCCTCATGCTTTGCATCAGTGAGCACGCCCTACTGTAAATGTGGCCTGGTGCTTCAGAACGAATCCTGTAGGTCTCACACTAGGCTTTGCAAGTGGGCAATGAAAAATGTAAGTGCTGCTGGGAAAAGAAAGGCAATGAACACATTTCAGAGCACTGAGCTTTCATAAACCCGAAATCCTGCATTGCATGTGAGATTTCAGTGGTTTTCAAATGATGTTTTTGAAAAAGGAGGCAGGGATCTTTATCAGTGTATGGTGTGATCAGTTATACCATGAAGCTTAAAATATTCCACAAAAATTGGCTTTCTGAAAAATACAGCTTTGTTGACAATAGAGAAAATTAAAGAAAAATATTTTCAAAATTCTCAACATGTTCAAAATGATAGAACCCTGGCCCAGATTTGTGTTAGGTATGACATAGTTTTTGAGTGAGAAAAGTAAAAACAAGTGAAAGTCAATGGTATCTTTCAACACAAACTACCCCTCCTCCAACCCACAGGAAGTCAACAGTCTCAAAATCCAGAATGATGCTGGATATTAAGCAACATATGTTAAGTACCAGGAAAAAACAGTATGATGATCAATATGATTGAACAGAAAGCACAACTGTTAGACTGCTGTAATTAGTTTAACAGCCTTTAATGCAGGGAAAGCAATTGCTGTCAGATAAATGGACTTCAGTCCATCCTGTGATTCCCTTCTCCAGTGGTCTCTTAGTAACTGGGGATAGAAGCTCCCGTCATTCCGCGTGGACTATCCTGGGTACAGTCTCAGGGGTAGGGGTTGCAGGACAGGAGCCTGGGATTTCCTTGTCCTCTTCCAGTCATTGTGGAAGGAAGCACAGGCAGGTTTCCTGACAGCAGTTAGGGGAATGGAGATAACCACACCCACGTGTTGGGACTCTAGGGCCCCAAGTGACATAACAGAGTTCCTCACGCATGGAACAACCCACGACAGAGCCTAAACAGTTCTCCCCATCCAACTGCTTTGAGGAGAAGTCTAGGATAGTGCTTATTACTTTAGCATCAAGCAGATCTCCTAGCTCATCGTAGGTAGTCAGCCAGCTGGTAATTGTGGATGAGAACATGTCTATAAAGGAAAGCATCACACATATATCACTCACTTATATAGTCAGAAGACCTCCATGGCAATCCAGAACCTTGGAGTAAAGTGAACGGCTGCAAAAAAGCTAAAGGTGGGCAAAGGGGAGCTACACCAGGACTTCAAAAATTTCATCGAAATAGATAAATTTTGGTGTAAAACAGTTTTGAAATTCATGCATATGAATATAGCAAAGTTTCCAAGAGAAATGGGGGCCTTTTATGACAGATGCCATTTTTCTTATTGCAGTGGCATTCCATCTATATTTTTAAAAATATTATTATTTGAAAGACAGAGTGTCAGAGGGAGAGACAGAGATAGGGAGGGAAAATCTTCTGTCTGCTGGTTCACTCCATCCAAAATGACCAGGACTGACCCAAGCTAAAGCCAGGAGCTGTAAACTCCATCTGGATCTCCTGTGTAGGTGGCAGGAGCCCAAGCAGGAAGCTGGATTGGAAGGGGAACAGCCAGAACTTGACCTGGCACTGTGATATGGGTGCCAGCGTTACAAGTGGTGGCCTAACCTGCTGTGCCACACTTCCAGCCCCTGGTTTTCCATCTGCAATCAACACCTCTGCTGAAAGTTTAGGAGTTTTTAAAAAAATTATTGTTAGTTTGGAATACAACAGATTTTTTTTCTGTAAAAGGAATTTTCGTTTTTTCCTCAGACTATTCCTGTGACTCGTATCTGAAATGAGGTGGGTAGTAATTAAATCTCCCTTTCTGTCCCTTAGGATTTCTGAAATGCAGTTAACATCGAACTTGTGAATGGGTGATTTTCCGCACCTCTTATTCATGACTGTGAATGTTTCCTGCTGGCATAGTTTCCAAGCAGCCCACCATATAATTTATGCACCATGATACCTCATTCAGGGTTAAATTAGGTATCTGAAGATAGGAATAGATTTTCCAGAAAGGACCCACTGTGGCCAGTCTGGTAGACCCTCCTGGTGCTTTGAAGGCAGAGATAAACACCAGCTGTAGCTGGTGTTTGAGATGGGGGTTGGCACAGAATTTATGGAGAGACGGCTTTTATTTTGTTCTGGATCTTTCCAAAGCTCACTGCTCTCCCACGGCAGCCTTGTTTCTTGCCCACTTCCTCCCTGATAACCAGTAACGCATTAGCTCACGTGCAGTGTTTTGTTTTTTTTGTTTTGTTTTTGAAATAGCGATCACTGTATTTTTTTTTATAGCCGTTGGTTGACAATTAGACCAAAAATTGTGATAGCTTCTTGTTAAGCCTCCAGAAAGTTACTCTGAGTTGCTAAGAGGGATGCAAAATGAAGGCAGGGTGCCACCCCTCTGAGGATTTGCTGGTCTAATGGGGGCGGCCCGAGCCCCAGGAAGAGGAGCAAAGGGCCCAGGGCAGATGTGCTGTCCCTCTCTTACTCTGCCTGGTCCCGAATGCAGGAGGGAGGGACGAGGGTGAAGTGGGGAAACTGAGGACACCTCCCGTAGCCAGCCATTGCCAAGTGAAATCGATTGCTTGACACTAGGGACCATGAATGACACAACCCACGCGCCCGGGGTCAGTGCACCCAGCTAAGCCACGCACAGGAGCAAAGTGCCAGGGTTTCCACGCCGACGCAGATGGGAGGAGCGGACGTGGACGCGAGATGTGGCTGCAGGAGGTGAACACGTGTTCTTGAGAAGACCGCGTATTTGCTCTGATGGATGGACTTGGAGAAATACGAAGGGAATTCCATCATGTCTGCCAGAGTGTGAAGTGCTGTCCAGTTTGACCATCAGAGTGGCTTTGGTAGCGATGGCTCGCAGCCTGCTCCAGGCAGCATCACCCACCTTCTGCACTGCTCACCTGTGTCCCCGGCCAGCTGATGTGCTCTGTCCCCTTCTCCTGCTGGGTGACGTCCTCCGAGCTTTCTCACTGCCAGCCATCATTGCACACTGGCCCCTCTGTGTCGTTATCCTCTCTCCGCCACGACAACACAAGCCAAAGCAGGCCACAGAGGCCCACTTCCTAGATGATGCCAACCTCTGTACTGGGAACAGGCCTGACAAAAGCCAGCGCTGAGCTCCCCTGCCGCACTGCACTGTGGCGGTGAAGAGATCGACGCGGTAAATTTACACAACAGCTAAGTCGGAGCATACTGAAAGTGCCCACCGAGGCTTAGCATGTGGAAGACAGCCACACGTGGACCCCGAGTCTCCCCGTGTGAGAGCACAGCTGGACAGCAGCGATGGTCGAGAGGTTTCCTCCCTGCGGGGACTTTCTTGATAGGCCAAACTGACACCAAGTAGTGTGTTTCTTTGCATTCCTCAATCCCTGCACCAAAAGCTCTGTAGGGGTTTTCTCTTCTCTATCAGAGATGGCTAGGGGCCATCCTGCTGCAAGCGAGATGGCTGTAAAAGAGTTATCATTCACAGCGGTTATTTCCACACAAAGGAATGATGCAGGTGCTTCGTAAGAAAGCCTGTGCCTCATTGCAAACTCTAGAGATGACCTGCACACTTTCAAGACGTGAGTCTCTTAATCAAAGTGAAGAAGTTCCTGATGGTAACACACGGCTTGTGATGCTTATGCCACTAGATTGTCCAGCAAAATATACAGTGACTCCCGCCCCATATGTTCACGTCCTGTTACAGGTCACACCAACGTTCCATTCGGAGTCTAATGGAAACTTTCTATTCTGTTTCCTAAAATCAAGATACGTTTGTTTCTTTCTTTCGTTCTCTTCTTTTCATGAGATGTCTCTTTTCTATTTGTTCCCTTTAATAATTACTAAAAGCAAGGTAGAATGCCCCTTCTCTGGCAGAACTCCTCCATCTAGCTGTGTTTTTTAAGATTCATTTTTATTTATTTAAAAGGTAGAGTGATAGAGGGAGATCTTCCATCCACTGTGGGGAGCGGCTCGGACTAGACTGTTACTGGAATTGAGACTTGTTCTATGCATCTGCTCTCCCACAATATGGCGCTGGGAGAGAAGTAAACAGCTTCCGCACAGCTGCCTCCAGTTCAACCAATTAACTGTGGGACTTGCTCCTGATTGGAGGAGAGCAGCGTGCTCGGCGTGTGGGCAGCCGAGTTGGGATTGGCGGAAGAGGACTATAAGGGAGGAGAGAGACGGCATGCACCGGGAACATCTATGGGGAACATCTAAGGGAACCCGTGCAGCCCCCGAGAGACCCGGCCGGCGGTGTGCCGCTCCCCTGCGGAAGTGGGGAATGTGGCCAGGGGGAACTGCCCTTCCACGGAGGTGGAAGGGATAGTAGCCAACCCGGGAAGAACCAGCAGCAAACCCGGGGAGGGCCGAGCAGACGAAAGAACAGCGCAGGGTCCTGTGTTGCTCCTCCACGAAGAGGGGGAGCGACATAATGGTGCCGTGACTCGGATAGGAAACCTAGCTTGGATAGGAAACCTAGGACGGATAAAAAACTTAGGAGGGAAGAAACGGGAAGAACTGGGAAAATATCGGAGAGAGAAACTAGCAAACAGCCTAGGGAAATTACCGGAGAGAGAGACTAGCAAACAGCCTAGGGAAAAGCCGGACGAAAAGGGTGCCGGAAGAAGCTATTGAAAGCCTAGGCATAGACTCGGATACGGACTACGGGGGGAAGCTGGGAGAAATCTCTAAGGTCGAAAGCGAAAGTGAAAGCTAGAACAAACAGATTCGGACGCGGACTGTGGGGAGAGGCCAGGAGAAATGAGGGAGGAATATCGTTGGAGGAAAGCTTGGGGAAACATACCGGGTAGAGAAAACTGTTAGGGAAATTGAAGCCGCGGGGGGCAGGCCAAGGCGGAAACGAAAGCCACTTTGGGGTTCTCAGGTTAGCCCGGGAATAGGGGGCGAAAAGTTGAAACCAGAAGCTGAGACGTAAGCCAGATTGGGATCCGTCTGATTAGCCCGGGGAGCAAAGGACAGGAAGCCAAATCGTGGGGCGGAGACGTACGCTGGGTTGAATTCGCCAGGCTAGCCCGGGGAACTTGGATTGAATGCTAGTGGTGGAGACGCAAGCTACGCTGTGTTACTCGCGGAAGCCACCGCGTGCAGAGAGAGCACGGGGCGTGAGTAGATAGGGAACGGGGCTGGCGTAGGCCGTGGTTCAGACGCGAAAGGGTTAAGCGTGGAGACCGCGGAGCGCGCGAAGCCGAGCCACGCAAAGCCGGGAAGCTGCGCAGATGAGAGAGGCGCGCGGGCTGAAGCGGCGCAGAGCCGGGAACCCGCCGGCGGGGCGAGGTGCCGGGAAGCTGCGGGGATAAGAGAAACAGAAGTTTAGAAGTAAGATGAGAAAAATAGGAATGCTGGAAGATAGAAATAAAATGGGAGAAATAGGAATGCCCGGAGATAGAGAAATAGAGAAATAAAAAGGCCTCCCTACAACACTGCAATGTGAGAGCTTGGATTCGGTCTGCCTAATCAAGTGAGGCGATGAGCACCTGCGGGCAGCTAGCAGCTTATGCGCCGCAGGTCACCGAAGACAGGCACGAATTAACATCAGTAAGGCTTCCCCACAATACAACAATATTAAGCTTGGATTCGGTCTGCCTGATTTAAGGCGGTAAGCGCCAGCAAAGCTCGACCAGAGTATGAGCTGCAGGTCACCGAAGATAGGCACGAACCAACACTAATAAGTCTCCCCCACAATAAGGCAATGAGAAGGCTTGGATTCGGTTTGCCTGATAGGTTTTGTAAGCCCCTGCAGGCTCGACCAGAGCATGCGCTGCAGGGCACCGAACACAGGCACGCATCAGCGCCTAAAAACCTCCTCACAACATGGCGAAGAGAGGACCCGGATTCGGTTTTCCTGATTGATAGGACTTGTAAGAGCCTGTGGCAACTCTAGCAAGTAGAGCAGAGTGTGTGCCGCGGGACACCGAGGACAGGCGCGTATCAACGCCAAAAATAAAAAGAAAGGGGGATCTGTGGGGAGCGATCCGGACTAGACTGTTACTGGAATTAAGACTTATTCTATGCATCTGCTCTCCCACAATATGGCGCTGGGAGAGAAGTAAACAGCTTCCGCACAGCTGCCTCCAGTTCAGCTAATTAACTGTAGGACTTGCTCCTGATTGGAGAGCAGCGTACTCGGCGTATGGGCAGCCGAGTTGGGATTGGCGGAGGAGGACTATAAAGGAGGAGAGAGACGGCATGCACAAGGAACATCTATGGGGAACATCTAGCTGAAGGAACACCCGTGCAGCCCCTGAGAGAACCGGCCGGCGGTGTGCCGCTCCCCTGCGGAAGTGGGGAATGTGGCCAGGGGGAACTGCCCTTCCACGGAGGTGGAAGGGATAGTAGCCAACCCGGGAAGGACCAGCAGCAAACCCGGGGAGGGCCGAGCAGATGAAAGAACAGCACAGGGTCCTGTGTTGCTCCTCCACGAAGAGGGGGAGCGACAATCCACGGGTTTTCTCTCCAAATGGCTGCAACGGCCAGGGCTGGGTCAAGCCAGGGACAGGAGCACAAAGCTCCATCTGCATGACCCACATGAGTGGCAGGGACCCAATGGCTGGGGCATCTGCTGCTGCTTTCCCAGGGAGCCAGATCAGAAGCTGAGCAGCCGGGACGTGAGCTGGCATCCTGATACAGATGCTGGCGTCACAAGTGGTGACTTAGCCTGCTGCACTGCGATGCCAGCCCCTTCATCTAAGCTTTGATTTTATCTAACTTGAGTTTTTTTTCAACAGAAGTCTGTGCTGCTTTCCCTAGAACAACTTGGCATTTTGGGGTGGACAAAGGGGCATTCCTTCCCCTCCGCTGCCACACTCCCTGTTGCCTAGGCCCGGGATGAAACCATATGCTGTGGAGTATGAGTGGGCGCTGGGCAGAACTGGACCTGAAGTCCAGCCCTGCTCAGGTCCTCCCCAGCTCTGAGAACCCTGCCTGCCCTTTGTTTCCTCGGGAAAGATGGAAAACACACCCTCTGTGGCCTGGGCATGGAGTAGGAATGGGCCTCTGTAGTGCTGCTCCATGATTCAAAGTCACAGGTGGCAAGACCTCAGCGCAGCCCTCTCCTGTCACCTCTATGGCTGTCCACAGCTTCTAGAGTCCAGGCACGGTGGGAAGACACAAATGGTCAGAGTGGGGGTTATACTTGGGCAAGACCCAGGGCATTTTTGTGGGCCACTGAGCGTCTTTGGTGGCTTTTCCAGGTGAAATGTTGCACTCCCTCTCTGGCAGTGTAGCTGGCATGCGGCGTGTCTGTCTACCTTTCCCTCTCTCTTCCTCCCTTTCTCTCTTTGTCTCTCCTCCTCCTTCTCCTCCTTCTTTTCCCTCCCAGCCCCTCCCTCCCTCTCCATCATTCTCTTCCTTCTGCATCTTCTGACACTGGCTTTCCCAAAGGAGGGACTTCCCTAGGTCTAAGTCTCTTCACTAATCTTGCCCTTTCTCATTTAGGCAAATGAGCATCCCCTGATTCCAGCCCAGCTCTGCAGAGTTCTCTTCTTACCTCTGATCATCTTTCATAATGAGATCTAGCACCCACGTTTGCTGTAAGCCCAAAGGAGGAAATCCATAAAAACATGCAGCACCATCCCTGGCACATAATAGCCCATCAATAATTAATCACTGTTAATTAATAATTGACAATGTCTTTCTTACTGCCTAGCCTTCACAGGCCAGCAGGATTTCCAAATCCTCCACTGATATCTTTTCTCTGTAATTAATATGAAATATTGATAGGCCTCTGATCATGAAACATTAAAGACATTCTTTTTTTGGTTAAGAAGTAAATAAATCTTGCTGAACTTACATGGGCAATTCTGACTCATGCCAACAAAGGGAAACAGCAGCATAAATAATTCTAAAGACAACATGAGATAATGATTTGAAGTGCGTTTGTTTGGGGAATGTACAGCAGACATGCCTCACTTTGCTTTGTGGTCTCTTATGGAATTAGTCCACGTGCCTAGTTGCACATGAATTAAAGGACACGAGTGGCCATTGGGCTTAGTGGTTTTGATGTCTGCAGTCTGTATCAGAGTGCTAGGGGTTAACACTCTACTCCTGATTTCAGCTTCCTGCTCTGCAGACGCTGGAAAGCAGTGGGTGATGGCTCCAGTATCTGGGTCCCTGCCACCCACGGGAGAAACCTGAACTGAGTTCCTGGCTCCCAGCTCTGGCTCCACTGGTGGGGAGGGGAGGCATTTGGGAAGTGAACCAGCAAATGGAAGCATGTGTCTTCCTCTCTCTCCTCTCTCTCTCTTCCTCTCATTCTGTCTCTGCCTCTCAAGTACATTACAGAAAAAAAGACAGCCTTTCTTTGGTAAGCCATGGCCCGTGAACTCCGTATCCCTGGTTGGGCAATGCAGCCTGCACAGAGCTCGGGGGGCCTCCTTGTGTGGTCACCGTGTTCGCACCACTTGACTTCCCAGTTGAGTTGCAGGCTCCTGAGGAGAGGCCACTCTCTTAGCATTAGAAACATCCGTTTCTTCTGCCCAACCCCAGTACACAGCTTCTTGGTACCTTATTTTACTTCGCTTGGACATAACAAATGTTCAGGACCTGTTTGGTGATTGTGAAAAGGAAGGGACGAGATAGCAAGATAGGCCAGAATCTTCTGAAATGAGTTCTTCAGATGAATTATCTGTGCTTTGCAGACATGTTTCCCCCGTACAGCTGTCCTGGCACAGAGACTCTCTGGGGACATCCTCAGATTGTCCTGTTCATGAAACGTGCACATCTCCCTATGTGCCGGGACCACGGGCTGCCCTTGGAAGAAGACAATGAGTGCAGGTGGAAGGAAAATGAAAAGGAGCAGATGGCCAAGCAACCCCAGGACTCAGTGACTGAGAAAGCGGCAAGAAGAGGGGGAGGCAATGATGGCAGCAGGTGCACCTTGGGGTGGGGGGAACTCCAGAGGCAGAAACAGCAAGGTCTGCGATCAGGCAGGGTTATAGGGTCCTGCAGGTGGTCCATCTACTTTCAGGTACATTCGAGCTCAAGCAGAAGCAATGCTACCAAACAATGATGTTGAAGAATGCATCATATTCTTGGACTTCATGCACGTCACTGCGTGGAGCACAAGCTAATCTTTTAAGTATGTGCATGTGGACCACCCCTACATTTATTCTTTAATATTTTCTATTTCATAGCATGTTCTACTTTAGAAAACCATAAACAGTGTAGTTCAGTCCCAGTGAGCTCCACATGATTATTTATAGACTATTTATTATGCCATTTATAGGATATGTGAATGCCGGACAGTAAAATTCAAAAAAAAAAGTCACTGTAATTATATTACACTGTAAAATGCAGCGCATCGGCAATGAAAGGCCAAATCCACGGACGTCTGCTACCTGCTGCCAGCGCCTAATCCTGCCAAGTGCTTTGGATGGCAGCAAGAGGTAGCCTGTATGCATCCAAGTATTTTTTTTCTTCCTTGTAATTGGACTTTTCTGCTGCATAATTTATAGCCTACTTTGATTTTATATTTCTTCGCGTTTTCAAAATGTATGCTCCGTGATGAGATGCTGCAAATCATCAACAGGCTCAAAGGTTGGGGTTTTTCCACAAATGCCCTGTGCTCCACGGACAAATTAAGAGGCAAGTATTTTTTTTGTAGTTATAGCAATAACCTCCTATGTTGAGATCTTGCCTTTTGTGATTGTGTATGAAATAACTAAACTAAAACGGTGATAAACAAGGGATATGGGGATGTCATCATTTTAATGGGGAAAATTATCTTGCAGCGTTTGCAACCCATTCCCATCTTTTAACAAGTGCAAAGCTGGCATTGCGAGCCAGACAGCATCTACCTGCCTGGTACTGTACACAGATGTCATCAGCACCCCTTTAGCCTTTGATTCCCATCATCATCTTTTCATGCCTTAAAATAGTGAATCTACTTTTCCAGGACCTTGTTCTAGGCCAGAGGTGAGCAAACCACCACCTTCCAGCCAAATGTGGCCAGCCACCTGTTTTTGTTCAGCCTGCAAGCTAAGATTGTATCTTGCATTTTTCAAATGCTAGTTAAAAAAAGAACAGTATTTGTGATATGGGAAAAGTGTGTAACACCTAGTTTTCAGGACCTCTCAATCACGCTTAATCAGAATAGCATAGAGCAGAGTAGTGACAGTGGGCACTGCGGGACCCCATATTCTCAAGTATTTCCTGTCTGGTCCTTGGCTATCATTTTACAGGAAAAAAAAATGAAACTGCCACATTAAAAAAAGAGATATTTACAAGGGACTAAAATTCAGTTTGAAAGCTGGAGAATCATCCCACAACAAAGGCTGATGAACAAACACATGTATGCCGTGTCCAGATACTGAAATACCCGTGGCTCAGAGCCAGGCTGGAGATGCAGGCTGACTGTGGATGGGTCACCACCTGGCAGGGAGCTCTGGCCTGAGTGGGATTCTGCTCTTGATCTTTCCCTGTCACCCACCCTCCTTCCAGCCACAGCCAACCCTGGAGGGAAAAATAACTGAAGACTTTCCCAGGGCCAGAGCCACTTCCAGACATCTGGGCCCTACCCTGCCTGTGCCCAGTTGCAGCGTCAGAGTAGAACGTGCTCCCCTTAAATTACTGAAACTCTTCCCCTGGGCCTCCTGCCTCTCAGCCACCCCTTGACTTCCCCACCTGGGGAGGGGCTGCTCAGGGTTTCCTTTCCACGCTGATGACCAGGTCCCTGACACCTGCAGGATTTTCACACTCAGGTTTGAAAAGCCAGGTAGGTAGGGGTGTTGCTGCCCTCCTGTTTTGCTGGAGAGGATGACTCCAGAACCTAACACATGGCACAGGAAATAGAAGGCGCCCTTGTCAAACATGATGCTTCAGAGTTTTTTATTTGCATTAAATTATTTTCCTATCTGTCACTCCTGAGCAGATTGTTCATTAAAAGACTTAGATCCAACAGGTGCAGGATTCTTTTTTCCTATTTCTTAAAAAAGGAAGGAAGATGTCTGTGTCAAATTGGGTATTTTATTTATCTTGCGGAATAATCTCTTCTATTATTCTCTGTCTTAAAAATTGAATGTTCTTTTGGGATAAATTTGTTATAGAAAAGAACATCACAAAAATAGATGGAATCATTGCAAGCAAACAATTTCTCCACTCTCAAGCCTCTTTATTTTGATGGATGTTTTGCTTACCTTGAGACACTCTCCTGTTCAAGTAAGCCCTAAAGCAGTTTGATTCTTCTTGACCCTTACACTCGGGTCAAGATCAGTGCGTGCTGGATAGTAGTTTTACAAGCTTGAGAAGCCAGGATGATCGGACACGCGTTGCTGTTTCAGACCACGATTTCTGTGTGCTGGTGTACTCGTAGATCCTCAGTCAGTCCCTCTTTCAGAGGAGACCAGGAATGAGGAAACTGCTCTTACTCCTGGTGTTTCGGAGGTGTGTGATGGGGGGAGGGGTCCTCCGTGTCCCTGCGGCTGCGTGTTGCAGGACAGTGGAAGGGAGGCACTGCCCTGCTTTGATCCCAGTGCCAAAGCCCCCAGGCGCGTGCTGCCTGACCTCACAGCTGGGCCAGGTCCTCTCTCTCTCCTCTGGTCAAAGCTGACCAGGGTAGGTGGTTTGCAACTCAGTCTTCCCCTGGCCCTGGGCTGACTGGCAGTAGGAGAGCTCATGCGAACTTAACATTCCAGTCATCCGCTGCTCGTTCATTCTTGCGCACACTCAGTCATCCATTTCTGGGTGTGGCCTTCCACCAAGCAGAGGTGAATAAAGTTACAGAAGAAAGGGAGACTGGTTTCACCACCAGCCTTGCCCTCTCTGGCCCCCATTTAGAGTGTCACAGTGGCACGTTTCTAGAGTTTTCCACCCACAAAGGTCATTGTGAACTGTGCTATGACACGTGATGAACAAGCCCCCAACACACCCAGCTCAAAACCCTGGCTTTCAGGTACCTCCCACACAGTGCTCTCTGGGCCGTGTTCCCCTCCCAATCTGCACCCCAAGATGGGAGCAGGAGGACAAGAAGATTTGGGGCTCAGGGCTGCTGGAGCACCATTGCTGTGACGTGTAATAACCATCGTGAGTGAGATCTGAGGCCAAGAGGCTTCTGTGTTCGCTTGAAGAAAATGAAGAACTCGCTCACTGGAGTGGATTGATTAATGGTGGCCTCCAAAGTGACGGGAGTATGTCCGGTTCCCCCGAACCTGTGCATGAGACCTTGTTTGCAAAAGCGTTTTTGCGAATCTAATTGAGGGTCCTGAGATGAGGCCTTCCTCTTCAGTTGGCCGGTGGGCCCTAAACCTGAGGACGTGTGTCCATAGAGACGATGTGAAGGTGGAGGCAGAGCTGGTATACTGTGGCCACCATGCCAGCCATGCAGCGGCAGCCACCAGATGCCAGGAGAGGCCAGGAGCAGCTCCTGCCGCTGAGGGAGCAGAGCCCTGCTGGCTTCAGACCGCAGGCCGGCAGCGCAGTGTGGGGAGAAATCTCTGTGTCTTTACGCCAGCAAGCTGGCGATCTGTATCAGTCACCCAGCTCCAACATCAGCTCCGAGGGGAGAGTGAAAGATAGGTAACCTTTATATCACACCTAGAAGGGGGAAAGGGGCTGCAAACTATTTTGGAGAAAGAAACATTAGGATTTTTGAATTGTCTGCACGGGATATTAATTTGTTTCAACTGTTGTCGAAGCACACGTGAGTCATAGACTCTCCGATTGCCTACCTGGATTTCTCTTGCTAAACTGGGACACACACACCCAGGGAGGGCTCTGCCGGCTGGTGTGCTTCGCAGATGGTCTGTCACAAAGGAGACACTCAACAAATAGCTGGATCAATGAGTGAAGTTGCAGTGAAAGTCCTTCCCTTTATCACAGTGTCTGCTTTGCCCTTTCCTTCTATTCAATACTTTTTAAAAAAATTCACAATGAACATCTTAGAGAATATTTTAAAACTAGGCATTATTCACTAACATGAGAAGGCTTTAATTTGTGAATTTCATGGCCACATGATAATTGTAAAGCATCTGGAGGAAAAAGTCCATAAAACTAGATTGGGCCATGAACATGAGAGTAACCAGCATTTCAGCTAAATCCTTCACTCTCCTCTGGAAGAGTTAATCACTTTGTTTTTCCTCAAGTGATTACATCGTAGAATCGTAACTGCCATTATCGTTGCTTCATCGATAACTAGTAGCAGGACTGCTGTGTGTGACTGTATCGTAGTTAGGGACAGTTTACACACTAATGCTGCCAGACATTCTAGAACACTGAAACCACCCACATCAGTGTGACCACAGGAACCTCCGACTGAGGGGCAGGTCAGATGCAGGAGTGTTCTGGTAACTATCAGAGGTGTGGCGGTAACACACTTGGAAGACTCTTAGAAACACACCGCATACTTACAAGGAAACTCCCTTAGAGCGAATCCTTTTTTGGTAACTGACATGTGAGAAGAGACAGGTAGAAGTTAGCACGCGTGGCCCCTTGATGTCTGTGCCGCGTGATCCAGGCTCCGTGGCTTCTGCCTGAAGGCACAGTTGAGCTTCACGTTGAAAAGTAACAGCAGCTTTCTCTAGGCTAGCCAGAAAGTACAGCAGTGACCCGGGTAACTGACAGGCACAGCTAAGCAATTGCCTATCCCATACAGAGCTGGCTCAGTGCCAGCAGCCTTCATGCCAGGATTCCTCAGAGCAACACCGTGTCCCGCCTCCGGCATGGGGCGCGGGGATCAGAGTGCAGGGAGCGGTTTTCTCCACCATCAGAGAGAACATTGCCCCTGCGACAAGGCTGTTTGAGGCTCAGCAGTGCGCTCCAGGCCACTGGCGTTTCTGTATCCAACAAGCAGGGGTCCTTGGTTCATGCTGGCCTTCACTACCTTCTTGGTCAGCACATCCAAGTCCCTCCAAGCCAAGTTTTTGCACAAGGTGTCCATGAGCCCCTAAAGTCTGACAGTTTACACTTCTTGACAATAGCTTTCAAATCAGTACTGTCCAGTTTTCTCACAGTAAATATAGCTCCACTGTTAAAACGTTGAGAGGCATCCTATGTCCATTCTACAACCTACTAGCCAATGTGTAAACCACCAGAAATCCCAGTAACAGTTTTGGCTGTGCGTCTTGTGTGACTATCTGAACAGTTCACCCACCGAGATTCTTAGGAAGTCACTGAAGCAGAAGAAAGCTATGGCTACAATCTCTTAAGTGTGATCAATTCTCTAAAGGGATCAATCCAAGCTGGGCGTACAGCCTAGTGGGCACACCACATCAGAGTACCGAGGGTCAGTACCTGGTTCTGGCTTCCTGTTAACGCAGTCCCTGGGAAGCAGCAGGGATGACCCAAGTAATAGCAACCTTGCCTCTCCTGTGGGAGACCTGAACTGTGTTCCCTGCTCCCAGCTTTGGCCCATACTGTTGCAGGCATTTAGGGGGTGAATCATAGGATGAGTTTCCTTCTCCTTCTCCTTCTCCTTCTCCTTCTCCTTCTTCTCCTTCTCCTTCTCCTTCTCCTTCTCCTTCTCCTTCTCCTTCTCCTTCTCCTTCTCCTTCTCCTTCTCCTTCTCCTTCTCCTTCTCCTTCTCCCTCTCCCTCTCCCTCTCCCTCTCCCTCTCCCTCTCCCTCTCCCTCTCCCTCTCCCTCTCCCTCTCCCTCTCCCTCTCCCTCTCCCTCTCCCTCTCTCCCTCCCTCTCCCTCCCCCTCTCCCTTGAAAAAGGAGTCAGATACCTTTGCCAAATGTCTTTGTAATGACAAACCCTTTATTATTTTGTTGCATTATTAGTATTTTTCTTTCTATATTCTTTTTGGGAAACTTAAGTGTGATAAGAAATGGTAGAAAATGTGTCTTTAACACTAGTTCAGGTCCTCAGCCATTTGATACATGTTGCACACTGAATGCACCAGCTTGGTGTCTGGTGGATGCTACAGTGAAGTTTGCCTAACAGGTACCTAGTAGCCATTTGACACTTACCCAGGTATTAAGGTCATAAGTGGGCTACTTCTCCATAAAGCTGTGTCTTCACTTTTGTGGCTTCTCATCTTGGCAATAGACTCTAGTTCACTTGAAGTGACACTTGCTTTACTGGTTTTTTTTTTAAACTTTTATTTAGTAAATATAAATTTCCAAAGTACAGTTTATGGATTACAATGGCTTCCCTCCCTTAACTTCTCTCACACCCGCAACCCTCCCATCTCCCACTCTCTCTTCCATTCCATTCACATCAAGATTCATTTTCAATGATCTTTATATATAGAAGATCAATTTAGTATATATTAAGTAAAGATTTCATCAGTTTGCACCCACACAGAAACACAAAGTGTAAAATACTGTTTCAGTACTAGTTATAGCATTAATTCACATTGAACAACACGTTAAGGACAGAGATCCTACATGAGGAGTAAGTGCACAGTGACTCCTGTTGTTGACTTAACAAATTGACACTTTTGTTTATGGCCTCAGTAATCACCCTAGGCTCTTGTCATGAGCTGCCAAGGCTATGGAAGCCTTTTGAGGTCGCTGACTTTGATCTTATTCAGACAAGGTCATAGTCAAAGTGGAAGTTCTCCCCTCCCTTCAGAGAATGGTACCTCCTCCTTTGATGGCCCCGTTCTTTCTACTGGGATCTCACTCACAGAGATCTTTCATTTAGGTTGTTTGTTTGTTGTTGTTGTTGTTTTGCCAGAGTGTCTTGGCTTTCCATGCCTAAAATACTCTCATGGGCTCTTCAGCCATATCTGAATGCCTTAAGGGCTGATTCTGAGGCCAGAGTGCTGTTTAGGACATCTGCCATTCTATGAGTCTGCTGTGTATCCCACTTCCCATGATGGAACGTTCTCTCCCTTTTTTATTCTATCAGTTAGTATTAGCAGACACTACTCTTGTTTGTGTGATCCCTTTGACTCTTAGACCTATCAGTGTGATCAATTGTGAACTGAAATTGATCACTTGGACTAGTGAGATGGCATTGGTACATGCAAACTTGATGAGATTGTATTGGAATCCCTTGGGTTTTTTTTAGATTTATATATTTTATTTGAAAGTCACAGTTACACAGAGAGAGAAGAGGTAGAGAGAGAGGTATTCCATCCACTGGTTCACTCTCCAATTGGCCGCAACAGCTAGGGCTGTGCCGATCTGAAGCTGGGAGCCAGGAGCTTCTTCCAGGTCTCCCACATGGGTGCAGGGGACTAAGGACTTGGGCCATCTTCTACTACCTTCCCAGGCCATAGCAGAGAGCTGGATCAGAAGAGAAGCATGGCCGGCGCTGTGGCTCACTAGGCTAATCCTCTGCCTTGCGGCGCCGGCACACCGGGTTCTAGTCCCGGTCGGGGTGCCGGATTTTGTCCCAGTTGCCCCTCTTCCAGGCCAGCTCTCTGCTGTGGCCAGGGAGTGCAGTGGAGAATGGCCCAAGTGCCTGGGCCCTGCACCCCATGGGAGACCAGGAGAAGCACCTGGCTCCTGCCATTGGATCAGCACAGTGCGCCAGCCGCAGTGGCCATTGGAGGGTGAACCAACGGCAAAGGGGCAAAGGAAGACCTTTCTCTCTTTCTCTCTCTCTCACTGTCCACTCTGCCTGTAAAAAAAAAAAAAAAAAAAAAAAAAAAAAAAAAGGAGCCGCCAGGTCTTGAACTGGCTCCCATATGGGATTTTGGCATTGCAGGCAGCAGCTTTACCCACTATGCCATAGCGCTGCCCCTTAGTTTACTGTTAATAAACTGGTCAGGAGGAGAGACCATACTGGGTATAGAAGCATTCATATTGGTAACACACAAATGTTATAGTTTTCAAATTGAGTCTGTTAGGACTGCCTTGAACTGATATTTGCTTGTATGAGACAGTGTGGTAATAGCAAACTCTAATTGCTACATTTAGTAGGCATAGACAAATGCACACCCGTCTAGTATAGATTTGCTGGATTTAAAAATGCGTGATTTGGGGATAAGCAGAAAGTGACTAGCTCAAGATGCTCCCAGAATAGGGCTCATCTGTACATCAGTAGGTGCCTACGTCTATACCAGGGGCTGGCAAGCCCAGGTCCATGCACCAAAGCCAGCCTACCACCCGATTTGTACAGATTTATTGGAACACAACACTGCTTGCAGCCTTTGTCTAGGGCTACTTTGCATTGCAGTTGCTGATCTGAGAGGCTCCGATGGAGAGCAGATAGCTGCACACAAAGCCGGAGAGCTGATCCTTTCCCTAAGGAACTCTGTCAACCCTTGGTCTAAGCAAATGCATCTTGGCCGTGACCTTGACCCTGAAGATGATTATCCTCTATGAAGAATGCTTTTTCAGAATTTGTGTAAACTCCAGGATTTTAGTGGCTGAGAACTTTTATGTTCTTGAGCAGATGAGAAAGATGTTCCACACCTAAAAAGACACTAAGTATTTCAGAGTTGTAGACAGCAATAATTACTGAATCATGGCATCAGAAGAAACCTAGAAGTCACTTATGGTGATTGTCCTGGGGAAATGGGGAAGTGTGTGTTTATAAGAATGTATTGATTACCCTGGTTTATCAATTTTAGTCACTGTATATTCTAATAAGTACCACTAAAAATGAAAAAAATTAGAATGTATATATCCTGATAGATAAAATATGGTGCTATTATAATTTAGATGGAAGATTAAAAAACCCATTTAGTCAAATACAGAATGTATACACAGATACCCATTTTTCATCCTAATGGAATGCTGTAGAAAATAAAGCCCTTCTCCTATCTTAATCTAGCGAATGATTGCCCTAAAGAGCTATGCCAGAGGTTGATATGTGGGTTTTAGGGGTGGAGATGTGGTGCAGATTTGATGAATGTTTTACAAAAGTAAATGTGTTTTAAAATGTCAAGAATGCATACTGGGAGCAGGCGTTTAGTCTGTTAGTTAAGGTGCCTCCAGCCCTTATGGGTGTGCCTGGGTTCAATTCCCAGCTCCAGCTCCTGATTCAGGCTTCCTACTAACGCAGACCCTGGGAAGCAAAGGCCATGGCACAGGTGATTGGGTCCCTGCCACACACATGGGAGACCTGGATTGAGTTACTGCATCCTGGCTTCAGCACCCGCTATTGTGAGCTTTTGGGCAATGAGTGAACAGATGGAAGCTTCCTCTGGGTGTCTCTGTTCATCTCTGCTTCACGAATAAATGAGTACATTTTTAAAAGGGATACCTGTTATTGGCCAAGTGAAGAAAGGATTTTGAAGCCAGGAAAATGGTGTCGCTCACCAGGTCATGGAGTTGGTGGGGAAGGTAGTGACATTCACCCAGCCAGACCTCAAATCCATCACACCTGTCATCTGACTCCTGTCTCGAAACAGCTTCTGTTTCCAGTGACACGTGTCCTTACGAGACACTGTGTTTACACTATTTTTATTCAGTTGGGTATCAAGGTCGTATTAGTCTCACAAAAAAAGTTAGGTTGTTTTCATTATTTGAAACAGTGTGTGCAAAATAAGAATTATCGGCTAAATATTTTGATAGTGGGCAATATCCAAGAAAGAATAATATAAAGAAAGGAGGCCGGTGCCGCGGCTTACAAGGCTAATCCTCCGCCTTGCGGTGCCAGCACACCGGGTTCTAGTCCCGGTCGGGGTGCTGGATTCTGTCCCGGTTGCCCCTCTTCCAGGCCAGCTCTCTGCTGTGGCCAGGGAGTGCAGTGGAGGATGGCCCAAGTACTTGGGCCCTGCACCCCATGGGAGACCAGGAAAAGTACCTGGCTCCTGCCATCAGATCAGCGTGGTGCGCCGGCCGCAGCACGCCGGCCGCGGCGGCCATTGGAAGGTGAACCAACGGCAAAGGAAGACCTTTCTCTCTGTCTCTCTGTCTCACTGTCCACTCTGCCTGTCAAATAAATAAATAAATAAATAAATAAATAAAAAAAAAGAGAGGAAATTAAATGTGGGCTTCTTCTGTAGCATAAGCAGTCGTCCGTATGAAAGTGAGCAGTAGCAGTAAGCAGAAGATTCAAACCACAGGTAGGGATTCAGCAGTTCACGTTCTGTGATATCATCAGGGAGTGGTAAGTTCTGCAGGTGACAGTGAGTAAGACTTAATGACGTTAGGCACGTTACGTTGATATTAATATTATTAGGATTAGAATCCTAATTCCAATGGAAGAAGGAGGAGTCGAGAGTGAAAGAGACAGTAGATGAGGTGTCTGATGTAAGCTGCTTCCAGGCTTCCTCTTGTAAACCACGGAGTGTCTCCCCACTCTGGCGGCACATGGGGAACGTCTGAGGAATATTAATCCACAGCCCAGCCGGACCACTGCAGGACAAACCTCTGGGGATGGAAAGCACAGAACTCCCCAGGCGGCCAGTGGGGGTTGACATCCACTTCCAAGATCCATTGATTACACACTGCATTTGTCCCAGTGGTGCCTAGGAGGGTGGGTCTGAGCACCCAGAGACAACCTTCGGAATAAACAATCCTGATGTTGTGTAGACCTCATAGAAACGGTCAGTTGTGGACACCTTCTGGTTTATTCTTTGCTATTCTTGATAAAACCTTCACCTAAGTTTATTCATAGGTAAATACAACTCGCTGATTCTAGTGGATTGTGTAAATGCACAAATAGAGATTTCCATGCTCTGATTCACTCCTCAAATGCCTGCAACAACCAGGTCTGGATCAAGCCAAAGCCTGGGACCCAGAGCTCCTTCTGGGTCTTCCACGTGGGTGGCAGGGACTCAAGTACTCGAGCCGTCATCTTCTGCCTCCCCGGGTGTGCGTTAGCAGGAAGCTGGAATCAGAAGCAGAGCAGGACTCAAATCCAGGCATTCTGATAGAGGATGCAGGCCTCCCAAGCAGTACCTTAAACTGCCTGTACCAGACACCCACCCCCATGTACCAGTCTTAGAACTGAGGATAAACACCTACCATCTGTTTGTGGATTGAGCGGAATCTCAGTATCTGTCTAATTAATGGATCATGTGATATCGATGTATATCAGCAAAAGATCTATGCAGAGAAATGGTGTTGGGAAAGCTACTAAGACCTTCAGTCCTCAAAGAAGTTTTAGTGTCCCAGAGAAAAAATGCCTAAGTAACTGAACCTTTGCCGATTGGCAGTGTTCCTAAATTCTATGCAGTGGACCCACATAGCATGCTGCAGTTTCAGTGGTGTTTGATCTAAGGATCTGAAACTGGGATTAAGGCAGGAAACATGCATCTTAGAAATTGAACTGAATGTTGTCTTTGGAAACGTTTATGTCCTGGTATGTTGTTGTCCACGCTTTCTCCAAAAACTTTCTTTTTGCTTCTTATAATCTCTCAAAACTTACTTGACAGTGTTATCAGACTGTTGAAACTGCAGACCCATTAGTCATTAATTGTCTCTAAGCAGTCATTTGAATAAAACAAACTAGATTCAGAAAAATGCATTCCCCAAAAAGACTTTGATATAAAATGAGGGTCACATCGTTGAAACACCTTTAAGAAAGTAAAATTGTTCTCAGTAAAAGATGGCTTCACACCGGAGCTCACAAATCTCATTGCATATGGCTGTAGGAACACAGACTTTATCAGCTCTGCCTGCTGTCTTCCAACTTGCAATTCTTAAATTTTTCCAGCACAAAAATTTTCTGTGACTCAAACAGACAGCATTTCTCTATCAAATATGTGTGTGTGTTTATTTTTGGAAAAACATCAGTTTCCCTTAAAACTGATGCAAATAGATATATAATATATATTTATATAAATATAATAAATATATAATATATATAATTTTTATATAAATAATATGTTGTGACTGCCGGTGCCCACCTGTGCTCACTCTGAATCCTGTTAACTTCCTCTAACTCACAGCCAAAGCAATCCTTTCTGAAGTTTTTCAAGCAGATCCTTCTAATTAAATGCATAGGTATTCTTTTCTCTTCTTTTCCTTTTTATTCTGTAGCACCTTAGGGACATCTCCTCACATGCTGATGAACGTCCAGTGGCTGTAGGTGTGCATCCAGTATTTCTCCAGAGAACGCGAGTCGCTGTAGGGCAGCAGTCCCGGGATCCTTCAGTGTCCTCTACATTACCGACTGCATTGTTGGTCCTGTGTCCAATTCCTAGCGCAGTCTGTGCCCTGAGTGCTGATCTCCTTGAGTGAGTGCTGATCTCTTGAGTGAGTGCTGATCTTGACTGAGTGCTGATCTCCTTGACTGAGTGCTGATCTTGACTGAGTGCTGATCTCCTTGACTGAGTGCTGATCTTGACTGAGTGCTGATCTCCTTGACTGAGTGCTGATCTCCTTGAGTGAGTGCTGATCTCCAGTCGGCAGATGTCCTGCCTTTGGAAGTCCGTGGGCCTCTAGATGGTGGTTGGTGGTTGTGCTCTTGACTCCCTGCTGGTCCCTGTGTGGGACGCTAATTGTCTGTTTTCAGAATGCCCTCTGTGGTTATGGTGCCCCTCCCAGTAAGAGTGAAAAGACAATGTAATACAGAAGTGATTCTTGAAAAGCCCCTGCAACGTAATACAGTACCTGTCTTTCTCTGCCCTGTGCTGCTGCCCTGGCACACCACACAGCAGGGCATTTATGATGAATGGAAATTGGAAGTGAATCTGGCTCATGGTTCTGGAGGCTGGGAAATCTGAGAGTGAGGGGCTGCATCTGGTGAGGACCTCTTACTGCAATGGAACCTGTCCGAATGCAAAACAGGGGGTAAGCAGGAAGAGGGAGGGGGCACACTCCCCCCCCCCCACCATGATCACATGATCGCAGGCCCACTCCAGGGAGCACAGCACTGATCCATTCATGAGGGCTGGGCCCTCAGGGGCTGTTCACCTCTGAGAGGCTCTGTCTGTCAGTGCTGCAGTGGGATTCCATCTCCAGCGAATGAACTCTGGGGACACATTCAAACCACTGTGTAATGGATCGGACAACGGATCTTTATTTACAGATACTGAGGCATTGAAAGACCAAATGCATTTTCCTAAACTTTCTTTTTCTTTTAACATTTATTTATTTGAGAGGAAGAATTAGAGAGAGAAAGGAGAGACAAAGAGTGAGAGGTCTTCTATCCGTTGATTCACTTCCCAAATGGCTGCAATGGCCAGAGCTGGGCTGATCCAAAGCCAGGCACCAGGAATTTCTTCTGAGTCTCTCTCATGGGCGCAGGGGCCCAAGCACTTGGACCATCTCCCACTGCCTTCGCAGGCCATTAGCAAAGAGCTGGATCAGCAGAGGAGCAGCTTGGACACGAACCCTTGCCCACATGGGATGCCAGGGCCACATGTGGAGGCTTAACCTACTACACCACAGTGCCGGCTCCTTCCTAAACTTTCCTAGAAAATCCATGACATAAGCTTGGCTTTGTTTAGGGCCAGCAGTACTTGGAACAGACTGGGGAGTGGACAGGTATGTGACTGCAGGTTGGAACATAAACACCTTACCATTCTGGCACCCATTCCTCTACAAATCCCTGTAAAGGAGCATCAGTGCTGACAAGGGGGTGAACACAAGTGGAGGAAGATGTCCGCAGTTCAAGGCGATGGAGTTAGGCAAGGTCCCCCGGGCTTCCAGAACATTCCCAAACCCCTAATGGCCTCAGGCTTTGCTCCATTGGAAGGCAGATGATTATCTGGTGGGAACCAGTCCTTTACAGAAACAAGTGAGAAACTGTTTGGGTCATTTCCTAGTTTGGTAGAATTATTCAACTTTTCTCCTATTTTGCTTCTGTTGATTAAACTTTAAGGAGTCTTCCCACAAGACTGATCTCAAAATTGATTGCTTCTTCTTAGCGGATATTATAAGAGGACTAGATATTAAACACCCACTCCTGGCTGATGGCCAGCAGCCCATAGATATCTATATCTATGCATCTGCATATCTGTGTGTACTGTGTGGAAGGTGTACATTCCCAGCCAGAGGGACAGTGATCCCAGCTGAGCACTCTCTGCCCCCAGCAAAGTCCTCAGGAGGGGATCACACTAGAGGAACTATTGAACCAAGAATCCCAATTTTGTTAAAAATCTGGCTATGAGGATTTTATGACTTTCTGGTGTCTGGTACCTGTAATGCCTCAACTATGCAGTGCCGTGGGCTTCCTCTGGATCCACAAGTTGAACGTGGGTAACTGCGTCTTCTTGCTCCTGTCTCAGTAAATGTGTGCACACTCAGAGCTGTGCTGGAATGTGGCATTTATGATACTATCATAGCTGATGACCATAGTGTTCCTCTTCCAGACCAGGGAGTGATGTTAGAACACACACACACACACACAGACAACATACATCTGGACTGTCCCAAGCACATCAGGATGTACAGTCTGTCCCCCACATTGGACTTGTGTTTTCAGATTGAGTTGGTCTCAGTTTCTTCCCAGCCCTCCTTAAATGGCACAACTAAATGTGAACACCAACCTAACAGGCCAATGAGGACATGCTGTTCAGGTTGCTAAAATGAACAGCACAGTTGTCGATGAGAAATGTCTCAAAGGCAAGGAGGAGGGCGCCCAGGGCTTAGAGAGTCAGGTAAATGAGGGAGGCACCCGGACCTGGGGACTCTGAGGAGGGACAGAGGCGGGTCTGGAATATGCAGGGGCAGAACGGCTCTCAGGGGGCAGACAAGCCCTACGCTGAAGACAGAAACTTACTTATTATCTAGTGAGTGGGTACCAAAAAGAAGAGGAAATTAAAATAAATAGCCACATAGATGCAATTAGTTTAAATTAAAGAGATGTACAATTGCAAGTATGAATGCACAGGAGGGTTTTACAACCCTATCACCACCCATTATGACTAAAACTCTGGAGAGGTTGGCAGGTGCAACGAAACGTGTTGTAGCTAATAAAACCACAGCTGTGTAGACTGTACAGTTCACTTGTGTAGATGAAGAGGTGCCCCTTTGGCCTGGGCAATGTGGAGATGCTCAGGAATAAGCTAAAA
This sequence comes from Oryctolagus cuniculus, assembly GCF_964237555.1. Taxonomy (NCBI): domain Eukaryota; kingdom Metazoa; phylum Chordata; class Mammalia; order Lagomorpha; family Leporidae; genus Oryctolagus; species Oryctolagus cuniculus. The sequence goes on from NC_091436.1 coordinate 6,924,470, forward strand.
AACACCATGGAGCAAAGGAAGGAGCAGGAGATAGGGATCATGAGCTACAAAGGACCGCGAGAGTTCCCAAAAGAAGTCTATGTGGAGGAGAGCAGCCACACACGTCAGGCGGCTCACCCGGGACAGCCCAAACACGGGTGTCACTGAGGAGTCACTTCCTTCGGGAGCTGGCCACTGTTCCTTCACAACCCTGTCCCTGCCTGCTGAAGCATCTGTAGCCAATGAGCATCCCTGGATAAGGACCCCCACCCTCCCAGCTCCCACCCCAGGCCTTGCTTCTGCCCTACTCCAGCAAGAGTTCCAAATACAGTAATGCAGTGCTTCGAAAATTCCAATCAGTTTGCAATTCCCATTTCCCTCTGTAACATCTTCAGCTTAGTGTACATCTATCACGTATCCTCTGTGGTCTGGAAAATCTGGAAATACCAAAACCATCAAAGAAGAGGCCTTTCATGAATAATTTATTCCAGTTCTTCTGCTTTGAAAGTCTCTTGGCTTCTATTAGCATAATCAGGGGCTAGTTCACATTCCCCAGGGAGGCGCTACTGGAATTTTTTCTCACGCATCAGATGTAAGACATATCCATTTGGGAAAAACCGAGACATTTCTAAAAGGCATACATATAGATAGAGTTGATTTTATCAAACTAAATCTGATGAAGTAAGAAGGACACAGTATATATCACCATTTTAAGCTCATAAAATTTGAAAAAACAAAAAAGGATTGAAGGAGACGTATTTTGATTTCCCTGTGATGGTAAAAGAGCAAATTAAACGACAGTGTGTGAAGGTAGAGGAAGACTTTCTCTGGTGTTACGTCGATTTCCTGTAGTTTGGATATAAGGCTGCTTGTCATCTGTCCCCCCAGAGGCCCAGGTGTTAAAGATTTGGTCCTCAAAGTCTTATGTTCATGGTCCTGTGAGGATAGAAACTTGGTCTAATCACAGCGTTTGGAGGTGAGGCTTTTAGGAGATGATTGCATTGATCAGGAGGATTAAGTTCTGGGGCTTCATAGGGGACCACATGGAGGCCGAGAGACGTGCATTCTGTCTTTCATCCTTTCTCAGGGCTCTGCCAGCAAGGACGGCATCGCCACAGGCCAGTGAGTCGGCCCCATTTGGTCTGCGAACCTCCAAAACCAGGAGCAAATACAAACAAAGCAAGTATAAACCTGGCTTCTCTCAGGTATTTCACTAGAGCAACCAAAAGTTGACTAATACACATTTTATCCAGATATTTGTGACATCAAATCATATAAATTGTTGGAGATATGGAGTTAATCTTTCAATAAGTACTATCCCTACACATACGGTAAAAAAAAAAAAAATTACCTAAGGACATTAGTACAGAGCAGTGACTCAAAAAGAAAAATATAATTTATAAAGGGGGGATAAAAGAAATAAGGCTAAATGTGGTGTTATATCTTAACCTTCACAAATGCTAGTGTGGGAAACTGATACCCGAGCCCCACTCAGACAAAGGTGACCAACAAGCCTGGGTGACCTCAGACCACCTGTTGGTATTAGTTTCCTTGGTTACAAAATAAGTGAGAGGCCTAAATCTCCCATGCAGCTCTACCAGCAAGGCCCCAGGGAGCTGCACACCCACTTCACCTCTCAGACTCCCGGGTACAGAGTATCAGGCACTGTTTGGCCAAATGCACAGCTTTTATGTGATAGGCTGAGTTTCTGTCCCAAATCCTTCCAGTTTCCCAGCCCTTGTGGGATAGAATATAAAACTCAAGAACAAAGATGCTTGGCCGGGGTGCGTGATTTTACCTAACACAGGACATGCATTCAACAAATATTTGCTGGTTTGATCAGCTGTTGATTTTAAAAATCTTCCTTTTCTGAATGATCCACTGCCTAGCACCAGCTTTTTAGCGTCTTAATTTTCCCCTAAAAAGCCAATTTCTAAGGCTCTAAATGGGGGACGAAAAAGAAAAAAAGAATAAAAAACCTAAAGGTGCGGACTTAACGTTCCTGTCAAGTGTCTTCTAGCACAGTCAACCGAGCTTCCTTATCCCTTTATTCACGTGCAAAATACCTCTCAGACTCTTGGAGTAGTGGAGGGGGAGGATGCTGGCCGGGTTCTCTGCCATCTCTCCCAGCAGACTTTGCAATTCTGTGCTCATTCCTTAACCCACCCAGCCGTGTTCAGCCTCTCTCTGAGGAGGGAACCATGAAACCAAACACAGCTGCTATATAAAAGGTTTAGAGACCAGCACTGCATCCGCTGCCTCCTCCAGGAACGCCGCTGGAGCGTCACCCCTTCTTCCTGTAAATATCTGGGAGCTAAGATGGTGCACGATGCGGAGTAGAATCGCAGTGAGGTGCTCCTCCTCTGAAAGGCTACCGATTATTCTGTCCGCGCAGCAGCAGTCACATTTAGGAACTTTTTTTTTCCGAATGATGGACCTTGGAAGGTGGTACCCAAATCTGTAGACAACAAGACCTGAGCTTCCCACTCAGCCGCCCTGACTTTTGTTGTTGTTTTACTTACTCACTGTCGCTCCCCCTCTTCGTGGAGGAACGACACAGGACCCTGCGCTGTTCTTTCGTCTGCTCGGCCCTCCCCGGGTTTGCTGATGGTTCTTCCCGGGTTAGCTACCGACCCTTCCACCTCCGTGGAAGGGCGGTTCCCCCTGCCACTTTCCCCACTTCCGCAGGGGAGCGGCACACCGCCGGCCGGCTCTCTCGGGGGCTGCACAGGTGTTCCTTCAGATAGATGTTCCCCTTAGATGTTCCTGGTGCATGCCGTCTCTCTCCTCCTTTATAGTCCTCCTCCGCCAATCCCAACTCGGCTGCCCACACGCCGAGTACGCTGCTCTCCTCCAATCAGGAGCAAGTCCTACAGTTTATTGGTTGAACTGGAGGCAGCTGTGTAGAAGCTGTTTGCTCCTCTCCCAGCGCCATATTGTGGGAGAGCAGATGCATAGAATAAGTCTTAATTCCAGTAACTCAGTCTAGTCCCAGTTGCTCCCCACAACTCACGTGCCACTTTCTAGAAAAGCGTTAGCATAATGTGGGCATATGCCGGCACACGTGATTTTATGACAGAGCCGTGATGCGGTCCTTCGGCTTGATCTCTCCCTGGTGACAGCGAGGTCTCCTTGAGCCCTGTGTTCCCCCAACGCAGAACGGATGAGAAACGTCCCTGTTGTTGAGCAGGGCTTGGTAAATATTTGCTGAGTGAATGAAATTGCTGAATAAAGAGAATTATAATCTCTCAAGAGCTTGGGGGGAAATTCTGAGATAATCCTCACAAAACACTTAGCAGAGTGCCTGGCAGATGGCAAACGTGTTGCAGTTGTTGTTGTTCTCCATATTAATAATATCCCACGAGGACAGTTCTTATGAACTTTTTATGAACTTATCAACTTATTTAGGAGCCGGATTTGGAGGCTGCTGATTTTACCTCCAAGAAGGTTCTGTTCTGCCACCTATGCTGCCTTCCGTTTTGCATGCTCTCGGCTCCTGACTTTGTGAACGCAAGTGAGCACAAACCCCTCATCCTGTGCTCCCCAGTGCAGTTGCTTTGTCATTGTTCTTTACGTGTGCACTGCAGTGAATTAAAATCCAGTACAACAGAAACCTAGTTCCTCAGCTGTGACTCGACAGCCGCAGGTACCCAGGAGCTCCTCTGTGGACGGAGCGGATATAGAGCTCTCCATCAAGCAGGACGAGCGGTACCCCAGAGCCCCACCCTGAGGGTCGGTGCTGGCAGTCCACGAGCTGGACGATTAGTGTCCTTGGAGGTAAAACTTCCCCCTCTGCAGACATTCATTTCGGCCTTCGCAGCTGCCTGGCTGTTTCTTTCAACTAAGTAGCAAAGAAAAGAGTCCTTGCTTATTAAACATGATGGGACAGAACCTGCGGGCTGCGAGCTTTCATATTGCTTGCAGGGAACTGAAGCGTCACAGGCCCAACGAGTAGCTGTTCTAAGTCTTCTTATCCCAAAGCCTCTGGCTCTTCCTCTGCAGCTTCCTGACCCAGGAGGCCCTCAGAGCTGCACTCACAGAGAGGCCGGGGAGCGCGGCCCGGGCGTCCGGCGCGTTTGCCTCTCTCCGCTTCTCAGCCTCCTGGAAAGGGAGGTGGGGCCTGTCCAGCTCTGAGGTATCATCACAGTCATGCTTAGGGGATAATTAAAATATCCCGGCAGAAGGTGCGCTGCAAAAGATGAGGGAAGAAGTGTGATCTCAAGTGAGACTGAAAGTAGGAACAGGTGCGAGGGGTCCCAGCGACTCAGCGATGGCTTAACTGGATGCCTTCAGATAAGCTGGAGGAGAGGCAGAGGGAAGCCTCCATGGCTCCGGGATTCTGAGACTGGGAGGGGGGGCAGTGCTGGGGAAGGGCTTGGAATACAGCGGGCTCGGAGGGAGAGCAGAGAGTTTGGATAGGGCCTTCCTGGGAGGCTTAAATGATGCAATCCTTTTAAACTTCTCTGAGTATAAATTATTAACCCTTATTAACCTCATCCTTGGGTTTCCTTATCTGGGTAAATCCAATTTAAAGGTAGTAGCGCCCTGTCCCGAAGACGTCTCTTCTCTGAGGATCGCCTGTCGAGCGCAGCTCTCCCCAGTAGATGAAAGACCAAAGCGCATTCCAGAAAGGAAAAGAGCTGACAAGACAGCGAACCCGTTCTGGCAGCAAACTTAGCATTCAGCCGCAACCTGTGGAAGCCGTCAAATAATACGGTGCCTCATCAGAAAGAATAAAGAGGAGGAGGAAGGGGAGTAGGAGTGGAGGAGGAGGAGGAAGGGGAGGAGGGGCAGAGGCAGCAGGGGGTAGATGGGGAGGAGGAGGAGGAAGAGAGTCACCTTAGTGGGCCGGATTCCAGGCTGCACGTCCGGGGCCCAGCGTCGGGGAAGGCCGACTCCCTGTGGACCATGGCTCCTGTTTTAATTTGGAAGCCTCAGCACACATTTTTCTCTTGTGTGCTTTAGGTTTTCATATTTGAAAGAAGGCTTAGGTGTGTTCACAAAGCCGCTTAATAAATGCAGCATAAGTGCAAAGCATGGCCGGCTGTTTGCAGCTCATTGTAAGGAGCAAGGGAAAGAAACTTGGGTTGGTGTTTAAAAAAAAAAGAACTCCCTGTGGTGGTGTCTGTTTTCCCAAGGGTCCGAGACAGTGGGCCTTTGTGGTAGGTGAGGGATTGGACTCATCTCCAAACACAACAAAGAAGAGCTGGGACTGGACCATCAAGGAGCCGTGGGGCAGGGGTCAGTGGATGGAAAATTCCATCACAATCCAGCACTCATTCTTCAGGCCGGGTTAGGGAGGCAGACCAAGGGGACAGCGGAGTAGGAGGGATCTGATCAGATACCCAGGGTTGCGGCATCACTAAGCCAGTTTGGCAGGAACCTTGCTGAAGGCGGGCAAAGTCAAAGGCTAGTTGGGAAGATGACCCCGAGGTGCGGCTGCTGGTGCGGGATCCCACGGGATGTCATTGCTGGTGAACCTCTTGGCCCTGTTGGGGTGAATGTGCGCTGAGTTTCCTGGAGACCTCCTTTGTTCCTGGCTTTTGCTCAGGGAGCTAGGGCTCTATGTTCCACTTGATCTTCCGGACAGACTGTTTCCGGCCTTGGCCATGGGGAGCAGCCTGCTCCCTGGATGGTGCCTGCGCCTGGTGGCTGTGAGCCTGTGCTGGTGTGCAGGTGCCCTGGATCCATCATCCTATGAACTGAGAGGCCCCAGGTGCCGTCTGTGGCCCCGCCCCTGCAATTATGCTGTGTGCTCTTCCATTTGACTGCTGCCTGCATGGCCGGGGGCTCCTTTGCGATGAGCTCACTGTGGAGTCAGAGGCGGCCAGCCATGGTGGGGGAGTCTGCGTGGGGTGGGCTGCAGCTTCGCGGTCCCTCCACGGAACAGAGAGATCCTTTCCACGCCGGGAGCCACAGCCGTAGGCGAGTGACACCCAGCAGACGAAGGGTGAGCCTGTGGATTCTGAGATGCTGCTTTTGTAGAAATGTCATCAGATAAACCTGATAAAAACAAAATTGAATCTGTCAGAGTTTGATGCCAGGCTTTGAAATATTGCTAAAGCTTCCTTAAAACTGTCACTGCTAATACAATTCTATAATAGGACACGTGTGTGTGCGTGTGTGTGTGTGTGTGTGCGCGTGTGCATGCTGCTCCGTGCCTCCTCGCTCTTTCACCGAGCTCGCTGTGCTCCAGAGAAGCTGGGACCCGAGGCAGATGACTTGGGGGCATCCGCCTGGGACCCAAGGGGGCTTGACCGTATTCAAGCTGATTTCTGAAACCGGAGGACCATCTCTGAAAGGCCAAGAGGGGCAGGACAGTGGAAGGCCTCTCCCGGGGACCCTGTGCTCGCCCTCAGATCTGGGCTTTGATGGGGGGAAGGGGCCCCCGTCTGTGCCGCTCTCCAGGCCTGCCCCTGCACTTCTCAGAGGCCGAGAGAGGCCCCATCTGGTTTCCAAGGATGTGGGTATCCACCGCAGGCTGCCCACAGGACCCTGGACACGCCCCTTCCAGTTGGCTCCCCCTCCCCGCCACCACCAAGTTGTGTGCCTGTAGCGGATGCTGCCTGGCCTTAGCCCGCACCATCGCGACCCTCGGTCTCCTTGCCGGGATGCCCTGACTTACCTTCTGCCCACAGGGAAGCCCTTTCGTGCCATCACTGCCCAATCAAGTCTCTTTCACCCCCGGAGATGAGCTTCTGTCCCCCTAGGTCCCTTCAGCTGGGTGAAACGGCTCTTGGTTTGCAAATCTGTCTTTCCCCAGGACTTCTACTCCTGTCTCAGTCTCTCTCTTGTGCGGCCTCATTTTCACTCTTCTGTTTCTGAAGAGAAGCCTGCTGTAGCCCCATGAGCTTCAACTCCGTCAGCTCCCAGCATTTCAGAGGCAGCCTTGTGTCTGGGGCTTGTCCTCTTGGGGCCCCTTCCAGTGCCCAGTGGAGTTTCCTGAGCCCTTAGGCATTGCTCCTGCATCTCTCTCTCTCTCTGTCTCTCTTTCTTGACATATATTTGACAGGCAGAGACAGAGAAAGAGAGAGAGAGAGAGATCTTGCATCCACTGGTTCACTCCCCAGATGCCCACGCTGGCCAAGTCAGGAGCTGAAACTCCACCTGGATCCTCTAGTGGGTGGTAGGGAATCAGGCACTAGCCTCATCATCTGCTACCTTCCCAGGCGCATTAGCAGGGAGCTGGATTGGAAGTGGGGCAGCTGGGACTCAAACCAGCACTGCCATACGGGCTACGGGTACCCCAAGTGATGGCTTAACCTGCTGCACCGCAACATGTGCACACTGCCCCTGCCCCACCCCCGGCAGCTCTCCTGTCCTGTAACTCAGTCCTTGAAATCATCAAGGTCAGGCACAAGGGCAGGAGTGGAGGGTGCTCAGGGTAAAAGCCGGGTGCTGTGTCTGTGCAGGGCTGGGTGCTCCCCAGCAATGCACTGGTTTTCTGTCCGCCCTGAGCCTGTGGCACTGGGGCAGCCAGGGCAGAGGGGCGGGAGCGGTCTCTGCAGGGAGAGAGGGAAGAGCGCAGGTGGAAGCCTGCGGGTGGGCAGGACAAAGTGGCGTGACCTTCCCGAGAGCTGAGCTGACACCGGGCTCAGGCCGCATCACTTTCTCTGTATTATCTCAGCTCCGCCCAGGACAGTCCTGCACTCATTCTTCAGGCTCGGGAGCTTGGCTCAACCTAACGCAAAGCAGCCAAATCCAGGCTGATGGGAGTGAGTGGGGGCACAGGAGGCAGGGCCCTAGGCAGGGCAGCGCAGTCCAGGTAGGAGACGCGCAGAGCATTCCCTCCGCCTGCCTTCAGCCTCGGGCGAGTCCCTGTCGCGCTTCTGACCCATCTCAACAAAACACAGAAGGACCCACGATGTTTGTGTCGTAAGTAAGATCAGCTGCTCTCCCAGCCCTGGAAATGCCAGCAAAGCTTTCAGGACTGCTTATCTTCAAGTACGTTCCTGCAGTACAAACGAGAGAAGCCATCAGAACACGGTTCTTCCTCCCCTGATTCTGTTTCTCAGATGCACAGCTGAAGTGCACCTCACTTTTAGGAAACATTTTGCAAAACCTCCGCTTGCCACCGATCGCGCTTTACCCCCAGTCTAGCACTCAAGAACATTCTACCCTTCCCTGTTAGCTAACAGTTTGGATTTGATTTTTTTTTTCTTTTGGTACTTTTTTTTTTTTTTAAGAACCAGGCACCCAGGAAATTAAGTTTATCAATTAGATTCCCAGAGCAGCCCAGTGTCGAGGCTGTGAATGAGGTTCACGGGACGAAAGACTTAATTACAGGAGCCAAACTCTGATTTAAATTGTAAATGCTCCGATGATGCCTAATTTCAGTCTCCCTTCCAGTGTGCTGAATTTTAAAGCACACGCATCCAACACTCGCAGGCCGTAGCCCCATCTAGGGGTAGGACTGAGTGGTTTTTCTTCCCTTTTTTTTTTTGTTTGTGTGTGTATGATTTTTTTTTTTAATTTCCCCTTCGGTGTTTATTCACACCAGCCAGCTGGATGAGAGGAAGGGAACATTCCCATTTTTGCAGCAGAGAGAATTTCCCAGCGGGACCTCTGGAGGTACCTCTGGAGGTACCTCTGGAGGTACCACAGAGGGAATTCGGTGTTGATGGGGGAGGAGCCAGTCGTGGGGCACTCTTGCCCCTGGTGCCCCTGGCACAGCATGGTTCCCCCTCCTTGCCTAATCCCAGGCCCATGCCAGGAGGTGGAGCCCAGCAGGGGAGCTCTGTACTGAGAGCTGCCTGGGGTGCAGGAGTATGTGGGGTGAGATGAGGGGCGTGGAGACCACACCCCTGTGAGGGCGCCCACTTGCACCGAGATGCTGTGCTGACTTGGCAGGTGCCATCCCCAGCGCTTACTGTAAGTCCCGGAACCTCCCAGTGCTCTGCTGGGGGCTCCTGGCGGGGGCACGGGAGGTGCTTCAGGTCTGGGAAGCGGACCAGAAATTTGAGTTTCTTATCCTTGGTTTTTGTTCATGGAGGAATCCCAGAGAGGTCCCTGATCCATGTGATCATCCCTGGTTTTCCCTGAGAAGAATCAACAATTTGGAATAATGAGAAGGTTTAAAAAGCATTCTATTTATTAACAAGGACCCCGTTTTATTTCTGCCCAAGTTCACTGAACTCTCGTTCACACTTTGCTTTGTATGAGGAGATAGAATTGGAAATTGATTGCATGTAGGAGGCCAGATTTAATCCAGGCCAGGCAAGCTGACAGTAGTAACTGAATTATGCATGGCGATTTCCCCTCACCCGGAGCACGTGGTCGGGTGGACGGGGATGCCCTGTGACCATGACCATCACCAGCCTGCACAGGCTGGCATGCGGTGGGGCCCTCGGGACTCTGTGTGGGAATTTAGAGAGGAAGAGAAGTCTACTCCTGCCAGTGTGCACAATGCCGGGACTTAGGGTGTGACTGCAGGATTCAGCATCTCCGAGGCTGCACTCAGCTCCTAACTCTTGCAACCGGAAAATGCAAACCAAGGCTGTACCAACCTTCTTTTAAGACAAAAAGCTGTCACCTGTGTGGCAAATTCTGAGAAGAGCTATGTCCTGTCATGTAATCAAAATGCACACCAAAAAATACATGGGTGTCAAAGACAGCTGAGCACGCATGTCTGTGGGCAGCTTAAAATCCACAGATCCACACGTACTGGCAGCCTTACTCCCCTTCAGTGAGGCTCAATGAAGACACACACACATACACTCACACACACTCTCACACACACCCACACACACAGACACACTCATACACTCACACACACACACACGCATGCACACAGACACACTCTCACACTCACACAGCCACACACAGTCACACATAGAGACACACTCACACACAGACACACACACAGAGACACACTCACACACAGACACACTCACACACACAGAGACACACACTCACATGCAGACACACTCTCGCACACACACACATACTCACTCACACACACTCACACTCACACTCACACACCCATCAGCGAGGCTGCAGAGCTCCAGACTCGGAGTGCAGAGGTCACCCACGCTCAGAAAGAACCCAGCGCAGAAGGCTTTTCTGTGGTCAGTTGAAAGCCTGCTCTCCCCGCCACGCCAGCGGATCTGCAGACAGGGCACGTGCTCCATGGCCGCAGAGCCCCTCCGTGCCCTTTCCCCGGTGTCAAGGCTGCGCCGCCACCCCCACGTGCGTCAGTCCGCTCTGCGCGCAAGGCCAGCTGCAGGCGCGCAGTGTGGAAAAAGCGCTTGCCGTTGCCAGTGTGCCGGGCCTTACATCACTGTCGGATTAGTCTAAGCAGAACAGAGCAGATTGTTTATTTGGTTTAGCTCTGCTTCAGGCTGTAACATCAGACGTAACTCCCGGAGTGACAAATTCCAATGGCAATGTCACAGATTAAACAAGGGCAAGGCGGAGCCGGATGAGCACAGTTCCCTAGGGGATGTGGGGCGGGCAGGGGTCCTCTGGGATGCTGTCTGCCCGGTTGTTGCCGTCCCAGGCAGCCCCGTCCTCTCCTGTCATGCTCGGTTCCTTTGGCACACCTTGATTGGTGATGTCGTAGGTTCCTGTGGGTTAGAGAAGCCAGGTCTTTCATTTCTTTGAAAAAAAAAATTGCAATTAAAGATGATTCCTCTTTTTCCTTGGAGCATATTTAACTCCTTGCATATTTCATATTTTAGAGAATTTTCTGAGTCTTGTTCAATATCATGAAATTCCTGGAGGAAGAGAGTCTGTGCAAGTCAGGGGGTGACAAACTGACCCTGGAGTGACGTGGCCACGGGGTGCAAGTGACACCCAGTCGGCGAGCGTGGGCCCAGCCCTGCCAGCTATGGGGGAGTGCTCCCCTGGCTGGGTGCTCACGTACTTATTGGCTGCATATTGAATTGTCGGGTAACTGTGCCGGGAGCTACATTCCGCAGCTGCCCTACCAATCCCAGGGCAGTTCAAGGCTTAGCAGGAGTCTGCTTGGAAATCCAGCACTTCCCAGGATGGTGGCCCTGGCTGGGGAGGGACCAGTTCCATCCTAGCCACCTCTTACAGAGAGCTGGCGGGCTGGGCTGTGGGGGTGTTGGCTTCCCCTCCATTTTCAAACTGTACTGTGCGTGGGAAGCCGCGTCCTCAGTTCCCACGGGAGACTCCATCCACCTGCACGCTGCAGGCAGTCTGTAACAGGGCGCAGGTCTAGCAGGGGGACAACCCAAAAACGTGCACCCGGCTTGTCCCTGAGAAGAGTGCGCTTGTAGGAATCGGTCCCCCAGGTAGAAGAACCACCACCAAGTTATCATTCAAGCTGAGCACCGGTTTATTGCGTTTTCCCAGACAAATTGTGGATAAGAATTGTTAAATAAATAACAACAACGCCTGATCGCCACAGGCGGTTTTGAGACTGCAGATGTGGGCTGTGAGCTCCCTCTTCTTCCTGTGAGTTAGGTGCAGTCTGGGGTGCAGCCCGGGTGCCTCACCCATGCATTTCCAGCCTTCCTGTAGTGGTGAGCTGGAAGGGCTGCCCCTCTGCCACTCTGGGCGGTGTTACTTGGCCGTGCACAGTGGCCGCTAGCGAAGCGTTCTGATTTTGACGGACGCTTTGCTTTTAAACAGCACAACTCTGTGCTCCTAGTTCTGTGCCTGAATATGCATGAGTGATACGGAAAAGAGCCCCACCCCACCCCACCCCGCCGCCACCAGGCAGTGTCCTGGGTCCAGCCTGAGCAGGTGGAGAAGCCGAGAGGTGACCGCCCCGCACCATGTGCTTGGACCCTGACGTGCAGGGGCAGCTCTAAATGCGACACCCAGCTCTCCTGGGTTGGGGCAGTTTTTGACCACAGTGGCGATGTCCTCATTGTCTTGTATCATCCAGGGTAGCACAGTTTCTAATCAGCTGCTCTCCCAAGGATTTGGAAACCAGTGAGGAGTCAATACTCCTTTAAGTTGCTACGTGTCTATCTGCAGTAAAGAATTCTATGTAAACTTTACTTAGGAGACCAAAGTTCTCCCCAGCAGTCCAGGAAATCAGAACCGAGCCGTCTCCCTCCTCCTAACACTCCAGCTCTCCCACTGTGGCAGGTGCCCGCCTCAGGGCACAGCTGGGGTGGAGCTGCAGAATCACCTCCTTTCTCCACAGTCCCGTCAACCAACTCCCACCCTGCCCACCCTCCAGGAAGTCAAAGGGTGTCTAAGAGGACCCTGAGAAGGCCCTGGGAGTCCTGGCAGTGTCAGCACCAAGGAAGGCCCAGAAAACATGGAGCGTGAGGGCCCCGAGAAGGCGCTCAGGCAGCCCAGAGCAGCCCTGGAGCAGAGCGCCGGACGCCAGAGTCCAAACCTGTCCTTGTGCCTTTCCGTAGGCTAGGGGTTAGCACCTTGTGTTACAGGCGGCCCGACCAATCTCGGCCTAGCCTCCTTCTCTTTCTTCAGTGAGCCTTCAGAGGACACTAAGCAGGAGGATTAGGAGCCAGTTCAGCCCTCCCGGCAGCCACCTCAGTGCCTGTTGGCCACACGCGCTGGGTATGCGGTGCTCTGCCTGGGGTAGGGGACAGCACAGGCCAGAGACTCCCGGAATCAGGGGCCCTGAGCGGACGCCTGCAGTGCCACCTCCTCCTGGCTCTGCCTGGGGTTAGGGACAGCACAGGCCAGAGACTCCCGGAATCAGGAGCCCTGAGCGGACGCCTGCAGTGCCACCTCCTCCTGCTGAACCCGCAGTGGGGCCTCGCAGGCTTCCCTGGCTTTGCGGGCAGCCCCTGTGCCAAAGCGTCCGCCAGAGCTGGCCGGGAGACCCCTGTGGGAGGGAGGCAGGGGCTCTCCCCTGTTGTCCCTGGGCTCTGGGTGCCATGCCTCACTGGCAGTCAGCGCTCGCGCCATTGCCTGCAATGGGCTAGTTCTCTGCGTGCTGTGCCCTGGGGCAAGCGTTTCCCAGCAGCTGTCCACGTGGAAAGTGGAATTGAACCCACAACCTCAGGACAGTGGTGCCTCATGCCCTTCGGGGGTGGGCGAGGGGCAGAGAGAAAGGGTGGGGGTTTCCCCTGCTCACTCATCACCACCCACCCACAAGACACTGGGCAGTGTCAGGAGGCATTTTTGCTGTTACCAGGGGTGCTGCTGGCGTCCAGTGGGTAGAGACGGGGACATCGCCAGCCACACTGTCCATCCTGGGACAGCCGCACCACAGAGCGTGACCAGGCCAGGCTGCTAGGAATGCTGGGGCAGGGACCCCTGCTCCAGGCTGACCCGCATGACCGTGTCACATCAAGCAGGTAGGGGGACCAGGGATACCTTGGGAGCTGCCTGTGCTGCTCAGGGACCCTCGGACGTCGGCCTGTTGGTGTCAGGAGCAGCCCTGCGTTGTCAGGCTGCCTTCAGGAAAGCACTGAGATTCTGGAAATGCACGTCTCTGTGGCTTCCCACAAAGCTGTTTTGGGTTTGAATCTGAGCATCCTTAATCTGAAGATCCAAATGTGGAATCTGAAACCTGTTGCGGCTGATGGGGCTCAAAAGGCTATGTACACATCGCGAAGTCCAGAAAGTTCCAAAATCACGATCAGTCCTGACCCCAAGCTTCGTGGGTAAGGGGCACTCAGCGTTAGTCCCTAATAAATGTTTGTGTTTTTCACAAACTTGCTCTGGGGCAAAAGTGGCCGCTGATGGAAAAGTGCAGGAGCAAAGCAGCGTGGCGCGTGACAGGGACGGGAGGAAGTGTGTGGATCCAGGGAGCTGGCAGGTTCCCGGGTGCTAGCCCGCTGGTAACCAGTGTGTCCAGTTGGTCAAGGAAATCCATGCTGGAAAGACGTCTAAGTGGGGGTAAACGCAAAGCTGATTCAACCCCGGGTATGGGGACATTCTGAGGGGTCCCAGGGATCCTTCCTGGCGTGACCCCTAGTCACCCTCTCCCGCCCTCCCCTCTGCCTCTCGGTCTCCCTTCCTCTGCCCTGCCTCCTGCCTCCTGACTCCTGCCTGCCCCCCTGCCCTCCCACGTTTCTGAAGGGAGTGCTAGCCCAGCTGACAATGGCCTGCACAGAAGGCTGCACCTTGGTTTAGATTTCACGCCACGCACAGACGCGGGGAGTCCACAAAGCCTAGGGGTGGAAAAGAACCTTTATGTTTCTCCTCCCCGGGGTCCCTGCTCCCTCTCCAAGCCTGGAGTTCACTGTTGGTTACTTTGAGAACTTCCTAGAAACTCGCGGCTCATGTGTGAACGCCAGGGACCGGAACGGAGCCTGGGACTCCTCCACTGTCAGCCCATGTGTCGGGGTGGCTCTGGGAACAGCACACAGGACACTGACATCTCTTCCCCTCTGTCACTTCATGTTGACTTTGAGCTGGAGACAAGGAGGAAGCGGCTGGCCTGCACGCGTACCTGAAATACATCTGGATGCGTAACAGCTTCACATCCAATAAACACCACTCAGTGATGGAGGCCAGGGCTTTAGACAAAGCCGTTTATTTTTATTTCAGTGTCTTCTGTCTGCCTAATGTTGCGGCCGGGAGCTTCACACCAGCTGTGTTTCTCCAGTCGGTTGATCCTCTTGGTTAAACCACGGTTTCCAGTGAGGCCGCCCAGGTGATTCCCGCTGCTGGCGGGCAGTCAGCTCGCCTTGCTTCGGCCTTGCAGGATTGTACTGCAGAGCTTGATTTCACACTGACCGAATCATTGCTGGATAAAAGCGGATGCACCAGAACCTGGAGACTGGCCGACCCCGTGCACCATGGGCAGGGAGCAGAGTCCCAGGACAGGGAGACTTTGGCCACCTCTGTGTCTGGAGTTTTCCAAGCTGCTTTTCTTCATTGTCCTTGATGTGATGGGCACCACTGGGAGGAGACTGCCCAAAGCAGCCAGAGTCCCATGCTAAGGAGCATGTATTTGGTCTGCAGGTGGCAGGGGGCATTTAGGATTGGTGTTGACAATTCCACGTTCATTGCAGCATCATTCACAGTAGGCAAGACAGAGAGACAGAGGATCAGCCCTGGTGTCCCGAGATGGATGGGAAAATGTGATTTAGATTAAAGTGTGTGTGTGTGATAGAATATATGTGTGTACATATACAATGAAATACTATTCAGCCTGGAAAAAGAAGGGAATCCAGACATTAGCAACCTGGAGGATCTTATGTTAAGTAAAATAAGCCAAGAAAGATAAACCTTGCATGGTCTCAATTATCTGTGGAATCTAGAAACACCAGACTCAGAAACAGAGGAAAGTGTGGGTTCCAGGGGCTGGGGCCAGAGGGTACAGCCTTTCAGGTGGGCAGAAGGGACAGGTTCCGGGGACCTGCTAACACCACGGTGACCACAGGTAGCAAAGTGTAATGTGCACCTACAGTTGCTAAGAGTAGATTTTAAGTCTTTTGACCATTAAAAAATCATAAGTGTGTGAGGTAATGCATATGAATTTGTCCGATTTAGTCATTCAACAATGTATACATACATCAAAGCATCATGCTGTACACCATAAATACAAGTTCTATCTGTCAATTTAAATTTTTAAGAGCAAATAAATGTAAAAAGAAAATGTTTTGCCTCGGTTAGTGGGGTCCTGGTGAAGCTTCCCCATAAGCATAAGGGGTGCAGTGGCACACGTGGAGTCCGGGTGGGGACCGGAGGCCTGGGACAGATCCCAGCTCTCAAGCACGGTGTGGTTCTGGACAAGCTGGTTTATCTGGCTGAGCCTCGCTGCCCTCACCCTGGCAAGCAGGGTGATAACTGCTGCTCGGGGTGAGGAAGGGAGCTCAATGGCAGCACCAGAGTTGCAGCCTAACCACGGCAGGGCACCCCCATGTCCTCCCACTCCTGACCCAGCCCAGAACATGGACAGCAGCCGAGCTCTGCCCCATGCAGCAGCTGGCCTCCTGGTCTCTGGCCCCTGAGTTCCTTTGGCTAACAGCATGCAGGTTATCGTCGTGGGGGTCCCCAGTGCAGAAGCCCAGGCTGTCAGACACAGCTTCGCAGGCCTCAGTGCAAGCTGTGGGCTGGGTGGGCTGCAGCTTCCTCATTTCCTCAACTGCCCCACGCTGACTGCAGGAGTCCATCCCTCTGTCCACTCTCTCTAAGTGAGGCTCTGCCAGGGTCTGTGTCTGATAATGGCTTCCTGGGCCGGGACCCTCCCAGCAGGGACAGTGGCCCAGCCAAAGAAACCTCAGGGAATGATTTCCAGTTCAGATCAACCTGGCATAACCCCGTGTCTATCATCAGAAGGCAGGGAGAGCAGAGAGCCAGGAGATGAGGGAAAACTGCCCTAAGCCTAGATTTGTAGAAACGTCCCCCGGAGTAAAAAGAAGATGGTCACAAAACCCCAGGCCACCCACGCAGCTGCCTGTGCAGGGAGCTCGCACAGTTCTGTTGGCGGTGAGTGTGCACGTGCAGAGAGCGACCTGCATCCGGTCGCTCTGAATAAAGGAGGTCACACATGCTTTGATGCTTCTGTAAGGTTCTTCATTTCCTGAAAGTTCCAGACAAAAAAAAATGAGAAATGATTCAGCTAAGTCATTCTCACGAAAGCTGTATTGGGGGTCCTTTGAGTAAGTTTTCTTCAGGGAGAGGAGCAGCGTCTGATGTTTCTCTTCCTGCCCTCGGTGTTTTCAGGTTAATCAGAAGTGGTGTGACAGTTTGCTTAAAAGGCAATCATTCTCTTCAGATTCCTGCTCCTAAAACGTGGGAAGAGGTGGTTCCCTAGTTCCTGAAGGTTGCAGGCTGCGCCTTGGTGATCACACACAGTTTCCCATGGAGGGAGCAGAAGAGCAGCGATCTAGGAAAGGAAGAGAAAGTTAATGAACTTGGTCGTGATCAGTGAAGCCGGTAAATAAACAGTGAATAAGCTTGATAGAAGCAGAATTGTGTGGTCCTTTGGTTTCCTGATTTGAACAAATGGGCTGCAGTCTAAAATGGCAAATCAATTTAGGGGAATACAAGATAGAGCCCTAATTTCCAGTCCAAATTGATTAGATTTTTTTTAAAAAAATTCAATAACACAGCCCCATAGACCTGTGTATCCTCTGGATATGCACCTGCCGTGATCATTTGCTCAGATTCTAAATAAAAAAAAAATCATCTTTCTCCTGTCTCCTGGTGATTGCATTGCAACCAAACTCCACTGGAAATCCCCGGATCCAGGGGTCTTAGAGGAGCATGTGTCGCTCCCCCTCTTCATGGAGGAACGACACAGGACCCTGCGTTGTTCTTTCGTTTGCTCAGCCCTTCCCGGGTTTGCTGCTGGTTCTTCCCGGGTTGGCTACCATCCCTTCCACCTCTGTGGAAGGGCGGTTCCCCCTGCCACATTCCCCACTTCCGTGGGGGAGTGGCACACCGCCGGCCGGCTCTCTCGGGGGCTGCACAGGTGTTCCCTCAGATGTTCCCCTTAGATGTTCCTGGTGCATGTTGTCTCTCTCCTCCTTTATAGTCCTTTTCCACCAATCCCAACTCTGCTACCCACACGCCGAGTACGCTGCTCTCCTCCAATCAGGAGCAGGTCCTACAGTTTATTGGTTGAACTGGAGGCAGCTGTGTAGAAACTGTTTCCCTTCTCAGCGCCATATTGTGGGAGAGCAGATGCATAGAATAAGTCTTAATTCCAGTAACTTAGTCTAGTCCGAGTTGCTCCCCACAGATCCCCCTTTCTTTTTATTTTTTGGCGTTGATACGCGCCTGTCTTCGGTGCCCCGCGGCACACACTCTGCTCTGCTTGCTAGAGTTGCCCACAGGTGCTTATAAGTCCTAACAATCAGGCAAACCGAATCCGGGTCCTCTCTTCGCCATGTTGTGAGGCGGTTTTTAGGCGCTGATGTGTGCCTGTGTTCAGTGCCCTGCAGCGCATGCTCTTCCCTGCTAGAACTGCCTGCAGGTGCTTACAAGCCCAATCAGGCAAACCGAATCCAAGCCTTCTCATTGCCGTATTTGGGGAGACTTATTGGTGTTGATTCGTGCCTATCTTCGGTGACCTGTGGCGCATAAGCTGCTAGCCGCCCGCAGGTGCTCACCACCTCTCTAATCAGGCAGACCAGTCCAAGCTCTCTCATTGCCATGTTGTGGGGAGGCCTTATTTTTCTGTTTCTCTATCTCCAGGCATTCCTATTTCTCCTATTTTACTTCTATCTACCAGCATTCCTATTTCTCCCATTTTACTTCTAAATTTCTGTTTCTCTTATCCCTGCGGCTTCCCGGCGCCCGCCCCGAGGCTGCTTCTTGGCGGCTTCCCGGCTCTGAGCCGCTTCAGCCCGCGCTTCTCTCATCTGCGTGGCTTCCCGGCTTCGCACGCGCACTCCGCGGTCTCCACGCCCCTTCGCGCCCGCACCACAGCCTCGCGCCAGGCCCGCGTTCCCTATCTATTCACGCCCCGTGCTCTCTCTGCACGCGGCAGCTTCCGCGAATCACACAGCGTAGCTCACGTCTCCGCCACTAGCATTCAATCCAAGTTCCCCGGACTAACCTGGCGAATTCCAACCTGGCGGCCCACGTCTCTGCCTCTGGTTCCAGATCTTCGCCTCTTGCTCCCCGTGGTGACTTGAAGAATTCCAAGGTGGCTTACGTCTCCGCCTCGGCCTGCACTCGCGGCTTCATCCTCCCTAATATTTTTCTCTACCCGGTATGTTTCCCTAAGTTTTCTTCCAACAATATTCCTCCCTCATTTCTCCTGGCCTCTCCCCACAGTCCGTATCCAAGTCTAAGTTTCTTATAGGTTTCACTTTCACTTTCAACCTGCAGTCCGTATCTGAGTCTAAGTTTCTTCTTGCTTTCACTTTAAATCCTAACTTCTTTCCCACAGTCCGTATCCGAGTCTATGCCTAGGCTTTCAATAGGCTTCTTCTGGCACCTTTTTCGTCCGGCTTTTCCCTAGGCTGTTTGCTAGTCTCTCTCCGGTATTTTCCCATTTCTTCCCTCCTAAGTTTCCTATCCGAGTCACAGCACCATTATGTCGCTCCCCGTCTTCGTGGAGGAACGACACTAAACCCTGCCTAGGCTTCCTATCCGAGTCACGGCACCATTATGTCGCTCCCCCTCTTCGTGGAGGAATGACACCAAACCCTGCCTAGGCTTCATATCCGAGTCACGGCACCATTATGTCGCTCCCCCTCTTCGTGGAGGAACGACACAGGACCCTGCGTTGTTCTTTCGTCTGCTCAGCCCTTCCCGGGTTTGCTGCTGGTTCTTCCCGGGTTGGCTACCATCCCTTCCACCTCCGTGGAAGGGCGGTTCCCCCTGCCACATTCCCCACTTCCGCGGGGGAGCGGCACACCGCTGGCCGGCTCTCTCGGGGGCTGCACAGGTGTTCCCTCAGATGTTCCCCTTAGATGTTCCTGGTACATGTTGTCTCTCTCCTCCTTTATAGTCCTCTTCCACCAATCCCAACTCTGCTACCCACACGCCGAGTACGCTGCTCTCCTCCAATCAGGAGCAGGTCCTACAGTTTATTGGTTGAACTGGAGGCAGCTGTGTAGAAACTGTTTCCCTTCTCAGCGCCATATTGTGGGAGAGCAGATGCATAGAATAAGTCTTAATTCCAGTAACTTAGTCTAGTCCGAGTTGCTCCCCACAGCATGCTTCTGGAAAAGGCGTTGTCTGCGTGGTCCTTAGATTAACTGCACGGCTTCGGCTTCTGTACACATCCTGGCTGTAACGTAGTGGGCGTGGGGGGAAGGGTGGAGCTGTGAAAGACCCCCTTGTTTCAGAAAGGAAGCAGGTGTGTGGAGCATGAGACAAGTTGGCCATGGACTCCATGGGAGTTAGGCAGGCAAGCAGAGGTGCGGCTCCTCTTATGCACCTGCCACCCACAATCCCAGCTCTGCCCGTCACAAACAGCAGGCACGAGGTGCACACCTGGATGGTGCAATACTGTTTCACTGAGTTAGGTTCCCACCCGCCGTGCAGATCGCAATGGCACACTCTGAGATCGGTGCTTCTGAGAGAGCGGGCAGCATTCGGCTTCCTGTTTGGAGACACCTATTTCAAGCGCATAGTCTCACGTGGCTCTCTTCCTTCTGGCTCCCTGTGTCCATCACCGCCTGTCTCCATGTTTCATTGGTGCTGTCAGAGCAGCTACCAAGCAAACATATTTAATGTCTTTGGGAAAGGGAGTTATGGGTTCAGGCTTCTGCCAGGTTCAATCTTTGTTTTGGCGAGAGTCGAAATGTGCCTGGTGGCCATCTGTCTAGAATTGACTGGGTGGAACAAGGAGGCTTGTCCTGAGTCTGAGATGACATGGTTGCCCCATTTCACAGGAGAAGAATGACCATGAACAAATACACACTCGGGGTACACAAATGGAATTGTTAGAAACCTGTACTTCTGCATCTGTACAGTAACGGGTTTTCTGCAAGGGTGAGCAGAGAGGCTTCGTTTTTGCTGTGTTTTGTTCTTAGTACACCTGAGTCTGTGTGCAAGTGGATGCCGTGTTGTGGATTTGCCACTTCTTGCCCCCAACGGCACCTTATACCCCTGGAGTCCACTTCTACAGTTTCGATCTCCAAACTAATGATTGTTAGTGCAATTCTATTTCACTTTTGAAAATGTGTGTTAAATATGATCTTTTCTACTTTCCATTCTTTTTTTTTTTATTCCTTGTGAGGACTTTCAGAGCATGCCACAAGGTCATTCCCCGGTGCCTTATTACACGATATGGGAAATGGTGGTAACACTGCTAGCCGTGGTCCTGAGTGCTGCCCCCTGCTAGACAGCCGGATGCATACACTGGAGGCAGCAGGTCTGTGTGCTGCCACGGGCTGAGGCTGACGGTGTCTGGGGGGGTGGGAGGCCAGCGAAAACCAAAGGGGAATGAAGGTAAGGATGAATGCTAGCTGACTGCACGTGCGCAGGCCGGCTGCAGCTCACGAGGAACCCGTGCTGCGCTCCTAGTGCTGTTTATCTGGAACAAAGAACTCTCAGGGAAAACTTTCAAGGAAAAACCCACAGCTTGGATCGTCATCCTTCCCAGCTTCCTCCTGTCTCCCATGACCATAGGTGTGACGAGCTGGGAGCTGGTGCCTCTGCCTACCCAGGTAGCATTGCCTGACTGCTCTACAGCTCCCCCAGATGCAAAATCCCACACCCAGAGGCCCCAACCTCTCACTCAGCCTCGGAAGTCGAGGGGAGGCCCCAGGCCACTGTGTCTAGCCGAGGGCCAGGTACACCTGTCACTTGCCCTTGGATTAGAGTGAAGTTTGAGAGGTGGACAATGACAGCCCTGGCGAGAGTGGCCACAGCAGCAGTGAGTCAGTCCAGAGGCTATTTGGAAATATGAGGGGGGGAGAGGGGCCGGAGAAGGGACTGACGCAGAGACTGGTTCAGAGATTTGGGGATGTGAGGCTACATTTGTGGGGGCTTCTTTAAGTAAAGGATCCAAAGCTACCATGTCATTGATCATGAGGAAATAAATCACAGATTCGGAATTTTAAAAGACCAAGAGATGCATGATGATCACACTTGCAGAAAAGTAGCGTAGCACTTAGATTTAGTTACCGCCTGGCAGTCTGCAATGATGGCCCTTTTCTTACATTTTTTGGTGGTGGACTGTTTGATGAACTCATCATGTGCCAGAGGTTTTTACAGCTTTGCTTCCTGTAGAAAGAAGAGAAAAATCATTGAGTCTTCTTTGCACAGGTGATTAAAGTTTTAAGATTAATGTTTTAAGTTATTGAAGGTTTTGAAAAGTAACTTTCGGTCTCACAGCTTTATTGGGAATATGATGAAAAGAGTTCGGCTTCTTTGCAGAGTTGAGGATTCCCGGAGTAATTTGCCCTTCTTTGTGGTCTCTAAGATTTCAGAGCAGGTCGAGGGTTCCCGTACGCTGACTACTTTCAAATACTCAGTGAACTGACAAAACTCGTTGATGGATTTTGTCTTCAGTGTCTCTCCTATTGGCGTATCATGAGATCGACACCACCATTGTCCACATCTGTATATCATGTCAAAGCAGCAAAACACCGAAATCTGTTCCCGGGGTGGCCTTGTGATTATTCCTTTCAATTAGTGAGTGAGTAATTGCTGTTCATTGCTACCTAGAGTTTCCTATTGATGGATAAATGTAGGAATTTGGTCACCAGAGCAGAGTACTTGCTTCCGCAGTGTTTGATGAGGGTGTGGCAATTTGCCTGTGATTTAGTCTAGAGTCAGATTTTGATGGGTTGACACGTAGTCACACAAAACGAGATGTGACCCAAAGACCCTAGGATGGATAAAGCACGCCACTGCACACCCAGCTCCCTAGAATACGAGACCTAATTTCATTGTGTGCTAGCTTGGAAAGATCATGTTGATGGTCTTTACTTTAATATTTTTAAAGCTTTTATTTATTTATTTGAGAGGCAGAGAGAGAGGAAGAGTGAGTATGCTCATCTCCTGGTTCACCTCCAAATGTTCCCAATGGCTGGGACTGGACCTGGGAGGAAACCAGGAGCCCAGAACTCAATCTGGGTCTCCCATGGGGAAGGCAGAGACCTAAGTACTTGGGCCATCACCTGCTGCCTCCCATGTTCTTCATGAGCAGGAACTGGGAGACAGAACTGGGCAGACAAGCCAAGCACTTCAATGTGAGATGCCAGAGACACAGCCACCAAATTAACTCTTGGGAGACGATATGCTACCTGTTTTTCAGAAAGGTTTTTGCTGGTTTATGCCTCCCCCAGCAATGCACAAATGAATTCCTCTGACCAGAACTCATCCCCGCCACCACAGATTTTCTTGTTCTGAGAAAGATAGGCAAAAGTGCTATTTATTGCTAAATATGCCCAAGTTGCTGTTATTAATGAGATTGAACAATTAAAAGTATTTACTGAGGTAAATCTAGTTGTGGCATTGAACTCTTCTCCTGAGGCTATTAATAGCATTACTTACAGAGTTGTAAGAGCTCTTTATATATCAAGTATACTAACTTTTACCAATATCACTCATTGATAATATTGTCTCAGATTTTAATTAGCCCAACTACCTTTGTGATTTTGTTGATGTGAAGAATTTGTTATAATTTTGGATAGATCATTTTCATATCTGAAACGTCTTCTGAGTATACACTATGTATCTGTTACTGTGCTTGCTGGCTTGACTTCAGTGGTAATTAGAATAAACACCTTGATCTTTTATTGGAGAATAATTTTAAAGCATTGTGTACCTTCATCTCAGAAAGATACTTCTGGGTGTGTAGCACAAGCATTTTAATAGCCCTGTTGCACCAGCATCGCCGGAGTAAGCTGTGTATGCATTTTTATGAAATCTGTCTAATTTGAGAGTCCTGTTACTGGCAATGCCTACTGGGATACAGGAAGCATTGGCTACCTGGACCTGAGCGTCTGTCTCTGGCTGGTTCTTCCTTGCGTGCTCTGTTCGTGTAAAGGGCACCCTACTCTCTCCTTGCCCTTTGTTCCCCTGATGCTGATGGTGTAAGCGGACAGCCAGGGACTCTACAAGAAATGAAGGCTCCATTTGTAACCCTGCTCACCTGACGCCCAGATTTGGGCTATGCTATGTGAATGAAACATACGTTTTCAGGCCACAGCAGCAGTGATCAGTGGGGCTTTGAAGGGTTTGTAAATACAGGTGCTGCTATTGAACGTCTCCAGGCCTGACCAAAGCTTGAGACAAGTGGGGCCCTTTTAACCTGTGAGCCAGCTTCCACCGACTCCTGTTCCTACTTGAATCACGGCAGGGCCTTGCCAGCCCCATGTCACCCAGCGTTCTACGCCTTCTCCAGTTTGTTGCAGCTCCAGGGGGGTAGAGAAACAAAGATGCCCCAGTCCCAGCCCCGTGCTGCCGGACGTCCACCGCCCCTGTGTCCTTGTGTTGCTTGAGAGAAACGCCATGCCCTGGCTGTTCCCTGCCTTCTAGACGATGGTTTTCCTTCCCTACAAGCTAACTTTCCTGCATATTCAGTTCTGCTTCAAAGTGAATAGCATGTCTGGTATTTCCCATTTTGGTTTGAACTTCTGTCAACATGACTCCAAATGGTATTGTATCTGCCCATCATCTCTTGAGAACCTTCTCTCATGAGACTTCTTGTCCTCCATATGTAAAGAGTTCTTAGAAATTAAACAACAGTCCCCATGCTGCATCTCCATACCCCTGCTGTATGGTGAATCAGACCCAGTCTTCCAGGAGACATGGAAACAGCACAGCCACCCCCCTTGCCTCTTAGCCTGCACCAGCTGATTAGCTTTGATCACACTCAATAATCTTCTAACGTTGCAGGCAACCATCATAATAAAAACGTGTACCCATGTGCTGATTCGAGCTGAACCATCAGTGTTGTCAGAGCCGGGCTCCTTCTCCACAAGGCAGCCACACGAATTATTGGTCACCTCATCAGCATCCAACACCATTGCCCTTCAGGGGTCTGCCTGGAGTGGCAGTGGGGACTGATTGCCCCGCGTCCCTGTTTGTGCTTTCTGAAAGCGTGGCAGCTCAAGCTCTTTCTGAGGAAATTAAAGATGAGATCCCAGACACTGTAGACGTGGTGGTATCACTTATGACCGTGTATGGACTTTATTCTAAATTCTGTGTTTCTGCTGTGACTTAGCCTATATAAACCACGGATCTATGAGATTTTTACATACCCCCAAAAGTATTGATAGAATGAGGAGTTTTGGATTTTACTAACAAGTTAATTTTATTAAAACAGAGGAGGAGGGAGCAATATAGCATTGCAATGTTGTGTTTTGCCAGAGAAGGAAATTTACATACACAATAACAAAATTATCTACTTTCCACATCGTTTAATAAAATGAAGACATCTTAACACCAAAAGAAGGGAACATATGGACTCAGAGGACTTTGTGTGAATTGAAAGAGTTGTATTTGTCACAGTCCCTGTTCCCCTGTGCCCCAGTCATGGGGCATGGGTTGTCCAGCCTTCCACCAGAGGGGCCACTTCGCACCTCGGTGATGAGACTGACCATCTGCCACCAGTTAGCACCTCTTAAAATGGAAACAAACGGCTGCCCAGGGCTTATCGGAGGTCTCTGAATACACAGGGCACATCGCCTTTTCTCCCTCCTCTAGGCTTCCTTCAGAAGTGATGCTGGTGGGGGCAGCAGGAGCTTTTAACGGAATTCCAGATCAATTCTCTTTCAATGCACTGGAAACACATTTCAAAGATGGAATTGATCAAATCCTCTGACCCACTCTCTTGGGCAAATCAAAGCACACATTACAATAACAAAACAGCACAAACACTTGTGTGTGTGTGTGTGTGTGTTGTGCATGTGCACATGTGTGTATGTGTAAGAATAGTTAGAGGCCAAAGCCAAGACCTTATTTCTTTAGTTCTCTTTTGCAGGAGGGAATGGAACTAACCCATATGCCCCATTTGGGTGGACCAGAACCAAGGCAGAAGCCAGATTATCACAGCCCCGCTCTTTGTGCAAACCCTGTTGCCATTTGGGGTGTCTGAAACAGAGCCTGCTCTCAGATGACGCATCACCCAGTCCTCTTATCTCCTGCTCAGCAACACTGAGGTTAGGAAAGTGACCACGTGTGAGCAAATTCTCACTGGCGCCTCCTTCAGATGGAATTGTGAGCAGGTAGCCATGTACAGAAAATCTTTTTTCTTCTTCAGAAGCCATTCTTCCCTTAATGCTTTTTTCCATTCAATCAGTCTTTCATTGAAGTATAATTGACATCTGGCAAACACATGTACTGAACGTGTGCAGTTCGATCAGTCGTGACCCATGTACACACCTGCGAGACCACCATCAGTGAGACAGGGAATTTCGACCCACCCTCCGATTTCTTTGTCCTCCCCCTCCCCTTCTCATCCCCTGGGAACCACCGATCTGCTCCTTGTAGACTAGTTTTCATTATTTTTAGAAGTTTTTACGTGAATCCTGCAGCACGCACATTTCTGTTCTTCAGTCATGCAACACAATTACTTTCCATCCGCCCACGCTCGCGCGTGCCTCAGCAGCTCACGCACTTTGCTGGCTGAGCCGTGTTCCAGAGTGGCTATGCCCAGGTCTGTTTATCAATTTATCTGCTGAGGAACTAAGCCTTCTTCTAGTTGGGGTTACTCAAAATAAAACTGCTATGGACGTCCATGCACAAAGGCCCGTGTGGCCAGAGGCTTCCCTTCCCGTTGCTTAGAAATTCAGAGGAGTGCCTGTATCTTAGGTCAGCTATGTGCTTGTCTTTTTAAGGATTTGCTAATGCTTTCTCTCAAGTGGGTGGGCAGTGTTGTGTTCACAGTGGATGGTATACTCGCAGGGAATTCCCATTCTCATGTCCCTGTGTGACTTATCTCTCTTTATTCAGTTCTATAAACTTCAGCTACCCCATTCTCCACCCACCCACACACACACACACACACACACACACACACTGATTCGTCCTCTCCAGGTCACCATTTGTCTTGTGTCCACTGTGCTGAGCTTCACCGGGCCTCTCCCGCCGTGACCCAGGGTCTGGAAACTCATCAGGCAGGGAGCAGAGCTGGTGGGAGGACTCAGCGTGTGTCTCCCCTGCCTTCATTGCCAGCCGTCCCCTGCCTTGCAAACCACTGTTTCATACTCAGGGATTCCTTGGCTGTGATATCCTGTAGACCCATCATGAGGTGCAAATGTTGTCAGTCAACAGTGCCCACAATGCAGGGGCACCAACCTCGCCCACATCCTGGCTTAGCGCACCCTGTGTGCTACTGCACTTGTTTCTGTTGTGACTGAGGGCTCACTGGGAGCTACAGCAGCTGCCACTGCCCAGATCCCCAGAGAGAATGGGGCCAAGAATCACCATCTAAGGAAAGACCAAAACTCAAAATTCCAAGTATAGCTTCTACTGAGTGTGTGTTGCTTTGGCACCATTGCAGAGTTCAAGTGTCGCACTGGGCTGCTGCATACTGGGGACTGTCTGTCATGTGGCTGGGTTGCTGGGTTACTCCGGCAGGAGGACAAACCCAGGGCCCCTTACTTCATCTCGTCCAGAAGTGAAAGGCGGCTTTGAAATTTCACTAAGTAAGTAACTCCATATTAGGAGCTGATAAGTTAACCACCAGGAAAAACGTCACCTGTTGAGTAACCGCTGATGGGTCCGTAACAGAAGGGTAACTTTTCTATAGGAGGCCAACTGAAGAGTTTTAGGTCAACGTACAGTTCTCTGAATTCAAAGTGTCATAACTAACTCTGGCTTGCAGACCAGAGGGACTCAGAGATCTCTTCCTTTCTCTCAAATAAGAGTTAGAAGAGGAGGACACTTACCTACCGGCGCTGTCCACCGTTTACCCCATCACCCACCTTCCCTGGGGGCTGGGGCACTGTCTCCCTGGGTGGGTGAGGCGCCTAAGACCAGTGTTTAGGTGAAAGAGAGTAGCGTGCCCAGTCACACACCTGGGATACAGAACCCGGATGAAGAAAAGCTCTTATCCTTTGTACCACATTCCTGCCTGTAATCAAATAGAGAATTGTCCACAGGTGAATTAAAATACAGTATTAATAACTTCATAAGTTCAGTAAGTTTCTCTTACATCGTTCTGTCTTTAAGTTTTATAGTGTTAGCTCTTCCATTTCCTTATGGAAAACGGTATGGAGTTTAGAGTTTCCTCAGGAGAAAAAAATAAAAATGGAGCTACCATGTGACCCAGCAGTCTCATTACTGGGGATATGTGCAAAGATGATATCAATCGTGAAGAGACTCCTGCACTCCGTGTGTGTCGCAGCGCTATTCACAGCAGCCAAGGAAGAGAAACAGCCTAAGCGTCCATCCACTGCTGAGTGGATAAAGAAACTGTAGCACAGTTACCCACGATGGAATATTACCCAGCCATTAAAGGGGTGGAATCTTGTCATTCACAACAGCATCGGTGGGACTGGAGATCATTGCGTTAACAAAAATAAGCCAGGCCCAGAAAGACAAGCACCACCTGCTGGCAGGGAGGGGGAGGGTAGCGCAGTGATTGCCAGAGGCTGGGAGAGGGGAGGGAGACAGGGAGCAGTTAGAAGCCCTGGAGTTGTATCCATGACAGGGTGACTATGGGTAAAAATAAGCTAATGTATTTTTAAAGAGGCTGGAAGAGTTTTCAATGTGTTTGCTATAAAGAAATGATACATGTTTGAGAAGATATATTTACTTTGATTTGCACACTGTGGAATATACACATGTATTGCAACATCACAGAGGACCCCATAGATACATACAATTTTATGTGCCAGTTAAGAATAAAAATGATTTTCAAAACCCACATGTACATACCTCGATACAGAATTCAGTCAAGGAGGTGAAGCATCTGTCCTGGTCCTGAGAGTCTCCCGTCTGCCGCCACCCCCCCCTCACGTCTGACGCGTCTGACGAATAAGCCTGGCTGCCCCGTGTCTGCCTCCCGACGCCCTCTGGTCCCATGTTCTGTTAAGGGTTTGTTCTAAGCTTCAGTCACTTCTGATACTGGAAATACTGCTGCCCTGCACATTCATGTCAAGAGCGCTGCGTGAACCTGGGTTTCCATGGCCTTGGGAGTGCAGCTGCTGGGCCTTGACCACTACGGCATAGATTCAGTGTTTTGAAGAAAGTGCCAAACTGTTCTGAAAAGTAGCTGTGCCGTTCAGATTTCCACAGTAATACCTGAGGGTTTAGTGTCTTCATATCCTTGCTAAAACTTGGTGTTGTTGGTCTTCGTGATTTTAGACGTTTGGGTAGGTGAGTGGTAATATCATATGTTGTTTAAATTTTTCATTTTGCTAATGTGTAGAATTGTTCAACAACTTTTCAGAGGCATATTTGACATTAGGGTACCTTCTTTACTGTACTAAAATAATATCCAAAACATCACAAGTACTTTTTTCAATATCTATTTATTTATTTGAAAGGCAGAGTTACAGAGAAGCAGAGGCGGGGGCGGGGGGGCATCTTCCATCCTCTGGTTCATTCTCCAAATGGCTACAATGGCCTGAGCTGGGCCAATCCCAAGACTGGAGCCTGGAGCTTCTTCCAGGTCTCCCACACGAGTGCAGGGGCCCAAGGACTTGGGCCATCTTCTACTGCTTTCCCAGGCCATAGCGGAGAGCTGGATTGGAAGTGGAGCAGCCGGGTCTCGAACCGGCGCCCATATGGGATGCCAGCACCACAGGTGGCGGCTTTACCCATTGCACCACAGCGCCAGCCCCACAAGTACTTTTAATTCTTCGGGTTCATTGGATGTGATCTCCACAGTGAAGCTGACAATGGAGTAAGCTAAGCTTGCTAGTTCTATATTTGTCCTCTGATCATGACTCCTTTATAAAGACCTTCCCCCCAAAGTAAATAACATGGTTGGAAAACTGGATAATATATTTTAATGCTTATTTGTTTTTTAAAGATTTGTTTATGCCGGCACCGCGGCTCAATAGGCTAATCCTCCACCTAGCGGCGCCGGCACACCGGGTTCTAGTCCCGGTCGGGGTGCCGGATTCTGTCCCGGTTGCCCCTCCTCCAGGCCAGCTCTCTGCTATGGCCAGGGAGTGCAGTGGAGGATGGCCCAAGTGCTTGGGCCCTGAACCCACATGGGAGACCAGGAGAAGCACCTGGCTCCTGGCTTCGGATCAGTGCAGTGCGCCGGCTGCAGCACGCCAGCCATGGTGGCCATTGGAGGGTGAACCAACGGCAAAGGAAGACCTTTCTCTCTGTCTCTCTCTCTCACTATCCACTCTGCCTGTCAAAAAAAAAAAAAAAAAAAAAAAAGAACAAAAAACAAAAAGATTTGTTTATTTGAGAGAGAGAGTTACAGACAGGGAGAAACAGAGAACTCTTCTGTTCGCTAGTTCACTCCCCTTTGGGCCGCAATGGCCAGAGCTGCACCAATCCAAAGTCAGGAGCCAGGAGCTTCTTTAGGGTCTCCCACAAGGGTTCAGGGGCCCCAGGACTTGGGCCCATCTTCCACTGCCTTCCCAGGCCATAGCAGAGAGCTGGGTTGAAAGAGGAGCAGCCAGGACTTGACCCAGAGCCCATATAGGATGCCAGTGCCACAGATGGAGGCCTAGCCCACTACTCCACTACACTGGCCCTTTTAATGGCTCTTGTACTCACCTATTTTAAGACAATTTTATAATGTAGTTTAATCTCTTTTTATAGTTTCATTCGGAAGTAATTTTCAATTTACAGAAAAGATGCAAAAATAAGAACACTTTTATACTGTTTGTCATAGCTCACCTGTTCGCATTTCCCCATTTTCTTTCTCCTTCTCTCTTTTTCTCTCAGCACAGACACACACACACACACACACACACCTGCACGTGCACTATAGTATTTATTATATATTCTGAATTATCAGTACTTAAGAAGAAACTCTATACATAATAGTCCTTTAATGATAAATATTTTATGGTTCAGTTAAGTAACTTACATGCTTTTATGTTAATAAATTATTGATTTAAGTAAATTTAACATTGATGAATGCTTTTATCTGAACAGTTTTGTCAGTTGACCTAGTGATGTTCTTTATGAAATAAATTTTTTTTATTTTATGTATTTGAAAGGCAAAGTGACAGAGAGGCAGGGAGTGACAGAGAGAGAGAGAGAGAGAGAGAGAGAGCGAGCTTATATCCATTGGTTCACTCCCCAAATGACTGTAACATTCAAGAATGGACAAGACCAAAGCCGGGAGCCAGGAACGCCCGTTCAGGTTTCTCACACGGGTGTCAGGGACCAGATGCTTGAGCCATCGCCTACTGCCTCCCGGGCGCATTAGCAGGAAGCTGGATCACAACTAGAGGTGGGACTCCGTCCCAGGCACTCGTATGGGATGCTGGCTTCCTGAGTAGCCGTTTAACAAAGCCTACCCCATCAATTCTATTTTAAGCTTAAAGTCTAAATATTTTTTAAAAAATATTATGTGTTATGTAAATATTTTTTAAAAAATAGGGCCTTATGAAGAAAATGTCAATTATTTTCCCTTCCCAATCACTTGCCCTGTTTTTCCAGGGCTGTACAATGATAAAAGTTGGGTTTCTTCTGTAGAAATAAATCCATTATATTCATTGTCCTGGGAAATCAAAGATCACAAAATATGAGAAAATCTGACAGAAAGGTCAATGGACAACTAGTTAAAAGCTACATCAAAAGTGCAGTGACAGGGCTGGCATTGTGGCACAGCAGGTAAAGCTGCCGCCTGCGATGCCAGCGTCCCATATGGATGCTGGTTCAGGACCCTGCTGCTCCACTTCTGATCCAGCTCCCCACGAATGGCCTGGGAAAAGCAGCGAAAGAAGGCAAAGTGTTTGGTCCCTTGCTGCCCATGGCGGGAGGCCTGGATGAAGCTCCTGGCTCACAGCTTCTGCCTGGCTCGGCCCTGGCTGTTACAGCCACCTGGGCAGTGAAGCAGTGGATGGAACATCAGTATCTCATTCTCTGTGTCTCTGTCTGTCTTTCTGTAACTATGGCTTTCAAATAAATAAATAAATTTTTATTTTTTCTATTTATTTATTTGACAGGTAGAGATACAGACAGTGAGAGAGAGACAGAGAGAAAGGTCTTCCTTCTGTTGGTTCCCCCCCAAAATGGTTGCTACGGCCGGAACTACGCCGATCCAAAGCCAGGAGCCAGGTGCTTCTCCTGGTCTCCCATGTGGGTGCAGGGCCCAAGCACTTGGGCCATCCTCCACTGCCCTCCCGGGCCACAGCAGAGAGCTGGATTGGAGAGGAGCAACCAGGACTAGAACCTGGCACCCATATGGGATGCCGGCGCCACAGGCAGAGGATTAACCTAGTGAGCCACGGCGCCAGCCCCCAAATACATCTTTTTTAAAAAAGTGTAACCATATGCATATATGAGTGTACGTAGTTGTAGGTTGGATTATGTCCCCCAAATGATACACTGAGCCCTAACTCCAGTACCTGCAAATGTGGCCTTTGAAAGTCCCGGGCTGTGAAGGTTGAGTCGCGGTCTTGACCCTTTGCTACTGCAGAGCTAAGAGACAGCACATGCTTGGGGAAACAGAAACAGAATGTGGAACATGTTTCCCGAATCCTGGGAGATGTTTGCAATGTGTGCGATGTTTTTGTTGTTGTTGTTGCGATGTCTGTTGGCGCAGTGTCTGGAAGTAACAGTCCCTGAGCAGGAGAGACAGCTCAGTGGCACGAACACACCTCTGTAAGCTGGTTTCCAGGACTTGTCAGCCTTATCCCCAGAAGCTCCTCAACCCACCAGCATTTGCTTCAGGCCTTCTGGGAGCCTTTTCTTACCCCCTGTGGGTCTGACCTCACTGATAGAGGGGAAAGGACACAGAGAGGGCTCAGAGTCACCTGGCCCACGCCCCTGCAGTTCCCTGCCTCAGCCCTCCACAGGGCTAAAGAGCCAGTGCAGCTGCCTCCGGGGGCCGTTCTGAGAGCTGGGAGTGTAGGAGGCGCGTACACGTCACCCAGCCTCACCGTCCCAGTTCTGCCGCCCCAAGTCCCCACAGCCATTCATGCTGCAGCATCTCCTCTGCCCTTGGGTCTCCAAACGTGCCATCCAGGGGCTCCTAGGCGATGAGCAGATTCTCCAAGCTTCTCCTCTTTCCATCTGGGCCCCGGTGCTGCTCTGCCTGTAATCACGGCATTGAAATTGAGCCCTGGACTTGAGGTGGCCATGCAGGTGCAGTGGTTGTCATGGGATTCCTGGTGCAACAGCCATGGGTCATGCAGAAACAGTGCCACCTCCCATGCATGATGGCCCGGGTCCAGCTGGCCCACCTCTGACCTGGGTGCACACACTGCTCCTAGCCCTTTTGCTGGTTCAGTCTTCTTCATTTTAGTGAAATGATGTGCACAGTCCTGCTGGTGTCTGACTTGGGGGTCTTTGCTTCACCTATTAAGCACAACCCTATGAGGCATCTGTTGTATGCCAGGCACTTAGGATGCAACAGTGCACAAAGGTCTCTGCCTAACGGAGTGGACGTCCTAGCGGGAAGAGACAGACAACACATGGCACATGACTGACCTGTGCAGAAGGTTGCGGTCAGCCAGAGTGAGGTAGTGAAAAACCCCAGCATGTCCAGGTCAGAGGACACCCACATCTCTGCTGGGGTTCGCTTGGCTCTGTTAACAGCAGTGGACATTTCCAGACAGCTCAGTGTGTCCAGCGTCCTTGACCCGCACCTACCCAAGCTTGGAGAATCTGCTCATCTTCTGGTGATGAAAGACAGGAAAACAAGAGAGCAGGCCTCAGCCTGCGCCACGGCTCACTAGGCTAATCCTCTGCCTGCAGCACTGGCACACTGGGTTCTAGTCCCGGTCAGGGTGCCGGATTCTGTCCCGGTTGCTCCTCTTCCAGTCCAGCTCTCTGCTGTGGCCTGGGAGTGCAGTGGAGGATGGCCCAAGTGCTTGGGCCCTGCACCCGCATGGGAGACCAGGAGAAGCACCTGGCTCCTGGCTTCAGATCAGCGCGGTGCGCCGGCTGCAGCGTGCCAGCCGCGGCGGCCACTGGGGGGTGAACCAATGGAAAAGGAAGACCTTCCTCTCTGTCTCTCCTCACACTATCCACTCTGCCTGTCAAAATAAATAAATAAATAAATAAAAAGAGGGCAGGCCTCACCGATCAAGTGTGGTCCCTGTGCTGGTGGTGTCAGATCTGCCTGCATCTCAGAGGCAAAGCCAGGTGTAGGGGACGCAGTTTTACCTGTACTCTCGGGGCCTGGCTGGTCTTGCACGTGACACTGACGTAAGGTGGGTGGACAGGAGAAGAGTGCCCATGGGGAGCAACACAGGAGTCCCATAAGGAAAGGGAGGCAATGCAGACGTGGCTTGGTATCAGGATGGCAGAGACGGGCAGCTGTGGAACAGTGACTGAGTTAGGATTATCCTAGCGAGGTCTGTTTCTGCCTAATTCTTGCGGCCTGCACTCCCTGTCTCCTGCTACAGGGGTGGGGGTGGGGAGCTCCTCTCCCATGGGAGTTGTCAGTCTCCTCTTCTCAGGAAGGAAGGGAGAGATGGGAATGCCTGTCTTGCATCCACTGTTTTCCAAGTGCCTTTAGCACAAAGTGACCCTGACGCAAAGTGGCATCTCATGGGACATTCGGGGGGCTGGGAATGTATTCCAAACCCCTCAAAGCCATGGGGCTAGGCCCATTGCCAGGGAGATGAGGACGTGCACACAGCTTCTGCGGAAGTCAGGGCAGAACCACCCGGCGCAAGGCATGGGTACAGGGAGGGTTAGAATAACCCACTTCCACAGGCAATGCGTGCTGTGGAGACACAGAAGATAACAGGACGGAGCAGTGGGGGCAACCGTGGTTTGGGGGCAGGGCTCACTGCGAAGAGGCATGTGAAGGAAGTTTCAGGAAACCAGAGAGTGGCTCCCTGGGGAAGAGCCTGGGTTGCATGTGGGCGGGGCCTGTTTCAGGAACAGCCCAAGAGCTGACTGGGCTGCATCACAGTGGCTGGGAGAGGAGGAGGAGACAAGGGCCAGAGAAGGTGCAGTAAGACAGGGGCAGGGCCAGGGCAAGACCCGAGTGAGCACTCGGGCTCCTGAAGACGCGAGCAGCTAGTGGAAAGCTCTGCCTTTGACGTTAAAGGCTGGAGGTGGGCGTTGACCTCGTGGTTCAGACTCCGGTTTAGACAACCACGTCTCACGTAAGAGCACTTCACTTCTGCTTCCAGTCCCAGCTCCTGACTCTGTCTTTCTGCTAACGCACATCCTGGGAGGCGACGTTAATGCTCTGTGCATAGGGTCCGTGACACCTGCATGGGAGACTTGATTGAGTTTCTGCTCCTGGGTTTGGCCTGGCCCAGCTCCAGTGGTTGGGGACAATTTAGGAATGAACCAGAGAATGAAGGCTCTGTGTCTCCCTGACTCAGAGAGAGAGAGAGAAAGAGAGAGAGAGAGAGAGAGAGAGAGAGAGAGAAAACCAGCTTAGATAGCCTGATTCCTGTCTGAATTGCCATGAGTCCTCTTCCACCGAGCCTCCCCACGATGGAGGTTAGGATAGGCAGGCCCCTCCCTTTGTCCTCTCCTGCCCTCTCTCCATCTTTGCAACTCACGGTACCACTGACTCTTTGTGCACACGTCATCATCTTTTTGAATCTGAAAGCTCAGTTTGGGCAAGAGCCTTCTCTGTCTTGGCCGTCGGTCAGTCCTCAGCAGGACCGTTCATTCCCTGAAGGGGTGGGAACCGGCAGTGCCTGCTTGTTTGCAAGCACTTTGCTGGGGGAGGCGAGCATGGAAGGAGCCCTTCAGAGCAGCCTGGCGTCCCCAAGGCCTGGTGTGACCGATCCGAAGCCTGCACGGTGCAGCAGGCCTTCCCGGGGACCAGC
Source organism: Oryctolagus cuniculus (assembly GCF_964237555.1). NCBI lineage: Eukaryota > Metazoa > Chordata > Mammalia > Lagomorpha > Leporidae > Oryctolagus > Oryctolagus cuniculus. The sequence continues at coordinate 6,959,599 of NC_091436.1, forward strand.
ACCTGGAGAAGAGAGAGCCCATCTCGTCGTCACCTGGCAGGGAGACAGCTCAGAGCACAGTGCAAGGCGGAAGTGGAAAACAGGCTGCACTATGGCTCGGTGGCCAGTGTTGGATTATTTTAATAACTGCAAGTGACAGAAAGTCACGGACTCCGACCGCGATGTTGCCCAGGGAGCCTGCTGCCCAGCAGGGGTGTTTGTGAAACGCACAGCAGCAGTCACCGGGAAAAAGTGCAAGGGCTCCAAGTTCAGAGTTCCCCACTCGAAGCAGCTGCACGGTAAGGCCACCGTGCGAGCATTCCTGGGGGTCTGCCCTGGACACCCCTGCCCCCGACTTCTTAAAAAGGTTTTGTTTTACCAACTTGAAAGGCAGAATGACAGAGAGAGGGAGAGAAAAGGATCTTTTATCCACTGGTTTACACCCCAGTTGGCTGCAATGGCCGGAGCTGGGCCAGGCCAAAGGCGGGAGCTTGGAATCCTCCTTGGTGTCCCAGCATCCGCTGCTTTCCCAGGCACATTAGCAGGGAGCTGGTTTGGAAGTGGGGCAGCTGGGGCGCGAAGGGGTACTCTGATAGGGAATGCCAACATTGCAAGTGGTGGCATAACCCGCTGCACCACACCAGCCCCTCTCCGCCCCTACTTTATACAGCGTCCCCACCCAGGCTCTAGTGACTGTCTTAGCCCACGGCTCCCAGTCGGTTTCCAGCGCCCATCCTCCTGAGTCTAAGAGCCGTGACCTGAACTGCTCTCTGCAGGTGTTCACTTGGGCATCTGAAACTGAGCAAGTCCGGACCCCAGGCCCACTTCCCAGTCCCGCCCCTCTGCCACGTGGTCTCCTGTGTCAGCAGACGTCTCCAGCATCCTCAGTGGACCGAGGCAACATCCTGAAACAGGATTGGGGAGAGCCAGGGTTCTGGTGCCCACTTTGTCATCTCTGGCTATGAGGCCACAGGTGTTGGCCGGCACCCGGAGCCAGGGTCCCTCTCCTGTCCTGTGGGGTTGGATATTTCCTTGTAGGTGTTGTCATGAGAGAGGAGGAGAGTCCCGCCTCCATTTATTCCACAAGGGTGCAAGCTCCTCCCAGGCACCTGAGGCCGTGGGACTGCAGAGGAAGCCGGGAATGGGCCTGTCCTGCCGAGGCCAAGCTCGTGCAGGGGGTTAAATAACAGTCCCGGGGGCCTGGGAGGAAAGCTGGCTCATTAGGATCACTAATAAATGTTAGAGGGAGAAGCCAGAGTGAGGCTGCTGCTCGCCCTGCCTCAGGTTAATGACTCTCTCCATCTTGTCAGTTCCACTTCCCCTACTTTTCCCAATCTCCAGCATCAATACCCTGGTGGAAGATGTCAAGCACCGTCCCCTCATGGTCTCGCTGGGCTCCGTGGACCAGCTCTGCCCACGCTGGGCTGTCAGTGAGAACAGGGACCACACACTCCACAGCCTGTTCTGTGCCAGTGCAGTGCCCAGCACTGGGCACTTGGCAGGGTGTGGAGAGGAACCCTGGGCTACAGGTTCGCGCTGCATTCATGCACTGGTTAATCACCAGGTCGTGATCCCTTATTCGGGCCCTCAGTAAAGATCTTGAATCAAATACATTTACACAGCGCCACAAAGTCTCCCATTGCACTGAAAGTGACTTGGAAAGTGTGGCGTTTACAAGGTGATCCCAGGGATGTGGGGGCATGAAATCCTACAAGTGGAGAAACCTACACACATTAGTGGAAAAGGGAGAGAGCTGTCGTCCCCACCACATGGACACCTGGCCACGCCTCCCCTCTCCACCACATGGTCCCAAGCCACCATCTTTTCTCGCCATGATGATGTTAAAAACAACCAGGATTCTCCCTTTCTTTCCTGCCGCCCACAGTCTGTTTGTTACTCAAACTTAAGGTAATGTTGTGCCCGAGGTGACATTATGCTGCATCCTTGATTAAAATGTCGTCAGCACGGGACACCGTCCGATGGCTGAATTCCCGGGCCTCCGAGGCTGCACGCGGACCTCCTGTCTCCTTGGACCTCGTCTGCTCCACTGTGCCTTTCAGCCCTGCGTCCTCACGGTGCTGCCTCTTTTATTTTTCAAAAACTCTCGGTGTTCCTGCCCCCCGGACCTTTTGGGAACTATCACTCCCTGCAGAGCGCTCCCCCTGGACTCCCTTGGCATTGATGGCGCACAGCCCCTTGCAGGCCCCCCCTGGCTGCCCAGTGTTGCAGCTCCCACATGCTGGCTTGTTACTCTCTTTGCTTCTCTCTTGTCCCTTTTCCTTTGCTGAGTTGTACTTGGTTGCTTCGTATTTGTGCATTCCAGTTTCCGGGGCAGTGACACCCAGGGCCTAAGGCAATGCCTGGAACAAAGTAGGTACTCACTAAGGTTCTGTTCCGTACAGGGCATCAGTATGTTCCTTCTCCAGTTGGCTGCCTTCAAAGCTTTTGCAACTTCTCTTGTTTTTATTTTTTTTTAAATAGTTTATTTTAAAGGCAGAAACACAAAGACAAAGATAGCGATACAGAGAGATCCTCCATCCCCTGATTCACTCCTGAAATGCCTCTGAGAGCCAGGACTGGGTCAGGCTGAAGCCAGGAGTCGGACACTCAATGCAGGTCTCCCATGTGGGTGACAGGGACCTAAGTACGCGAGGCATCGCCTGCTGTCTGCCAGGAAGCCGGAGTCAGAAGCAGAGCCAGGACTTAACCCCAGCCACTCTGATATGGGCTATGGGCGTCCCAGGCAGCATCGTAGCTACTGAGGCAAACACCCCTGCCCCTATCCCTTCAACAACAGCCCCTGGCATTCTCTCGGCTGGAATCAGCTCTCTGGACAGCACCAGATTACCTTAAACAAAAGAAGTAGCTGGCGGGGGTGGGGGGGGGGAGGCGGGGGCAGGGGGATGTGTTTGCAGCCTGGAAAAGTGGGCTTAAAGGCTCAGCCAACACCGGAGAGCCACGGCAGGCCCCGGGCACCACCAGAATTGCTGTTGGCTTCCCTCTCGCCCTGCCCACTCAGAGTCCTGCCGCATTCAGTCCACCGTTGGGGGGCGAATCATCTAGAACATGAGCGTTTCCTCAACTCCAGCCCCTGCATGTCAGTGGCCACCACTGCTGGACAGGAATCAAAGCCTCCACTGCTGGACAGGACCCCAGAGTGGGCAGCGTCGTCTTTGGGGCCATCCAGCCCCCGTCGCAGCTACTTGCTCCACTACTGTGGTGCAAAAGCAGCTGCGGACAGTGGCTGTCTTAGTGAAGTTTGATTTGTGAGCTCGGGCTGTGCTCCGTTTCCTCTGGACTGGAGGGAAGGACTAAGCAGATGAGTGAGCACTGTGGCGAGTGTGATGAGAGAGTCAAGGCCAGGGTGTGGGCGGAAGGGGCACAGAGCACGGCAGAGGGAAGCCACGTGGCTCTGTCTACTTGTGCTGTTCTCCCAAGAAGGTGAGCCTGGCCTCAGCCAGCTGACTTTGTCACCAAAAAAAGGAGAGAAAATTGCATCATGATAACAGCTGGGGCCTGCATTGTGGTGTAGCAGGTAAAGCTTACGCCTCAAGGCCGGAATCCCATATAGGCCTGGGTTCGTGCCCTAGGGGCTCCATTCCTGATCCAGTCCCTGCTAATGACCTGGGAAAGCAGCAGAAGGTGGCCCAAGTGCTTGTGTCTCTGTACCATGTGGGAGACACAGAAGAAGCTCCTGACTCCTGGGTTTGGACAGCCCAGCTCTAGCTGTTGCAGCCATTTGGGGAGTGAATTAGTGATGGAAGATCTCTCTGTATCTCTTTCTCTCTGTGTAACTTTGCCTTTCAAATAAACAACAACAGAACTCATTCAACATCCAGTTGTTGAAAGTGACAAATGAAACACATCGAAGATATGGTGCCTTTTTTTTAAACACCAGGATAACTCTTCCGCCTTCCCTTGGAAATTCACAACCAGCTCCGCCCCCCAACAAGTCCTCCCAAGAGTGACATCTCCAGAGAGCCCCGTGAGCAACACAGATGTGAGTTTAGGCAATTAGAGCATCCTAAACATGAGCCATCTTTGGCTCAGGATTTCAGGAGAGGTTTCGGTTCTGCAGGTTAATCTGCATATCTGGGCGGTCTCTCGAGACCATGATTTCTTACCCCCCCTGACCCTCAGTGTTCAGAAACGGGGTCCTGGGGCGAGAGCAGGGGCTGCCAGCTCACACCACCCTCCTCGGGGGTCCGTCCAGCCTCCCGTTGCCACTGGTGTGGGGGCAGGCGGCAAGGTCTTGCAAGGACTCCCTTATCTTGGGTCTCATCATGAAACCATTTGGGTCGGTGTTGTCAAGCCACACCAATTTTTATTGATCTTGGAGAAATATTTGGGCTGCCATCCACTGATGTCCTGTTCCTGGTTCTGTGTAAAATAACTAAATTGGGAAAATAATTGTCTCTACTATGCTCCACAAAGGCTTGAACTGTGTTATATATTAACGTCAAGTCTGTCTAATGATCCCTGAGAAACTTCACAAGTCATTTTCATTGTAAAGCCGTTCTCAGGAAGTCCACAAACTTTTAAGTTGGGTCCTGACCTGGTCCTGAAGGTTTCTCTATAAAAGGGACTCAAAGACCCAGCATCCTATTAGCAGTCGTTCATTCATTTATTCTAAGCATGAGCAAAACACCCGTGCACAATGCTCTGTGAGCCGGCAGCAGAAAACATCGATTTTCCAGACCACTCCCCGTGCACAGTCACTTCTCATGCCGACCGTTCCCAACACCCAGAGCCCCTGGACTGACTCTGAGCGCGTGAATATCCGTCTCAGCAGAACAGTTTATTTCACAGCAGGACTGTCATCTAAACGAGATCTGTCCTCAAGTCTTCCTCAACTGAGTGGGCGGCTTGTGCAGCGGATCTGGGCATTATCTGCTCCGGCTGTTTCTTCACGGAGGGAAAACTCCAGGCACGCGTGGGCTGGCGTGGGCTGTGCACCACGGCATCGCCACAGCCAGACGGTTCTTCCCACACAGTGGCTCCATGCAAACCACGTGACCGGGAAGCGATTTTGTGTTACACTGGCTTCAGCGGTTCTCAGGGACACATATTAACATTGTCAGGATGCAGTGCCCTGAAATTATGATCCTGAGGCTCTTGGACTCATAATTTTGGGCATTCATGAAAAATATAGGTGTATTGATTGGGAGATATGAAAGTACTAAGGTGATTTTTTATGAGATGTGTTCACTTCCCATGGGCCAATGCCCTTTAGCATGTTAGCTTCATTTTTCACACGCAAGGTACTGTATTATGATGTACCTATTATTGGCAATTATTTATCAGTATTGGTTTAGCAGCACAAATGCTTCAGCAAGAACAGCTGGGTGCCACTGATGAACCAAGGCGTTGTAATAATTTGCTGCCAAAGGAGGGTTGTCTCTTTGCTTTCATCTCAAAGGAAAAAGTGCATTTTGTGTCCAGTACCTGTTATTATGTTGCAGTGTTTATAACCTAACACGTTATTAATGGATTATGTTTGAATTCAACCTGCAGATGATAATTATATTTAGGAATACAATACATAAGCTGGACTAAAATAAAAGTCTTCTAAATTTGAAAACATCCATGGAAAATTAATCCAGTAATTTCCTCATGTAACCATGACTTTCCATTTTTATTTTGCAAATTGTTCCTGGTTCAAAATGTTGTTATGCTCAACTACAACTGATGCACTGGTATAACCTAAAACACAGACTTATGTGTCTGATTTATGGAAGCAATATCATTATTTTTTAGTGTCATTTTTCATTTATAGAAAAATTGGGAACTTTGAGAAAGGCTGAAGAGAGTGTGAAATATATAACGTTGTTTCCCATCCTTAAGTATTTTCACATATTTTATCTCTTCCCCTTTAGTTTGTTTTCTTGTATTTATTTTTCTTGATTTGAAAGGCAGAAAGAGAGAGAGAGGAGTAGGGGGGGGCGGGTAGAGAGAGAGAGAGGGAGAGAGAGAAATCTCCTGTCCAGCGGTCTACTCTCAAATGCCTACAACAGCTGGGGTTGTGCCAAGCAGTGCGTCTGGAACTCCATCCAGGTCTTCCACTTGGGTGGCAGGGACCCGAGTACTTGAGCCATCACCTGCTGCCTTCAGAGTGTGCATTAGCTGGAAGCTAGAGTGGCAAGTGGAGCTGGGCCCTCCAGAACAGGATGTAGGCACCGGGACGTCCTAACCACTCTGCCAAATGCCCCCTCCCTAAACCTCCTCCTGTCTCTCGGTCAGGATAACTCATTCTCGCCTTTGAGGCTGTAGCATGTCCTCTTCTTTCTGGGGACATCCTCCACATGACCAGCCTGTCCTTACTTCTTCCTGGGAGGTCCAAGGCTTCCTTCGTCCACCATCATCATACACACTTCCCCCGGAGCCCCCACCATAGCCCTTCCTGTGCCTAGCCCAGGGGCCTGCCGCACAGTGTCTTCCCGGCTAGTACCAGTGTGTGGGGTTCATAAAGTTGTAGAGGACCATAGAATGATGCATAAAGCAATACGAAGTTGAATATGAAAGTAATGCTTTCTGTGCAGAAGTATTACGGGAGATGAGGAAGGAAGTGGACGTGTCAGAGTTAGCTAGAGTTACACCAACATAAACCTTTCAGGAAGTGGCTAGAGTGACGCGAACCTTGAATTTTTTGGAAAATGAGGAGAATTAGGAGGAATGGTGTGCATGGGGACAGTGGGATGAAGGGGGGGGATTCTGAATGTGGAGGGAGGGCTTCACAGGACAAAAGCAAAATCTGGGCCTTGATTTGTTGGCATTGGAAGTGGGGGTCAGCTGGGTGCCAACACACGTCTCAGCCAGGGTGAGGGGTGAGCCTTGGGAACCCAGGCAGGACGACCCTTGTAAGCCATAAGCCGGTTGCTCCGGAGAGCGTTACACTTTTGCCACCCTCTCTTACCCAGCCTTCTCCCCGTCCCCTAGGGGCCCTCTCAAAATCAGCCAGTGCACACCACCAAGGCACTTGTGTGCAGCAGAAAGGGCACTGGAAATCTTCATCTTTCTCTTCACGACAGTCCGTAGCACAAGTGGACGTATCAGCAGGGATGTGGTTAACCCGATAGGGAGCTTTCAAATAAAGCACGCTGCAGGTAGCCGCGAGAAAATGTCACAGGAGGCACAGAACCCAGCTGATGCCCAGAAAAATCTGTGCGCTCCTGATAAGAGGGTTTGCAGGCCACTGAGGGCAGATATCCGTGGGACCGAACTTTGGAACAAACGCTGACGCTAGAAAGTCTCCTGAATTTAATAACATTTAATACCACAGATGGGATAGAGAATGAAAATTCACGAGGATAAGGGGATTTGAGAAAAGGAGATCGAGAGTTTGTATTTTCTCAATCCTTTGTAACATATTTACAACCGCATTTTATGTAATTTTAAAAATCTTCATAAGCAGAAGAGGCTGGTTAGGCTGGTTAGTGTGGTGGGTGTCTTCTCTCTGTGTGGACTGAGAGCGCTGAGTGTGAGCTGTCTCAGGACCCTTCCTGTAACCCCAGAGATAGGTCAGGTGGTCTCTACACCCCCCTTGTGTCACACTCACCATGCTGGGAGCTAAGCACTTACTTTCAACCTGATGGGACCCCGACCTCCTGGGGAAATAGAACATCCTGTGAGTTTTTTAGGGCAGCACCACGATGGCGCCTGGTCTGTATTGGCTGCCCCATAGTGTGGGTAGAATGCATGGATGAAGGTGGTGGAAGGAGGTAGTCATAAAGATTTCTCACCTGGGGTAGAGTGTATCACTGAAGTATTGGGACTTCTCACAGAGCCGGGGTGAGTGTTTTGGGGAGCAGCATGGACTGAACGGGAGGGAGAACACAGCAGCAGAGAGAGGAAGGATTTGGAGGGGAGCTGATGAGCTGGCTCAGGATCTGCCAAGGCCTCGGTAGGACTCGATTGCAAGCAGACTAATGGACAAACGAACTTAACTTCGGGATTCTGAACTTGGCTGCTAGGAGGCATTTTGAAGGTCGCTCAACTGTTGAGGCTTATTTTAATTTTTAAAAGTTGAGTCTATCAATTAGTATCTTGGATGAGAGACATCGCCAGTGACTGGGATTGCTCACTTGGCTGACTCAAATAATGAACTTGGATGACACAAGGGCACTGGAACGCGATCTCCAGGTTTCTGTGGGCAAGTGCTGTGTGGATACTTCTTTGTCTGTCGTGCATTTAGGCAATTAATGGGTAATTTGGTTAAATATAGATGACATTAAAATGCATTTGCTTTCTGAGATTTCGGTTATTTATTTATTTGTTTTATAAGCTATCACTAACTAAAAGGGATTTAGAGTGACAGTTGGTGGGAATATAAATTCTAATTATTTAACAGTGTGGTTTTGCTCCTCTAATTATTTTTATCTAATCAAATTCCCAGGAGTCATAGTTCTTCATGTACAGAGAGTTTGTAGCGAGCTTTCGGAGATTGCTAACTGGGGCATAATGTTCATGTTCCTGTTACACAAACTAAATATAGTAAAGGCAATGTGTGAATTTTCAAGGGTCAAGTGTTAGCTAAATTGAAGGATTTTCTCCCACAAGTGAGGAGAGTTTGCTTATTTTTATTTCCTCAAAGATTTGTTGCTTAATATTTTTGTTCTAACTCAGATTGCTTTTCAGGTACTTCTCCTAGCCATAGATAAGGAACTTCAAAAAGCCTATAGAAAACAGAATTAAAACTTTATTTTGGTACAAAACATTTTTGAAATCCACGCATAATTCTTTTCATACTATGCATTTTCCGTGAACCTTTATCCTTGGGGGAGATGAAAGAGCTGGCCGCACTAAGACCACGCGAGCTTTCCTTGTGTGCTGGGTACTTCTAGAATTCTTTCATAATGTGCTATCTCAATGTGGCTTCTTGCTTGCCTGAGCTGTATCACTCAGATGTCACCACAGAAAACAAAATTACCCCACAACTTAAATAGTATCTACACAGTCCCAGTGGGTGAGGAACTGGGGGCAGTGTGGCTGCCCAGTTCTTGCTCAGGGAATCTCATGGACTGGTCGTGCAGGGGCCAGCCAGGGCTGTGGCCATCTCAGGGCTCCTCCTGAGCTGGAGAGTCTATGCCAAGGATGCCGACTGTGGTGGCTGCGGTGTCGCTGCTGGCTGTCGTCAGGAGCCCCACCGCCCTGCCACGTGGACTCCCCCAGAAGACCACTTCCGTGTCCCTCACCGCAGGACTGCACGCTGTCCTCACGCAGCACCCTCGGTCTATGAGAGGACAGGGGGAGCTACAGGCCTAGTCCAGGAAATCAAACCTGCTCATTTCTGGGTTTCTCCCGAGGCACGTGGGCCAGCCCATTCAATATGGAAAGGAACCATGCAAGGGGCAGTGTGGTAGGAGAACACCCCAGAAGCTGCTAACAGAACTTGGAACGTTCTACCCCACAGTGCAGTGATCTCTGCCTCTCCTGCCTGCCCGACTGGGTTTAAGACGTTCTTCTTTAAGTTTCTTGAAGTTTCTGGAACGTTGCTGTCAACAGAGGTCACATTCAGTTGAAAAGTTGGAACCAGAGTCTCTCTCTTAATGAGTATAAATGGAGATGTCTGTGAGGGAAGGAATCAAACTCAGAGACAGAGATGCTGAGACAAAGACAGACGGAGATACACAGAGTCAGATTTGGACAGAGAGAGAAACTGTGTGCGTGTGTGTGTACGTGTGTGTGTACGTGTGTGTGTGTGTGTGTGTGTGTGTGAAGGAGAGTGAATGGGAGTTGGAGAGACTGAACGAGCGAGACAATACAACAGAGGTGGACAGCAGATTGAGCCGCACATTTTACTAGATAAATATGAAAACGGATGCTATTTTTGCAGACAGTGGAGAACTAATTGTGTAAGAGCCCACATGTCTTGAGTGCTGTGTGCAGCAGTCTTCTGTGTGTGGTGGGTGTGGATCCCTTGCCAAATTTTTTACTGAAACACCTTCAATTATGCCTAATATTCTGTGAGCAAAGGTTCACTGGATCACTCCTTTATTTCTTTAAAATAGAGAAATCATCACTTAGAAAGAACTCTTCAATAATGTCAAGTAAAGCATTTATAATTCTCTTTGCATATGGTTGAGTGCTTTATTTAACCCTTAGTTACGTACCCCATAGCCTAGCTCACTGGGGTACAATCGTCTCTAGACTGATTTTTCTTAACATTTATGTGTGATTTGAACAAAGGGCACAGAACCATGCTGGGAGGAACACTCCCCACCCCTCCCTGAGAAAAGAAGCCGTGACAGGGCCTCCGCAGAAATGTCACTCCCACCCAGCATTTCATGCCCGGCCCTGGAGCCCCCACCACACCACAGTCCAACTCCTTAGTATCTGCTGTCTAAACCACTAAAGTGACAGCAGTTCTCATGGCTTCCAGCTTCTCCTCTCCAAACTTCCCAGAGTTTGACTCAATGGAATACCACTCCTTGCCCAGGGTCGAACACCAGAGTAGTTTATCAGCAACAGAGATGTATTTCTCCCAGTCCCTGGGGTTAGGAAGCCCACCACTGAGGCACCAGCAGATTCAGGGTCCAGTAAGGTCCTCTCCCTGCCTCATGGAAGGAGACTTCTTGCTGTGTCCTCCCACTGTGGAAGGGGAGGCCACTCTCAGATGCTTCTGTTATGTTTTATTCTCTGATTTCCATGGTCACGAAAGGCTTTAGGAAGTATGGTCTCTATCTTCCTGTTACTTGGCACTTGCTGTTGATTGCCATGGTGGGAATGCCTGAAGCACCTGAAGTAAAGTGATTCTGGTATCTGAAGGCTGTGGAGGATGCACTCGATGAACAAGTGCCAAAGAAAGGGGCAGGAATGGGGAGGGTTGGTCTGGAACCGATCTGGAAGTCTGGGGTTTGGATTTGAACACAAAGCTTAGGATACTGCTGTGGGATTGGATGGCAAGGAGCATGTGTTTAGGAGTGAAAGAGCCAGAAGTTCTGCAAGGATACCCCAATTGTAGCAGATGGGTGTGCAGACAGAGCAGGATGTTGTGTAGAGGAGGTGCAGATCAGTTTATGAGTCTGAAATGGATAAAAAAAAAGTGTTGCTGTGGATTTGTTCTGAGAGGAGGAACGTGCTGGGGTCACCACACAGACCCCGGGAGTTGGGTGAAAGCAGGCCAGAGGTGAGTAGCCTGCAGACTCGTTTATTTCAATTGGTACAGCAGCTTATATACCCAAGGCAGCCAATCTGGTCAAGGGGCAGTCTATGCCCTAACCAATCACACCCTGTTGCCAGGCAGTTTCCAAAGCCATCCAATCACAGCCTGTTGCCAGGCAGTTTCCGTTGCCAGCAGCCATCTTGGCATGGCCTTCTCATTCCACCACAGCTTAGGAGTCTGACATGGAAAAAAAAATGTGTGATGTTCCTAGCATGGTGCCTGACCCACAGCAGGTGCTCAGAACCTGGTCCCCACTTCCCTCTTTGTTCTATTCCATGGGAAGTTAGTGTGTAACCCTTTGGCCTTAAAGTTCTCTATACTCATTTTCTCAAATTGAACTAATAACCTTTTTATAGATATCATGTTTATTTCTCACCTGACTCTACATAACCACTGGGAATATTCTTAATAAGAGATAGCCATGGGGCTGGCATTGTGGTGTAGCGGTAAAGCCGCCACCTGCAGTGCTGGCATCCCATACAAGTGCCAGTTCAAGTCCCTGCTGCTCCACTTCTGATCCAGCTCTCTGCTATAGCCTGGGAATGCAGTAGAAGATGGCCCAAGTCCTTGGCCCCTGCCCTCGTGTAGGAGACCTGGAGGAAGCTCCTGGCTCCTGATTCGGATCGGCACAGCTCTGGTTGTTGCAGCCACTTGTGGAGTCCTAGGCAACCCTAGCTGGTGTCCATCAGCAGCACAGTTTGCTGTGATGGTCACCAGCTGGGTTCGTCCCAGGAAGAGGCTTGTTGTCTCCCTGATGACTAGGGTCAGCTGCACCTGCTGTGTGTTTCTCTTCTGCTTCTCAGTTCCAAGGTGAAGTGGCCTGCTGTGACCAAAGCTTGCTTTCTAGGACTTTTGTGTCCCTGGAAGTCTGTGCCGCAGCCTGTGAAAACCAGAGCCACCGGCCCCACACAGCCTGCAACTGCCTCTGCTCCACTCGCAGTGGTGGGAGAGGGAGAAACACTCCAATGCCCTTGATTTCAGAGAGTGTGTCCTTCCGCGCCCGACCCCTGCACCTCTGCACCTCTGCAGCCTTTCCTGGTGTGGTGGACCCCTGAATCAGCACCGGGCTTAACTCACACTGTGGCCTCTGATGTCCTGGCCATTTCTGGCTGTTATGTCCCAGAGAGCCTGGTGCCACTGACGAAGCAGAAGGGTGGATGTTCCATGGATGGTCCAGGTGCTCTGGACAGGCTCGGACCATGTTGTACTTGAAGGGGCAACCATGAACATGTACTGCTGTCCTCCATGAGAGGAGCCTTTTTCTACTCTTCCTTTCTGATAGGAGTGGAAAAGAACCCATGTGCTAGACTGATGGCTGCGTAACGTGGACCCTGAGCTCTCGCTGGGTCCCTGTGGTAGCTGTTCATGGTCTGACTTCTGTGATTTCTTAAGTTTTCTTTTTATTTTCTCTACAGGGTCATTTCTAAGTTTTCTTTTAAATCTTCTGTATAGGGACACTTTTATAAATGTTCTAATATTTTCTCCAGTTTGTCCATGTGTTGATAGCACATTAGGGGTCTATAAAGGCGCAGTTTACCATGTTGCTATAAGCGAAGTGGAGAATATTTTTCATGTAACTTAGCTTTGAGAGAAGACGATAAAATACAGCAGCTCTGTTGGTCGACAGAGGGACAAGGAATGTGTGTGCTTTTGCGCTTGTGCATGTGGTGTGTGGAGGAGTGACTTGGGTTAGAATTAAGAAACCATGATACAGTGTCTTTAAGAGGAAAGCCCTTAGAAGGGAGAAAGTTGAAAGCTCAGAGCTGTCACTGCCTAATGAAGTAAGGCCTTGGAAGTGGAGATTCAGGTCCTGAAAAGACTTTGATGGGCTCAGAGCGGGAAAGAGAAGCACCAAGCCGGAAGGGACACACATGCTCACGTGAGGTTGACCGTGGCGTTAGAATCAAAGCGCTCCTGCTAAAGTTGGGAGCTGTTTTTTTTTTTTTCTTTTCCCCCACTTGGTTTGGTATTCAATGTTGCTTTCAAATAAGTAGGATCACCATTTTGAAAACGTTTTAGTTGTTGAAAAATTGTCTTCTATAATGCTATTATTTAATATTAATTTTCCTAGGGAATGGGCTTTTGAAGTGCTTTTAGGCTGCTATGTGTTGCATGTGAAATGAACATGTTTATTTTGTATTTTACTAGCGTTACATGGGGAATAAGCCTATCTAAAGATTCCAATAACTTTGTTGCTATTAAAATTGCCTTGGGACTGATCTCAAATTAATATATTCATTTTGCCTCCTATTGGGGAGAAACTAATGTGGTTTATTTGCCAGCAAAAAATACATGTTTTTTCAGAAGATTTTTTTTTGCAAAGTATCTTAATGGAATCTAACATTTTGGTTTATTGGTAATCTCCTAACCATAATTGAGAAATTCAGTATTTGGATGGGAAAGTGGGGGCACAATAGATAAAATTTTGTAGAGGAAGAATAAATAATAAATATTAATAAATGGTCTTTTATTTCTTTTGTTTTCTACTTGCCAGTGAAATATAAGTGATTGTTTGACATACTACTTTGGTATAATAGTAACTTTTATTTTGATTTTGGGGAAGTTTAGAATCTGTTTATTATTACAATTAAATTTAAGATTTATTTCTTTATTTGAGTTACAAACAGAGAGAGGAAAAGACAGAGAAGGGTCTTCCATCCCACTGGTTCACTCCCCATATGGCTGCAACTACAGGAGCTGGGCTGATCCAAAGCCAAGAGCTTCTCCCAGATCTCCCACGTGGGTGCAGGGGCCCAAGCACTTGGGCCATCTTCCACTGCTTTCCCAGGCCATTAACAGAGAGCTGGATCAGAAGAGGAGAGCTGGGACATGAACCAATGCCCATGTGTGATCCCAGTACCACAGGTAGAGGCCTCACCTACTAAACACAGCACTAGCCATGGAAGCATTTATTTAAAATATATATATATATATATATATATATACACACATACATACATACATACATGTACTTGAAAGTCAGAGCTACAGAGAAAGAGGGAGAAGCAGATTGACAGAGATCTTCCATCCAGTGATTCACTCTCCAAATGCATGCAACAACCAGGACTTGACCAGACCAAAGCCAGGAGCCAGAACTCCACCAGGATCTCCAAGTTGGGTGGCAGGAACCCAAGTACTTGGGCCATCACCACTGCCTCCCATATGCAGCAGCAAGAAGCTGGATCAGAAGTAGAGGCAGGAATCAATCCCAGGCATTCCAATACAGGATATGGGTTTCCCACCCAGGAGCTTAACCCACTGCACCATAACACCTGCCCCAAGAAACACTTATTCTAAACTTTCCAGTGCCTGGCAGTAGGGGAATATTGATATGACCTAGACACAGCATGTACTCTGAAGGAAGTCGGAGAAGCTGTAAGGCGACAATCAATCAGCAGAACCATGTACTAGTGCATGGAGTGATTTAGTGGGCTAATTGGGATTATGAATCAGGGAAGACTTCCAGAAGTGATTATATTTAAACTCAAGTATCAACAGATTTATTGATAAATGCATTGACATCAATAATATCAAATTAGGAGAATCGACATTCTATATTGTTGAGCGAGCACCTCCGATTTTCAAGATGTGGCCTTGGTATGTGGGAACTCAATGCAGGCCTGTCTTTACACACACAGCATGCTCCAGGCAACCCTACAAGGTCACACAGATGGTTCTGAAGTGCTGTTTGCCTTTCCGCCCTCTGAGGTGCCGCTGGAAACCCCTTCCTTTGTGTTTGCAGGAACCCTGTCCTGGTCTTCCAGTGCAGCCAGCGCCACGTGATTTGCTTGGACTGTTTCCACTTGTACTGTGTGACACGGCTCAATGACCGGCAGTTTGTCCATGACCCGCAGCTTGGCTACTCCCTGCCCTGTGTGGGTGAGTCCAGAACCTTGTTTCTTTCCATTTCTGAGACTGGTTAAGAACAGAAGGGGCACTGTTGGTGTTGAAGTTGATTTCTTTTTGAGAGGATTCATTCTGAGAGGAGGAGCGTGGTGGGAGCAAGAGGTGCAGAGTCACCACACAGACCCCGGAAGTCGGGTGAAAGTAGGCCTGAGGCGAGCAGCCTGCAGACTCGTTTATTTCAATTGGTACAGCAGCTTATATAGCCGAGGCAGCCAAAGGGGTGGTCTATGCCCAACCAATCACAGCCTGTTGCCAGGCAGGCTCCGTTGCCAGGTGGGTATCAAAGCCATCCCTGAGTAACTGACACTTGCTTGCCAGCGGCCATCTTGGCATGGCCTTCTCATTCTACCACACGTTGGCATCAGACTATCTTAGTCCTAATCCCGACCAGAGGATGGGCAATTTAAATCCGATCTTTGCTGGGTAAGACATACTCATGGTTCAGTTACCAAAGATGTAAAACTCTAGGGAGCCGTGATGAACTAGAAAATGTATAACTTTTATAAAGGCTGTATGTTACATTCACCCTGGATCTAGAACAGTAGTATGCAAGCTTTAAAGTGTACCCCATCACAAGAAAAAAAAAAAAAAACGCTTAAAGAGCACCCAAAATAAAAGGATATGCATTAAAAAGAAAGAAAAGAAGACCGAGATAAAGCTGAACTATTTAAATTTGAATTATCGTTAACAATACAAAACATTCTTTTTTATGTATGATTGAATAGTGTCAGAATGTCATTGTGATTGGTTCCCTGGAAGAGGGATTAGTGTATCAAGGTGCAAATGTGTATTTATTTTGTCAGTTGTTCCCAAATCTCCTCCCTATTCCTCTCCACCCCATTGTCACAGCTTGGCCAACCCAGGGAGTGGAGGGCTCTGGGATATGTTTCTAATCCTATCATCTGAGAAAGGGTGCTTCCATGCAGTGTTTACTTCTGATTTTGAACAAGGCTGAGCATCTTTTTGTATGTTTAAAATCCTTTTGCATTTCACTTTCTCAGTCATTAAAAAAAATCCTCTTTAAGGGACAGGCTAAGTGAATGCATTCTTTTCAAAAATACCTTTTATGGATCACATTTTTGGCAGTGCCTTCTAGTCACAGGAAAGCATGGTAAAGTTGGATTTCTTGTGTTTCTGTAAATGTGGGTCAATTGCCTTTAAATTTGCTGGCTCATTGCCATGAGGTAGTTAAGACCTCTGTTAGAAGGTGTGGCATAGTCAAGTTCTTATCTAGTTATCCTGTGTTCTATAGTTCTACTATGTTTTGATTGTGTGTTAAATCTGTTTTGATTTTTTTTCTAACTATCTTAATATCATCCTTAGAATGTCATATACTCCTGGGTTTAATTTTTTTAATAGCAAGTAAGGCAAGGCATGAATGAATCTTAAGTATCTACTTTTTTGTTTTTTTTTTTTTTGCAATCCTTTTAAATATCTTTTTGTGAATGTCAGTCACTTCATTACTGGTTATTTAAATATAATACTTGCAGAAGTTGGCTTTTGTTTTTAAAAATGCCCACTTCCTATTGAGAACTTACGTTCCCTGGCACATCTTTCATTTAATGTTTAACCACAAGCACAAAGCTACATGTGTGTGTGTTTTGCTTATGGAAAATAATAAGAAAAATTATCATAAGGTGTGACAGGTTAGAAACGGCTGTGGTGTCTCTCCAGTGTGTGGTGAACCCCTTCCATAGTGTACTCATCCCCATAAATATTTCTACATTTCTTTCCTAGTATTTTAATACATGTCTTCAAAAGTGCTTATTCACACAAAAAATAGACTTCTGTTTGTCACCATATTATTAATAACGTATTATTTTAGCCCTTCCTCCTCCTGTCCCATGGCTCCAATTATAAATGTCTTTGCATATTTTGTGGAAATAGACTTTTAAGGGCTACGGTTCTTTTTTTTTTTTTTTTTCCCCTAAAAGCAAGCTGGATTGTCTTTGATGTTTGCTCGGCAGAAACAGTCCTAGAAGAGTGATGTCATCGCCGCCCGTGGCTTCTCTCCTGGGCTCAATGACACTCACGTTGAGGGTCCCTTGTTAGGTGTCCTGGTGCCCGCACCACCAGTGCCTCTCTTCTCTCTTTTGCTTGTGTTTATGTTATCAGTTCTCCACTCACTTGACGGCTTCCTTGCAAGATTATTCCTAAATCACTTACCCTGTTTGAATGCAGTTTGTTTAGTTACAACAAGGTACTCCCTCCACAGTTCTTTTGCTGAGTACTGGTACTTCTCTGTGACAGGTAACGCACCAGAGAGGCCCCAGACTTGGCACCGTGCCAGGCACCTCCTGTTCCCCAGGAACCTCCTCTGCAGTGCTTGGCACCTGGCCATGTGGTATTCAGACCAGGGGTGAGAGGGTTCCGTTGGCAGTCTGCAGATTGTCTTCGTGGAGTTCAATTATCTCAGATGTTAAATAATACTTCATATGCCATAATACTATGCCTATAGACCAGTGAGTCATTTGCATTAGCCCAGGTTGTATACCGAGCCTCAGAGAAACCTGGCTCAGATCTTGATTCTGAGTCTTGCCACCTTTATAAAGTAGGACAAGGTTCTTAACCTTGGTGTACCTTTCATTTCATTTCAGGTAAAATGGGGGTAATACAATAATAACACCTGTTTCGGAAGTTATGTGGCTACATTAGGATGATGGCTTAGAAAGGACCATTCAGGTGGATGCTGAAGACAGTAAGGACTGAGTGAACACTGGCGTCTGATTTCGGATGTTCTTCAGACACGCATCCCCATAAGCAGGGTACCTAGCGTGCTGGTGCCTGTGTCTGCATGGGTGCACACATTTATAGAGCAGCACGTGTGTGGATGTTCTTTGAATGTAGGTTGGTGTTTCCAGCAACTCAGCTCATAAATCAAGCAGTTATTCAGCATCATTCACTCCTCTAGCTAATCATTTCTCTTCCTGGTTCATTTGACTCTGCCTTGATACACAGAGCATGGAACACAAGGCATAAAGTACTAATAAAACAGAAAAGCAAAGCTTATCAAATCACAAATGGAAACAGCAGGCCATCAGGAACAAGAGTTATTTAAACCCCTGCTATTTCTTTCTATTTATTTATTTATTTGAGAGGTAGAGTTACCGTCAGAGAAAGGAAGAGACAGAGAGAAAGGTCTTCCATCTGCTGGCTCACTCCTCAAATAGCTGCATCAGCCAGAGCTAGGTTGATCCAAAGCCAGGAGCCAGGAGCTTCGTCCAGGTCTTCCACACAGGTGCAGGGGCCCAAGCACTTGGGCCATTTTCCACTGTTTCCCAGGCCATTAGTAGAGAGCTGGATCAGAAGAGGAGCAGCTGGGACATGAACCAGCACCCACACGGGATGCTGGAGCTGCAGGCAGAGGCTTAGCCTACTACACCACAGCCCCGGCCCCTAAACCCCTGTTATTTCTAGGGCTCAAACTTTCTTCCATGTTAGCACTCATGAAAAAGTTATACTCAGGTCTATGAAGTCCATAAATAAAAATCAAAAGTAATATGTGCAGAAAGCAGACATGATGGTTAATTCCATGAAGAAACTAAGAACACGTTGTGAGGCAGATTTGTGGATGCCTGACCATGCCAGGGGCATGTGCCCATGCCAGGGACTGTGCTAGGCCACAGAGCGTGGGCAGATTGCTGGCCGGGCCACTCCTGGAGCTGTGGAACATGTCCTGGTAGGCTCTCCACCAACAGTGCACAATGACTGAGTCTCAAGGGCCAGGGCTTTCTGTCTTCACTGGTCTGAGAAGCGGAGGAGTGAGCCTTGCTGATGGCTCTGAAGAGGGGTCCGTTTGCCTCTCCAGGCCCCCATTTAAACTGCCTGGCCAAGTTGGTCTAAGTCCCAGCTGTCTGGGGACGATAATTCCTCTAAGAAAACTGCAGCAAGACTTATTAATGAAATCAAGGGAGCATTTTACTCCTAAAGCCGTCGATTCCTCTCAGTGGCCAAGTCCCTATTAATCCACAAGGGATGGGTTATTCTGGGACCACTCCTAGATTTTTCTGACTTTAGGGATTTGAGTGAAATTGTAACTGGAGCAGGTTCATTGGCACATCAGGTCTTTGACCTTTCTTGATGATTGTGTTCCTACTTTGCGATATAAAAGGCTTTGTTGCCCACAATTACCCTGCTCAGGGGCATAGTCAGGACTCAAAGCTAAGGTGAAGGACAAAACTGCCGTGTGCATAATTCTGGAATTCCAGGTTGCTCTTCTTCAACTTGGGGGGAATTAGCTATGTCACCTTCACCTGCTCTCCATCCTGCCCCAACCCATACAGAACAACCCTTTCCCGGAAGGTCACCATAGCCTGGAAAGCCATGGGGGAATGTTTGGACACTGACATTTCTAGAAAATACCTTTTAAAAATTTGACATCAGTTTCCTGGGACTGTTAACTATTCATCAAAAGATAGATGGTGTAAGCAGAATTAGTGGACTGGTCCAGCTCTCTGCTGTGGCCTGGGAGGGCAGTGGAGGATGGCCCAAGTGCTTGGGCCCTGCACCCGCATGGGAGACCAGGAGAAGCACCTGGCTCCTGGCTTTGGATCGGCACAACGCGCTGGCCTTAGCGGCCATTTGGGGAGTGAACTAACAGAAGGAAGACCTTTCTCTCTCTCTCTCTCTCTCTCTCTCTCTCTCTGTCTAACTCTGTCAAAAAATATAAAAAATAATAATAAAAAAAGAATTAGTGGACTGTTTTCCAACGACACCAATCACACTGAAGTGTACGTATGTGCACACGTTGCTAATGTTACTGCATGTCTTGGTAACAGTTTCTGAGTACATGCATTTCTCTCTATAATGCCTCTTCCTACCCAAAAGTGTATCAAAAGATTCTCTCTCTCTCTCTCTCTCTCCCTCTCTCTCTCTCTCTCTCTACCCCCTGCCCCACCATAATCTAGTCTTTCAAGCCTCTTTCAAGCTCCTTAGGTTAAATGCCTTCAAGGGTAAGTTCAATTTTAGATACAAACTCTCTTCAAGGAATTTCTAGTCAGAAATGGATCCATCTTTTATATTGACAAAATGTTTACGATAACTAATTAAAGCTGGCTTGCAGCAGCTTCCAAACACAAACTCTGCTGTGCTAGTGCTGGAAATTCTGTATGCTTTCTAGGAGTGGGATATGAAAGTTTATTTCCCTGAGAGTCAAAAGAGGAGTAATTCCTACAGCTGTTGTGGAGTGCTCACTGTATACAAGGTTAGAGCTGTTACTGAGTGCTTGCTGTATACAATGTGCCATACTCGGTGCTTGCATACGTGCATCCATTTCTTCCCCAGAGAACTATGTTGGAACAGATCTTGTTATTCTTCACATTTGATAAACGAAGGGATCGAGCCTTATAGAAGTTAATTAAATGGAACGTGGCAATACAGCTAGGAGCAGAGCTGGTGTACCAAGCCAGATGGCTGTGGCTCCAAAACTGTGCTCTTAATCACTATAGAAATAGAGAACTTGCCAACAGTGCGACATCTTCAAAGTTCTTTAGGAAAGAGGGTCAAGAGAAGTGTAACTAATTTTTAGTGCTGTTCTCTACTTAAGCCATCTGTAACCCTGAAAAGTAGGAATTACTTTTCTTATCTTACAGAGGAGGGGGGAGGCTCAGTCTGATGAAGGCACCAGGATCGCAGAATTAGGAAGGGGAGAGCTGAAATGTCAGCCTGGAACGGTTGGCTCCATGACTCCACCCCACGCCCCAGCCCCAGCTTCTCTGGGGATGGATTTCTCAGCCTGACATGCACATTTCAGTCACATGGGAGCTTTCAAAGATCTCAGTGCCCTGGCCATGTCTCAGGCCAATTAAATGGTGACCTCTCAGGGTGGCCATCAGTATTTGTTAAAATCTCCAGGTTGGAAAGTTCGAGAATTATCGGGGTAGGCTTGTATAAGCAATGCGGTCTTTCCGATGGGAGGTTAGAACGTTAATAATTGCAGAAATTCTGTTTTGTCCAAGAGTGATTCGATTTGCCAGCCAGAGTAGGTTTTCCAATAAATGAGAACGGAGCTGAAATACGATTGGCAGACACAACCAAAATACGCTATTTGCAGAACTCCTGAGAAATGCTTGCATAACCATGTGGGCTTCGGGAACAGCGTCATCATCATCCGAAGCATCTGGTGCCCCTGCTGTCCTCTGCATTCTACGCTGAGGTTTATTGTCAAAGGCCGGAGCACCTCCGGGTCTGTTCTTCCCCCGAGCGTCGCTCACACGACTTGTTGAGCGTCGGGAGTGTGCGACGACTTATTCCCGAGGGCTGCTCTCCAGCACAGTGACGGAGACAACGCGGCACACTTCCCCTGCTTGTATGTTAGGAGCCCTGGCAGCGAGCATTTCCTGTGGCCTTGGAGGTCTGGGACTGGTAGTCACTCCCTTCCCGGGGGCATGTCTTGGGTGTTGGCCCCTGGGCCATCGGAGTGCATCTACTGTTCTGTTTGTATGTTGTTTTTTCTTCTCGGGTCTGATTCATCTGTTCCCAGGTCACGTTCTTATGCTTCCAGTTCTCATGTAATGCAGTTGTGAATTGCCCACTCACCGACGGCAGTCCGTTAAGGCCCTCAGGGCGTCTGTGGCAATGTCACAGCACAAAGCAGTAGTTCTGGACCTCCTGAGATGCAGCTATCCCAAAGCGCAGAGAGTCAGGCTGCCCAAGGCCCAGCCTGCCGTTTAGGGAGACAGACGTGCAATCCAGGATGAAGGACCGCCTGGGGGCTTTTGACCAGTGCTGTCCTAGAGACACGTAAACAATCAAGTCGATGTCACTCCTAAAGCCACACGGGAAAAGTAGGGAACCATTAAAAGAGGAGAGTCACCAAGAAGGATATACAAATGGCCATACACAAACATCAGTAGAATTAGTTGCTGAAGTATTGCTAATTTAGAGAATAGAGCCTAAGGTGATGAACACACATTCAAAACAGGAAAGAACATACAGCCATACATGTCCTAAAAGCAAGGTGGAATCCGGGTTGTGAATTTTGGAATATTAGCAAACTGCCTGGGAATGCACAGGCACCCCCCACGCTCCCACTCTCGGGGCTCCGTCGGCCTGCCTGCCTCTCCAAGGCACTCGGCTCACTCTCTGCCTAGCTGCTTGTTGGTACCTGATTGTGGCAGCCACGCGAAAACGGCAGCTCCAGGAGACAAGCCCAGATTCTTTTCATCACTCACATGCTTGTGGTCCACAGCCAAAGTTCTTTCTGCCTCAAAATTGATTGAAATTAAATCCAACGATCGCCCTCTGAGGCTAATGCTGGACTCCTCTCTGCTTCATTTGGGAGCAGGGGGTTTTCCTTTGCGTTGGGTGAATGGGGCGGAATGAAGCCAGGGGGTAACGCAGACTCTCCAACGAGCACAGTGGCATACGAAGGCCCAGGACGACGTCCCCTTGTGCCGTGGTCCAGTGCGGGTTGGCCGCGTGTCTTCCGCTGTGCCTCGCCAGTCAGGGACCCCGGCTCTGCCTCCTGCCCTCTAGTGCCTCTGTCATCCCAGAAGTCTCTGCGCTCCTGCTGGTTCCCTTCCTCGGGTGGGTCCAGCTGTGCAGGGTGAAAGCAGCCGGAGCTTTCATCACCTCTCCGGAGATGGTTTGGAGACACTTCTTCCCACGATCCTCGGGCCAGAGCTCAGCCCCTCGGCCCCACCAAACTGCAAGAAAGGAGAGATGGGAGACGTGGCCTGGCTGTGCCCGGGAGGGAAAGCGAACAGGGGGAAAGCACACAGCAGCCCCTGATGCTGCCACCCTCCTCGCCCTGCCTGCAACAGCAACAACACTCAGGCAAGTGGCTTCATCCTAAGGAGTGACCGGTACGTGGACATGGACCGCAGAAGCCGCAGGACAAACTCAGAGTGTTCTGTGCTCGTGCCTGCTCTGCCAGCGAGGGGCTGGCTGTTCTGCCACCTGTGGGGCCTTGGGTGTCACCTTTCTAGAATCGTGCTTCGGGCTGATGTGGGGTCTGGTGTCTGCGTCGTGCACTCCCCTGTCCTCTTGCCTACCAAGGGAGCTGACTCTACAGTACCGGCAGCGCCGCACCCCTTGTCTCAAGGAGGGGCCCTGTGTCCAAGGAAACCGCGCCCCAGTTCTCGCTTGGCTCAGATGTCTGCTTTCCAAACGGCCTCCCCCCCTCTTTTCTCACATCTTATTATGTGGTTAAAAATAAAGTAACATTTTAGAAAACAGAAGTAAGGTGGGAACGCTCTGAATAGCTAGCAGAGAAGGCAAAAATACCGTCGGCCCCCAGCCCTGGAAAGGGGCCTCCTCCCATTGTTTCACAAGGGCAGACGGAACCCACTCTCCAACTAGAAATTCCTTATTTAGCCAAACAGACCTGGAAAGATGTCTCTAAGTGCCGTCTGAGTTGTTCCAAAGTACTTCCTTTAGGTGTTCTTCTCTTTTCCGTGGGAATGTGTGTGTCCGGACCCCATGCCCTGTCTTATGAGCCCGCAGCACAACTTGTGGATATGTGTGTCTCAGTTATCAGTGGTCGGGGACTCTCCCGAGGCTGGAAGGATTCTAACCGTGTCCATAGACTGACTATTCACTGGCCTCTAAATGTATCATGTCGGCTGGTTTGATGTATATTTCAATTTATTGTGAGCATAGACAACAGTGCTTAAAACACACACATACAGGAGTAGATTTGTGGAAGTATAGGCTTGTATAGCTAGTTTGTATAGTTATGGGTTTTTGGAGTTAGGGATTTGTACAGAGGTTTACATAGCTGTGGGGTTGTGGAGTTACAGATTTGTGTAGTTACAGATTTATTCCAATACACGGCTGTGTGGTGATGTGTTTATGTGCTTATACATTAGTGGAGTGACAGGTTTATGGAGTTTTGGAGGCGGGCCTGATCACCACGCCCAGATCAAGAGAGGAAGGTTGCCTGCGTCATGGATGCCCTCCACACGATGTCTGCGATCACAGCCCCTCCTCTTAGCTGGTTCACCTGCTGTCCTGAGCTTTCTTCTTGCACCTCCGCTCATGTATGCTCCCCTAAGTCACACAGGGCTCTGCTGCTTCTGTCGCCCAAGTGGAAGCCCAGCATCCCCCCCCCCCCCCCGGCCCCGGGAGGCAGGTAAATTCCAATAGCGTCCCTAGACAGGAAACCCTGACCCCCTCTGCAAATTACTCCAAGTGCAGGGTTCTCGTTCTGGTTTTTGTTTTCTGTGTTTTGTCAGTCACAGCTATGTATATATCGTCTTTCTCATCTCCGCTGTTATTGGGCATGAAAATAATGCAGGATCTTCTCTGTCAAGTTAATCTGGAGCTTACAATACAATCAGAGGTATAAAAGCAAACTGGAATATTGTAGGAGTTGCTTGGGGAACAGGCCGTCATCTCGCTGCAGTTTGCGGAGAATTCGAGTGTTGGCTCTGTGATCTTACCAAGCATAGCTCCGTGTCTGTGTGAAGCAGCCCCCTTCACCTGCACCCTCTCATAGCTTCTCCCTTGGCTCTGTGCATGGTCTGCCTTGGCTGCCCGGCTTGCCCTGCGTGTGTATCGGAGCGTTTTGGGCTCCTGAGAACCTTCTCCGCACCTGCTGGCTCACAGCCGCTGATGAGGCGCTTGGTGCCAGGGGACGCAGATGACATTGTGTGCTGCACACATGTACTCTCTGCAGGGTCCCGGGCAGCACGACGTGTGCTGCATCTTTCCAGGCTACAGATCTTTGTCACTGGTCACAACTTTATCACCCAAGAAAGCAGGGCCACTTGTGAGCCTCAAGGTCAAGAAGACTTAAATGCATTTGAGGCAGAAATTCCTTTGGATTTTGAAGATATACTTCCTGATTCAGACAGGTGTTTGAGTTTTTTTTTTTTTTAACATTTATTTACTTATTTGAAATGTAGAGTTACAGAGAGGCAGAGGCAGAGAGAGAGAGAGAGAGAGAGAAGTCTTCCATTCTCTGATTCACTCCCAATGTGGCTGCAATGGCTGGAGCTAGGCCAATCCAAAGCCAGGAGCCAGGAGCTTCTTCCATTTCTCCCATGTGGGTGCAGGAACCCAAGGACTTGGAACATCTTCTACTGCTTTCCCAGGCCATAGCTGAGAGCTAGATTGGAAGTAGAGCAGCCAGGACTCGAACCAGTGCCCATATGGGATACTGGTACTGCAGGTGGTGGCTTTACCCATTACACCACAGCGCTGGCCCCTGAGTTTTGTTAAAAATGATTCAAGTTGTAGATTGTGTATCTTCATCATACCTAGCACCACCATCACTCACAGGCACGTGACCAGAGCCTGCTGGTGCTGCGTTCAGTAATAGTTGTTACTCTGGCCACTTAAACACACACACATGCTCACACATTCAGTAACTGTGATAAAACTTTATTCTTCTGCACTGTGTGATGCCTGGTGTTAATGAGACTTCATGCATAGAAATTGCTGTGGGCTGGTGACCTCCAACTACCTTTGAAATAATTAATAATGTGCTTAGAGGGGCTGATTTACATATTCATGAGCGCTGGTACCGTTTGCTTCCCAAGCAGGACAGTGAAAGAATTTAATGTTTTAAATGCACACTGATTTAGCACAAGGAGGAGTGGTTTAATAGTCTAACGCCAAGACAGAGATAAATGTAGATGGGTTGAACCAAGCCGTTGCAGTGGATTTCTAGTAAAACTTGAATGCCTTCCAGGTTTTCTTGTGTGTTCTTTTGCTGTATCTGCTCAGGAGTTTGGAAAAATTAGTATTTCTGATAGTTTTGCTGGAAGTCACCTATATTGGATTTATCCATCAACAGAGGGGAACACTGGGTGGAAGGCAGTGGAGCTACTGCAAGAAAGGAGGCCTGCAAGTGGCACGCAAGGGAGGGGTGATCTTTGGCCTGAGGTCTTGCCTACGCCCATGCTTTTCCCCTCTCCCTCCCGCCGCCAGGAATGGCTCCTTTCCCAGGCTCACTGTCACAGCGCTTTTGTAGCTGGGCACCCTGTTGGTTTGCTTCCATCGACAGCAGACAATAGGGCTTAAACAATAGAAAGGTCATTTTCCCGTAGTCTGGGGTCTGGAAGTCCCAGATCCATGTGTGGGCAGAGTTGATTTCTCCCCAACTCTGCCTCCCGGGCTTGCAGATGGCCAGATTCTCTGTGTGTGTGCTCACATGGTGTCCCTCTGAGTGTCTGTGTCCTAGCCTGTCCTTAGAAGGACACCAGTGGAATGGATCAGGACCCACCCAGCGGCCTCCTGTCACCTTAATCAACTCTTGAAAGACATTGTCCTCACATGCAGTCATGTTCTGCGGTCCTGCCGTTAGGGTTCCAACAGATGAAGAGGGTAGGGGACACACATGCAGGCCGTACCAGCCACCTTCTAGAATATGAAAGTTTCCCAGTAGCTGGTACCCCTGCAGTCCTAGATGGTCTGTTGGACATGAACCCTGTATGTAAGCTCTACTGAGCCACCTGGTGTTCCTTTTTTTATTATTTTTTATTTATTTATTTTTTTTTTGGCAGGCAGAGTGGACAGTGAGAGAGAGAGACAGAGAGAAAGGTCTTCCTTTTGCTGTTGGTTCACTCTCCAATGGCCGCCGCAGCCAGTGCGCTGTGGCCGGCGCATCACACTGATCCGAAGGCAGGAGCCAGATACTTCTCCTGGTCTCCCATGGGGTGCAGGACCCAAGCACTTGGGCCATCCTCTACTGCCCTCATGGGCCACAGCAGAGAGCTGGCCTGGAAGAGGGGCAACCGGGACAGAATCCGGCACCCCGACTGGGACTAGAACCCGGTGTGCTGGCAGCGCAAGGCGGAGGATTAGCCTAGTGAGCCGCGGCGCCGGCCCTTGGTGTTCCTTAAGACACGCTCGTCCTCCATCCTTCTCTAACACCTCTGCCTCACTCAGTACTGGCTGCTCTCCCACACCTTGGCACCAGTGTGCTATTGTCTAATTGTAGAATCTGGACCCTCCAGCAGGTGTTTCAGAAGGGGCCGTCCTAACGTTCTCATGCTTCACCAAAGCAAATCCAGGAATCTTCACTGAGGCAGAGGTGGTCAGGTGGCATCTGCAGTCTTGTCTCCGTCCTCGGTTCTTCCAGGATGGTTGTCAGGCTCCGGGCCCTGCAAAAATAATTTTGGTTATTATTGTAGGCTAAACTGCCTGCCACAACCAGCAGAGTCTCACAGCTGTAATGGCCCACAGACGGTTGTCACGTGAACCCTTCAGGTGGGTGTGCAGTTACCATCTAAGTGATGTTCCTGGCTTTTGGCTCTGCCATCTCCTTGGGCCCTGTCAGTACATTCATGGTCCAGTCTTATCTGCATATCCAGCCTCCACCTGGCAGAGGAGAAAGAAGTTATAAATGAGACATGCCTGCCCTCCTTCCTTCCTTCCTTCCTTCCTTTCTTTTTTGACAGGCGGAGTGGACAGTGAGAGGGAGAGACAGAGAGAAAGGTCTTCCTTTTTCCATTGGTTCACCCCCCTATGGCCACTGTGGTATGCGGCCAGCACACTGCGCTGATCTGAAGGCAGGAGCCAGGTGCTTCTCCTGGTCTCCCATGGGGTGCAGGGCCCAAGCACTTGGGCCATCCTCCACTGCACTCCCAGGCCACAGCAGAGAGCTGGCCTGGAAGAGGAGCAACCGGGACAGAATCTGGTGCCCCGACTGGGACTAGAACCCGGTGTGCCGGCGCCGCAGGTGGAGGATTAGCCTAGTGAGCCCCGGCGCTGGCTGACACACGTCTTTCTTAAGACCAGGGCCTGGAACACATCTCTTCAGTCCTGACGTTAGGACCTGGTTCTTGGCCAGATGTGCCTGCAAGGGGGCCTGGGTAATGTGGTTTACGTGACAGCACAGGGAAGGCTTTTGGCAGACACCCGTGGCCGAAAGGTGTTCCTTCAGGATTCTGGTGGCTCAGCTCCCGAGGCGTAGACTTGGTTACGGAACCAGGACTTGGGAACCACGGCCCAGGTACAGATGTCACCATCAGATGGTGCTGACTCGGCTACAGGCCCGCTCTGCTCCACGCTGAGCTGGTTTTCCCCTTTTCAAATGGAAGTGGCTCTGAACTCAGAATTACATCCATCTGGATGTGAAAATGAGGCCATTTATGGCACACAGTAGGTGCGGTAGCTCCCCAGTCACCGCCAGTCACACATGTCAGTTTCACGGTGTATTCTAGAAGCTTAGGACACAAGTGGGAATCCCAAAGCTGCCACTTAGGCTTATGTGAAGTTTCATGGTTAAAAACTTAAAATCTGATTTTCTTCTTGACATTTTCTACATTATGACGTTGATAAGTTATGGAAATAATTAGTTCCTTTGAATCAGACATGAACATTATGAGACATGTGACATGTTAGCTACACTGGAGAGGGCTTCAGGAAGGTCACAGTACATGTGTATCTGAAACCCAGTGCATGGACTTCAGAGCCCTTTCACGCTGACGTCAATTGTGCTCACTGAACGGGATCTGGAGTGAGCAGCAGGGAGGAAAAGGGACCAGCAGGAAAAGAGCCACTCAGAGCACACGAATTCTGAGCAAGTTGAAGCAAGACTAAAATTGTAGTGAGATTTGGTCATTGCAATGGCAAAATCACTGATGCTTGGGCCACTGCACCCGCATGGGAGACCAGGAAGAGGCACCTGGCTCCTGGATTCAGATCGGCGTAGCTCCTGCTGTGGCGGCCATTTTGGGGGTGAACCAACAGAAGGAAGATCTTTCTCTCTGTCTCTCTCTCTCACTGTCTAACTCTATCTGTCAAATAAAAAAAAATTAAGTCATAGAATAAAATGGCAAGCTTAGAAAGAAAAAGAATTCTGGTCACTTCCCCCTCTAAAGCAACTCGAAGTGATCTCAAGTGCATCCTGTTCTCACGTGAACCTGCTCATTTCGGTTTGAGACTTTCTGTCGTTCACTTCCGTGAAGTCAGTGATCTCAGTGAGTTTTTATTGCTCATCTATGACTAAGCAACTAATAGAAGACGCAGGTTTCACAGGGAAGAAGATCTCTTGCAGGATGAAATAGCAACACCATCATCAAAAGTTATTGAGCGAGGACACCACGTTACGAGGCACTGTTTCAGGAACTGGGCATTCCATGAGGCTGTGAGAAGCTTCCAGCTATCATCATGTCCAGAGCAGGGATAATGTCCTATAAAATATGCGTAAGTGTACATCCCTGCTAAGTATGGCACACAAGGTATAAATCAACAACAGCTACATTCAGACTTTATCTTGCAAAGCAAATCTCCAGGCTGCAGTTTTGCCATTCTTCCTTCCGATCCAAAAATAAGAGCAAATTAAGGTGGGAAAACAGCTGTGAAGCTGATAATGAGATTTACATTCAGCCAAGACACAATCTAAATCCTTATTAAAAATTTTTAAAAGGTTATTTATTTTAAAGTTAAAGTTATTGAGAGACAGAGAGAGAAGAGAGGGGGGGGAGAGGAAGAGAGGGAGAGAGAGAGAGAGAGAAAGGGAGAGAGAGACAGAGAGAGAGAGAGAGAGAAAGAGAGGGAGAGAGAGAGAGAGAGAGAGAGAGAGAGAGAGATCTTCCATCCACTGCAATAGCCAGGGTTGGGCCAGGCCAAAGTCCAGAGCCTGGAGCTTCATCCAGGTCTCCCACATGGGTGGCAGGGGCCCAAACACTTGGGCCATTTTCCACTGCTTTTCCCAGGCCATTAGCAGGGAGCTGGATCAGAAGTGGCGCAGCCAGGACGTGAACAGGCCCCCGTATGAGATTCCAGCATCACAGGCAGCACTTTACCTGCTCAGCCACAATGCCAGCCCCAGTCGTGATCTAAATCCTGAGAGACTTTGAAAGTCCTGCTCTTTCCCCCCATGCCTATCATCTAGAAGCCAAGGCCAGGGAAGAGGAAGTGTGCTTTGTCGTTGAAATCAGGAGGCAGATGTAGATGGCTCGTGTGTCGCATGACCCGCACCCCCGTGAAATATGACAGAGCACTGAAGATTGTGGAGCCTTTTTGGGAGATGATAACAGTTAACAGGGATAGATGGTTTGCCGGTGAGGCTGAAATGAGACTCGAGTAAATAATAAGCATTTCAGAAAATTACCCAATTACATTTTAACCATTCCAAGGCATCCTTGTCTCCAGGGAAGAGAGCGTGCGTCTTACCAAATTGCTTCTAATTGTGAATTGTGTGTTTGTGGAGGAGCCCAGTGTGGCAGTGGGAGGCACGTTTGTCGGAGCATAGCGGTGGAGTCTTTTTTAAGGACTTGGAATGCAACAGAAAACATTTGCAGTTGCTTTCCTGATGCCAATAAAATATGTGCTTAAGAATGCTTGACATCTATTCTAGAAAAGACTACAGAGCTATTTAGGTGCCTCAGGGATTTAGAGCCAAGTACCCTGAGCTGAAGGAATCTAGCTACTGTTTTAAGAATACATTTTCCTTCTGAGACCAAAACTGCATGGTAGGGAGACAGAGTTTTAAGTTAAAATATTAATTATTATAAAAACATCCCAATAAATTTGCTGTTTTTATTGCACAGAGCAATACATAACTTACTTACTGCATTCTTGAAATATATACAATCGCTTAAAATGTTTTTTTGTTAACTTGGAAGTCACCCTTAGTTTTCACTGAAAAAAGATATTCATGGTCACATTTTGGAGAAATATAGTGAGCGATCAGCTCTGATTGCTATCACCTGAGTGAAAACAAAGACCTGTCTGTAGCACTGTGCACTTTATGAAGTGTGTCCTTAGAAGACCGGATGAAGCAGAGCTGATCACAGCCAGTGGCGTCTGCACCCTTCCAGCCTGCAGCTGAGCCAAAGAGGAAGGTGGGATGCAGAGGCTTCCCCCCCACACCCCGGAGCTCCCGGTTCGGTGGGGACGTGGACACTGATCCAGAACCAGACTACATCATGGCAGCTTCAGACAGAGGAGGAAGAAATGGCTGACTAGGGATAGGGATAGGGTGGGGAAGCAGTCCTGCCAAGGGAACATCTGACATCAAACCCTGAGGCAGGAGGGGACGAAGCAGCGTTGAGAAGCACAAGGATACCAGAGTGGCCAGGTCCACGTGAGGAGAGAGCGGGAAGGCAGGCAGGGACCACAAACCTGCACCAGCTGCAACAGTCAAGGCTTCAGTCTTTCTTCAAAGACTGCAGGAGGAGTCTGAACCCTTGACACGGAAAGCATGCGAGGGGGCACGATCAGGTTTGCATTCCGAAAAGACCACGCCAGTGGGAGGAAGGAAAATGGTTGCAAATAGGCAAGAGCAGAAGGCGAGCTGAGCAAAGAGTGGTGAGGGCACCACGGCTCGGGGAGGATGCTAACCTGCTGCAGGCCCCTGGGGCTGGAGGGAGCAGAAAGGAACCACATCTGCCTGCCAGCGCTGATGCTGCGCCTCGTTGGAAGGAAGATAGGCCAGAGGGAGGGATGGGAGACAGCAACCACGTGGTTTCAGGCTTGAGCACCGCAAGCAGGAGTGTGGCCACCCCACAGCCGTGAGAGGCAAATATCCATGTCCAGAACCTTTTAGGGTGTGGAGGAGATTTGTCCACAATGAATGCTGTTTCAGCTGGTGGCTGCGAAGGCAGCCTTCAGATTGCAACTTGTAAATGCCCTTGAGGCGCATCGTGGACGCCCAGTAACAACTGGACAGGGAATGGCCCTTCTGGGTACTATGGCCGCTGCTGTCCTCTTCGCCTGCTGGGGGAGGGGAGGGAAGAACACCGTGCCAGGGGACTGTGTGGCTGCCTCCTGCTTCCTTGGCTTGGATCACGCTGCCCGCTCACTGCAGGGATGGGTGAGAAGCAGGTCGGGCATGGGGGTTACTGCCACCCAAGCAGTGCCTTGTGCTGAAAGCTGGTGGAAGACGCCCCTCTGTGTAAGGACTCTTCTCAGAAACAGACACAACTAAAGCTGATGTGAGGGCACCATTAAGGAGCACGTGTGGGCCCCAGGGCGCCCTGGAACCATCAGCCCCAAGACGCCGTCTTTGCATCTCAGTCACCTCTGCCTGTGTGCACCTTTCAATCCTTGCCATAGCCCAGGCTCCTCTGTGTCACCAACTCCGAGGAAGACATCCGGACCCGTGGCTGAGAAAGGCACATGACTTGGTCAGATGGCGACATTGGTCAGTGGACTTGGTCAGTCCACGACGTTCACACTTCGGTCCAGGAAAATCACTGATTTTCCTGAATCACACAGTATACGGCGTCTGCAGAAAGCTCATGGAAAATGCTTACTATGAGAAAAATGCACAGACTCTTAAACATTTTGCATGAGTTTTCAAGTGCTTTTGCACCCAAATAAGCTCCTTTTAATTCCGTTTTCCACGAACGGTTTGAAGTATTCTCACACTCTGTCTGCGGCAGGTGAAAGACTGTTAGAGACGGCGATGTTTCCTGTTCCAGGACTCCCACTGCTGATCTCCAGCCACTGGAGGCGTGATGACCTCTATTTCTGCAAGATACCTGTACCCATGGCCCTCCGGTCTCTGTCTCACATCTTCCTTCTGTTTTAATTTTGCTGGATTTGTGTGGATTTGTGTAAACTTGTCTCAAACCCTTCCTAGGATGTTGCTGGAAAGAAGGGGTAGAGTTTTCTCGGTGCCCAGCAGAGAACAGCTGGAGAGTAGACTGTAGCAGACAGGCAGCACGGAACGGACCATGTGTCGTGTTTGACTCCTTCTCGTAGGCGTTCATTTCATGGCCGTCCAGTGTCTGCACCGTCTCATATGCTGCCCTTGGTCATACGTGATTATTTATATCCCAATTTGCAGTAATTAAAATGATAGCAAATTGAAATTCAGCTTCTCGTGATTATAAAGCAGTTTGAAATATGTCTAGTGGCTGCCATATTAGTGTAGACATAGAACCCTAGCATATCTCAGAGGTCTGTCACACAGCACGGTACCGGATGGTCCAAAATGTGTTGACGAGTGCTCAAAATCACTTGGGAATGAAAGGACACAAGCAAGCACCTTGGCTCCTTCTGAGCCACACTTCTGCTCCTGCTGTGTACCGTCTTCCAGCTCACTGGCTTTCGGCACACGTACCGTAGTTTGCTCCTG
Organism: Oryctolagus cuniculus; assembly: GCF_964237555.1. Classification (NCBI taxonomy): domain Eukaryota; kingdom Metazoa; phylum Chordata; class Mammalia; order Lagomorpha; family Leporidae; genus Oryctolagus; species Oryctolagus cuniculus. The sequence goes on from NC_091436.1 coordinate 6,992,625, forward strand.
AATCCCGCAGGAACCTGGACCCCCCTTATCCCCAGGCCTCCCACTGCTGTCTCTGCTCACGTTCCACACTCAAGCCCACACTGTCACTACACCAAGTTCTGGTCATGCTCCTTTGACTTCACGTTGCTTCTGAAATGTGGAGTCTAGCATTGCGTCAGCCTGGGATTCTTCCCTGACTGCCTGAATCCATCTCTCAGGAACTCCCAGAGCCCCGCTTCCTGCTTCCTTCTGGGGGCTGTTTTGTCCTTTTGATCCTTGCCTGAGGAAGCTCTGTTCCCTCCTGTGTCATCCTTTGACTGCATTGCCCAGGGCCTGGGCTGCCTCCCCACCTCCTCTCTGCAGCCCCGGCAGCCCCTCTGTGCTCCTCCCCTCCCCCATGTCACGTCCTTCACCCTCCAGGTTGCCCACCTCCCGGTCCATTCTGCAGTCATTACCACCGTGTTCTCCGCAACCCCAGCTGACTTGTAATTCCCTCCGAAACAGCCTTCAGGTCACGATGTCTCACTTTGCCCAGAGCAAGCCTTCTCAGAAAACCCACTTCCGAAGTAGGAACGTGATGGATTTCCTAAGATAACAGAAGCCTTGGCCTGCATCGGTGCCTCTGGCTGCTTGTCACTCTGCTTATGGCTCTCCTTCCTATGCCACACCACACGGACTTCCTTAGGGGCCTGAGCTAGTGGGCGGCTGATGGTGCTACCAGTTTAGAATTCTGTATTTTCACAAAGCCAGGCTTTTAATCTAGGTCACCTTTGGATCGCTTCTACGTGACTATCTTGCTGCTATGAGCTGTTGAACATTACTGATTTCAGCGCGCACATCTGCTAAGTCTGATAGTTGTCCCGTATGCATTTTGCAACCCTCCACCGCGATCCCCTGTTGCCTTGCGCTTCAGGACATAAGTGCATCCGCCCATTCCTCCAGCCTCAGAACAAACCAGCGCAGCACAGCACCAGGAAGAGGAGCGTGGAAGTAAAAAGAAGTAGTTAGCTTTTCAAAGGAACTTCTCCAAAGCACAGTAAGCAGTTGATTCTTGAGAGACAAATCCCGGCCGTAGTTTCTATGACACAATAATTCATTACAGTACTGATTCTTAATAAAAATGGCCACGTCCTCCTGTGACTGGGACATTCATGCTGAGTCATTCTCTAGGACATCCAGGTAAGCCAAACGTTTCTCTGGGTGGCGCCTGGCCTGCGTTCTAAGGGAACCTGTCATGCTGAGATGATGGCTGACTCCTGTGGCACAGAGTAAAGCACTGCGTGGTCTGTGGCAAATAATCTGTGAGGGTTGAAATATTCGCTTCATTGCTGAAGTCTTAACTCATCCACACCCCTGGTAATAGTCTGGACTCGTGTAAGTACAGGCTGCAACCGCACAAGCCTGAGAAAGTATGAACAATGTGCGTGGTTTATGGTCTTAGAGAACCTGCACTTTAACTGGATTTCCTCCTTTTTTTGTTTTGTTTTGTTTTTGTTTTGATTTTGCAGAACGGACGGTAGAACTAAGAAGGAAGGGAGATATCTTTCTTATTATTAAATATTTTCTTTTACTATGTTTCATGTATCACTTTCATGAGAATAAAAGTGTGAAAGTCCAATTGCAGTGCACAAGTCTGTGTGTGGGTACTGATTCATTGTCTCCCGACTGTGGTCTGCAATTATAAGATTGATGTGACTCGCTCTGACATGGTGGCATCATTTTCAAATTCAGCTCAGTCTTACACCGTTCCCAATTAAAGTGTGAGTGACACTAACTAATTAAATTGAGGAAAAGGGTATTCACAAGTAGGTGATGTAAATAGAAAATAAAGTTAGCAATTGACATTGTGACCACAGGATTTTTTTTTAAAGAATGAGCTGTGTGATAAAAGCTGTGTTTAGAGACAACACAGATAAAAGGCCGTTGAGTGGCAAGCGTGATTTGTGCTTCAGTCAGTCCCATGGAGGCTGTTACGCCTGTTTCCTGAAAGCACACAACATCCTTCAATTTCATCCCAAAGCTTTTGCACTTTGGTGCACTACCCAGAAAACGAATGGACTCACAGGTTTAGGTGTACATGTTTCTTTCTTAAGAATTATTTATTTGAAAGGTAGAGTGATAGAGAACAAGAGACAGAGAGAGGTCTTCCATCCGCTGGTTCACTCCCCAAATGGCTGCAACAGCCAGAGCTGGGCCAGGCTGAAGTTAGGATCTAGGAAGTCCATGCAGGTCTCCCACATGGGTGGCAGGGGCCCAGGCACTTGAGCCACCTTCTGCTGCTTTCCTAGGTACCTTGGAAGGGAGGTGGATTAGAAGCAGAGCAGCTGGGACTGGAAGCAGCTCTCCAATACGGCATGACAGCACTGCAGGTGGCCACTGTGCCACAACACTGGCCCCCGTGTGTACATATTTCTAAAGATCATATTTGAAAGATCACATGTACAGCCTGCCTGGGCTGTTGTGACCACTGGCTGCACAACCTATGAAAAAATAAGGTTGCACGAGCCCCACAGAGGACAAACAGCACATGGAGAGCCCCCATGGCAGTTAAATGCATGCAGGTCGGTGCATAGTGGAAGGTTGATGGAAAAATAATCCACGTGAGCTGCATATACGACTTACAGAATAAAAACAGGGTAGGGCACATACCGAAGGCACAAAGAATCCTGGTTCTTACCCTCGTTTGTAATGAGTTTTTAGAAATGGCTTCCGGCACTTCTTTATATTTACAGTGAGTGACCGAACTTTCCAACCAAAGGAATTCCAAGGGTGGTCCAAGGCACGTCTTGCCCGCCCTCCCCACTGAAGAACCTTCTCAAATGTGCGCAGTCTCTTACCGAGGGAGGAAAGGCAGGCCTGCCCCCAACTCAGACCCCGAAAGGTTTTCCGTTCTGATTGCACAAATCAAAGGGATTTTGTTTTTTATTTTCTGAAATGAGAGATTTTTTAAATAGATGAAATTCTACGTGAAACCAATTTCCTTCACATAGACACCTAGCATTTTAGATTCAGGTTAGGTTGCAGAAAGAGTGACACAGAGAGAGAAAGAGGTAGAGAGACGCTTTGGTCTTGTTGGAAAAAAATTCTACAGAAAGACAGTTTGTGGAGCAGTAAGCAGTAAAATTGCGAGCTGACAGAAAGCTCTCTGTAACAGAACGTTTGGTTTAACTCATCGGCGTGAACCAAGGTTTCTAAGGAGAAGTCATTAGCTCTTTTACCACTTTGCCTTTCATCAGCCTCATCGTTTTTATCACTTTGATTCCCTCATTTATCAGTTTCAACCCAGCTGATTGCTAATTCCCACGGCCGATGCGTCCTTGTACAAGGCTCACATCTCAGCTGCTCCGGCGTTTTGTCCAGCACTGCGGGCCCTGTTCTTTGTTGGCAAACAGTGTGCAGGCCCAGTTGTGCTGGCCCCTGGGGAGGGAGCCTGTTGCCCACTAAGACGTTGGCCGAGCAGTGGCAGCCATGCAGACAGCAACCATATACTTACATCGCAAGAATGCAATGTCCCACGACAGTGTTCTCGATAGCAGAAGCGTTGCCGTCTTTCCAGGATCTTCACTTGATATTGTTATTAGGAATCGTATTTCCCTTAGTACCCGTTTCTGCAGTGTGCTTTACAATGAAGTCAATAATAATTTTTTAGAAAGATGTGTTTATTTATTTATTTGATAGGCTTAGTGACACAGAGGGAGAGAGAGACTGAAAAACAAATATGTTCCACCTGCTGGTTTACTCCCCAAATGCCTGCAACAGCTGGGGCTGGGTCAGGGCTGAAGCCTCTAACTTCATCTTGCGTCTCCCATGTGCGTGGCAGGCACCTAAATGATTGGACCATCCTCTGCTGCCTTCCCAGCTGCATTGCAGGGAGCTGGATCAGAAGTGGAGCAGCCACAGCCTGAACTGGTACTGAGATGTAGGATGCTGGCATCTCAAGTGGCGGCTTAACCCACTGCACCACAAAGCCTGCCCCTAAGCCGCTAATCATCTTATCCTCAATAATAGAAATCACTTAAGTACTGCTTGCCATGGGTCAGGCACTGTTTAGATACAGCTATACCTCCCACCCTCAAAGAAAAGTAAGAACGGCCCCTCATCCTTGAAGGTGAGACATTTTCAATTGTCTGCGGGAGGGGAGGGGCTAAGCTCTCATAGATTCTCAGGAAAGGGCCCGTGATAGGCCGAGGAGGCTGAACAGGGCAGTGCGGTGTGGGGACGTTGTATTTCTGTCTCAAATAGGATTGGGAGTCTGAAGTGTGTGAGCTAGATGAACGGACAGAGCTACAGGAAATTTCACAGCCGGGCCCACCTGTTTCACCTGCAACCCCACCTCGCACACTCAGCGCCGTCTGGGGCCATATTCCTCATCTCCGGCTGCACAGCTTCCCGCGTTCCCAGGCCGCTCCATGCGCCTTGGCCTCTGCTCTGTCTCCATCGCAGCAGGAGAGCAGTCCATGCTCTGGGCCCCAGCCGGTCCTCCACCGGGTCTGCACCTCTAGCCATGGGCTCCCCAGCCTTCATTGCCTCTCCTTCCTCCTGTGTTATGCAAACATGCTCTCCTTCCGTCCAGTAAGTCAACACGTAAGCAAATGACAAACACAGGTGCGCCCATGAACCTCGCAGTCCCGCTGGTTCCTCTGCCTCTGTGCAGAAGGTCTGGTCAGTGCAGTCGCCATGTGCTCTCCCCCCACACTTCTTTCTCTGACTCTCTGTCTCTGGTCTGCTTTTGGTCCCTCCATTCCTCTGGGATAGTCTACTGGACAAAAGAATGGTAGCCCTGGCTGATGACAGTGTGGCACTGAGTGCTTGCTCTGGGCATTGTGACCCCTCGCCCTGTCTCTGAGTCTCTGCCCTTGGCGGCAGCTCCTCCCCAGTCTTCTTCATGCCCCCCCCCCCGCCACATCCAGCCCCAGATGGCTCCTGAGTGTCAGCAACGTCTAAATATCCTTCATGTACTCTTGACTCCTGAAGTTGTAGCTTCCTGAACTCCCCTTAGACTTAACAATTTCACACGGAACTGACTCCTTGGAAACCCCACTCACGTTCCAAAGACACCTCAAACTCAGCTGTGGCAACACCCACCCAGATTCTGCCCTTGCACCACACTCCCACCAGGCCAGACACACCAATGCTTCCCCACATGACTCAGTCTTGGCCTGGTCCCTGCTGATGCTAGAAATCCAAGAAGCACTCTTGGGTCATCCCTTCCTGATACCACTGATAATCCATCCCCAATTCCTCTTGCATCCCACTTCCAGCATACCTGAAATATTGTCACTTCCCTCCTTCTCTGGGCCACCACTCTAGTCCAAGGCTCCTCCCACTACTGCAAGAATCTATTAAATAGGCACTCGACTTCCTCTCTTGGATACAATGCAATCCATTTGGCGCACACAAGCCACAGTGGTGTTCTTAAAATGTAAATTAAATCCATCCCCTGTTCCGAAATGGCTTCTTAGGAAAACAACACAGACTCTTCATCATGTTCTTCAAAGACTAGCAGGTGTCTTTCGTTTCTCTCCTTTCCTTGCTGGCCCTGCTGCAGTCAGCCTGGCGCCTCCCCTGGCACTGCACAGGTGAGCAGTGTTCCCGTGTGGGGCCTCTGCACGTGTGCTCCCACTCCCGGCCATTGCCCCTCCCTTTCCACTGCTGTGTGCATCATCCTTTAGGTCTCAGCTTTAAAAGGTCATACACCGTCCACTTCCAAGCCAGGTGTCTGGTCACAGCTTCCTGGGAATAATTTGCGATGGCTTATTCATCAGTTTATTCGATGCCATCTCCCAGAAGGCCAGTTCCGTGTCACCTTGCCTACAGTTGAATTCTCAGTGCTTTTCACAGTGTCTTGAGCACGCACAGTAGGAGTGCAGCAAGTCTCTGCTGGATTACTTAATACAAATAAATACCTGATGGAATTTGGACTCAGTGTTTTCACCACTGTAATCCTTATTTTATGATTGTGTAATTCTGTGTTCTCATACTTCTAAAGGTACTGGCATATTTTAAAACTTAAGTATCTGCATGAAATTTACAGGTAATCATAAATTTGTGATGTAGTACAGATTTAGGGCCTGATAACAAGCCAAGCTATTATTTGAATTTCAAAAATGAGAAGCCTTTAATATTTGATGGGCACTGAGGGTACGCAGGTCTTTGGCTGCCTAATAGAATTGTGATTGATAGGCTCGAAGAGAGAGCATTGTTCCCATCCTGCCTGGGAGGGAGCCACGCAGAGAGGAAGCCCACCTCCAGAGTCACTCATCTCGTCTTTGCCGATGTTGACCGAGACGAGAGAATTGTACAGCATGGAAAATAGATCTGTGTCAATGACGTTTGCTGTAGAACACTGTGTCTTACAGTGTCTGCAAGCTGGTCCTGCCAGTTGGGGATGTTAATGGTTCATCGACAATGAAATGAAACCAGCACCTATGTTGTTGAAGGAGACTTACAGTGAGTGGACCGCCAGCTGTGTTCAGATAAATACGGGCTCACCAGAGTTTCTTTTCCTGTCTTCATGCTTTGCCACGCCAGGGTCTTCAAAAAGGTTTTTTTGGAAAAATGTCTTATGAAAAAACTATGCTTGGATTTCAAAATTTGTTTGCATCAAAATAAACTTATCTTTTCATTCCATTTTTTCCATGAACTTTTTAAAATAAAGATTGATTTATATATTCAAAAGACAGAGTTACACAGAGAGTAGGAGATGGAGAGATGGAGAGAGAAAGGGGGAGAGAGAGAGAGAGAGAGAGAGGGAGAGAGAGGGAGAGATGGAGAGAGAGAGAGAGAGAGATGGAGAGAGAGATGGAGAGAGAGAGGGAGAGGGATCATCCATCCTCTGGTTCACTCCACAATGGCCACAACAGCCAGGGCTGGGCAAGGTGAAGGCCAGAAGCCTGGAACTCCCGTGTGGAACTCCACGTCTCCCATGTGGAAGGGAGGGGCCCACATACTTGGATCTTCTTCTATTGCTTCCTCAGATGCATTAGCAGGGAGCTAGATCAGAAGTGGAGGAGCTGGGACTTGAACCAGTGCCCCCATGGAAAGCCAACATTGTGGGCAGTGGCTTAACCCGCTGTGCCATGACATTGGCCGCTCCATGAACATTTTGAAGTCCTCTTGAACTGGTGTTTCTCTTTCTAGTGAAACAGAACTGCACCTTTTTGATGACCAACTCTGACATAAAGATGTGTCTGGCGTACCTGGAGTCTCATCTCCTGACCTTAGGCTGGTCATACAACACTTACTTTTCCGTTCAATCAACTCAAAGGCAGAACTTTCAATACTGGCATTTAAAATATTAGCTCACTTAAGGATTTGTCAGGGAGAAAAAAAAATGCCATGATGCCTCATTTGTAGCTATTTGAAATCACCAGCCCTTCCAACTTATTAGTTTCAATAATTATTCAGAAATGGAAGTCAATTAGAAGTTCCAACAGAAAGCATGAAAAGAAATTTCCCTCGGGAATAAATGTGTGACTTGGTAATGTTGCTAAGTCAATTAAATTAGAGCTCATATTTTGCGAAGATATAAAACCTCTCAACACCTCTATGTAATAGGAAAAAAGATGAGCTTACAGGCCCTACAAGTTAGGAGACAAAAAAACAATTTAGTAATAACTAAAAAAATAGGTTATATAATCTATGCTGGTGCTGTTTGCATTAATATCCTGTTAATTTAGAATATGTCAGTCAAATTATATGGCATCAGCTGGGCTCTCCCTGTCTTTATAGACAAGAATTACTGATCATACCAAGCCAACACAAACACAGAACAGAAACAGACATTTTAGACCAAGGCTTGGAAACGGCGGACTTTCTAAAAAGATAACATCAGTTGCTTATCTTTTCTTGTTGCTTTTTAAAACGGCATTCTCCTTTGATCTGCTGGGGCTGAGAGGAAGACGAGACTGAAGGGTTGCTGGGTAGCAGCCTCTGAAGGGGCAGGCTGGGAGCTGAGAGCTGGGGCTGGGCTGTGTCTGCCCACCTCCGGCTGCTGCTGCACTGACTCAGCGCCGCCCTGACTCAGCGCCGCCCTGACTCAGCGCGGTGCCTCCCAGGGCCATCTGGCCTGTGCCACAGGAAGGGAATCCCCCCTTCCACTCACGGCAATAAGAGCACAGAGGAAGGAAAAGCTCCAAATTCCAGAGCCCCTGATAGATGTGAAGTGGCGGCAGGAGGACACTGGTTGAACACGTTCGTTCATTCAAATGCGCTAGGACTCCTCTCCCGCCATCCTGCTGTCCCCCATGGAAGCACTAAGAGGATGCCTACATTAGCAGATACCAATGGTGTGTAATTATATCTGTGTGAAGCACACAATCAGATATACATAGGTGTGCACACGCATGTACCAGGGAGCTTCAGAACTGTGTAAAATGAAGTTAAAAGTTAAGTCTGTTTCAGCACAAGGAAGCCCAGGTCCATGCAGTTTTTTCACAATTTTCACGTTTTCCACAGCCATCTCAAACACCCTTCATAGACAGGGATGTAAAAAAATGCACCAAAATAAACAGCTTTGCAATCCATTTATGTGAAATTTTTGAAGTGCCCTTGGCCGTGTGACTGTGTAGACATGAGTGTGTATGCACGTGCCTGTGCCCACCCCCTACACACATGCACATACCCCACTCTGAGGTTCAGAGCTGAAGCCAGGCTCAGCGGGGGCGGGGGGGGGCAGTCCTTGGTTACGCTAAGAGGAGGGCAGCCCCATGTGGGGTCAGCTGCACCTGACTAAGCTGACCTGCCTGTGAGCCCCCCGGTCCCATTCAACAGTGTAAGGAGTCCCTCCTCTGTGGTCCTGCCAGACCCTCCATCTGCCCCCCCCCCCCCCAGATGGCTGGCTGTTCCTTCCTTCCTGTTCTCTTTCCATGCCTGGTGCCATTGATGTCCCAGGCAGGGGTGGCCATTTAAGCTTTTGACTCGAAGGCACTTTGGCTGAGCCACCATCCTCTCCTCCCCAGCCCGCGTGTTTGGAAGGAGACGTTCAGTTGCCCACAGCTAACGCACGAGGAGCCTTCTCTGAGGGGGAAGCAGTGACAGGTGGCTGTCCCCACGCAGGGCAGCATTGCCGGCCGGCAGCCCCCTTGCACCGCTGCCTCAGCAAGGGGACCCGCAGAGGGTAGCTGACTCTTAACTGATGCTGCCCCCAGGGGCCCCGCAAGTGCCCTCCTGTAGACCAAGGTGCAGGAAGCCAGCGTCACCTCCTGAGCACCTGCTCAGGGGCTGGTGGAATTAGCACCTTTAAGAAGACGAATTCTCTCTCTCAGCAAAAACACCCAAGTGTGGACGCCAGAGTTATACCAATATTTTCCTTAGATTACCTTTATGTTCTGAGCTCTGGGAGTATAGGAAAGTTTATAGTCTGCCTTCCATTTTTATGTGCACAGTTGTAGCAGAGAGCTGTGAGAGATTCAGGATGGGCACAAAAATGAAACGAAACAAAGAAAAGAAAGGCGTCTCTCCTCCACGCCGCTGATGCATTCTTTAATATTCACCCACGTTTTTGTGCAAATAGTTTATGCACATCACTCAAACGTATGAAATGTCTCTGCGCAGGCAGGGTTGCCAGTGCCTCCTCAAAGCTTAGGAAAACGGAGGCAGCCGTGGCCCCATTCTGCAGTGTGGGAGGATGGCACCTGCGGGAGCCAGAGCTGCAGGGAAGCCTTGAGCCGTGTCCCCTCTGATGTTGCGCTAGACCCTAGCAGCTGAGATCTTGTCCTGTCTCACGGGGACAAGAACAATACATCCCCAGTAAACCTGCATAATCCACCTCACTCAGATTATGGTCTTCCCTTGTAAGAGTTGAGGATCATAGTCTTCAACCCCTCCACGCAAACCACGGACCTCACACGAAGCCGCATTTGCTAACTCCGTGCTCGCAATAGTCAACGGAGAATTCTACCAAATTCCATTAAATTCTGGGGCTCTGCTCAGTAAATAGCCATGAAAACACCACGGCACTTAGAGCAAACCCCCGCTCCCCTGCTAACACCTTACATTACAGCCGTCTAATTACCGAGTTCTGCAGTAACCTTGTGGGACTTCCACAGGTAATTAGAACTCCAGAGCTTTTCGCTTGTAATCCAGCGAGGACCTCTTAACTAGCAAGGATTATGCACTGCTAATATCGCCGTGCCCACGCGTTTTCTACAGTTAATTGTTTCAATTAATATTTGGCTGCACTACAGGATTTCCTGCAGCCTCATGTCCTGCAGTAACTCCAGCGTCCACCCTCAAGTGCACACAGCGCCTTCCGCACCCCTCACCTCCACCCCTCTCCTCCACCCCTCACCTCCACCCCTCACCTCCACCCCTCCCTCCCAGCCATGAGGTTTTGGTTTTTTTAAATAATTTCTATCCTGATGAGAGGGGGAACAATATAAAACTTTAATCACATTTTCCTGACCTGAATTCAGGGTGGTGCTACCTCTTCAGTGTCCCTGGAGACATTGAACTTCCAACAATTTAGTTGTTACAGGAAAAAAAAAATTCAAAAACAGAAAAGTGGAGCAATTCTCTGTTTTTGTGATTTCTGAAATGGTTTATTTATTTATTTGAAAGGCAGAGTGACAGCGGGTGGGGGGGCAGAGATTTTTCTCTCGGGTGCTTCACTCCCTAGATGGCCACACAGCAGGGGCTGGACCAGGCTGAAGCCAAGAGTCAGGGACTCCACCTGGGTCTCCCACATGGATGGCAGGGGCCCAAGTACGTGGGCCCAGGCCACCTTCTGCTGCTCTTCCAGGCACATTAACGGGGATCTGGATTGGAAGCAGAGCAGCCAGGACTCAAACCGACGCTCTGATATAGGATACCAGTGTCATAAGCAGTGGCTTAACCTGCCGCACTGCACCACCTACCCCTTTGTCTTGATTTTTTTTTTATTTTTATTTTTTTGACAGGCAGAGTGGACAGTGAGAGGGAGAGACAGAGAGAAAGGTCTTCCTTTGCCGTTGGTTCACCCTCCAGTGGCCGCCGCGGCCGGCGCACCGCGCTGATCCAATGGCAGGAGCCAGGAGCCAGGTGCTTTTCCTGGTCTCCCATGGGGTGCAGGGCCCAAGCACCTGGGCCATCCTCCACTGCACTCGCTGGCCACAGCCGAGAGCTGGCCTGGAAGAGGGGCAACCGGGACAGAATCCGGCGCCCCAACCGGGACTAGAACCCGGTGTGCCGGCGCCTCAAGGTGGAGGATTAGCCTAGTGAGCCGCGGTGCCGGCGGGTTTGTCTTGATTTTTAAGACTATATCCCACGCACATGCCTTATGGGCCGGGAGTTGTGATGGTTTTGTCTGAGCCTGCCGAGTCCAGTGCATCGTACGCACTCAGGAGGTGCACATCCACCCAACAACGAGTCGCATTCTGCCACTGCTTCCTGGGCAGCAAGCCCTCGGCAACTGCCGCTGCCTTAGCTTCCTGGGCTGATTTCCCCCACCCCGACTTCTTGCCTTCTCCCATCCTGAGTGTGTGCGTGCATCTGGGCTCTAGGCCGAGGGCCCCCTGCTGCTGCCAGGCCAGCTCCCGCTCAGTCTCGGATGACGCCCCATCCCCACTGTGGAGACGCTGTAACCTGGTCTCAGCGTGTGCAGAAGGCAGAGTGGCAGAAGGAGAAGGCCCTGGGCCGTGGTGACAGGGACCTGTGTCTGCATCTCAGTACCTGATGAGGACATGCCTGCCTCTCGGGCCGTTATCGCATCAGTGAAGCGGGGATAATAACCCCGGGTCGCGGAGAGAGAGCCATGACACAGGCGTGACTGGCTCCTGAGGTTCCCGGGAAGGTGGGCATCTCTCTTGCATTTCAGCCCCGCCTTGCTCATGCTTTGGCCTGGTGAGGTCGCCTCCACCCTCCCCACTGCAGACCCTGACAGGCTGTGTCACCAAGGACCCCCCAAGAGACCCAGGCACAGACGTGGGGAAGTGTGCACAGCGCCATCGCATTACAATCCTAATTGAATACGCAGCAGGCTGCGAGCTTGGCGCTTCCTATGTGATTGGAAAATGGTGAGCAGATCACTTGTCCCTGCCATCAGTCTGCATGGAGCCTGCGAGGTGGCGCCTTCCTCAACCCACCTACGCTCGGCCCCCTGCCATCTGCCTTCCCAACATCTCCCTTTTTATTTTTTAGGATTTACTTATTTATTTGAAAGGCAGAGTTACAGAGAGAGAGAGAGGGCGCAACAAAGAAAGAGTTCACTCCCCAAATGGCCGCCGCAGCAGGGGCTGGACCGAGCCAGGCCAAAACCAGGAGGCTGGTCTCCATCCCAGCCTCCCACATGGATGCAGCGAGGGGACCAAGGCCTTGGGCCGTCACCCCCCTGCTTTGCCAGGCGAGCTGAACAGGAAGTGGAGCCACCAGGACAAGAAACAGAGCTCACATGGGATGCCAACATTGCAGGAGGCGACCCTCTGCGGCAACACAGTGCCAGCCCCCACACCTTCTCTCTTACCCCTTACACATCCTTGGTTTCCCACCACAGCCCTTAAACAGGTATCAGTTGCACGCTGCCTTGGCTGCAGCCTGAGCTACTGCATTCAAGATTTGCCCACGCCTGGGTCGAAGCTTTTGTCCACCATCTTCCTTGCTGGAGATTCTATGCCCAGGCTTGTTCCTGCTTTGCAGCACCTCCTCCCTGAAGCCTGCCCTGACTGCACCTGTCCACCCTGAGAGTCCTCTCTGGAAGCTGGTACACAACAAAACCCCACTGTGTGTGTGTGTGTGTGTGTGTGTGTGTGTGTGTTTTATTTGACAGGTAGAGATATAGACAGTGAGAGAGAGATAGACAGAGAGAAAGGTTTTCCTCTTCACTCCCTAAATGGTCGCTACGGCCACCCACTGTGTTTTTCAGTTTCCCTGGCTCACGTCTACATAACTCCTCTAAAGGAGGAAGCAGATCTCATGTGTGTGGGGAGCAATCCGGACTGGACTGAGTTACTGGAATTAAGACTTATTCTATGCATCTGCTCTCCCACAATATGGCGCTGGGAGAGAAGTAAACAGCTTCCGCACAGCTGCCTCCAGTTCAACCAATAAACTGTAGGACTTGCTCCTGATTGGAGGAGAGCAGCGTACTCGGCGTGTGGGCAGCCGAGTTGGGATTGGCAGAGGAGGATTATAAAGGAGGAGAGAGACGGCATGTACCAGGAACATCTATGGGGAACATCTAAGGGAACCCGTGCAGCCCCCGAGAAAGCCGGCCGGCGGTGTGCCGCTCCCCTGCGGAAGTGGGGAATGTGGCCAGGGGGAACTGCCCTTCCACGGAGGTGGAAGGGATAGTAGCCAACCCGGGAAGAACCAGCAGCAAACCCGGGGAGGGCCGAGCAGACGAAAGAACAGCGCAGGGTCCTGTGTTGCTCCTCCATGAAGAGGGGGAGCGACAATGTGACTTCTATATGATACTTGGTATTGTTACCGGAGGGAAGGCTGTGGAAGCCATGGGGTTCTTGTCTTCATGCAAGAAAGAATTCAGGCGTGAGACAGAGAGCAGAGTGATAAGGCTTTACTGGGGACATGACATCCGTCAGGATGGAAGGGATACAGAGAGAGAGCACCCAGTCGCTCAGACGGGGGAGAGTGAGGTTACATGGTTGAATGGAGAGAATACACCTGGGTAGGCCAGGCGGGTAGCTCAGCAGAGAGGCAGAGGGCTGAGCCCGCAGTCCAGTTGGACTCCCTAGATTTTTAAGGGAGTCTGTTTACCCACCTCTCCTTCTCCTCCAGGACAAAAGATGGAGAGTCCTGGCTGCAGGGTTTGTTGGGTGAAAATTACCAAATTCCTATCCCAGATTTGCTGGAGCTGGGCAGAGTAGGGGGGCTTCCCTTCGGGCATCTGAGAAGGTTCTAGTGCCCCATGTTATCAGGTCAGGTAACCCCTTTGGTCCTGAGGAGAGAGAATTCTCCTGGGAGCTTTCCTTGGGGGAAGGACTGGGACCCCCTGGCAGGTTATCAGGGTCTGAGCAGGACTTTGAAGTGCAAGATGCTGGTCTTCAGGCCAGTATGTCATCACACATCGCAGTATGTGTGTTAACACACATCATCTGTGTTAAAATCAGAGCTTGGCATTCAGAGTCTGAGCTGTGACGTCACACCCCTACGTGCACGTCCTGCTCCACCACTTACACCTGCGTGAAAGCAAGAGCCTTCTTACCCTTTCTGTTCCTCCACGTTCTCTCCTGAGCAAGCCGTGTAGGGCGACTTGAGACCCTTAAGTGCTCAGAGGAGGGTCTGTCTGGCACTTGCAAGCCTTCGGCGACGTGCACCACTGTTGTCCACCCCTGCAACCACATGAGTGACTCCAAATGCCACCGACTTGGTTTCGTTAAGCCCTGAGCTAGGATCTCTGCTGGATGATACTTTTGAGATTTGTATTCCCCTCGGTCACTTGACAAACCTTCACATGCCTGCCCATGCATCATTATTGCCAACTGGGAGCTCTGGTTGGCCATGGAAGACAGTGGAGTCCAAGGTCAGGAGAGCCAGGACTGGGTGCTGCTGGCGGGGACAGAGGTGTTTTCCGGCTTTGTGGGCTTGGCCATGTGGATGAACCTCCTGGCCATTTTCTTCTATTATTGGAAATACTAATATTATTCCTAATTTGTTAACACATTGCCTAGATAATGATAATAAATTAGAAATAAGCTCTCCAATGCTGGGGCTGGCGCTGTGGCGCAGTGGGTTAATGCCCTCGCCTGAAGCGTCAGCATCCCATATGGGAGCTGGTTCAAGTCCCGGCTGCTCCACTTCTGATCCAGCTCTCTGCTGTGGCCTAGGAAAGCAGTAGAGGATGGCCCAAGTGCTTGGGCCCCTGCACCCACATGGGAGACCCAGAAGAAGCTCCTGGCTCCTGGCTTCGGATCAGCGCAGTTCCAGCCGTTGAGGCCAATTGGGGAGTGAACCAGCGGATGGAAGACCTCTCTCTCTCTCTCTCTCTGCCTCTCCTCTCTCTGCATAACTCTGATTTTCATATAAATAAATAAATCTTAAAAAAAAAAAAAAGAAATAAGCTCTCTAGGGCTGATAGCAGACTTTCTGTAGCAGGTTTTCACCAAGCAGTGACTTTCATTGCGGAAGTGGATTTTGCTGCTACTCTGTGCTGTGTGTGTGATGCTGCCTCTAACTTTGCTTTTAAAGATTTTGCTGATTTGTGATCTAGCTCATTCCAAGGCAGCACTTTGTTTATTCATTCATTCATTCAAAAGGCAGAGAGACAAGGAGGTGGAGAGACACAGAAAGAGAAGGAGAGAGCTAGACCCAGCTCTCATTCACTGGTTCTCTCTCCAAATGCCTATGATGGCCAAGACTGGACCAGGCCAACCCAGGAGCCAGGAATTCAATCCAGGCTTCCCACATGGGTGGCAAAGAACTCGATTACTTGAGCCACCACTGCTGCCTCGCAGGGTCTGTGTTAGCAGGGAGCTAGAACTTTCCAAAGCATCCTTGGTTACCCATACAGCTTAGAAAACTGAGACAGACTTTCATATGACCCTGAAGCAGAAACTGCACGCAGCAGGGTAGGCGACGAGCCAGGTGCCAGGAGAGACAGGGTTTCCCAGGCCCTTGCACGTTGTCCCTCTCGTGGGCTGACACAATGATCAACATAAAGATGAGCCTGCTGTAGAGTTATCGCACTTCAAGTCCCACCTGCTGTTGCCTTCCAGACCAAGAGATTTCACTGGCCTTACACGGCCTGCGGGCTAGATTCCCTAGCATGCTTACACTTCTCAATGATCCGATCCATTGGGATTCTTGCACAGAGTGTATCCGGTTCCTAATTACAGTCCCTGCTCAGTGTCTGTAGGACTCGCTCCAGGAAACCCGCCGCCCCTCCACCACCACTCGCAGATGCCCAGAGGCATAGGTGACCTAGGATTTGCACAGAACCTGCAGACTCCCTCCCTCCACTTCAGGCCATCGAGGGTGACTCACGGTAACCGTGCTCTGCAGGGAACAATGGCCAGCAAAGCAAGTGGGCATCCGTGGTTCAGGACAGATGCAGGTTTTTTGACTATTTTCGGTCTGTGTCTAGTTGCATGCATCGACATGGGATCCAAGGAGCTGGAGGGCCGTCTGTGTATTACTGGGTGTGCTCACTAGCACATGCACATACTCCCCTCCAGATTCCCCTTACTGTAACTCCCTGTGCTCACGGTGCCCCTGGCAGTCTTCTTGGGCTTGGGGTGCCTCCATGAGCAACTGGACCAACTGCCCTGCCTTGAAGGGAGTTACCCTCACGGGGGTGGGGAAAAGGAGGGACATAGGGCCTGTGTTGGGTTCCAGAGTGACTGTTGTTGGCAGATAAGGTGGCAGACAACACAGCAGGGTGCAGGGACTTGGCGTGCCATGTAAGAGGAGCAAGAAATGTATCTTCTACTCTCTCAAATATTCATTCCAAATCTAATGCATGGGGAAATAATCAACTCAAACCAACAAACTGAAGCTTATTAAAAATAGGTCTTATTGAGGAGGCAGAGAGGGGCTAGTGCTTATTGAAGTGTTAGCTGCCCCAGCTGTACCTTAGAGAATCCTGAAACCACTCTGTAGCCAAGAGCAGGGAAGCTCCAGAACCAGGAAAGATTTCAAGTCGCGACTCTTCTCTGGCAACTTCTACAACCTTATGGAAGGACAGACCTGGTTTGCAGATGTAAGGAAGGCAAATGCCTGGTCTCAGCTGTCCTCGTCCGTAACAGGTATAATGCCTGGAGCCCCTCCCCAAGGGGAGAGCTCACTGGCAGAGGTGCCTATCTTAATTTTAGAGGAGTGGCAAAAGTCAGCTTTCTCAGTCCCTTAAGAGATTCGGTTTGCATCTTGAAAAGCAAGGAGTGAATGAGGAGGTGGTCAGCAGCCCTTTAAATGTGGCACTCCCTTGCATCTGCGGGAACCTGCCGAGAGAGAGAGAGAGAGAGAGAGAGAGAGAGAATGGCAGCTGGTTCTTGCTCTCCAAGCTGGGAAAGCCCTGGAGGTCACTCAAGGGCAGAGAAAAAGATGGCCAACATATTATCTCCAAAACCTCACAAAGTTATTCGTTTTCCCAGAGAATATAGAACATAGGAATTGCTTTGGGGATGGCTTTTTTTTTTTTTTTTTTTTTGACAGGCAGAGTGGACAGTGAGAGAGAGAAATGGAGAGAAAGGTCTTCCTTTGCCGTTGGTTCACCCTCCAATGGCTGCCGCGGCCGGCGCACCACGCTGATCCGATGGCAGGAGCCAGGTGCTTCTCCTGGTCTCCCATGGGGTGCAGGGCCCAAGCACTTGGGCCATTCTCCACTGCACTCCTGGGCCACAGCAGAGAGCTGGCCTGGAAGAGGGGCAACCGGGACAGAATCCGGTGCCCCGACTGGGACTAGAACCCGGTGTGCCGGCACCGCAAGGTGGAGGATTAGCCTAGTGAGCCGCTGCGCCGGCCAGGGATGGCTTGTATGAACTTGGGACGGTGGCAAGGTGCTCCCTTCCCAAGGCTGAGCAATGACATAAGTCCCTGTGTGCACCACGGCAAGAGCCGCCCTCGTGGTGGTCCACACCACTCAGGCCTCATCCCTGGCGGCCACAGTGGAGCCAGCAGTTCTCCCATGCGCCCCTGGGTGGCTGACTGCTCTCTGGGAGGACGGGCAGCCTCCCTGGTACCATGCTGCCCCCAGCTTGTCATGGGAACTTTGACGGTCAGTTCCTAGTCCAGCCCAAGATGGCCTCCTTCAGGCTGTGTGTCAACTCTTCATTTTCTGACCTTCTCTGCGAGAGTTTCCATTCGACATTCCGTGTACCTTTACAGAACGTTTCTGCTCCCAGACTCTGTTCCTGAGGGCTTCTAATCAGGTCCTCAGAGACGCAATGAAATGTCATGACCCATAGACTTTCCACTGAGTTAGCCTTACATGCATACAGGCTGCTGGAGAAATCACCTGATTATTCGACAGGTGCCTTTAAGCTTTTTAGAATCGTTAAGTGTCATCCAAATGACCCCAAAGCTAATTCAGAAGTTTGGAGTCAGTGTGAAGCCGGTGGAACTAGCTTAAATTAAGAATGAAAATTCATGACTACAGACACACTAGCCAGTTTAGGTAGCTTTGGGTTATAGGGTAGTCAGCTGCTATTTGTAAGCCTACCCAACTATTCTACAGTAGGCTTGTGAGGATTTTAAAGCCTCCAGACCACAGATTCCTTAGAGGCAGCGAGTCAGTTCTGTGCTTGTGGCAAGCTTCCCTTTCCAGGTCAGACAGCAACCTGTCTCCCTGTCCCTCCTGTTTCTCCATGGCCTACCCACTGGTCTCCGCAGACCCAAGGTTCCTGGACTGCCACAGGCGTCTTCAGTGATCAGCAAGTTAAAGGTATGGGTGCGGTTCTCTGCCCTCAGTCAGCTGGAGAGCCCACACCCACAACAATTGCTCATGTGGCCACAGCGAAGCTGCCCGCTGAGGGTCAGCATTTGTTCAAGTTTAAAACTTGAACTTGGCCCGCTTACCACATGCAGTCCCTGCAAGTGTTTCTCAACACAGCAAAGAGCTTGTACAGGACCTGGGGCTGAGGCAGGCCACCCCCATGGGAGCAGAGCAGGCCTGGATCTGCATCAGGCAGAGACTTCCCAGGGTAAACTGAGGCAGGGGAGCGCCAAGTCCTGGAGACCCAGTGAAACCTAGCAGTGAGGAGATGAGTGACAGGGCTCTGGCTTCAGGACCAACAAGGCCACCGCCATCTACAGCATCCTTGAATCCCGAGGGACTGAGTGCATCTGAGTAGCTCCTGTTCCAGGATTTGTAAAGATGATCACAGATGTCCAGGTGCTATTTTCAATATTTCAAAAGCACTTAAAGGAAGGCACACATTTTCCTTTGAGAAGGCTGCACAATTTAATTGAAATGTCAAGTTGCTCTGGGCAGAAATCACCACGGTTTGATAACACCAAGTCAGGCCAGTCTGAATCCTTATTAGTAATTACATGTGTCTGAGTTAAGAAAAAGACGGAAGGACAGATTGAAAGCAGAAAATTCCTAGAATCTAGTTTATTTAGCAAATATCTTTCAAACATAGTTTTTGAGAAAGCGGTGAAAGTGAATCTTAATGGTGGGAAGACTTAAATAACTAATGTATACTCTTCCTGATTAACTATACACATATGTACCTATTGGAGCTATTTAATATTTGTGATTCAAATCAGTCTTTCACATTTCATAAATTAAAGACACTGAAAATAACCATGCATGCTCTTTTTAGAACAATATTTTATTTTTATTTGTTTGAAAGGCAGTGACACACAGACACACACACACACACAGAGACAGGGTCAGAGAAAGCGATAGGTAGAGATCCCACCTTGTGGTTCACTCCCCCAGCTGGCCGCAACAGCCAAGGTTGGAGCCAGGCCAAAGCCAGAAGCCTGGAACTCCATCCAGGTCTCCCGACAGACGGCAGGGGCCCAAGTACCTGTCACCTCATCCGCTGCTTTCCCATGTGCATTAGCAGAGAACTGGATCAGGAGTGGAGCAGCCGGGATTCGAACTGGGGCTCCTGGATGGGATGCCACTGTCACAGGTGGTAGCTTATCCCACTAAACCATAACTCCAGCCCTGAATCCTCCTTCTTTTTTTTTTTTTTTTTTTTTTTTTTTTTTTTTTTTTTTTTGACAGGCGGAGTGGACAGTGAGAAAGAGAGATACAGAGAGAAAGGTCTTCCTTTTGCCATTGGTTCACCCTCCAATGGCCGCCACGGCCAGCGCGCTGCAGCTGGCGCACCGCGCTGATCCGATGGCAGGAGCCAGGTACCTTATCCTGGTCTCCCATGGGGTGCAGGGCCCAAGTACTTGATCATCCTCCACTGCACTCCCTGGCCACAGCAGAGAGCTGGCCTGGAAGAGGGGCAACCGGGACAGAATCCGGTGCCCCGACCGGGACTAGAACCCGGTGTGCCGGCGCCGCAAGGTGGAGGATTAGCCCAGTGAGCCGCGGCGCCGGCCAGAATCCTCCTTCTTAAAAATTAAAGAAATTCAGACTCATCGAGGTCAAATGAGTAAATTTAAATCACACTAGAGGGTCGTGCCCCCCTAGTGTCGCCTCATTTCCAGTTACCTGTAACCCACACCTCCTCGTCTGACAAAAGCTATGTGGCTGCTTCCTACAACTTCCCTGATTAGTATCACTTCTCGCCACTTCTTTAACATTTAAACAGCCTATTAGAGATTTTAGTCTAGATACTTGTATAGGCTCTGGCAAAATTAACCTTTGGTAGATGTGAAACCAATAAAATATTTATACGGGTCAACACCCTGATTTTGCCTGTAATCTAACACAGTGCTTCCCACAACAGCCAGCTCACCTGCGTAGTCACCCATCTGCACCCCTAAGATGGGTGTGGAACCTCATCCATGGAGCATGCGAATTTCATGGAACCTGCACCCCAGGGCCCTTGTCAGGAACAGCTGCTGCACTGGGTGACCATGCACACCGGTTCACAATGCCCTTCTTGGAAGTCCTGAGTCACCTGTCCCTGGAGTCTGGGTGTGTGTGTGTGTGTGTGTGTGTGTGAGACCTCCGTGCTTTCATGATCCAGGAGCACACTGAACCCGTGGCTGTTTTACACTGAAGACAATCATGCCAGGTCATTTCCCTGCCTTCAACCGTAGGTCCAGTCTAGTTCAAGCTCAACCTCCCATCCTGAAGACAGGCCATAAACTGTGAGTGAAGACAGGCCATAAACTGTGAGTGAAGACAAGGCAGAGCAGAAAAGCAGATCCCAGAAGCACTGTCCTTAGCCTCCAGTATTTCAGCCATTGCTGTGGAGGAACACACCGCGGAGTGATGCAGACAGGATTCCCGGAATCCCCTCCCTGGGACTTGTCAGTCACTGATTCTGTCTTAGAGGTGAAGCGCTGGTGTCACTTCTCAGGGAAATAAAGATTTTCTCCCCCATTCTTCAGGTAATGAAAATGGAGTCAGCTGCATGTTAAGGCAAATCTGCTTTCTAAGCTCACTTTTGAACAGGAGTCAAACCCATCTTCTGTAGCTGATGTTCAAGTCTTCTTATCAACCCAGGCTGGCCAGGTTCGGATACGAGGGCTTATTAAATGTGTTTTTCTAAAAACGATACTCATTTTAGAGGAATGCAATACGAGTGTTTCTGAACTGCAAGAGCGTTTTCCAGGGTTGTGTTTAACGCGCGGTGCGTCAGATGTGCTACAGCCTGTTCAGAATCTTGCCTACGCTGGCCTCGTGCACCAGCCCTGCCCCGTGATTGCAGCTGGCGCTGCCTGTCTTACGGCTTCCCAGGTTTTCTGCTATGCTATGCTGGCCTGATAGGGCTAAGCATTTGCGTTCTTTGCTGTTTGGGTTTGCAGTCCTGGGCCCAGCCACGTAGCAGTGTGTAAACCTGCTGGACCTCGCTTTCGCACAACTTGAAGATGAAGATGTTATCAGCGCTTACCTCAAGGGTTAGGACGAGGTTTTAATGAGTGAAGGGACCTCACGCACGGGCATCCCTGACTGGCAGACTGTTAAAGCTCAGAAAGGAGATCCAAGGTTCTAATGTTTTTATTATTCAGCAGAGGGCAGGGCATGCAAGGGCAGCTGGTCAGATGCTCAGCTCTGACTGTCGCCGACCAGCCATCCCCTCCGCACAGGGCTCCCCGAAACATGGTCGAGGGGGCCAGCAGCTGAGAGCTGCTGACAAGGCAGAGTAAGGTGTAGGAGCCCGGGACAGCCCCCAGGTCCTGCTGACAAGGCAGAGTAAGGTGTAGGAGCCCGGGACAGCCCCCAGGTCCTGCTGACAAGGCAGAGTAAGGTGTAGGGAGCCCGGGACAGCCCCCAGGTCCTGCTGACAAGGCAGAGTAAGGTGTAGGAGCCCGGGACAGCCCCCAGGTCCGGCTGACAAGGCAGAGTAAGGTGTAGGAGCCCGGGAAAGCCCCCAGGTCCTGCTGACAAGGCAGAGTAAGATGTAGGAGCCCAGGACAGCCCCCACGTCTGGCTGTCAAGGCAGAGTAAGGTGTAGGAGCCCGGGACAGCCCCCAGGTCCTGCTGACAAGACAGAGTAAGGTGTAGGAGCCCGGGAAAGCCCCCAGGTCTGGCTGACAAGGCAGAGTAAGGTGTAGGAGCCCGGGAAAGCCCCCAGGTCTGGCTGACAAGGCAGAGTAAGGTGTAGGAGCCCGGGACAGCCCCAAGTCCGGCTGACAAGGCAGAGTAAGGTGTAGGAGCCCAGTACAGCCCCCAGGTCCTGCTGACAAGGCAGAGTAAGGTGTAGGAGCCCGGGACAGCCCCCAGGTCCGGCTGACAAGGCAGAGTAAGGTGTAGGAGCCCGGGACAGCCCCCAGGTCCTGCTGACAAGGCAGAGTAAGGTGTAGGAGCCCGGGACAGCCCCCAGGTCCTGCTGACAAGGCAGAGTAAGGTGTAGGAGCCCGGGACAGCCCCCAGGTCCTGCTGACAAGACAGAGTAAGGTGTAGGAGCCCGGGACAGCCCCCAGGTCCTGGCTCCCCACTGTGGACATGAACTGAGGGGGAGGGCTCTGAGTCTCTCGTGCAGAAGGGAAAGTTCAAGACATGGAACAGCGCCAGCTTGCACCCCCAGAAAGTCATGGAGCTTGCCTGACCTCTGCCAGGACTCTGGCTTTTATCCAGTGCCGCCAGCGATGCTCAGCCCAGGCTGCTAAGGGCAGTGCTAAAACAAGGCCCCCGCCCCCCACAGCTCCAGGACGGAGAGATGAGGCCAGGCCTCAGCTTCCTTTCCCGCTCTGGACAACCTCTGGGAAAGGGAGCAAAGCAGCGATGGGCTCCGTGCTGCCCTCCTCGGAGAGGCACAGCCAGGCAGGGAGCTTGGCCCAGGCCACCGCAACCCTGAGGGTGCGCCCCAGGAGTCGCGGCTCTTGTGCCCCGTGCTGCTGCCCAGCCAGGTGGATACGAGAGTCCCTGTGTTACAGACCAGCGACGGAGTGCAGAGCGGTCCCAGACACTTGTGCAGCTCCAAGCAGGAGAGACAGGATTCACGAATGCGGAAGTGTGCGTTACTAGAAACCCCTGCCCTGTGGTGGTAGCCCATGCAAACGTTACTCTGCTCTTCCTACTGCGAGTTCTCTCACAGGGAGGCTTTGAATTACTCTGTATTCCCCTACACACAACACAGGCTTAGTTAGGCCTCAGTTAACCAGCAACAAATGAATGAGCAAACCAATGAATGAACAGACACATTTGTTTAATTCCCATGACTAGGAAGATATGTTATCTTATATTTTTATAGCGTGTGGTCAAGAAATATTTTGAGTCATTTTTTAAAAAATTTTTTAATGTGTTCAAATTTTATGTATTTCATATGTACAGATTCAGGAACAATGATATCTCCTACCCCACCCTCTCTCCCGCCCCATG
Source organism: Oryctolagus cuniculus (assembly GCF_964237555.1). Classification (NCBI taxonomy): domain Eukaryota; kingdom Metazoa; phylum Chordata; class Mammalia; order Lagomorpha; family Leporidae; genus Oryctolagus; species Oryctolagus cuniculus. The sequence goes on from NC_091436.1 coordinate 7,015,930, forward strand.
CTCCAACACAATACTTCTCTTTATCAGTTGCATAGTTTGCAAACATTTTCTCCCAAGCTTGGCTTGTCTGTACTTCTGGAGTCTTTTCCAAGAACTCTTTGCCTATGCCAATGTCTTGCAGCGTTTCCTAATGTTTTCTAGTAGTTCGATGGTATCAGGCTGTAGACTTAGATCTTAGATTCATCTTGAGTATATTTTGTATAAGGTGTAAGGTAGTTTCTTACGCCTTCTTGTTGTATACTTCTTGTTTCATACTTCTACACATGGGGATCCAGTTTTCCCAACACCATTTGTTAAAGAGACTGTCCTTGCTCTAGGGATTGGTTGTACCTCCTTTGTCAAAGATTAAGTTGGTTGTAGATGTGTGGATTGATTTCTGGAGTTTCTATTCTGTTCCACTGGTCTACATGTCTGTTTTTGTGTCAGTACCAGGCCATTTTGATTGTAACTTCCCTGTAGTATGCCTTGAAATCTGGTATTGTGATGCCTATGTCTTTGTTTTTGTTGTATAAGATTGCTTTAGCAATTCAGGGTCTCTTGTGTTTCCATATGAATTTTAGAATCATTTTTTCTAAATCTGAGAAGAATGTCCTTGATATTTTGATTGGGGTCACATAGAATCTGTAAGTTGCTTTTGGAAGAATAGACATTTTGATGATATTTGCTCTTCCAAACCATGAACATGGCAGGTTTTTCCATTTTGTGTCTTCTTCTATTTCTTTTATGTTTTGTAATTTTTATCATAGAGAGCTACAATGTCAACATCCTTGGTTAAATTTATTCCAGGGTATTTAATTTTTTTATAACTATTATAAATGGAATTGATCATAGAAGTTCTTTCTCAGCCATGGCATTGTCTGTATATACAGACTATTGATTTTTGTGTGTTCATTTCATATCCTGCCACTTTAACAAACTCTTTCATGAGTTCTAATAGTCTCTCAGTGGAGCATTTTGGATCCCCTATATATAAAATCATGTCATCTACAAATGGTGATAATTTGACTTCCTCCTTTCTAATTTGTATCCCTTTGAATTCTTTTTCTTGCCTAATGGCTAAAACTTCCAGGATGATATTGAATAGCAATGGTGAGAGTGGGCATCCTTGTCTGTTTCTAGATATTAGTGGAAATGCTTCTAATTTTCCCCCAGTCAATAAGATGCTGGGTGTGGGTCTTGTCCTAAATTGCCCTGATTGTGGTGAGGAATGTCCCTTCTCTACTCAATTTGCTTAAGGTTTTCATCATGAAACAATGTTGTATTTTATCAAATGCTTTTTCTGCATCGATTGAGATAATCATGTTTCTTCATTTTGTTAATGTGATGTATCATACTTATTGATTTGCACGTGTTGAACCATCCATGCAAACCAGTCATCAATCCCACTTCGTCCAGTGACTGATCTTTCTGATGCATTGCTGGGTTCAATAAGCTAGTATTTTGTGGAGGATTTCTGCATCTATGTTCATCAGCAAAATTGGTCTATAGTTCTCTTTCTGTGTTGTATATTTTTCTGGTTTAGGAATTAATAAATGAGTCATTTTCATAACAGAAAAAATAATAACAAAGAAGGGTCCACAATAGATTTTTTTTTTGACAGGCAGAGTGGACAGTGAGAGAGAGAGACAGAGAGAAAGGTCTTCCTTTTGCCGTTGGTTCACCCTCCAATGGCCGCCGCGGCCGGCGCACTGCAGCCGGCGCACCGGGCTGATCCGATGGCAGGAGCCAGGTACTTATCCTGGTCTCCCATGGAGTGCAGGGCCCAAGCACTTGGGCCATCCTCCACTGCCCTCCCTGGCCACAGCAGAGAGCTGGCCTGGAAGAGGGGCAACCGGGACAGAGTCCAGCGCCCCGACCGTAATTAGAACCCGGTGTGCCGGTGCCGCAAGGCGGAGGATTAGCCTAGTGAGCCACAGCGCCGGCCTACAATAGATTTTTATGATGACAGTTTTCAAAATACTTATAAGGAGTAAGAGAGCTGGATAACACACAAGAGCGGAAAGCAGGAGCTGGCACTGGGTGGTGGCGCTAGGGATGTTTTGTGCTTGCTTCTCTTTGCATTTCTGTTATTTCCTAAAATTCCGATGCTTGTAAAAGGAAAATACTTTTTCAAGGAAAATTCCACTTTCCAGCTGGAGTTCAAGTAAAAGAAGGATATTACTGTTGTTCCCAATGTCAGGCTCTCCATAGTATTTCTCTTAGGTGCATGATGATTGTGATGTAGGCAATGTGGGACAACATCAGTTCAGCAATGAGTGTAAGTCCCTTGTTCACTGGGGTCCCTCTCAGTATCACTTGCTGGGAAGACATATCCAGTTCCCTTCCATGTGGGAGCACTGTCTAACTGTTAGCAACAACTCAACCTACACTCAGAGCTCTTGTCTGCACGTGTAGGGAAGTCGGTCACGGCACTCAGTTCCTCTTGTTGCAGCTTCACGAATTGCCACGTCCTGCAGGCAGCACAAACACACGGTGGCACAGCCTCTGTGGGTCACAGGACCAGGCCTGGGTCAGTGGGGTCCTCCACCCAGGCAGGGTCTTGCCCGCTCCCCGACATTGAATCCTGCCTTCCACAGTCCCATGAAGGTGCTTCCACACGCTACAAACCTGAAGACATCGTAGCAATTCTGTTTTATGAATGAACACGTTTCTGGATGAAGCTATTACAGGCAGGGGGACTGCCAACCCCGATCACAGGCCTGCAGTACGAAGCGTCCGTTGTCTCTAACAGTGGGGGCAGGGGCTGCACTCAGCCCCCGTGGCACTGAGCTGAAAAGGCCCTGGGGGAGGAGTATCCACTCCTCCCATCCTCATTTTCTGGTTCCAGCCATTAAAAAGGTTATGCCAAGCTGAGTGACTGTGTTTAATTAGGTCTCCTGTTCTGCACCTGGTGCTGCAGTCGCTCTGTTGTCATCTTCAATTTTACTAGTTTGACAAAATGATCAGCAGGCTCTCCAGTGTCAATGTACAGGACTTTATGGTACACTAAATGTGGAAGTGTCCTATACTATCTTGCATAGTAACCCTTTTGCCAAGGAGCTGGTGAAGAAATGCTTCAGTCATCTTGTCTCTTTCCACGTTCTGTGACACTTGAAGGAGCAGAGGAGAAGGAAAAGGAATATGAACCCTGAGGTCAGCACCTGGCTCCCGTGTGCGTCCTACAGGCCTCAGTTGGCCCCAGGGGGAGGATCATGTTACACAGGAGGAATCCACACAGAGAGGCGAAATACTGCGCCCGAATCACAAAGTGCGAAAGTGCTAGAACTGTAACTGGAACCTACGCTGAGGCCTTCCTCCCACAAGGCCTCTTCCCATGCTGCTGGCCCCAGGGGCTCTGCGCCACAAGTGCTAAGTGCGGCCCAACTGGCACTCCACCCACAGCCAGGCCTGGAACTGGCCTGGTTCACCGTCTCGCGCAGTGCACACCATCCCCTGTGGGTGTTCATGGTTGGTTTCATGTTATTGTGCAGTTTCGATGAATTTCAGATACTAACAGGCGTGTTCCCATTGGTGCTTTATGTGTGCAAAACACACCAGAGCAAGAAGTGCACAGGAGGAAGCCGCCGGTGTCCCCAAACTGAACAAATCTGAAGGGAGCTTTCGCTACAGACGTGAGTTAAATTCTCTAGGATGAGAGCCTAACAATACTAACCACGATTTTCTGTTCTTTTAATTTTTTATTGATGTACAGGAATTGTACATCTTTGTGGGTACATTGTGAAATTCAATACATGTATGCGTTGGGTAATGATCATAACAGAATAATGAGCATTTCTGTCTGTAAACATTTATCATTCCTTTGTGTTCAGGAACCTTCCCGCTCCTTACTTGTAGTTCTTTATGAAATTTACCATAAGTTTTTGTGCACTCCGGTCACCTTACTATGCAATAGAACAGTAAAGCTTATTCTCCCGTCTAACTGTATTTTGGCACCCATTATCCGGTTCCCCTCAGCTCCCCACCCTCTCCTTCCTAACCTCCAGTGATCACTGTTATACTCACTACTTCCATGAAATTAGCTCCTCCAGTACCCACGTATGAACAAGAACAGGCAGCATTTGTCTCCATGCCTAGCTAATTTGTGTTGTTGGGAAAAAGTGCGTGTGTGTTCTATGTATAAATGGACTTTTAATAAAAGGGAGGTAATTTTTATGTGTATTAAAAGAAAAAGGAAGGGATTTCTTCTCTGGAGGCAAGCTTCTAGTGTAGAGATCTGAAAGTTTACTCATTCTGTGTCATTTACTTAGTTATATATATCTCAATATTAAATCTATACAGTTATAATAAATATATATTTATATATATACACACACCCAGAAAAGTTAAACCATGCTCAGCAGAGATATTAAATGATCTATGGACCCCAAATCACTATCTTTGGGGAAGAAATGTTCAATAGTCTCGCCAAGCGCTGAAAGTTCTCTCACTTTGCATCCAGCATTGCTTCAATTAAGCAAACACAGTAACTTGGCCGTTAGATTCTGGGCACCTGGACTTTTTGGAGTCGCAGGAGTTAAGACTGGGCTGGAGCTGCAGGCATGGTCGCCTGGGCAGTCGGTGATAATCACTCCAGAGGTTCACTGCCAGTGAGGTGAGGGCTTAGTATCCCAAGAAACACACCTGAAGACAGTGCTGCTTGGCTATTGTTCCCACGCTAGGACTGCCACAGCGGGACTATTAAGACAGGATGCATAAACTGTAGCCATTTTCTTAATGAAAAATGAAACAGTGAATCTCAAAAGGATCGCAGGAGATCATCTTACTCAGTTCTTTTACTTCTGACCTGTTTTGACACTTTTTTCTATAAGGAAATTCCATGTCTTTTCCATTAATTTTAAGACTTAAAAATTCAAATCATCCTAAATTCGATTCAATTTGGACATATTTTTCCTATAGGCTTAGTAGAGGTGAAGTTTAACTGTTTGATATTTTTCTGCTAATGTCATAGATATAGTGAATAATATTCAATAAATGTTTCATTACCAATTTGATTAAAATCATTTTTAAAAACCCATTAGTAACATTTTTGGAAGTGGAAGAGCAACTTTAGGAAGAAGGTACTGTGGCCTTATCCTTGTTCTCCTGCCACGAGGGGTTGTACAGAGGTGACCTTGAAGATGCACATTGTGGGGCCAGCATGTGGGGGCAGGACCAGAGGTCACCTGCACGCCAGCAACATTGCTCCACACAATGCAGTTTTGGTTATATCACCAAAATCAAATAGCCCCATGAAACTCACATTTTTAGATACAGCAGCCGTACCTAGTAACACGTGTGCCTTTCTGTGAAGTCTTCATAATTATTAATATGATATTTGTGTAAATGTTCACAGTGCAGTTGTGCTCACATCGTGTCTTCCATGTTAACTTTAGCTCGCTGCTTATCTTTACGCAATTCTTTCATTTCACTGCGATTGCTTTTCTCTGTCTTCAGCAATCTGTGTCGGTCTCTGTAGTTTGCTCTCTAGCCCGGTCATCCCGAGGTTTGTCACATGCATGTTTCCAGCTCCTAGTTCTTGTCGTGGATCAGCCACTTACGCGTCCTAAGATCCTTTACATCTTTCTGGGTAAACAAACTTTGAAAATGCACACCTAGTGTACACAAGCAAGAAAAGACATGCTCGGGGTTTGATTGTTGTTTATCGCCCTTGTCTGTGTTCTTCCTGCTTTTCGCTTGTTAAACTCTTTATTTAGTGGAGGGTTAAGCCTGTGATCGTAAAGTAAATAAAAGTATGTTAGCGCAAAAATTAAAAGATAGGAGGAAGAGGAAGAAGAGAGGGAAAGTGGGAGGGGAATATTACATTCTTACAGCAGTATCTATGAAATGCATGAAATCTGTTCTCTTTATATTAAAAAACAGCAGAAAATACATGCTCACAGTATATTAAAAAACTTTTGTGCTCTATGTTAAACTCAAAATAAGTGAATTCATTTAATGTTACAGTTGTTTAGAAATGCCTACAGCTCTTATCAACAGCCACAGAGATTTTCCAAGCAGGTTTGCACACATTCAACACATGAGGGTGGGGCTGGGGGAACCTTGCACTGAGTAAACCATTGGTCCAGACAACAGAAGCAGCGCAGCATGCGTCACTGAGGCCCAAATGTCCCCATCAAACAAGCACAATGATCGGAACCACGGGGCGAGCCTGCCAAATATTCTGCACTGTTTGCTCTCATGACCTGGTACAGGGGTTCTGCCCACACATGTGACACACACATGGATGTGTGTACTCCTTGTGCCTTATTCCTGCCACCCTATACCCAGCTCCATCTTCGAATCTGCCCAACAGCCTTAGGTTGAAGTCTCACAAGCTTTGCACTGAACGTATTCTACCATGTATACATCCATACATTTGAATTTGCAAGTTTTAGTACTTTCTTATTAATTAACAATTCCTTTTGACACACACCACATCATGGTTGGATACCTAGGTGTGTCAGGTTAAAGCAGTACTACATTTTTAACTGCATTGAATAAAACAAGGAATGATGGATTATCTCAAGCTACAAAAATGGCCTACGCATGTAAAATTACAGGATGTTTTCAGGTTGGTTATTCTGCTTGAAGACACTTTTCTAATCTATACTAACTGAATGTAGGAATGGCTTCCCCTCAAATATAGTCTGCAGACCGTGTGGCCACCATGCTGTCATGGCCACCGTGGGTGGTGGCTGTGTGCCTGAGTCACCAGACTGGAGCGTGGAGGTGCGTGACACCCCCAGCACACGAGAACCCAGCGTCTTCTCCTTGGGGACAGGGACTCATGTGAAGCTTCCAGGGCCAGCACCCAGCAAGCTGAATGTCTAGGATTCCAAAAACCACGTACAATCAGATGTGCAATGATCGTGTCAGGAAAGACAAAGACCTGGTCCCGGGGTGGCCGTCCCTGGCAGGTGCCATCTGTGATGCTGTGCCTCACTTGGACCTCCACTCAGTACGCAGCTGCTTCCAGCTGAAGCGGGTGCAGGAGGTGTGCTGGCTCAGAGTGCACGTGATGCAAACTCTCCTTTTGGTCAGAGAGCTCGCGTTCTATTCCGGCTGCCCACTGGCCAGCCCAAGGGCTTGATCCCAGGTGGCAGTGGACGTGGGGCAGCATCCACACAGACATACACATACACATGAAGGTTCTGAAGTGGTTTTCTTCTTTTCTATTTTTTAAAGCTTTATTTATTTATTTAAAAGGCAGAGTCACGGGGGAGGAGGAGAGGTCTTCCATCCACTGGTTCCCCAAATTGCCACAACAGCTGGAGCTGGGCTAATCCAAAGCCAGGAGCAAGGGCCTTCTTCCAGGTCTCCCAAACCAGTGCAGGGGCCCAAGGACTTGGGCCATCTTCCACTGCTTTCCCAGGCCAGAGCAGAGAGCTGGATCGGAAGCAGAGCAGCCGGGACACAAACTTTTACCCATATGGGATGCCGGCACCGCAGGTGGCAGCTTTACCCACTACACCACAGTGCCAGTGCCCCAAAATGGTTTTCACCAGACAAGCTTGGGTGGGGAGAGAGAAGCCCCAGAATCCTACTGCTTTGCACATGGCAGGGCTGCCCAGTTGTTTCCTTACACACTTAGGCCTGGGTGTGTGCCCTTGTGCATTCCTGGTTCTTACGGGGTCAACTTTCCTACCAAGCAGCCGATGTTAGAATAAGTAATTAGAACTGTGCCCCATCTTGGGAAGAGACACAGCAGATTGCAGCTGCTGCTTCAGGCTCATTCAAAAAGCAAAGTGCGTGCTTTGTACCCTTGGAAGGGAGCCCCGGCGTGTTTGAAGTGAAGAACTCCAGGCATCAGGTGAAAGCGACTGTCTTCACACTGGCATGCTTGCAATTCTTAGAGGATTTTGTAAAATAAAGGAAAAGTACCATTATTTTGCCATTACCTTACACATACATTTAGGGAAAAAATATCTAATTTTAATTAGGAAGAAAGAGGAATTCTATCTACAGAATTTCTCCTACATTCTGCTTACCAAGAAATGCACAGAAGTGTGCAGATAGATGAGGTTTTTGTCATCCGATTACACAGTGAAGAACAAAACATCACTAGTGCCCCAAGCGCACTACAGAATTCCTTGGAAAGTAGGTTGTTCCCCTGTTATTATTTCGGATCCCAGGCTTCCCTGTGCAGCGTGGCTTGCTTTTGATGTCACTTTGTGGCACCATCAGCGTGGAGGTGTCTAGGCACCTACATAACGCACAGAAGCCAGCATGCGTCATTATAAAGTCCCCTTAATTAAGGGCAGTGACACAGATTCCCAGCTGCCTGAGTTGAATTTGAGAATCACAGGCGTCCAGTAAATGATATTTCCCGGGAAGAGTCGGACAAAGGAGGGAGGATCGCCCCGCGTTAATTAGTCCTTTGTGTTTATCTCATTCATCTTTCCGGAGTGTGAGAACTAATTGGAGGCCGTAGGTGTGCATCTGGGGAGGCGCGTGTGGATCCGAGCTGGACTTGGAGTTGGTGTCACGCACAGTGCACGCAGCGGCGATTTTTCTTGCAGGAGAGGGGACAATGTGTGCGGAGGTCTAAGTACTCCCGACTGACTGTATGTTTGTGATGCAAAATACTTCCTGATACCAGGCGTCCACCTGGCTCCACCTACCTACCTTTTGAGGAATAGACAAGCTGGGAAGTCCTAAGGTGCTTTCACCTCCTGGCCCAGGGGCCTGTGTTGCCTCCCCAGAGGGGCACAGTTGCCTCTCATCACTCACCCCTGACCACCCTGCTGGGTCCAAAAGCTTCAGCAGGAAGTTCTCTCTTGAAGGCAAAAATCTACTCTTGTAGAAACTGCGAGCGTATATTACTTACATGGTTGTTTATTTTTTAAATTTTTAAATTAGTTTTAATTTTATTGGAAAGGCAGAGAGAAAGAGAGGCAGAGAGACAGACAGAGATCTCCCACCCACTGGTTCACTCCCCAAATGCCCGCAACCCAGGCCAAAGCCGAGAACCAGGAACTCCGTCCAGGCCTCCCACGAGAGTGGCAGGAACCCACGTACTTGGGCCATGAGTGGGTGGAGCACAGGTCAGGACTCTGAGAAGGGCACAGGTGCTCCAAGCAGTGTCACACCGTCCCTTATGTGATTGTTCAAGACAACGTTTGCATATCTTGCCCAGAAACGTGTACAGAATGTGGTTCTCTGGGCGTGTTCTACCTTTTCCTCGGCTTCGGCAGGGGCTGCACTGCTGTCTGGCGGAACCCCTAACTCACGGCTTGGGGGGCAGTGCGGGCTCTTCTTGAAGCACAGTGGATGGAGATGAAAGACTCGCTGGCCAAAGTGCAGGCCCCGGGCACTGGTGTCTCACTGATACTCTCTCGTTTTCTAGGACTGAAAGTCTCGTATCTATTGAATAACATTGTCTCACATTTTGATAGCAATAAAGAATCATTCTTTTAGCTCCACCTGCTGAGACTTGAGAGAAGTTTGAGCATACACACGTTTTCCAGATTGCCAATAACTTCACCAGCATCTCTCGCTGTGCCAAGGATGGTGAAGACAGTAGTCCTGGGATTGCAAAGCTGAGCACACGCCGTGTACTCCCAGACTCCCTTCAGGGTGGTACAAATGGCTGACAATAAAGTCACCATCCTCTGGAATACCAGGGGCTCCAGTACCCAACTTATGTAATCAGATTTAAAATGCGTTTGCATCAGATAATGTATTCAGGACCGCTTTTTTGAGGCACAGACTTTTTTTTTTCTAATTTTAAAAAATCATCTTGCTATTCATAGAAAAGTGAGTAGTCATTTAAAGCAATCAATAAACCACATCTTAACAAAACGTAGAGGAGCAGACGTCTCTGTAGGTTGCAGTGTCAGCCCGTCTCGTGGAAAAGCATTGACTTCCTTTCTCAAGGTCACTGTATCTGTGAGGAATGAAAGTCAAGGCCATGCCCCACGTTCCCACGCCTGCCTGCTTTGTGGGTGAGGAGGACAGACACAAAAGGCCAGAGGCACACCTAGACTCGCCAGCCTTACAACACAGGGTGAGCACAGGGTGAGGGTCACAGAGACCCCAGCTGGCGAGAACCCAGCGGGCCCTGATGAAAGCTGTCTCTGCCACCACTTGGAGCTTCCTCTGTCACTCAGGAACCAGACTTCCGCGTGTGTCTTCCTTTGGGGCTGTTCTGTGGGGGCGTTCTCGTTATCCATCAGCAACCCCCACTCCAGGGAGCACTTGAGGAGGAAGCACTGTCTGCAGCCAGGGTGGTGGGTGACGGGGGCTGTGCGCCACGCCGGGGAGAACGGTCACAGATGTCACCGCACACTGTGGTCCTCCAGGCAACAGCGATAAAGGAACGCTCCCCTGCTGCTCCCTGTCTTTGTCCAGGAAGGAAAATAGGATTCCAGTCGTGGGATGTCACAGCCGGCTGCAGCTCCGTCTGCCGTCTCCCGCTCTGTGTGTGTCCCTTTGGTCTCCCCCTGCCCCTGGATCTGGGAAAAGATCGTGGGGAATCTGAAGACAGGGCTCTCAACTGAGACAGGAGGAAGAGAGCCAGGCAGGCAGCTGCTTCCTTCCCATTCTGACTTAGCGACCAAATCCAGGGCTTGCTGGACCACCACACACTGAGGGAGGGCTTCGGGCACTCTCTTGGCTCCCATATTTCTTTTTTATTGCGGTCTCTCTTTTTTGCCTCTTGTATAAAATTTCTATGCCCTTTTTTTCTACTTCTGGTGTAATGTTGTTATCCTGAAAATGCGACGGATGAGAATCTACTAAGTAGAGAATCACTGACAACCTGTGAATGATGAGGTTTTTTTTTTTTTTTAATCTTTCTTGCAAATTGTATTCAAACAACATTCTCAGGGGGACGTTCTTGAAGTTGAGGGCAAGCTGACCTCCAGGATTAGTCCTTAGGAAAAGAAGGGGAAACCCCCCACTAGCAAGCACCTGCTGTGGCCAGGCAATGCACTAGGCGCTGTCCAGGTGTTGCTGCAACACATTTTAGGACATGCGACAGCTGCATGATCTCCATTATCCTCTGCGTTGTCTCTGTTTATCCACACTGTCCTCTGGTCCTCAGAATGCTTATCAGCCAGCAGTTTCCAGAGCGCTTTGAAGGATGTGACACAGCCGGAATCCACCCGGGTGCTATTTTTACACCGAATAAATGTCATTCCTATTATGTGAAGTGAACTAAATTTCATTTCAATCGCTGCCTGCAAAAAGGAGTGCCCGATAGCAGGAACCCAGATTTCCACGGCGCTCGCTGCCGGGCACAGCAGAGCCTCTGCGCCCTCTGATTTGTGAAGGGGAGTCGGCGCCCTTGTCGCCTGCTGTGTGCCACACTGCCTTCTGCTACGGTCACGGCCACTGAACGTGCCGCAGCCATCACGGAGCATATTTCCTCTGAAAGGAGAGCGCGCCGGGCCGCTGCGGTTGGCCTGTGCTCTGGCAGTACACGGCCGACCATAAGCTCGGGGGCAGCCAGCCAGGGCGGGAGCAGAGGGACGAGCCCCTGGGGGTCTCAGTGTTGTGCCAGGTGTGGCGCAGGGAGCTCCACCCAAGTAATCTCACCAGATGCCCACTTCAACACTGAGCATGATCCAGTTTATTTTATAGGCAAGGAAACTGAAAATTGTGGTGTACTGATCTTGGGGCCGGCGTCGTGGTACAGCAGGTTAAGTCGTCGCTGGAGACTCCAGTCTCCTACATGAGAGTGCGGGTTCGAGTCCCGGCTACTCTGCTTCAGACCCAGCTCCTGCTAACGCACCTGGGAAAGCAGTGAAAAATGACACAGGTACACGGGCCTCTGCCACCCATGGGAGACCTGGATGGAGCTCCTGGCTCCTGGCTTCAGCCTGGCCCGGCTCTGGCTGTTACAGCCATCTGGGGAGTGAACCAGGATGGGAGAGCTCTCCCTTTTCCTCTTTCACTCTGTCTTTCAAGTAAAGAAAACTTTTTATTTTTTTTAATTAATGGATGGCCCTCTGACCTTGGGACTGAAAGGGACTGAAAGGGACTCCGGGTACCCCCAAAGACCCAGCAAGGGCTTTCCCTGTTGGTGCAGTGAGCGTCACAGCCTGCAGCCAGAGGCCCCCTCTGGCCATAAGGGGTATGGAGTGTTTGCTTTGTGTGTACCCAGAGAGATGAAGGCTCTGCCCCGCATGTCCCTTTAGCACATCACTGCTGCATCTGTCGCCGTGAGCCACTGTGGAACCAAGTGTTTAGCAGATTCTGTCTCCGAGGGTGAAGCTCCTCACCTTATCAGACGCCGAGGGATGTGGTTCACGCTTCAGTTTGTCCTCATCCTGCCTCCCTTCATCAGTGGTGGACGGGGTGCACTAGTCTAAGCTTCTCCCACCCATTGTCTGTGTAATTTAAGCGGTGTGGATTGTTGAACTCTTGAAATGCTTGCGCTAAAACAAATTGTTAATTCTTTGAACATTTATTCACAATCAGACCTCAGTTATTAATATTACTACTCAGTTAATGGGCGGTTTGTTCTCCTAACACCGACCTCCACCCACATAATGGTCCCAGAATTACAAAGGTGGCCTCATATTTCTGCTGTTTGATAAGCTGAGGAGAAAAGCAAAGTCTAGCATTTTTGTTCAGGCACTGTGATCATTACTGTACGCCTGGCATGCAGAAGCCAAGCTACGCTGGTGCCAAGATGAAACCAGGCTTTGAGCAAGTGCGACTCTGGGTGGAAACGGGAGACTGGACCAGCAGCCTTCGGAGTTCGACTTCTGAGGGTTCCGACTGATGCTGTCAGGAGCACCGTGCCCGGAATACGCAACTCTGGAAAGCGCAAACACTTCCAGCGATTCTCCAGGAGGACAGACTTGTGCCCTTCACCTCTGCTGTGTCCACGCATGCTTCTTCCTGCTTGGGTCCTGCAAGGGCTCTCAAATGCAGAGGGTGACCAACAGCCCAGAGAGAACAGAACGGGTTCCTGTCTGACCACTTCTCGTGGAAGGGAGGTGCCGGCTCTGCACCTGTCCTACTCTCCAGTAGTGTGATTAGGACTTGTGACCAGAGATTCTACCCTGTGCCCCGTCCTTTCTAGGAGCGGTAGGTGGGGACCCACAAAGCTAGACATCACCAGATCCCAAGGCAAGAAGGGCGACTCCCACAGCGTGACCTACAGGAGAGATGTCGCCGTGCGGGCTGCCTTCCTGTCCTTTCAAAAGCAGGCAGACATGCGTAAGGAGATGAGGGCGATGAGGATGGTGGAGACGGGTGTGGTGTGGTTACAGCCTGCTACTGCCATCTCCCCTGCTGGGATGGGAAGGGCAGGTGGCAGGTGGCCTGCAGAGCTAGGCTGGAGGGAAGCGTCCCAAGGGTCAGGAGTGAGAGTGAAGAGGCTTGGGAAGAGAGGCCTGCCCAGCCCCAGGGCTGTGCTGTGATGTCTGGAGAGTGAGCCCCTCAGTTTCCAAGGCGACCACAGGCCCTGGTGGAGAGGGACAGGCTGCGCATCCTGATGGACAATAGGGTGTACAAACGTGTCAGGACTTCCCCGAACTTGAACTTCGACAACCCGGGGCTGCCTACAGGACATGGGTCAGTTCTTGGCCCCCAGCCACCACGGTGCCTACAAAGCCAGTATTTCCAACATGGCAAACCAAACCTAAGCTGCAACTACACACACAAAGGCCATAAGTAGACTGAAAAAGGAACCGTCTCGCAAAATAAACAGGTGCACAGGAGGTGGCTGAGCGAGTCCGTGGCCGCATGGGAACCGCAGCCTGGAAGGCGGGGTCAGAGCTCCGCGGCCCACTCACCTGTGCCTTAGAAAGCCCTGTAGAAGAAGGGCAGGGCCCTGAGTAGGAGACTAGCAGGAAAAGCATGCTCCTGTGGCCTGTAAACACACGTGCAGGGACCAAACTGCACGCGTGCCCAGAGAAATCATGCATGTACACGACAGTGCGGAGACTTTTTCACCCACAATTCTCAAGAAGAATTTTAAGAAAATCAAATGTGTTTCAGAGCGCTGGGAGTGGCATGACCTGCAACACAGAGACGCCTCCTTTTAAGGGCAATTTGGAAGCAGCTGTTGAACGTGCTTTAACGGCTCTGGGACCAACAGCTTCACTACTCACTACTGAGCACAGCACTCAGAGGTTCTCAGCGAAGGCTTGGAGAAGCATGTCTGTTGTTTACCTCTTGTAACGGTGGAAAACTGGGGACCCAAATGGCCCCGCGCTGGGAGCACAATACAATCAGCTATGGTGTGTCCCTGCTCGAATCACGGGCCTCCAGTTACAAAGCAAGCGACGCATATGCTGGCCTCGGTAGATGTCAGGACATCCCACAGGAAAAATAAATCAACAGTGACAGAGAGAAGCCACTGCTCTGCCTACTCGGTGCATAAAATACGGGCCTCAAGGACCACACCGAACTCACGCCACAGCCTTGGAACCCCTGCTGGCTCGGAGGCCGGGAGAAAGTGGCCCTGGGATGTCAAGGGGCGCTTCTTGCATAAACAGGAAGGCTCAGCTCTGCCTGGGGAACACGTCTGTGTGAGAACACTTCGCGGGGAAATCTCTTGATGACAAGGGTATTCCGCTTGGTCCCAGAGGCAGGAAGAGAAGAAGCACACTGGGCGAAGGTGGTGAGCAGTGTTTCTGGGTCCAGTTGTCAGGGAGGCTTCCTAACCGAGCTGTGTGGCAGTGGACGGAAGATAAAATGTGCTCTCTGGGGAAGGAACAAGGCCAGCCTGCATGGCACGACCCGCTGTTCAGGGCACAGTGGGCACAGTGGGTCTCTGCGTATATAAGGCTGTGTGTGTGTGTGTGTCTTGTGTGTGTGTGTGCCTATGTATGTGAATGTGTTTCCATGTGCAGCCAAAATACACACACACACACACACACTCAGGTGCACTGGAGATAGCTGCGGAACACCTGGCTGCTTGCAAATTCTGAGCGGAGAATTCCGCTAGGGGACCTGTTCCAAGCCTGATGATAGAAAGGCTTGGAATAAGAAGTGATTGCTGTGTATCACCTGAATCGGGCAGACACACTCACAAACGCCCACGAGAGGGCCGTCTTTAGGAGAACAGGGGCCTTGGTGAAGGCCTTCGGGGGTGCTGTGAGAAGCGCGAAGAGCAGAGGGAAGCCGCCCCAAGGCAGAAATCCAGGAGAGGAAACCCAAGGACCCCAGAGAGAAAAACCCGCTTATTTCCTGCATAGGAAAATGCGTGACCAAACAATTCCCAAAGGAGAAAAAGTAGACAACTCCGTGCCGAAATGCCATTTTGTCCACTTACAGATATTTTGGAAGTGCACACATTATTCCATCTCGTCAAGGACTCGTGGAGTCAAACAGCAGTGATATTAGTGTCAATTAGATCAACGTCCCAGGAGAAAGGTGCTGATTTACCAGAATCTTCAAAAGATTCGTGCATGTGGACAGCAAATATGTTATTAACGACGTGTCCTGACAAAATGATCATCGTGTAACCCAAATCACGTTCGCCGTTGCTCGTTAGAGCCCGACTTCTAGTTGTGAAAAAGTGGAGGCAACTCAGAGATCAGTAATGCGTGTGAGGCTAACCGTGTGCTGATACTCGGTGCGCACACACACTTGTCCTACGGAAACCTCTGTGGCACACAAGTATTTAATGATATGAAATATATGCGCTGAAATGGCACTGTAAGATCATGGATAGCGTCGGAGTCTAATTAGGGAAAGACCCATGCCCTTGGAAATGCTGGCTCTGCTGTCTGTAGGCCAGCGGCGTCCTGGGAGCCAGCTTTCTCGTCTTTCTCCTGGTTTCTCCCCCCCGTGTGGGGTGTGTGTGCACGTGTGCATCAGAGGCAGCTGCGAGGGGTCTGGACTCCTGACCAGATGCGGCTCAGGAATGTTGCTGAGCCCCGTCCGCCTCACAGAGGCAGAGCCGAGAGGCCAGGCTCCCCGACCGGAAGGGATGAGGAATTGCTTGGTGCTTTGCATTCCCTCCCTGGCACGTTAAGTGGAGGAAAAGAGCTTCCAGTCCGAGTGCTGCTGAGTCCCTCGGTAATCCCTGCTTCAACAACGTCTCACTTCCTGCGTCGCTGAAAGACAGGACCAGAGCAGCCGCACTTAACAGGGAAAAAGTGAGATGCCCTTGGAACCCGCCGTGGCCCAGGAGAAGTGTCTTGGGGGGCAGCAGCTTTGAAGTGTTTCACCCTTTCCTGCTCGCTGGCTGGTAGCTGCACCGTGGCCCAGAGCGGAGAAGGCGCTGGTGTGCGCTCCAGCCTCCCGCTGCGGTGGCCCTGGGAGCAGCAGTGACGGTTCAAGCAGTCGGCCCCTCCACCCACGTAGGAGACCCAAACTGAGTTCCCAGTTCCTGGCTCTGACCTTGGCCCAGACCCAACCATTGTGGGCATTTGGGGAGTGACACTGCAGATGGGAACTTGCTCGCTCTCACTCTCTCTCTCTTGCTCTCTCTCTCAAATAAACTAAATAAACAGATAAAAATTAAAATTAGTAATTACAGCAATAATAATTAATATTCCCAAAGTGAGAAATGTTATCAAACTTCAGGGATCAGATGTTAGCCAGCATCATTTTGTTCATATTAAATGTGATTGCCAACTGTTGGGAAAATTTGTTTGGAATATTCCTTTCAGAAAACAAATCTAACTCAAGTGTAAAAACCATATTATGGTAAATATACCGATGTGTGCTTCTGAAATAATAAGGTTTACTTACTCTTCCTTTATGTACTTTTTGGAGCTCAGCTGTTTGACACAACATTTACTCATTTATTAACTGTGACAAGGTCAAGTTCTTGACTTGCAGAACAAATAATGGCACATCCAGTACTCAAAGGAGAAATAAGGGGAAAAGAATACAGCAAGTGCCCATACGTATATACCAGCTCCCTGTGGAATTGCTTTGAAAACAAAGGTCATTGTATCTGATGACAAATGTTTTTCTTATTCAATCTTCCAGATTTGGGAGACCACAAGTTTAAATATACAGATTTACTCTCAATAAAAGCGGCATTTACGCTAAATAGCATCAATATGGCAACTTCCTATCTCCCGTGGTACAGAGCCCATCTTCTTAGCCAAATCCCAGGTCTTCCCTGCGGCAGGAGCGCCCGCCTGCCTGTGCTCCCCTCTGTCCTAAGGGCTGGAGCAGGTGGTTTTGCAGTACCCCCAGAAGCACGTTCAAGGCCACACTGCAGAGTGCTGGGGCACAGGGTGGTTACAGCACCAGCACGGATATGGACTCAGGCTTTGTGCATCCAGCTTCCTCGGGGTGCTGACTGTGAGAGACCCTCAGAGATGTGGTAGGCTTGCTCAGGGACTACACACCCAAGAACTCGACAGGAACACCTTTCAGGTCTTCCTGAAAGCTGCCGCTGTCTTAACCTTCTTTTATTGCCGTCCGTGTGTCATTAACACCTACGGCCGCCCCAGCCGTCTAGGCTTGTGATTGTGAGTGCACCGTGGCTCTGATTATTGTCTCCAGCTCTCCAGGGGAACCTGGTGGTTGACGGTGAGGTGCCACAGTCATGATAAGATCAGAAGCAGAAGCAAGGAAGGCAGGAGCATCCCGCGAAACTAGGAAGCAAATCTGAGATTAAGTCAGAAGGACACAGAATCCGGAGAGCCACCAACCTGGAGAATGGGCCAGAGCAGATGACGGGAGCTTGCTGCCCACCTGCTTCTGCCCCATCCCACCCCCGCCCCCCACCCCCACCCCCAGAGCCACAGAGCAACATGGCGTTAGCGGAACAAGTGAACTGCGTGAGAGGGGACGCACCGTAAAAGATTCGCGCTAAATAATCAGCAGTAGACTCAATTCATCAAATTGCTGCTTTTTCAAATTTGCAAACTGAGACGATCCATGTGGCATCACCGTGTCTAAAACCAGACAGGCTAGCTCTAGCCAAGTGGGAGGCAATCTTGTGGACCAGGAAGCATCCTTGCTACCTTAGAATTGTTAAGTAATTGCGTGGAGACCAAACACCCCAGAAAGCCTAGAGCATCCTTAGTCGACCCCTCACATGTGAAGCAGGCTGACCCTGGAGTCCCGCCCAGGAGGGTGGTCTTCTGAAATTTCGCCCTCTCTCTGTTCTCCTTTTCCTCTCCACTCTTCCCTCCTTACTCTCTTTCCTTTCTTAACTCTTGAACAAACAGTTTTCATTCCCATTCATAGATACTGTCAACAACATAAAGAAAAGTCTGGAAGTCAGGCCCCAAGAACATCAGCAAGATGCCTAGGCTGTAGGTAGAATATGAGTTGGCCCCTGAGCTCAGGCCCACCTTGGAACCCCAGAGCCAGGGGTCAGAGGTGCCAAGTGGGCAGGAAGTCAGTCAATCGGTGCGGAGGGAGTGGCCTGGGGGATGCCCTTGGCTTACAGTTTTGAGGGACGTGTTCTCCAAACAGTTCCTGTGAATCCCGAGTGTGGCCCGACTGCTGATCCGCCTCCTGGCTGCCCAGGGGAGCCTGTCTCTGCACACCCTCCACCACTGCCGTCTGCCACCCTCATCCAGACCAGCCACGGGGCTGCCCCCTTTCAGACTTGAACCCCCAGAACTGCGCACCGAGTGCATATCTTTATGAAGCTGGTTCCCCAGGGATCCCGCTGTTGTTACAAAAAGCAGAGTCGCAATTGGTCAGAGGGGTCATGGGTGTTTTATTTTTTCCTTTCTCTCTCTCTTTTTTTTTACAGGCAGAGTTAGACAGTGAGAGAGAGAAACAGAGAGAAAGGTCTTCCTCCCGTTGGTTCACCCCCCAAGTGGCTGCTACAGCTGGCGCATTGCGGCTGGCGCACTGTGCCGATCCGAAGCCAGGAGCCAGGTGCTTCTCCTGGACTCCCATGCGGGTGCAGGGCCCAAGCACTTGGGCCATCCTCCACTGCACTCCCTGGCCACAGCAGAGCTGGCCTGGAAGAGGGGCAACCAGGACAGAATCTGGCGCCCCGACCGGGATTAGAACCTGGTGTGCCGTCACCGCAGGCAAAGGATTAACCTAGTGAGCCACGGCACCGGCCCCTCCTTTCTCTTTATCCTTCTCGTTTCTAGCTTTCCTTCTATAAACATTGGGAAGCTGCGTAATTAAAGCGGGCAGTGAATAAGGGTCCCTGCCCCCCGCCCCACCAGTGGGCAGTGGAGTCAGGCTCATGGGTAGCACTCCCGCAGTCAAAATTACAAGTGAAGAGACCCATACACAGTCACCCCATTCCATGAGAAGTTTGTCTTGGCCTCTCTGCTGCCCTTGTTGAGGGTTAGGGCATCTTCTCTTAAGTCACTATACGGGGACAAACATTCAGAACCCTGTCCAGTGCCTCACCACCTGGACCAGGAAGGATGCTTGAAACATTAAACCAGTGTCTGCGATGGGCATCAGACAGTCCAAGGGAACAGTAGCTGTAGGTCAGCCCCACTGGTGCTTGGACAAACCCAGTTCCACTGCGAGGAGCCCCTCGGGGCACCCACCCCACAGAATGAGAAGGAGCCTAAGAAGGCCACCCCCTTCTCTCCAAGGCAAGCCTGGCCCCGCTGGACTTGACAGACTAATCCATCTTGCTTGTTCATTCTCAAGGCAGCCTCATTCCAGGCCTATTTGCCACTCCCAAGCTAAGTGCGCCCTCTGGTGTGGACACACAGAAGTGGGCCCCGTTCCCTCCGCTTTGCAGCCCCCGGCCCCGGCGTCAGGAGAACAGCATCCAGCATCCAGGACCCCACCTTCATCCTGATGCAGGTGCCCTGAGGCCCCTCGCCCTGGCTGCTGTGGGCGCTCCTGGAGGAACATGACGAAGACAGCCTGGCTTTCAAATCCAGGTTCTCACTTAAGGAGGTCGCTTTATTCAGCTTCGCCCATAGGGAGTAGAAAACCTTGAAGCATGGTATCTTCCAGTCCTCCTTAAAATGGAACCCAGTGACTCGCGAATTAAAAAACTTGTGGAATTGCTCGATGTTAGCGATCAGTGATGTGAATGAGTAGAGTCGAGTAGAGTCGCTGACTCCGGTCAGTGCTTCTCCCTGCGGTCTCCTCCCATGGCCGTTGCTGGAGCCACAGCTGTCCCCTCCCAGCGTCCTTGTCACTGTCATGCTCCTTGCTGGCAGTCAGGGGCATAAGTAGACCCCACACGGCAGGTGCAGCGTGATGGGCGGGGGCCTGAGCCGGAGCTCACAGGCAGTTTCTGCTTTCCACTCCTCCGGGCTGTGCCACTGGGGGACGCTCTCCACCCCTGGAATGCGCTGTGTAGAGTTTTGTAAGGGGCTTCTCTGCCTGTGTCACAGGGGCATCGCAGTTGTTACAAAGCACGGCTCAAATGGAGGCTGCCGTCAGGGACAGGAACCCTAACGTGATTTGGAACGAGAAGATGGGAACGAGCAGCAGGCACAGTGGAAGGTGGTGCCCCTGCCTCCCCGTGGCCGCCAGCCGTCTGCTCTGTGAGCAGACAGGAGGGGTGCATCCCCAAACCAGCAGCCTCAAGCAGGAGTTGCTTTGTTCCCTTCTGACAACTAAAGGAGACCGTGGGAGGGCGCGGATTCCTCACATAAACCACCTCCCTGACAGCCAGTTTGCCACGGCTGTGAGCGCAAGAGCTGGGGGCGTCCAGGATGTGCAGAAGGGAGCAGGAGGGCCCGCCCTGCCTACAGTGTAAGACCTCACACACCGTGGGTGCAAAACTGGCTCGCACTGGCCTTGACCAGCCTTCCTTGCCCGCCCTGCACATGGTATGGCAAGTCGAGCTTTGCTTGGCACGTTCTCTGCAGGGCAGGCTCGAGTGACCTGTTCCAGTCTCTGCTCCTGCCTCTGTGTCCCCACTGGCCCAAATCCTACCCTCTTAGTGGCACTTCCTCGGCCCTGTCTCTGCACAGTTTTCTTCAACCCCAGGGACCACGGGTGTCAGAACCCAGCGGGCCCCCAAGCAGCAGCCTCCCTATCGGCACCACATGGCACTGTTCTGTCTTTATGGCCCTCCCCTGTGGTTTTCCTTCCATGCCGAGATGCGCCCCTGAAACCTGACATGTGCTCAGTCCTGGGAGATCAGGACACAGGCTGTCACCCTCTGTGCCGCGGCCAGCCCCTCCTCACTGGGGCCCTAATTACCACCCGGGTTTACCATGGTCCGAGCTGGGATTTCTCGGCTTTGTGATGGGGTGGTGCCAAAGTGATAGGCCTTTGGTAGGCATTGTGCTTGGAATGTTGGGTTCCAAGAGCCCCGGGGTCACCAGAGGGAGCAGCACCCATGCCCGGCGGTGTGCCGTGCTGCTGAGTTAGGGTGCTGAGCAGGCTGAGGGGCTCGACGCATGCTCAGTCTGTGATGGGATCCCTGGGCGGGATCCCGTGCCCAGGCGAGGGGCATCTGTACTGTTGGCCTCTTGGCCTTTCCGTGCTCAAGAACACAGAGCCCTTGCCTGGTGCTTCTTGTCTCTGAGCTAAAACCTCTGCCCAGGTCTTCCATCGATGTCCCCGATGGAACCCTGCAGCCTGCACAGCCATTTCACACCTGGGTGCCTCTACTGTGCGGCCACGGCCAGCACCTTACCCTGCTTTGTCCCACCAGGCTTGCTGCACGGAGTTTGCCCCTTTGCACTATTTTGTTCGTGGAGAGTGTCGTGTTTCCTTGTCATCTCCCTCACCTCCCAGTTTTGCCCGTAGCGGGCACACAAGTGTTTCTTCTTCATTGTTCCCAAGCCTTTTCTGCCCAGCCAGAGGGAAAAGTACCTGAAGCTCGTGGACTTTGTATTTGTTTTGTCCCCTGAAGACGCTGCACAGGAAGTCCCTGAAACACAGTGGTGCTCTGTAAACACACTGCCTTCACAGGGGCCCGCACGGGCACACGGGGCTGCCTGTTCCTTCGGGAGCGAGGCTCACAGGGCTCGGCCTCCATGAGCAGTCATGTCCACGGGGCACCCCCACGTGTTTTGGAGCCACCCAGACACGAGGAGAAAGGGTCCTGTGCATTTCAGGGTGGGGGTCGGGGGCTGGGGGGAGGCTTCATTGCTTTCAGTGCAGTCCAGCTGTGTGTGGTCCATGCCAGGGACATGCTGGAAACAAAGAGAAACTGCGGAGGCCCAGGGAGCCCCTTGCTTCGTCCCCATTTCTGATTTCCCCACCAGCACTGACACCTGGCGGCAGAATACCGCTGCCGCAGCTAGTGTGTAAGCAGCATCGGAAGCAAGGTCACTGCTGCCATCACACTGACCCCGTCTGCTGCGCGTTCCGTGTTGACAGCGATGCGCAGAGGCTCTGCGGGGAGCCTTGCCACGGGGTGGGAGGGGGCCAGCATCACTCTGCCTCTGCGTCTCTGGCCTCAGCCGACCCTGCTGAAGGGCTGAGCAAACTGCAGCTTCCTGGGTGCCCCCTCCCGGAGTTTCTGATTCCATCAGTCCAGGGGAGGTTTCATGGTGTGTGTTTCTGGCAGTTTCCTGGACAATGCAAGTGGAGCTGGTGTAGCCTCACCCCAATACCCCCTGCTCCCGCAGAGGGCAGGGCAGCTGTCCCGGAGGCCCGTGGAGCACCAGGGGCCTGTGAGGCGTCCAGTCTCAGCAGCGTGTGCCCTGCGTGGGCCACAGCTGCCCGTGTGGTGTCAGCAGTCTGCTGAGACATCACTGAGCCACTGAGGTCCAGCAATGACGGGACCAGGACCTGCACCGCAGTGGGGACGTCCTTTTGCCTTCTCTTTTTCCTTTAAAGAAAGGAACTGTATCGACTTTTCTTTTAACTGCGCAGTCAATCCGCCCTAATTCTGCACAAACGTAGGAGGCTTTCCCTTGAATGAACATTAAACTATCACTGCTGGTAAAATCTCTCCTGCTTTGTAATGAGAACATCTTATACTGTGTATATTAAAAAGAGGGGTGCATATTCATTGCAAAAGAATGATAAGGCGCGGATAAATAGAAGAAAGCCAAGAAATGCACAAAACCCCACCTCCTATGAGGGTCCCTCCCCGCCCCCAACAGCATTCCCAGACAGCCAGAGACCAAGGGAAAGGCTGTGCAGTCTCCCAGCGCTGCCGTCTCAGATTCAAGCCATCGCAGCCTTTTCCTTGCTACCCCATTGGCTTCTGTGTTACCATTGGCAACCCCGGGAAAGCAGTGAATGACAGGTCTCGCAGCTGTGCCTCCGTCAAGAAGGCAAAGCCATGCAAGCGTCTGATGTGTGCATTCTCATAGCAGGGACCCGGAATGGGAACCAAGGAGAGGCAGGGACAGATATACAACTGCCACGGCTCTGAGCCTCAGCTGCACAGCAGGCCAGGGGGATAGCAGCACTGGTCATCTGGGGAAATAACCTGGTGTGCTGAAGGTGCTGTATCTGGAAGCCACGTGGCCCCGCGATGTTTCCTGCGTGGGGGCACTCACCACTTAGCAGTGCCAGTTTTTTCAAGAATGGGGGCTGTCTTTTCTGTGTGTCCTTGGGGGAAGTGTCAGAGGCCAGACAGACTTCTGACTTATCCTGTCCTGGGATAACCCAGCACTCAGCACTCTCACTTGTTCACAGCCCACTCAGCCACGTGTTCCTCTGAGAAGGAAAATGACAGATCTCTGGTTGTCTCTTTCACGTGTTTAGGGTCTGGAGTTGCCTTGTTTGTCTGAAACAGAGACTATGGACACTCCCTGCCCCCATAACAGAACTCCCCAGACTGGGTCATTTATAAAACCAGGAATTTATTTCTCACGGTGCTGTGTCCTCGCCCAGTGGAAGGCAGGAAAGCAAGGGAGCCCAGTGCTGCATGCATCTCACTCCCGCCTCCTACTAGCTCCCCCTCTTAATACAGGCATATCGGCAGCACCCCAGTGTCATGGGAGGGCAGGGCAGGGTCAAGTTCAAAACCACAGCCTTGCCTTTCCCCTGGAAGTCCTGACTCGGGGGCCTTGGTTGCCTCCACTCCTGGGTCTCTGTGAGTCCCCGTGGCCACCATTGCCTGTCACCTGTTGCTAACGCCAGATCTTTGAATGTTCTGTTGCCGGATGGCAGAGCCACTGCCCCCTTTTCAGATCAACAAGAATGTGAAGAAATGAGTGTGAACAGGATACGGAGGGAGGCAGGGTCCTCCGAGGAGCAGAGGGGAAACCTGCAGGTTTAGCTGTGCAGAGCTGAGGTGCGACACGAGACGCATTTGGTCAGAGAGCTGCCAGAGCCCACGTTGCCTGTCTGATAGGAGCATCTCTGCTTCGTCTGCCAGTGCTGGGGTTGTGCCGGGGTTGTACTGGGGTGCACAGGCCCTCGGGAACTCCTGTGGGAATGTAATTACCATTGCGACAGCATCAAGAGGCGGGACCTCTAAGAGGTGATGAGTGGTGGATTCCTGATAGAAAGGAGACATCTGGCCTGGCTTTTCTTTCTGCCTCACACATGCTCACCTGCCTGTCCACCATGTGATGATGCAGCAAAAAGGCCCTGCCCAGCTGTGGTCCCTCCGTCTCGGACTGCCCAGCATCCGGGTCCATGGGCTGGGTAAACTTGGGTTGTTTGTGGCTAGCCCAGTTGGTGGTGTTTAGCTGTAGGACTAGGACAGGCTACCTAGGGGGCAGCCCCTAGATAGCCTTGGCAGAGGGGCAGTTGCCAGAAAGACCAAGTGACCAGAGGGTTTAGTGTTGGAGCCCCCAGCCCTGCCCTCTGACCTCTGGGAAGGGGAGGGGCTGGAGGGCAAGCTCCGGAAGCACAATCAGGCACCAAGACTGCACGAGCTGACGTCTGGGCTGTCGAGCAGGTGCGTGCGGCAGCTCCGGGAGAGAGTGGTGCACTCCCAGAGGGCATGGGAGCGCCCCACTGCCTCCCCCCCTCAACGCTTGCCCTGCCCATCTCTTCCAGGAGTGCTTGTGAATTCCATTAGGAGAAACTGGAAAATGTAGGCGCTTCCCTAAGTTCTGCGAGCAAATGAATAAAGCCCAGGCTGGGGCTTGTGGAACCTTGTAGCCACCTTGTCTGAAGGATGCATGCCCAGATTTAAGACTGCTGTCTGAAGTGTGTACATTGTACAGGCTTGGGGGGCTGAGTCCTCCACCTGGGGCACCAGATACCATCTCCAGGTGCACAGGGTCAGAACTGAGCTGAATTAAGGGACACTCAGTTGGTGTCTGCAGGAGGAATGGCTTGGTATATGGGGAGACCCGCCCCAACACACACACACATGCATACACAGAAGTGTTGGTATATGGGGAGTTCCAACACACACACACACAGAATCACAGAAGTGTTGGTATACAGGGAGACCTGCCCCAACACACATACACACACACACATACACACACACAGTCACAGAAGTGTTGGTATACAGGGAGACCCATCCCAACACACACACACACATGCACACACACACAGAGTCACAGAAGCGTTGGTATACAGGGAGACCTGCCCCAACACACACACACACACACACACACACAGAGTCACAGAAGTGTTGGTATACAGGGAGACCCACCCCAACACACACAGTCACAGAAGTGTTGGTATATGGGGAGTTCCAACATACACACACACACAGAGTCACAGAAGTGTTGGTATACAGAGAGACCTGCCCCAACACACACACACATGCACACACACACACACAGAGTCACAGAAGTGTTGGTATATGGGGAGACCCGCCCCAACACACACACACACACACAGAGTCACAGAAGTGTTGGTATACAGGGAGACCTGCCCCAACACACACACACACACACACACAGTCACAGAAGTGTTGGTATACAGGGAGACCCACCCCAACACACACACACACACACACACACGAGTCACAGAAGCGTTCTGTGTTGAGGGCATGTGAGTAGAATGAAAAGTTTGCTCTTTTTCCTTACCCAAGAGCAGATTTGCGGGTAGGTTGAGAGAAATCTGTGATATGTACCTTTAGATGGCTGAGAGCTGTGGAGGGGTGGAATGAGTAGAGTTCCACTGTAGTTTTTTTTTTAAGATTTATTTATTTACTTGAAAGTCAGAATTACACAGAGAGAGGTAGAGCCAGAGAGAGAGAAAAGTCTTCCATCTCATGGTTCACTCCTCAATTGGCTGCAATGGCCAGAGCTGTGCCAATCCAAAGCCAGGAGCCAGGGGCTTCTTCCGGGTCTCCCACATGGGTTCAGGGCCCCAAGCACTTGGGCCATCTTCTACTGCTTCACTCCTCAATTGGCTGCAATGGCCAGAGCTGTGCCAATCCAAAGCCAGGAGCCAGGGGCTTCTTCCGGGTCTCCCACATGGGTTCAGGGCCCCAAGCACTTGGGCCATCTTCTACTGCTTTCCCAGGCCATAGCAGAGAGCTGGCAGGACTCAAACTAGCGCCCATATGGGATGCCAGCACTGAAGGCAGTGGCTTTACCCACTACACCACAGCACTGCCCCTGCAATGTGTCTCTTACAGAAGAACTTGGATTCATTGGGAGGTAAACCTAATAAGGAACAGATTTATATTGAAAATCAGAATGTATTTCAGAATCAGCCCTATTGACAAGGGAATGAGACGCCTAGGGTTGCCACACCCTCCCAGGCATTGGAAGGTTTTATGAATCTGAATGAGTACATTTTAGTGAGTCATAAAATGGATTCTGAAACAGGATGCCAAGTTGAGAGTTATTAAAACCTAAGACATGAAATATGTCCTTAAGTACGATACAGAATCAAGTGTAACAGTATCCTAACCAAGTTCCGGCCCCAGTCCATCCAGTTCATCCTATTGTTCCTATTAGAATAATCTATTTACTAAAGATCGAATGATTTTCAGTCCCTGTAAGCCTCAGTGGTAACATCACACCATGTGCCATAGGAACTCCGTCTTCCAAGGCTCACGTGTGAAACATTCTCCCAAATGATTCTCTCTCTCTCAAGACCTGGCCTCTGTTGCTGTAATGCTCACCTGGCTGTTAGAAGAAGCTCCCTTAACACTTGTGTCCTCTAAGTGTCTCCTTTCTCCAAATCTAGGTGTTTTCATCGTCAAACCAACATATTCCCAAGAAGCTCAATCCCCTCTTCATTTGTATACACAACTAATGCTCTTGGTGTGTGACTGTAACAGGGAGCGTGTGTGTATGTCTGTGTATGTGTGTTCTGCATGGATGGATATATACCACACACACACATGCATACAGAGGGTCTTCAGAAAGTTCATGGGGAGAATAAAAAAGGAAATGCAAATTATGAAAAAACTATATGTGCATTCAAAATTTTCTTGAACCCAAATTACCTTTTTGTCCCATTTCCCATGAACTTTTGGAAATATACTCTTATGTGCATTATGTATATTTCAGTTCATATGTAAATATGTATGAATCGATGCATATTATTTTACTGTAATCATAATAATGTGTTCACATGTTTCCCTACCCCATGGCTTTTGTGTGTTTATGCTTATTTTATGGTGTGTACTTTCTTCCTGTCTAACAGTAAACGACTTAAGGCAAGAACCATACTTTGCTTTGTTTTGTGTGTGGAACCCTTTTCATTTTTCCAATGCAAACATCAGTATGTAATGATAATTATCAGAGGATTGCCTCCCTTGTGCCTGTCTTACAGTGTTCAAACAGACATATTGTTTTCCAATTTCTTTGTATTGTTTTTTTAGATCAGTGGGAATAAGACATAGCCTTTCTCCATGTCTGCCACTGGTTAAGATAATGTTACTTTGAGAAAATATCTGTGGCTGTCATCTTCAAGATTTGGAAAGCAAGGAAGTGTCCTCTTTCTTCCCTGACTAACGCAGGAGAGCCCAGTGGTCAGCAGCCAGCCTTGCCCTCTTAGCCAACTTGCCCTGGACAGTTTCAGGGAATTGGAGTAGGTTTGGAGCCACAACAGAAGGCTGGATGATCAGGTTGTGCACATTTTCATAGAACAATTATAGCACACACATTCATGCATAGTCACACAGGTTTAGAGCCACATATACGTGTACACATAGCACACAAACGTGCACAACATGTGTGTACACATGGACACATATTCTTGACACCAAGGATCTCAGAAATAAAAAGCCAACATGCATAGTTATTGTTTTGTTGCTGAAGTGAGGTAACATGATCCCAGTTCTTTTTTCAGAAGAGTGGGGGAGTGAACATTTGCAGAATTCCAAGGGGGAGCCATTTGCTTTCATTCCTGCAGGTTTTTGTTGCTATCATTAGGTCGTCTTAGCACTTGTCATCTTTGATTGTAAAATTCATGCAAACCTCCAGATTCTTAAATGGGTTTCACTGAATCATGGGAGCCATTTACTTAGGAGTCCACCCAGAAAACTAATTGAAATCCAGACATCTCCGTGGCGTGTTGACTGCTTAGAAAGAATGACACTTTTGCTTAGAATGAATAGTTGTTATATTTGCTTTTCTCGGCGCTGGGGAACCTTTTATCTGCCGAGGTCCATTTGGATATTTGTAACATCGTGCACGGGTCATGCAAAGTTATCAACTTAAAAATTGGCCTGCTAGGGATTTACTGAGCGCTGGGTCTCACCTGACCATGTGATTTCATGGGTTTTATATGGTCTGTGGGCCAGGCCTCTTCCACCCCTAAGTTATGCCTACTCCAGAGAGGTTTAAGGTACCTTGGTTGTTTTTATATTTCTTTGAGGTGATTTTTACTCATCCTTAAACTTTATCTTAGAGGTTTTGCATACAGAATTCTTCTAAAAATGTTAAAGCTTAATACCTGAAACCCTGAGATTATTTTAGAAGATTTGAGATTCAATGGAGACAGCAAATCAAATAAAATAAATTAAAAGGAATAGCAGGTGAGGCGCTCTGCTTCTCATGTGAAGGGTTTTATGGCCTCTGCTCTTTACTCCAATTATGGAGGCTTGTGGTTTAATATTAATCAAGCTAAGTGCACACCTTACTGGCCCACAAGTCGCCTTTCGCAATGTAGCATTTGTGTGCATAGAATAAAGGTTAGACTTTTTGTTTTAACCTCTAGAGATTAATTTAACATAAAATTCCTACTTGGAACATTCGTTCTGATACTGGTGCTTTGCAATGAAGTGTTCTGAAGAGGCACCGGGAATGTGTATAAACCCA
This sequence comes from Oryctolagus cuniculus, assembly GCF_964237555.1. NCBI lineage: Eukaryota > Metazoa > Chordata > Mammalia > Lagomorpha > Leporidae > Oryctolagus > Oryctolagus cuniculus. Next base: position 7,044,831 of record NC_091436.1, read on the forward strand.
TTCTCTGGAAGAGAAACAAAGAAAGGCATCAGGCACAGTCGTCTAAAATTACCTGCATCCGATAAATTCATTTTACAGCAGCAATAAAAATATACGCCGACTGTCCACTTGAATGTATTGTTTTCGTTTAAGATAATTAAAGTGGTATTTACAGTTTATGCAAAAAACTTAATGATTCTCAGAAAGCAACAACAGTAACAGATATCACCTTTTCTGAGAATATTTAGACACTGTTTCATTTTTGGAAAATCATGACTAGCTTTTACAGTGTTTTAAGATGCATCTGTGTATCTGTCTCAGATTTCAAAATTGAGATGCCAGCATCAGCTGCTGGTCATATGGAAATATTTAAGTGGGAATACACAGCGATCACTCAAAGGTAAATGAGGTTTGAGTTTCAGGGGCCACACGTGGCTGATGGCGGCTGTTCAGACAGCTCCTTTGCCACAGAAAGTCCACCTGGGAAAGGCTTTTGTCTGCGTGGTGCTGTGAACCAGAATTCTCTAGGCAGACTCATTTGTAACAACAGAAAGGTATTTGGCGCATGGTTCTAGAGGCGACGAAACCCCAGCACACGGGACAGGCACCTGTCAAGGGCCTGCTTGCCGCATCATCCCAGAACTGAAGAGCCCAGGTCGGGCAGGCTTTGTGGCACAGCGGGTGAAGCCACCATTTGGGATGCTGCATCCCGTATCATAGTGCCTTGTTTGAGTCCTGACTCTGCTTCCAGTCCAGCTTTCTGCTAATGCACACCTGAGAAGCAGGGGATCTTGGCCAAGGACTTGGGTCCCTGCCACCCACATGGGGTTCTTAGCTCCAGGCTTCAGCCTCGCCCAGTCCCAGCACTTGGAAGCATTTGGAGAGTGAACCAGTGGATGCAAGAGCTCTCTTGCTCTCTCTCTCTCTCTCTCTCTCTCTGTCAAATGAAAATAGGGGTCAGCATTGTGGCACAGTAGGTTAAGCCACCACTTTTGACACCAACATCCCAAATCAGAGTGCCGATTTGAGTACCAGCTACTCTGCTTCTGAACCAGCTTCCTGCTTCCTGGAAGGCAGCAGCAGAGGACTCGATTGCTGGGCCCCTCCCAGCCATGTGGGAGACTTCGGGGGAGCTCCTGACTCATGGCCTCAGCCTGGCCCAGCTCTGGCTGTTGCAGTCATTTGGGGAGGAAACCGGTGGGTAGAAGATATCTCTGCTTCTCCCTTGCAGTCACTCTGCCTTTCAAATAAATAAATAAATCTTTCAAAAATAAATAAATAAACTTTTTTTTTTAAAAAGGAGCCCATATAAGAGAGTGAAGAGAAGGGAACCAAACCCATCTTTGTGTTAGGCTCCCACTCTTAAGCAATGGCACTCATCTATTGATGAGGGCGGAGCTGTCATGACTGCGTCACTCCTAGGGCCTTGCCTCTCAACAGAGTTGAACAGGGATTACATTTCCAACACATCGACTTTGGAGAGCACATTCAAAGCACAGCATTCCAGCCCTGCAGCCCCCGTCTGCAATTTTGTCTTTCCCACGTGCAAAATACATCGACTCCATCCCAACAGCCCCAGACTCTTAATTCAATCCAGCACCCACTCAAGAATCCGAAAGTCCAGAGTCTCTCAGGACTCGAGGCATGACATCCCACAGCAAACTGCCCTCCAGCTCTGAACCTGTGCCATCAAAGCAAACGATGCATTTGCAAAGTACAGTGGTCGGCCAGGCGTGGGAAGGACATTCCCGTTCCAAAAAACGAGAAGTAGACAGAAGAAAGGGGGCAATGATCCCAATTTAGTCCAGACAACCCAACAGGGAAAACAGCACTATGTCCTGCAGGTGGAAGAGCCTCTCCTTTGATTCTGGACTGCACACCCTGGGCACGCTGGGCGGGGGGTGGGACCCCAAGGCCTCAGGCAGCCCTGCCCACCTGGCTTTGCTGCACTCAGCCCACCAGCGGCTCTCAGACTCGAACTCCGGCAGTCTCAGCCGCTTTACGGTTCTAGGGTCTTAGAAGCAGACCCGTTCCCATCGCTCTGCTCTGCATTGCCCCTTGGGGACTTTTCTGTGGTGGCAACACCCCTCCCTGGTGTCCCCAGGCTGCCGATAGATCCTCTGAAATCTGGTGGGAGGCCCTACAACTTGCACACCCTGTGTATCTGCAGAGTCAGCCTCCAGAGGTGTGGCCCAAGCCTTCCCGGGGCCCGTGTGAGCCGTGCGCCCGTGGCTGGAGGAACAGTGCACCAGAGTGCGGAGTCAGACCCCACGGTGGCCTAGCAGCGAATGCCGAGGCACCGAAAGCTCCGCTCTGCAGACCTTGCCCTCCAGGTCTCCGCTTGCCACACGGACCTCTGAGATGCCTTCCGAGTCGTTTATCCATCGTCTTGATGAATAGAACCTGGATTCTGTCCATCCACATTAACCTCTTCAACACCCACAGTGCCCTGTCCTGGACACACATTTTTATCCTTCACAACACCATGCTGAGAATTGTCCGAATCTTTCCCTTCTAGGTCCCTTTAATTTATAGATTCCATCTTTAACTCATTTGTCTCTCCTCTCCTGTCATGGTGAGTGGCCTACAAGGTCACACAGGACCTTGAACACAGTGCACTTGAGCACCTCATTCTGTAAAATCTGGGGGCACGGGCACAAGCACTTTAAACCAAAGATGACGCTGGCCCAGACACTGCTGCACTGGGGCTTGCATACCTAACACGCTATTCTGGGGAGCTACTCAGATCTCAGCAGAGAGCATTGCCTGGGTGGTTCGCCTTGCCGAGGGCAGAGACTGGATGTGCTCCACTCGGCGTTTCCAGCTTGCAGCAGTGTGCTTGGGCGTTCCAGTGGCGCCACATCGCTGACAGCGGTGCAGGCTCGGAAGCCCCAGCCCACAACTCACAGGCAAACTTGGCGAAGTCATGACACCATTCCGGAGCTCCATCTTTTTTTTTTATTATGAAATTAACGTCTCCCTCACAAAGATGTTTTAATGGGTACGTGAGAAAACCCACTACATAAAATGTAAAACACAGAAAAGCTCTTTATATACTAACTTCTGCTGCTATAATTATTTTGAAACTTATTGAGTGCTTGCTGTGGAAGTGAGTGATGTTCTCGGTGCAACATCACTAACCTCCCATACATCCTCCCATACATACAGAGTCCTCTCATTTTTCTGTTATTTTCTGTTTTATTCTAAATCAGCTAAACCCAAGCAACCTGAAAGGAAAGAATAAAGTAATCGGTACAGAGATAAAATAAAAAAAGAGTATTTACAATATTTTAAACACTTTAATATTTTAGAATTACATAATTCCACAAATGGAAGCTATAAAAAACCAGAGTGCAAATTATAAACAAATGTCCCCTAAGTTCTTTCACCAAGCAGTCATTTTTAAGGACTTCTTTTATTTATAAGCTTCTGAAAACATGGTTCATGTATGCTTTATGAGAAACTTAATATTCTGTTCCTTTCATTAAATATTCTATTGTTTTTTCTATATTACTAGAAAAATCATATTAATATTTTTCATTACAGGTGCTAAACACAATTATAGATACTCTAAAAATATGATGACATTGAATGGTGGGAAATATTCCAAATGTGAGATATTGAGTAGTTAGATAGCTTTCCTGTTTTTATATTTAGATTACTTTTAGACTTTCTGAAAAGAGCATAATAATAATTTTTAATCTAAATGTTGGAGCAGATAAGTCAAAAATTCCCTTCTGGTTGGTTATAAATTTGAATACATAAGAGGCTCCTTGCCTGAGTGTAAAAAAGTAGACAGAGGCTAAACTGGAAACAAAAACACTGACCCACTGTTGTATTGATCACAGAACTTGGCTGATTGCAAAGGAGAGAAAAAATATGTGTTAAAATTAAAAAGTACTTACAAATATATAGTTGACATATATTATATAAAATATCTTTATTCCACTAATATTTCCAACAAACTACTAAGAACAGTGAATTTGTATGCTAATTAAATTATTGCTGTTCAAAGTATGACATTTTAAAACACCTGTTTGGAGTGTTTGTTATGTTGCAAATGTAAAAATAACACTCTGATGTATGAGCCATCCATATGTCGAGTGTCCATATGGTGTGATAAATGTTGAAAAGCACTCCTTCCCAGTTGGAGCCAGGTATTTTTCCTTACCTCCCAAGAGACTGCTATTCAGTGACTGTTGGTCTTTCTCCTGACCATAATTGTGATAGATCCTAATATAGTAGCAATGATCCACTTAGAATTAACCTTCATCATTCTCTTATGACCATACACACTTATTAAGCTTAGCCACCTTCCATTTTATTGCCAATATTAAAATATATGAATAATGAGTAACCACCTTTCCAAAGACTATTTTTTTAAGTAGATGGTACAATATTCCACTGGAAATTAACCTCAATGTTGAAGTCAATATTTTTTGTCTGTTACTGCTTTGTAGTTACCATTACATACATGAGACAAACAGACATGAGAAACTCCGAGTTTCGTGAGAAAGATGTGACAACCGTGATTTAGACACTGAAAAGTTCCTGCAGTGGTTTTCAATGAGTTTTTCTAAAAGTAGAGTTTTTTCATCTTTCCTAATTATTGTGAAAGAATATGTAAAATTTTCATCTTTCTGCCTGTTTTAATGTTTCTTTGGCAGCAGACTCCCTGGGGAGGAAGAATCATGAGATTTTTATGTTCGGCGAATAGTTATTGGGTTCACTGCCTTCCAGGTGTGGAGCAAAGCAGACAAGGATGACTGTACGCACTTTACCTTCCAGTGCACCAACTAAGTCAATGGGATTTTAAGCAAACGGGCCAAGGAAGTGGGTGAGGGGACAGACAGAGGATGGGGGATTAAGAGAGCTGAAGAGACCAGAGGTGTCCCTGGAGACTTCCCTGGAAAGTGGACTTTGGAGCGAAGACAGGCAGAGTAGAGAGAGGCGGTCATGCAGCCTTAGAGGCCAGTAACATGGATGTGTTGCGTATTATTTTGGCTTTCCTATGCAGACAGTCTTGGCTCTTGTAGCTTTTGGTGCTGTGTACCCTTGTGAGAGTATGGCATTGTCTGGGCCGGTGGGATCCATTCCAGTAGGCACACAGTAGTGTCTCACCCAGTTTTAATTTTCATTCAACCAGTGGCAGGTGACATTGGTCGTCTTTCCATGTGCTGGTTTGAGATCCATTAATCTCCTTGGTAAAATCATCTCAGTCCTTTTATCCATGCTTGAACCAGTTAAGCCCTTTGTGAGATACATCATTTCTTCCAGTCTGTGATTTTTCCCTTTCATTCTCTTAACAATGTCATTTTCAAAGTAAAACTTTGCTTATTATGATGAAATCCAAATTATTACCTTTGTTTGTGTTTTTATAGCTTGTCCTTTTGGTGTCAGGTTTAAGAATCTAACCCTAGGTCATAAGGTTTTCCTCCTGTGTTTTCGTATTAGGGTTTTGCAATTTTCACATTCTACACTTAGGTCTTGGCGTTTGTGTATTTTCATGGTAAAATATACAGAACAGGTGTTCTAACCACATGAAGTGTACAGTCCAGCCGCAGCACTGAGCACGTTAATACTGCTGGCGACTGGCGCCACCGTCCACCTCCCACTCTTCATCGTCCCCAACAGAGCCTCCGCAGCCAAGAAGCCAAACTCCCACTCTCGCCTCCCCCGCCCCCAGTAACCGCTGTTCTCCTTTCTGTCGGTTGCTATGGATTTGTCTGCTCTGGGGGGAATCGTGCAGTACTGGTTTCCTTGTGACTGGTTCATTTAAGTTAGCACAGCGTCTTCGAGGTTCATCTGTGTTGCAGCGCCGGTCTGAAGTCCCTTCCCTTTCTAATGCTGAATGGTATCTTACTGCAGGTACAAGCATGTACCATCATCTTGTTTATCCATTCACCATTACAGGCACACATGGGTTGTTGTTTCCACCTTCTGTCTATTTCTGAAGTTCTAAAAATTGACGCTTTTCACCAATTCTGATAGAATTTCTATCCTCTCAATTCTAATGACATTTTTTATTATGATACAACCTGGTTTTCTTGTGTGTCTTGTGTTTCTAGACAAATGTGTAGAAAGACATTTGTATTTCTTTTTTAAATTAACATGAATAATTGAAATATGTATATATATTCAATTTTAAAAGGTTACAATTGTAGGTGAATCCATTTTACTGAAAAAAAAAAATGGAAAGCCAGAATTATTTTGATGGACTGTTGTGACAAAATAGACTAAGAGCAGTGGTGCCTTTGCTGTGGCACTGGTTCTGTGCCAGTCCTCACTGTATGCAGCTCAGACACCTTCACTCCCACTGGGGGCCACAGGAACTTCTTGAACACACGCTGTCCAAGGTTCACATGGGCTCTTTGGCCCATATCCTATTTATGAATCAAAATGCTCATGTTCCCATTTTAGATTAGAGAAATAAGATAAACATACTGACTAGAAACATGCCTTGAAATGCTGACTTCCAAATTAATATGAATACACATGCAGCAACCATGTAGCATCATAATTATTCCCCTTAGGCACACTTCAGACATGTTTGTGCCCACAGACCACATTGATCAATACTAGATAATACATACACCCAAATTTTCAACTAACTATAGGAATTGATTATAGCACTGAAGAGATATGGTTCAGGAGTTTATCATTTTAAGATAGGTTAAAAAGACCAAAAAAAACCTATAGATGCTGTAACCGGGGGAAAATCCATTTTATGGATATGATTTAATTTATTTGAAAAAGTTATGCTTGAAATAAAATGTTTACCAGCAATCGCAGCTTAGGAATGAACACCTCAGCTTCCTGTCTCCAAGTTTTCCTTTTACTTGACTGAGAAATTCAAAGGGAACTACAGTGACTATGAGACCGTCACATTCCAATCACCCGAGTGTGGCAAACAACCCACAGTGTGTCTCAAAACTGGAAAAGGCAGTCACCTCCACTGGGGGCCGCGGGGCCCCTGTTCAGTCCCAAGGAAGAGCTCCTGGTGGCAGAGAGAGCAATTTACGGGGACGGTTGAAACATCAGCAAGAGTTTTCTGTGACATTTCTCTACACCGCTTGCTTTAGTTCCTATTGTCTTCCTTAGGCGTTAGACATCGACATGTACATTTACAGAAATGGTGGGCTGGCAGGGCAGCATGATAAGTCTCAAGGGCTTCTCGCATTCATTAGAAGAAAGGCTGGTTCTCTACAAACAAAATAGTACGCCAGCAATTCAGCTGTGCACTGACCATGCAACCAGCCTCCAGGATCTGAAGTGGTGCCTCCATGAGGACTTCATTATGGGCTGTCGCAGATTGGGTCAGATCTCCATTTCATCTTTGCTTGGCTGGGATACACTAATACTAGGTTTGTGCAAATCCCATGGTAGGTTGCAATTCCAACTTCCAAATCTCCTCGCCTAATACACTGCAGAGAAGAATGTTTTAGGACCAAAATGTCCTCTCAGAGGCAACTGGCTGCTTGTGGTACAAATGGAGACAAGGTAAGAGAGCTGGTCACGTATTTTGAGTTTTCATATTATTCTCAAAGGCAACAAACAAATATATTTCATTTTATTAGAAAACACAGCCTTAAATTTTCTCCAAGAAATGGAGAAATTGTAGACTCTTAATAGCCAATGTCCCAGGTCACATCTGAATTCAATGTAGTTTTAGGCTGTAGAGGAATACCAGCAAGTGAACAGGTTAATAGAATTGAGTGAACCAAGGTTGATGGAGAAGTTCAGAGATCATATATGAGGACCACTGAGACTAAACTTTGATGGGAGAAACCTTGGACTTTTCCAAGAAAATGACATGGATTTGGGACCTAAACAATGGGTGGAAAGCAACCAGACAGCACGCCCTGAACAGTTTGGCCCATAGAGGCCCAGGAAAGCAGAGCAGCAGCCAGACCCACCCACACCACAGTCCTGAGAAACAGCCAAACATCCTTCCCTGAGTGGTGCGGCCCCCGATAGCCCCTCGGAAGCAACTGGGCAGTCCTGCCCACCCTCCTCTTGATTGGCCTTGTTCACCTGCTCCCAGCCTTCTGCAGTGGCTGGGCAGAATTTCCTAAGCAGGGTTTTTCCGGAGGTCCTGTGAAGCTGTCCATGTATTACCTGGACACTGTTTGAGACCACTGATGTGGCTTGGCCCCTGTGTGGCCCTCAGACACTGAAAGGCTACCAGAAATGCTGTGCCACACCGACTTGGGCCCACAGGGGTGGCCCTGCTCTCACAAATCCTGCAGAAATGAGTGGACAGCCCACACCTGCAACTGGGCACAGTGCCCCAAAGCTGCCTGATGAACCTGCTTCACCTGAGGGAGCTGCATCCCAACTGAGGTGCGTTCCCACAGCTCCTATACCTTGGGCCACTGAGACACACGCAAGACATTGCCAACGTTGATTACAGCAGGAGAAACCACATAGACACTATAGGAAAACACTTACCTGCAACCAAAGCCAATGCAGCATATCCACAACACCCACGGAGCTAGTAGCAGCAGGAAGACTTTTACCGCCAAAGCCACCACACAAAATTGGTAGAAGCAATTGACCCACCAGATGCACCAAAGCCAATGTAAGAGCACAGGAAGAATGGGAGAAAACCAGGGTAACATGACACCTCCAAAGGAGCACAGTAACTCACGAGCATTACAGCATACACAAAAAATGGAAATTGGTAAGTTGCATGACAAATAATTCAAATAACGACTTTAATGCAATTTAATGTGATTAAAGAGAGTACAGGCAAACAATTCAATGACTTTAGGAAGTTAATTCACAATACACATGAAAATTCAGGAGAGAACCAGAGATCACAAAAAAGAACCAGCATGGCTGTTTAGCCTAGTGATTAAGATGCTGGTTAACACGCCTGCATCCCATCTCAGAGCACCTGGGTCTGGTACTTGGTTCTGGCTGCTGACTACTACACCTTCCTGGGAGGTAGTGGTGATGGCTCCTGCCATCCACATGGGAGACCTGGATGCGGGCCTGGGCTTCTGGCTTTAGCCCTGCCTGGTCCTGGTAATTGAAGGTATTTGGGGAATGAACTAGTGGATGGGAAATCAATCTCTCTCTCTCTCAATCTCTCTTGATATCTATCTATCTATCTATATATAGAGAGAAATATGTATTTCTATATATCTCTGTATCTATATACCTATTTCTATCTGTATATATTTATATATATAGTTAGTTACTTGAAAGGGGGATATAAATATATACAAATATATATATATGTATATTTAAACAAAGAACCATCTTATGGAACACCATTAAGAGGGAAAATATTGAAATTATGACTATTTCAGAAGGAGCAAAGAAGGGGAAAGGGGTAGAAAGCCTGCTCAATGAAATAATTACTTACAACTTTACAACTATTTGGAATAGTACAGACATCCATATCCAGGAAGCCCAAAGGATATCTAATATGTATTTAAAAAAAAAAACCCCTCTGAGGAATATTATGGTAAAAGAATGACTTCTAAAAACAGCTGGAGGCTTTGCGGCGCCGGCACACCGGGTTCTAGTCCCGGTCGGGGCGCCGATTCTGTCCCGGTTGCCCTTCTTCCAGGCCAGCTCTCTGCTGTGGCCCGGGAGTGCAGTGGAGGATGGCCCAAGTCCTTGGGCCCTGCACCCTCATGGGAGACCAGGAGGAAGCACCCGGCTCCTGCCATCGGATCAGCACGGTGCACTGGCCGCAGCGCGCCAGCTGCGGTGGCCATTGGAGGGTGAACCAACGGCAAAGGAAGACCTTTCTCTCTGTCTCTCTCTCTCACTGTCCACTCTGCCTGTGAAAAAAAAAAAAAAAAAAAAAAAAAAAAAAAAAAAAACAAAACAAAAAACAAAAAACAGCCGGAGGAAGCATCAGCCCACTTCTAGGGGAATCCCCATTGGATTGACAGCAGACTTCTCTGGTGAAAGCTTGCAGGTCAGGAGCGAATAGGATGACATTCAAAGTCCTGAAAGAAAAACAACAAACCCGTCAGCAGGGAATGCCATGTCCCCCAAAGCTGTGCTTCAGAATGAGGGACATGCGTTTCCATGGCAAGCTGAAGGAACTCGCCAGCAGCGGCTGGCCCTGCTCCAGCATTAGACGTGCAAGCGTGACGACCACCACCGTGGAAACAAGTGAGGGAGCGGGTGTCAGCAGTGGAGCAGATACAGAGAAGAAACATCTGATGATTCTTACTTTTCTGGGGGTTTGACCTGGTTTGCTATATAGTCAAGGGGTTTTACATCAAGAGTAACTAGGATTATAATTTTAATAGAGTTTTAATTTTTTTTCTTGTGCTCGTTCGGTTCTGATACCTGTGTTGGTTTACTGAAATAAGTTAGAAAGCATTTGATGTTTGTATGTTGTCTGAGGAAATGTATTATTTTGCTATTGTTCTTTTGTCGAGTATTAAGTAGAATTCACTGCTGAAACTGTGTAGGCCTTCAGTTATCTCTGGGGGAACACTTTAAAAGTAAATTTAATGTGTTAAATACATATGGGGCTACTCAAAAGTAACTACTCAAAAGTTTCCATGTTAGTTTTCTGAATTTCTGTCTTTGAAGAAATAAGTGCATTTCACATTAATTGCCAACATTGTTGACTAACAATTATTTGAAATCCTTTTTAAAAATCAAAAACAGTTCTACCTTATGATCCAACAATCCCACTACTGAATATACATTCAAAAGAAATGAAATTTGTCTACCAAGGAGATATTTGCACTCCCATTTTTATTGCTTCAATATTCACAATAGCTTAAATACAGAATTAATCTAAGTATGAAAAAAGATGACTAAATAATTTTAAAAGTATATATAAAATGTCTATATATTATATATATAAAATAGAATACTATTTATCCATAAAAAAGGTTGAAACCCTGTCTTTGTGACAACTTGGATGAATTTAAAGGTCATTATACTAGATAATAAACCAGGCACAAAAAGACACGCAACACATCATCTCACTCCTATGTGGAATCCTGCAATTCTGTCTTATGTAATGTACCAGAGGGCGGGGAGGGAAGCGTAGGGAGGATGTAGGGAGAGTGTCATCAATGGATACCGTGTGACAGCCGGGAGCGACACTCACTGCTGTTCTTTTGCACAGTAGGCAAATATAGTTAGCAATACCGGATTGTGTATTTCAAAATAGCTACAAGAGAGGGTTGTTAAATTGTCATCATCACAAAGAAAAGATAGATGTGTGAGGTGATGGACATACTAATTACCCTAGTTGGATCATTACACAATATAGAAATGCATTGAAGCCTCATATCATTCCTCATAAATATGTATAAGGATGTGCCAAAAATAAAATAAAACAACCACAATAACAACAACAGAAGAATGAGTGGAAATGATCCAGAAAAGTGGGGTTAGAGGAAAATTTATCCGTAAGCAGTGAAATTCTACAAGAAAACCTGGGGTCGGCTCTGTGGTGCAGTGGGTTAAAGTTCTGGCCTGAAGCGCCAGCATCCTATGTGGGCGCTGGTTCTAGTCCTGGCTGCTCCACTTTCACTCCAGCTCTCTGCTATGGCCTAGGAAAGCAGTAGAAGGTGGCTCAAGTCCTTGGGCCCCTGCACCTGCGTGGGAGACCTGGAAGAAGCTCCTGGCTCCTGACTTCGGATTGGCACAGCTCCGGCCATTGTGACCATCTGCGGAGTGAACCAGCGGATGGAAGACCTCTCTCTCTCTGGCTCTCCCTTACCTCTCTCTGTAACTCTGTCTTTCAAATAAATAAAATAAATATTAAAAAAAAGGAAATTCTATAAGAAAACCAAAATCAAGATGAAAAGGTCAACTGAAAATATTCAGAAGAGTCAGCATTGCTGAGGAGAGTTGGGGAGGACGCAAGGGCCAAACCCACGCTGTAATGGGGAAAGAGGGTGCAGAGGTCATAACAATCATGGGGATGCTGGGTCTTTGCAGACGGTATCGGCCGTGATTCCCCAGCATGGACCAGCAGCACGGGTGGAAACGAAAGAAGAAAGCGCAGCCGTGACGGCCTCCCTCTCAGGCCCAGGAACTCCGTGTCCTGTGACAGCTTCAAAATATCCTAGCAGATTGGAAAATGCAGATCCCGGAGACGAGGGGAAATTGAAGGATTGCGCGACTCTGACGTAATTGGATCAAAAGTGATGTAACTGGATCAAAGGCACATATTGGAGATGCATGACCTGATAGGTTTGGGTGCCTGTTACACCTGTGAGACCACCATCACAGTCAGGACAACGGGCACCCCCGTCCTCCTCAAATGCTCCCCCAGTCCTGGTGACACACCGCCCCACCCCAGGCAGCCACTCGGATGCTTCTTGTCAGTATGGAGACTACCTGCACCTCCTGGAAGTTTGTATAAGTGAAATAACAGAATGTGGCTCCTATTTTGTCTGATTTCTTACACTCAGCATAATTTCATTGAGATATATGTTGTTGTAATTATATTGAAGTTATAATATGTATCAGTATAATATTTCTATAAAAACTATTAGGTCAACAGACTAGTTCATTCCTCTTTATTCATTCTGTGGCATAGATCTACCACAGTTATCATGCATTTGCCATGTTCATGGGTGTTGGGGTTGTTGGCAGCTTGGAGCTATTACAATGCCACTGTTCTGAGTATTGATGTACAACTGTCTGTGACCATATGCTTCAATTTCTCTTGAATAGATATGTAGAAATGGGGTGGCTGGGTCGTATAGTGAGTGTGTGTTTCACTTTCTCAGAAATCGCCACAGTGTTTTCCAGGCAGTCCTACCCTGCTACACCCCGTCTCTGTTTCCTTAGTCAGCAATGAAGTTGAGCATCTTTTCACTTGGTTATTGGGCATCCTTATATTTTCTTTGGTAAAACATCCATTAAGAGAGTTTACCATCATTTAATCAGATGGCTTTTTGTTACTGAGTTTTAAAAGTTACCTCTACCTTCCAGGTACATCTGTTTTATCAGATAGATGAAAATACACTCTCTCGGTGTATGGGTTGTCTTTTTAGTCTTCTAGCTCTGTCTGTTTTCATTTTGATGAAGCCCAGCTTATTACCTTATTCTTTTATGAAAGATGCGTTTCTGTTAGAAGTTTTAGAGTTTAGGAGTTCACATTTAGATCTATCTGTGTGAATAAAAGTTAATCCATTTGCACATGAATATCAAAGTATTCCATCACCTGTTCTTTCTCAACTGAATTGCCTGAATTTGCACATTTGTCAAAAATTGGCCATCTACATATTAGAGTATCTATCAGTGAACTCTGGCCTCTTCAGTTGATCTATTTTGCCTCTCCTTGCACCAAAACACATTTTTTAGCTTTCTGAGAAGTCTTTTTTTTAAAGATTTATTTTATTTATTTGAAAGGCAGAGTTACAGAGAGAGAGGGAGAGAGAGAGAAAGAGAGAGAGAGAGAGATCTTTCATCCACTGGTTCACTCCCCAATGGGTGCAATGGCCAAGGCTGAGCCAAACCAAAGCCAGGAACTAGGAGTTTTCCAGGAGCCAGGAGCTTCTTCCAGGTCTCACACATGCGTGCAGGGCTCAAACACTTGGGCCATCTTCCACTGCAGTCCCAGGCACATTAGCAGGGAGCTGTGGAAGTGGAGCAGCCAGGACTTGAACCAGTGCCCATATGGGACGTTGGTGCTGCAGGCAGTGGCTTTACCCACTGTGCCACAGTGCCGGCCCCTCCCTCAAGTCTTAAAAGCAGTCAATGTTAGCTGCTAGTCCAGGCATGTTCTTCTCGGTCCTTTATACTTAAACGTAAGTTTCAGAATCAACTTACGTATTTGTCCCCAAAAGAGCCAGTGGGGGTTTTCACTGGGATCACTGAATCTGTAGATGAAGGTGGACAAAAGTGACACCGTTCCACCCTCAAGTCTTCTGTCCAATGGGCATTGATGAGGACACCTAATTTCTCATGGCCCTGGTTTGCTAACACTATCATGTCGTTTCTGGGCCAGTGTTCCACGGTTTGTATTTTCCTGCTCTGTTGCATGCCTGGTAATCCTTGATGAGGACCAAACAACATGGACTTTAAGAAGTCAGCTGCTGGATGTTTTGCTATTTTGCTAAGTGTTCTTGGAGGTTCTTCCGCAGTTCCATGAATTTATTTGGAAGCCGTCTGATCCTTTTGTGTCTTGCTGTTACTCTTTAGGCAAATCTTAGATTAATTCATCCACAGCACTAGGAATGGTCTAGTGTGCATGGTGGAAACAGGCACCAGAGACTAGTTGTGGATTTCCTGTGCAGCCTGGATTCCCTCTCCAGGTATCAAGCTCAGACAATAGTAAGGCTCATCTGATTTACTTCCTATCTTCCAAGGCTCATTGTCTGTCACTACCTGATAGGCAGTTTTCTTCTTTTCTTTTCTTTTCTTTTCTTTTCTTTTCTTTTCTTTTCTTTTCTTTTCTTTTCTTTTCTTTTCTTTTCTTTTCTTTCGACAGGCAGAGTGGACAGTGAGAGAGAGAGAGACAGGGAGAAAGGTCTTCCTTTTCCATTGGTTCACCCCACAATGGCCACTGTGGCTGGTGCACTGTGCTGATCCGAAGCCAGGAGCCAGGTGCTTTTCCTGGTCTCCCATGGGGTGCAGGGCCCAAGCACCTGGGCCATCCTCCACTGCACTCCCAGGCCACAGTAGAGAGCTGGCCTGGAAGAGGGGCAACCGGGACAGAATCCAATGCCCCGACCGGGACTAGAACCCGGTGTGCCGGCGCTGCAGGTGGAGGATTAGCCTAGTGAGCTGCAGTGCCGGTAGACAGTTTTCTTAAAAACTGTTGTTTCATTTATTTTGTTTGTTTTGGCTTCGTTCTTTGCTTGTTTTCCGAGGGGAGGGTGAGTCTGGTTCCTGTTTCTCTCCTGGTCAGAAGCAGAAGTCTGAGACCGGGTCATTTTACTTAAATGAGCAGTGATGCACCAGACCATTGATAACAGCAGAGGAAAACCGCTGGGGTCGGGCTTATGAAGGGAGCATCTCGAGCATTCTAAAGAGAAATGGGCGAGAGTGCGTGTTTTCACAGGCCTTTCTCCTACCCTTAGCCCTTTCTGCTCCTTGGGACACAGGCAGACACTTTCCTCCTGTTTCAGATTTGAATCACAAGGTGTTTTTAAGAAGAAATGCTCCAGCTGGATTCGGGGATGCTGAGTGCAGAATGGATTGACAGGGAAAACTAGACATGTGAGGCACCTGATTGACAGGGAAAACTGGACGTGTGGGGCACCTGATTGACAGGGAAAACTGGACGTGTGGGGCTTCTGATTGACAGGGAAAACTGGACTGTGGGGCACCTGATTGACAGGGAAAACTGGACGTGTGGGTCTTCTGATTGACAGGGAAAACTGGACTGTGGGGCACCTGATTGACAGGGAAAACTGGACATGTGGGGCACCTGATTGACAGGGAAAACTGGACTGTGGGGCACCTGATTGACAGGAAAACTGGACGTGTGGGGCACCTGATTGACAGGGAAAACTGGACTGTGGGGCACCTGATTGACAGGAAAACTGGACGTGTGGGGCTTCTGATTGACAGGGAAAACTGGACGTGTGGGGCATCTTTCAGAGGAATCGAGAGACAAAGCTGAGGAGCTAAGGCTTTGGAGTGAGACAGACCAGCTCCTCATTTACTCTCTGTTCATGTGCTCGTGTAGTGAGTCCTGATCTTTCCAGAGGCTGGAGCTTAGCTCCTACCCAGGTGACAGGTCAGTCACAATTCTTGATGTGGAGGGTTGTCCAGTTACCACCAAACTGTCATTTCCTAGCTCTGTGGCCTCAGCCGAGTTCCTCAACCTGTCTAAATCGCCAATACTTTTTTGGTAAAATAGGTATAATCATAACAACTTCCCAGGTTATTGTTAGAATTGAGTGGGATATATCAATAAAATGATTAACACACTGCCCATCATCCAGTTAAATGCTCAGTATAAAAATACACAGTATCCCCAAATCAGGATGCATTATAACAACTGAGCTGTCTTGCACAAATTTAAACTTCAACCACCCTCAAGAATTATTTGATTCATTGAATGAATGCTTGATGTTCATGTGACTTGTATTTTTCTGTGTTTATGCTCTTTTCTACTATGAATTCTCCAATTTGCTGGTGTATAAGACCCACTATACTGTTAGACTCATGTCTCTACACATGTCTACATATTTGTGTTCAGTGTTATTTTTATACTTTATTATTAGAGATTTTAAATAGATAAATCTTTAAATGCCTATTTGAAACAGGATATCCTTATTTTTAATTGGTTCATTTAATTGACACAATCACAGTTGATTTGAAAAATTAATCTCATGTGAGAAACTTTGGTCAGATTTTGACCTATGTTAGCATGTTTTTGCAATTAAGCACGTATCTTGTTGAAGAGCTGGTTAAGTTAGGATTAGAGCACTTTCGTCCAAGAGATGCAGAATAGTTGTTAGGTGGGAATTAACTTGTAACTACAGACTTGGGGGGAAAGGCTAACACAAGTGAAAAATAAGAATGTAAACTGGTTACCTGAACCTGGACTCTGATATGGGAAATTGTTCCACAATTAGAAAATGTCAAGGATTGATTTTCAGTAATTCTCCTTCCTTGATGTTTAATTAAAGAGCATTCTCAACTTAAAGGTTGTGGTGAATTGAGTTTTTCTAGATTGTGGTCAATGAGAAAGTGTTTGGAAGCAAATATTGAACCTACCTGTGGCTTAAAAGATTAGGGGAGAGTGAGAGGAGCACATTCAAGTTCTGCTCTGCGGTCCTGGAGAGGTCAGGGATATTTCACGTATGATCTGTTAAGAGGAGCAAATGAACCAGCAACAAAGATACAGGATGTCAAGGACAGAGAATGAGTCCGTTGGAGTTCATGAGAGGTCAGATTTAATCATGGAAGGTTACTGTAGGGACCACAAGTAAAGAGGTCCCTTACTAAACCTACAGCCTGCACTACAGCACTGTTGCTACACAGAGAAAGAATGCACCCATCTTTTGAGCGTTTCGTAGGAAGTCCAGAGTTGACTACAAATATTAGAATGTCTGCCTTCCAGGAAGTCTCCGGCTTTCCTTCTCTCTCTGAAGATGGAGATTACAAACAGTGGTGACTGCAAAGCTGCTGAATGAGAAGATGAGCCTCAGGAAACCTAGGGCTTCCTTTGCCCTTATACTCACGTGAGCTTCATGCCACTTGGAGAGGCACCCATCATGAACAACACTCATGCACTGTATTGTGACTGAACTACCAGGCTGTTTGTACTGAGCAGTACGGAGAGGGAGAGGTTTCCCTGAAGGTTTGTGTGGTGGAAAGGAGCCTGTAGTGCTCCCAACTCCAGCCAACGACTGGGACAGGGAAGCTCCGTGATGCAAGTGTGAGTGTCAGCTCTAACTCGTGATCCAGGCACTCAACACTTCCAGGAAGGAATGCAGGTGTGTTCCTCAGTTGCTAAATCCAGCCACAAGACATTAGCAAACTGGGAAATGGGGTACTGAGCAGACCGGGATCGTTGCCTACAATAAAATCACAAATAAGTGTGCACTGACATGCATAGCACTAGTTAGCTAAATTAGCATCTTTGTTCTTTGGTTCTGAAGTAATTTTTAAAATAAATTCGTACAGGTATAATCATATATGTGTTGAAGATCCCTCATCTGAAATGCTTGGAGATAGAAGGGTTTCAAATCTCAGAGCATTTCAGGCTTTTGGGTTAGGGATGCTCAACCTATACTTTGAAGTGCATTTAGCATATGTATATCTGTAACTGTATCTGTGTCTATACCCAGACACACCCCCACAAACATTCACAAAACTGTGCGTGTTATTACGTAAGTAGAAAGGCCAACATTACTCTTGACCTAACATGGAAACATGTTATTAGCCAATACACTTGAGACTTGGCAAAAGAGGGTTAGAATACCTTAAAATTTAGGGGTGTTCCTAAACTGGTCATATGGAACACAGAAAATCTTGGAGACTAAAATGAAACATATAGTCTGTTTTATATTAATTAGGCGTGTTTAAATAGATTGTATATTAACCATTCTGCCCTGTATTCATTAAAGACCATTTAGTGCCATAGCATAGACGTTGCCAAATATCCTGCCCAAATATTTTAAGCCAGAAACACAGGATGTCAACCCCTGAAAACGACGTTTATTTAGGATCAAGACACCAACAAGTGGAACTTGCTTTCTTGAAAAAAAAAAAAATGTGATATCCAGAATTCTCTGCGGCTTTTCCATTGGCAAACCCTGTCTGCCTACTGATTCTCACGGGACTCTCACCGTCCTCTTCCCGTTCGTGCTCTAGCCTGGGCTGAGCCTTCTTGCCCTGTAGCTTTATGTCTGCTCTCTAACAGATGGGAAGAGTGAGTGACGTCTACGACACTATTGGGTTTTGGATGCAGGTGTGGGGATCATCGGCTTGGCCGCATCTGCCTGTCCCCCGGCCCACCATGTAACCAGAAGGGTGTTTCTCATAGACTCTGCTTGAAGTGAATCCGCGATGACTTCAGCTCACTCTTTTCAGAGTTTCTCTCTTACGGGAACAAAGGACATCTAATCACTGTTTCTTCTGGAACATTCCTGTACCCTCAGGCTGACAATACCATGCCCAGGCTTCTCTTTCCAATTTTGTCTGTGTTTAGTCTCCATTTGTCCCGGCATCTGCTTTAAAGGAAGAGTCTTCCTGCTCTGCAAGGAGGTCCCCGACCTTCAGTGGGTCCTTAAACTCCTCTCAAAACAGCCAGCACGCTTCATTTTGTGAAACTAAGGTTCAAAATGCCACGCATGTAGAGTGAGGTTACAAGGTGAACCTACCTTCATGCCCACAGTGGAAGTAGCTGCCTCAGGCCTTGGTTGGGGTCACATTTGGACTGGGGAAGATGGTGATTGTGTAAGAGGCTGGTTACCAGGTCCCCAAGAAGTAGGCACGAGCCAAGAGAGTCTTGGAGGCGACGTCTCATTTACCTCTGGGTCGGCCCTCATCTCGGGACCGCGTTCGCCACTCCTTATCGATTGTTTCAGAGACGGTCTCCTCATTTCAGGCATTGCTTTCCAGCATATTCTGCCTGCACCTGCTGTCCTTGGAGCCTCTTGAATTCTTGTTTAGCCAGCAGAGGCGTATGTGTCAATCCCAGCCCTCCTTGACCCAGGCAGGAAGCAGTCAGCTCTTAGGCAGGACCCATCCCACTGTTTTAGGGCTGGCAGAGACAGCAGCAGGCCTCCTGCCCAGACCCATGAGTCTCTGCCTCTGATGAAGCCAGGGATTCTCAAGCTCACTGCCCCTTGAAATCTGAGAAGGTCTTGAAAAAAACACTGATGCCCAGGGCCCACCAAGGCTGGTTGAAACTGAATCATCCATCAGAGGGATGCCGTCAGGACATCTGTGCTTTGTGAATGGTCAATGAGAGGTCTTGATGAGAGCGTGGAGAACCACAGCTCGGCACTTGCAAGCTCTGGGAGCCCCGCCTCCCCAAGCAGCCGATTCTGTTGTTTGCTCAGAGCAGCTCTGCTGGGGACGTCTTCCTCGGGCTGTACTCAGCCTGTAACTCGTGTTCTCCCATTAGAAACGATGGAGCCCCTCCCACATGCCATGCACCTGAGAACGTGAGGTACAGCTACTGAGACGAATCTGCTGTGTGGGATTCCTAAAGGCA
Organism: Oryctolagus cuniculus; assembly: GCF_964237555.1. Lineage (NCBI taxonomy): Eukaryota > Metazoa > Chordata > Mammalia > Lagomorpha > Leporidae > Oryctolagus > Oryctolagus cuniculus. The sequence goes on from NC_091436.1 coordinate 7,064,437, forward strand.
GCTGGTGCTTACAGAAAACCAAGGAGTAGAGAGTAAGGGACGTGAATGACAGGGAGGGATTTCTTACCCAGCGTGGGCTGGGTGGGGGAAACACCAGCCTGTTCTACTGTGAGTAAAGCAAATAGTCCGTGGTGACTTCTGCCCGAAAGGAGAGAAGCAAGGTGGTGGCATGGTGGGTTTCAGTTGCATGCTGTGTGCCTAACAGTCTTGACAGGTACCTGGAGGGCACTTGTGTTAGGTGTATTACGTGTCCTGTGCCACAGTCACAAATGTAAAAGTACAAGCTTACATGCAGTGTCTCAGAACAGTAGTCCACTATTTTGCTTTCTCTGAAGTCAGACTGACTGCATCACAGCCCACACTCAGAAGCTTTATCGTTGTCACTATTACCTTTGACAATCCCGTCCAGTGCTGCAGACTACATACGGAACGCATGATCTGGTAAAAGATGGCAAACCTTCCCTGTGGCCCTCGTCTTGCTTTTCCTTTGTGGCTGTTGTTCAATGCAAAGAGAACTGAATGTCTCAAGGAGCTGTGTGCCAACGGGGCCTGACCCTGGCTTCATGTTTTGCAGAAAGCTCAAGGTCATACCAAAATGGGTCCTTTGTCTTTTTCCTTTCTCCCTCCTGAGGATGTCCTTCTGCGAGGTTGTCTGCAGGACTTGCAGGCTTTTCCTTCACTGCTCCGTGCCAGTGGCCGATGCACCTGCCGTGTATGCTCCATGTTCTCCCTGGCAGGAGAGGGCTCAGAGCTATTTCTACCCAAGGATTGAGCACATCAGACGAACTCTTACCCATCTTGGGGAATTGGCTGTAGTAGCTGTGCACTGATTATGAGTAATAAATAACTATATAGAAGAATTTCTTTAAAAAAAACAGACACAGGCAAGATCACCCATCAGAAGTGATTTCATGGTAATTAAGTTTGGGAAAGCCAGAGATGCCCATAGTGCTTATTAATTTCAAAATTCCAATATTAGAAATAAAAGGAGGGTGCCCGATGCTTTATTGCAGGGTCCTCTTGAACCCTGAAAGTTTACCCCCGCAAACACCAATCGTCCATCATATTTCAACAGAGACAGGTCCTTTTCAGCACCTCCTCTCTGAGAATTTGAGCACAGCAGGTGTTCCAAACATGCACATGTCTCTACGTGGTCAGCGCATGTTAAACTCACGTGGATGAGTGTTAACATTCCACGTGCTGCCCCCATCAAGGAAGCCTAATGATGTAAGACACTGTGCGTCTCTAAGAAATGGAGCAGGAAAGTGCGCCTTGATATTTTTTCAGATAAGTGAAAAGAGGACCAGAAAAGTATCTTTCAAATATAAGTCCACGTTGGTATTGTCCAGCGAGGAACACATTTAAAATGGATTATAATTGGGTTTCCAAAATCTTTTGGACTGGTTTTCCTTCTGTTTTGTAGGCTTTTCAAATAGATCTGCTTTATATATTTTTGTGCTTTTCACATGTTAAAGACATTTAATCTATTTCATGATTAGAAAGCATTTTTTTATAATTGGAAATGTTGTTTTAAAAATCAAGGACAAAAATTACCAGGATTGCTGAAGCCACTTGCACGTAGATATATACAGTGATACGCGTCCAACTGTTCTTCTAGCAGCTCTTCATCTTTTTCTCATCCTGTAGTGATTAAGATGACAGCTTTTACTTCTAAAACTACATTCACAATTTATCCCCACAAAAATCCTCATGAAGACCATGTCAAAGCAAAAAGAAACGATTTAAGCCACTGCCTGCTCAGTGCTCCTGACCCTTCTTTGAAATATTCCAGTTTTGAAGCTAACGAGAGGAACATGTGCTTCATAAAAAGAAAAAAATTATGTGCACAATATTCATTGGAGGGATGTTTACCACCTAGTAGTTTAATTTTACTGTTTTGACTGTTTCTTTAAGTCTTAGTTTGTAAAGGGAAATTGTTTTGTGTTTTTACTATTTTTTAAAGATTTTTTTTAAATTTATTTGAAGGGCAGAGTTTCAGAGAGAAGAGGGGAGGGAGGTAGAGGGAGAAAGACAGAGAGAGAGAGAGAGAGAGAGAGAGAGAGATCATCCATTTACTGATTCAGTCTCCAAATGGCCACAGCACCCAGGGCTGGGCAGGCCTCACTGGGAGCCCAGCGCCCCATCCTGGCCTCCCACGTGGATGGCAGGGGCCCAAGTGCCTGGGCTGTGATCTCCTACCTTCCCAGGGGCATCAGCAGGAAGCTGGATCAGAAGCGGAGCAGCAGGGTCTCAAGCTGACACTTTGATAAGCCAGCATGACAAGTGGCAGCTTAACATGCTAGACCACAACCCAGCCCCACTACTTTGCTAATTTTCTTTGTGGTGTTAATTAGTTTCAAATCATTCTGGCTGTTATTTTCCTTTGAGCATCCAGACTGTGTTAGAAGCAAATTGAACTTCAGTGCTTGCTCTGCAAAACCTGTGCCAGCAGCCAAGTATCACCTGCACTTTTATTCCCCTTTACCTTTGTACAGTGCTCCTTATTAGGGAGGGAGGGAGGGGGGGGGGATGTAGAAAGTTGAAGTGAGAGAATACAATCTGAGCACAGCTCTGGATAATGAATGCACAAACTGGCAAAATCAAGAAGCATTGTATTCTGACCATAATTACCATGTAATCACAGCACCTGTATCTGCAATTCACCTTCCATGCTAACAGTTCTCTGTAGGCCCCAAATCGATACCCTTGACTCCTTCGCTGTCATTTGTGGACATGTGCAGAGCAGCCAAAAAAATCTGACCCTGCCCCAGCAGGCAGTGCGAGAGGCAACTTCTGCTTGCCTGCTTTCAGCTCCCGCACTGCCAACAAGGGCACTCAGCCTGGTCCACTTGGTGCTGTGTCCCTGCTTGTCTGTCTGGGTGCTTTTCTGTCGATGACTCTGCTGTTTAAAATGGTACCCACATAGGGCTAGCATTGTGGCGTAACTGGTAAAGCCACCGACTGCAATGCCGGCATCCCTTATGGGTGCCAGTTCAAGTCCTGGCTGCTCCACTTCCAATACAGTTCTCTGGTAATGGCCTCGGGAGACCAGCAGAATGGCCCAAGTGCATGGGCCCCTGCACCCACGTGGGAGACGCAGATGTAGCTCCTGTCTTTGGCCTGCCCCAGCCCTGGCCATTACAGCTATCTGGGGAGTGAACCAGTGGATATAAGATCTCTCTTTCTCTGTCTCCCCCCCCTCTCTCTATAGCTCTTTAAAATAAATAAATAAATCTTTTACAAACTGGCCCCCACTCAGAGTGCTGAGGGGCTGCCCAGTGTCCTGAAGAGCAACAAGGCAGTGATGTGTGTTACAGAGAAATACGTGTGTTAGAGAAGCTTCCTGCCCGCGTGAGCTGTAGCACTGTTGGCTGTGAGTTTGGAGTTAATAAGTCAACAGTGTGTGTTAAATAAAGGACCTTTACATAGAAGCACACATACACCCTGTTATATGTTGGTCCATGGATAAAATGTTGTCACCAGAGCCTCCTAGGATCCCAGCCGTCTTTCCCCTAGGGACGATGATTTGGGATTTTCTTAGTCCCTGTTGGCCGTGGCTTCATGGGGCTTAACCACCACACATCATGAGATATGTGAAGTTGTGTGCACCACAGGAGTTGTTGAACCAAGTGTAGTCACTGATTTGAGACTTCCTCTTTTAAGGGAAAATACGGTAAACTCTTTGATGAACTAAGCATTCACCCTATATCCTTCAAGCCTGTTTTGTACATTCAAAAGTTCACCCTCCAAGTCAAATGTGTTTAAAATGTAGTAGACGTGTGCTAGTGGTGCCAACCCACCCTGGGACAGACAGCTTTAAATACAGGCTCCAGAGGGCCAGCACCTGCAGGGTTCAAAGCCAGAGATGCAGCCAGGCCTGCTACCCACGTCCCAGATACAGGTCATTCCTGCTTTCAGCCCCGGCCTGTCTTGAGCCCTAATTTCAGAAAAAGTTTTGAAACGAAGAGCTTGTGGAGAGACTTTCTGGGGTTAAAGTGAAAGCAGCTCTGCCACGAGGCCTGGCCAGCCTGGACAAGGGTTGCCTGCGGAGGAGCATGGGAGGACAAGATAAGGCCCAAGCAGCTCTCATCGGTCACTGATCTCAGCACGTGAGAGGCTAGGGCTGAAGCCTGCACAGGAGCCAGCGGGCGGATTGCAGTCCATGGAGGAGGTGTAGGCTTACAAGGTCCACAGCTAAGGCAGTGTGGCAGTCAGGGCTCTCCCAAGAAGCAGAACCCACAAGATGGAGAGGTACATACCTAGCAGGGGCGTGGACAGATGTGACGAGAGATTGGCGTCCACCATTACAGAGGCCATGGGCCCCTCCATCCCTCCATCTGCATCCTGGAGCTGGCGTCCTAGGGAAGCTGGGGTTGTGGCCTGATGGACAGCTGGGCAGCCAACAGTGTGCACCCCAGGCTGGGGCACGGAAGTGCTGAGTGTGGGAGACCAACGTCCCCACCCTTGCCAGGAGTGGATTCAGTGCGTCTCTGCCTCTTTGCTCTGTGTGTATCCTCAGAGGATTGGACTGAGTCTACCCAGCTATGAGAAGGCCATCTGCTTTTGCTAGAACCATAGGTTCAAATGCTGATCTCTTCCAGAAATACCTCACAGGCAGGCCACGTACAGCGTTTACCCACCTACCTGGATGTCCCGTGACCCCGGCAGGTGATCAGGCAGGTAACTGTGAAGCAGAGTAGCTAAGGATCTAAGCGTGGGAGTCAGGCATTTTCCAGGTTGTGTTCTGATGAGGATGTGGGTAGCAGGGGCCCAAACACTTGGGCCATCTTCCCCTGCTTTCTCAGGTGAATTAGCAGGGAGCTGGAGCAGAAGTGGAGCAGCTGGGATTTGAACCAGCACTTCCACATGAGATGCAGCATCACAAGTGCCAGCTAAACCTGCTGCATCACAACTCCAGCCCTGGGCTAAGGACATTTAAGGTCAAGGACAAACACTGGCAGCAAGGGAAGAGAGGCATTTCAGGTTGCTCTTGGTGAATACAATCCTGGTTTAACTGATGCTTTGCATGTTGATAGGAAACAGTTAGGGTCGACCCAGACAACCATGGCAAGAGGCTCTGGGGCACTGAGTACTAATCTAAGAAGTTTGGAATTTATTCTATCAGTGGTGAGAAGCCACTGAGTAACTAGACTCCATTATTAGAAAACTCGATAGCAATTTTTTCAGTGATTCATGATTTATGCTTTTCAAGATTTATTCATTGTCAACAAGGTGTGAAGATTTATAAACCATTCTAATATTTACATAATTCCTACCCAAAGGGTTTACATTTGGTCTGTGCAGTTAAGTAGGTTGCAGGCTCATGACCAGAAGGTGGGAAAAGGCAGGAGGGAAGACAGACCCTGTGTGTCACGGCACCTGCGCCTCTCACTCCATCTCCCAGTGTTCTGCAGGGAGCCATTCCATGGAGGGCCACTTGGTTAGGGGCTTACCAAAGTGCTCTAGGCATCCATTTATATAAACAGAGAACTCTCACTGAAGGGGAATATGCTAATGACCTAAATTCCCAGGACTTTGACAGCTGATCACAAATTTCTTAAGCTATCAAATTCACTTTTTTTTTTTAAATATTGTCCAATTCAGTTCTACAAACTTGAAGAAGACCAAGAATTTCCCCCAAACACTCTTCAACAGATAGATAGCCTTTATGTTTGCTGTATATCAAAAGAAAGACCCAGGGACATGATGTGTGCAAATTTGGCCATGATGATAATGTCCCCATGCCCTGTTAGATTTTTGAGGATTCCATCAACAGATGGTTATCAGTAAGACAACAGTATCTATCGAACTGTCAAAGTGAAGTGGAATGACTGCTTTTCTGAGTTGCTCATTAGGAAGGATGTGTGCAAAGTGTTCATCTTGTTGGTTCTGATGCCAGAGGAATCTCCTGCTGGCTCTGAGGATGCTCGCAAGGGCACTGAGAAGTCAGAACATGGCCAGTGAGAAACTGTGCAATCCTTTAAGTGAAGATCACTCCAGACAGGAAGGAGGGAACCCTGATGGAGCATCACCACCAGATGAAGTAAAAGTTTGTGTAGCAAGAGTTTTAAGAAAAAAAAATCAGTATCAGACATGTTCTGATAGAAAACCAGGAGTTTTTCCATTGTTTCCAACGGACAATGAGACTGCTACCACCAGTGCTGAGAGCAAACTGATCTCAATGTCCAAAGCCTTCTGATCCCTAATGAAGGAAGTTTAACTCAACTGCTGATCAAGTCAATGCAGAGAGAATCCAAGTGACGCACGGCCCTTCCTTTCTGAAAGGAAATTCATTTCCCAGTTGTTTAAGGAGGCTTTGAAATCTGCAAGGTGCTGCACTGGAATCGCTGGTAGTTCTTCCAAAAAACATCTTTTGTGACCTAAAATATAGCCCTTGTTGAACTAAGTATAGTTTTATCATTTTTGAAACTCTGATTTGCAAAATTATCCCACTTTTTAAAACTTTTTTAAAATGTTGAAATCTACATGTGTGCTTAATTCCAAGCCTTGACTATACATTTCCCAGACATTGGACATCTCCCCCCAGTAAGGTGCATAATATTTTAATGGCACTGGAATAATGAGATATTATAAAAAGCTTTGGATTATTATTCTAAGTATATTTAGCTTTTCTTCACTTCTGTGAAGTAACATACATTTCTTAGGTCTTGGGGGCAAAGATTGAATATTGGAAATTAATTGGTAAAAGCAACTTAGTGGATTTTTTGATTATTAAATATTATTTGTAAAAAAACTGCTTTCTCCAGGCAGATATGGTTTTTAAACACTCAACAATTATCCAATCTCTTGTATTCAACATCTTATTCCAAAGACAAGTTAGGGGAATTTTAGTTATTTTAAATACCTGTTTTCTGAACTACTTTAGAATGAATTCCTACTTTCACATGAAAGTTCCTGTGACAAGATTGAAATCCAACTCTCCCACTTTTGTTTCTATGCAGGCAATTTCATGAAGTTTAAATGAAGAATTTGTTTCCCTTTTGCCACTCTCTTCTCTCAAAGCCCTACATCCAGGCCGGCACCGCGGCTCACTAGGCTAATCCTCCACCTTGTGGCACCGGCACACCGGGTTCTAGTCCCAGTCGGGGCGCCGGATTCTTTCCCGGTTGCCCCTCTTCCAGGCAAGCTCTCTGCTGTGGCCAGGGAGGCAGTGGAGGATGGCCCAGGTGCTTGGGCCCTGCACCCCATGGGAGACCAGGATAAGTACCTGGCTCCTGCCATCGGATCAGCGCGGTGCGCCAGCCGCGGCAGCCATTGGGGGGGTGAACCAACGGCAAAGGAAGACCTTTCTCTCTGTCTGTCTCTCTCTCTCACTGTCCACTCTGTCAAAAAAAAAAAAAAGCCCTACATCCTCTCACACATAAATCACAGCGACCGTCCCCTTCTGGGTCCTGTCCCCTAGCACTGTTTGTCCACACCATTGCTATGACTGGAGATGGTTCGAGTGTCTCCAAGCCTTGTGTGTTGAAACTGAATCCCCTTGATACACTAAGATGGTTGAAACAATATACTGTGATGTGTAGAGGTGATTTGATAGGGAGCATTCACTAGGCTGCAGCTTCTGTTATTGAATCCTGATGGATCTGTAAGAGGAGAGAGAAACCCATACAGATGTGCACGAGTAATGCCCTGGGCCACCTCTGAAAACTGTAGGCAAGCAGCTCATCACCAGACGTGGCCTTCGAGATCTGGCAATTCCAGAACCATGAGCCAAAGCAAACCTCTTTGCTTGGCAAAGCAGCCTGCCTCAGGTACGTCATCATAGAAACAAAGCTGCCCATTGCACCCGCCCCTACCTCTCTGCGATGCAGCCTCTCCAGACCCTCCAACCTGTCCATCTGGTCATGGTCACAATAGATCCACAATGTCAAGGCTCCCCTTACTTAATCTTGGGAATCCTTAGAGTGGGTTTCCCATGTACCCAGGACAGGTTCCCTCCAGTTGGCCTGAATACCAGGCAAATAGTGCAGGCTTTTCCATTGAACTTGACTTTCCAGAGTTCAGGTGCTGCCCTGCCAAGCACTGTGGGCCTGGGTGAGGCCAGAGCCACCGGAGCCACTTAGGGGTCCAAGGCAAAGGGACGGGAAGAAGAATGGCAGAAAGGACTGTGTCCCCCTTCTGTTGGGGGAGAGAAGTGACAGTGACAGTTGTAGTGCTCAAGGTTTGGTTTACATGTCTTCCTGCTGGAATGGCCCTCTTTTCCCAGAACCCATCCTGGGGACTGGGATGAAGTGGGACTTGAGCTGTGCTTCCAAGGCAGCTTTCGGGCTCAGTACTCCTCTCCACACACCAAAGCTTTGTTGTTGGGTCAAGGTCTTGCCAGACATTCTTTATCCCTCCCAGCCTTCATCCTCAGAATCTCCTACACCATCATGTGAGATGCCACTCCCAGGCCCTGCCAAGTGAGTCCAGGACGAACACAGTCATGCATGTTCCGTCCTGGAAACTGCTGTTGCTCTTCCTTGCTTCTAGAACCAAAGGAGCACCCACCGTGGGCCGGGCATAAGGCACTTTGTGTGTTACAATGGTCATCTCGAGGAGAGGCACAGCAGCCTTGGGGGGAGGCATCACTATCTCCCCAGGGCTGCTGATGTAACTGAGGCTCCAAGTGGGAAAGGAATCTCCTTGAGGCTTCGGATCCCTCTGGGCATCTATGAATCTGTTACTAAGGGTAAAGGTCAAAGCCAGGAGCTAGGAGCTTCTTCCAGGTCTCCCACAGGGGCTCAAATATTTGGACCATCCTCTGCTGCTTTCCCAGGCACACTGGCAGGGAGCTTGACCAGAAGTGGAGCAGCTGGAACACAAACTGGCTCCCACATGGGATACTGGTGTTACAGGCAGCAGCTCTACCTGCTGTGCCACAGCACCAGCCCCCTTGCCTGACTTCTTATCAGCCCTCCCCATCCTCAAAACAACGCTCTGTTCCTCGCCAAGTCTCAGCCATGATTTTCTTTATCTGATCAGCTCTCACACAGCCTTCAAGATCCAGCTACCAATGGCGTGGATGTTGAATGTCCCCCAAGGCTCCTGTGTTGGAGAAGTGGTCCCAGGCTGATGATACTGGGAGGTGGTGGAACCTTTAGGAGGTGGGGCCTGATGGGCGGTCTTCAGGGCACTTTATATGTAGTATGCAGTTCTCATGTGAGGGTTGTTATAGAAGCCTGAGTCTGGCCCTACCCAGTCTTGCTATGCTTCCTGGCTCTCCATGGGGTCTCTCTCTGTATGGATCAACCATACACCAAGGGCCCCTTGTCAGAGCCAAAGCCTCTGCTTGGCCATGTTGAGTTTGCACCTCCAGAACTGTGTGCTCCATGAACCTGTCTTTCCTGCACAAGTAGCCTATCTCAGGTGTTCCCTTATAGTAACGCAAAGCTGGCTAATACCGGAGACGCGGGAGTCTCATCACACTCTCCTCTGCCTACCCTTTGCAATCTTGCTTGTTCTGTCATTGCAATGCAGCCAAATGACTTTTTTTTACATGTTTTGGCAGGTGCAGATTTTAAGCCACAAACGGAAATGTGCGCAAAATGTCACACTTCTTTAGTTTCCTAAACTCAAATTAAATCTGACTCCAGGCAGATGGGAATTCCATTCAGTCACGCCTTGTTCCCGGTGCCCTCCTCCTCTCTTACATCCCTAAGCGCTTGGGATCCTGAAATTGAGATTTCTTGGTTTCCGTGGATTCTGAAAAATCTCCAGCTCACGTGTTCCAAGGTATCTTAGCTGCTGTTCCCAGGCCAAGTGGAGCCACCCTGGGGGCCTACCCTTCAGTCATCCCTTTGGACACCTGACCAGCTTCCCGGAGGGCTTCCAGGGTCCTAGCAGGTGCAGAGCCCTGCGTCTTTGGAGTCGCAGTCTCTCTCCTGCTCCTCACTTCCCCTTGAGGCTACCCCTCAGGACTCCTAGAAGAGGCAGTGAATCTGAGCAGGACAGCAGTGTGTGACTGTCAGCAGGTGCTTTTCGCCCTGGGCATTGCAGCTTAAATGCCCTCTGAGGAAGGGCACCAGGATATGGTTCCCATTTTGCAACATAGAAAAGGGACCTCAAGTGGACAAAGTGTGACTGCATCAGCAACCCTGCCACGCACATCTGTCTCCCCCTCCTCCCTTTACTGTAAGCTCCCCAAGGATAGAGCAGACCCTGTGCCACATGCTGGCCCCAGAACTCACTCACTTTCATATAGTATGCAGTGTATTCCCTCTGTGAGGGGAAAATCCAAATCGGTAATTTTCTTTGCTTACTCTTAGGAAGGTATCATCTTCCGTGTCTTGGCCACAAACACATTCCCACTTTTAAAAGCACATTAACAGAAAGGAATAAAATGGCTTTTTGAATTCTATCCTTTTTCTACTTTGTAATTTTTTTTCATCTTTATTTTAATTTGTATATTTTGACAAGGTAACTGCTTAATACCTTTTCTTGTATTGTCTAAAAGGAAAAAAAAAAAAAAGTCACTTCAGGATGTTTTCAGAGCCTGAGCAGGGTTTACCAGAAGCCGAGATGGCAGCCTGAGGCAGCCCTGCTTCTGTGCAGCTGGGACCCACAGACCGGGCCTGAGACGGGGTGTCCCTTCACACTGCGGCCTGATGATGGCCGAGGCCTTGAGTGAGCCCGGGCCAGCCTGATACCCACCACAGCACTCGCCAGCGCGCTCATGGCCCTCATCAAAGCGTCCTCTGGGTCCGTCAGTGAGGGACCTCCCTTGTTTAGGCAGCTACTCCATGGACGCGCGAGGACAGCAGTTCTCAGCCGTCCAAAGGACGTCAGCTTTACACCCGCTTTGGGTAACAGTGCATGCGGGGACATTTGTTTATCCAAGCGTGGGAACCCAGCTAACACCTGGAAATGGAATGATTCGGCAGACTTCTTTCCTGCGGTTTAGCAGGTCAGCCTAATTCATCACAACTACGCAGCATCCTAATTAAAGAGAAAGGTTCTTTCCCATCGCCCGTCTGGGGTGTCCTCCAGGCCAGTCCTGCAGGCGTCTTCAGCAGCCGCAGGAGCAAGCCTCACTGGACCGCAAGTGCTTTGAAATGATGGAGCACTGGGCCTCTCCTCAGTTTTTCTGTAGACACTGAAGCCCTGCCACTCTGCAGACTCACCTCTGGCAGGCCCACACCCACCCACAGAGCCTCTCTCCTGTCTTCAGGCTGGGAGCGGGGCGCAGGTAACTGCTGTGTGCTCGCGGTACCAGGCCCTGCCATCCGAGGCTGCGTGCCTACGTGTACAAGCACTGTGGGGTGTACGTGACTTCTACTCAGGGTCATCAGTAAGACAGCATCATACATGGATGTTTCTTCCTTGTGTGTTTCTTTCCAGGCCTGAATTTTTTATAATTATGAAGTTTTATTTTTAATATTTACTTGTAAGAATGTTTGTGATGCATTAGATTCCCAGGGTCACAGTAAATGCATGATAGTTATGGCAACACAGTTCTCACCAATTCCCATGTTAATGTGATATTAGTTCAAAGAGAACAGATACAATGTAGTTCATAGATACCATTTTTTTACTCCTTGCTCACATTGATTGTTAATCTGTAAACTTTACTTGGTTTTACTTGTAGCTCTTTGTTACTTGCCTTCTCCCTTTGTTCCCAGACTTTATGTACACACACATACACAGACTTTTTTACTGATACACTTGGAATAAAATGTATGCATGATATGTTTACCCTAAAAACTTGACTATGCATAGCCTGACAATAAAAATATTCCATCCAACCCCAATATCATTATCATATCTAAGACAAATTTCAATAATTCAAAAATATTATCCAGTATCACAATCTATATCCATATGTCCCTAATTCTTTACAAATATATAGCATTTTTGTTTCAACCAGAAAAACTATAGGATTTTAGCAATATTCACATTGCATTCTCTTACCAGTTTCTATAGTCTCCTAACTAAAACAGTACTCCCCTAATTTTTTTATATTGATGTTTTTCAAAAGTTCAGAACAATTGTATTGTAGACTGTCTCACATTCCAGACTCACCTATTCTACTATATATATATATATATATATATATATATATATTCCAAGTTTGTAACAGTTTATTTTGACCCAAATCATGAAGTGTAACTATAAAATACTGAGACTACGGTAAAGCTTTCAGTAATGGGAGGCCGGTTATAGTAAGACATACGTTTTGTAGCCCCAACAGGAATGCTCAGAAGGTCAAGTGGGGATGGATGTGTAGCCTAGAATTTAAGATCCCGATATTCTGCGTCAGAGTACCTGGGTTCAACACTTGCTCCGGCTGCCGACGCCAGCCCTCAGCTATTGCAGACCCAGGGCGGCAACAGTGATGGCAGGAGGTTCCTGCCCAAGGTGGGAGAACTGGATTGTGTTCCCCGCTCTTGGATCTGAGCCTTGCCCAGCCCCACACTGTGGGCGTTTGGGGAATGAACCAGCAGACGAGACGATCCTCAGGTAGTCATGGTCTCTCTCTCTTGCTGCCATGATTTTTTTTTTTTCTGAAAAAGATCCCTCTTCTTTTATAAAGGGCTTAAAATTAGTTAACCTAATTATTTTTCTTTTGTTTTTGTTTTTTTAAATTTTTTATTTTTTTAAGGTGAACAAATTTCATGTATTTTATATATAGAGATTAAGGGGTGTAATGATACTTCTAACCCTACCACCCTCCTACGTCCTCCCATTCTTATTCTTTTAATTTTTACAATGATCAATTTCAGTTTATTTTATACTCCTAAGATTAACACTGCACTAAATAAAGAGTTCAACAAATAATAAGAGGAACACAGTGTTCCTCAATAGTAGAGGCAAGACTATAAAACAATCATCGAATCTCAAATGCCAAATTCGCTCATCTAGATTATATTTTTTGTACTCTATTAGTTATTACAGGTCAGGGAAAACATATGGTATTTGTCTTTTTGGGACTGGCTTATTTCATTAAGTATAATGATTTCAGTTGCATCCATTTTGTTGCAAAAGACATTATTTCATTCTTTTTATGGCTAAATAGTATTCCATAGTTTATATGTACCATACTTTCTTTACCCACTCATCAATTGATGGGTTGATTCCATATCTTAGCTATTGTGAATTAAGATGCAATAAACCTTGGGGTACAGATAACCTTTTTTTTTTTTTTTGACAGAGTTAGACAGTGAGAGAGAGAAAGAAAGAGAGAGAGAGAGAGAGAGAAAGGTCTTCCTTCCATTGGTTCACCCCCCAAATGGCCGCTTTGGCCAGCACTGCACCAATCTGAAGCCAGGAGCCAGGTGCTGCCTCCTGGTCTCCCATGCGGGTGCAGGGTCTAAGCACTTGGGCCAGCCTCCACTGCCTTCCTGGGCCACAGCAAAGAGCTGGCCTGGAAGAGGAGCAACCGGGACAGAATCCGGTGCCCCAACCGTGACTAGAACCCTGGGGTGATGGTGCCGTATGTGGAGGATTAGCCTAGTGAGCCGCGGCACCGGCCCAGATAACTCTTTCATATGCTTATTTCATCTCCCTTGAGTAAATTCCCAGGAGTGGGTGAGCTTGCTATGTCATATCATAGATCTATTTTCAAATCTTTGAGGATATCTCCATGCAGTATTCCACAATGGCTTTACTGGTTTACGTTCCTACCAGCAGGGGATTAGGGTACCTTTTTCCCTACATCCTCACCAGCCTTTATTGTTTGTTGATTTCTGTATAAGAGCCATTCTAACTTCGGTGAAGTGAAACCTCATTGTGGTTTTGATTTGTATTTTCCTCATGGCTAGTGATCCTGAATATTTTTTCATACATCTGTTAGCAATTTGAATTTCATCACTGGAAAAATGCCTGTTCAAATCCTTTGCCCATATCATAACTGGTTTGTTAGTTTTGTTGTTGTTGAGGTTCTTGAGTTCTTTATAGATTCTGAATATTAATCCTTTATCACTTGAATGGTTTGCAAATATTTCCCCCATTCTGTCAGTTGCCTCTTCACTTTTTTCAAAGATTTATTCATTTATCTGAAAGCCAGAGTTACAGAGAGAGAAGAAGAGGCAGAGAGAGAGAGAGAGAGAGAGAGTGTGTCTTCCATTCACTGATTCACTCCCTAGTTGACTGCAATGGCTGGAGCTGTGCCAATCCCAAACCAGGAGCCAGGAGCCTCTTCCAGGTCTCCCATGTAGGTGCAGGGACCCAAGGACTTGGGCCACCCCCCACTCCTTTCCCAGGCCATAGCAGAAAGCCGAATCAGAAGTGGAGCAGCCAAACTAGCTCCAACATGGGATGCTGGCACTGCAGATGGCGGCCTACCCACCACACCACAGCACTGGCCCTGCCTCTTCACTTTACTGAGTGTTTTCTTTGTAGAACAGAAGCTTCTTAGCCTGATGTGATCTAATTTGTCTAGTTTTGTTTTTATTGCCTGTGTTTCTGGGGTGTTTTCCAAGATGTCTTTGCCTATGCCAGTATCTTACAGAATGTCCTCAATGTTTTCCTCTAGTAATTTGAAGGTATCAAGTTGTAGATTTATATCCTTGATCCATTTTGAGTTAATTTTTGTACAAGGTGTAAGGTAGGGGTCTTCTTTCATATACCTGCATTCAGAGATACAATTTTCCCAGCACTGTTTGTTGACGAGATGGTCCTTTCTCCAGGGATTGGTTTTAGTTTCTTGGTCGAAGATTAGCTTGTTGTAGATGTGTGAGTTGATTTCTGAGGATCCTGTTCTGTTCCATTGGTCTGCATGTCTGTTTTTGTGCCAGTACCAGGCTGTTCTGCTTGTAACTGCCCAGTAGTATGCCTGCCTTGAAATCTGGTATTGTAATACCTCTTGCTTTGTTTTTATTGTTCAAGATTGTTTAACTATTCAGGTTCTGTTGTGTTTCCATATGAATTTTAGCATAACTGTTTCTAGATCTAGGTGTTCTGATTGGGATCACTTTGAAACTATACATTGCTTTTGGTATTATGAACATTTTGATTTTAATTTTTCCAATCCATGAATGTGGTAGATTTTTCCATTTTTGTATGCCTTCTTCTATTTCTTTCTTTAGTGTTTTATAATTTTCATCATATAAGTCTTTTACCTCCTTGGTTAAATTTATTCTAAGATATTTAAATTTTTTGTAGCTATTATGATTGGGGCTGATCTTACAAGTTCTTTCTCAGCCATGGCATTTTCTGTGTATACAGAATATTGATCTGTATGTGTCAATTTTATATCCTGCCCCTTTACCAAACTCTTTTATGGGTTCCAGCAGTCTCTTAGTGGAGTCTTTTGGATCCCCTATATATAGAATCATTCATCTGCAAGTGGAAATAGTTTGACTGCCTCCTTCCTAATTCGTATCCCTTTGATTTCTTTTTCTTGCCTAATGGCTCTGGCTAAAACTTCCAGAACTATACTGACTAGTAATGGTGAGAGTGGGTATCCTTGCCTAGTTCTAGATATCAATGGAAAGTTTTCTCGATCCAATATTATTTTGGCTGTGGGTTTGTCACATATTGCCTTGACTGTGTTGAGGAATGTTCCCTCTATACCCAATTTGCTTAAGATTTTCCTCATGAAAAGATGCTGTTTTGAATCAAATATTTTCTTTGTATCTATTGAGATAATCTTATGGTTTTTATTCTTCAGTTTGTTAATGTTATGTATCACATTTATTGATTTGCACCTGTCGAACCATCTCTGCATACCAGAGATAAATCTCACATAGTATGGGTGAATGATCTTTCGGATGCATTACTAGGTTCAATTAGCTACTATTTTGTTGAGAATTTTTATATCTATGTTCATGAGGAATATTGGTCTATAGTTCACTTTCTTGGTTGTATCTTTCTTTGGTTTTGGAATTAAGGTGATGCTGTACCCTCTTGTGTAGTCACAGAATTCCCATGGTTACAGTGCACAAGGCTCCCATAGTCATGGGGTGCAGAGGATACACTCGGCACCGTGAGCTTGCCCAGTCCACAGAGAGAGCAGAGGCATTCCCAGAGCCAACTGCCTGTGGGTGCTCTGCCTTGGCTGTTTGATCCCTAGAGCCTGTGATATGCTGAGAGGCTGTGGGTACCTCACAGTCCTATGTGGGTGCCAGCCTCCTGCCAACCCTCCCTGCCAGGCTCAAAGTCAGTGGGGAACACAGATTTTCCCTTTGGTGAAATCCCTTGGTCACACATGTGCATGATAGCAACTTGCAACCTCTACTGGTGTCAAGATGGCACCGTCTCCCTGGCAGTTACAGGGTGCCTTTGTCAGGGATTGAGAGAAAGAAGTGTGCTTTCTCTTGCTGGATTATGTGGGTACCTGCCCCTTGTTAGGGCTCCAGGGTAGACTCAGAGTCAGTGTGTCCACAGGGCTATCCATCAGGCAATATCACAGGTGGCGTGGGCTGCCACAGTCTGCTTTCACTGTGGTCTCAGATGCTTGCTTGTCTTCCAGCGCCCCCCTACCCCCGCCCCTGCAAGAGTCCTGTATGGTGTTCCTGCTTGTCGCTGCATGTCTGCACCTTCTACACTGTTCCAATGCATCCCTCTTCCTTCTGTAGAATTTCCACTGCACTCTTCTCTCCGACTCTCCACTGGGAATGCACTTCCTCCACTCTTCTTATGCCATTTTTCCCTGGTCAAAAGCAGTATATCTTTTCTCTATTTAGCCATCTTGGGATCCTCCTAATGGATATAATTCTAAGAATATAAGTATACTTTCATTCTTCCTTCTTTACCTCCCTCCTGCTCTTTCTTTTAAAGTTGTTGAGATAACTTATTTTTAATTTACATTAGAGTCAAAGACTTAGTGCTCCTCTACACAAACAGTTCAACAAGTAAAAAGTAAAAAGATGCTAGTTACACAGGAATATAGGCAAAGGCTATAAACTGCAATCAATGAAAGCAGGCACCAAAGTGAAATTTATTTTCCCCCCTAAATGAGGGCTCTGTTAGTCATCTTTTCCTCACTGTAGTAAGATACCCAACACAGGCTACTCAGAAACAAAAAAGAGGTTTATTTAGATCCCAGCTTGGAAGGCTGAACGTCTGAATGGCATTGTGCAGGCTCTTGCAAGTGGCCCTCTGGCTGCTCACCCCATATGTCCTACTTGCTGGCAGAGCCCAAGGCAGAAAATGGCATGTCATGACAAGAGACAACATGAAGAAGCAAGAGACTACATCACCAGATGGGCGTCAGAGAGAGCTTGGGTGTGGCCTGGCTCAGGCTTCTGTGGCAGAATTCTTGTGAGAACTACCAAGGGAACACTGGAGAGCTTTCCAAAACTCTTCCAAGGCAGTACCAGCAGCAAGACCCATGGGCCTCCCACCAGACTCCACTCCTTATGTGTCCCACCACCTTCTAAGTACCACCTCCCTGGGGACCAATCCTCCACTACATGGACCCCTGGGCCAGGTCCACAGAAGTGGGACATTAGCAGGGAGCTAGTTCAGAAGAGCAAACAGGACTAGAACTGGCACGTTCTTAAGGGATGCCCCATACAAACCATCACAAATACCGTGATTGGCATGTGGCCCACATTCAGTGCTCTTACTTGTATTGTGTTAAGGGCTTTGCCATAATTTTCCAATTTCATGTTTTCAGCACTCTTTTTAATATCATCATTATAGTTGTCCCATTTTTAGTTGAAAAACCGAGCCTCAGAAAAATCAAGGCATCTTCCAGCTCTCACACAGGAGTAGCAGTAAAGCCAGACTAGAACCTGGTCTCCAAAGCATGGGACCTTAACCAGTCTGCTAATTTGTATTTCTTAACTTTCTTATGGGCCTCTGGGCCACTAATAAATAGATGACTTGGTATCGTCATCCATCATAAAATCAAAGTTGCGTTTTAGGCCTAAACAAATACTTCCATTTTTTCACGCTTGTTTTAAAGAAATATTGCAAACCAAAAAGCGCTCCCGTTAGAAATAGAGCTTTTCTACTTTTTTCCATTTAAAACAAGTTTATGGAAAGATAACTTACCCTGAGAGTCTTTAAACCAACGTCCTTGACCATGGACATGAATATCCAAGACTCCTGGTAGCTCTTCCTTACAGATGTTCTGCCCAATTCTCTTCACCACCATTGAGGTACTAGGTCCCCCTAGTGGCTGCTTTCACCTCTGTGAAATAGTCTGCCACAGAAGAAAAGATTTCGTGTGCTTTTAGAAACAGTTAATGTGATTCAAGTCAAGGGCCCCAGCGTTGGGAATGCCCACAGTTCATTAATAGCATTTCACTTCCTCCACTTAAATGCACTGAGCATAACGCATGCTGTTGAGAATTTTTTTTTTTATTTCAACCTTAGGACCCTAAACATCATGTTCAAATTTTAACGCACTTTTTCTCAGTGTGTTCTTTGGAGTCCGTAGAAGTTGCCATCAGACGGCTTAGGAGCCCTCTTGTTGACTTTGCCTCACTGGGATGTCACAGCAATGCTGTGCCGGCTACGGTGTCACAGAGGAGAGAGCCCAGCCCGAGCCAGCCAGCAGTCTGTCCCGGGAAGAGCCTGGCACTCAGTTCTAGCTCATCAGAGCCAGTTCTTCGTGACTACGCAGGATACCATTCAAGGTGTCGTAGCATCCACTGGTTTTGCGGGTGGCTACCCAATCCTCCTCACCAACACCTTCTCCAAGACAGATTTCCCTGTTTTTGTCTCTTCTAACTCAGTCCTACTTTTGCAGATCTGAAGAGACCTGACCCACTCACCTCACCCCTCCTTCAAGGCTGACTTGTTCAGAGTTGCTCTGATCTGTTGATACCTTTCTGTCCACGTGAAAATCCATTTACGGAAAGGAACGTGGGGCACTCTGTGACGTGCAGACTCACGAGAATTGATGCAAGAGAGAGAATGGGAGGCAAAGCGAATACAGATATCATTAAGGGACCTTAGCCATGATGGTGAGCTGGGTGGTTTTGTGCAGTCTGGTTGAACAGGCTAAAGGACTGCAAGTTACCTTAACATCATGTCAGGCAAAACTACTTAGCATGCTAATTACTCCACCACGAGCTTTGCTTCCACGTCCCTGTAGCCTGACACAGTCAGTGTTCTTCCTGGAGTGCCCGTCCCTGCTTGTGTGTTCTCCTGTCCTGCAGAGCTCACAGCCAACCCCCTCGGGGAGCCCTGCCTGGCACAAGTCCCCAGCCGGCTCCTCTAAGGCAGGTGTTGGCAAGCTTGCCCTAGAGAGAGGAAGCTGGGAAGTGTCCAGAGTTTTGAGGTCTGTACAGTGTCAGACTCAGCTGCTCAGCCATGCAGCCCAGGATGATCCGTAAATGTGTGAGTGCGGCCGGGTCCCAATCCAACTGTATTTATGGACACTGAAGTCTGAATTTCATGTAATTTTCACTCGTTATGAAATCGCACAGCTGTTCCCCCTTATCCGTAGAGATGCAGTGTAAGACCTCAGTGGATGACAGAAACCATGAAGAGCCCGATCCCTATCACACCATGCCTTTTGCATCTTAACCCAGCATTTATCACACAGTGGGGCTGCAATGTGTGCCGTGCGAGGTGTCTGCAAAACCAGCAGGAATGTCTTCTGGCTTCATAATTGTACAGGCGGATGATTTGTTCTTACTGCAGATCTTAGCAACCTCAGTGTAAGATTTTTTTCTGAAGTTGAAAATGTTCACCTTTTCACTTAGAGGGAGCACTTTATGGCTCCTCTTTGGACTGTCCGAATTGCGAGCACCATTCCGTCAGTGCTGTGGGACTGGGACTAAGTTAAACTAGGGGTCACTGGAACACAAGCACTGTGGTGCCTGAACAGCTCGTCTGGTACCAAAGACAGCTGCTAAATGACTAACAGAGGGTAGTACATTCAGGATGGACACTGGACAGAGGGGTCAGTCACACCCGTGGGAGGGGCCGCAGAGGGGGTTGGTACAAGATTCATCACACCACTCACAATGGCACACAATTAAAAACTTGGGAATTGGGGCTGGCACTGTGGTGCAGCGGATTAAAACCATGGCCAGCATCCCGTATGGGTACTGGTTCGAGTCCTGGCTGCTCCACTTCCAATTCAGTTCCCTACTAATGTACCTGGGAAAGTAACAGAGGATGGCCCAAGTGCTTGAGCCCCTCACCCATGTGGGGAGACCTGGAAAAAGCCCCTGGCTCCTGGCTTCAACCTGGCATAACCCTGGCTGTTGTGGCCATTTGGGGAGTGAACCAGTGGATGGAAGATCTCTCTCTCTCTCTCTCTCTCTCTCTCTCTCCCCCCCCATCTCTCTGTAACTCTGCTTTTATAATAAATAAATAAATAAATAAATATTTTTAAAAATAAAATAAAAACGTAGGAGTTCTTTCTTCCTGCAGATTTCCACTTAATACTTTCAGATTGCACTTGACTTAAGGGAATTGAAGCTGCAAAAAGGGAAACCAAGGGTAAGGAGAGACTGCAATAATCTTTTCATTTCTCCCAACCCTTAAACAAAGTAAAAACCCATTGTTATCTTTGGACGAGTTTGCTAGCCATGGCTCTGAGGCATTTTAGCTGGTCCTAGAAACAGTCAGTGTTAGGTCTGGTTCAGAAGATTTCTCCATCTTGACTCGTCAACTACCTGAAATCCACACTATGAAATTTGTGCCCTGATATAAGGGAAATTCTAAACTTCCTGTTGCAAAGATACTGTTAGATACTACTCTGCTCCTGCTGAGTGACTGTATCGGTCAGCGTTTTGTTACTACAAGAAAAGGCCCGAGACAAGCTACCTGTGAAGGGAAGAGGTTTCCCCCGGCTTGCAGCTCCTGAGGTTCACAGTCCGAGACTCATGGGTCTTATTGGCTTGGCCTCTGGTGAGGGCGGAGGATGGGAATGAAAGAGTGGGTACAGAGGAAGGATCACATGGTGAGCCAGGTACAGGCACAGGGAAGGATGTGGTGAGCCAGGAAGGGGGAGGAGGGGAAGGGGGCGGAAGAGAGAGAGAGAATATGCATGGGTGGTCTCTGCTCTCGCTTTATAATCATCCTTATCACGAGAAGTAGCTTCCCAACACCCTGAAGTCCTCCTACTAGAGAGACCCCCCCCCCTAAACTCCGTAACGGAATTAAGTTTCTTCCTTCTCATTTCTGTTCACTTCAATCTGGGGGTTGAGACATCAGCATGGGGCAACCAGAGTGCACCAGACACTGCAGTCTTAGAGGATGCCTTGTCCAAGAGGTGGCACCCATTGTTCTGGAATCATCTGCCAATGCTGAGTAACAACTGCTTAGGACTCAAGACATTTCTTAGGGGTTGCATAATTCAAGCCACCGCGAGGAGAGGATAGTTCTGGACTTAGGCAGAGCTCCTGCTAAACGTTGTTGTGCCCCAAAGCTGCATCACGTGACTGCCGCAAACCCTATTTACATTTCAAACGTATTTCCAAATTTACTTTTACAGCTCCTCTCCTAGGTGTTTTTTAATACATGTGAAGCACAATCTTCACAAAAAAAAGGTTTTTGTAGGAATGGTAAAATACTTATGCCTTTATCTCTAAAAGCTCTTTGTAATTCCTAGAGCACATTCTTAAAAGGAATATGGAGTGCAGGTCACGCAGCAAAGGAAGAAGTAAGAGGAGCAGTAGGGTAGGATGTATGAGTAGGAAAATACAATGAGAAGAAAGAGACAAAAGTGGCACAGTAAGCAGCAAGAGAGCATATAATGGCTTGACAGGGAGACAAAGAAGATTCATTCTTGCTGTTCAGCCTCATTGCCTGTGACCTCGGACACCTCCAGCGCCGGGAGTAAATTACAGGATCGCAGTTGTCTTTGCTTTTTATCCGAGAGAGAGTTATTAAATTGCATGTTTCATAACAGACATGATTATCCTTTCTGTAAGTGCCGCATCCTGTCATTATCCTAAAGCATGCATTTGTTGTTTCTTCACAAGGAGGTAAGAGAGCCTCTCTGTGTTTCCATGGAGACCACACCCGGATCTGGTACTGGGAACTGAGACACAAATCCTTATGTGACTGTAACCGGTGGGTAACCTTCCTCTCTGATGGCTGAGGAAGGGAGCCTGGGGTCGGCCAGACACTTCCTCTGAGACCCCAGGACACAAGTCTTTACATCCAAACAGTGCAGGAGAATAAGTGTCAGTTTGTAAAATAAATGTTGAGTACCAACTGTACTTAGGCACTATGCGTAATTCTAGGGACTGAGAGATAACTGAGTCATGGCTTTGCTCTCCAGGGGTGTATGAACCTAGGAAAAGACACATCTGGCCAATGAAGCCAGAACAGCCCTGTGTGGGTCTCAGACGGTGAACATCCTCCTACCAGCATGAGCGCCCCTACAACTGTGCACGGCACCCAGAGCTGAACAATGGCAAAGCCTGTGCAAAACGTGGTGCCTGTCACAGTGGCTCCTGTCACCACCTCCTCCTTTGCACAGACTCTTTATCAACCCTGAGACGCTGGGCCCACAAGACCAGCTGCTGCACTGTCCGCCTCCCGGGGACTGCAGAAATTAGCCATGACTATCTTATATTGTGTCAGACCTCAGATGTCATAGATTGTAGACACAGCTTTGTCTGGTGTCTGCCTCTAGGAAGGATAAAACAACACCAGTTGTAATTGCAAGATGCTCTCAGTTATGTGTTAGGTCCTGATTTCAGGGATGTTAAACTGTGGGGGAAAATCTGCATTATAGGATCAATGAAACCTGACCATTCTTGGGTAACCTGCCATTGTCACCAACTGCAGTTACCCTGATGAGGACTGTAATGGCAGTAATAATACTTCACAGGAGTGTTGTCCTTGAACATTTACAAAGGAATCGATTTAAGTCTGAGATAAAATATTTTAAAAATTAAAAAAAAAAACCACAATAATGGCAAAGTCACCTTAGACAGCTGTCCACCATGCCGGCAGCCGAGTTCTTCAGCTCATCCTCAGGAGGCTTTACGACAAAGGCTCCTCTTCAGGTCTGAGAACTCAAGCTAAGGATCATGCCCCACCCCCACCCCAGTTGGGCTCCATCCCAGATCCATTCTCTCCCCTTCTTTCCACTTCTTGACCTGTATTCCCCATCTCTGCACCCTTCTTTCCATTGGATTAAATATTCACCATATACTGAGGATTCCAAACTTTGTAACTTTAGCCCTGACTTCCCCCTTGAACTCCAAATCTTACTCTGCCTCCTGACTTTCCCGTAGGTTCCTAGCAGGCATCTCATTCCAAATTTCTGCAGCCTTGGCCTTGGCCGCCTCCATAGATGGACATCCCAGTCACTCAGGCCAAGGCGTCATCGAGTCACCCTGACTCCTCTTGCTCTCTCACACCACACCTGCTGCCCATCAGCCAAGTCCGGGGCACAATCCCTTCAACATATTCCAGGATCTGGGTAAGCATGGTGGTGCAGCATCTTCCACTGCTTCTTGGGACACCCACATCCCATACTGCAGGGCCAGTAGGAGTCCCAGTTGCTCTGCTTCCAACCCAGCCTCCTGCTAACGGACCTGAGAAGCAGCAGATAATGGGTCAACTACTTGGGCCCCTGCCACCCACATGGGTGACCCAGATGGAGTTCCTGGCTCCTGCCAACTTCAGCCTGGCACAGACCTGGCTAAGGAAGCCATCTGAGGAATGAAACAATATATGGAAGATTTCTCTCTCTCTCTCTCTCTCTCTCTCTCTCTCTCTCTCTCTCTCTCCTCACTCACTCCTCTCTCCTCCCCCAACCCTACCTTCAAATAAATAAACAAATCTTTAAAAAATTTATGTCTGGAATCTCAGCACTGCTCCCTGTCTGGCCCAAGCTTCCACTGGCCCTTGCCTGGATTTTCACGGAAGCCTCCCGGTTGATCACTGATCTCCCTGCCTCCCTGCTCCCGCTCCTTGCAGTCTGATCTCCAAACTGATGCTGAAATGCTCTCTCTCAAATTTAAGTCAGACAAGGTCCCTTCTTGCTCAGAGTTGTGACCTGCTTCTCGGAATAAACCAGAGTAATCGCAGTGGACGCAAGGCCCCCGGGACCTGGCGCTGCCAAGTCGCTGCCGTTCTCTGCAGCCAGTCACCCAAACTTCACTCTGCGTGGGCATCTGTGCCCCTGTCGCTTCTGCAGGTTCTCCCGGTTTCCATGAGGCTCATGCCCCCACCGCTGCTCACCAGCGACTCTGTCCCGAAGGTTTCCTCTCCTGCGCCTCGGCATCCCCTCCCGCGCACCCCCTGTGTCGGCACAGCATGTGGCACCAAAGCACTGCTGCTCGTGTGTTTACTGAGCCGCTTCCCACAGGCTTCACCACGTGTTCCGCTGCGCCATCTTAGACGACAGTGCCACGGGGTAGGGACGGTCTCCACGTCATCCCTTCCTGTATCCCTAGCACTCGAGGGAGGAGACAGCACTGCAGAACTGTGCTTTCAATGGGTGGGTCGTTGTGAAGTTGAATGACTGGGCTCGGTGTGCAGGTCATCCATTTGGTTATTCCACACTTACACAATCATGTCTAATCAGTGGCGATCTCCATCCTTTACACTGGCATTGCAATTTTATACCTGGTGGGTAGGAGATTCCTTGAAAATATTTCATAATCATCGTGATTTTGCATGCTTCTGGAATAGGCTAGAAACTCGAGAGTCCTTGTAAAATAAATTGCTTAGAGATTAGTCCAGGAATGGCCTTAGTTAATTTTACTATTTTTAATATTAAACTGATTGAGTGCTGTGATATCTTTAAGATTAATGTTAGTGCTCCGTCGCATAGTTTAGTGCAAAGCTTGTTCAGGCTCATGAATCTGAATGTTATTTACAAGCTCTGCCACGTGTCTGGGCATTTAGTTGCTCACCATAGCATTTGCAGATGGACATATGGCTAATTGAACGGCTCTGCTTTGCTGTCAGCCTGCTGGAGTTACAGTAGAATCTGTACGCTTGGCATGTACATGCGGTCCACATCTCCTCGTGTCTGGTGTCTCGTGTCCAGAATCAGACTGTGCTGCCCAGACTTTGGGGCTGTTGATTGTTACATAACCTGCAGGTTGGATGATTCCTTAGTGTGCCTGCTCTGTCTTCAAGAGGCACCCAGCAAGCTGAAGTCGGCTTCACCTAGCACATCACCACCACTAACCGAAGGAACTGTGTAAGCTGCACTGGCTGACCAAGAGTGAAGTCCTTGAGGGTTCTTGAGATTTTACTGCAACCTCCAAAGCCGAGGGCTACACTGTAAAGTCACGGTGCTTTTGTATTAAAGTCCTTAAATCGGGCTGAGGCCAAAATGTTTCTTTCTTGGAGACACAGCTAACCGAGCCGAAGACCCTGAGGGACAAGGGAACACTTGCATGGAGACCAGTGCCATTTTTGCTCCTTTTGGTCATTACTACCCTTCTGTCTCTCTGTGTTCAGTTTGTGATTGCAAGAAGAAAAAAAAATGTGAGATGCCAAAGTCATAATCCCTTAAAGTGGCCTCCCCAGGCCTGGGCTTGCTCTTGGCTTCTCCCTTCCTGCCTGTCTTCCTGTTCATTGCTTGGCCAGCCCTGTTCTCCCACCCAGAACACTGAAATGATAAGCAGGGGCTGGGCACTGTTGCCAGCCAGTCACACTGCGGAATATTGAAAAGGCCGACACCACACAGCACTGTGCTCAGTTTGTTGATACGGGAAGCACGGAACTGTTGGACGCTCTAAGTCACAGCAGGCACGGGAACAGAAGGAGGCAATGCCGCCACAGGCTGTGTGTTCTTGAAGATGGCAACATGGGGGGCTGCAGCGTGGTGTGAGCCCTTTGGGCTTCAGTGGGAGAAACCACAGCCTCTGCACCCCACTAAGCGATACTTAGGGGAGGCCTTTGCTGTTGAACAGGGAAGCTTAGCTTACACTGACGCTCAGAAAGGGACGGCCATTCTGCTCAGTCTCAGCCCTGTGCACAGCTCCAAGTGCTGTCTTGGCTTCGCATGCTCTTCAGAGCCAGACGCACCCTGCCCCTGAGCTTGTCCCATCCGCAACCGGGGACAGAGAGTCCCTAACACTTCTTTCTTGCTCACTGAGTTATATTCAAGATTAGCATTGCTCAGAGGCAAACTGAATTACTTTGTGAGCGTTGTGTGTGGGGGGAGAAAGGAGGGAGCTCCCAGGGGGAACAACGAGATAAAAACTACTGCATGTCCTACCATGGTGGCATTGTGCCCCTCCCCCAAAAGGGATGTTGAAGTCCTAATCCGCACCACCTGCGACTGTGACTGTTTGGAAATGGAGCCTTGATTGAGTCTTCGCAGGTGTCACCATGCTAAGATGAGGTCACACTGGATTAGAGTGGTCCAGGACTCACTCGGGTCTGTGTCTTAGAAGTGAGAAGAAGCCGTCCTGTGCAGCCAGAGGCGGGGTTGGGGGTGCTGCCTCCACAGACCAGGGGCACCCAGGATTGCCAGGTGCTGTCAGAAGGCAGGGGAAGGGCCGGGAACAGATCCCCCTCCAGCACCCCTGGAGGCAGCAACTCCCCCCACGGCCCCCTCACTGTGGCAGAACAGATTTCAGCCACTTAGGGATTGCCAGCCCCAGAAAACGAACCAACTGCCATTCATTCATATTGACTGCACATCTTCCACGTAACAAGCATATCTGAGAATCATGCACTTACCTTGCAGAAGAGACCATTCTAAAAGAAACCCGGCCAGTCCATGCCACCACAGGGCCACAGCTGTGTGTCTGTCCAGCCACAGTTGCACACGTAGGAGTTAATGGAGCCCAGGTGCTGGGGGACCATGCTGTCTGTGGGGTCCCCCGTCTGGTCTTTGTGATCGTCAACTTTCTAACATGCCCTAAGGTGGAAGGGTGAAGTGACTGAGTGTGGGACCTGCAGCTCAGTCGTTCTCGTGCTCATGAGTGTAAATTATTCATGATAGTCTGCACTTGCAGTAAGCAGGAAGTTTCACGTTTTATATAATAAAGTGGGTTGTTTTTGATTTTGTTTTTAATCCTCAAATGAAATCTGTCCCCAGTTTCACAAGACTCTGGTTTTTGGCAATGAGATTCAAAATGTCATGTTGCATTTTTTTTAATGACAAACCCAATTTCTTTAAAACAAAGAGACTTATTGCTGGGCTAAAGGTATGTATAGCAAACTAAAATCATGTTGTTCTATTTTAGTGATTATCAGCATATAATATCAAAGATTTATTCCCAGCTAAATGAGCAATATTATAGTTGTGAAATACTCAAGCCACTTAAACTAATGAATTAAGTAAGAATAAATTAAGAAAACGTACATCAAACTCTAGAGAATTCCTTAAGTAGTTTGTATTCCATTGACCCGTACATGCACATAAGAAATAGTGCACCCAATAGCATTTAGTAGGAAAGACCAAGGGAAATAATGCTTAACATTATTTGATGGAAATGTTACATAAATAAGCCCCCTTCCCTGTTTTTTCCAACTCTCTCTTATTTTCCATGAGTATTGCTGTAATATAATGTTTGTGAAAAGCGTAAGAGTTTAAATGTTCTGACCACACTTACCTCTGATTCCACAACCTGGACTTAATGAACTGTTAATGTTTTTGTGTTTCCACCCATGGTCTTCTTGCCACCTCTGGAGAATTCATCCAAAAATTGTGTGTTATTGTTTATTCTCCATTTTCAAGATACAGAAACGGAGGTAGGGAGGCTCATGGGCTGCATCAGTGTAGACAGCTACTTGGCCGCTCAGCTGGGGCGAATCCAGGCTGTTCCATCTCCTCAATGCCAGTCCCTGGACACCGGCCTGTGAGGCAGGAAGCAGGATATGAGGGCAACACTTTGAGGAGATGCAGTGGGCAGAGCCCCAGCCAGGCTGATTAGACCAGGGGTGGTCACGCCTGGAGCTGTCCCTATCAGAGTGTTGCAGAGCAGGTGTTGATGTCAGGAATGGTGAGAAGCAAAAGTCTCCTGCACATTTTGTTGTTGTTATTGTTGGGTTTACCCATCACCACAAGAGGGTCCAAATCACCACTGTAACCTAGAGCGCACAATGTTAATGTAGAGCCAGAGTCCAGAAGACCTGTGGCTGGTGTGGAATGGGCAGGGTTGGGAGCAAGGTGGTAGAGTTAAGATGAGGAGAAGGTTCTAACTTGGAGCCCGGTTGAGTGTTCACAGTAGAATGAGGAGCCCTAAAGGAATAGCAGAGCCGATCAGTGGGGCCGGAGGACGTTGGATGCTGTCTCGCGTCATCCACATGGCCATGTCCAGTTATGAAACAGTCATGAGAACACAAGGCAAGCAGTGGAAAATCTGTCCCTTTGAAGATCCCCACATGTTGGTTTTGCTTGGCAGACACAGAAGCCGTTCCCTCATGTCAGCCTCGGCTGTCGGAACTGTCCACATAGAGCCAGCCTAGAAAGGCTTCCAACATAGGAAACAGCCAGATACCAGACTTAGAAACATAAAGTTAATACTGAAATATTGAATTCTCCATTTAAACGTTCTCACAATTTACAAAATAAAGGGAATTGCTATTTTTTAAAGCAGTATAATTTTACTAAATCCTTTTTGAGTTTATGGGTTTTGAAGTCATTTATTGCTGTTTTCAATAAGCTTAGACAAATTTTCACCATTTCTATCATCGTTTAGTTTTGTCTTGAATTAGCCTATTTATTTTAAAATTCCAGCATATTTTTCTCAGTGTCTGGGAGATCTGTCTGCCGATTTACGAACGAGGTCGTGGCATCTGTAAGGCACTGCGGATGCCTCTGTTTTATGCAGTGACCAGAATTTGCTGTTCCGCTCTACGCTTTTTTTTCTTCCTACCTGGTTTTCGTGTTAGACTATATTTTAAAGGCTACCAGCCCCAAGAAGTTGTCACAACAATAAATAAAGTGACGATTACTCAAATAGATACGCTGTTCAGGCAGTCGCCTGGTCATTTAGAAAACCCAAACGTACCACTTTACACTCTGTTGACAGTTGCAGCAAATCAAACACGCGTGACTTAAAT
This sequence comes from Oryctolagus cuniculus, assembly GCF_964237555.1. Classification (NCBI taxonomy): domain Eukaryota; kingdom Metazoa; phylum Chordata; class Mammalia; order Lagomorpha; family Leporidae; genus Oryctolagus; species Oryctolagus cuniculus. The sequence continues at coordinate 7,093,282 of NC_091436.1, forward strand.
GCTGCTTCCACACCTCTCTCCCCAGATGGCGAGATCCTCTATTTCTTGTACTGTGATTGTCTCTGCCCGAGAAATTCAAACTGTGGGTAGGAGCCATATCTATCTTACCTCTCTCTCCTTTTCTCTGAAAAGTGCATGTCAGTTGGGATTCCTGCATGCTTTCCCAAGCTGGGCACTTAGGGTTGCCCCTTGTGTGAGGGCGACTCCTCCTCTTCCAGAGAGTGACTTACCAGGGCTTGGGTTTAGGCTTGAGATCAGGGTGGAAGAGGGTCCCACAGAGTAGCTACAATGGTGCAGCTACTGCCGGCACTAGGGTACTTCAACAAGAATTTATTTGAGGGGTCAGCTTAGGGCAGAGGGCACTGTAGGAATTTGCTGGGGGCTGTCTAGCCCAAAGCCAGCCTTCCCCAGGCTCGAGCAATTCCAAGCTACTCCTCCATGTACAATCTCCTGTGGGGAGCAACTGGGAGCAACTCGGACTAGACTAAGTTACTGGAATTAAGACTTATTCTATGCATCTGCTCTCCCACAATATGGCGCTGAGAAGGGAGAAACAGCTTCTACACAGCTGCCTCCAGTTCAACCAATAAACAGCAGGACCTGCTCCTGATTGGAGGAGAGCAGCGTACTCGGCGTGTGGGTAGCAGAGTTGGGATTGGCGGAAGAGGACTATAAAGGAGGAGAGAGACAACATGCACCAGGAACATCTATCTGAAGGAACACCTGTGCAGCCCCCGAGAGAGCCGGCCGGCAGTGTGCCGCTCCCCCACGGAAGTGGGGAATGTGGCAGGGGGAACCGCCCTTCCACGGAGGTGGAAGGGTCGGCAGCCCACCCAGGAAGGACCAGCAGCAAACCCGGGGAGGGCCGAGCAGACAAAAGAACAGCGCAGGGTCCTGTGTCGTTCCTCCACGAAGAGGGGGAGTGACAATCTCCAGCCTCTTCAGGGGGGCCACTCTTCCTCTTCCACACCTACCCCTCACCAGGGGAGGGCCCATGGGAGCTCAGAGGGATGAAGAAAGAATGAAGGGAGAAAGAATTTTAACTCAAGCAAAATGTGATAGAGTAATATTATTTACAATCATAAATGAAATAATTTCCATGGAAAGCGTAGGTTTTTGTTATTTTTTCGTTAATTAATATGAGAAGCAGAGACAGACAGCGAGAGTTTGCATCTGCTATTTCACTCCCCAGATAGCCACAACAGCCAAGGGCTATGCCTAGGCCAAAGCTGGGAGCCGGGAACTCAATCCAAGTTGTTCATATGAGCGACAAGAACCCAGAGTCAGGACTCGAACCCAAGAACTCCAGTGTGGGACAGAAGCATCTTACCCAGCAGCTTAACTGCTAGGGCAAACACCCACCCCTAAAATCATAAGCTTTTAAATACATTCATCCAACAAAAGGATAAGGTAGAATACTTCTGACTCATTGGGAGACAAACCTTCCTGACCTGAGCTTGGGGACGTAGGCTGACCTGAGTCACTGGGAGGCTGCTGGTGTCCTGAGTCTGTCCCACCAGGCGTGAGTGTCCATCTGCTTCCCTGCAGCTGTGTGAATGAGCCCGAGCAGCCCCTGCTGTGGGCATTGTGCAGTGCGTAACACATACACCGTGACCCCTCCTGACAACCTGAAAAATGCTCGAAGCTGGGATTTCAGAGACCATCACGAACCCACACACCACATCCCCATCCACAGAGGAGGAAACCAAAGCTTCGTGGGGAGGGACTTAGCCAAAGCCAACCGCTCGGTGTAGAGCTAGGATTTCACTCCCAGGGCCTGGGGCAGCTGCATCCCCCACCACTGCAAGGCACCATCCTCCTCTGCCCAGGTGACCACTGTATTTGAAGGCAAATCAGCAAATAAAACACCAACAACAACCCCACCATCACCCAACCCTGCATCTACAAAATCTAACCTCCATAATACCCTTGGTGGAAGCCAATGGCTTTTTTTTTTTTTTTAAAGACAGAATTACAGAGAGAGGTAGAGACAGAGAGAGAGGTCTTCCATCCAATGGTTCACTCCCCAGATGGCCGCAATGGTGGGAACTGCGCCAATCTGAAGCCAGGAGCCAGGAGCTTCTTCTGGGTCTCCCACATGGGGCAGGGGCCCAAGGACCTGGGCCATCTTTCACTGCTTTCCCAGGCCATAGCAGAGAGCTGGATCGGAAGAGGAGCAGCCAGGACTAGAACCATCACCCATGTGGGATGCCAGCGCTTCAGGCCAGGGCTTTAACCCGCTGCACCACAGCACCAGCCCCTGAAATAGGAACCTAAAGCCAGGGCTGTCCCCTGGAGAAGAGGGACTGGCAGATTGCATTTTATGGCAAAGCAGCTCAGTCCTCCTCAGAACTTACGTGGCTAGCATTTTCTGAAAAAGCTCTCTATTCCATCGCTTTTGACTCCCTGGAGAATTCCTTTTCTCCTGGCCAACATTAGCATTTTCAATTTTCCCTCTATGCAGCTCTTTTATTATGCTTTTATACAAATACAATATATGAAAATTTCATTTGTTCCATGTTTATTCAAAACTCATCCTACAGACATGCTTGCAAACACTGGAGATGGAGCTGCAAACAATGCAATGCCTCTGCCCACAGGGAACTTGGCCTTTTGATAGTGAAAATGGATGGCAGATTCACAAAGATGAACAAAGAAAATGTGCATGCGGTAGCATGCTCTATGGGAAACACAGGAGCAGGTGGTGCGTGCCAGGGCACATGGTGGTGCAGAAGTGAGGCACCTCACCTTCTGTGCGGTGGCCAGGAAAGGCGTCCAGGGCAGGTGACCTTTGACGTAGACCCAGAGGCCCTGGGATGGGCAGCCTGGTAGACATCTGGGAATGGAGACGTGAAGCACTGGGAACAGCAAACGCAGGTGTCCTGGGATACAAGTGAGCCCTGTGAGCAGTCTGTGCAAACAACACTGACACCTGTGATTGGTAACATAAAAGTATGACTGTGTCCAGTTCCCGCTGCAGGGTGCTTGTATTCCCTCCCAAGTGCACTCCCCAGCTGGTGTTGGTGTGACAGGTGTGCATCTGTGGCTGGCTCTCCAGCGATGGACAAATGACAAGCCCGCTCCCGTGGCTGAGAGGTGGCAACCATAGCCAGAAAGCCAGCAAAGAGGAACTCTCTTTATTTTTAAAACCTTTTTTAAAGATTTATATATTTATTTGAAGGCAGTTACTATGTGAGACAAACAGAAAGAAAAATGAATCTCCCATCAGCTGGTTCACTTCCCAAATGGTCTCAATGGCTGGGGCTGGGCCAAAGCGCAGCCAGGAGCTCAGAATTCCATCCTGGTCTCTCCTGTGGATAGCAGGGGGTCCAAGCACTTCAGCCATCTTTCACTGTTTTCCCAGGCACATTAGCAGGGAACTGGATTGGAAACAGAGCAGATGGGATTTGAATCAATGCATCGCAGGCAGCAGCTTAACTCACTGTGCCACAACACCAGCCCCTCTGTCTTCATTGAAAATTGATTCACTCTAACTAATGGAGCATGGCTAGTGCATAACGCAATTATTCTTTTTCTTCAAGTGACCTCATAAAGAGATTGTATTTCTGAAAAAAAAAATACACTTCAGTATACTTGCAACACAGTAACTTTCCTTTCCCTTTGTGTGGGAGTTCATCATTCAGGATAAATGGAGATGAAGCATGTCTATGACATGGCCAAAATTTGCATGACAGCCTTTTGAAAAATGGGAGTGTTCTCCACCAGGCTTCCCATTTTTAATTCATGCTTCACGTCAAGTTGGGAGGGAAAGCAGTTTATTTTTAATGGCTATCAAGTAGCAAAGAGTATGCATCCCCAGCCCTCAAACTGGTGGCTTGTTAGGAATCCAGTTATTGAAATGCCATGTGTCTTAGAATACAGTTATGTCTCCTCACTAACCTAAAGCAGGTGTTTGGTGGATTGGAAAAATTAAATAAAAAGAAAGTGATATCAGAATTTGGACCCCTATAATATGATATGAAATGTGGCCCCTTAAAGTTCCCCAAATGTCCCATCTGGGGTGCCATATATTGGAATTTGGGGTGCCATACAATATCACCATATGCTTATTAATAAATCCCCAATATTAATAAGCCCATGTGGGTTCTTGCCTAATATTCAGAGAAGAATTCTGAATGCTGGCATAAATGAACGAGGCAGCATGGTACGTTTTAAGCTTTTATTCAGTGCAGAAGGTGCAAAGGAGAGTGAGAGCTTTATCTATAAGAGAGAAGTAGATCTGGGTTCATACCCAGCACCAGGAACCAGCCCCGTGGAGCAGCATCCAGGCCAGGAAGCATGGGGCGGGTGGGGCCACCACCCTGGAGGCGCAGGGCTGCAGCCAGCCCCCTACTGGCTAGAAGCCAGAGAAACGAAGGAAAAAAGGGGCGGACACATCCTGTCCCAGGCTTTTATTCCATTTTCAAAGGGGAGTGGTTAATTAACCTGATTGGCTGGTGGGCACTAAGGTGTGGCCAGTAGGGGCAGGAGGTCACTCAGGGGCGTGGTGAAGGCGTGGTCTTCCAGCTCACAAACCTAATCAATTTTAACCTGTATGCCTGCCTACTTCATTCCCCCCTCAGAGACTCCATCCCCTTAATCCTAAGGGTAGTTGATGGACGTAGAATCATCTCTTCTGTAACTGCTTCCTGCGTATGAGGGGCTTCGTGCAGGCCCTGCCTGTCCAGGGTCTGGAGGTCTCTATCTTATCTAACAAGTTTTCTTTGTGAACTGGAGCAGTCTCGGTCAATGCCAACGTCTTCCAGAGACCTGGGCCTGTGTTCTAGGAGCCACCAGAAGGTTCTACAAGAAAGAGTATCTTGGGACAGGCACTGTGTCCTAGAGGGTTAAGCCTCCACTTACCGGTTCAAAACCCATCTGCTCCACTTCCGATCCAGCTCCCTGCAAATGCTCCTGGGAAAGCAGTGGAAGATGGCCCAAGTGTTTGGGTTTCTGCATGCATGCAGGAGACTTGGATGAAGTTCCTGGCTCCTGGCTTCAGGGTGCTTTTTCTGTGGCAGGCAGGAGGCCCCTGCCCCCCTCACTCAGGGAACCCCGTCTACTCTACCTGCACAGAGTGCATACCTGGGGCACTCCCCCTCTGCGTGGGCTTGATGCATCCCAGTCCACATCAGAAGAGGAAAGATATGAAGTCCCATTCCTATAACTTAGCCGTGAGAAAGTTTCCAAGCCAGGAGCACGGCCTGTCCTCTGGTCCATTTTCCTTCCCGACACTGAAGGGCCAGCTCCTATGTTCCAACCAGAGTTTCCTTTGCCACCGACTCCTCCTCCTGCAGGACCAGCCCTTGCTCCCCCTCTCTCCAGAGCCCTGGTTTCGGAGGGACTCCCAGGGCTTGTGGTTTAACAGTAGCCACACAGGCGCGGGATCAGCTGCTCAGGCTGCTCATTTTCAGGTAGGACTTGGCCAGATGCAAAGGGAAAGCAATGCCATTAGGTTGATCCATGACAACTGTTTGCATGTAGAAATTTGCTAACATTTAGTGACTCCATCTTGGTTTCAGCTCACACTTGTTTAGGAAAACCACCTTGTTCAGTTATCTGAGTGACATTTGAGATGACTGGATCATGAAGGTGAAGTGCAACGCTAGGGTGGGCTGGGCAGCGTGGTCCCAAAGTGCTCCTGGGAGGCCCCTCTGAAAGTTGGCTGCAGGTTTTAAGTGGATTCTCCTCCTAGCGGTCTTCACAGCCACCCGGAAGAATATTCACTCATTGTCTCCCGTCTTCCCAATCGTATGCTTAAGTGTGTGCTCTCTGGAAATGAAAGAAGATCTTTAAAGGAACATAGCGCACCCCAGATACAGCAGACTGAGCTCAGGGAGCAAGTGTTTATGGGGTGGCTAACAGTGAGCGCCTCTGTCCCATGGCACAAGGTGACCAGGGCAGGTGTGGCCCAATTCTTCCTGTAAGGCTCGGAAGAAGGGCGTGTGGGACGTGTGGTATGAATTTGGATGAAATCAACCGGTAGTGATTTGCCGTGGGGGTGCTGGGGGGTTGGCTGGAGAGGGCAGCACGATGGGGGTGGCGTTCGCTGAAGGAGCACACACAGTACCCACGCAGGAGCCAGGGCCCGGAGTGTGCTGCCTTGTGTAGCCCTGTAGATTTGCATCTGAACTACCAAAGCTTCCGGAGAAGCTGAGATACTGCTCACGGTAATAAACCAGCAGCGATTTCTCATGAAGCAAGATGTGTGAAGTTATCACATTTAATGCTTGAGTTTCACGCTGTTCAGGAATTTCCATGCGCTGTATAAAACTGTGATGAAACCACGCAGTACTGAGAGCAAATCGTGGGCGAGGTGTTGGGGTGTAGCAGGTTAAGCCACCTGAATGGCCACAATGGTCGGGGCTGCACCCGGCCAGGCAGAAGCCAGGAGCCAGGAACTCCATCTGGGTCTCCCATACGAGTGTCGGCAACCCACACACTTGGTCCATCTTCTGCTGCCTTCCCAGGTGCATTAGCAGGGAGCTGGATCAGAAATGGAGCAGCCAGGACCTAAACCGGTGCTCATTTGGGATGCCGGTGTCGCAGGCCAGGGTTTAACCCACTGTGCCACAACACCAGCCCCTGTTTTACTACTTTATATCTACATAGAGTATTATTTTATTTTTTATATTGATGTTAACTCTATTTTAAAATACTTGCAACAACTCTATGTAAGTATCAGTAGTCCTAACCTGGACTATGGGTTAACAGGGTGCAAAACTCAAAAACCACTGAGAACAACATAAACCCCTCTATCTGAATGTAAGGGGGAAAGATTTTCTTGTATAGATTTGATAGTGTATTCTATTAGATAGACTTTCATTGATGATGGATAATTCGGTGATTATATCGTATTCCTTTTACTCAAAGGGACACGAAATTATAACATCCCAGGGACCTTCTGAAGCTGGTTCCTGTTTCTACGGCTTGACTTGCATTTTCTTCTGACATTGATGCATTGGTCCTGTCTGTCACTGCCCTCTCTTCCTCTGATAAAAATAACCCCGTCGTGAGATGTGCCTGTAGAACAAAGGCAGCACTTCCTGATGAGCCTCCCCTGTCCCCGCCGCGTGCCGTGTGTTTGGGTAGACATTTACATGCATTAAAGCACCACACGCCGGAACCGTACCAGTCAGACGGATCGCTCCACGAGAACAAGTGGGTGCTAGGTGGGATCCGAAGACGAGAGGCGAGAACAACGGTCGGGAAAAGTTGCAGATGCTGTGAATTCTTTTCTTAAGCAACATCCAAACGTACAAGCAGATGGTGACAGAGTCCCAAGTGCAACACAGGTGACGGTCGTGCGGGTTTGATAGAAAGGAGGGAAAGGTTACCTTTGGTTTCCGTTGTGGGTTGCACCTCAGGGCCCTTGGGACAGATGTGTGACTTACGCAAGAAGCCATATGTGGAGACAGAGGGAATCTCGCTTGACGAGAAACTGCCACATTTAATTGAGAAGCGCACTTTAGCAACATAGGGAATGCTGTGTAGTTTTCCATTAGAACCTGGGCAAGCTGCCCCGCCTTGTAGGCGTTCTCCATGCGAGACCCTGCTCACCTGCCGTGGAAGGCTCTGACACCCCGACAGCCACCCAGAGTGTGGACAGTGGGATACAGCCAAGTGGGAATGCTATCTCTCAAACCGTACCTCCCGACAGAACTTCCCGACCTACCTCCCTGGTGAGATGCGGACGCCGCCTCCCCCACCCCAACCCCAGGGACTTCTTCCTGAGGAGGCTGCAGGTTCACAGCCACCTGGGAGACCGCGAGGCCAAACGGAGAAGCGATTTTAAGGAGTTCAAATCACAGTGGTGCTGGGCGTTTGCCGGGACCAAAAGGAGCACAGGTAATTAGTGGAGAGAGAGAAAGAGAGACATCAAATGGGATAAAGTTCCTTTGATTTACTTGTTTTGACCCTGCTAATTGGAACTTAATTAGTACATGCCAAACACAGACAGTAGGTATCTGTCTGCCTACGGTGATAAATCTTCAATGCGGATGTCTTCATTATACCTAAACCTCTCTTCTTAAAGATAAGCCTAGGATTTCCCTGCGATGCAGTTGTCTTAATCCATCGTTGTCTTAAAGGTAATCTATTGGATAAAGCACTGGTGCATATAAAAACTTAACAGAAGTGCAGAGTACGAGGGGCATGAAGGAAAGTGGGATATAGTGGAGATATGGAGTAATGAATTCTTGGTACAGGAGAAACACAAACTCCTGCAGCCGATATGAGTGAGCATGTTGTGAGAAGCGGGGTGGCCGGGAAGGTGGGGTGTGTGTGTTAGTACTTCCTCGTGTACTTAGGAGACATTTTTCTTTAAAGCATTTATTTGAAAGGCAGAGTTTGAGAGAGAGAGAGAGAATCTTCCATCCACTGCCTTGCACCCCAAATGGCATCAACCACCTGGGCTGGGCCAGGCTGAAACCAGGCTCCCAGAACTGCACCCAGGTCTCCCAGAAACCCAGGTTCTGGGACCATCTTCCCAGGCACATTATCAGGGAGCTGGGTCAGGGCTTCACCAGCTTCGGGCCTGTCAGACGTGAGCTGCACAGAAATGTCATGTTAGCCGTGCTGCAAAGTTCAAAGGGTACCAGAAGAGGCTGGGTTAGGTGACGTGGATGTTTCTAGAATGAATCCATCTCTCAGTCTCTGGCTTACCACCTCTATCAGTCTCTCTCTCTCCCTCTCTCTCTCTCCCTCTCTCTCTCTCTTCCTCTCTCTCCCTCTCTCTCTCTCTTTGGGGCTATCACACATTTTGGCAATGTGAATTTGTACATATATCAGCTATAGTGCTGGGGAGCAGGGAGAGAGAGAGACACTGTATAAAGCAAATAGCATGCTAGGCCATTAAGGTACTAAATAAATAAACATACCTTAAATTATAAATGTCTGAGAGGGTAATTCCTTATCATAACAAAACACTGTCTCTTTAGGGCCTGGCGTCTGGGCCTTTGAATTCTCATTCTCTCTCTCTCTCCCTCGCCCCCTCTTTCCCCAACCCCGTGTGAGTCTGTGTGTGTGTGTGTGTGTGTGTGTGTGTCGCCCTAAGAGATGGATAGTGAAGAATGAGACATCCCACAGCTGTGTGGAGCACACACAAATAACACGCATGCTGGTGGGTGCTGTGGGTTAGGGATGGAGGCACAACGCAACAGACGGCTCACCTCTGCCCCAGTCCCTGGGATGGAGGCACGAAGCAGCAGATGGCTCACCTCTGCCCCAGTCCCTGGGATGGAGGCACAAAGCAGCAGATGGCTCACCTCTGCCCTAGTCCCTGGGCTCCCTTCCAGAAAGGTGCACCAGGTGGTACAATCCGAGGCTTCTTCACAGTGGGTGTGGGCCGTGCCCCAGGGCCTCGTCAGGGGCTGGGACGTCTGCATGGCCCTCCCTGTGGCCCCCTCACAGCTGGTGGCTGGGAGCCCAGAGGCAGCCTCTCCAGGGAACATGTTGCGAGTTCATGGCTGACCTGCGCCCCAGAAGCCCCTCCACCCCTTCTCCGTATCCTGTCAGGTGAGCCTGAGAATCCTGCCTGGACTCAAGGACAGAGCACTTTGTCCCCGCCCCTGGGTGGGGCGTCAGCCTGACGCCCTGAGGAAGAAGACATCACCATGAGGAATACCGCAGGGGCCACTTTTGGGAAATGGACTTGACCACTATTTGGATCTGGCATCTCAGTCGTTTAATTCATTCTCTCTAGGCAAGACCCCTTGAAAGATATTATGTCAGAAGAGAAAAAGAACACAGAAGTCTCCCTTTTCTTCAACTCTGATATAGAACTATTAACGATGTCTCTGGACCAGTCCAAACCTGCCCTACGTAGGCAGCTTACAGAAAAGAATCCTGGGCAGGTGTCTGGCACGGGAGCTGAGACCCCACTGGGGAGGCCTGCCCGTCAGAGTGCTTAGGGGTGGGTCCCAATTCACTCCTGATTCCAACGTCCTCTAGTGGGCACCCTGGGAGGCAGCAGGTGATGGCTTGAGTGTAAGGGTCCTTGTCACCCACATAGGAGACTCAGATGAGTTCCCAGCTCTTGGCTTTGGTCTAGCCCAGACTTGGCTTTTGTGTACATTGAGAAATGAACCAACAGTTGGGAGATATCTCTTTGTCTCTCTGTCTCTCTCACTCATTCTCTCTGTCATTCAAATAAATATAAATAAGTAAAATTTTTTTTAAAAAAATGGTCCCAAACACTTGTCAGCCATTGGGTACACTCAGACATGCATTTCTTTTATTTGCTATCACTCCTGTTGCTAACACAGAAGCAATCAACCCCGTAAACCCCTCAGTCTTTTCTTGGGACTTTGTGTTTTCCTGTGCTGTGTATCTGGTACATCATGACAGCAGTGGATTGAGAGCTCCCAGTTCTGAGTGGGTGTAGGTGCTCCCAGATCCCAAAGGCAGACAGGGGGTGCATGGGGAACACCATGAGTGCGTGGGGGGTCTGTCTTGCAAACTCACTGGTATGAGTCAGCTTGATCTCTTTTTTTCCTCCAGTTTTGAGATGAGTTGCCTTGGTGTACTTGTTCATCTTTTCTCAGGTTAGCCCTGATTTCAGCACACTTGGCAAATCCAGCAATGCTTTCTGAAGATATTGCTTTATAACAAATAACATAACAATCATAGGTCATGTGTTTAGCAACTTGCAAACTCACAGATGGCTAATATGGTTTTAAGAATCCCTGAAGAAATTCATATATGTGGCCAAGGCCCTGCATAAGGAGGAAAGTAGAAAATTTAATTTCTGAATTGATTGCTTTATTCCCAGGAGGCAATGTACTGGATAGATTTGCATACTCTCAATGATTTTCCAAGTTCATAGTTGGTTCTATGGCTGCGTTTTTGGCTCTAGGATATTCTGACACTCCATGAAATGTGTTCTAGACTAAGCTTGAATGCTTAAGTTTAGTACAAAGAATTATGCTTTTGATCTACAACAGACACCTGAACCTAAGCTTGAAATGCAAATACTGTTCATGTAGTGAATTTAAAAGGCAAACAGAAGCCTTCTCCATCCAGAGAATGTATTCTGCATCGGAGGAGGGATCCCACGGATTCACTCGACAGTGCAGGGCGGCACTGTTTGATAATGTGATAATCCAAACAGGCAATTAAAGCTCACAGGACTGGCCCTGCAGACAACGGCAGGACCGTCTGCAGGCTGTCCTTGGCCCCTGTGAGCAGGAGCTGAAGTGTCTGTTCTCTCCCTGGGGCTTCATTAAACTCTGACGGACACAGCCCCTTGCCCCAGGACTATTGATCATTTCTGTACTGGGATAATGGGCACAAGTGATAAATGTTCAGCAAGTCCTCCCTGACAGATCAGAGCTTCTCCACATCCTATTGACTTCAAGTCTCTCAATACCTTTCCACATTTTGAAGGTGTATTTTTGCCCCACTGGTAAACTATAATAACAATAATAATCATAATCATAATAATGCAAAACAACTTTGGCCACTGACCTTGAACAAGACCAAAGGGGCACATGGAGGATCTCAGACCTCATCCTGGAGAGGCAAGGGTGTTTTGTCTTCACTGAATGACCCCAGCTCATGTGCAATCAGAGGAATGGAGGAAGCAGCAATTCTACCCTTCCTGGGCATCAACGAGCAATAGAAGCCAAGTAAATAAGAGATAAAAAAGAGATGCTTGTCGAATTGGTTCCATTCCAGCAAATCACATAACAGATCAAATTTCCTAGCAGCATGGAAATACCAAGGCCTCTATTGCTCAATTTGATTATGCTCCTTGCATGCTAGCTCTTTGTTTCTTAAAAGAAGAAATGATCCAAAAGGATGAAAATTAAAACATATTTTTTCCAGTAATGCTAAAAGCATTTCTGTGGCATGGTCTGCTTCGTATTGAAGAAGAAAAGTGAAAAGAATTCTATTCCAGGATTGAAAGATTTGGAACATCAGCAAACTTTCTTACTTAGATGCCTAATAAGCTCTTCTAAATGGTATTTTGAGAATGCACGTATCAGTACACAACCCAAACCTGAAAACTTTTCCTATTTGCATTGACTGGCAAAATGTTGACAAATGGGCAGGCGATGTGGCATAGTAGGTTAAGCCTCCACTTACGGAGCCAGCATCTTAAATGGGTGCTGGTCTGTGCTCTGGCTGCTCCTCTTCCAATCCAGCTCTCTGCTTATGCTCTGGGAAAGCAGTGGAAGATGGCCCAAATGCTTGGGCCCCTACACCCATGTGAGAGACCCAGAGGAAGATCCCGGCTCCTGGCTTCAGATCAGCACAGCTCTGGCTGTTGCAGCCACTTGGGGAGTGAACCAGTGGATGGAAGACCTCTTTCTCTGTCTCTCCCTCTCTCTGTCTGTAATTCTGCTTCTCAAATAAATAAACAAATCTTAAAAAAAACTTGACAAACATTAGTATGTCCTCTAAATACAGGTCCATCTCCTGTTGTACTTTTAAACATAGGTGGTTCATGCTGGCATCAGGATTGAACTGACGGAACTGCACTGGTGGCCCTTCCCATCATCTCTGCTCTCTTGGCTCTGTTTTTAAACATTCATGGATTTCATACACATTGCAGCAACTGGCCAAAGACCTTAGCCTTGACTGACAGGGCCACTGGTAGATGAGTGGGCCCAGGCCTGTTAATGAGAGGTTGCACACAGATTTCAGCTGGTCCTGCCCTATCGAGCCCCGCTCTTGCTGTGTATGTTCTGAATAATGTTTAGGATGTAGATTTAGAGGGGCTGGCATGTAGCACTGTGGGTTAAGCCAGCACCTGCAATGCCAGCATCCCATTTGAGCACCAGAGTCCTGGATACCCTACTTCAGATCCAGCTCCCTGCTAATGTGCCTGGGAAAGCAGCAGAAGAAGCCCTAAGTGTGTGGACCCCTGCCACCCATGTGGGAGACCTGGATAGAGTTCCAGGCTCCTGGCTTCAACCTGGCCCAGCCCTGGTCACGGTGGCCATCTGGGGAATGAACCAGCAGATGGAAGATCTCTCTTTCTCTGTCTCTCCCTCTCTCTCTAACTCTGCCTTCCAAATAAATAAATATTTATTATTTTTAAGGATCTAGAGTTGGAAACAATATTTAAAGGGCTCGGAATGGGAATCTTTAAGACAGGACACACATCCCAGGGAGGTTAGGTGTAGCAGCTGGGTTACACAGCTAGCTGGGGACAGGCCTGGTTCACCAGCCAACAACCTGACTGCTACACCAACTTACTTACAGACCACCATGTTAAGTAATCGGCATAATTTCCTTCTTATAGCCAGAGAGAAATAAATCAATGTTCAGTCCCATGTTTCCACATAATGTCACTGATCTTATCATAGTTAAGAGAAAATGTGATTGTCTGTTTTATCAGAAGTAAATGTCAAACTGCTAAATACACTTAATTTCCTATAAGAGAAAACCAAATTTAGTGTGAATTTCAGAAAAGTGCCCAAGATTCCAGAGCAACAGTGAAACCAGGGGTACAAACATTAGAGGAACAGAACTGTAGGAGCCCACGCACGTTGGAGGTTGGGGGCATCCAGCCCCTGCCTTCTGACTGCGCTTAGCCAGTGAGGCCATTAGTGAAAGTGTCAGTGGCCAAGGAGGCCATACAAAGTGCCACCCACACACAACGCCCCCTGCACCTCATGCTCCAGCATCTTCCTCCACCACCACCAGCAGCACGGTGGAGATGTGACCTTTGGTAACCTATTTCCCTTGGCAAGGCTGTCCTTAATGGACGTGTTGGCATGATTTCACAGTCTGATGACTTGGTTAGGAGTGCAGTGTTCTTCCGACTTTAAACCATGTGTTCATGTAAGCTGATAGGTCACTGTGATTTCATTGATGAATTAAGGGACATTTTAATTAGGCAACAATTCCAAATTCATATACCACTAGGACATTAAGATCTGACATGAAATAAAGTAAGTGAAAATTATATAATATTAATGCAGAATAAATTAAACTACTTAGAATTTTCATTTTGATATTTTTTGATAATTATTGCCCTACTGACTACAGAGATTCTCAGGTATCCCAAAAATCATCTGTTCCAATGATTAAATGAGACCAACAATGCAAACTGACTTCACTGAGCTTCCCAAAATTGTCTCTGTCAAGTCAGCTTTATCATGGTTGACCAGTTGAATGGTATCTGTGGCTGCACTTAACGACCTACATCCAAAATTGTTGCTTAGTATATTGCCTTAATTCATCTCTCTCTCTCTCTCTCTCTCTCTCTCTTTTCTACTGAGGAAACTGGTCCTGAGATTTGTCTGTGAGTTGTAAGAGCTTCATTAGTTACACAGTCTGCAAAATTACAGTGGAAAGCGTGGGTTCAGGATGCCAAGTTTTCAGTCACTGCTCTGCCAAGTCTTACTCATCCAGGATGGGAAAGTGGACATCACCTCTTTGGAGCCATCTTTGCTCTCTGCAAAACACTGACATGGTAGTAAAATCCAACCTATTTTACCTACTTCATGAGGTGGTGATAAGGTGGAATCATACAGAAGTCTGTAAGGGGTCCTACCCCGCCTTCTGCTACTGTTATACAGCCAGGAGTCCCTCAGTCGTGAGGAACAAATTCCAACTAAAATTAGCTTTACAAACAGGAGAATTATTAGTGGACATGAATGGGTCGGGCAGCCCTGGCTGGGGATGTGACTAGATCCAGAGCCTCAGACAATGTCTTCCGCTTCCTTCAGCTCTGCCCGTCACCCCGTCCTCTCCTCTCGTTCACTGTTCTCAGACAGGCTCTCCCCTGATGGCAGCAAAGAGGGCAGCAGGGGTGACTACAGGTAGCCCTGCTGTGCATTCCCCTGGCTTAGGCAGTGTCTCAGGTCCACATCAACAGCAGCCACAAAGAGCTACAGAGATCTGCTGGTTCTGCCGAGGCCAGGTGCCCACACTTGAGCTTGGGAGCTGGGGTAACCCCTTCTGAATCAAATGAACTTGCTAAGCAGGCAAAACCCATGCCTCTGCCTCCTTTTCCCCATGGGCTGGTCAGAATCCATATATGCCATCTTCTCATTTGTAAGCCATTGAAAACCACCCTCGCCCTACATATAGCAATAACAAAAAGATGTGCATTTTCCTTCAAAAATACATTTCCCAGCCTGACCAAGATATATTTTTAGGCCAATCTATATTCAAATGCACTAATCTCACCTGATGTTAATTTCTGACCTTTTACCAAATAAAAAGGTAGGTTTGGGGCAGAGAATCTTGCTTTTCCCAAAGTGTCAGCCTCCTGACTGGCAGGCTCTCACACAGCCCGCATTGCTCCTAACAGAGTCCCAAGCCTTTAAGAATTCCCGTCTACTTTTTTCCCTTTTGTGACTTTAGATGAGCCTCATCAGAGGAAAGATCGCAGTTGTCACAGGAAGCAGCCCCAAGTGTCAGTGGCTTCTGCCAGTTTCTCTGGCATTCATGAACAATGGACCCCCAAGAGATCTTAGGCAGACTAAAAAAATCACCTATCCATCCAACTGGCATCTATTAGACACTCAGTTAGTACTAATTAATGAAATGACATTGGAGGAATCACAGAGTGCCTTATAAACAGTGGTATCGAGATATTGTGATTATTATTACTGCCCTAGATTAAAGTTAATTTTTTGTTTTGATATTTACCTGTTTTATCAGAAGTAGGTCAGGGGAGAGCTTAATCTAATAGAATAAAGATTTACAGACTCAATATTCAGTTGACTTTTGAGAAGGGGCTGATACCCTCTATATGAACCACTGTCTAGATTTAAGAACTGAATAATCTCATTTATCAAAAGATAATTACGTGACATCTGCAGAATACCCAGATAAAAGAGGCTGCAAGATATACTTTTTGCTATCTATCCACAGGCCTATGTGCATTAATTTGGGGGTGAAGATAACCACTTAGAACATTTTATTTTTCCCAGAGTAAACACTACTGACTTTGAGTTGTCTAATTTTAATGGCATAAAGAATGTTCTCCCTGCAGAGTGTGCAGAAAAGGCTCAGAAGTTAACCAACATCTCCCAATCCCCCTAAATCCATCCCAACCCAGGCCACGGCTCACTGAGCACTTGGGACTCATTGGCTTCCGCACTTCTGTCCCCTCCAGTTTAATTGAGCATTTTAACAAGGCAATTGTGTTTGTCCCATGACCGGTTTTTGCTAGTCGTGCTTCATACTGAATTTCTTAATTTAATTAAAAATCAAGTAAACCAATGAACCATCAATGCAAAATGAGTTAGTTCTACAAAAAAAAAAAAAAAAAAAAAAAAAAAAAGAGTGATGTGCAAAGTTTTAACAAAGCAGGTTTGTTATAAATCTATTTTTGAATTATTTATACACAGAATGACTATAAAAGTGGAAGGAAAAATTCTAAAAATCTAAACCAATTCTGCATTCATATTTCTTTGCTATTATCCTTACTTTACTTTTAAAAAGTTGAAACTGGAAGTCATAGAAAAAAGATTATGAAAGAATGATGTTCACCAGAGAAAAAAATGATAATTTTTAAAATATTCATTTTATTTATTTGAAAGACAGAGTCACACAGAGAGAGGGAGACAGAAAGATATTTTCCATTCACTGGTTCACTCCCCAAAAGGCTGCAATTGCCAGGGTTGCTAGGCTGAAGCCAGGAGCACAAAACTTCATCTGGGTCATCCACATGGGTGGCAGGGGCCAAGCACTTGGGCCATCTTCTGCTACCTTCCTAGGGGCATTAGCAGGGAGTTGGATTGGAAGCAGAGCAGCTGGGAAGCAAGCCAGCACTCCCATGGGGAATGCCAGCACCACGGGTGGTAGTTTAACCCACTATGCCACAACGTCAGTCCAGAAATTATAAATGTTCAGGGAGACAGATACACTTACCCTGATTTGAACATCACACCTGGATCAAAACATCACAATAACACTCATACACGTGTATGATTTTTTGTGTCAATTTAAAAAAGTTAAAAATGGATTTAAAAAAAAAAAAAAATGACTCGGCTGCACCGCAGCTCATTAGGCTTATCCTCTGCCTGCGGCACTGTCGGGGCACCGGGTTCTGTCCTGGTTGCTCCTCTTCCAGTCCAGCTCTCTGCTGTGGCCCTGGAAGGCAGTGGAGGATGGCCCAAGTGCTTGGGCCCTGCACCCACATGGGAGACCAGGGGAAGCACCTGGCTCCTGGCTTTGGATCGGTGCAGCGCCAGCCGTAGCTGCCATTTGGGGGGTGAACCAATGGAAGGAAGACCTTTCTCTCTGTCTCTCTCACTGTCTAACTCTGCCTGTCCAAAAAAAAAAAAATTATTCTACACCCAGTAAGTGGATATATAGTTCAGAAAATTATAAAGGCTTTGTACCTCCCTCCAAAAGTTGCTATGTATATGTGTTTATATATTTTTTTTACATTTGCAAAAATAAAACTTTGTTAATAAAAATAAGTTCCCAAAGGATCTCAGGAGGAATCTTTCATTGAGAGGAGGGGAGTCTGGTCATGTGGCCCCAACAGGAGTCACATGTACAGCAGTATTACAGCAAAAGCAACTGATGGCTCCAGGACTCTCACCCAAAGTAATTTTGCTGTCCTAGCACAATGTGTTGGCCTGCAAGTAGGTGGTGGTATACAGTAGGCCCACGAGGGTGATGTGGGCTAAGAACATCAGTTCTCTGGTTGAAAGCCGGATAGTAAGTTGGCAGAACACAGACATGCATCCTTCCTCCAGCTGTGTGTTTTAAGAATAACAGAAAGGTGCACAGATTTTCTGAGTGTCCCACCAACCTGCATCACGGCAGGAAATCCCTCCTGCCTTGGTCCTGCCCTCCTCTCACCAGGACTTCCTATGTTGACTTTTTTTTTAAGATGTATTTGTTTATTTGAGAGGCAGAATTACAGAAGAGAGGAAGAGGAAGAGAAGAGGGAGAGGGAGGGGGAGGGGAAGAGAAAGGGGAAAGGGGAGGAGGAGAGAGAATCTTCCATCTGCTGGTTCACTCCCCAAATGGCTGGAGCTGGGCCGGTCTGGAGCCAGGAGCCAGGAGCTTCTTCCAGGTCTCCCATGCAGGTGCAGGGGCACAAGGACTTGGGCCATCTTCTACTGCTTTCCCAGGCCATAGCGGAGAGCTGGATTGGAAGAGGAGCAGCTTGGACATGAACCAGCACCCATATAGGATGCTGCCACTGCAGGCGGAGGCTTAACCTACTATGCCACAGCGTCAGCCTCTCTATGTTGACTTTTTATTCAAAGTCCTTTCCCAACTGCCCCCACTCTCTCCACTGCCTTCTTAGATGTCTACTTGTCTTTTTCTGAAAAGTAAATGAATAGAAGCTAAAAAGCCTCTTCTGATCTCCCTTTGTTTTTATAAGAGATGATACTGTGTTCTCACATTAGAAATCCTTCATTACATCACAATAATTCTCAAAATACATCAAATTTGTATTAAAACAAACACTGTGGCCGGCGCCCTGGCTCAATAGGCTGATCCTCTGCCTGCGGTGCCGGCACACCGGGTTCTAGTCCCAGTGTCCCGGTTGTCCCTCTTCCAGGCCAGCTCTCTGCTGTGGCCCGGGAGTGCAGTGGAGGATGGCTCAAGTCTTGGGCCCTGCACCCACATGGGAGACCAGGAGAAGCACCTGGCTCCTGGCTTCGAATCAGCGCAGTGCGCCAGCCACAGCAGCCATTGTTGGGTGAACCAATGGAAAAGGAAGACCTTTTTCTCTGTCTCTCTCTCTCACTGTCCACTCTGCCTGTCCAAAAACAAAAACAAAAACAAAAACAAAACTGCAATTGTAATTATTTTTTCCATCACTTAGCAAAGAAATACAATAAGCAAGACATCCAGAGGCCTGTGCTGTGGCGCAGTAGGTTAGGCCTCCACCTGCAGTACCAGCATCCTTTATGGGCACCAGTTCTGTCCTGGCAGCTCCTCTTCTAATCCAGCTCTCTGCTTTGGCCTGGGAAAGCAGTAGATGGCCCACGTGCTTGGATCCCTACACCAACGTGAGAGACTGGAAAAAGCTCCTGACTCCTGGCTTCAGATCAGCCCAGCTCCTGCCACTGTGGCCATTTGGGGAGTGAACCAGTGGATGGAAAGCCTTTCTCTCTGTCTCTCCCTCTCTCTCTCTCTGTAGCTCTACCTCTAAAATAAATAAATAAAATCTGAAAAAAGACACCCAAATATCAAAGTTAAATGTGTATTAATTCAAGGTTAAAATACACATAATCATGAAAACTTTAAATCTATTTTTTAATGTGATCACTTTTTATTCCATATTGATTACATTTATGAACAAACTGATTTCTTGACAAGTGGAAATACTAAATCCAGAGGAACACACAGCTAAGTCACTCTCAGGTAGATTTTCAGATCAGCTTGCAAACTTTTTGTTTTTCAGTAAGTGAAATAAGACTTTCACTTTTAATTCCATTGTATAAGATCATCTAATCCAGAGATGTGGAGAACTCTTAATAATTTATGCCAGCCAGATGATTCCAAAATAGAGATTTTGCTTAAATGGCTGGGTCATGCACCTAAGGAAGAAAATAAAAAAGTATGTAAACTCTTTCAAATTAATTAGTTTAGTTTAATGTAAAAGGCAGAGTGAGAGGGAGAGGGGGAGGGGGAAGGGAGGGGTGGAGAGGGGGAGAGAGGGAGAGAGAGAGAGATGCCAGAAATACCTACAACAGCTGGGACTGCGCCAGGCCAAAGCAAGGAGGTAGAACTGAACCCCAGTCTGTCACGTGGGTGACAGGGACCCAAGTGCTTGAGTCATCACCTGCTGCCCTCGATGTGGGCATTAACAGGGAGCTGGAATCGGGGGCAGAGCAGAGTCGCAAAGCCATGCACTCCAATGTGGGATGTGGGTGCCCGAGAGCTGTGCTAACCACTGCACCAGATGCCCACACCAGGTAAACTCTTTCTGCCAACAGAAACTTGGATGGCATCGGGGACTGTTTGGTATGGTTCATTTCCTAGTGAGGGGCTGTCGGCTGCTTTGTGATGTTGGCTACGATGGGATGTGAGAGAGGGTGGTGCCTGGACAACTTCGGGCACAGAGCACTTTGTTCTGCCGCTTTCCTGGGCCGGTTAAGGTATCTGAAGATAATACAGGACGAGGCACAAGGAGTCTGAGTGGCTCCTGCCAAGGGGCACGTTCCTGCAGAAGACCAACTTCCCAGCCTTCCGTGGAGCAAGGGCTTCTGACCGCGTAGTACCCTATAAATTTTACTTGCATCTCTCAGAAAAAATAATGGTAGGTTTTTTTTATTCCTCACTTGACCATGCTAATCAGAGAACACCATGTAAATAAAGGCAATTCTGCAGTGTCCGTGTGGACACTGACTTGAATAACCCCTGTGATTGGTGTCTCTCCTCCCCTGAAAGAAACCCTAACAGGCTAGGCAACAGCTGATAGCGTCCACACAGGCTGAGCAAAACCGTGATCCTGTCCACTGCTGCCGAGTCCGGATGTCACATGGCCTGTTCGTTCTCAGGCTGCGGAGGGGATGCATTACGTGGTGAACACCTTTATCGTCCACATCTTGGTGTCTCTTGTTTCATCCCAGCTTGCACTGTCCCAGTGTGGACAGTCACATCTTTTGTGCAACACAGCTGAGCACACAGAGGCTGTCAGAATGCCAAATGACACCCCAGCACAGGCCTTTGCGACCACGCAGAACTAAAGTGCTTCATTAAGTTTTGGGATTTTTCGCTTTATCTATGTGTGTTTTAGAAGCTAATGAAAAGCAGGTTTTTGAAATGCATAATGGCTTCTTTCGTTAAATGAAACAAGTCTCGCCGACTTTAGGAATAAAATTATAATCAGCAAAATAGCAGTGGGAGAGAATTAAATGTGTTTTCATATGAATGAAGAGAGTCAGACTTTGGCATAATTGCAATGGGATTAAGTGGTTGGAAATAAATGAAAAGTGGGAAAGAAAAATAAAAGGCGTAAAGTGCCGTCGGCCTGAGCACGAGGCGACTGTGGTCTCCATCAACATCAGGAGTTGACGGTTCTCAGGGAATAGAGCCTCCCAACAGTTCCTGTGAAGGATCTCGGCAGGCTCTGTCCACCTGGACAAGGATTTGCCGAGGGCCACCTTGTGACCACCTTGTGTCCACCTTGCTGCAGCGGCTCAGCTGCAGCACCTGCAGAACAGAATCGGATGGGTGGCAGACATCGCCTTTCAAGCAAAAATCCCCACGCCCTGAGTCAGAGTGGGAGGTGCCCAACAAGCGGGCCCTCCCCGGGGTTCTGAGCCCATGAGACAGAGCTGATTGCTCCCCAGAAGACAGTGGAGGAGTGTGTGTAGACGCTGCCCGGCCAGGGCCCCGCCGCCGCTGACCCCCGTGAAGTCCTCTGCAGGGCGGCCGCCACGGCTCCTCCTCACGGGGCTGTCTCTACCAGATACCTTCCAGGAAGTGCAGGTAGGACTGGCAGACGGGGCCAAGGGAGCAGAGAGGGTGAGGAGCAGGAGAATTCTGTCCCCACTCCCGAGAGTGACAAGTCCTCCTCCCTGCTCTGCTGGGGATGGGGCAGCTATGAGCAGGATGGGGCTGGAGAGCTCCTGCTGCATGCAAGGGAAACAGTGAAGCCAGGCACACCACACACACACACCACACACACACACACATACACCACACACACACCCATACACACACACCCCCACACACATCACACACCACACACATACCACACAGACATATCACACATACCACACACCACAACACATATCATATACACCACACACAACACACACATACCACACACACACACCACACACACACCACACATACCACATACACAAAACACACACCACACACATATCACACACCACACACACATACCATACACCACACATACACACACCACCCATACCTATCACATACACCACACACCACACATACATACCACACACACACCACACACACAAACACACATACCACACACACCATACACATATCACACACCACACCCACACTGCACACACACACATCATATACACACACCCCACAGCAGTTACCATGGTCAGCCCCAAAGCGGGAAGCTACTGCTTTTCCTGCTCCGAGATCCTTCTCAGGCCGCGGGTCCCGGATCGGCTCCGAGTTAGCAGTCGCGTGGCCTCGCCGAATGTGGAGCCTGGTTTCAAGGCCCTGGGCGAGCACTGCTTGGTGTGTGGCTTCCTCAAGTCCCTCTGGAGGCCCTGTCTCGCTGGTAAAAGGGGGCTACCTCGTGCCTGCCTTGATGGACACGGCTGTTAAACAGATCAGAGGTCACTGTCAGTGCGGACTGCGGGCTCCGTGAACAGGCCAGGCCTGCTGTCACTAGTGTGCTGTCATGCGTACGGACCGCTCTCGGACAAGGAAACACCTGGGCCCAATAGGGCGTAGGGAAAAAGAGAAGCGCACTTGACGGGAAAAGTGTAGCAAGAAGAAAACGTAGACGTGAGCCGGCTCCTCCGCTTGCGGTTTTGACGGGGGCCGGGGGCCAGGTCCTCCCGGGTCGTGCTGAACACCGCTGGGGCCACTCCCAACCTGGGCCTCGCAGCACACAGCTGCAGGAGCTCCAGCAGCCGGCACACACACCCTTGAAGAGGAGTGAGTGTCGTCCCCGGTGTCATCCCCAGTCTGCGGCGTGGCGGGGACTTCTCAGCACTGGTGCAGCACAGGGGCTGGAGCACCAGGGCCCGCCGCACGGCCTGGGAGGAGCTCGGCCGACGCGGCTGGGCTTTGCGTTCCCGGCCTCTGGGTTTGAAGCTCCACCCTAGTCCCGTTGTCGCACCTATGTGACGTCAAGTCACATAGAGATTTCTGTTAACTTTCTTGTGTGCCACAGAGATAAAAAATCAAAGTGCTTGTGCTTCCATGGGTTCGTCCGTGGCAGTTTAACCCGAGAAAACGGACTGCGGCCATTGGACACTTCCTCCCGCTACTGAGCTGGATTCTGGTTCTGTCACCTCCTGGGCCCCTGGTGGTGTTACATCCGGGACACTGGGGGGCGGAACTGAGACACCGGAAGTGGCCAGGGCAGCCTCAGAAGCGTTTTGAGCAGCTTTTCGAAAACGGGGGTCCTCGGTTCAGCCTGGGGCAGGGCTTCAGGAACGGCCGGCGGCCACCTGCAGCAGGCTTTGCCTCAGGCCTTCCCGGCCTCGCGGCTCCGGCCTCAAAACCGCGGCGGCCTCGCAGGGGCGCATGCGCCGTGGGGAGGCCCCGCAGGGCCTCCTGGGTAACAGGTGTGGCGTTTCTTCTGAACCTCGTCTCAAACGAGGGTGGGTGGACACAGGTGGGCGGACGCGGGCGCTCGGCGGTTCGTCTCAGAGGCCTCTGCTGCGCTGGGACCAGGCTCCCGTCATGGCGGCCCTGTGGCCCAGCAGCTTGGGCGACCCCCTGTGGATCTGGGCGTCTACACCCGCGCTTCCAGAGCCTCCTGCGTGGTCTCGGTGCCCCCTGCCTGCCCGCGGCGCCGGCTTTCCCACGGGCATCACGAGGGACAAGGGCGCTTGTTCACTGCAGACGCGGAGTGAGAGGGGCTGGTGTGTCCAGAGGGGCGCAGTCCGTTCTTTGCAGCCCCGGCCCCCCAGGCACGGGCCGGTTTCACGCACCCCAGGCAGCATCTCGAAGCACAAGGGCACTCCAGGGGACGCACGCTGGCCATCCTGTCTGCAGCGTGGCCGGCCAGCTGCTCCGGGTGCTGGGGGAGCCCCTCCTGCCCCGCCAGCCGGGGCTCCTGGCTCCCTGGCCTGTGCCTCCGGGCAGCGCGGCAAGGACAGACCGTGGAGAGACAGGGAGCCCTGGCTCAGGCTGCCCTCTGTCCACCCCGCGTCCCACAGGCTCCTCCTCGGAACACCGTGCCCGGGTCCACGCAGTGTCCTGCCTGTGGTGCTGGGGAGCCTTGGGGCACATGATCAGAGACCATCAGCAGATCGGGGGAGGGGGACGGGGGAACACAGAGAGGCCTCTCTCTTCCCCAGCAGCTCTGGGCCGGCACATGCGAGTTCACGTTCAGAGGCTGTGTCCTGCACACCGTGCTATCAACAAGCCAGGAGGGCAATTTATTTTCTTTTTTTTTATTTTTATTTATTTATTTATTTATTTATTTATTTTTGACAGGCAGAGTGGACAGTGAGAGAGACAGAGAGAAAAGTCTTCCTTTTGCCGTTGGTTCACCCTCCAATGGCCACCGTGGCTGGCGCGCTGCGGCCGGCGCACCGCGCTGATCCGATGGCAGGAGCCAGGTGCTTCTCCTGGTCTCCCATGGGGTGCAGGGCCCAAGCACTTGGGCCATCCTCCACTGCACTCCCGGGCAACAGCAGAGAGCTGGCCTGGAAGAGGGGCAACCGGGACAGAATCCGGCGCCCCAACCGGGACTAGAACCCGGTGTGCCGGCGCCGCAAGGTGGAGGATTAGCCTAGTGAGCCGCAGCGCCGGCCTATTTTCTTTTTTTAAACATTTATTTATTTATTGGAAAGGCAGAGTTACAAAAAGAGATGGAGAGAGACTGTGAGCTTCCATCCACTGGTTCACCCCCCCCCCCAAAAAAAAAAAAAAAGCCGCAGCGGCAGAGCTGCAGCCGGCCAAGGTTGTGAGCCTGGAACTCCGCCTCCGTCTTCCACACGGCTGCTGGGTTGCAGGGGCCCAAGCACTTGGCCATCTGCTGCTGCTTTCCCAGGCCCATTAACAGGGAGCCGGGGCTGATGTGGAGCAACCAGGATATGAACTGGTGCTCATACAAAGTGGTGGCATTGCAGGCAGTGGCTTAACCCATGGTGCCACAATGCCAGCCCTGAGAACATGGTATTCTCTAAGATCAGATCCATTTGCTGACACTCGGAGAGAGTTGTCTGGCAAGTAACGGAGCCCGGCCCGTGCGTGCGCCCGCGTCCTCTAGTGGAGTCTCCCTGCCTGCCGAATGAACAGGGGCCGAGGGAGGCACCTGATTCCGGATTTGCGTTTGTTAGAATGTGTTGTAATCAGGCTGGCAAAGCGTTTTCACTGTGGACCATCTGTCAGCCCACAGAAATAGCCTCGTTTCACAAGACAGCCTCACTCTATGGATCCAGTGGACCCAAACCCTGAGGACAGTGACAGCCACGTGCGCAGAGCCTTGCCTCTTCTCTTCCTTTCTCTCAGTCATGAGAAAGCATTAAGAACAGGAAAGTAAGCCCTGCTGTTGGTGAACTGGTTTGACTCTCTGGGAGTCTCCTCGCCTGATGGAGCCCTGAGACATGGAGGAGGAACTGTGATGACGACAGGCTGAGTGCATCAGGCCTAAGACGGTTTCCTTAGGCAAATCCCCAGCTCTGCTCTCCTGGAAAGAACAGGCCCAAAAGGGGCACGAGGCAGCCTCAGGCCCCCCAGTCCTCCTGTCTGAAGGACCCCTACCTCCCTGAAGTCTTGCACCCTCTATGCGTGAGCTGAGCAAAGTAGGAGTCGGGGTGGAGCGGGAGTTGGTGGGCAGGCTCTAAAAATACCAGGTTCCCACCTACTGGCCATGTGACCTGCCGCAAGCTGCCCACAATGCTGACAGTTCTGTCCTTTGTTGTAAGGGAGGGACAGTTGCCAGGACAAAATGTGCCCCTCCAGCCAAGCGCCCAGCCCGGCTGGTACAGACGGGCTCTGAACACCATTGGATGTTGAAAGGTCCTGCTCAGCCCTAGGACCCCTCCCTCATCATCTCCTCAGAGACAGCCAGGGACTGAGCCCTGTCTTTGGATGCCAGCCGGGAGCCGGGTGCTCTGAAGGATGCGGGTGGGGACAACGGTGTTTACCTGACTGCAATGACACTGCTGGGTCCTGGGCATCCTGTCTCACCTGAGCGACATGACCCACTCCCACCAGGGCCCATGACAGAAGTCCCGTGTGTCCCAGACGGTGACTGGGGTTTTAGTCTGTGTGTGTTTTGTTAAGCTCTCCAAGCAATCAAGGAGCACCCCCCCACACACACACACATATATACACACTCATATAGTCACACACACATACACGGCACACACACAAGACCAAGTCCCCAGCTTCAGCCCATAATCATCTGGATTCATTTGGTGAGAGGCAGTTTGGACAGAGAACCCTCCCATCCTGCTGCCCTGTGAGCAGCTGCCCACCCTCCACCTCTCACCCCTACCCCACACACACCTGCAGCTTAGTCTCACATTGGAAAACGCGAGGGCAAGGAGTCTGTTGACCGGACTGGCTGGCACAGGCATGCCACCAAGCTCTGCGATGAAATCATGACAGGTTCAGGAAACACATGCTGCCTCTGAAGTGGTGAGGAAGCCCCCGGCTCTCTCTGGAGGATTCATCTGGCAATAGAGGAGAGTGGTGCTCGTGGCCTCGCCATCACTCAGGCTCCTTGGCTCCGCCCTGCTCCCGCCTTCCGCTAGGAGCACCTAATACCTGCCATGCCTTCCGGGCCGCTGTACGGTGCAGCTTTCCCACAGTCCTTGTGCTACTCTCTGCAACCCTCCACAGTATCTGTCTGCATGTCCGTAATGGGGATTTGATTGAGAAATTTCCACAGATCCCAGCCCTGTCGTGCTGGTAGCTTAGCGCCCCTGACTTTGAACAGGAGTCTTAAGGATTCAATGTCACTAAAGAGAACACGGCATGAATGGAAGTGTACAACGTAGAACATCGTATTTTTAGGTCCAGGGTCCTCCATTGCATGGAAGATAAAACCACTCAGTGATCAACTGGAAACAGGAAGCTGGATTTGAGGTGTGTGCAGCAGAGAAGTGTTTCTGGCAATCAGGAAACGAGGAAAAACAGCTGACTTACCTCCTGTGGGCGTGTGTGTTGCATGTGTGTCCCCGAGTGTGTTTCATACCTTAACAGTCTCTGCAATAAGTGTTTCAGTTCTGGTTTCTGTTACGCCAGGTGAACACAGGGTTGTGGGTAGCACAGCCTGCGATAGACGTTTCGTGGAGGAGCCACGGGCTGTGCGGCAGGGTGACCTGCAAGGCTTGCAACGGCTTCTTAGGTATCACAAGCAGACTCGCTTTCCGCACAGCTGCGTCTGTTTGGGCTTTCATTACTTCCAGGTGACTGCAAAGCAAAAGTGAAACTTCTCGTAGTTTCCTTTTCAGTGAAACCGCGAACTCCAAGGAACCGAGGTGCTCTTCACCCACATACCGTGAGGCTGAGCTGAAGACGGACAGATGGCATTTGGCAGCTCCCGGGCTCTGATCACTTAGGCGGGCAGAGTCCTTCACTGGAAACTCGCAGGTTCTGTTTTCCCACAGCAAGAGTCAGCCTCGGGCTCAGGATGATAAAGCTGTGCGGAGGAAAAGCAGGAGGCAGGACCCTGGAAGCGAATTTGGCCAGACGGGGACTTCCTTGGGAAGACCTCGGATGGGAAAGCCCGACCATGCCCTGGAAGGGAAGCCCCATTCGTTGGTGTCAGCGCCAGGCAAGCTGCCGTGTCACCAGGAGAGTCGGTGCCCGTGAGGGGTGGACACGGGAGCCAGGAGCAGCCCCGCACCAGGCTCTGCTGTAAGGTGCTGCAAGGCAGGAGCCACCTGGCGAGCTGAGAAAACTCTAAGGACACTCAGCCCCACCCCCGGGTGTCTGACTGACGTGAGGGAGCCTGGACAGCTGTGCAGCCTGCTCCAAGGCCCCACCAGGGCACCACAGCCCAGATCAAGGTGTAGGCACAGCTTCCTGACTGTGTCATCACTGGGGAGTTCCCTCCGGCCATGTCTGCATCACAATTTGCTCTCCTTGTAGCGACACCAGTCCTGTTGCAGGAGCCCCCGCCCCACCCAGTATGACCTCATTTCACCGCTTGCCTCTTTCAGGACCCTGCCTTCAACCACTGTCATGCTGTGGGTGCTGGGAGGCTAGGAGCTAGGGGAAGTGACACAATCTAACCTGTAATAGCATCAGTATTTTCGCTGAGTCCTCCTGCTGATCCCTTTCTGCCTTCCCCCACTCTGCCTTCTAAATAAGTAAATGAACATTTTTAAAAATACATCTCTTGGGGCTGGCATGGTGGGGTAGCAGGTTAACCCTCCACCTGTATTGCTGGCATTCTGTGTGGGCACTGGTTCTAGACCCTGCTGCTCCACTTCTGATCCAGCTCCCTGCTGGTGCACCTGGGAGAGCAGCAGAGGATGGTCTAGGTCCTTGGGCCCCTGCCTGCACTTGGGAGACCCAGAGGAAGCTCCTGGCTCCTATCTGGTCCAGGCCATTGTGGCCATTTGGGGAGTTACCAAGGAATGGAGGATCTCTCTCTCTCTCTCTCTCTCTCTCTCTCTAAATATATATATATATACACACACACACACACATATATATATATATCACTCCCCCCCTCCTCTCCCAGTAGTTCTGCCTTTCAAATAAAAAAAATGCCTCTGTTTCCCAGTCAACGTGACCAGGCCTTGGAACGAGAGACTGACATGCCACGTGGCCACAGAGGGGCTCCTGCTGTCCTCCCATGACAGATCTTTCTAGCAGGCGGTTCCCCCAGAGGACATCCTAGCGCTGTCTTGATAGAACCTAAGGGTTGCTAAGGGTCACCTTGACAGGACCTGCATGGATGCCTGAGGGTAGGAGCCCTTCTCCCGTATTCGCTATCAGCTTCCCGCCCCACCAGTCCCTGGCAGGTGACAGGCAAGCAGCTGTCGGTAGCTCCAAGAGGGGAAGAACGGGCCCCTCCGCGCGTGGTTCTGCTGAGACAGGTGTGGCTGCTGGGCCCTGGAACAGCCTCAGTGCTGCCTCTCACGGCCACCCGGGCTTCTGTGCAAGGCCCTTGAGGGCCAGCGATGGGCGACCCCCTCCTGAGACCCTGTGTCCTGGGAGGGACTTCACAGTCTCTGGAGAAAAGAACACCGTTCTGCCAACACCCAGTTCAGAAGAAAATGGGCATGGGGGGCGGGGAGAAAATCCTGGCTCCCAGAGAAGTGTTTGATGGCCCCTTTGGAGGAGGAAGAAAGCCGACAGTCCTGGAGTCCGCGGGCCAGTCTGGAAGGAGAGACGTGTTGTGTGTGTGAGACAGAAAGGCTGGACAGGGCTCTCATGTCGCCTGTGACCACCCCGTGCCCCTGTGCCTGTGTCTGCCTGCAGTGCCATTGGCAGCTCGTGTGTCTAATACCTCCCGGAAGAGTCCGCCGCACAATTAGAGCTGGCTCTTCCACAGCTGTTGTAAGCTCATGCCTCGTCTGTGCTAATGAGCACAAGTGTGTGACGCCGTGACTACCATTAAAAGTGAACTCCAAATTTAAAATAATGAATAAGACCTCCCTGCCCGGGTGAGCCGGGGAGGCCCCCCTCCCGTAACTGGCCGCGGGAGGGGCCGCGCGGTGACTGACAGTGTGGCGCAGGTGTGATTTGGTTGCTTTCAGCGCTCTCCCATCGTGGCAGCTCCCAATCCGCACGGAACGTCATAAAGGGCTGCTGGGAGAAATCGGGTTCTGAAGAGAGCTGTAGCTACTTACCCCTTTGTGTTCGTTTTCCTTCCCCGATACGTCTGGAGCCCTAAATGGGGACAGCTGGACGTCAGAGAACGCTTTGATTTCTGTAGCAGTTCTCAGACAGTGGCCTTTATGCCGTTTATAACTCTTGCAAATTTCCAATGGGTGAAGAGCCCTGAAGAATTACCCCTTGTGTGTGCGCGCGTGTGTGTGTGTCACACACATCCCTAACAACTGGCGTAGAGCAAAGAAAAGAAACACAAGTAGGAGAAAAGACTCCTCTAACTGCAGGTGCAGCAAATTCCTCGCAGCTAACATCATCTTCATGTCCATCTGAATGCTTGTTTTAAATAGTAAAATGCCTTCCTGCTGGGAGAAATTATTTCCTACACTTGACCTTCTTTTATGTGAAATTTCTGAACGTCCACAACGGGTGCCACAGCTCTGCCGTGTCTGGCGCTTGGCATTGGCAAGAAGCACCCAGTAAAGCCATCCTTGTCTCATCTGATCTCACCACTCCTGGACGAGTTACGGGGATCCCAGGGCAGCATGGATGTTAAATGCTCGATAAAGGATTTGCTCCCTTGCAACACCAGAAAACGTTGTTGTTGTTGTTAGAAAACATTCCACTCATGGGAGGCCAGAACTTTGACGCCTTGAATAGGCACGAGCCTGCAGCTGGTTGGCTTTCCTGTTGGCTGCACCTGCCCCGCCCACGCAGGCTCACACCCTGTGACTCCATACTCGGCTCTTTCCTTCCCTCTCCTCCTCCTCCTCCTCTTCTGTGGCTGTGGCTGGACACAGAGTTCCAGGGGAGTCCCAAAGCCGGCTGCCTAGCAAACAGGGCCCCGCCTCTGAGTAGTGCTGCTTGAAGACACCCGGGGAGATGCAGGTGGGGACGGCTTCTGGCTGGCCCCTGTTTCATCAGGGAGCGACATCTGGGGAGAGAGCAGTCTTGTGTTCAGACATCGGACCTTGCTGCAGCTCTTGGTTCCCTTTCACGCCGGTGACTGCTGCCGGTTGTCTGGCTTCCATGGTAGGTCCTTTGCTAACAGGGAGCCCCGTGTCTTGATCCATCGCTGCTTCCCTTCCCTAGTGCCCTAGGACAGGGCTGTTGCCACGGGGCGGGGAGGGTGGATGCCCCCGCTGATGCTGCTGCAGTTGAGGATGGAAATGTTGGATGCCCTGAGAGACAGCACCCAGCAAGCTCCGTAATTTAGAAACATTGCACAAGTTAGAGCCAAAGTCTATGTGTGTGTGGCTCTTACTCTGGTAGGCTGCTACTTTTGAAGCTGTCTATAACAACATCTTTTTTTTTTTTTTTTTTTTTTTGACAAGCAGAGTGGACAGGAGAGAGAGAGACAGGGAGAAAGGTCTTCCTTTGCCGTTGGTTCACCCCCCAGTGGCCGCTGCGGCCGGCGCACCAAGCTAATCTGAAGCCAGGAGCCAGGCACTTCTTCCTGGTCTGCCATGCGGGTGCAGGGCCCAAGCACTTGGGCCATCCTCCACTGCACTCCCTGGCCACAGCAGAGAGCTGGCCTGGAAGAGGAGCAACCGGGACAGAATCTGGCACCCCAACCAGGACTAGAACCTGGTGTGCTGGCGCCGCAGGTGGAGGATTAGCCTATTGAGCCGTGGCGCTGGCCTATAACAACATCTTAAAACAATAGAATTATTGGAAGCACAGGAGTATGTAAGACACTGTCTGCTTTTGTGAACTCCTTGGAATTAGCTAAATTTTGTTCATTTACTTGATTATGTTAGCGGAGATGAGTAGTGGGGTTCTTGGCTTTGTACAAGAAAGAATTCAGGCGTGAGGTTGAGAGCAAAGTATCAAGATATATTGGGGACAGGGCATCCATCAGAATGGAAGGGACAGAGAGAGGGCCCAGTCACTCAGACTGGAGAAATGGAGAGAATGCACCTGGCAGGCCAGGCCGGCGGCTCAGCGAGACCTGGTGCTAAGCCCACAGTCTTTGTTCAGCCTCTGGGGCTTTAAAGGGAACCAGTCTAATTCTTCCTGCTTTTTCTCTTTACCCCCTCCCCCTTCTCCTCCAGGACAAAGGGTTTGCTGAGTGTCAGGAAAATTCCTCCCTAGGGATTTACTACCCAATGCTAACAGGCTGAGTAGCCCACCTGGCACTGGGCAGAAGCGCCTGGATGAAGGATGTGATGGTTTTAAAGCTCAAAGTGATGCTGAGGAGGGAGAATCCTCCTGGGGAGCTTCCCTTGGGCAGAAGGACGGAGAACACCTGGGAAGCTTGCAGGGGCCGTGCAGACTTTGCCGTGTGAATGCTGGGTGGGCTGCTCCCACGGGGAGCTTCTACAGCGGCCCCTCCCACACACAGGCTAATCTCTAACTTCCGACCTAACAATTTGAGGTCTGAAAGTTTATCATTACACTGCTGACAATACTAGTTGTAACATCTGTAGTAGTTTCTACCAAAGCATCTCATTTCATCCTCACTCCAAGGGAGCTGAGTCTCGGAGTGGTGGCTTGGCTCGTGGCAGTGGTGGCTGGCAGACAGGGCTGGGCAGTGAGGCCTTCAGTGTCTCTGCTTTCCCTGTGGTGCTGCGCACCCAAGCACATGGAGAAGTACCTGCCTTCTCAGAGTAGAAGTCAATCAACCCAGAAATTGCACAGGCTTTTGAGATCAGGATACCGTGGGTGATCAGACACAGTGGGGCATTAGGTGGGCTCACAGACACGGTTCTGAGTACACCACTGCTCTGAGAATTTTGTGAGCTCAAAACCTGAAAGCATCCCACATCCCCTCCAGCAAGACGGCACTCTATTGTCAGAGAGTGGCAGCAAAGTGCCTTTGAAAGGGTTTGGCAACAATGCCCTTGCCATCGTTAGCAAAGCTCAGAAATGTGGGTCACTAGGTAGCGCGAGTGCCCCCAGGTTGGAAGTCTGTGCGACAATGAACTGCATTCTTCAGTGGACAGAATCATCCTTCAGTGGACAGCATCTTCCTGAAGATGGAAGAGGCATTTTCCAGGAGAGGCGAGGCAGGGAGGGCAGGGGTCACGGGGCATGGAGGATGGGGAGGGATAGATGCAGGGTATGTGGGTCCCCATCAAAGCAAACCAGAAGTGCAGGGCAGAGGGCAGCCAATAATGGATCCTGTGTGGCCAGCTGGATAATTGGGACGTGCTGGGTCAGGAAGTGGAGGTTTTAAGCAGAGAGGTTAAACGTGGATCTATTTTAGAAAATGACTGGGGCGAGGGTGAGGAGAGGGCATGGGAGGGAGGGGCCCGGAGCCAGGCTGTGAGGCGGCCTTGACTGCACATGACTTGCCAGGCTGTGAGGCGGCCTTGACTGCACATGACTTGCTTTCGGTGCCTCCTCCTGGGTCCCAGCTGGGCTGTGAGACCTCTCCCGGATGCACATCTTCCTCACCACTACTGGAGCTACTTTCCTAAACCTCCAGGCTGACCGGGTCCGATCACGGATCAAACACCTTTGAAGACTCTCGATTGCTCCCCAGATAGCCTGAGCTCCCTGAACTTGCATAACTGGCCTCCCTCACCTCCTAAGTCAGCCCTGGGGTCAGCCCAGGTCCCAAGAAGACCCCAAGTCAGGACGCTCGCTCTCCTTTGCCTGGTGTTCCCAGCTCCTGTTGGCATGGGCATAGGTATCTTAATTTTTACTCCAAATTCTTGCCCT
Source organism: Oryctolagus cuniculus (assembly GCF_964237555.1). Taxonomy (NCBI): domain Eukaryota; kingdom Metazoa; phylum Chordata; class Mammalia; order Lagomorpha; family Leporidae; genus Oryctolagus; species Oryctolagus cuniculus. Next base: position 7,126,306 of record NC_091436.1, read on the forward strand.
CACCAGAAATAAGAAGTCAAAGCAGAGGCAAAAATGCAGTGCATAAGTGACAGCAGGATTTATTTAAAAGAGAGAAAACGAAGATGCATTCACACGTGAGCGTGGGCCACCCCACGCAGTGAGATGCTGATTATGATGGGGTATGGAGCTACCCGTGAGGAGAGAGCTTGGGAGGAAGCCAGAGAAGGATCCAGTTCGGAAGCCAAACAGCAAAAAGGGCCCCTCCCACACGATCAGTCTCCTGAGAAGTGATGAGCTTCACGCATCCTGCAGGGGAGGTAAGCGGGCGGGTTGATGCATCTAAGGAGACCTGGCCCACTACACCGTTTTAAAAATAACACACACGTGTGTGTGAACCATGGGCTGGCATTTTGTGCACGACTGTACGGAAACCTTAGTTCCTGTGTCAGCTGCCGTCCTTCCTGGTAAGAAGTGGCTCCGGCTGGCTGGGTCTGCCCCTCTGAGCTGCCCCTCTGGGTATTCTTGAGGAATCACCTACTTGGAGAAGGCTGCAGAACTTTTCCCAGAGAATGAGTCCCAAGAAATGCAGCTTGGAATAACGTATTTGAAGCAAGGGCAGGCCAACGTGTGTTTTTGCATTTATTTCAAATGCATTGCCATTTTCTGATTTTCATTATTCACAGAAGACAGGTTCTCTGTAGGAACCCAACTCATCGTATTTGCACAGCTTCCTTCCCAGGCACTTTTCAGATGAAAAGTTACGGCACCATTCCTTTAGGGAAGGCTTTTAAATAAACGATAGACCAAACTGTTTTAATCAAAATGACATTAGAAAGTCAAATGTGTTTGTCCACCTGCAGTCTGTACATTTCCCATGGGATGAAAATACATTTTGTGGGGAGCAACTGGGAGCAACTCGGACTAGACTAAGTTACTGGAATTAAGACTTATTCTATGCATCTGCTTTCCCACAATATGGCGCTGAGAAGGGAGAAGCAGCTTCTACACAGCTGCCTCCAGTTCAACCAATAAACTGTGGGACCTGCTCCTGATTGGAGGAGAGCAGCGTACTCGGCGTGTGGGCAGCAGAGTTGGGATTGGCGGAAGAGGACTATAAAGGAGGAGAGAGACAACGTGCACCAGGAACATCTAAGGGGAACATCTATCTGAAGGAACACCTGCGCAGCCCCCGAGAGAGCCGGCCGGCGGTGTGCCGCTCCCCCGCGGAAGTGGGGAAAGTGGCCAGGGGGAACTGCCCTTCCACGGAGGTGGAAGGGATAGTAGCCAACCCGGGAAGAACCAGCAGCAAACCCGGGGAGGGCCGAGCAGACAAAAGAACAGCGCAGGGTCCTGTGTCGTTCCTCCACGAAGACGGGGAGCGACACATTTCCCAAGGGTTCAAAAGTCACAGGCACGCAATTCCTGTGGGAGCAGGAGTGAACGGTCTGTCCCCCACACTCACGTGGCGTGATTGATCGGAAGAGCGGTAGATTTATTACGATTTCTCTTATACATTGTCTGTTGCTGTTGTCTTCCTCTGAAGCATCAAACACTGCCAGAGGCAGGGACCCAGGCTTAATGGACCAGAGCACGTGCCGAGAGAGCATATTCATTTGGCATTGAGAAAGTATTTTAACATGAGCACATTATGTCACGGTATTTTGAAAACAAACATCTTGGCCCAAGTCCAACAGGGGTTGTTGCTTTGGTGACTCAAAAGATCGTCTGAACTCTCTACTGTTTCCAGGGAGGTTTTGAGACTCGTTTCAGACGCTGTGTTTAGCCTTTCTGTTCGCATGGGCAGTCGCTGCTGGAACCGCTGATGGGGCTTTGTGCTTGTTGGTGTCCACAAGCTAACGTGCTGTAACTGACGTAGCACTGTCTCTTTTCATCCAGTCATCAGCATCATAGTGTAGCAATTGCATGAAGACTAAGGCGGGCTGTACACCAATAACTTTGTGTTCACTGGAGATCTGTTTGTATCTGATACTCACATGCTTTCCTAAATACTCACAACTCTGTGCGCATCTTCCTTACGGGGGAAGAAGGAAAACCATGAAGCCAACTGGGCGCTGGACAGGGAAAGTCGTGTTTGCTGCTGGTTGTGGGGTATCTCAGACGTCCATGGCTAAGGGCCTGGGCCGGGGCCCCTAGCAGGCTCACTGGTCCGCTAGCTGCCAGGTCCTTAGGTGTGATCCCGTGCGCGGTGCTGTTGTCAGGTTTGTTCACTCAAGGGAATGGGAAGCCTTCTGAGATGCAGTGCCTTAACCAGAACACCTGGTGACACTGGAAACCACTCTGGAAGGGACAGGAAACACATCTGGCTTCCCACAAGCCTTTGCCTGCTCAATTCTGTCTCGCTCCTTGCCTCATCCCCCTTCCCCCGCATCGGTCAGCTTGCCCAGAAGCCGAACACTGGCGTCTGCACAGACTTAGACCTGGGTGGGGTGAGCTCTAATCGGAAGACACACAAGGGGTGGAGCAGATGTTCAGGCCCCAGGTGGATGGAGAGATGGGGACAGGGAAGGCAGAGGACCCTGTTAGCACTTGTGAGCATGACGACAGAGGCTTGAGAGAGTGAGGAAGAAGAGGAGAGAGGGGGCCTTCATCAGAGTAAATAAGGAGACCAGTGCTTGAGGTGTGGAGAGAGCGAGCCTGGGCTCAGCTCCCCAGGACCCCGTTCCAGCCCCAAGGGCTGTGCCTGGGAGAGGTGAGGAAGGCAGCTCAGGGGCCTGGGGAGGGCTGTCCTGGAATGGAGTGGGGCAGGTGCTGGCTGCCGAACAGGCTGAGTCTCCCCTCAAGCCAGCAGAGCACAGGTGCACAGCCCACGGAGGGTGGCAGTGACTTAAGAGGAAGGTGTGATACAAACAGGATATTACAAGGCCGAGTTTTCTCTATACCAGGTGTCACGTAGACTTTGCCACCTGGGACCTGCTAGGGAAGAGTGGACAAAGCATCTTTGACCATTTTTCCTGTTTATCCCCGGTGGATGCCCCTTCTCAGGGATGGGTGGTCAGCAAGGCTAACTAGGTCACTAGGTTTAAAGCTCATTGCTGTGGGCCAGCATTGTGGCACAGCAGGTTAAGCCTCCACTTGCCTGCATCCCATATCAGCTGAAACACTCCTGATCTAGCGTTCTGCTAATCTGCCTGGGAGAGCAGATGAAGGAGGCCCAAGTTCTTGGGCCCCTGCCACCCGTGAGGGAGCCCCCAGATAGAGCTCTTGGCTCCCAACTTCAGCCTGGCCCAGCCTTGGCTGTTGCAACAATTTGGGAAGTAAACCAGCAGATGGAGGATCTCTCTCTCTCTCTCTTTCTCTCTCTCTCTCTCTCTCTATATATATACATGAATAAATAAATCTTTATGAAACTGAGTGATAACATGTCAGAGAGCAGGAAGTGCCCCGAGTCCCTCGAGCCTTTGGCCCAGGACATCACATGGGCTTCCCGGGGCATCTCCCGCAGGTGTGAGGCATTAAGGTGGTGAGGGAGCACCTTACAGAGTCGGCTCAAAGTCATGGGATTGTCCAGCCTTCCTCCACCCACTGCCTTCCGAGGCGGCCATGCCCCGCTGCAAATCCTCGCTGTGAGGAAGGAGGAGATGTGTTGAGAAAGGGCAAAATTGGGCCATTTTTGCCATAAATCCAAGATATCTTGTCCCTGGCTCAGTGCTTGCTGAGAAGAGCCTGAAGATTTTTAAGGGACATTCAGGGTTGGCTGTGTTTTATCAAAATGCTCTAATTGCACTTTTAAGTTTAAGCAGAGATGAACTACAAGGAAAGCTCATGTTCCGTGGCTTTCAGTTGCTCAAATGTGCATGCAGCGGATGGACAAGTTACTGCTCTGTGCTGACTTGCGTTAGAGTCTGCGTGTCCAGCGTCCCACAGGAGCCCCTGTGTTGAAGGTGTGGCCCCCTGGATGGTGTCATTGAGGGGTGACACAAACTCTAGGAGATGGGGCCTAGTGGGAGGCCCATGGGTCACCAGGACATGCCCTTGGGGGTGAGGGTCCATGGAAGGGTTGTTATAAAAGCTTAACTAGGGCCCAGCCCCTACCCCACTCCCTGGCTAGAAACATGATCTCTCCCTCCACACGCACTCTACCAATGCCATCCGTCGCCCTCACGACGGGGCAGCCTGGTCTTGGAGTTGAGCCTCCAAAACCATGAGCTAAATAAATCTCCTCTTTATAAGGTGAGATGCCTCAAGTATTTTGTTATAGAAACGAAAAGCTGGCTACTGCACTCATTGTCCTGGGCAGTGATGAATGTGAGTGTTGGAAGGATGGGCGTCAGTTGGAGAGGCAGCCCTGTGCAGGAAATGCCGGGCAGAGTGGAGGTGCATAGTCTCCTGATTCTCCCCTCTGTACAGTCAGGAACAGGAAAGCAGTTGTGGCTTCCCTGAGTTTACCCCGAGTTATGCCATGTGACACCCACCAAAGGCATAATTCCTAGCAAACAAATCAGCTCGGTGAAAGGAGCTAGGAGTGCTCCTGTAAGAAGTTGTCACAGTTCCTCGTAGTGTCTTGTTTTCCTGTGCACGGTGATGAGGAAGGCTCGTAGGGACAGTGGGCAGGGCAAGGTGGGAGCTCAGGATTGAAAGGCAAGAGGACCAATAGGAATAGAGTGTGAGTGATGCCAGTGATGCTGCCGTAGGGGGCTGGGTTCCAGGAGTCCCACAGATCCCCAAACCCAGACGTCAGGTCCCTCATACAAAATGGCACGGTATTTGCATCAGGGTTCACACGTCCTTCCACACACCTTAAATCTCTACGTTACCTATAATACCTGATACAATGTAAACGCCATGCAGATCATCGTTGGGAGTATGTGGTATTATTTAGGGAGTAAGAACATGAAGGGAAAAAAATAGTCCCTATGTATGCAGTACATATACAATTTTTTCCACCAAAAATTTTTTTGAAGATTTATTTATTTATTTGAAAGAGTTTCTGTGGAGGGAGGGGGAGAAGGAGAGATCTTCCATCCATTGGTTCACTCCCCAAGTGGCCACAATGGCCAGAGCTGAGCTGGTCCACCTGCCTCCCCAGGCCATTAGCAAGGAGCTGGATCAGAAGTGGAACAGCCAGGACTCGAACCGGAACCCATAGGGGATGCCAGCACTGCAGGCAGCGACTTTACCCTCTATGCCAGAGCACCATCCCACCACCCCCACCTCTCACCACCCCACTGAAAATTTTTAATCTGCAGTTTATTGAATCCACAGAAGCAGAGCTCGTGGCTATGAAGGGCTGACTGGTATATAGTTTAAACTTTCTATTAGCCACACTGAAGATGAAATTAATTTTAACAAAATGTTATACAACCCAATATATCCAAAATATTATTATTTCAATATAAAAATTGTTGAGCTATTTTAGATTTTGTTTTGCACAGTAAGTGGTCAAAATCCAGTGCCTTATCTTTTATTTCCAAGACCTGTGCAGTCATCCCAGCCCCGTGGACTGCACGTGCGTCTCTGTAGATGCTGGGATCCAGAAACCCAGATACAAAGCAAGGGCTACATCTGCCACCTGCCAAGGGTGGCTTTAGGTGAAGCTCTGAATAACATTCACAGGACTGCCCTGACGTTCACATAGGATTGTTGATACCCAGAGTTTAGCCAACCGGTCTGTGGCGAGCACTCTATAAACACTGGCTCTCACTGCATAAATACATGTTGCTGTTATAGATTTTATCACATGAGAAGTTTATGGTCTAACATTTGTACCTCTATTGAAAAAATGGGGGAAATCCTCTGAGTTAGCTACCATTCACTTGACCGCAGAACACTAAAAAAGAGGAAATGAGCTTTAAAAAAAAAATCAGCTTAGCAAACTGGAAATAGCCTGTGGCTTCCTTAAGCCTTTCTGAGCATCCAGAATTTGTCTTTTTTTTTTTTTTTTTTAATGTCGACAGTTTCTGTAAAAGTCCCAAATCAGTGATCAGATGTCCCCGAAACACCAGGAATCTGCACCCACGTTAGCGGATCTGCAGTCCTCTTGTATTAACAAACCGCCCTTTCAGAACGGGGGTCTGGAGCCACATCTGCCGGGCTGCCTCCCTCTGCCAGCCGAGACCCTGTGCTGCCCTCTGCTGGGCACTGCCGCCGGCTCCAGCTGACTCGGTGGCTGCTGAGTAAGCTTAACCCGCTCCATCCAGGGCTGGAGACTCTGGGAAGGTCCCGTGGCTCTGCCATGCTGTCCACTGGGCTCCCTGAACCACAGCAGAGAACAAGGAAGGACACTGGCAGCTGCAATCCTTCCTCCCATTAAAAACAATTAATATATTTAATTACACTTGGTGAAAGTCAGACTTGAGCACAATTTTAATCTCCTAAATGGCCTTTCAGTTAAAATTAGAAGTATGCATTTGCATAATCAAAGTACCGTTGTGAGAGAAAGCAGCGAGGGTGTGAGGGACTGGCCCTGGGGGCGCTGTCTTGGGGAAGCCCTCCCGGCAGCCCCAGGAACGCCGTGTTTCTGTGTGGCAGTGCAATAGAATTTAAATGCACTGCACAGCTGATATATAGTTTGTAGGTAGGTTTAAGCATAAAGCTGGCCTTTGGCGATTTTTTGTTGTTGTTGTTGTATTTTTGAGAGCAAGGGAAAGAGAAAAAAGGAAAAGCTACCCCTCTCACAAAACGGACAAAGCAAAACCAAAATTAAAAAGGGAGGGGGGCTTACTTTTTTATTCTGAAAGAGGGTCTGTTGCCTGCATGGATCTCTGTGGTTCTCCAGGCAAAGTGCACAGTGACTGTCTTGCACATTGCTCCCTGAAGTTGTCCACCCCTTTGGGGGACGAGGTCAGGAGAGAGAAAGGATTCTCAAACAAAATGACACCTGTTTTCAAAGTGGTGGTCGAGAAATGAGAGCTGTGCTCCAGGAATTAACCAACACTGGATCTAAAATAAATAAGCTTCACACCAAATACTTCTCTACCAGGAAAACAGGTGCCTGGCCATTAGCGCCAACGTGTGCAGTGAGATCAGAGGAACACGAACGGGGCGGATGGTGGGGAACACAGCTGGGTTCTCACAGCAGCCACAGATTGAACGAGAAGACCCAGGTCTCACCTTGGCCCTGGCAGTTCCCTGCCCAGGATCTTAAGGCACTTGTGCCATCTGGTGCCATCCCATACGTAAAACAAGTCCACGCCGCCAAGCTGCCGTATGACCTGCTCATTTGTTCAAGCCCCTCTCTGACGTTGCTTTTGATGAACCATAGTTAAAATAATATAAGGAGCTGAACACCACCGTCCCACCACACCCAGTGCCTCCTCGGACACACTGCGGTCCCTACCCGTTCCTATCCCCATAAGCAGAAACACTGGCATTAAAATAATCTGTTTTAAAATCTTAATGAACAAACATAAAAGGCATGGGAAAATATAGATGGATAGTAACGGCAGAAGTGAATGGTAGCCTCATCAGCATTTTCCCCATTTGCAGCACTGCTAAAAATTTTTTGAGTACCCAAAGAACACACAGTACAGGGGTGTGCATACCACCAGGACAGTTTTTTTCATGCACTGATTTTCACTTCAAGACTCCAAGTATTACAGTTGAAAAGGGCTGGGATCAGGGCAGCCCCTCCCCTTGAGAGCAGAGCCGGGCAGCAGTTCGGCGTAGCGTAGCTTTTCCAGACCCTGGGCTGCAAAAGCTGCCAAATCAAAGACGCACACAGAGCGGTGCATCGCGGGCAGCTGAAGCTGAGTGGAGCAGGAGAGGAGTCAGCCTGGATAAGAAGCCGTGAGCGAGACGGCAGCTGGGCACCAAGCAAGGGCCAGCGGCTAGGAGCAGGGAGAAAGACAAAGACAAGAAAGCCAGATGTAGTTGTCGCAGGTCAGGGCCATCGGAGGCTGGGCACAGCACAGAGCCCCCAGGGAGGAGGGCCGCCACGTGACTAGGGTGGGGGTGAGCGGATCCTGGCACGGGCCCACAGCAGCATCCTACCGCCTTTGTCTCCAGGCAGCCATCACTCTCTGCTCCTCGCAGGAGGAGAGGGAAGTGGCACCACCACCCCCGCCCAGAGCGTCCGTCGCTAACTTTCCGCCAGCTTCTCATTTGTCCTTAATGGTGTGATTTGGGGTGATTTTAGTCGAGCAGGGGGCAGTTAGGATATGGGCAAAAAGGCTCGTGGAATGGGAAATAACAAAAAATAATGCAAACTACATCCAGCTATTCAGAGCCCTGCCTCCACACGCAGGCACTTCCCCATCTCCATTCTTCAGACCTGGTCTCCTTTAGCCTCTCATGGAATCCAGCTGCACACAGTCTCTCTCTCTCTCTCTCTCTCTCTCTCTCTCTCTCTCTCTCTCCCTCCCGCCCCCTCCCTCCAGCCCTCCATCCCCTTCCCCCACCATCCTCTCCTTCCCTAAAAACTAAAAGCCTGAGACTTTTGTTTCTGCCAAGGGGGTGAGGAGGAGAAAAGACAGTTAGGGCAGCTGGGCTGCCCACCCGCAACCTGACATTGGAGATAAAGGGTGGGGGAAGAAAGTGGTATTAAGTGAGGATTTTGTCTGAAATTCCAAAAATGGCATTAGATTTTTTTGTCTGGCTGTTAGAAATTTCCTTTTACTGACTCTGCATAGATTTATTTTTATAAAACTAGACATCCCCAGTGTGTCTTAACACTCATGCCATTATTTTGCAATTTTGTTTATGTGGTGTGTATTTTTGTACACATGTGTGAAATAATGCCAACTATTCAAATGTCTCTGTGAAAAGACTCAGACATCTAAAATACCAGGAAGATTAGAAATACAGTCTAAACACAGTCCAGATTTGAGCCTGGTGCTGCACCCTTAAGTAGAATCACCATATTCGTTTCGGTTCAGTTATATAGTAAGAAAAAGATACACAGGTGCACATGGCTGTGGGTACCAGAGTTCCCATTGCAAACACAGCATCTGAAAGCCTGTTTTAGCTTTGTTGCACCTCCTCATTTCTCTCAGATTTCTTTTCTTGGACCTCAGTGAGTTGATCTTATATTTTTTTTAAACTTTTGGAGTAACATTTCTATCAGGAAAAATATGAAGTGTGGTAGGCAGAATTGTAAAAGGGTTTCACCAAGGTCCTGTCGCCTGGTTATTCAATCAAACACTAATGCAGCCCCAGCTGGAAAGGGTACAGACCTTCAATGGGGAGTGCATGCGGGGTCACCCAGGTGCACCCAATCTAATCACTGGAGACTTTAAAGGCAGGTGCACCTGGACCTCGAGGAAGGGGGTGTGTGTGTGTGTGTAAGCAGGAGCAGCACTGGAGATGCCCTTGCTGGCTTTGGGGCGGGCAGGGGCTTCTAGAAGCTGAGAGTGACCAGCCAGCGGCCAGCGAGGAACTAGGAACCTCAGTGCTTGCAAGCAGCTGGGGCTGAACTCTGCCCATAATGTACCTGAGCTTGGAGGGGCTTTCCCCAGAGCCTCCTCACCTGTGGACCTCGCTGTGGGACCTGGGACTCGTAAGCAGAGAAGCAGCCGAGCCACGCCGTGCTAGGACTCCAGACCCGCCGGCACGGTGAGATAAGGCGTGGGTATCTCTCTAAGTCAGCTTGTGTGGTGCTTTGCTTCAGCGGTAATAGAAAACTAATAGCGCAAGACAGGAAGAAGCCTCAGTCTCACGAGTGTTGGAGGAAGAATCTCACTGGCCTTGTGCATGCGTGCACAGGCTCCTGTGTTCTTCCCCCTGTGATGGTGTGCACCACCTTTCTGCACAGTCTGTCTTCTCAGCCTTAGTTAACATGTGTCAGCGTTCTCGCTTACTCATCGGGCTTCCCTCAGTGGTAAAGGCAGCTGTATCTGGGCGAGTTAAGCCATAAAAACATGACTTTAAGCTCCGCTTTTAGTGTCAGTGGTTTTTAAATGGAAACTCAATCTTAGCACCTCCTCAGAGTGTGCCAGTGGCTTTGGAACGAGAGCAAGAGCCCAACAGTCGGCAAGACCCTGTGCGTGATGGCGCTGGTCCTCTCCCGGTCTCTGATACCCGTGACCTCCTCCCAGCTGTGTGGGCTTCCATTCCAGCATGGACACCTGTGTCTGCCTTGAGCTCCTGGGCCTGGCTTGGCCGACGCCTGCGTGCTCATTCCTGGCCCCAGCCTTGCTCACGGAGACTCCTCCACACCTCCCCCGCTGATCCAGTCCCCTGCTCTGTGCCTCTGTTTTCTCTCCTGCTCTCGGTTACTCCCTCAGCACCTCACATGGCAGTTCTTACATAGGATATACACACAAGGACTTCCAAAATTCGTGGAGAATAGAATTGAAAGATAAGTTTACTTGCTGTGAAAGATTGTTGAATCGTTTATGGAGCAGGGGTCTTCAAAAAAAAATCCACGGAAAATGGGTATCATGACAAAACTACGCATGTATTTTAAAAAATTCGCTGCCAAAATAAGTATCTTTTGATTCCATTTCTTCATGAAGCTTTTGAGGTTCCCATATATATAATTCCTAACTATTCACATATTTCAGACACACGTGCAATTAAGTATATCTTTCTTGAATAGTTTAACAAATGAGTCAACCAAGTGGATGTATCCACCTGACCTGTTACCTATCTTGCCTGCAGTTTTTGAAGGTGTGTATTTGGGTGGCGCTCGCCTTTGCAAGGATCTCTACAAAGAGGAAACCAAATGGGAAGTGGAGGAGCAGCTGTGAACACCTGGGCCCCCAGCCCAGCCAGCTCCTGAGTGACCTGCAGGGGGCAGTCACTCACCCACTGCTCCCTCTGATGGATGGAGACTGCCCCCACCCCCCACTGGGATGATTTCAGGACTAAGTTCTGAGGCAGCCTTAGCTTGGCACATGATAAAATTCACTGGTGTCTGTTAATATGCATCATGACAGTGGAGGAAATTCTGCTTTGTGGGTCATTGCCTTATTTTACATAATTTTTCTTATGCTTATTTTGTGAATCACGTGACCTTAACATATAGAATTACACATATTCTATATTATGTAATGAACTTTCCTCATGTGTGTACGGGGGACAGTCTCTTATTTGTCATGATTCAAAGCAAGCTGGCTCCCGTTAAAGCTGTTTGGGTAGCGCCCTCCTTTCATGACTGGTCCTTGATGAAAACTACAGGCTCCAATGGTAGGTGCAGGCCCCTCCCCCAGAGCGCCGCACCCCAGCACCCGCTCATCACTGGGTCTCACGGGATCTTTGCCTACGGTGCTTTCTCAAGTGCTTTGGTTTTGGTGGAAGAGGGGAGGGCACACAGTTTTAAAGGAAACGTCCACGTGTCTAAAATCTCAGGCCCAACTTGATGTTGCTGTCCCAGGCTCCCAAAGCCTTCCTCCTCTGTGCTTTTCTGTTCATGTGTCATATTCTAAACATGATTGTACTATAAAGCCTCAAATAGCCCCAAACCACTCCCTTCCCTTATTGTCACAGAATTGCATTTTGCTCTTCCGTAGTCTCCCCAAGTATTTTCTCGGATGTCATTGAGAAACCACCATCAATTAATCACAAGAGTGTTTTTTAGTCACTTCAAATATTTGCAGTTTCTATTTTACACTGACACAAAGTGCCCTTAACATGCAAACTTCTGAAGTTTTCATTGCATGTCCCCCTTTTGCGTGCGTCCATGAAAACGTTAAAAGCAAAATAGAGAAAGGTATGCTAATACTTTTTCATGTTGGGAACATGATATGCTAGATCCCCCTTCACTTAGGAACTGTGGTTATCTCCTGTCTTTCCAACCAGCAAGAGCCCAGAAGGTGAAGCATTTCCGTTACAGCTGATCCACTCTGTTCTTTGGGGTCTCTCTCCCAAGTTACTGACAATGGGCAGGTGCAGGCTGTGACAGCGAGGACATTCGTTGTAAGATGAGTCCCAGGCAAAGGGGAACCCCGGGGTGAAGAGCTACATGGTGTGCTGATGCTGATACCACTTCTGTCTTCAGTCTCTATACGTTTTGTTAAATTATCACCATGAAAGATGAAGTTGTAATACTTTGATCCTGTCCCTCCACATACACCTCTACCTTCATCTTGATAATATTTGAAAACGTCTGGAGGGAGGCATCCTAAGTCCCTTGCTTGCCCAGTTATTTTGTTTGCCTTGGATTTCGTGGTTGATTTGGGTAATCTTCCGTGTACTTATTAGCTGGGCTCCCGCCTTTCTGATAGAATTATAAGTCTGTCAGTAAGGTCAAAAAAAAAAATCCAGGTATCTTCTTCTGCTGTTCTTCCACCTGGAGTCGGGCATGCTGGAGCCCTGTTCTTCCTGAGCCTGTGGGACCCAGCAATGCAGGATGGATCACCCACTTCCTGGTCTTCTGGAAGTCCTCACTAACCCCTCCCTGTGTAGTATCCACTTTTCTCTGAAGCCAGGTGCTAAGGGTTAATGTTTTACCCACCCAAACGTGCATGTCTTGGAGGCCTGGTCCCCAGGCTGATGTTTGGCCTTGAGATGGAGCCTGGCGGGAGATCCTTAGGCCAATTGAGGGTGCACTTGAGGGATTGTGGGACCCCACTCTGTGGCTTCCTGTGTCAAGGTGTGGGCTCCCACTCTCTGCCATGGGGTCCTGTGTGGCCTCCCAGGTCCCCAGAAATGTGAGCTGAATAATCCTCTATAAACTTGACCTGCTATAATAACAACAAACTAATATACTACATTTACTCTTAATCACTCTCAGTTCTGTCCCTACATTTGATCAATAACTTAGGAACATGGAAACACAAGTAGAACCTGATTTTCCTTCAGGATATGAAGGAATTTATTTTCATTTTATTTAAAAGGCAGAGAGAGACATCTTCCATCTGCTGGTTCACTCCCCAAATGCCCACAACAGCCAGACCTGAGCCAAGCTGCAGCCAGAAGCCCAGAATTCAATCCAGCCTCCCACACGAGTGGCAGAGACCCAAGGACTTAAGCCATCTGCTTCCTCCCAGGGTATCCATTTTCAGGGAGATAAATGAGATGCAGAGTAGCTGGAACTTGAACCAGGCACTCGGATATGGGTTGTGGGCATCCCAAGCAGTGGCTTAAGCCACCTCAGAAGGCATATTCTTTATAAGCTTTCAGAGTCTGTCCCTGGAGTCGGACACCTCTCTGATTCCCAGTCCTTTGTATGTGCCTTCCTCTGGGCTTTTGTCTTTTATCTCCACTCTGACCACATCTGGTGGCCGCCTATGGCTTGGGTCTTAGACCACTCTGATTTATCTGGGCCTGTTGATTGTGGCAGCTCCTTGAGTCTGGGAAAATCTGACCTTCCTTTCTGGGAAAGATTTCTGCATTTAGCTCTTTAATGATTATCTCTTCATTTTGTTTCGGTTCTTCCAGAATTCCTACTGTTTGGTCAATCCTTTGTTATTTAAATCTTTTATCCCTTATTTTTCTCTTTCCACTTTCTGATATCCTTTACATTGTTTACCACATTAATTGGGTTTTTGAATTTCTGCCATCACCATGGTAAAGCTTCTTTTTCTTCTAAATATTATTTTTATAGCATCCTCTTGGATCTTCAAGATATTGATTATAGCAAGTGTGTGTGTGTGTGTGTGTTGTAAAGTTTCCTACTCTTCGATAAATTGTTTCCTTTTCAATTTTTTGTTTTGTCTCTTAGCTTTCATGTTGAAGTCTTTCTGTAGATACCTGTCTTTGCTTTTACAAACTGTTTTTCAAAAAAACTTACTAGGACTGCATGGTTAGAGTTCACCGCTTGAGGTAGGACAGTAGGGCAGTGAGCGATGGGAAAGGGTGTACTCAAGAACCAGAATACTGGGGAGAGACGGGGCTCTGAGTTTGTCCAGAAAGAACCGCTAGTAACTTTCCACCCAGTAAGACTGTTGTGGGCTAGCTTAGGCTCCAGCTCCTATTTCAAGTTCTTGCCTTTTACACAGAGAACGCCAAGTACAGACTCAAACACGAAGCTCGCCGTGACAAGGTTTATTTAGAAAGTGGGAAGACACAGGCACATGAGGGCTTTACTAAGGGAGAGTGGGCCAGGAAGGGGAAAGGCGGGCCTCCATGCCAGTCTTTCCCAGGGTCCACGAGGTGGGGGAGTGACAGCCCTTCCCCTTCACCATGCTTCTTATCTGCTTCCAAAAAGGGGAGTGGTTACCTACTCTGACTGACAGGTGGGTTGATCCAGGTGGGATCACCTGGTGGCAGGGGAGGTGTGGTCTCCAGCTCATGAACTAGCTGGCTCCTTGGCTTCTCCCACATCAAGATGATAAGGGTAGCGTTTGAGATGTTACTCTAAGATCATGTACACATTTAAAACCAGAATTAATCTATTTACTTTTTAATCTGACAAAATGAAAAAAACTCTAGTTGAAGGTTTCCTGTATCAAATACTCACGGATCCTTTTCTGTCTCTCAAGCGCATGTCCAGATTCCCGCCCGGAGTCGGCATTCTGAGACGTGTCAGTCTCCTATACACTGGGTCAGACCCGCAGTGGGAGGGAGCAGCGCCACTGCACGCTCTTTCAGCTGCACAAACTCTGACTTCAGCTCTGTCTGCCCTGTTGCCCTGAAGACAGGCGCTGGCCCAGGATGTTGCTTGCAAAGCCAGTCAGTCTGTGTTAGGGTCCGAAAAAGCCCACCGCCCGAGGACCGTCTCCAAGAGACTCTCTCATGCAACCAGCAAGGGGTTAAAGATTTATTGGTCCAACATGTTGGGGCTCTCTGAACATACAAGAACAGAGGAGCCCCGAGGAACTACAGCATAGGGTTTATAAAGGCAAAAACTGCAAAATCAGGAGGGGGAGAGAATACACGGTTGCTAAGCAGTTGCTAATATCTTACAATCAGCAATTATGATCTTAAGACATAGACAAATCACATCTTCATGATTAGCCCAGGTAACCCAGGTGCAACCTTTCTACTTTTAAGCTTGAGCAATCATGCTAGGGGGGTTTTGTGCTCTGCCAAGGGTGATGTGGTGCACTGCTATTGTCCGAGTATTTGAGATCATAGTTTCAGACCAGAGTCTCACGGTGGGGGGGGGGGGTTGCTTTCCCAGAATGGAGTCCCTACTGTCAAGGGGCTACTTCATCTGCAAGCTTCCGCATCCACGTTGCTTCGACGGTGCTTCTCTGTACTGGGTGAATGTTCGCAGCTTCTGGGACGCAGCTGTGAAAATCTCCCGCTGAAGGGTCGGAGTTACATCTCCAACAAGCAGGTCCTGATGGTCTCTGTTTTTGAAAATGCTCTCGTTTTCAAAAGCTTGTACAGTTCCACGTATCCGGCCTCGTGTTGCGTTTCAGCACTATGAAAACGGGACCTTGCCGCCTGGATTGTGAATCTGTTTAAACGTCTCCTGCTAGAGTCTGTCCAGGCTACAGCAACTAAAGATCACAGACTGAGCTGTGTCTGTCACAGGGCTGGAGCCTGGGCGTGCAGCAGCTCCAGTGCGTGGTTCAGGCCGCTGCTATGGATGATGACCTCTCAGCACATCCTCGTGTTCCCTTTGCCTCTGCCAGAGGGGACACAGAATTCGGAAAGGATGTAAACCTGCAGGCAACAGCCTGTCCCATTCCACCTCCTTTCTTGGCTCTCCCTCTCTGCTCAGCACCCCATTCTGTCTCACTCGCGTGTAAAGGCCCGGGTCAGATTGGCCTCCTCGGGCGTAAGTTTTTGTTTTTTTTTTTTTTTTTTTTTTTTTTTGGACAGGCAGAGTGGACAGTGAGAGAGACAGAGAAAGGTCTTCCTTTTGCCGTTGGTTCACCCTCCAATGGCTGCCACGGCCGGTGCGCTGTGGCCGGTGCACCACGCTGATCCGAAGCCAGGAGCCAGGTACTTATCCTGGTCTCCCATGGAGTGCAGGGTCCAAGCACTTGGGCCATCCTCCACTGCACTCCCTGGCCACAGCAGAGAGCTGGCCTGGAAGAGGGGCAACCGGGACAGAATTCGGCGCCCCGACCGGGACTAGAACCCGGTGTGCCGGCGCCGCAAGGCGGAGGATTAGCCTAGTGAGCCACAGTGCCAGCCGGGCGTAAGTATTTTACCCAGTTATTGAGACACAGGTGTCCCCTATCGGGGTCTCTGACTTGGGGTTCCAGGCTCTGGCTCCTGCCTCCAGCTTCTTGCTAATGCTCTGACCCAGGGAGGCAGTGATGATGGCCAGGCAGCTGGGTTTCTGCTGCTCACATGGGAGACCGGAGTTGCTTTCCTGGCTCCTTGGCCCTGGCTCAGTCCTAGACATTTCGGGCTTTAGGGGAGTGACCCAGTAGGTGGGAGGCTCTGTGCCTCTCCCCCTTCCTCCCAAAAGGGGAAAAAAACAACTTTGTTTTTTTTCTATAAGGCATTGCCAGAGCTTACAGTGAGAAATGACTTCTTTCCCACGTTGGTTATTAAAGAAGTTCTTTATATCCGCTGCTCCCCCAAACCCCACCAAAAGGTTGCTAAAGGAATAGAGTATAAATCTAAGAACAAAATGCTCAAGAGGAGAGAAAATTCGAAGGGGAAATTCAACAAAACGTTGGAATGCAGAGGGAGGAGTGAGCTGTGAACTAAGGCATGTTGAATTCTTAAAGAGTTTATTTAAGCAAATAGCAATTTATGAATTGGCAATCCCAAATTGCAAGCAGTTAAAGAGCTGCTGAAGGTGATTGGAGGCACAGTTTTAATGAGCAAATGTGGAAACGGAGCAAAGAAATTATTTGGTTAAAGTTTGAGCCGTTGCCTGTTCCAGTGGGAAATTCAAGACAACATGACTAATGCCCAGGTGGCCTCCTAATAGTGGCTGAGCTCCAGTTTCACTGTCTTTTGAATTAGCCGCTAACAGCTAAGGGTCAGAGATAGGGTTTGCTTTGCAAAGGGAGAAACCCAGTGCTTTAGAAACGCCTCTGTCTAATGGGCCCCCTCTTAAATGGTTTTTGTGTGTGTGTGTGTGTGTTTTTTTTTTTTTTTTTTTGACAGGTAGAGTTAGACAGAAAGGTATTCCTTTTTACATTGGTTCACCCCCAAATGGCTGCAATGGCTGGCGTGCTGCCCCAATCCGAAGCCGGGAGCCAGGTGCTTCTCCTGGTCTCCCATGCCGGGTGCAGGGCCCAAGCACTTGGGCCACCCTCCACTGCACTCCCGGGCCACAGCAGAGAGCTGGACAGGAAGAGGGGCAACCGGGACAGAATCCGGCGCCCCAACCGGGACTAGAACCCAGTGTGCCAGTGCCACAGGCGGCGGATTAGCCAAGTGAGCCGTGGCGCCAGCCCTCCACTTAATTGTTTTAACAGAAACTAATCCTGGTGGTGGCAACTGGAGAACCCGGGATTTAGCACCGCTGGTGCTGTGCTTCCAAAAGGAGATCACCTCTTAATGTCCAGATTCTCATTCCCCCAAACCAGGGAGGATTCAGTCTGCCCCGCCCACACCAAAGATAAGGAGTGCATGCAATGGGTTTGGAAGTGGCGTGCGCCTTGGTCAGCAAGTCCTGATCAGCACTGTTATTATCCCGCCTTTTTTATTTATTTGTTTACATAGCTCCTCTGTCAAGCTAGGGACTCTGAGAGCAAAGATGATACCTTGTTTATATTCTTCAGTGTCATTAATCGGCTCACAATAAGCACGTGTCTGTTGAACTAATTAAGCATTAATATAGGCAGTGTAAGTTAGCATATTCCCTAATTGCTCTTAGCTTTGGACCTACATGTTAAGTGAAAGAAATGAAGGCTATGCTAAGTTTGTAAGCATGGGGAAAGAAAGGATACCTTTGGAGTCCAAGGTTGATGCTGGAGATAGCTGATTGTTTACAGTCCAGAAATCCACAGAAAGCTAATCTCTTTGCAATTCTAACCTTGACATTTCTCTCTCACACTAGAATATCCCATAAGGATTGAGTCAGTGTTAACATTTTCTAAAGAAATACAACATATCTAACAGGACCTAAGCAACAAACCAAAGCACAGATAAATGAACACTGCTGGGGCTATGGAAAGGCAAGCCAGTATTGAATTTCACTTGCACCTGTTTTATTCTAGCAAATTGTGTGTGTCATAGTTCTTTTCTATAGCTTGAGCAACTGATACAAATACAGTGTTTAGATCCTTAGGGTGGATTCTAATTGTGCTTGGAAAGTTACTTTCAAAGACGTGATGAGAATAGATAGGTAGATAGATGATAATCTCCCCGACAGATGATAACCTCCCCCAGCAGATAAATGGGACCAGATAGACAGCCAATGAAAAATGGCAGGTAATATGAATTATTTCACTTCTGTATAATGGATTACCTTCTTTGGATATTTAAATATAACACCATAGGCACTCAGTGAGAAGATCAACGTTTTCAGTTTTGCCAAATACATTGTATTTTTTTAAATGATGACTTCAATAGCCACTATAATGTTTGTGTCTTGTTCAATTTTCATTCCTCAAACTAAATAGCAGTGGACTGTGAGTTTGTGCCCTCCAAATTTCACACCAGGAAGTTGTCCTTTGTAGGCAAGTGGGGCCTAACCAGACCAGAATCTGCCAGCACCTTGCTTTTAGACTTCCCGGCATTCCGAATTTTGCCAAATACATTCCTTTTGTCTCAGCTGGCCCTTTAAGGAGTTTTGTTATAGCAACCTGGATGGACTAAGACCTAAAGAGAAAGACCCATATATTCAATATGAAGTCAAGTGGTAAATTCTTGGTGCGATATTGAGTAATTTGAGATACAAGCTAACAAATGATGATATAAAAAGGGCTCATGCAGTTTAAAAAGAATTTGTTGTAAATCTCCACTTAAGAATTCTCATTGAGTAATACACTGCTGAATTATGGATGAGCGGAAGACTGAGTCCCAGGGGGAACTACAGTTAATTTTTTAGCAGGAGTTTGATTTAGATTTTTCTCCTAGGGATTAGGGAATAGTGGTTCTGAATTATCATCTACTTATTGCCCTGACCTGTGATATTATGATATGACTGTTTTAATAATGTATACAGAGATGAGCAGGAACAGGGAGTGAGGGAGGCAGGGAGAGGGGAACCAGGCAGAAGGCAGGAGGACCTGGGGCTCCCCTAGTTGGGAAGCGTGGCCTTCATTTGCTGCGGGAGTGCCTGGCATTTTCAGGCTGGCAGTGAACCACTTTCTAAGTTGCAGCTCTCAATACACTCTAACTGCTGTCATCCAGTGGGTAGTCCAGTAATCCATACCTTACACGTAATAATAAATTCTGACCTTTACAAATAATCATGCTACTGATTGTTATAATATCTCTTAGTACAAAAGCTTAAAATACCCTGATAGGATGTGCATTAGCATCGGTGTGTGAGTGTGTGTTACGAGGTTACCTTCGGGGACGTCTGGCACAGCGCTGACAGTGCCACTTAGGGCTCTCGCATCCTGTGCCACGCCGGTGTGTTTGGGTCTGGATTCCAGCTCCACTTCCAGCTTCCTGCTGATGCAGACTCTGGGAGGAAGCAGACTCGAGTCTGTGCTACTGATGTCGAAGGCCCAGAGGGAGCTCCAGGCTCTTGGCTTCAGTCTGATTCACTCTGGCTGTTGCGGGTATTTGGGGATGAAACCATCAGATGGACGATGTCTCTTGTTTGTCTCTCTGCCTTTCAAATAAAATGAAAATGTTAAAAATTTAAGATTTTTTCCTATATTGGTTCGAGGTCATGTGTTACTGTTGACATGAAACAATCCCCCAGAAGGGGTAAGACAAGGGACGTGAGTATTTCACCTGGAACTTCTATCAATTGCTTGCTCTCGTCCTTCAGGTTGACTTATGGGAAAATCTTTATGCATGATAGAAAGATATTCTTATCAAAATATTTTAAAAATGTTAGATTTGCCTTACTATTAACTTGGTTTATATACTTTTATGTAGAAGTTTTTAGTTTTTACATGGACTAATCCTTACCAGTTCTTACTTTGGGTTCAGTTTCTTTTTTCCTTTTTTTTTTTTTTTTTACAGGCAGAGTAGACAGAGAGAGAGAGAAAGGTCTTCCTTTGCCGTTGGTTCACCCTCCAATGGCTGCCGTGGCCGGCGCACTGCACCTATCTGAAGGCAGGAGCCAGGTGTTTCTCCTGGTCTCCCATGGGGTGCAGGGCCCAGGCACTTGGGCCATCCTCCACTGCCCTCCCTGGCCACAGCAGAGAGCTGGCCTGGAAGAGGGGCAACCAGGACAGAATCCGGTGCCCTGACCGGGACTAGAACCCGGTGTGCTGGCACCGCAAGGCAGAGGATTAGCCTAGTGAGCTGTGGCGCTGGCCTGGGTTCATTTTCAAGGTTTCCAAAATAATACTACTGATATTAGATATGAATTATATTACAAATATGAAACATTTTAAGAAGAATACAGTCTTCAGAAAACTGCATTTCCATTCAGTAATGTGATATCATAAATGTCATCATTTTGTGCTTAGTAAATCTTTGTGTGCTTTTCTTGCTGCTTCATTGCTGTTACTAAGAGGTGTACATTTAAAGTTTTTTTCCCAGCCATTCCATGCTTTTATTGCTGTGAATCCATTTCTTTATTGTATTTTCTGTTTTTTGCTTGTCTACAACTCTGATTTTCCTGTATGGAACTTGGACATGGCCAGCTCCTTTGCTTATTTTTTGTTTACTGAAGCTTCAGATAATTTTGTTTTTCAAGTCCTTTTTATGATGTATTCCTCATTTCCTTTCCAATATTGACACTATTTCATTTTTTGTTCCATTTGCCAGGATGTTCACAACACATTTGAGCTCAGTGATGATAAGTTAAAGGAAGGTTTGTCTTTTCTTTGTTTTTCAAATTAAATTTCATCATGTAACTGGGGACCTTGGAGTTCTAGAACAGAAATATTCATATTTGCTCCAAGGACAAAGGGTTTCTCTGTCCGCAAGTATGAAAAACACTTTGTTCACTGTGCACTGAGCCAGCCCCGATCCTTCCTTCCTTGCAGGGATGGGCAGTGCCTCCGCGGCCACGTGGAAGGCGGGCAGTGAGGGCAGCAAGGCACAGCCCTGGAGGACAGCACCAAAGGGAGTGGAGGGCTGAAAATAGCTTACATTGGAGGGAGAAATAAAAACAGCTCACCTGAAGACAGCAGCATCCTAGCTGTGTTCATTCAAAGTGATATCTGTTCGATTGGTCTGAATAAAACTTTTTTCACATCAACTGTTTCAAGTCTTCGTTTTCCCCACAAGAAAAGCTCAAAAATGTCACGTTTTCATATAGAAGCCAGGATGCTCTTTCTTACATTGGAACCACATCTCATCACTTTCTTATTTTAATTTCACGTGTGACACTCTTCCCTGTCCTGGCAGTTTTGGCTTTTTCCTATTTGCTTGTTTATGGTGTCTCCTCCTCCCCCCCAGAGCGTCAGCCTGATGAGCTCCTTTCTTGCATCCCTTTGCCCCCAGCCCTGAGAACCGTGCTGTGTGTGCACTGGCCTCTCAGGAAACACTAGCTTAATGCTGCTCTCACCAGCCGGCTGTCCCTTGGAGATCTACTTTCAGACCCAACCCGGTCACAGTGCTCTGATGCAGCGATCCTGAATCTCCCATGAGGCACCTGTGGCCTCACGGGTGCCCACCCACTTGGTAGGGAGGTCATGTGAAAGGACACTTTTTATTTGGGGGAGGCCAACTCTTTTTTTAAGCATGTGGCACACAAAGACCTACCTAGTAGGTGAGTTTGTTTTTTCCTTTCCACACACTGGGAAAATGTGCATTGTGTTGGTGAAAGAGTATAGCTGAACTGATTAGCGTCAGATAAGAAGAGGCTTCAAAAACTTCATGATAAAGTGGAATTAAGATACTTATTTTGGTGCAAAAAAAAGTTTGAGACCTGTGCATAGGTTTTCAATAATACACATTTTCTATGAATTTTTTGAAGACCCTTTGTATAAGATCGATCTCCATAAACACACATATACCAGCTCCACAGAACCATAGTTTTAGTTTTTATAGTATTTTTTTACAGGCAGAGTGGACAGTGAGAGAGAGACAGAAAGGTCTTCCTTTGCTGTTGGTTCACCCTCCAATGGCCGCCGCAGCCGGCGCACCATGCTGATCCGAAGGCAGGAGCCAGGTGCTTCTCCTGGTCTCCCATGGGGTGCAGGGCCCAAGCACTTGGGCCATCCTCCACTGCACTCCCTGGCCACAGCAGAGAGCTGGCTTGGAAGAGGGGCAACCGGGACAGAATCTGGCGCCCAGATCAGGACTAGAACCCGGTGTGCCGGCGCCGCAAGGCGGAGGATTAGCCTAGTGAGCCGCGGCGCCGGCGTCTTTACAGTCTTCTTTTCCCCAAGAACTAATAAAAGACCACATATTAGGAAAACGCTTTGAGAGCTTGAGGAAAGGCTTTGAAGAACAAAGCAGAAATAGCAACTTGGGGGGTTAGCACGAGGTCGTCATGTTCTCCCACCCTCACTCAGGGCAGATGGAACAGTTCAGGATGATGGCCAGGAAATTGGCAAAGGTCAAGCTTTGGCTGAGTGTAATGAAAGTTTATCTGCTGTAAAAGTAAAATGCCTTCCTTGCGCTCAAATGACGTCCCAAATGCCCTCTCCCAAATGTGGGTCAACTGTAATTTCATTGAAATGAAATCTTTTTGCTTTTGAATTACAGAACTTTTTTTTTTTTGGTCTGAATTAATATTTGGGAGCATAAATCACAAAGGAAGCCTTTGAATCTGTGAAACAGCAGTTGCATGTTAAAAGAATGATGGTCTTGGCCAGTGCCACAGCTCGCTAGGCTAATCCTCCACCTGCGGCGCCGGCACCCCGGGTTCTAGTCCCGGTTGGGGCGCCGGATTCTGTCCCGGTTGCTCCTCTTCGAGTCCAACTCTGCTGTGGCCCGGGAGGGCACTGGAGGATGGCCCAAGTGCTTGGGCCCTGCACCTGCATGGGAGACCAGGAGAGGCACCTGGCTCCTGGCTTCGGATCAGCGCAGTACACCAGCCGCAGCGGCCATTTGGGGGATGAACCAGCGGAAGAGGAAGACCTTTCTGTCTCTCTCTCTGACTCCCTAACTCTGCCTGTCAAAAAAATAACATGATGATCTGAGCTGCTTCTCTGTGTGATTTGATCCCCTTTGATCTGTCTTCCTTCAAAGCATCCATGACTTCACGTAGTGACAGAAGTCCGCATAGCACCAGGAAGACCTTAGTCACAGAAAGATATCCATGCCCACCCATTCATTAGTCGCCCAGGGCTGCCAGAAAACAGTTGGCCACAAACTTGTATGACTTAATCAGTAGAAATGCACTGTCTCCCAGTTCTGGTGGCCGGAAGTCTGAAATGAAAGCATTGACACAGCTGTGCTGCCTCCAGATGCTCATGGGAGGATACGTTCAAGCCTTTGTCTTGGTTCTGATGCTGCCAGTCATCCTTGAGGTTCTTTGGCCTGTAGATGAATCATTCCAATCAGTGCCTCTACCATCACATGGCTTTCCCCCTGAATGTTGCCTTGTGTCCTTGTCTCTCCTGTTGGCTTAGAGACAACCCTACTGGCTTAATCATGATTTGAATACAACTGCAAAGACCCTATTTCAAGGGACCCAGGGCTTCCGTCTCAATTTATCTCTGGAATACAACACATAACACCCATTGTACCCAACTGCCAAACCAAAAGAATGCTTGTTACAAGAAGAATCTACACTTCTATTTGCTGTACATTCAATGACCTATGTTGTAAAAGACCCTGCATCTTATGCTTTGATAAAAGAACCTATTCTATGGAATAGAGGCTAAATGATGTCATAAATTAGAGAAAATAATCAAATTTTGTACATAATTCAGAACATGTAGAAATCATAGCATGTGTCTGTTTTAGGTTATGCTTCCAGCTTCTCATTGTTAAAAACACAAAATTCTTAAGGTGCCACAATGCAAATGAATGTTTGATGTGACTAAGCCCATATGTCAGGTACACACGCACACTCATCTCTTTCCTCTTCTCTGCAATTCTTGCTTCTCCCTCAGCTTTTTGATGTAAAAATTACTATTCCACCTTATCATGCAACTGTGCTTCTTATTGAACTTTATCAGAATTGAATGCTGAAGAACACAATCTTGTTCACATCTGTTTCTGTGAGCCTATGCTTTATGGGTTTGTATTTAAATGTCAGATATTCCTTTTGTTCACTCAAGACTCTAGGCATGGAGGGAGACTAATACTGCTCATTGTCCAGTCTGTCAACTAACTTTAGCATTTACTGCGTGTCTAGCACTGTTAGTCTGAAAATGTTGAGGATCTTCTTAAGAGATGTGCATTCTACTCTCTTACCGATTGCTAGATCTTAGTTGTTTTTGACCTCTCATTCCTTTAATAAACTGATGAAAATAGCAGGATCCTCCATTTGGTGCTAGGAAAAATGCACACAAAGAATTTTGCCTGTATGTAACTTGGTACATGAAGTGCCCGAAGGGCACAGTTGCATGTGCATATGTGCGGAGAGGGAGAGGGAGGGAGTGATAGACAGGCTGCCCTCTGTATTAGAGGTTAGATCTTTTATTTATTCCCAGAGTTTCATAATAGCACTTGTACCCAATGGGTAGCAATACAGGGGTTGTATCCTAGGAGAAGAACTTTGAAATTAGAAAACAGACTTTATATTGAGTAACAATGAAATCTGCCCCTTCTCCCTTCTAGTGAGAATGAGAAAGAAACAGGAAAATGAGGAGACTTGTGTCCAGAAATGTAGACACGTCCTGTGGGAGGAGAGGAGGGAAGGCCCCAAGTCTTTGCAGTTCTGAGAATGTAAGTGCATGGTTCCAGAAGAGATGAGAAGTTCCATGTCTCAGGCACCATCCATTGTCTCAGTTTTCCAAGGCATACCACCTGTCAGTGTCATATTCTATAAGCCTTCAACACCAGTCGCTGGTGGTCCTTGCTCAGTAAGCACTAGCTGTGGGGGTATATGAATATTTAAAAAATCATGGCTCATGGCTTCCTCCCAAAAGAAAAGCTGCAATGACAGAAAACCCAGAGTGAACGTTGGACCTAGTGATTAAATGCCTGTGTCTTGGAGTATCTGGGTTTAACACCTTGTTCTAATTCTAGTGCTCTTCCAACTCACACTCTTGAAAGTAGCAGGTGATGGCTCAAGGACTTGGGTCTCTGACACCCATGTGGGAGACCTACATTGAGTTCCCAGCCCCTAGCTTTGGTCCAACCCAGCCTCAGCCACTGTGGGCATTCGGAGAGAGAACCAGTGGACAGGAGACCTATTTGTGTCTGTCTGTCTGTCTGTCTCTATCTCTACCTCTCAATTAAATGAATTGATAGAGAAGGCCTGACCAACTGAGGCCTCAAACATAAGACATTTATTGTTTTGTTTTTAAAGATTTACTTATTTATTTGAAAGAGTTACACAGAGAGGGAAGGTGAGGCGGGGTCAAGGGGCGGGGGGAGACAGAGGTCTTCCATCCATTGGTTTTCTCCCCAAATGGTTGGAGCTATGCCAATCCGAAGCCATGAGCCAGGAGCTTCTTCCAGGTCTCCCATGCAGGTGCAGGGGCCCAAGGTCTTGGGCCATCTTGTACTGCTTTCCCAGGCCATAGCGGAGAGCTGGATCTGAAGTAGAGCAGCCAGGACTTGAACCAACGCCCATATGGAATGCCAGCACTGTAGGCAGCAGCTTTACCTGCCACGCCACAGCGCCGGCCCCAGGGAGAGGGGGGCGGGGGGCAAGGGGCAAGGAGCTTTGTTTTCCTATTGGAGTTCTCGCCTGGTGCCGGGGAAGAAAGCACTTCACAGGAGCCTCCCACAGGCTCCTGGAATTTTCATCATGCTGGATTGGGTCCCGTGAACTTGACTGAGAGTCACACAGTGGGGAGTGGGAGCCTGTGATGAGTTGAGGGAAGTCACCAATGCATGGAGTCAGAAGAGTTTGCTTCCAGGAGGTAAAACTCTGAACCCTGATTGCTGAACCAAGAGGAGGCAGAGGACTGCTGTGTGGACAAAGAGCGGTGCTTGCTAAGGCTTCCCTGGTCCTCCGAGCATTGTCAGCTTAAACGGGCACCTCCTCTAAAACAACCAAGGAAAAAAGCTGGAGCAACCTGTCCTTCCAGGCTTGACAAGGCCAGCACCACTCAGAGGTCGGGACCACCAGAAAGCGCTCTGTGGCCTCCTGTGTGCACAGTGGTCTAGAAGGCGCCTGTAGCTGTTATCGCCATCTTTGGCAGTTGTGAGACAAGGCAGGCTTAGTGGAGGGTGGAGCAGGAGGAGACACAGAAGTTGAAAAAAGAAATAGCAAAGCAAAGACGGGAGCGAGGCACATACATTGTGAAGAGTAGCAGGTCACTCGTGCAGCTGTGTTTCTAAACAGTGTCTACCAGGAGAGGGAACATCTCCAAGATTCCTGAGCTTTCGGCTTTCAGATGCAAACTCTTCTAGTGTTTCCTAACTCACTCCAGCAAGGTTCTCTTACTCCCAACACAACAGCGCTTTGCTCACCTCTTGCTTCTGCCTGCTCTGTAGGCAGAGGTTCCCCAGACAATAGAGGTGAAGGTCATTGCTGCCTCCCCGCATGGCCAGAAGTAGGCAGTGATGCTGAAGGGGGTGGCGAGCCAGGGGCAGACAGCGGGGTCATGCAGTTTGGTCATCCCACATGGACTGAGGGCGCCTCACCCACTCTGACCTCCTGCAGCCTCCTGTCCTGCGTGGGCCTCTCTGCTGCCCACTGACTACAGTCACTGACTGTGCCACATACCTCTAGCTGCACAGCCCGGGCCCTCCATTTCAAATGCTCTTACAGATGGGATTCAGAGCTGGCCCTGGAGCTCCTTGCAGGTGGCTCATCGAGTGTTTCCACAGTGGTGAGTGGCTTCTTCTACTCCATCATCGCAGCAGTGCCTCCATTTTGCGTGATACACACCTAAGTTGTCACAGGGAGGTCAGCCCTGTGGCCTGTGGAAGCTGACCATAATGCTTTGGTCTTCTTCCAGTAATGGGGGAGTTCTGTTTGCCCACCGCATGAACCTGGGCTGGCTGCGTCTGCTTTGACCAAGTGTAGCGGGAGGACCCCTGCGCTGGGCCTGGCTGAGCCTCTCCTCTCGGTCAGCTCAGCTCCTTTTCTTCTGGTCTGCACACGTGAAATTCAGGCGCCTCGCTCTGTACTGGGGCTTCTCCTGGAATCTCTTTGTGTTGGTGGTGTGCCAGTGTGGGAGGCCGCCATGAGCCTCTCTCTCAAGTTCTTACAGTGCTTCCACACTGACCACATGTGAGCTGGATGCTTGTGTAATATGAGTGCAAGAACTTGTGCTCTCTTAGCTGATGCAGAATGAAACCTTGTCTATAACCACTTTGTCAGCACCGTGTAGTTAATACGTGAAGTCAACAGTTAATGGCACATTGAGTGCTCTCTTGGAACCATTTGTCCTTTTGATCAGCTCAGAGCACGTCCATCTAATAGATGTTTTATTTCCCATTCAGGGATACACTGCCTTGTCCCTTCCCTTTTGTTAATATTTATTGATTTGAAAGGCAGAGCTATGGGGAGAGGAGGAGAGATGGAGAGAGAGCTTGAGATCTTTCATCTGCTGTTTCACTTCCCAAATGGCCACAACGCTCAGAGCTGGGCCAATCCAAAGCCAGGAGCCAAGAACTTATTCCAAGTCACCAACATGGGTGCAGGGGCCCAAGTACTTGGACCATCATCTGCTGCTTTCCCAGGCACATTAGCAGGGAGCTAGATTGGAAGTGGAGCAGCCAGGACCCAAACCAGTACCTGTGAATTTTGTTGTTCAACGTTCATGTTGGTAAACAACTTCTATTGATCTATGTCTGTTTAGGCACCTACTGACCTCTGATTACCAGTTTTTCACTTTTGTTTTCTCTGAAAAAATTTTTTTGTAATCCATTTCTTAATTTTATTTTAATTTCCTATCATTTATCTCTTCTCCATTTATTATAATTTTGTCATATTTGCTAGCATTTTTATACTTCTAGTCACTCCACAATGTTTAAAAATAAATAGTTTTTAGTTGTCCAGGTTACTCAGTAGATTGGAAATCTCATGGCCTCCATGTGAAAATACCCAGATACTCTAACATTCTAAAGGTGGTTCTGGGAACAACCTAAGTGGTGACGTTATAAACCTTGTGGCCACAAACTTAGAGGCCCGGGGAGAGGATAATAAATCCTAAAGCAGACAGCTTAACTGAACTCTAACAGGAACCAAGGAAAAGACTACCATTGTTCTTACAATGCCTTGACACTGGGAAGAAAGGAGCCACATCTGTGGTTATAAGGGAAGTGAGGGGGCGTGTGTGGGAGAAGGTGTCATTTTCTTCACCCCTGGGCTCCTTGATGTCGACTTCCTCTTGCACAATCCTCGTGCCTCTCCTGAAAACACAGGGGTGGGTGTTTAGAGGAAGACAGAGGCAGGCTGGGGGCAGAAGGTGGGTGAACCAGTTCTTGTGTCTCCCGTCTCAAACCACTTTAATTTGTGAATGGATGTGGGTTAAGCCCAGTGGTTGGTTCTGTCAACTGCCCTTTAAGCAAGCTCTCAGAAGCCTATCTGAGCCAGTGCCGCAGCTCACTAGGCTAATCCTCCGCCTTGCGGCACCGGCACACGGAGTTCTAGTCCTGGTCGGGGCACCAGATTCTGTCCCGGTTGCCCCTCTTCCAGGCCAGCTCTCTGCTGTGGCCAGGGAGTGCAGTGGAGGATAGCCCAGGTGCTTGGGCCCTGCACCCCATGGGAGACCCAGAGAAGCACCTGGCTCCTGGCTTCGGATCAGCCCGGTGCGCCGGCCACAGCAGCCATTGGAGGGTGAACCAAGAGCAAAAGGAAGACCTTTCTCTCTGTCTCTCTCTCTCACTGTCCACTCTGCCTGTCAAAAAAAAAAAAAAAAAAAAGAATAAAGAAAGAAAAAGAAGCCTATCTGGGGTTGTGCTCTGCACTCTGGAAACACTCGCTCTTGTCATTTGGCCACAGCTCATGCCCCACAGTCCATGCAGACTCCCTGTGATCAAATGGAACACTTCAAGGTCCCCCCACGGGCTCTTCCCTGCTCCCCCTCCTCTTAGGAAAAGGCACCACCAGTCAGCAGGCTGCTAAGGATACAAATGTAGGAGTACCTCAACTCCCTTTGCTGCCCAACTTGTAACCCATCAGCAAGCCCCACTACCGTACCTTCCACCACCCTACACGCCATCCTCCCAAGTGCACGCTGGGGTGGCTTCCAAACTGGGCTTCCTGCTGCTGGTCTTGCTGCCCTTGTTGGTTCTAGGGCTTGGGCTTGGAGAAAAACCAGCCTCAGCCCTTAGTCGCTGTATGACAATGGGCAGGTGTCCAGGCCTCCACATGTCTTGGTCCCCTCACCTGTGACCCTGTGAGGTTGCATGAGTGGGTACATGTGAGCCACTTGGAATAGCTCCTGGGTCCAAGGAACACCCGTAGTAAATGTTGGCCGTTATTATTAGTTCATCATTCTTTCTACAGAGTACAGGGACAGATTCTCTTTAAACATCAAGGACTATGAAACGTGTCTTGGTTCTGTAAGATGTTAATGTTGAGGGAGGCTGCGTCCTCGAGGGTCTGTGTGAGCCTTCTGTCCTCTTGACCGCTCTTTTGTAAATCTAGACTATGGCGAGGTAAAGGCTAGGGCCAGCATCGTGGCATAGTGTTGAGTCACCTACCACACCGGCATCCTATATGTGCACTGGTTTGTGTCCCTGCTGCTCTACTTCCTATCCAGGTTCCTGCTAATGGCCTGGGAAAAATGGGGGAAGATGGCCAAGTGTGTGGGCCCCTGCCACCTATGTGGGAGACCCCGATGAAGCTCTTGGCTTCAGCCTGGGCCACCCTAGTCTTTGAGGCCATTTGGGGAGTTAACCAGTGGGTGGAAGATTTCTCTCTGTGTAACTCTTTCAGGTAAATAAATATATCTCTTAAAAAAAAAAAAAAAAAAAAAAAAAAAAAAAAAAAAAAAAAAAAACTTCGATGGGGAAGGCCTTAAGCCTTAACCAAAAACCATAAGGAAAAAAAAGCCATACTTAAAATATATGAGAGGGAGGAGGGGAATATCATTATAGTCTTAGAATTGTATCTACAAAGTATACTGAACCTGTTAAACTGAACCTGAAAACGTGTGTGTGTGTGTGTGTGTGTAATATGAAGGCCGTCATGCCAGGCTCCTCCATGCCTGCTGCTCACGGATTATACCTTCGTGCTGGCCCAGGATACCCATCCTGATCAGCTCCTAGGCCCCCTGCCTGCCACGGCTGCACCTGCTCTGGGGGTCTGCCTGCTCCTCTCCCACAGCTTCTCCCTGCACGTTCAAGGCACCTCCTTAGTGAGGCCTCGGAGGACGTCCTGGCCCCTCCCTTCCCCCACCCCCGCTCCATCTTCCTCCTCTCCTGCGCTTGGTGTGATCTTACAGGATTTCCTTTTGATTTCTCTTAAATCTGTTTACTTAAGCAGCACCTGACAGCTAGTAGAAGGTGTCAGAGGTGGCTCCGGCTTGAACAGCCCTGGGCTCAGGTTTAGGCCAGTTCCTGGCATGGTAGGTGCTCAGTATATATTTGTTGAAGGGATAATGTGAATAATCAGTATTCAGTGATGCTAATATCCTTCCTATATGGGTTGCTTCTATCACTGGCTCTGTGTCACAGTCAGCCCAGTGCAGCCAGAGGGCTCCAGAGCCCTCGGAGGGCACCGGCATCTTTTTACAATTCCCTTGTATAAAATGACTCAGTGTTTGCATGGAAACCGCACACGTCCTCCTGTACACTGCAAGCCACCTCCAGATGACTGAGGAGAAAAGATACAAGGTGAGTGCCGTGTAAATAGTAGTTACTCTGTCTTGTTTAGGGAGCAAGGACAAGAGAACAAATATGATTATGCTTCAGTATGTGGTTCAGTACAGATGCAATTACTTCCCAAAGCTTTCTCTCTTTTTTTTAAGATTTTATTTACTTGAAGTCAGGGACAGAGAGATCTTCCACCCACGGGTTTACTCCCCAGATGACTGTAATAGCTGGGGCCAAGCTAGAAGCCTCATCTGGGTGTCTCACAGGGGCTGCAGGGGTCCCAGCACTTGGGCCATCTGCTGCTGCTTTTCTCACACCATTCGCAGAGAGCAGAGTTGGAAGTGGAGCAGCCCAGGTACGCACTGCCGCCCGTATGGGACGCCGGCGTGGCCGGCGGCAGCTTTACTCACCAGGCCACCATGCCAGCCCCTCCCAAATAGTTTCTGTCTGCAGTTGGTTGAATTCCAGGTTGTGGAGTACCCTCTCACTGAGAGCTGACTGCCTGTGTTAAAGCAACCACACATCACAGCGGGGTGGCCCATCAATGGCACCAGGTGTGTTGCTTCTTCATCGGGTAGTCCTCAGTCTTTGAGGTATGGGTTAGTTTCTGTACATCAAAGAGCGTTCCACATACAGCAGTCATGAAATGAAACATTATCTCAACATACAGGCTTTTTTTTTTTTTCAATTGCACATTCAATAGCCTATTAGAGGTACTACCTTGTGGTGTTGCCAGTCCAGGAAGAAAATGGCATGATGCCTTTCTTTGTTTTCTGTTGGAGTATTTTATAGTCAGGAGAAAAAGGAAGTGCCTGGGGTGTAGCCACAGCTGCCGGAGAGCCCGTTGACTCAGCACTGCCCTTGGGGTCACGTCGCAGCACTGCTCCGTTACATGCAGTGACCATGCAAAGGGAAAGACCTGGCCTTGCCCGGGAGGCTCTGAAACGTGGCTTTATGCAATAGTGACTGGATCAGACACAGTCCAGGCTGCCTCTGGATATCACAGAAGCTCAACCCTTCATAGTATGAAAGGGAAAGAAAGAGGCCTCCGGCATGCAGAGACCAGAGCATGGCGGCCACCCTGGGTCCAACCACAGAGAGGTGGACGGGGCTCCGTGGCTGTGACCTCCCAGTGTCATGGCTGCAGGACCAGGAAACTTCCACACCCGTGGGCTCTTCTAGTGACACTGGCTACTTCTTACCAAAGGAAGTGGTTTTCTTTCACTCTTTGTTTTGGCACAGTTTCAGACTTGGAGAAGTTCCAAGGTGAGGAGAAAGAATGCCCACGTACTCTTCACCCAGACCCCCGCATGTTGATTTCTCAGTCACCACGTTGGTTTCTCTCCCCTCCTCCAGATACATATAAGGAGACTCACAGAGTTCATGGAAAGCTGAATTAAAAGATGTTTGTTGGGGCGAGCATTGTGGCATGGTGGGTTAAAGCCCCGGCCTGCAGTGCTGGCATCCCACATGGGTGCCTGTTCAAGTCCCAGCCTCTGCACCCACGTGGAAGACTCGGAAGAAGCTCCTGGCTCCTGACTTTGGCCTGGCCCAGCCTCAGTCATTGTGGTCATTTGGGGAGTGAACCAGTAGATGGAAGACCTCTCTCTCTGTCTCTACCTCTCTCTAACTCTGCCTTTCAAATAAATAAAATAAATCTTTAAAAACAAAAGATGTTCATTTTAGTGCCAAAAGTTTTTGAAATCACTATCTAGATTTTTTTCACTCACTTTTTCAAACATTGTTTGCACCAAAATTAACTTCTAACTCCATTTCCCATGAACGTCCTGAAGAAGGTAAATACGAAATCCTTTTCGTATTTACCCAAAGAAGGAAGGAATTGTAATCCTAATACATCACTCTCTATTGAAACGGTCTTATTGGTATCTACAGAATATTTCTATATCCGTCTCAAGAACTGCAATTTTATTTTGAACTTGAGTTCAGAAATTCCAAGTTCAGACTTCAATAATACATATACTTCTAGAAACATTAGGAGCAATTCTCAAATGCATGGAGTTTTTGTTAGCCAACTGAGAAGATTTCTAACATGATACTCCTTCACTTTTTTTAAAGATATATTTATTTAGTTATTTGAAAGGCAGAGTTAACAGAGATTGGTCTTCATCCTCTGGTTCACTCCCCAGATGGAGTTTCAGCCGGGCTCCCACGTGGTGCAGGGGCTGAAGCCCTTGGGCCGTCTTCCGCTGTCTTCCCAGGTGCATCAGCAGGGAGCAGGATGGGAAGTGGAACAGCTGGGATTGAACCATTGCCCAAATGGGACACCAATGCTGCAGATGGTGGCTTAACCCACTGCGCCAAATGCTGGCCCCACTCCCTCTAAAACCGCAGCCTGTGCTGCCATGGTACCAGGGCGGCCTCACCAACCCACGGCACAGTCACAGACCTCAGGACGTCAGCCTCCGTCACGTGCACTGACCCCAGCGATCCCACGCATCTCCTCTGTGCACGCCTGATGCAAGGAGCTCTCAGCCCGGGCAGGGGTCACCGCCTTCAGCTGTCTTGTCTTCAGCCCCTCTCACCGGAGCAGTCCCCCTAGTCCTCCCCTTGGGACAGCAACAGTATTGACGAGCACGGGCCAGTCATCCTGGGACGCGTCCCTGTTTGGTCTCAAGCTACACATTCCTGGCAAGAGTGATGTGGGGATGATGATGCCGTCCCCTTCCCAGCCGGCACAGTGTCCACTGTGGGTGTTAACTTAGATTGCAGGGTCGAGTGTGGCGGCCAGCCTAGCCTGGTGTGAAGCCGACACCAGGGTGTTTGCTTCCCCAGACGCACGATGAGGCATGAGTAGAATCACAGTCGCTTTACACAAATTTCCATCAACAGATCAACAGCACTTGTTCTAAGGGACGTCTGAGAGAAAACATACGCACTGGTGAAGAAGGCAGTGACTGCTCAGTGTCTGAAAATCAGACAAAAACACCCACGGGCTGATCTTGCAGGAGGGCAAGGTCTTCACTGCCCATGCACGCCCACTGCGTGGTTGTGTGTGTGCCTTGTGTACCAGGGTGCTTCACAAACTTCATAGAAAAGTGGGATCAAGAGAACTGTGGCACAGAACACTTGTGAAATCCTCCCGTAGTTTCTGACCACGTGCGTTTTTCCACAAACTTTCCGAATCCCGCGTGTACATTCTCTTCTTTCTTATGTGACCTGATGTTTGAAAGCCTCGGCCAGGAGCTGTCGACCTGAGGAGGGAGCGCCGTGTTTCCTCTCCATCTTCTGCTGTTACGGAAGCGTCCCGCCCTCCGGGCACAGGTTCACTTTCTGCAGTGCCTGTACCTGAGATCCATCTGCCGTGAACGCTGTTCTACAACCGAATGCTCAGAAGGCGGTGAGCGGAAGATCCCCAGGGTGAGAGGAGTTAGGATGACGCAGCTCCGAGTGGCCCCTGGCAGGTGCAGCTCTTGCTCCTCACGGCAGGGTGTCCCCCGCCCTCCCTTCTTGGCCTCTTCTGTGGTCTTCACTCCTGCTAACCTCCCTGGGAAGGCACAGGAGCAGATGTTGGCGCACAGGAGACCCTGTGCTGATGTTGAAACTGGAAACCTTGGTTTCTAGAATATACGCTATTTGTCATTCTACTCCTTTCCTGCTAATGAAATCGAGATCTAAAGTGTATGCCGGCCACAAGTGCCACATGCTATGGCTGCATAACACCTTGGAGGGTTGCCACATAAGCAATAGGACCCCCAGGTGTGTTTGCGTCTCAAGTAAACAGAACTATGTGGGTCACGTGCACACTGACATGGTTACTCTGTCGTTCACTGGTATCCTAAGTCCTCCTGGGCTGAATCTGGCAGTCCTAGCCCTGTGCCAAACCAACTTCTGTGCATGGTGCAAGAACCGGTTTGGTTTTGTTTCATGGGTTTTCTGATGCCCCATCAGTAGGAACCCCAAAGCCACAAGGATAGCGCCCTGGGCTTCAGGGTGTGCACCGAGTGGTCCAAATGGGCTGGCCCCAGCCCCCAGCTCAGCTCGTTTCTATTTCTCTTCACCCCACCCTCCTTCCAGACACCAAAGAACAGCATTAAGAAACCCCCTTGTTTGGTGCACATATGTCCACACTGACCTTGCATCCTTTAATTGATAAGCCAAAGGATGGGTTAAAAGAACTAAACACATCCTTTTCGTACTTACCCAGAGAAGGAAGGAATTGTAATCCTAATACATCACTCTCTATTGATATGGTCTCATTGGTATCTACAGAATATTTCTATATCTGTCTCAAGAACTACAATTTTACTTTGAACTTGAGTTCAGAAATTCCAAGTTCAGACTTCAATAATATATATACTTCTAGAGACATTAGGAGCAATTCTCACCAAGGACTGAAAATAAATATAGGCACTGAATGGATGTTACTGCTAGAAGCTAATGCTCAGAATATACACAGAGACTTCAAAAACATCCTGGGAAATGGATTTTACAAAAAAAAATTTCCAAGTTTTTTGAAATAAATTCCTTTTAATTCTGTTTTCCCCAAACTTTTTGAAGTGCTCTTATATTAGGTAAGTGGGTTTGATGTGTTCAAAATATCCTTTAAAAAGGCAGGAATGAAACTAATTTGTAAATGGCATTCATTTTACTTTAAGAATGATCAAACTTATCTGACACTCTTAACCTCTAGGTAGAATTCAAATCCTAAGATATGATTTTTTTTAATTTATTTATTTAAAAGGAATAATTGGAGAGGAAGAGACACAGAAAGAGATCTTCCATCTGCTGGTTTCAGTCCCCAAATGGTTGCAACAGCCAGAGCTGGTCCAGGCTGAAGCCAGAAGCCTAGAACTGTCCGGGCATCCTACCTGGATGGCAGGGGGCCAAGCACTTGTGCCATCTTCCGCTGCTTTCTGAGGCTCATAAGCAGGAAGCTGGATTGGAAGTGGAGCTGTCCGGACTCCAGATGGCGCTCTGGTATGGGGTGCTGGCAGTGTTGCAAACAGCAGCTTAACCTACTGAGCCAGAGCACAGGCCTGGGAAGTGATTCTTTTTTTTAAAGATTTTTTTAATCTTACTTGAAAGGGTTACACAGAGAAGAAGAGGCAGAGAGAGAGAGAGAGTCTTCCATCTGCTGGCACACTCCCCAAGTGGCCACAATGGTTGGAGCTGCACCAATCCGAAGCCAAGAACCAGGAGCTGCTTCTGGGTCTCCCATGTGGGTGCTGGGGCCCAAGGACTTCAGCCATCTTCTACTATTTCCCAGGCCAGAGCAGAGAGCTGTGATTTTTATATTTACTTGTAATAGGAAAAGTGAAAGGAAAACCTTGACTCCTGGACTCTTTTTTTAAATTTTTTATATAATGAATGCATTTTTTCATAGATGTAATTTTAGGAATATAGTGGTTCTTTCCCTCATACCACCCCCCCATCTCCCATCCCACCTCTGATTCCCTCTCCCATCTCCTTCTTCATTATGGTTTATTTTTAGTATGATTTTATATACAGAGGAACAACTCCATGCTAAGCATAGACTTCAACAATTTGCACCCACGCACACAGACAACATATAGAATACAATTTGGGGAGAAAATTTGCTGTTGATTCTCAAATTACAATTCATTAGGGACAGAGTTCCTACATGGGGAGCAGGTGCACAGTGACTACTACTGTTCCTTTAACAATTAACACTCTTATTTAGGATGTCAGTGATCATCCGAGGCTCTTGCCATGGGCAGCCAAGGCTATGGAAGTCTTTTGTGACCATAGGCTCCGTTGGTATTTGGACACAGCCATAAGGGAGGATTTCTCTCCTCCCTTCAGAGAAGAGTACATCCTTCGTTGACCCTTTTTTTCCCCTGAGGTCTCACAGAGGTCCTCCGTGTAGGATTTTTTTGCCACAGAGTCTTGGCTTCCATGCCTGAAATGCTCTCACAGGCCTTTCAGCCCAACCTGGAAGCCTTAAGGGTTGATTCTGAGGTCAGAGTGCTATTTACTGTGAATGTCATTCTAGGAGTCTGCTGTGTGGACTGCTTCCCATGTTGGTCTTTCCTTCCTTTATAACTCTATTATTTTTACCGGGTTCTTGATGTTATTTATATCATCCCTTTTAAACTTAGACTGACCTATATGTTGCCTTTAACATTTAATATGATCATTTTAACAGTGAAGAAGGCATTTATACTACCAATTTTTATGGGTTTGGAGCCCCATGACAAGTTCTTAGGCTGTACCCTTAGAGATAAGTGTTTGAATGTATGCAGAACTAGCCTGTTTTATATAGTTACAGACAACCTCCTCCATCTCTTTTCCCCTCTTATTTTTAACTGGGATCTTTTTCCAATTGCCTTAAAATACATGTGATTTACTCTATGTTACATAGAGAGTTCAACATATAGTATGAAGAAGAGAAATGAGAGAGAAAGAAAGCAGAGGAAAAAAACAAGCAAAAACAAAACAAAAAGGATATACACAGTAAAAAGTAACAATGGTAAACTGTCCATCGACAGGTCAAGAACTGTTGAAGGCACTGATTCTAAAAGTCACAATTTCGCTTCTATAGCTTTCATTTTAGGCGCACTATTTTCCCAAATCAGGGAGAACATATGGTGTTAGTCTCTTTGGGGCTGAGTTATTTCACTAAGTATGAGGTTTCCCAGCTTGCTCCATTTTGCTGCAAAGGACTGGATTTCATCCTTTGTTACTGCCATGTAGTATTCCGTAGTGTACATCCCATAATTTCTTTATCCAGTCTTTGGCTGATGGACATTTAGGTTGCTTCCATGTCTTAGCTATTGTGAATTGAGCAGCAATAAACAAGGAGGTGCAGATAGTTCTTTTGTTTACTGATTTCATTTCCCTTGGGTAGATTCCCAGGAGTGGGATGGCTGGGTCATACAGTAGGTGTATATTCAGATTTTTGAGGTATCTCCATACTGTTTTCCATAGTGGTTTTACCAGTTTACATTTCCACCAACAGTGGGTTAGGGTGCCCTCTTCCCCATGTCCTCTGTAACATTTGTTGTTTGTTGATTTCTGTATGAAGGCCATTCTAAACTGGAGTGAGGTGAAACCTCATTGTGGTTTTGATTTGCATTTCCTTGATGGCTAGTGATCCTGAGCATCTTTTCATGTGTCTGTTGGCCATTTGGATTTCCTCCTTTGAAAAATGCCTGTTAAGGTCCTTGACCCATCTCTTAAGTGGGTTGTTTGTTTTGTTACTGAAGTTTCTTGATCTCTTTATAGATTCTGGTTATTAATAATTTATCAGGTGTGTAGTTTGCAAATAATTTCTCCCATTTTGTTGGTTGCCTCTTCACTTTCTTGACTGTTTCTTTTGCTGTACAGAAACTTCTCAATTTGAGGTAATCCCATTTGTTCATTTTGGCTTTGACTACCTGTGCTTCTGGGCTCTTTTCCAGGAATTCTTTGCCTGTTCCAATGTCTGAATGGTTTCCCCTAAGCTCTTTATTAATTTGATGGTCTTGTGGCATAGATTTAGATCTTTAATCCATGTTGAGTGGATTTTTGTATAGGGTGTAAGGTAGGGGTCTGTCTTCATACTTCAATATATGGATATCCAGTTTTCCCAGCACAACATTTGTTGAAGAGGCTGTCCCTGTTCCAGGGGTTGGTTTTAGCTCCTTTGTCGAATGTAAGTTGGTTCTAGATGTGAGGATTGATTTCCGAAGTTTCTATTCTGTTCCATTGGTCTATCCATCTGTTTTTATACCAGTACCAGTCTGTTTTGATTATGACTACCTGAAAGTATGTCTTTTTTTAAAGATTTTATTTATTTGAGAGAGATAGTAACAGACAGTGAGAGGATGAGACAGAGAGAAAGGTCTTCTGTCTGCTGGTTCATACCCCAAATGGATGTAACAACTGGAGCTGTGCTGATCCAAAGCCAGGAGCCAAGAGCTTATTCTGGGTCTCCCCAATGGGTGCAGGGGTCCAAGCACTTGGGCCATCTTCTACTACTTCCCCAGGCCACAGCAGAGAGCTGGATGGGAAGAGGAGCAGCCAGGACTAGAACCAGCACCCATATGGGATGCCAGTGCTGCAGGCAGAGGATTAACCTACTGCGCCACAGTGCCAGTCCCTATAGTATGACTTGAAGTCTGGTATTGTGGTGCCTCTGGCTTTGTTTTTATTGTATAAGATTGTTTTAACTGTTCAAGGTCTGCTTTTCCTCCATATGAATTTCAGCATCATTTTTTCTAGCTCTGAGAAGAATGTCTTTGATATTTTGATTGTTATACCATTAAATCTGTAAATTGCTTTTGGAGGAATGGACATTTTGCTGATATTCTTCCAATCCATGAACATGGCAGATTTTTCCTTTTCTGTGTCTTCTTCTTTTTCTTTCTTTAATATTCTATAATTTTCATCATAAGAGATCTTTGACATCCTTGAGTAAATTTATTCCAAGGTACTTGATTTTTTTAAGATTTATTTATTTATTTATTTGAAAGTCAGAGGTATTGAGAGAGAGGGGGAGGCAAAGAGAAAGAGGTCTTCCATCCAATGGTTCACTCCCCAGATGGCCGCAAGAGCTGGAGCTGCGCCAATATGAAGCCAGGAGCCAGGAGCTTCTTCTGGGTCTCCTACACAGCTGCAGGGGCCCAAGGACTTGGGCCATCTTATACTGCTTTCCCAGGCCATAGCAGAGAGCTGGATTGGAAGAGGAGCAGCCGGGACTAGAACTGGCACCCATATGGGATGCCTACACTTCAGGCCAGGGCATTAATCCAGCACGCCACAGCACCAGCCCCCAACTTGATTGTTTTTGTGGCTATCTTAAGTGGGATTAATCTTCTTAGAAGTTCTTTCTCAGCCATGGCATTGTCTGTATATACAAGGGATGTTGATTTCTGCATTGATTTTGTATTCTGCTACTTTACCAAACTCTTCTATGTGTTCCAATAGTCTCTTAGTGGAGTCTTTTGGATCCTCTATATATAGAATCATGTCATCTGCAAATAGGGATAGTTTGACTTCCTCTTTTTCAATTTGTATCCCTTTGATTTCTTTTTCTTGCCTAATGGCTCTGGCTAAAACTTCTGGGACTATTTTGAATAGCAGTGGTGAGAGTGGGCATCCCTGTCTGGTGCCAGATTTCGATGGAAATGCCTCCAACTTTTCCCCCTTCAATATGATGCTGGCAATGGGTTTGTCATAAATTGCCTTAATAATGTTGAGGAATGTTCCTTCTAACCCCAATTTGCTTAGAGTTTTCATCATAAAAGGGTGTTGTATTTTGACAAATGCCTTCTCTGCATCAATTGAGATAATCATGTGGGTTTTGTTTCTCAATTTGTTAATGTGGTGTATCAGATTGATTGATTTTCAAACGTTGAACCATCTCTGCATACCAAGGATAAGTCCCACTTGGTCTGAGTAAATGATCTTTGCGATGTGTGGTTGGATTTGATTGGCCAGGATTTTGCTGAGTATTTTTGTATCTATGTTCATCAGCAAGATAGGTCTCTAGTTTTCTTTCTCTGTTGCATCTTTTCTGGGTTAAGGAATTAAGGTGATATTGTCTTCATAGAAAGAATTTGGGAAGATTTCCTCCCTTTCAATTGTTTTGAATAATTTGAGAAGAACTGGGGTTAGTTCTTCTTTAAATGTCTGGTGGAATTCAGCAGTGAAGCCGTCTGGTCCTGGGCTCTTCTTTACTGGGAGGGCCTTTATTATTGATTCGATTTCTTTCAAGATTATGGGTCTGCTTAGGTTTTCTATGTCTTCATGGCTCAGTTTAGGTAGGTTGTATGTGTCCAGAAATCTATCTATTTCTTCTAGGTTTCCCAATTTGTTGGCATATAGCTCTTTGTAGTGGTTTCTGATTATTCTTTTTATTTCTGTTGTGTCTGTTTTTACATTTCTATTGCCATCTTTAAATTTACTGATTTGAGTCTTCTCTCTCCTTTTTTTGGTTAGTTGGGCCAATGGTGTGTCAATTTTGCTTATTTTTTCAAAAAAATCATCTTTTGATTTTAAGGATCTTTTGTATTGTTTTTTGGTTTCAAATTTGTTGATTTCTTCTCTAATTTTAATTATTTCTTTACTTCTACTAGTTTTGGGTTTGGTTTGCTGCAGAGTCTTGGTCCACCCGAACAAGGATGGACTGGGTCCGAGGAAGGGTCAGTGCGCCGCTCGCCCGTTCCCCAGCCTCCCGATCCCGGAGACAATCAGACGCAGCAGGGAGCCAAGTCCAGCAGGGACTCATTTATTTCGCATGTAACAAAGCCTTTTAAAGCACAAAACTGCAGAGTCATTGGGGCAGGGCATAAAGACCAACCAATCACTTAAAGGGTCATGTTACAGGGCAATTTTCACAGGACTGGCCATGTGTCTGTACACTTGCTATCAGTTGTTGCCACTTCCCCTGGTGTTGTGTAGCCAATTAGCTTTGGTGGTAAACAACTTTGAGTTCTGCCCACCTTACTTCCTCTGGGCACCATCTTTGAATTGCTTCGTGTAACTAATTTCCCCACAGTTTGCTGCTATTTTTCTAGATCCTTGAGTTGCATAAAAAGATCATTTATTTGTTTTCTTTCCAGTTTTTTGATGTAGACACCAACTGCTATAAACTTTCCTCTTAGCACTGCTTTTGCTGTATCCCACAAATTTTGATAAGTTTTGTCATTTTCGTTTGCTTCTATAAAATTTTTTATTTCTCTTGACTTCTTCTGTGACCCACTGCTCATTCAGAATCATGTTATTCATTCTCCATGTGTTTGTGTAAGATGCAGAGGTTCTTGAGTTGTTAATTTTGAGCTTCATTGCATTGTTTCTGAGAAGATGCATGGTACAATTTCAATTTTTTTGAATTTGCTGAGGCTCCCTTTATGGCCTAACATATGGTCAATCCTAGGGAAAGTTCCATGCACCAGGGAGAAAATATGTGTACTTTGTGGCTGTGGGGTGGAAGGCTCTGTAGATATGTGGTAGGTCTATTTGGTCTATTGTGTCAATTAGCTCTGTTTCCTTGTTGGTTTTCTGTCTGGTTGATCTGTCCATTGGTGAAAATGGGGTATTGAAGTCCCCTGTTACTACTGTATTTGAGTCTATATCTCCCTTTAAATCCCTTAATAATTCTTTCAAATAGCCATGTGCCCTATAATTAAGTGCATAAACATTTATAATAGTAGCATCTTCGTGTTGAATTGATCCTTTAATCATTATATAGTGTCCTTCTTTGTCTTTTTTAATAGTTGTTGTGTTAAAGTCTATTTTGTCTGATATTAGGATGGCCACACTGGCTCTGTTTTGGTTTCTGTTAGCATGGAGT
The DNA here is from genome assembly GCF_964237555.1 of Oryctolagus cuniculus. Lineage (NCBI taxonomy): Eukaryota > Metazoa > Chordata > Mammalia > Lagomorpha > Leporidae > Oryctolagus > Oryctolagus cuniculus. The sequence goes on from NC_091436.1 coordinate 7,168,142, forward strand.
ATCTTTTTCCATCCTTTTACTTTCAGTCTGTGAGTATCTTTGCTGGTGAGGTGTGTTTCCTCAAGGCAACAGATAGATGGGTTTTCTTTTTTAATCCATTCAGCCAGTCTGTGTCTTTTATCTTCAGAGTTGAGACCATTTACATTCAGTGTGACTATTATTAAATACTGTCTTTTTCCTGCCATGCTTCCTTAAGTAGAGCTGTTTATGTATTTTGGCTTTTGTTTGTATTTTTGCTGGGTCATTTTCTGTGTTCATCATCTTTTGTAGTGAAGTTCCTGATTCTGTGTTTCTGTGTGCAGCACATCCTTGAGCCAGTGTTGTAGGGCTGGGTGCGAAGATACAAATACTTTCAATTTCTGTTTGTCATGAAAAATCCTTATTTCCCCTTCATTCATAAAAGATAACTTTTCAGGGTATAGTATTCTGGGTTGACAGTGTTTTCTTTTAAGACTTGGAATATATCTCACCATTGTCTCCTTGCCTGTAGGGTTTGTGATGAGAAGTCCAGGGTGAGTCCGATTGGATTACTTCTGAATGTGATTTGTCGTTTCTCTCTGGCAAATTTTAAGATCTGTTCTTTGTGTTTCACTGAGCTGAGAGTTGCCACAATGTGTTGTGGTGAATTCCTTTTCTGGTTGTGCTGTTGGGAGTTCTGTGTATTTCTTGTATTTGGACGTCTCTTTCAATCTGCCTATTGTGGGAGTTTTCTGATATTATTTCATTAAGAAGGCTTTCTAATCCATTCTCCTTTCCCACACCTTCAGGGACTCCTATTATCTGTACATTTTAACACTTGATAGAAGCTTGTAAATCTCCAACTGTAATTTTTAATTTCCTAATTTCTTCTTCTTATATTTGGTCTGACTATATTATTTCCAGAAGTTTGTCTTCAAGTTCTGATATTTGCTCTTCTATTTCATCTGTTCAATTTCTGAGATTCCACAGAATTTTTTATTTGGTCAATTGAATTTTTCATTTCCAGTATTTCATTTTGGCTTCTCTTTAAAATCTCTATTTCTTGGGTCTGCTTTTCTTTTCTTTTTCTTTCTTTCTTTCTTTTTCTTTTTTCTTTTTTCTTTTTTTTTCTTTTTTTTTTTTTTTTGACAGGCAGAGTTAGACAGTGAGAGAGAGAGACAGAGAGAAAGGTCTTCCTTTGATCGGTTCACCCCCCAAATGGCCACTACAGCCGGCGCGCTGTACCAATCTGAAGCCAGGAGCCAGATACCCCTTCCTGGTCTCCTATGTGGGTGCAGGGGCCCAAGGACTTGGGCTATCCTCCACTGCCTTCCCAGGGCCACAGCAGAGAGCTGGACTGGATGAGGAGCAACCGGGACAGAACTGGCGCCCCAATGGAGACTAGAACCCAGGGTTCCAGCGCCGCAGGTGGAGGATTAGCCAAGTGAGCTGTGGTGCCAGACCTTCGGTCTGCTTTTCATTCAGATCTTGAATCTGTTTCTGATTGCTTCTAAGTAATCTGATTATTAATTTTCTGAATTCTTTTTCTGGCATGACTTCAATTTCTTCTTATTCAGCCTCCATTGAAGGTTTAGATTGCTCCATTGGTGAGTTCATAGGTTCTTTTCCTTTGTTCTTCAGCATTTCTGTTTGGTTTAATTTTTAAATTGACTTCCCTCTGCAATGGGCTGCTGTGGCTCTGTGCCAATTGCCAGTGTAAGCAAGCAGCTCCACCTCCTAGAGCTTTGTTTACTTCTGGGAGCTTAAGGAGCTGGCTACCCAGGCTTTGATATACAAAGCCCCACCCACTGGGGGGCCGGTCTCCCTGTTCCTTTGTTTGCCCAAAAGTGCCTGGACCTCTGTTGTTCAGCCTTCCCTGTCGCTGTGCCCCCTGCAGGAGGAGAGGGAAGTCACTCTGAACCATTGTGATCCTTGTTCCCAGGTGGGGTGGCCCCTGCGACTGATGTTTGTGTGCGGGAGGTGAAAGTGCAACCCACCACCTGCGCTGGAGAATGCAAACAATCAAGATGGCCGCTCTTGGTGGGCTGAAGCTCCAGTTGGGGGGGGGGGGGACATCGAGGGACCGTGGCCTGTTCACGTCCCTGCTCCTCCCCCAGAATCTCATCCTCTTCCCCCTTGGAGCACCAAGCACTGTTCACGAGGTTTCCCCACTCATCCGTGTCTGCACTCCGGGGGCTCACACCCTCTCCCCTGGGTCACCCAGGGTGCGGCGAAGGCTGCCCCTCACTGCGCCTCCCTGGTTCTCCACTCCGTTCTCTTTCTGCAGCTCAGGCACCTCTCTCTTTTCCCCTGGTGTGGTCCCCAGCCTTGACTCTGCTTTTTTCGAAACAAGCTGTGTTGTGCAGAGGCAGGAGGACGCCTTAGTGTGTGAGTTATTTACTAAGACCTCAAAGTTCCCTGGACTGTAGTTTAAGGAAACTTTAGGAATCGCTCTCATTGCTGTTGCTTTATAGCTTTTAAAAAGGGGCTGCCACACGTCAATATTAGAGAGTCGCCCTTCTTCCTGGCCCGCACTGCTTCGCACAGACAGCAGATCTACCTCTCACTTGTCTTCCATCTGAATTACACGCGAACGGGATTTATGCAGGCTATAAATTTAGTCAGAATAAACCCTCTAAGTGATAACCAATTTTGTGGTGCGTAAGTATCATTGATTAGTTAATCTGAGGGTGTTTTTCCAAACTGATTTGGATTAGTGAGTTCTGATAGTAGAGCTATTTTAAGACCCTTGAACAGTGGTAAATGTGGTGAATAAGGTGGTGAGAATCAACCCAGGGCCCCACCTATAAATTTAAATTACGGCTTCTGAGAGGAGAGAGCAATCTCATTACACGCACCTGGCCAGCATGCACTGTGCCAGCCATAGAGACCAATTTGGTAATAATTGGTGATCGCCTCTGTGGATTCAGGAGGCCTTGGCTTCGTGCAGCACTAACAGGGCTCGGCAAGGAGTGGTCGCCGAGGCACCGGAGCAGCTCTCCAGGGACACCGAGTGGAAGGGGCTGTCGGGATGAAGGTGGGTTGCTTCAGGGGGCTCTTTCTCAGCTATGAGGCATGAGAAAGACGCCCTCTTTTCTCGGGGGTGTCCCTTCACACCCAGCCGGGGCTGGAACTGTGCTCACTCAGCAGGTGGGGTGCAAGCCTTCTTCCGAGAGGTTCACACGGACACAATTGTTTCGCAATGGAAGCAGCAATTGGAAAAGGACAGATTTTTTAGTCCTTAAATGTTTTTAAAAAGTATGTCCATTTCTTGTACAAATTTCCCAACTGGGAATGAAGCTTCAGGTGATGGCACGAACTCATTGTATCACAAGGACTGGACGAGCCATGCGCTGGCATAAGACGAGCAAGGACGTGGTAAAATGAGAGCATGATTAAAAAGCAATGGCCAACAGAGCTTTGCGGAAATGCTCAGGTTCACTGGCTGTCAGGGAAATGCAAACCAAAACCATAGCGAGGTTCTGCCTCTCCCCGGTTAGAATGGCTCTCATTCAGAAATCAACAAGCCACAGTGCTGGTGAGGATGTGGGGAAAAGGTACTCTGATCCACTGCTGGTGGGATGTAAACTGGTGTAGCCACCGTGGAAGACAGTACAGAGATACCTCAAAAACCTGAATATAGACCTACCATATGACCCAGCCATCCCACTCCTAGGAACTTACCCAAACCAAAAGAGATCAGTACACGAAAGAGACATCAGTACCCCCATGTCCACTGCAGCACAATTCACAATCGCTAAGATATGGAATCAACCCAGATGTCCATCACCTAGTGACTGGATAAAGAAATTATGGTATATGTACACTATGGAGTACTAATCAGCTGTTAAAAAACGAAATCATGTATTTTATAACAAGATAGTCACAACTGGAAACCACTATACTTAGTGAAATAAGCCAGTCCCAAAAAGACAAATATCCTGTGTTTTCCCTGATCCGATGCAACTAATAGAATGCATGACATGTAATGAATTCAAGCGAAATAGTCATTTAAGAATGGATGATTGTTTATGGCCCTTGTCTTCCATTGAGGAACAATCTTTTGTTCAGTTTTTTGTTTTGTTTAGTTTTCTTTCTCTTCATGCTATTGTCAGAACTCCTCTGCTTAGAGTAGGGCCAACCATAAAATCACCAAGTAAACTGATAATACATCATCGCAAAAATTAAGAATGGGAATCTGAAAGGTGGGAGGAAGGAGAAGCTCCACTTTGTTCCTACATCAGTACCTATGAAAACTGTATAACTTAAATTTAAAAGAGAGAGAGAGAGATGGGAGTGTGACAGAGCCAAGTGAAGCGAGGCATTGAAATGTTAGACACGTGCAAAACCTCTTTCCTTGCTTGGATACTTGTGTGCTGGGGCCTCAGGTTGTGATCAGAAACCGGCTTAAAAACCAAATGAGAAAGGAGGAGTGGCCTCCACAGTCCAGCTGCAGGTGTGCCAGGGAAGGGCCGGGAAGTCTGCCTGACCTGGGCAAGGCCTGAATGACCGCTGTTCCTTCATGTGTTGAAATATTGCGGTGTCCGCTCTGGGGACAGCGATCCTCCGTGGGCTCGAGTGCAACTTAATTGACAACCAGCTGAGAGAAAGACAAGGTGTTAGACACCGGGATGTCAAAAAAAGAAAGGACATTTCCTTTTTAACATTATCCATAGTTTGGATGGATTCTAAAACCTCCCTGCTATGAACAAAAGAATTTGAGAGGCAAACATAGAAACTCCGTTTTGTCTTCAGGACAGAACTTGGGGTTTGAATTTCTCTTTTTGGTACAACACATCCATCTGCAAAAGGAAGACTTCTGTGTGCTCAGGGCTCATCTCCTAATCCTGATGATTCTTGAAGTTATGCGGACGTCTCTGCAATCATAGCCGATGCAAGAACCCACTGTCAAGACAATGCACCACCAAGCCAACACTGGGAAAATGGAGCTCACCGCATGAGTTCAGTAGATCATCAAAACCTTGCACAATGTGTGTCCGCTGAGCACTCGGGAAGCAGCTCTCAGCGCTGGTATGCCTTAGAAAGAGGGATTACTGCTTAACTCACTCTTGGCAGCCTCCTCCCAAACACCCCCTGGAAGGGAACACAGGCTGTGGATAAACCAGGAAAATTGGATTGCTGGGCTTTATTTTTTTTTCTTCTAAGTGTGGAGATGAAATGGAAGCAGGCTCTGAAGCGTTCTGTTGGCTTCTCCTCCACGTTACAAATTGGCCCTCCTACAGACGGAGAAGGCATGGCTGACACTCGCTGGGGGAGTGAAGCAATGCCTTCCCGATGAAACAGCACTGCATTGCTAAGGAGGCGGCCCCAGCGGCCGAGCTGGTGCCGTGTAATTTGTTTCCGTGGTGCGATGGGATAATTTTGACAAGCTGGAAAAAAAAATCACCGCAGGGAGACTCATCCGGCGATGGATGCCGGGCGTGTGTTCAGTATGAGCATTTGCTACTGAGGTGCTCAGGATGCCTTCTGAGAAACGGTATCCCACCTGAAGCTAGGGAAGAATCCCCCTAAAGGAGAACAGGACTGTGTGTCCTGCCTCAGTTTCTCTCCGAGCCATTGAAACAGACATTCATTGCACATATGCTACAGGGTGGGATAGCTGTTCTCTTAAAATAAAGCCAGGGAATCCTCAGTATGGTTTCTTTTTGCCTTGTGATGGCAAAGTGCAAGGGCCGGGGGAGGGAGCGAGGGTGGATATGTTAATAGATTTCATTCTAATAACAGACCAACCCCAGGATATTTCCCGCATATGGCAAGCAAAGATGGTAATAGGAGAACTGTTATTGTATTAAATTAGCTCATCCCACAAAATAGACGTTCATACTTTTCAGACTACATTGAATCTTGGATTTTTGCAGCACCGTTATACCCAGAGCGTGTGGGTGACTGCTTTGTGAGTCACCAGCTAAAAGCAGAAAGGTTGGGCTCCCGCGTCTTATTTGATTGGGAGGCTGGAAGGACAGCCTGCCTGGAGCAGACATTTTTCATAATTATGTTGCCTGCAGGGTTGCCACCTGCCCTAATTTGATCTGATTAAGGTGAAATGCAGAACCCATCCTCATTTCTCTCAGAGTGCCATGGTGCCAAGCTTCATCTCAGAAAGCGAGGAGAGATGGGTTCATGCACAGCCAAGCAGGCGTGGGGGGAAACACCAGCCTCTCTAATCCCAGGGAAGCTGTTGCTGGCGGTGCGAGTCCCAGGCACGTTCTGAACGGAGGCCCAGCAGCGGTGACGGAAACGCTCTGTGCACGGAGACGTCCACTCGGGGGTGGGTGCACTTTGGGGATGTGTCCTGTTCAGATCTGAGTGACTGACAGGCGATGCACTGGCACCTGCCATCCTTGGAGGGTTGGGGGCAGGTCCTGCCGTGGGATGTTCAGGGGAGCAGCACAGATAGGTGTGTGTCAGCAGACACAGAGACCTCCATCCGTGTTACTTGGTGGAAGAAACGAGTTGTGGGATTGCGTGTGTGGGATGATGCCGTACAGTTAAGGTCGTGGGTGTGTGCAGTGACGTTCCTTTTGGAATACCCTAATGCCGTGTGTCCTCACAGCTGCCCAATCGTGTATCTGCACAAGTAGTCTTCTCTCTAGACAGAGCCTGTGCCCTCGTGTCCACAGCAGCATCCCCAAAAACAAACAAGGCGAGGGCTGAGAGGCCAACATGACAGTTCAGGTCTGCTTGGCACTCTGTTCATCTTCACAGATTAACGGGTGGGTGAACCCTGCATTGATTTTGGCTCATGATTTTGAAGATCCTTTTTAAAAAAATATTTATTTATTTGAAAGGCAGAGTTACATAGAGAGAAGGAGAATTGGATCTTCTATCTTCTGGTTTATTCCCCAAATGACTGAAACGGCCAAAGCTGGGCCACCCTTAAGCCAGGAATTCTTCCAGGTCTCCCATGTGGGTGACAGGGACCCAATCACATGAGCCATCTCTGCTTCCTCAGGCACGTTGTAGGAAGCTGGATCAGAAGCAGAGCAGTGATTGGCACTGTGGTGCAGCAGGTAAAAGCCCTGGCCTACAGTGCCAGTATCCCACTAGGGCACTGGTTCGAGTCCTGGCTGCTCTACTTCCCATTCACTCCCTGCTAATGCACCTGGAAAAACAGCAGAAGATGGGCCAAGTCCTAGGGCCCTGCACCCACGTGGGAGACCCAGAGGAAGCTCCTGGCTTTGTTTCAGCTCGGCTCCGGCCGTTGTGGCAGGTGGAAGACCCTGCCGTCTCCCTACCTCTCTCTTTCTCTCCCTCCCTCCCTCTCTCTCTCCCTCCCTCCCTCTCTCTCTCTACCTCTCTACCTCTCTCTCTCTCTACCTCTACCTCTCTCTGTGTACCTCTCTACCTCTCTCTGTAACTCTTTCAAATAAATAAAAGCTTCCAAAACAATGTAGAGCAGCTACATACATTCCATATGGGATGCCAGTGTAACAAGCGGTAGCTTAACTCCACCCCAACACTGCCCCCCAGTTTTCAAGACCTGCAGGATTAATTTTTGTTTCTTGAAGTAGGGCCTTTAACCAGAGAGATGCTTGCTGGAATTTAGTCAGCGGCCTACAGGTCATTCTGTGGTCTTCATTGCATGCCAGGCCCAGGCTGGGGCCGACTGCACAGATGGGGCCGCTCCCCACCCTGGGCTAAATGTGCGCCTGAGACCACAGACAGCAGCTCTGAGCTCAGAGCCATCTGCTTTGCCTGACCCTGATTATGAAATCAGCATGGATAGGCAAACGCACTTCTCCGGCTTTCATTTAAATCGGACTTGGCCTGGCGCTGCACAGGAATGGATCGTACAAGGAGTGCTTGCAGCCGCAGGGCCCCGAGATTGTTGTATGATCACCGCGATGTCTCCATCAGAGTTGATTTTTCTCACAAAGATCTGTTTCTCTTGTTATAAAATCAGAGGGATTATCAGAAAAATTAGGCTGTTGCTGGAAATCCTGTCTTTTAGAACGTCTCTTTTAGACTGGTGCTTGTGTCCTGCCCCTCCCCAAACCGGAGTACCTTTCGGTGAGAAGCACTTTGCACTTGGCCCCAAACAAGTCACGGAGAGCCAGGATGTCTGGGGCCAAATCCTGCCCCTCCGTGGTGTGTGCAGCTCTGGCCAAAGGGCGCTGCTGCGTGAGAAGTTGCAAACTTCTCATGGAGTTGATGAGACCAAAGACCAAGCGGGAGACTGATCTAGACTGATGTCGCGTGAGTGAGTGAAGTGTGAAGTGGGATGTAGCCTCGTGGGTGTGTGTCCTCAGCTCCCCGGGCAGTAAATAGAGGTGAGTGATCCAGGCACGGCCCAGCCTTGAGGGAGTGGGCATGATCCTGTCAGCCTCCTAAGGCCTCTTCCATCTATACAGTCCTCACCTCCAAGTTTCAGTCCCATCACCACCTCTGCCTCCAAGAAGATGCCATCACATCCCCACAACACAGAAGCTGGTGCAGCCCCGTGGCGTCTCTGATACGTCCCCTTAGCCAGCATTCACTCCCTGTCCCACCCTCACCTCTGGGTTCTTTAGAACTGTTGACCAGCAGGGTGGATAGAGGTTACAGTGGGTCTTTTATATGAAAAGGGAAATAATAGGATAGGCATGGGGGCTGAAGCCCCACGTGTGAATTCTAGTTCAGCGGCTTCGTTAGCCAGTCATGGGAAGTGAGACACAGTCCCTCTGAAAGTCTGTGCAAGGCTCGAGGGCCCACCCTGTGCTGCTCCACGCACGCCCGGGAAGTGGGTGATAGACAAGAATGGAGACGCCAGCCTAATCCACCGGAGAAGACCACTGTAGGCATCTGTCCTCCGTATTTTGTTGCTGAAATCTCTTCTACAGTGGAAGCCGTCAACACAGAAACTTGCCCTGTGTGTTTTGTGCTGCTATCGCAGACTATCTGAGACCAGGAACTTCTCAAGGAGACAGTTTGGCTCCTGGCTCTGGAGACCACTGAATCCTACAGCACAGCCCTGGCATCCGGCAAGGGCTGTTTGTGCTACCTCATCCCATGGCAGAAGGCAAAAGGGCAACAGAGTCCACGAACAGCGAGCAGGAAGGAGCTGGTGTGTCTTAACCCACTCCGTCAATAGCTAGTCCACTCTTGAAACAGGGCGCTAAATCATTCCTGAGAGCAGAGCCCTCGTGGTCTAATCCCCTCTTGGCCTGTAACTCCCAGCACTGTTGCATTGGGTATGACATTTCCAACACCTGAACTTTAGGGGACACAAACCGTAGCAGAAGTAGAGAGCAGTGGCCGGCGCCGCCGTTCATTAGGCTAATCCTCCGCCTAGCGGCACCGGCACACCGGGTTCTAGTCCCGGTCAGGTCACCAGATTCTGTCCCGGTTGTTCCTCTTCCAGTCCAGCTCTCTGCTGTGGCCCGGGAGTGCAGTGGAGGATGGCCCAAGTGCTTGGGCCCTGCACCCGCATGGGAGACCAGGAGAAGTGCCTGGCTCCTGGCTTCCAATCAGTGTGGTGCGCCGGCCGCAGCGCGCTGACTGCAGCGGCTATTGGGGGGTGAACCAACGGAAAAAAGGAAGACCTTTCTCTCTGTCTCTCTCTATCTCACTGTCCACTCTGCCTGTCAAAAAAAAAAATAGTAGAGCGAAGTATGGTGAACTTCCACATGCACACCACTCAGCTGTCATGATCATGCCTCTGATGGCCAATCTTGATCCAACCATTACTCCGTTGATGGATTTTTTTTTTTTTTGGTAGTAACTCCCAGAGATCCTATTACTTTATTTAGAGTAGAGCTTTCAAATCATAAGGATATTTATGCTCACTTAACCACACCTCACACTATAATATAAATTGTCATTTGTTAAAATTATCAAATGTCGGGGCCAGGGCCCTCTCTCTCCCTCCCTCTTTCTCTCTCTTTCTCTCTGTAACTCTGACTTTCAAATAAATAAATCTTAAAAAAATTATCAAATATTGAGTCATTGTTTTTATTTTAGCCTATTGTGTCATACTTTCCACCTGCATATATATTGAATGTCAAAAAGTCAAAAATTATTGGAGTCATTGAAAGGTGGGGACCACATATATTTTTTCAAATAAGTCAAAGAAAATCCACATGTTGCATTCGAGAAAATGTCTAATGTGTCTCTTAAGTCTCTCTCCCCTTTAAAATTCTTGTGATGCATTTGTTGAATAAAGTGAGTAATTCGCTTTAGAGAGTTAATGGCATCTCAGGTTTTCCATGACAGCTGTATAAGGAGGTAGTTCTTAAAGTTAGCAAGTGTTTCATATCACCTGGAGGGCCTGTCAACATGAGCATGGCTACTGCTGTTCCTTCTCCCTGCCTGGGTTTCTGAGTCAGTCCATCTGGGGTGAGGCCCAGCCTCGTCAGCGCTGCTGCTCTGGGCACCACACAGCCAACCCCGGGTCCAACACGGTCCTCGCCCCCTGTGTTTCTTCCTGTTACTATTTCCATCCAAAAGGCTGATCTGCTGCAAGGATTCCAGCTTTCAGAGGAACCTGAAGTGGTGGTCTGAACTTTTATCTAGAGGCACACAGAATCGTCTGACCGTCCACAGGGGCCAGCGGCATGACTGATCATTGCCTGCATCCTTTACTGCATTTGGGCTTCTGTATTTCTTGTATGCCAGTAATTATCAGTCCATTTTAGTGTACTAAATGGAACGCTATCATTGAAGGAAATTCTATTTCATCAGCTCACTGGTCGCCCTGAACCCCAGCTGATATATTATTGGCAGGTTAAATGCTTTGTTCTCCTGTTTATCAGTTTTAAGTATAATGAACTGTTTTCCCAGCATCCTCTAAATGACCCTCTAGCTCTCACAAAGAGGGTTTTCGATGTTTTTCTGAATACGCTAGTAGCTCATTTGCTTTGTGTGATTGATATCAAAAACACGTTTAGAAAATCCAAGCTAACGAACAAAAGAAAAACATCGGATCTGGGGCCTGTTTCATCTGTCCTCATTTCCTCCACCAGTCACACAGGCTGGGTGGTTATCAGGCAGCTTCCTCTGGTAGGACAGGGATGCTCAATTAGCTGAAAGGGCTGTGGGCACCCAGAGGGTCTGGGAAGGTGTGACAGCTCCCTCTGAGCTGCTCACACCTTGGGATGGGCCTGGAGCCAGGGCGCGGAGAAAGTTCCCAGCCAGCTCTGCCTAGGCTGGGGGAAAAACCCAACAGGAACACACAGGCCAAAGAAGACCTCAAAGGGCATCCATCGCTTACAACGCAGTAACCTTTGCTCAGGCCTGCCACCCTGTTGAAATGGGCTCTGCTAATGACAAGTAGGGGTGCAATTGCTATAATGTGAGTTTTTCTGATCCACTCAGAAACTAGGTGGTGACTAGTAGCTTTTGCTTGGACTGTGGGCATTGCTTCCTAACTGGCTGTCTGGCTCCATCCTCAATCGCCACGGACCACTTCATCATAGCCCCAGAGTGAATTCGGTTAAAAAGTAACACGGATCGTGTGGACCCCTAGCTGGAAACCTTCTAGGACTTTCCATCTTATCAATAGTAACAGCCCAGATCCTTACAGCCACTTCGCTTTGAGGCGTCTCCATGATGAGGTGGAGGTGAGGGTGGGGGGTGCCCGTGACAGTTGCCTTGCCCTCTGGGATCTACAGGAACGGGTCACGGGTGCCACCCGAAGCCCCTTGCCCAGTGTGGTGAGGAGCCAAACGTGCTTGCAGAGCTGGTTTGTCCGACACGGGTTAGCAGTGCTTCCAGAAGCAGGGCAGCAGGGATGAGTATAGTCTCCGGAAAGGGGGCCAGCCCCAAACAGTTGTATGCTCCCCCAGTCTGTGGCCTCAGTGAGCCTTCAACACATCCCCTCTTCCAGGCCTCCTGCTGCCCGTGGCCTGTGCTCATTCTCCCCTGCAGGGGGAGCCTCCCCCTCCCTTCAGGAGGCTCCTCATTGGAGAGGTTCCCTAACCACCCACGGGAACAGGGCCCCACACTGCTTTGGCATCCTGCAGGGCACTCCCTGCCCTTGGCACTTTGTCATTTGCGTGATTCTCTGAACTTGCTCCCTACATGAGTAGAGGCATCACAGGTCTCTCCTGTTTCCTTCATTGCAGCCTCCCCACTGCAGAAGAGAGAGTGTGGAAGTAAATATTGGTCCAAGTTAATTAGAGTAATTTGGGGTTTTTTATTCCTAAAACTACGTTCTTGGCTTTCTCTTCATACTTAACAACTACAGTGTAAAAAATGGCGGCCACTGGAAAAGCCGGAGGGAGAGTAACCTCACCTTGTATCTTCCCCGAGTAACTTAAGAGCATGGTTAATGGTCGATGGGATAGCAAGATGGAGCACGTGCAGAAACGCTCCTCTGCTTAAGGCGGGAGATTTGTCTGAAGGTTCATTTTTTTTTTTTCATGCATCAAACATGAACCCGTAGGCACTTCCGCATAGAATGTGGATGGGGCCATCCGAGTCTGTCTCTTGCTGATAGATTGACTATTAGAGACCTATTTTCCAAAATGCACCAGGTTCTTCTGGACTAAGGCCTACTGAGTTAGCAACAAAATGTCAAGTGTCAGCAGCACACTAGCAATCACCAGCTTAACCCATTTTAACACTGTCTGCACCGAGAGTTCAGCAGGCAGACTCTTCCATCCCTTTCCCTGAGGTCGTCAAACAAAACCGCATCTTCCTGGATCGGTACCGACTGACGGTGCTGATTTGCAAACCAGAATTCCACCTCCACCCTCCAACCCCTGCACCGTGTCCTCAGTTAGGTTTCCCATCCCTTGCTCACTGCTGATGGCCTGGGCACAGCACTTTTCACTCAGCCCTCAGTATAGTGCAACCTTTGTCAGTTTCTCATTATCTTCCATTTTAGCCAACTTTGTTTTTTGGACTTTACAGTTCAGACATGGGCATCAGCACTTTGACAGCAGACAAACATCAGTCTTCTTATGCTGTTGTATTGCTGGACCTGGTAGTTAATGGACATTTGTAACCAGGTAACCAAACACAAGCATGGCAAACACACTACGTATCAACATCTGCGGCTGTAGACCACAATGATAGCACAATGCACTAAACTAACCTCTTGTATAAGGCCAGAGTGGACAGGCTTTTTCCCTGTGACAGCTGTATCCATACCCACCGGAAACTGGTACATGCAAAAACTTTTTCCATGACATCTATAAGGGAATGAAAATTTTTACTAGGATAATCTTAAGCTTTTACATATGTCAGTATCGATTAATTTTCTAATTGGTAAGCTCTTGCTTAAAATATTCTTAGGCTGTTTTCCTATCGAAGTGTACAAGACAAGCCAGCTGGGCTTGACTGCCCGGAATCACTCATCCAAAAGCCACGGTGCAGCTGTCTGAGCGGCACAGGGAGCCTGCGGGGCTGCAGCCTCTGGCAGCTGCTGCCGGCACGAGGCACCTGCTAGTTCTACTCTAAGAACCTTGTTGCCTGTGACTGCCAGAGTTGCCTGGCCAAATGCTTGTGAATGGTGTGCGTGAACTCACTGGCATAACCCCACTGACAGGTGAGACTTGCTCAGATTTGGGCTAGTAAACATACAGGATGACTACTGACTTTTATGTGGAGAAGTTAAAGATCTTGATCAAACCATAGTGTAATTAACAATATAGTTGAAGCTGTGTGAGGTTTCTTGGTTTGGTTTGTTTTTTTCTTTGTTCTGTAAGCTATATTTTTGCTTTCATTTATCTCATCTCTCTCTCAAATGTGTCTCACACCATTATACAAACTCTAAATATCTGAGCTATAGAAAAGCAGTAATGAATCTAAGTGGCTGTACTTTGAGTGCTTACAAAATTATTCCTTTCTGTTTTTTCAGCATCTGAAATATGCCTTTCAGAGTAATGAATGCAATTATGCCCACACTAGAATGAATAAAGGAAACAGAATGCAGAGCACTTAAGTAACAGGGAGATTGCTAAAATCAATTCAAAGCACAAAACATCAGAAACGGAAAATACCACTAAGTACTTATGAAACCGAACTCCTTTCTGTCCCCCTCCCCCACTCCACTCCACCTCCAACCTCTCCCTCTCCCTCATCTTTAAGCCCCTTCAGATGTGTGTCAATGCCTACAGCTCCGTGACTCCTATTTATGTATTAATTGTCCTGGATATGACACTTTCCCAAGTTTAGTTGTGCCTAGAAACAAGGGTATTTCAAAATGTTCATGGAAAGATAGAACTAAGGGATAAAGTTATTTGGGTGCAGAAAAAAAAAAGAAATCCCTGTGTAATTTTTTTGTAATACATTTTCCATAAATTTTTAAGACCGTTGTATACTTGCATTTTGAAATACTTTGCACCAAAATAAACTTATCCTTTTTTAAAAGATTTATTTGAAAGGCAGAGTTACAGAGAGAGACAGACAGATAGAAATATCTTCCATCCACCAGTTCATGCCCCAATGGCTGCAGCAGCCGGGGATGGGCCAGGCTAAAGTCTGGAGCCAGGAGCTGCTTCTGGGTCTCCCGAATGAGTAGCAGGGGCCCAGGAATTTGGGCCATCTTCTTCTGCTTTCCCAGGTGCATTAGCGCAAGCAAGATTGCAAGTGGAGCAGCTGGGACATGAACCAGCACCCATGTGGACTGCCAGAACTGCAGGCTACGGCTTAACCCACTGCACCACGGTTCTGGCCCCAAACTTATCTTTTTTTAAAGATTTATTTTATTTATTTGAAAGACAGTGATAGAGGCAGAGACACACAGATATCTTCCACCCATTGATATTCTCCAAATGGCCACGATGGTCAGGACTGGCCCAGGCCAAAGCCAGGAGCCAGGAGCTCCATCTGGGTCTTCCTTGTGCATGCAGGTGTCCAAGTACTTAAGCCATCCTTTGCTGCTTTCCTGGGCACATTAGCAGGGAGCTTGATCAAGAGTGGAGCAGCCAGGACTCAAATCAGTGCTCTGACATGGGATGCAGCATTGTAGGACGTAACTTAACATGCTGTACCACGACACTGGCCCAATAAACTTATCTTTTAAATTATTTACCTACATGAGAGACAGAAAGAGGAGACGCCCCGTTTACTGGTTCACTCCCCCAAATAATTGTAATGGCCAGGGTGAGACTCAGCTCCAGGAACTCAATCCCGATCTTCCACTTGGGTGGCAGGAACTCCACATCATCACTGCTCCCCAGGATGCACATTAGCAGGAAGTGGGAGTGAGGAACCGGAGCCAGGGACCAAACCCGAGTATTCTCACGTGAAACATTCGCATCTTAGCCGCTACGCTAAATGCTTGCCCCTAAACTCACCTGCTGACTGTGTTTTCCATGAACTCTGCGGTCCTTTGTATTCCCCAAAGACGCCCACTGTAGAGAACACAAAGGTGCCATAGTGCAGGCTACAAACACAAAGACAGTAGGCTCCCCCCGTACCCTCTGCAGATGTCTTCTCATACCCCCAGCCCCGGGGCCGACGCTGGGTGCAGTGGATTGAAGCCCCAGCCTGCAGCACTGGCATCCCTTATGGGCGCTAGTTTGAATCTCAGCAGATCCACTTTCTAGCTCCTTGCAAATGCACCTGAGAAAGCAGCAGAGGGTGGCCCAAGAACGTGGGCCCCTGCACCCACGTTAGGAACCCCAAAGAAGCTCCTGGCTTCAGATTGGCCCAACTCTGGCTGTTGAGTGAAGCAGCAGATGGAAAACCTCTCTCTCTCTCTGTCTCTACTTCTCTCTGTAACTCTTTCAAATAAATCTTAAAAAAAAAAAAAAAAGACCCCCAGTCACTGCCTGAAACCTCAGATAATACTGAGTTCTACTGTGTACGCTATGCTTTCTCCCATATGGACATGCCTGTGGTAAAGTTCAATTTTTACATTAGGAACAGTAAGAAATCAACAATATAACAACATATCGAAATAAAAGTGTGAATGTGGTCTCTCTCTCTCTCACAATATCAAACTGAGTGCCCCCTCCTTATGCAATGCCAGAGTGATGACATGAGCAGGTGATGTAGCACTAGGCTGCTGTTGACCTGATGATCGAACCAAAGGACGAGCCTCGAGCCTCGATGACGTGGACTGTTGGATGTCAGGAGCAAACAATGGCAGTGTCGGGGTTCTTTGAAAGCTGAAGGTGTTTTTGCTGAAGCCTTTTGGAGGAACACTGTCATCAGAGGTTGTCTCTTTTTGACCCATCAATGTGTTGCTGCAGAGGATGTAACCCTTTCGTGATCATGTAGGGGAGAGTCTCCCTGTGTTCTATTCGAGGATTGTATTCCGTAATCTTGTCCTTTAATGCCTGTACAATTGGAAACGCTGGAAAATTTTTGGTAATGTCTACACCTCTGGTTCTGCTCCCATTTCTTCTCAATCTTCCTTTGTAGATGACTCAACGAACTCTCCCAATCCCCTGCTTCTTATCACTTCCCAGTGGCTTTCAGTACATTTTCCCACGTCTTCATCAAGCTCGCTGGCAGGCGCGTCCCCTTGCTGCATGAGTGGCTCTCCTAACTCCTCCATCGATCCCCAGAAAGCCTGTACAATCACTCACAACTTCACTCTGTAAATTCCTCCAGTGGGCATTCATGCTGTCTGGTTGTGTCCAGATTAGAGTCTGCATCAATTGCTGACCCAGTGCAATCGCATGCAAGCGGCTGCGTGTGCCTTTGACAAACTGCGATGAGATTGTATTCAGAGGTGAAAGAAAACCTTGACATTTTCATTGTCTTTTTCCTCTTTTATTAAAGATTTGTTTATTTATTTGAAAGAGTTACACAGAGAGAGAAGAGGCAGAGAGAGGAAGAGAGAGAGAGAGAGAGAGAGGTCTTCCATCCGATGGTTCACTCCCCAATTGACTGCCATGGCTGGAGCTGCACCAATCTGAAGCCAGGAGCCAGGAGCTTCTTCCGGGTCTCCCATGTGGGTCCAGGGGCCCAAAACATGAGAACAGCATTAAGCATATTTAGATTTTTGTTACTGCATTTTCTTTTTTCATTTCTTTTATTTATTTATTTTATTTTTTTTTTTTGACAGGCAGAGTGGACAGTGAGAGGGAGAGAGAGAGAAAGGTCTTCCTTTTACTGTTGGTTCACTCTCCAATGGCCGCTGCGGCCAGCGCACTGCGGCTGGCACACCGCGCTGATCTGAAGCCAGGAGCCAGGTGCTTCTCCTGGTCTCCCATGGGGTGCAGGGCCCAAGCACTTGGGCCATCCTCCACTGCCCTCCCGGGCCACAGCAGAGAGTTGGACTGGAAGAGGGGCAACCAGCGCCCCAACCGGGACTAGAACCCGGTATGCTGGCGCCACAGGTGGAGGATGAGCCTATTGAGCCGCGGTGCTGGCCATGTTACTGCATTTTCTACCTTGACCTTCATGGAGCTGGTGCTCCCAGATGACCACAGAATATCACAGAGCAGCACTGATTAGATCTACACGAGCCTGTGGCACCTTGTGGAGGCATCACAGGCAAGGCGGGTCGAGGGGAGACATGAATGGAGCCTGGGATCTGGGCTCCCATGGTGACAGCAGATCCTTCAAGACGAGAAAGTGATAACTGATTGGAGTTGGCAGATTCATGACACATGAATTGGGTGAGTGGACACATCAAGACAGAGTTCTTGAAGGGAGCTTTGATAAGAAAACATGTCTGAAACGTAAGCTACTGCCCAGCTGAGCCATCTATTGTCCTGTTCGGAGAGATGGCTGCTCAGATGAGAAAACTGGTTAAAATATCTGCAAGAATTTCTTGAAGCAAACACCAAAGTTATTTATTGCTTTATTAGTGTATCATCCAGGGCAGATTCTTCTGGAACAAGTAATTAGACCTCAGTTGTCTCGGCTATCAGCCCCCGAGGTGAAGCTGGGGGGGGGTGGGGTGCAGGTGCTTGGAATTCTCAGTTGCAGCCAAACAGCTCCTTGCTTTCCCGGACATTCCGAGCCTCGGCCTCTAGGCTTTTGATTCCGTTCGTTCTTCTCCACCCCCGCCCCCCACTGCTGCCTGCCCCTGTGGCTCTTTCTGCATTTAGGTGGTCATTGCTGTGCGTGTTATTTCCTGCACAAGCTCCAGGAAGGCGGGACCCTGACGATTCCTTTTTGCTTTCTCTGTGGCCCCTGGCCCTGTGCGTGGTAGACACACACTGCAAAGTGGTTTGATAAAGAGTGAATATTTGGCTGAAATGTATCCCCTGCCAATAATAATATTTATTATTATGTGTGAAATGAAAGATTTCGGGCTGTGTCTCACAGACGAGATGGACACTTCTGCAGTGCCTCATTGGCAGACAAATCATCTCACTGGGAGCGACCCAGCAGGGACACTGGGGTGATAAAACGGTGGCCAAAAAAAAAAAAAAAATCAGCATGAATTTTTTTAAATATTTATTTATTTGAAAGGCAATGTGAAAAA
Organism: Oryctolagus cuniculus; assembly: GCF_964237555.1. NCBI lineage: Eukaryota > Metazoa > Chordata > Mammalia > Lagomorpha > Leporidae > Oryctolagus > Oryctolagus cuniculus. The sequence continues at coordinate 7,186,434 of NC_091436.1, forward strand.
GGGAGAAGAGAGGGAGGGAGGGGGGAGAGAGAAAGAGTGAGAGAGAGCACGAGAGAGAGTGCTTCTCTCAGCTGGTTTATTCCCCAATTGCCCACAGCAGACAGGGCAGGGCCAAGCCAAAGCCAGGAGCTAAGAACTCCATCTGGGTCTCCCACGTGGGTGGCAGGAACCCAATCACGTGGGCCATCTTTGGCTGCCCTTCTGGGCACATCAGCAGGAAGCTGGATCAGAAGTGGAGCAACCAAGACTCAAACTGGCACCCAGACATGGGATGCTGGGGTTACAAGTAGCAGCTTGAAGTGCCACACCACAACATTGGCCCTCAGCACGGATTTTTATCCAAATAATTAACTCACAAATATTGAGCTTATGACATCCCATTTTAAACTGAAAGAGGCTTTATGTACACTTTTGGGTAGCACCCACTTCATCTTTAGTAAGAAATTGAATATTCCATGGCTTCCTTTAGCTTATTCTCAAAATGCCCATGCTATTTACTGAGATAAGCTATGCCTGGTAATATAGCGGTTACCATGGAAGGTGTTTGTTCTTCAAACTGCATACCTACTCATGTGTATTCACGATCAGAACAAACTCAGATCTACATGTTACTGAATTCTCATTATTTTTCCATGTTTACCTATGGATAAAGCCTTTAAGCCTTCATGTAGAAAAGTTACATCATGAGTGGGATACAGAAAGTAATGCAGTGAGCACCCACGTACTTAGCTTTGATAACTCTGTCAGTTTCATTCATCCTCCTCGGTTTGGTCCACCTTAGAGTAGGGATAATCATGGCACCTATGTCTTAGGGTTTTTGTGAAGATTAAGTGAACTGCGTGTAGAACACGAGGAACCGTGCTTTGCGGCCACACCACGAAGTGCTAGCTTTGGTGTCTAACAGCTACTGGAACACAGTCTAAAGACAGAATTGAAGACGTCTTTCCCAAGGATCCTGTCCCGCTTTTCCCTCCCCTGAATTTGATTAGCCCTTGAGTGTTTATCATCCAAACGCCTTTGTATACTCTTAGCATATGTGTGTGTATCCACATTGTTTAGATTTCTAAATTATCTAATCATATTGTACTGTACATAAACTATTGCAACTCCCATCTCAACTTTGTTTTTTCTTTAAGATTTATTTATTCGAAAAGCAGAGTTAGAAAGGTATCGTCCACCTGCTGGTTCACCCCCTTAATGGCCACAATGGCTGGGGCTGGACCAGGCCAGAGCCAGGAGCCAGGAGCTTCTCCCGAGTCTCCCACACGGTTGGCAGGGGTCCAGGCACTCGGGTTTGTCTTCTGCTGCTTTCCCAGGCACATTACCAGGGAGCTGGATTGGAAGTGTAACAGCCGAGACTGGAACCAGTGCCTATCTGGGATGACAGTGTAGCAGGTGGTGGCTTTACCCACCAGGCCACAATGCCAGTCCCAAATTTGTGTCTGAGATATGTCTGCTTTGATACACTTTACTTAATTCATATTAACTCACTTCCTGAAAGTCTTTGCTTAAATGTCATTCTCTCAACACAAAGTATTCTGCCTACCTTATGTAACATTGTTCCTTTCCAGCTGATGGGCACTTTGGATATTTCCCTTTGTTATATATAGCTACTGTTACAAAAGCTATTGCAATAATGTTCTAGCACGAATCTCTTTTTTCTGGTTCCTATCTACAGTGAAATGGTTAGGTGAAACATAAGGATCCCCAAGCTGCTCTATAAATGCTCCAGGATATTTTGGGACTCATCAAGTGTTGGCTATTGAAAAGGGATGCCTGAATATTCTTTATATGTGCAAAAGCACATCAGCAGAAATGATCAGCATCAGGTCAGCTTTATCCACCGAAACATAATGCTTTGGATATGAGTATGCAAACCTCCTCTGCTGACTTGGAATGCAACGGCTCAGTCAAGATACCTCTGTGAATTTTCCAGGACTTCCGTTAATGCCTGGCTCCCTGGCCAGTTTAGGCAGGGCTGCTTAAGCAGGATGCACAGAGACCCTGATCAACCTGGCAGTGCAAAGGAGCCCATCAAGCACAGGTGTCCACTCCCTGCCCCCACCCCAACTTGGGATTCCAGGTCCTGGCGTGCTTCCACTGCATAGTCTTTGATAGCGTCGAGTCAGCACTTAACTTTGATGCCATTTCGTCAATTAGCTGGTTGCCTTTTCAAAGTCGTACTTGAGGGGGAAATGGAAGGGAATGGTGATTGTCAAGTCTCCATCAGGGATTTTACGTGTTAGCCAAGAGAGAAATTAATCCTCAAAGCATGTCGTACCAGACAGCCGCAGTCGGCACATTGCAGGCTGTGCGAGCTGTGTGGCCAGTGCCATTAGCACTTTGGAGACCTGAACTGCGTTGCCAGTGTCATCGCAAGCTTGGGTGCTCACGGTTTTACATTGAACCCAGAGGGTATCACAATGGCCCCTGTGATGATTTGCAAGGAAATTAAAAGAAAAAAATGCTGACTGGAGACTCCTGTGGTTTCTGATGCTGTTCAGTGGAATCTGCTTTCTAAACAAGTTGCTCCTACTTCACAGCACAGTGACGGGAAAGTCAGCAACGTCTCCGATGTCGTGGTGCAGTGACTCTCACAGCACTATTTTGGGGGGATTTTTTGTTGATTTTAATAGCTACTAGGTGGAAATGATCCACACCTTTTTAGTGCATTTTCCTTGAGGAGAGCTCCAACTAGATCATAAAATAATTGTTATGGTAAAGGAACAGATGAGAGTAAACTTTGATTTACTAATTGAAATAAAAGGACCAGTCTCAAAATTATCCTTAAAAAAAAGCATCAATCAATTCTGTTTTCATACGCTTGCCAATAAATTGTTTTATTCTCTTTTATGACCAATGAAGCAATTTAGTCAGGTTGGGAGTTTAATAAATGGGAAGACCAGAATGGAAGAGCACATGCCTGTGAGTTCATGACTGGCATCAGCCAGAAAGAGGGGAAATGCTCATTTAAATCTCCCCGGGCAGCAGCCTAGGCCTCTAAAGTTGGCTCCGAGGTGGCCTTTGGCACAGTGGTTAGGGCACTGCTCAGGACGCCCGCGTCGGGGCACCTGGGCTTGAGTCCAAGCTTCACTTCCACTTCCAACTTCCTGCTAATGTGCAGCTTGGGAGGCAGCAAACAGTGAGCCAAGGACTTGGGTGCCTACCACCCACGTGGAAGACCCAGATGGGAGCCTTGGAGTGACTGTGGCGGCGAGAACCAGCTCTGGCCTGGCCCAACCCTGGCTGTTGCAAGAATTTGGGGAAAGAACCAAGGGATGGATGAAAGATTCTCATTCTCTCTCTCTCTCTCTCTCTCTCTCTCACACACACACACACACACACTCTCTCTCTCTCTTTCTCTCTTTCCCTCCCCCCCCCCCACATCATTTTCAAAAATAAATAAAGCTGGCTGGGTTCAGGACAAGACAAAGGCAGGAAAATATAAAGCACAGGCCCTTGTCGAGAAAGGCTTCTCCAAACCAACAGATGGAAATCACCCGATTTCTGCTTTTCCTGTCTTTGCAGGCAGAGAGAACGCTGCCATATTGGAAGGGACTGAATGCATGGTTTAAGGGGCAATTTGTGAAGACTCAGAAGGGAGCACACAAATGCTTTAAGTGCCAAGAGACCCCCAGTGGTTTCTGTGCATAACCTCAGGTTCACTGCCAGGGGTGTTTGAGAAACCACAGAGAAAGAAACCAGGATTAAGAGCTCTAGAGATGGGTTTGTTTGCTTTTGGAAATTTTTTTCAAAATGTTGAAAGATGGGATCTCAAAATTTAAAATCCAGTGAGTTTAATATCAGTTTCAGCCAGTAGTTACACACACACACACACACACACACATGAGGACTTGGGAGTGAGGAGATCCACACTAAGCTACCGTGGACGCCCCCCAGAAATGGAGGCAGAGGCACTAATTGTGAGGGAGGTGACGTGCTCACCGGGAGACCTCTCGCGTGACAGCAGGGCTGGGCCCTGAGGTGCCAGTGTGGAGCCGACAACTGGAGGCAGAGGCTGGGGGCCCCTGCAGAAGGTTCTGCGACCAAGTGTGGCTGCACAGGAGAGAACCAGAGCAGGAACAGACCGGGCAGAACAGAGCGCCTAGGAAGAGAAAGACAACCAAGAAAACAGACAGGCAATGGAGTTGGGAAAAGAAGAGAGAAGTCCGTCTCACCACTAAAGGAGAATTGATTTCAGAACAGGGGATTGATCTAACGTCAGCTTATCCAGGGAGCTGCAAGGGACCATAGACCAGACAGAGGCCCCTGGCTATGAGTGCTTAACTGTCCTCCACCCTCAGCTCTCCCAAGGAGGCCCCTGGTCTGAGCCCGTCCCGAGTCCCTGGTGCCACGGGACTTCACAGTAGCCTGCACAGCCAGCCCTGAGACTCCTAATCGGCTCTGTCTTCCTGAACGCAATGGCCAAGGGTGGGGGCTGAGTTGCAGACCCTGAACCTGCAGGCTGCCCCATGGGAGGAGGGAGGTGGGGGGCAGGGAGGAAGGGCCAGGGGCCAGGTCTGGCTGTGCCAACAAAGCCACGTTCAGGGGCAGCCTCCCAAGGGTCTTGGAGCTCTAAATCATCTGTCAAGGTAAATGGATGGAATGCATTTTTTGATAATTTCCTAGTCTTATCTATAAGTTTGACATATTCAGACTATGGTATGAAGGTATGGTATGGAGGAAATTGGATTTCTGGTCAGCCTCTGAAGTTGGTAGCTGGGGCACACTCCTGTAACAAAATGCAGATCCCACTGGAGAAACCTCCGTGAGTGGTGACTCGGGGCAGTGGCTTAGAACCCTGACCTATCCAGTGTCTTCAGTAGGGGACAGTGAGTCACAGAGAAGGGATGAGACGAAGGAGAGCAGTCGCAGGGTCCAGGGGCAGGCAGCTGGAGGAAGGGGGATTCGTGGGGAGGAGCTAAGGGAAGAAGGGCTGTTTGTGGAGCCCCGAGATGCGGCATCTGAGCGGACAGGGCTGTCTGCAGTGCGGGAGAGTTCCTGCCCCATCTTTAGGTGGGAAGGGGTGTGGCCGAGTAGAAGGAAATCTTCCTCTGATTGTTTGTGAGCCAAAGGCAATTAAAAAGCAGCAATTACATCCCATAGGCACATTGGCCGGCACACTTTCCCCAGGCCCACAAGCGCCAGGGCTGCCTGGGGGGAGGGGGATTAACTATTGCATCCAGAAGTCAGGCAAGACAAGAACTCAGGCAGGACAGTGAGCGAGGGGGAGCGGCAGGGGTGGGAGCATTCATCCGAAACGTTTGGCCTTGCTGAGAAGGAGAAAACCCCTCTGGAAACCTTGGCAGGAAGGCAGGAAGCTCCCTAAGTCACCAGCTGTATCCACATCTCTTACCTCTGGTTCCCTAGCACCTGGCCCAGGGTCTGATGCTAAATGTTGGACAAATAGGATGGCGACCAAAGCTCAGTCTTCCCGGTCACATCTGATCAAGAATGTGGGCAGCCATGAGGCCAACCCAGGAAGGCAGGGGAGGGAAACGAGCGAGGGCCTCCTGTAGATCTGCGAGTCCATAGCACACTGTTTCAGGAAACAGGGCCCTGGCCTCTTGGAAGAGAAGCCCAATGAGGGCTTCGAAGGATGGGCTATGGTCTCTCTGTCTCAAAGTCTACAACCAGGATCTAGAAAGATCTTCTTTCTCAACAATGAGAATGCTCTGTGGTTAGAACAGAACCCTGCAGGAGAGGCCCCGATCCCTGCTGTGGGAGGTGTGGAGGCAGAGCCCATGCCACAGCTGGTCAGGTGCGTTGCAGAAGGGAGCTCCATCCCGAGAGAGAGAGAGAGAGGTCTGGGCAGAGCAGTAGCTAACACTTCTTTCACAGCTAACGTGTTTTCATTCTTCAGTACCTGCCTGCATATTGTAGAAATCTGTCTTCAGTCACTGAGGAAATTAAATACTAGCAAGCCCATGCAATCCAACAATCAGATCTGCTCCTCATGGACAAAGACTCAATCATCAGGTTGCATGGGCACTGGACAGCTGTCTTCAGGAGAGCGTTGTGATGTTCTACACTGGTCTGGGTGGCTGCTGTGTTGGCCCCAGTCTGCCGCGCTCAGCAGGCCTCGACCCCTCCCCGAATTCTCTTGATATGGAGTTCTACTCCTGCCCAAAGTCTGCATTATCAAATCAAGGCCCGGACGGAAATGAAGCTGCAGAAAACTGTCTTCCTTACATAGTGTGATACTAATACTTTGGGTTTAAAAATTAAACCTTGCACTTAAAATATAAAAGAGCTCATTTCCGGGATTCTGAAACATCGATTGATAGGACAAATAATAGGCTTTTCACTCATGATTCCTTAGAGTTAACCCTGGCATGGATTTGTGAGTAACTCAAATGTCGTTTTTTTTTTAACTTTTATTTAATGAATATAAATTTTCAAAGTACAGCTTATGGATTACAATGGCTTCCCCCCCATTTTCCAAAGCTCTTGTTCGTGGCACCCGGAAAGCAGTGGTTTTCCTGCTTTGTTTATGCACTCTGCAAATATTTACTGGGTCCTCACCTTGTACTAGACGCTTCGCCGGTTCCCATGTTCTAGAGAAGTTGGCAGGCAAGGGCGGCCTCCCACTGCGGGAGGGGCTTGTGTTCAGCTTGTGAAAACCAACACCAACCAATGGTTACACAGGTTCTGTGCACGCAGGCCCTCCCATACTCTCTAACTCCAGCTTCGCCGGGCTCTCATGGATGCAGGCCTTGGCGTGTGTGCCAGCACATCCCCCCTGCAAATATCTTGCCTGCGGAGTCTGCCTGTGAAGCGTGTCTCCGCAGCACACGGAAGCCTGCGCGTGCGCCGAGCACCTGCGGGCTCATTCTGCCGAGGTCGCCTCGTCATGACACGTCTCGCCTCTGAAGTTCTGTCTCGGTTTCTTGTTGTTGTGCATGAATTTTTGATGTCTCTAAGGCAGCAAGCTTTCTTCCACAAACACAAGTTTACTCACGTTCATCAAACTCGTTGGTTTGTAGCACACTAACTCCTGAGCTCGGGGTATTTTTAGATGCCAAGAGCATACGGCCTTTCATGGAGGGCAGAAAGGAGCTCGCGGTACGGGGAGTCGGGTTTGGAAGTAAACTTCAGGCTGGAACTGCCGATTGCTCATCTCTGTGGCTTCACTTACTATCTACGTGACAAAAGGCAAAAACCTTGCATGATACAGACTGGCCACAGACAGCACTCTGAGTCCCTTTCCCCTCCCTCCAATTAAAACAGAAACCATCCGCGCTGCTTAAACAATCTCAGTGTCTTGACAGCTTTGTGCAGAATTTGTTTTAAACCAGCAGCCTGTTGGCCATCATCATCCATCTGTTAATTACACTCCCGAGTGATGCCCTCACCGTCGGCCACAGCTGACTCGGAAGGTGCGCTGGGCAGCTGCTCGCTGTCCCTTTTGTCAAGAATTTGAGTTTTCCGTTAGCATGTTTGGGGAAATGGTTTTCTCTGGGAGATCTAGAGCTTAAGTTATTTTAATTATGGCCTCAATTCATTCACTTTGCAAATACGGATATAAAAGGGTTGACATTTGAAATGACCAGGGAGCAATTAAAATATCTTCTAACTAGTTCAAAGATGAAAATATGCCATGAAGCTTTATGATACCAAGTAAAATTATCAAGTTGCTTATATTTTAGGTTATTATAGTGAATAAGGGAATGACTACATAAGACAGCACACTTAACACCTTAAGTGTATACTAGTCATAGTTTGCTATGCATGTATGATGTGATTTTGTATATATGCCTACATATACTCAGATCAAAATGCATGCACACACATGCTCAGTTAGCCATTGCCTCTCAGTGTATTGTCATCACAGATCTCTACTTAATTGGCCTCTGGGCTCCTTTTTGTAAAATTTGCCCCCAAGAACTGACAGTTGGAGAGAGGGTATTTCTGGGACAGGTCCCAAACAGTCATTTCAAGTACAGTCTCACAGGTACTCCAGCCCCCAGAGGTGCCCTCAATAACAGCTACCATCCGTGCAGAGCCTGTGACATACAAGGAGCCGCATGAGACGAGGCACGGAATGGCTACACACACGCTTACTCCTCACAGCGATCTGTGAGACCCTCTCACTCCTTCACAGGTGGAAGGTGAAGCCCACAGAAAGTTCTCAGTCCGAGGCAACAGCGAGTTAGAAGAGGAGGTGGACAGTCTCTCAAGTCCTTCTCCTCCACTTCTTCTCTGCCACTCCAGGCTGGGATGGAAACAACCGGCCTCCAAGGCTGGGTAGGGTGACGAGGTGGGGGAACCCCCTAGTGAGAGGGGGAGAGTGGTACCCAGGAAAATGTGGGGGGGGGGAGTCTCTGGATACTCGTAGTATACCGTGCAGTCTGGATGCACATGGCTTCCTTTACCCAGGCGTTACCAGTCAGTGCGCCCCGGGTTGCACTGTCTCACAGAAAGGGTGTGATGGGCTCCTGTTCTTGCTCTTTCCCACCGGAACAGTGCTGGAGCCGACTCCGATGCTTAGTTCACTTCCTCAGTGACCGGTCTTCCAGGAAAGGTTTCCATACCTAAGTAAGGTGCCTAGTGTAGCACTACTGTATCATCGCTGTCTCTCATCTTAAGGCCAGTGTTGAGTATGTTTTCCCAGCAAGTCAGGGCTTCTGTTTGCCCGCCCAAGAGAAGCACCGGTTTACCTCCCCATCCTGACCCAGCGGGAGAGAAGGGGCCACGTCCCAGCGCTGCAGCGGAAATCCCAGCCTCTGAGCCACTTGCAGGGCTTTCACTGCCACGTCACCTGCTGCAGGCCACAAACTCCCGCGTGTCTCCTCATAGTGGAACTGTCCCAGCATCTGACCGCTATTTCTCTTAAACCATTCTGAGCAACCTCCGTCGTTTAATTAGTGTATTTTGACCCTTCCATGTCTGTAGTGTTTTCTCTAGGGTCTGCAGTTTTCATTTTAACTCCTCTCCTTTTCAAAGAACACGGCGTCCCCTCACAGATAGCGCAGGTGTCTTGTGGCTCGTCCCTCCCACCCCTCGTGAGTTTGCTGTTCCTACAGAAGTAATCACCCAGTATTTGTGACTGCTGTTAGGAAGACGAACATGGAAAAAAAAATAAAAGATCAGATTTAACCTTTATTGAGTCCTTTTCCAACATTCTCCTTTCATGGAGATAGATAAAATTATATATAAATTTATAGATAAAATTTCTCATCGGAATCCTCCTCCCACCTCGAAAGAACCCCTTGTAGTGTTTCTCACTACATAAGTTTCTCAGCCTGCAGAACAAAGGAGAGAAGTTGTGGAGGAGAAACCCTCAGTGTTTGTCTAGTGTTCGTGTTTGTGTCTTCTTCACTTTTGAAAGACAGTTGTGCTGGGCATAGAATTCAGCACTTTCTTTTTTTTTTTTTTTTTTTTTTTGGACAGGCAGAGTGGACAGTGAGAGAGAGAGACAGAGAGAAAGGTCTTCCTTTTGCCATTGGTTCAGCCTCCAATAGCAGCCACGGCCGGCGCACTGCGGCCAGCGCATCGCGCTGGTCTGAAGCCAGGAGTCAGGTACTTATCCTGGTCTCCCGTGAGGTGCAGGGCCCAAGCACTTGGGCCATCCTCCACTGCACTCCCTGGCCACAGCAGAGAGCTGGCCTGGAAGAGGGGCAACCAGGACAGAATCCGGCGCCCCAACCGGGACTAGAACCCGGGGTGCCGGCGCCGCAAGGTGGAGGATTAGCCTAGTGAGCTGTGGCACCGGCCAAATTCAGCACTTTCAATACTTCCCATCCACCTCTTCTTCCTTGCATAGTTTCTGATGAGAAGTTCTCTGTAACTCGGATCCTTATTTCTTCATAGGTAAAGTGGGTTTTTCCCTCTGGCTTTTTTAACAGTTTTCTCTTTGCCTTTGGTCTTCTACAGTTTGGTTCTGTTATGCTTATGTGTGGTTTTCTTGGGGGTATTTATCCTCAAAAATGTTTTTTGGCCTTTGCAGGCCTGTCACATGATATCTGACCCTGATCTTGGAACTTTCTTTCCCTGAGTTATTTGTTGTTCCATTCTCTCTTCTCTTTGTGGTGTTTGGATTATGGTATATTGTTTAAGATTACCCCACAGCTCTGGAGTGTTCTGTTATTTTTTTATTTCAGCATGGAAATTATTTTTTTTAATATTATTTATTTGAAAGGCAGAATTACAGAGAGGGAGAGACAGAAAGAGAGCTTCCATCCACTGGTGCACTCCCCAAATGGCCACAACAGCCAAGGTTCAGCAGTCCAAATCCAGGAGCCAGGAGCTTCATGCTGGTCTCCAACATGGGTATAAGGGCCCAAGCACTGAGGCCATCTTCCACTGCTATCTCAGGTGCATTAGCAGGAAGCTGAATTGGAAGTGGAGCAGCCAGGACTCAAATCAGCACCCCTATAGGATGCCAGCACTGCAGGTGGAGACTAAACTTTCTACGCTATAATGCCAGCCAGTGTGGGAAGTTTCTATTGAATTTTGATCAAGCTCACAGATCCTCAAAGGTGTTCGTCATTTCAGTTACAGTGTTTTTAGTTTCTAGAATGTCCCATTTATTTATCTTGAAAGGTAACCTCTTCATTTTCACTACCCCTTTGTTTATGCTGTCTACTTTTGCCATTAGAACCCTGTGTTTTAAATATTTACTTATTTGAAAGGCAGAGTTGGGGGTGGAGAGAGAAAGAGTGATTGACTGATCAATCTACCATCTACTGGTTCACTCCCCAAAAGATGGCCGCAATGGCCAGTGCTGAGCCAGCCCAAAGCCAGGGCCCTGGAACTCCATCCCAGTCACCCATGTGAGTACAAGAACTCAAACACTTGGGCCGTTTTCCGCCGCTTCCCCACATCCCAGGGAGCTGGATCGAAGGTGGAACTGCTAGGACTTGAACCAGCACCACACACAGCTGCTCAACCCACTGCACCACAGCAGCCAGCCCCTCCATTAGAGCCCTTAATGCCCGAGTCGTAGTTACTCCAGTTTCTAGACTAATAACTCCAACATCAGTGTTACCCGGAGTCATGTGCTAATACTTGCTTTGTCTCTTCATATTGAGATTTTTTTTCTTGCCTTTTGACATATTTTGTGATTTTGTCAATATAAGGATGTGTGTTAATCTGCCTAGGAATTGGGCTGTGTTTAATGTTCACTGTAGCTAAAGGTGCCAGAAGTTCGAAAACCCTCTGGTGTCTTTATTTTTATTTCCTCAACTTTGGGTCTGAGTCTTCTCCCTCAGAGGGAGCCTGGGCCCTGCAGCTCCTCACCTGTCGCATTTTATCTGAGCTCCATTGGTGTGGTGGAACGTGTATGGGAGGGGGGGTGTTCTAGAAACTTCTGGTTGGTTCTCCATCCTTTAGTGGTTCTGTTTCTGGGGGCTGTGGCCTTCACAAGTGTGTCACCAGTGTACAACTTTGCCCACCTCTCCCACGCCCCTCCTTGGCGGCAGAATTCTGTCTACCTCCCTAAAGTCCCGACTCGCTGTCTCTGCTCCCAGGCAGGCCAAGGGGCGGGACTTAGCTGGGTGCCCTTCTCCTCTGCTCTGGGGCAGGTGCTGGTCCAGTCCTCTCCTCTGGAGAGCAGACCTGGAGAAGGCTCTCCTGCAATCAGTTGAGGACACGGTGGAGTTTCTGCAGGTAAAGACAGGAATGCTCTTGCCCTTAGCTGCTCCACACTCCAAAGCCTCCTTGATGGATCGGAATGAGGAGCGGCTTCCCTGGGCTGCGCCTGCGCTCACCTCAGGGAGGTGCTGTGCCTCTGACACCACCTCTCTGATGGGGCCAGGGAGCTGCCTTGGCTTCCAGCTTCCCCAGCTTTTTCCTGGATGGGAGGAATAACTTCCAAGCTCTTTACCTGTCAGCGCTAAATAAAGGAATAGTGCCAATCTCTGTTTCTCTCCATGTGATAGATTGTGCAGGGATTGTGTTTATGGCTGCTTTCTTTTGAAACAATGGAAAGCTATGTAGATAAACAGCAGTCATCAGGCAATTAATATCACAAAAAATATATATGCTCCCCGATTTTTGTGGTGGGGGTTTATTTCATGTTTACAAAGCATCTTGCTATCTTTCCCATGTGCTAAGAACAGCTGTCTAAAGCGGACATTGTGATTATTCCTAATAAAGTTATTGGCACTCAGAACAATTGATTCATCCAAGGGCACATGCAGTCAGAGCTTCAGCCTGACAAAAATTTGTTCCGAAAGACATGAAACTCCCAGTTTCACTTTCCCTTCTGTGAGCCACATCTCCAGTATGTACGTTCAAATAGAGACAATGACCACTACATGGCATTCTTTTGGGAAAGCTGGATGAGAGGAGAAGGCAACAGACGGAGGGAAACAGCCCTGTATGTTCAGGGGTGAACCTTCGCCGGATTTCTACACAAGGTGCAGAGCCGTCATGTGAAAGTGAGTGTGAGAGGCGAATGGGCCCACAGGGAGCGAGGGGACAGGTTAGGTCAGAGAAGACAGACTGGGGAGGAGGAAGAACCCTCACAGGTCCATCCTGGAGTAATGGAGAGAACTGGGGACCGAGGTGTCGGTAACGGGGAAGGGATATGAAGTTATGTACTGGTGCACGTGTCAGGTGCCCCAGGGTGGGACAGAGTATAGGGGACATAAAGTAGTTACAGATCTGCCCCTGAGGGAGAGTGGGATAGGGCTTGGCCAGGCAGAGGAAGAGGTTAACCTGCTCTGCAGGCCTGGCAGTGCCCCAGGCATCCAGCAGGGGCTTTGGTAGCAAATGGAGCGTGTCATGACCCAACTGGGTACACAAGAGCTGGGCTCTTGCACCTGCACTCTGCCACCAGGTCAGCATCAGGGGTCCTGTGGCTGCCGCCCCACCCCTGGGCCCTCCTCGCAGGGGATCTGAGCAGCTCTTCCTGCATTTACCACCGCAGTCGCTGGGTTTGGGCATTGTCTTAGAGTGGCATCTTAGGAGAACACAGCAGAGGGAGGTGAAGTGAGGAGCACAGCCGAGGCCGGGACGAGTCTGGACGGAAGTCAGAGAGACGCTGGCCCAGAGAGAGGACCGCAGCTTCAGGGAGGTGGTATGGACTTCTACCCAACTTGCTGCAGGAGCTGCGATTGGCAGAACTGGAGCAGAAGTGGACAAGAAGATGTGTTGTTTACTGAGAGCTGTGGGTCAGAGGTCATCAGAGCAGTGCAGAGCAGCCCGAGGCAGTCGTGGGCTCCCAGCATCGCTGGCTCTGCCCATGTGGAATCCAAGCTGGGGAGAGAAGAGGCTGCTCAGAAGAGGGTCCCTTCACCATATGGTGCCCGTGGGGCTGCAGCTCAGAGCAGAGACTGGGGCCTCTGGGATGGGCGGAGGGCTGGGGGGAACAGGATCTTGTCCCGGTGCCACAGTCGCTGCGTTAGGTAGGGGAATGACTCGTGCTGGAGCACCTGCTGTTTGCCAGCCCCTCTTCCAGGCACAGATGATGCACCAGTGGCAAAACAGATAAAAATCCCTGCACTTGTGCCCCTTATACTTCAGCCATGGAAGGCAGAAAATAAAGTACTCCAGGTGAGCGGTCTGTTGTTCGAGGATTAGTGCAGCAGAGCGACACGGCAGGAGTAAGGCAGGGTACTAGGAGGGTAAAGGTGGGTGCAGTTTCCTACAGGCAAACCCAGAAAGCCTACAGAGAAAGTGGAGGTGGGGAGCATGCCATGTACACACAGACCAGGAGCTGGGCAGAGGCAGCAGCTGGCGCACAGACCAGGAGCCTACACCTGCCCGGTGCAACTAGCAACAGAGTGCAGGCCAGTGTGGCTGCAATATAGTGAGCCAGGGAGACAGAGTCCGGAGCCCAGAGGACTCAAGGCACTGCAAGGACTTGGGTTGCCAATCCCAGTGAGCATGGAGCCCTCAGGAGGACAGCGTGACCCCCGCCCGGGTCACCTTCACGGCATCTTGGTAACTGCTCTCCAGAGACAGCGACTGAGTGAAATGGACCAGCACCTAAGTAGACAGTGTGAGATGAGGAGCAGCCCAAGCAGACACTGGGCCTGCAGGAGGCAGTTAGTGTGTATGCGTGTCTGTGTGTGCATGGGTGTCTGTGTGTGCATGGGTGTCTGTGTGTGGACCCTGCCAGGCGGGGTGGAGGGGAGGGTTGGGAATGCGAAAGAGCACGCCGGCCCGTTAACACCCATTTGTCTTAGTCGTTATTGACCAGGCCCTGCTTCCCTCCCTGCCACCTCCACCCTGTCTGTGAACTTGGCTTTCTCCACGGAACACAGATTCTCCAGGGATGACTCTGTGCGGCACGTACGTGCTCCGTAGTCCCTGTGCCTATTTCCAGAGAGGCCGAGGCACAGGGAAGCTTTCCAAGGCAGAATGAGAAAGCGGCTCTGATACGAGACTCCTCCATGCGAGGAATCCTAACGGGGGCTCTCAGGAGCCAGTCCAAGGCCGAGGGCAGACGTCCTGCCCGAGTGTTCCCTGTGCAGGGTTGCAGCGGCCTCGGTGCAGGGTGGTGGTTCTGGCAGAGCCTCCTGTGATCAGGTGCACGGGCATCAGGCCCCCTCTTTCACACCCTCCCAGCTTCACTATTTTTTTCGGTTTGGGCCTGACCAGCGGCTCCAGGCCTGACAGCTCTCACGCCGCCTGCACCAGGGCATTGTGTGCCCACCTTGCGTGTCTGGGTCTGGGATCTAAAGCTCTGTTGCCACACTGAGCTTGGCCGCGTCCATTTCCCACCTGCGAGGAGGACCCTCGACGTCTCTAAGGCTTCGGCCCCTTCCTCACCGCCCCTCCCTTCTGACTTTCTGCCCTGTCAATCCTTGTTTGTTCTGTTCTGCACCCGCCAGGTGTCTCGCTAATTATCTAGTCTTCTGTTAAAGATGTTTGTATTTGAGCTATCATCGACATCGATCCTTTTACGTATATCTTAGGAGACGGTGAGAATACAAATGCTGAAGATAAGCTCATTTTAAATTCTGTTTCTTCCCTTACCTAGAATTAAAACACGGCAAGGCCACTTCTGTCAAATTTGAGTGATATAAAAGACCACTTAAAAAGAAAAAAAACATCATTTAAAACTTCTAAGGTGGTATGCAATTACTATTAAAAGGTAATACTTATGGGGCTGGCATCGCGGTGCAGCAGGTTAATCCGCCACCTGCATCGCCAGCATTCCATATCAGAGTGTCAGCTGCAGTCCGGGTTGCTCCCAGCTAATGCTCCTGGGAAGGCAGTGGGAGATGGCCCAAGTTCCTGGGCCCCTGCCGCCCACCTGGGAGACCCAGATGGCATCCCAGGCTCCTGGCTTGGGGCTGGCCCAGTCCTAACCATCGGGGCCATTTGAGGAGTGAATCAGCAGAAGAAAGATACCTCTCCCCACCCCCTTCTTCTTTCTGACACTCTGTCATATAAATAAATCTGCTTTTAAAAGGTATTTCTTAGGGTCAGGGCTTTGGCATAGTAGATTAAGCCTTGGCCGGGTGCTCTCCAAATGCTGCTCCTCAAATGGCCACAGCAGCTGGGGCTGAGGGCTCCCACGTGAGTACAGGGACCCAAGCCCTTGGGCCATCTTCTGCTTTCCTCTGTGCGTTAGCAGGGAGCTGGATCAGAAGTGGTGCAGCTGGGACTTGAACCGGCTCTCGTATGAGATGCCAGCATCACAGGCAGCAGCTTAACCCACTCCACCATAACGCCAGCCCCTACAGAGTGAACTTAGTGGGGAAGGTGCTTTCCTCTCACCGACACTAAGCCACAGCGCGGGAGCCAGCAGTGCCCTGTGCAGCAGGCACAGGCTCACCGGATCTGGGCCCACCTATGTCCCTGTGCCACTGGCCACCTCCATTCTCTGGCCGCCACCCCATGACGCTTGCCCTCAGACACTCAGACCCAGTTCCAGCGCTGTCACTTGTTGGCAAAGCAGCCCTTGGCTCCTGCCTGTCCCTGTTGCTGCCTCACTCATTTCAGGAAGCCAAAATAGGACCTCTTGCTGCCAACGGGATCCAAAGCACAGGATCTGACTTGAGGCTGAGCTGGCAGAGTGGGTGTGGTTACACTGCAGTCATTCCTGTGGCCAACATACACTCGCATCAGCTGCCTAGCGGATCATCAGAACGGCCACCCCCAACAAGCAGCCCCTCCAGGCAGCCTTCAGCCTGCACGTCTGCAGCTCAGCGGGGATTCGGCTCAGGACCGTCTTCAACCCAGCTTTGCTTCTCTCCTGTGTCGACATACCCATGGCAACTCACTGCCACATCTTCCCCCAAAATATCCACCTCGGGATTTGCACGTGCTTTCCTGGACTGCTTTCAGGCAGGGCCGTCACTTCTTTATATCTCTGACGACATTCTGTTTACTTGGTTTTGGTACTACTTCAGCAAACATCTATGAGTGACTTTCTCCTAGTATGAAATGCAGATAATTCCAAAGACTAAGGCTATGTTCCAGCATTTTACATAACCATGAAATTTCACAAGTGGCGCTAATCCAGTGCCTCAGACAGGGTTCTGCAGAGAAACGGAACCTCAAAATATGAAACAGCAGAATCAAAAGGTGGTTTATTTTTGTGTAAAACAACATGAAGCCCTGCGGGTTTGTCCTAACACACATTTCCCATGAGCTTTCTGAGGCACCCGCAAGTGTAGATGTGTCCAGCACACATTTGTGGTTCACACAGACACGGGAGTGAGACTCCATCAGAGCCTGGGGCCCGAGGACCAGCAGGTGTTGGGGGGCGGGGTTTAGTCTGGGAGTCAGAAGGCCCAAGAACCGGGAGTACTGGTGCGAGAGGGCGGGAGGAGACGGGTGGCTCCACTCCGAAGTCGGAGAACGTGCCCTCCTCTGCCTTCTGTTCCACTCAGGCCCTAATGCCCCGGGGGATGGGGGATGGGGGGTGCCCGCCCACACGGGTGAGGATGCCAGCACTAATCTCTTCCGGAAACACCTCCCAGACACATCGCTTTCCCAGCCATCTGGGCATCCCTGAGCCCAACAGGTTGACACCTGCATCCTCTCTGAACTTCCCTGTGTGTGTTCACTTAGCCTCTGTGTGGAGACCACAGGTCCCAGCCTGCAGGCACTCTCTCTCCTCCGCCTGTGGGTTCAGATGCTTTCTTCTGGCCCGGCGCCTAGACCTCAGCTGTCTTGCAGAGGCTGGCACCTTCCCCCGCAGGAAGACGAGTGCAGCGTTCCTTAGCCTGCCCTGTGCAGACAGAGCTCCTCAGCCCTCACCATCCTCACCGCACAGTGCTGAGTCATGTGAGGAATGACTCAGCAATCCCTGTGTTGGTTCCTGTCCAGTCCTATTTCCTTAGCAGAAACAGCAGCAGATCCCTAATCCCAAGATCTTATCTCAGAGAAACAGGTTTTTGTATCAATTTTGCTTTCAGAGTTAGTATTATAAATGACTACAGCCTAGTACTATGGAATAATTCTGTTGACAGGGAAGGAACACAGTTGAAGTGATACTAATCATGCAGAAATCTATAAGTTACGAGAGGCATGTATGTGTGTGTAATATATATGCACAAGTGGTTTTCAAAAAGTTCACGAAAATGTGTATTATGAAAGTGTATATAATGAAAGATTGGGCATGATTCCAAAGTAGTTTCACAGCAGAATAAACTTCCCTTTTTGTCCTACTTTTCTGTGAACCTTTTGAAATGCTGACACGTATCCAGTCTGGTGCTGCACGGCCATACTTCAATCCGTGATGGACGTGGTCCATGAGACTGCATTGCCTAGTGATGTCACACACAACCACGTTTGCACCGCGACAGAGTTCCCCAGTTCCCCAGTGAAGCGTTTCTCAGGTGTCCCCATCGCTAAGTGATGCGGGACCGTAATTCATTTTCTTATTCTTTAACTGATGAAAGATGCAAAGCTTTGGGGGAGGGCGGGGCTTCATTGATTGGGTAGAACTGGAGAGTGAGGACCATTAACACCACTGCACCTGCACCCAGGTCCTCCCACAGGACCCTTTCCAAACTCAAGTGCAGAATCCTGTGGGGCTTGACAAAGCCTCAGGGGAGAAATGAGGCCAAGTCCCCAGCCTACGCCGAATCCTGTGGAGACGGGCCCAGCTGCCCTGTCTCCATCCTTAAGCCTGGAGGCGTGGAGGGTGGGGATCCAGGACAGGAAAGAGAGAAGTAAGAGCCCGCAGTCTCTAACTCTTCCAAATCCTAGCTGTGCGTTAGGGGCAAGGGACATGTTCCTAAACACCAGAAAAGGGGTGATGCCCTAAGGCCCTCAAACGCCAGGATAGGACAGAGAGAAGACAAGGCCAGGTCAGAGCCAGAGTGGAGCAGTGGCGGCCATGGCTCCTCTGCAGGCATGGCCTTTTTGTGGTTGGCCAGGCGTGTGTCTTTCAGATACGCACTGGCGGCCCCACCGCCGTCAACACCAGTGGTTGGCAGTCATAGCTGTGTGTAAGAGCATCTTACTGCCCAGAATGACAATGACGTTTCTGTTGTTGATTCTTCTCCCTAACAGCTGGCTGCCCCAACTCCCTGATTACAGAGCTGCATCACTTCAGGATTCTCGGAGAAGAGCAGGTGAGTTTGTGTCCCAAAGGGTGCATCAAAGTGTCACGCAAGACAGACACTGATGAGACAGCCTGGCAGTCTCCAGGGAGGCCCGCGTACCTCCTGACCCTGACGTGGGGAAGACAGCCACACAGGAGACACGCGTGAGAACGCTGTTTTCCTCTCCTATCTATCAGACCTGACAGGTTATTAATTGGTGCATCTGCTACCTGCCAGTGTGTTTCATCCCAGGCCTTGAGCAGCAGGAGTGCAAAGCGACAGAGGAGCAAACAAGCGAAGGCAGAGGCGAACGCAGCCGCAGGGAGACGGAGCCCTGGGCGCTCCCAACCTGACAGCTGTGGGTGGGCATGCAGGCTCGTTCCGTGGGTTTCTGTACTGCCTGTGTGTGCAGCCCACATTGCATGACAGCCATCTTTTCTGTGGTTGTGAACACATGACTCGTATAGCCAACTTATCGTAGGCTGTTTAAATACCAAGTGGTACCCAGGGAGGCCCCGTCACTCTGCAAATAAACATGCCAAGTCAGTCATCCAAGGTGCTACATAGTACACATATACATATGGATGTATAACAAATGCATACATATACTCGAAACATTCATCTGTGTTTTAAAAAAATACATTTATTTATTTGAAAGGCAGAGTTACAGTGAGAAAGAAGGAGAGACAGAGGGATCTTCCATCCACTGGTTCACTTCCCAAATGGCCACAACAGCCAGGGTTGGGCCAGGTTGAAGCCAGGAGTGAGGAGCTTCATCTGGGTCTCCCAAATGGGTGCAGGGTCCAAGCACTTGGGCCATCCTCTGCTGCTTTCCCAGGTATATCAGCAGGGAGCTGGGTTAGAAGTGGAGCAACCAGAAATGGACCCAGTACCCATATGGGTTACAGGTGCTGCAGATGGCGGCTTAACCCATTGCCCCACAGTGCGGCCACGACAGTCATCATTTGATCCTCCTATGGACTTTCTGATTCTGGACCCAGGTATTAAGTGCAGGTGTCAAGTGGTCTTTAAAACACTTTGGTACATGGTTGGCGACGTGTTGGTTGGGCTGACTGATATTCCTGAGCTCGTCTGCCTGCTCCTGCCAGACAGCGTGCACTGAGCTGGGACGTGGTGCTGTGGAGCCTTCCCTGATACCTCATGGTGTGGCTCAGGCATGCCAGGGAGGCTTGGCATTTGTGTGTGTTTGTTTTGTAGCTGTGCATGGCAAAGTGTGGCTGCCTCTTTCTGACAAGACAGTGAAAGCAGAAAGGGGCAAATTCGGAGAGGCGAGGGAGCTGGAGTCCTTTCCATGGCCCAGAATTAGCGGGCTGCGGTGTGCCTCTTTCATCTTCTCGTACCACAAGGTTCCAGAGTAGCAGTCGTAAGTGATGATTCAAATATACCAGCAAAATCGGTCATTCGGCACTTAGGTAAGGGTTGATGGCAAACCCAACAGACAGCCCTCCTGCTGAAAACCCCTGTGTCTCAGAGCCTTCTCTGGCGAGAGTAAGAAACATCCTAACTCAACTCAAGAGTAACAAATGTTGTTCCCCCAACATTTTCTGTTGGGACATGGGAGCCGCCTCTTCTAACCTGTACCAATATTTGCAAATCCTGTCCGCGTTTGCTTTGGTGACTGTGTGATTGCTAGGGAAGGGAGCCAACTGTAATCACCTCCTTAGATCTGCATAAAAGTCAAGGTCTTGCATCCTACCAGAAATGCAATCACGCAGTAATCAAGATTGCTATTATCCTGATTAGCTATGGAAAGCCAGCATACCACAAAATTGTGTCCTGTTTCCTAGAAAACCACATCTCTTCCTCCGCGCCTTTTCTCCACCAGATAACGACTGATCACCTACTATGTGCTATGTCCCACTCTAGCCATAGCAAGAAGGCACTTCTGGGAGGAGCTGTGATTATCCAAGTCCTTTGCTCCTCGGGTTAGGGTAAGGATGAGAAGCGAGCAATACAAGTCGCTGGTGACCTTGACCCTGGAGTGGTGAGAGAGTGTGAGAGGGGAGAGGAGCAGTGGGAGACAGCAAACATAGGCCAAATGGAATTGTTTTTGAGGAATTTAGCAACTTAAGCTGTACATTTAGCAAAGAAATGAGGAAGCTTGGGGATGGGGTGTGAGCAGGAAATTTTTCTTTTTATAGGGAAGAAATGTAAAGTGTGTCTACCTTCTGATGGGAATGCTCCAGCAGAGCGATTGGGAGACAGATGATTCAGGAGGAAGATGGAGAATTCAGGAGCAAAAACCTTAACATGAGCCTGACCTTGGATGAGAGAGTGGGCAGTTCAGCCTAGTGGCAGGAGGGAAGGCAGCGTGTGCAGGCAGGGATGTGCAGGGGGAGGCAGCGTGTACAGACAGAGATGTGCAGGGGGAGGCAGCGTGTACAGACAGAGATGTGCAGGGGGAGGCAGCGTGTGCAGGCAGGGATGTGCAGGGGGAGGCAGTGTGTGCAGGCAGGGATGTGCAGGGGGAGGCAGTGTGTGCAGGCAGGGATGTGCAGGGGGAGGCAGCGTGTGCAGGCAGGGATGTGCAGGGGGAGGCAGCGTGTACAGACAGAGATGTGCAGGGGAGGCAGCGTGTGCAGGCAGGGATGTGCAGGGGGAGGCAGGGTGTGCAGACAGGGATGCGCAGGGGGAGGCAGCGTGTGCAGGCAGGGATGTGCAGGGGGAGGCAGCGTGTGCAGGCAGGGATGTGCAGGGGGAGGCAGTGTGTGCAGGCAGGGATGTGCAGGGGGAGGCAGCGTGTGCAGGCAGGGATGTGCAGGGGGAGGCAGTATTGTGCAGGCAGGGATGTGCAGGGGGAGGCAGCGTGTGCAGGCAGGGATGTGCAGGGGGAGGCAGCGTGTGCAGGCAGGGATGTGCAGGGGGAGGCAGTGTGTGCAGGCAGGGGTGTGCAGGGGGAGGCAGCATGTGCAAGCAGGGATGTGCAGGGGGAGGCAGCATGTACAGACAGAGATGTGCAGGGGGAGGCAGTGTGTGCAGGCAGGGATGTGCAGGGGGAGGCAGCGTGTGCAGGCAGGGATGTGCAGGGGGAGGCAGTGTGTGCACGCAGGGATGTGCATGTGCAGGGGGAGGCAGCGTGTGCAGGCAGGGATGTGCAGGGGGAGGCAGTGTGTGCACGCAGGGATGTGCATGTGTAGGACCTAGGTGTGTCCTCCCAGAGACCTCTTCCGGCCTTTTCTCAGCTAAACATGAATCCGGGTCATTGGCTGAGTTGGAGACGGGTCAGGAGCTCTACAGACAGAATCATGAAATTGGGGTTTGAAAGGATGAGGTGTGAATAAACTTGGGCGATGGGTGACCCTGGAGTCAGAGTGGGCAGCCCGAGTTCTCTGTCACATGTCACTGTATGGTGACACACAGGTGCAGGGAAGGCAGGGAGTTGGAGCTGAGCGGCATTCAGGTTTAACAAGAATGAGAGTGAGGCAGAAGACCTGAGGGAGGGCCTGGGGGAGCTGTGACTGTGGACTGACCGTTGGTTCTCAGCCAGCAGAGGGTGGGGACTGAGGGAGCGACAGGGAGAGGTGACAGGAACAGTGGCCTGTGGATCCCTGTGGCTTCAGAGAATTTTAAGAGTTTGGGTACTAAGAGGGTTTAGTTGGGAAAAGAGGTAGGTCTAATCCAAAGAACACGATAATTGACACAAGTTTTCCAGGAGGTAAGTGAGTGGCACCACCAAGGTCCAGGGGAGGTCCAGGAATGTGGATGACTAAGTTCCAACCGAGGACAGGACGACTGCAGAGGCTGGGGGTTGTATCCTGAAGAGCAGAGAAATGGAGCCTGTGTGGATGTTGATCTCACCCAGAATTGTCCCCAGAGCAGACCTGGGCACAGTTGTGGTGAGTCAGACACTAAAGACTTGAGGAGAGCGAGATGGAGAAGGCAGGTGTCCATAGCACACGCAAAAGGAGAAACAGAGCCCCGTGTAGCCGGTGGTTTGCAGTTGACAGCTGGGTGGTTTGCAAAGTAGAAAGGACACAGGTTCTCCTTGGGGCCTGCAGAGCGATGCATGGTAGCAGGAAAGGAGCAGTTAGGGAAGACACCAGGGAGCTGCGGAGGAGGCGGTGGCCCAGGTGCGAGCCGGCCTCCATGCAGGGAGAATGGGAGGAAAGCTGGAGAAAGCAGACAGCAGCTACCAGGCACGTGGTGCAGCAGCCGTGAGTTCCCCAAGCTCCGGGAAAGGTCTCGGGCGTGGGGCAGCTGAAGGGCGGACGCGCTAGGAAAGGACTGTGCAGAGCTGCCACAGGTCTGGGCATCAGCCCCGGGGAGGCATGGGAGTCAGGAATTTCTCCCGCCACGTATATCAACAGAATGCGTCAGGCAGGGGTATCTGGGTCCCGCTGGTACCTGGCAGAAGAGGGTGTGGGGTTTTGGAGAAGCAACACAGATACTGGCCCCCCAGTCCTGCCAGGGGAGGGGGGTTCCCTGGTGAGCTCGCAGACTCTTGCTGGATGCAACGTAAGTCACTTGATGAAATAAAATGTTGACATTAATGTATGTTACGGGCATCCTTAGATCATTTTTGTCTCATAGATTGGCTTTTGTCTGGTAGAAAAGCAAACGTTTCACTCAACCATCTCCTAGGAATTTTGTAAATAAATAAGATTGCTAAGGAAGTTGCAAGGATTAAGTGCTGTCCCAAAACATTTCTGATTTTTAAATGCTGCTGACGCTCCATCAATATATTGTGGGAGTAGCAGCAAAGTTAATGACAGGGCAAGTGTCACACTCAGGCAATGCATTGAGAGACTCCACAGACAGACCAATGCCTGCAGTGACCGGGGGGAAGCTGGGAGCCAGGACTACAAACCATGACCCGACCTGAGTCGTCACCACTGCTTCCAGGGTCCGCATGAGCAGGAAGCTGGAATCAGAAGCTGGAGCCGAGAGCTGAACCCGACGCTCTGACGTGGGATGGCCGCACCCTAAAGGCGGCTGGACTGCCATGCTGAATGCCCACCACCCTTCGCATGTTAATTGGACCTCAATAAGCATCTTAACTTTTTTAAATACAGATTAAAAACCAGTCAGTACACATTATAAACCATTACCTTCTGAAATAAAATTAGATGCATTTGGGATTTAAAATGATGCATTTTTAAATTTGATTCGTATTACGATTCATGCTCCCAAAGCACCTTCGTTCCCCCGCCCCCAGCCATGTGGCAAATGTGTGGCCACCCTGTGGCTGTCACTGTGAAGCTCTGGATGAGCGTGATGGAGGAATGATACCACACGCCACCTCTCCAGCTCCCTCCGCGCTGGGTTCAATCAACAGCTCTAGAAGGCAGTCGCCTTCATTCGCCCAAGGAGCATGGACTACACATCTTTCCTGCACTATTACTGTGCTAATGTTGGATAAAATAGTATACAAGGAGGTCGAAAGTACAACCGTGATTAATTTTAAGATCGAAATGAACAGTGTGGTTGAGATTGAACCTTCTTTAGATAAAGAGCTAAGGAACCATGAAATTAAAGGTTGAGCGGACACCAGCTACTAAATGAGCGAGGTGAACAGGGCTGGGGCAGAAGGGTATCTGAAGCAGAACACGCACGTGTCCCATGGCCCCCAAGAATTGAGGCACTAAATGAGACCGAGGGCTCTGGAAAACACCGAACAGGAGGGAGAGCTTGGCCTTTGTTCTAAGCTCGGGGGCAGCGGGGAATTCTTGGAAGTTTAAGCGGGGATCGGCATTATCCTGATTAGATTTTAAGAATGCGAATCTTGCTACAGCACGGTCTGGGGTAAGGCAGCTGGAGAGGAGACAGATTGGGGGAGGGGTGTGGTTGAAGGACGTGGTGGCTGAGTGGCTGTGCGTGACCGAGTGAACAAGTCCCATGGTTCTGTTTTTACTGAGGTGGGTGTGATGGTGGCAGGGTGAGGACAGGGGCGTGGGATCTGGCTCCATCCTGAGCGTGGCTGATATGCCTGAAGCCTCGAGAAAGACAAATGCTGTTGTTTGCTTATCGTTTATTTGAAAGGCAGAGTGACAGGGAGAAAGACAGGCAAAGAGGATGAGGGCAGGGGAGAGAGAGAGAGAGAATCGTGCATCTGCCAGGTCACTCTCTAGATGCCCCCGGAAGCCAGGACTGGGCCAGGCTGAAGCCAGGAGCCCAGAACTGCACCTGGGTCTCTGCTGTGCGTCACCACCTGGAGAGAGAGGACCTGTTACCCAGAGGTTCCGTACCCGCTTCAGGTCGGGATACTTTTCAGCAACAT
Organism: Oryctolagus cuniculus; assembly: GCF_964237555.1. Classification (NCBI taxonomy): domain Eukaryota; kingdom Metazoa; phylum Chordata; class Mammalia; order Lagomorpha; family Leporidae; genus Oryctolagus; species Oryctolagus cuniculus. Next base: position 7,211,127 of record NC_091436.1, read on the forward strand.
CTGCAACACGTGGAAGGAAAAGAAAACCCTCCCTAAGCTGCCGTCCAGGCTGCAGCGTGTGGCCCCACTGCTCCGAGGCGTCGTCTCATCTGGTTCCTCCCGCGTCTGACTTCTCTGTGCAGTGAGCAAGCCCCAACCTCCTCTCTCGTCGCTCACTCCACCCACCGCCGACACATGTCCAGAGAGGAAAATCACAAGATCCGCACTGCAGGAGAACATGACAGTGTGGCAGGCGCCCCCGTGACGCTGACACTGACTGGCAGGCTGACTCTCTGCAGATGAGGGGAGGAAGACGCAGATGACAGACAGGGCAGGGAGCGCCTCGCCAGGCAGCTCCTCTCCCCTCCAGCAGATACGGTGTTCTCAGCAGCTGGGAGAGGCGTCTTCCTCATGAGCGGACGTTCCTCCACACAGCTGATTGCGTTCAATCCAGGGAGGAATCTTGGTCATCAACTGGTTTGCTTCTGTTTCTAAAAGATGGTGGAAGAGGAATGAGCTGAATTTGTTTTTTAAGATTGATTTATTTGAAAGAGTTACAGAGAGAAGAGGCAGAGGCAGAGAGAGGGGTCTTCCATCTAGTAGTTCACTCCCCAAATGGCCACAAGGGCCAGGGCTGGGCCAGACAGGAGCCAGGAGTTTCTTTCAGGTCTCCCATGCAGGTGCAGGGACCCAAGCACTTGGGCCATCTTCTACTGCTTTCCCAGGCCACAGCAGAGAGCTGGATCGGAAGTGGAGCAGCCGGGACTAGAACCTGCACCCATATGGGATGCCAGCACCGTAGGCTGCAGCTTACCCTGTGCAACAGCACCGGTCCCTCAGTTTCTTTTTAATAAAAAGGAAAAAAATTAGTGCAGAGGCAGCAGGCATAGTTGCCGGCCTAGCAGTGGAGTCAGTGAGCAGTAACTCTGCTCGGGGCATCTCTGCTCCTGGGGGGAGGGGATCCCGCAGATGCTGTTGGCTGAGACTTAACAAAGCCAGAGCTTGGGAAAAGTCCGAGGAGACCCAAAAGCTGTACCTGAGTGCCCTCATAAGGATGCCCTGGAATAGGACAGGACAGCAGCAGCCTCCTTCCCCACGCGGGGACCCACAGGGGGCCCAGGCCGCTCCTGCATTGCCGACAAGCCGGACGCATGTTGACGGTGCCACTTTCCTGGATTTTAGTTTTACCCACTATCCCTATCCTGCAAATGTCTTGCAGTTTTTAATGTGGATTCCTTCCTGCTTGCTTTTCCAGCCGAAGCAGGCAAATGAAGCGTCACAGAGCAGCAGCCCTCCGCCGCCTCCAGGGGACTGGCTTTCTGAATGGCTGTCACATGGTGGGGGATGGTTCCACACACTGCCCCCTAGCCTGGCCCTCAGGTGACCTCCTGTGTGCCTGCGTTCTCTTAATGGACTTAACACACAGTCAGCAGCTGGCAGAAAACGGGAAGTTCACTGGCCCGTGTGGGCCTTGAACTTGTGACCCTTGTTTCATTATAGAACAATATCCTACCCAACAGAATCGTCCGTCCACCTGCAGGCCAACCAAACACAACACTGAATCCCTCATAGTCTCCTGTGACTCATTATTTAGGTTCTTAAGCTACGAGTTTATTGAAACTTCTATGAATTTTGTACTAGAAAATGAATATTTCTTATTCTTAGGAGAATCCATGAGCATATACACATAAAGTCTGAATAATTCACTCTCCAAATAAATAAAACATAAAGTACAGCCCTGAGTCAGGATTTCATGAGGGTGGGCATGCCAGTGGAACGCTGCCTTCACTGTGATCGGATGCAATAGAAGAGGAAATTGTTATTGTTTCTCTTAAATGCAGAGTAGTACGCTTTGTTCATATCAGCATTCATTCATGTTCTGCATATACTGTTCAATCACCTCTAAATTACTTTAGTCGTGTTCCGTGGATTGTCCTATTTTTTTTTTTTTTGACAGGCAGAGTGGACAGTGAGAGAGAGAGACAGAGAGAAAGGTCTTCCTTTCGCCGTTGGTTCACCCTCCAATGGCCACCGCAGCCGGCGCATGGTGCTGATCTGAAGCCAGGAGCCGGGTGCTTCTCCTGGTCTCCCATGCAGGTGCAGGGCCCAAGCACTTGGGCCATCCTCCACTGCACTCCCTGGCCACAGCAGAGAGCTGGCCTGGAAGGAGGGCAACCGGGACAGAATCCGGTGCCCCGACCGGGACTAGAACCCGGTGTGCCGGCAGCACAAGGCGGAGGATTAGCCTAGTGAGCCGCGGCGCCGGCCGGATTGTCCTCTTTATGAAGGCATTCGCACACTGGTTTTAATACTAACTGAAATAGCATAGGTGGACAGGCGGATGTTAGCATATTTGCACACACATACATGCTCACAGCACATTTCAAAAACGAACACCACGCAAACGATTTTTAGATCTTGGTTGTCTTTGTGCTCAACATCCGTTTTGGAAATGGATTCTGTATAGACCCTGTCTACATTGCAAGTGAACCCAGTCCCTCCCAGTTTATTCTGTTCATAAAATGCTATCCAATATTGATAAGTGAAACAAGCCCTTGGAAGTAATGCACGTGAGATCAGGTGAACAACGTATGCTCCTTTTTGGCCAACTTGAGTGCATTTATCAATTACTTTACCGCTACTGAGATAAATGTTCTTCCTACTGTAAGTTCTCACAACTCGCCATTAAATATGTAGAGGTATTTATTTTTATTTTGTTATTTATTTGAGACAGAGGTAGAGACAGAGAACTCCCGTCCTGTGGCTCACTCTCCAAATCTTTGCAATGACAGTAGCTGGGCCAGGCTGAAGCTGGGGACCAAGAATTCAATATGAGTGCCTGGCGCTATGATACAGTAGGCTAAGCCTCTGCCTCCGCTGATGGCATCTCATATGGGCACCAGTTCTGGTCCTGGATGCTCCTCTTGTCATCCAGCTCTTGGCTGTGGCCTGGGAAAGCAGTAGAAGATGGCCCAAGTACTGGGGCTCCTGCACCCATGTGGGAGACCTGAAAGAAGCTACTGGCTCCTGGCTTCAGAACGGCCCAGTTCTGGCCCTTGCAGCCATTTAGGGAATGAACCAGCGGATGGAAGATCTCCCTCCCTCCCTCCCTTCCTCCCTCTCTCTTCTTCTCTCTGTAACTCTGCCTCTCAAATAAATAAAATCTTAAAAAAATGAAAAGAATTCGATATGACTCTCCATGTGGGTATAGGGACCCAAGTATTTCAGATATCACTGTCTCTCAGGTGCGCAGTAGCAGGAAGCCAGAATCAGTAGTGGAACCAGGACTTGAACCCAGGCGTCCAACAGGGGTGCTGGTATCCCAAGTGACAACTCAGCCACTATACCAAATGCCCACCCCAGTGATGCTCTTTCAATGCATTATCATCTTTCAGCAAATGGTTAAAAATGATTATAGAATTGTGGGTCGTATCTTAAAACAACTAAGTAAGGATCCTTACTAATGACATAATTACTTGTCTGAGTTGTGGCCATAGGGCATTTAGCTTTCTACAAATACTAGTGCACGATTGTGCTAGGCCATATATTTTTCTTATAAATTTTGCAGGGTTAAAGCAAATTACTTATAATATAATTGGAATGACACAAATATATTCAAGACTTGAAGAAAATGAAGGGAAAAATCCATATTCATTTCAGAATTTTTTTTAAAGATTGATTTTATTGGGCCGGCGCCGTGGCTCAATAGGCTAATCCTCCACCTTGCGGCGCCGGCACACCGGGTTCTAGTCCCGGTTGGGGCGCCGGATTCTGTCCCGGTCGCCCCTCTTCCAGGCCAGCTCTCTGCTATGGCCAGGGAGTGCAGTGGAGGATGGCCCAGGTGCTTGGGCCCTGCACCCCATGGGAGACCAGGAAAAGCACCTGGCTCCTGGCTCCTGCCAGGATCAGCGCGGTGCGCCGGCTGCAGCGGCGGCCATTGGAGGGTGAACCAACGGCAAAAGGAAGACCTTTCTCTCTGTCTCTCTCTCACTGTCCACTCTGCCTGTCAAAAAAAAAAAAAAAAAGATTGATTTTATTTATTTGAAAGAGTTACAGGGAGAGGTAGAGACAGAGAGAGAGGTCTTCCATCCGCTGGTCCACTCTCCAGATAGCCTCAACAGCCGGAGCTGCACCAACCTGAAGCCAGGAGCCAGGAGCTTCCTCTGGGTCTCCAACATGGGTGCAGGGGCCCAAGCACTTGGGCCATCTTCTACTGCTTTCCCAGGCCATAGCAGAGAGCTGGATTGGAAGAGGAGCAGCCAGGACTAGAACCGGCACCCATAAGGGATGCCTGCGCTCCAGGCCAGGGCTTTAACCTGCTGTACCACAATACCGGCCCCCAGAAATAAAATTTTTAAGTATCACTTCTCAAAAAAAAAAAAAAATGCTTTCAGTAGACGTATTGTGTCCTTCGTTGTTAGTAGAAACTACCAGGCACGTGTGTTAAATATTTGCTTGCCCTGAGAACAGGAATCGCAGGTTCAAGCGTTCTTGAGTGGGTCATAAGTAGAATGAATCTGGCAGTCATTCTTCATAAATTCAAATGAAAGAGGAACAGGAGGTTCCCCGCATCGTCAGCACTGGAGGCCACCTGCAGGTGTGGTCAGCGAGGGTTTCTGAAGTGGGGTTGGACTTTATCCATAGGTCAACTTCTTTCCAGAGAGAGGCTCCTGTCAGAGCATGGGAACTGCTGCACTCAATTAGAGAGGTGATCTATTGTCAAGCGAGAAAATAGTCACTCAAGAGCAACTTATTTCAAACATGCATTCACGTAGGTAAAACAGCCCTGAATTACTCTGCTAACAATCCCCATGGCACAATTGGCTATTTTATTAGAGTTAACTAATTAATTGACACTTAATAGAGTTAGATTCCGCCCATTCATTTTATAGTTTTTATTGTTCAGCAATTTTCGGCAAGAAATGCTGAGCTCAAAGCTATGTAAAAGGATAAGGCATGGGTGCAAAAGATCTGTAATTAGGTCTAAAGAGATTGGAGCATTTTGGATCCTCTGAACTCACAAGTCTTAACCAGCCAAAGATCCCTGTCAGTATGAAGCCTGACGCGGAAGGCAGATGTTCTCAAGATAGGAAAAGGGAAAAGGGAGAGAGTCCAGGAAAAAGTGAGATGACGTAGTGTCGGGAGATTGCAGAAAGTGAGCCTTCATTTTTTAAAAAAACTGTCCAAAAACATCAGAGGAGGAAAATCTAGAGCCATTGGAAGTAATTCTGAATTTCACCACCTTCTAAAATTTTAGGAGACCTAATTTCATGTAAAACTGAGCAACAGAAAGGAACAAGTTAAACCATAACAGAAAAGTAGTGAAGTTAAATCCCATATGTACAAGTTGTTAGTAAAAGGATAAAGAGAATGAGGAGCAAGAATGCCCTGAATCAGACAAAAACCAAAGTAATTATCAATATGTCAAAGTGAACTAAGAAACTATACAAATAAATACAACAGCTACTGTCTTAAGACAAATAGAGAAATGGAAGAATCTTGTAAAACACAAAATAATAAAAATTTAAAATGTGATTTGAGAGAAGTTTATTGGATTTAGAGGCTAAAGAAGGTCCAACACGTGTGTACGAGAAATCGCACACTTTTGAAAAGCAGCAGAGAACAGACTGAAAATTAAATCAATACAACCTTTCATCATAGTACATGAAAACTGATTCCAAAATAATTAGCACCGACACACATTCTAATAAAATTCCAGGTTTCTAAAGGAAAATAGTAGCTCTTTGACCAAAAAGCATGAAGATTTTTCAGACACTCAGGAGGGAGAAATGAAAGTCTGGTATTTTATCATCAGCTGTCCTCATCATGATGAAGGTCCTAAATCACCAGTACACAGGAGCTCAGCTATTACTTTTCCCACAAGAATTTACTAGAGAACAACCTCCAGGCAACAAAAACTACTGGAAGACACCAACACAAGGCTCATAGTGATCACTGTGTGTATGAGCCTGAAGTTTCCACTGTGGATAGCGAGGAAGCCCACAAACGGTACTACGTCCATGTGATGAAAAGCTGAGACAGGCCCACCAGGCATCAAAAAGGAAAGTCAAGGGGCCAGCATTGCGACACAGCAGGCCAAACAGCTGCCTGGGACACCCGCATCTTGTTCAAGTCTCAGCTGTTCTACTTCCAATCCAGTCCCGTACTAATGCATCTGGGAAAGCTACAAAAGATGGCCCAAGTGCTTGGGCCCCTGCCGCCCATGTGGGAGACCTGAATGCTGTTCTGGTCTCCTGGCTTCTACCTGACCCAGCCTTGTCATTGTACTATTTGGGGAGTGAACTAGGGGATAGAAGGCCAGCCCCTCCCTCCCTCCCTCCCTCCCTCCCTCTCTCCCTCCCTCTCTCCCTCTCTCTCCTTCCCTTCCAAATAAGTAAAGATAAACACACAAATAAATACAAAGTAAATTCACTAGACTGAATTAAAACACACCTGACATCCTATGTGCATAAGGTCGTGAATTTATAAATATTCTTTAGAAAAAGAAGAATTCAATATTTTATCCTACCTTTCCTATTCAAACAGTGCCACTGGATAGTCCAGTAATAGAAGTATTCTAACTAATAAGTGAAGGAAAGTTTCCAATAAGATATCACTTCTCAACTCCACAGCTAAACATTCTAAAAGCAGACATTATTGCCTTCTGGTGGAAATAGAAAACACCATCTATGAAGTGGTATGATGGACAGACGAGGAGGGGGTGGGTGGGGTGGAGGAAGAGCCGAGGAAGCCTGTAGATTAAACTCAGAGTTCACAGGACCCAGAGCAAGGACGAGCCCTGTGAGCTGCATCGCAGGGATGCAGTCAGTAGAACCCCGCCCGGGAAACTCCATAGAGCCCATGTCCTGGTTTCGCCAACAAATAAATGCCAAGAGAAAAGAGGAGAATGGAGGATAGTGGATTAAAAGACATCTTTAAAACAGACAAAAGGAACAATACTGTTCAGGAATGCACCACGCGTGATAAAAACTATAAAGAAAAGGAGTGAAGTGCTTACCATCCCAGTGGTTTCTTTCAGGAAGGAGCAAGACAGACATACACATGTCAATGGCTGCTGGGGTTCCAAACGGCTACCCCTTGACCTGGGTAGTACATAGGTGGCTGTCACCCTGTGATTTATTAAGGTCTGTCTGAGTCTAGGTGATACTATAATAAAAAAAAAAAAAGTTTCTTTGAAGTGGAAGGACGAGAATGGGCGGGGATGAAAGGGAGGCAGCGCTGTGCCGTGGTACCCAGCTGGGGGAACACCTCGCTTCTTCAGCCAGCCAGCCTCGCTCCATTGTGCTTGTAGCCATGTCTGTGGGGAGGGGCAGACAGATCTGCTGACCAGTTTCCCTTGAAATTCAAAATCGCTTGCCTCCCAAGGGTATTGGTGGTACCTAGCGGTAGCACCCTGTCCTTCCTCCACCCCCTCTCCTTCTTCGTTCAGATCTTTCCCAACACTTCCTTTGCACGCCTCCCCTTGGGTCTGGACCATCAGCCGCAGCTCCTCTGTCCGAGGCTGGTGTCTCCCCTGGGATCCAAGGCCAGCCCCCCTCCTTTTCCTGCCTCCATGCTCCACGCACTGGTCCTTCCCTACAGCACACTGACCTGCTCTCACTCTGATTTCAGAATTATTTATGCTCCTGGAGACCCCCCCAGCTGCGACCCTGTGCCTCTGCCCCCGACACTCTGCCCCTCAGTCCCCTTGGTGGGTTTCTCCTTGGCTTCCCTTTGGAGTTGGAGTTGTCACATGCAGTCTCGCGGGCACTGACATGACAGAGTCAGATGGCCGCGTGAAGCTTACAGAGCAATGAGCTAACCTAGTGCCAAGCTGTATGGAGAACTCGGAGTGCACAGGGGATCAGCGGGCACAGGCCAAACACGGGGAAGTCCCAGGTCCCCAGTGTGGCTCCTCATGCCCTCTCGTGGCACAGGAGGAGGGACAAGGCCTCTGAGAACTGCAGGGAGTCATCCCTGGTGGGATGTGTCTCAGTTGTGCAAGGAGGAGCTGCCTCTCATCCGTCCCTCACGTGATCCCCTATTACTGCACAGTCCCTGAGATTCCCCTGAGAGTCTCAGCCTGCGCAGTCACAGACTCGCCTTTGTTTGCCAGGGGGACCTCTGCTTGGCCAGAGGTGCATTAGCGTGTTGACCCAGGGAGCTCACCAGGTCATTTTCCTTGCTGGAAAAGTGAGAAAATTCAAGAGAGGCCCTCATGCTAATGACTGCAATTTGTGTCTGCAGCTTATATTTCTTTTTCTGTTCAGTTGGCTACTTGACATTTTGATGTAGCTGTGGAATAGGTTATCAAGCTGAAAGTGTGCGTGATAGAAACAGCCCCCTAGGTGCACCCACCACGTTTTCCACCAACTGCGACCTCCGCGCCCCTTGTGTGTCTGCTTGGGGAGACACACTCTGTTCACCCCGACTCCTCCTCCTCTTGCACACCATGCTTCCAGTCTGCCATTTCTACCTTCATGGTAGACCCAGAAATCCATCACTGACCCAGCTCCCCCAACACAGTGCTGGTTCAGGCCCCCACTGCCTCTCAGACTGATGGGTCGAGTGAGCACCCACTTGCACCCCTATCCTCCAGTGCCTGCCTCTCTGTCCCTCCTCTGCCTGGAGCTGTCCAGGGTCCCTAGTGTCTGAGTGACAGCCAGCTGGGAGCTATGGTGGACAAGGACAGAGCTTCTATCCTCTGCTGCATCCATGGCACCTGTACTAGTGTCTGCAGTGCAGGCATTGCCCCACAAAGGAATTACTCACTGAGCAAGCCATCGAACCTAATCCGAGTAGAGGAGAACGTGCCCCATGGTGTCAGGGGAGTAGTAACCCAGACGTGCAGTAGAGAGGGACCATGGCACATGGCTTCTGTCCACAGGTGGGGAAACCATGGAAGGGAACAAGGGAACATGGTCGCCTTTAAGTAGACAGGAGTAACTGTGATGGCATTGAGGGAGATGGTGGGGATGGTGTGGCGGTGCGCTTGGTGGAGGCTGCGTGGTGCTGAGGCAGCAGCCGGCCAGCCTTCTCCCTTGAAATGAAGTCGGAGTAGAGGGCGCTTTAAGGATGAAAGGAAATTTTTTTTAGTGTCATTCCCCTCATCTTCAAGCTGAATGGGCTCATTGACACGGCATGGGTGCCAACGGTTTTCTGTGAAGTGGAAAGTTGAACCTGTTTCCCAAAAACCTCACAGGATCTCCAAGAGGCACAAAATATACCGCTGTTTATAACACTGATAAGGAGGTATTGCGAGTGTCTATTGTTTCGTGGATGGATAGGTTCCTTATAATGAACATGAACTAAGGTTGCTTAATCCACTACTGTAGAATGTCGAGGAGCCAGCACAGGGGCTTGACAAGCTGAGCTGCTGCCCTCAGGGAATGCTGGCCCCCGCTCTAGCCTCAGCTGCTCCACTTCCCATCCAGCTCCCTGCTAATGCGCCTGGGGAGCAGCAAAAGATGCCCAAGTGCTTGGGCCCCTGCCATCCCTCTGGGAGACCTGGATAGAATTCCTGGCTCCTGGCTGCAGCCTGGCCCATCCCCAGCTGTTTCAGCCATTGGGATAGTGAACCATAGCCATGGAAGACCTCTCTCTCTCTCTCTCTCTCTCTCTCTCTCTGTGGGTGTGGGTATGGGTGTGTGTGTGTGTCTGTTGCTCTGCCTTTCAAATCGTTCTCTAAAAAAATAATTATGAACTTTGGAAACCCCACCCTCTGAAGACAAAGCTGCGAGTGAAGCCACACTTCTGTGTTACACCCGTTTGAATGGGGAAGACTTCTCCTACTAGGCCATGTCTCGCCCACCTCCATCCCTCCTCCCATGCCCACTTTGCACTGAATCCGGTTTTGCAGGAAACCCACACACTCTCCCCCGCCAACCTCGAAGCTGAAACAGCACGCCCTCGTCTGCGCTCCCCTTCAAGGTCTCCCCTTCTCCTTGCAGTACGGCCGGTACCAGCAGTATGGAGCGGAGGAGTGTGTCCTGCAGATGGGCGGCGTGCTGTGCCCCAGCCCCAGGTGTGGAGCAGGGCTGCTGCCCGAGCCAGGCCAGAGGAGAGTCACCTGCGAGGGAGGCGGCGGTCTGGGCTGCGGGGTGAGTAGTGCCCGCACCCCTGGGTGCTGGCTTTTGCCAATTCCTTGAATTTGCAAATGGTCTAGGATTATACCTTATTTTCCTTTTCCCATCAGATTCATATCTTTGAACTGATATATAAGGAAATAGTTTTTAAAATTCTGAGCTAGGACCCTGGATTAAAAAAATTGCGATGTATTGATTTTGAGAAAAAAGAGCCATATTAAGGTTTTCGGCTTTAATTGCTTATGAAAATGTTTAAGACGTGCATTGCTATACCAGACTTCTAAACTTTTCTCCCAGTGTTCAGCCGACTCAGGAAAAACGTATCCATACCTCACAGATGCCTGTAGGTAGACAGGAGCGAGGGAGACAGAATTCATCAGTGATGTGTTAGTGACAGTTTGCCCAAGTATTTCAAGAAATGAAACGGATATTTGTATGGAAAACCTGAAACGTTATCGGGTCATAAAATCATTCTCAATAGCAATGAGCCAAACAGAAGTGCCTGTTAGGGCACAGAGTAAGAAACACGGAAAATGTTTGTTCTGAGAGGTCAAAATCAACAGACCTGGATGGCTTCTGAGATGAAACGGTGGCCGCAGGCTGGTGGGGGTGGGGAGGGCAGCATAACTCACACACAAAGAGGCGTGCTGAGCTATAGGTCGGAATACCAAATGCGGAGCGATCCCAATATTAACTTCCCTGCAGGCCAGAAAAGGAAGACAGTGTGTGTGTTTAGAAAGTGCTGTTGCCTCCTGAAGAGGAATGTTTCTTTTAAAATTGCAGCTTCAAGGGGAGCTCTGTGCAAGGACAGGCACTGGATAGCAGAGGCGCCCCCGGGCCTCATTTTGCCTGAGCGCCCGACGTCACCTTGGCATCAGCTGCCCGTACTTAGCAAGGCCTCCTATCCGCCAGGCGGTGCAGCTCTCAAAACCCAGGGCTGAGCCACAGACGGGAGGCCATGGACGTCAGAAAACAATGAGATGCCAGTGTGCCGAAAGGGAAGGCAATGCCTCTGGGTTAATAACCGTGACTGCATTAGGGTGAAAGCTCAACCATGTTTGCCACCCTCAGGAATTATGGAAATGGAGCCACACTCTCGGGTCTTAGTCACCAGCGTTGGCTGTGTAATCTGCGCTGATTGTGTGTGGCCGAGCAGGCCGCCAGCTGCTGGGATGAGAATGCCAGGGAGTGGCTCCTTTCAAATTAGTTCCGGTCGTTTCTACCGAATGGCAAAGCCGTGTGCCCACTGCCTGCTGGTCGCCTCCCACTGCCCTGTGTCTGAAGCCAGGTTTTAAGATTTTCACGTCTTCCCGAGGTCGGGAGTTTTTTGGCCCGTTTTCTGTGTTCCGTGTCCACCTTGCTTTAGGGTTTTCTGCAGCTTTAGGTTTGGACATCTTGGTCTTCCATTTTTTTTTTTAACTGTTGTAAGTAAGGTATGCATTTAAGTTCACAATCGTTTAGCAATGCATTGATTCGCTTCCGTGTCTTCGGGTTGAGAGTTGGGGGACCTCACCTGAAGCCAGAGAGCCATGTTCATGCTGTTGGACATTCAAGGCTGCTGCATTTTGGTTTTGTTCCAACCTTTTTCTGCTCTGTTGTTGGGGGAGGTGACTTGCTGGTTTGTGTACTCAATGTCTTGTGTCACATGACAAAAATTCCCTAATTTCAAGAATTTCCTAAACATTTAGCATCTCCAAGGGTCTCTGAGAGTCAAAAATCCCCACAAGTGGCCCCAGGTCTGTCCTGAAGTCATAGTCCGGCCCTGTGGTTCAGGGCACCCCGGCACACTCTTCCGTGAGGAACCCTGGAGACCGGTCCAGGTCTGGTCTCTGCACCAGGAGTGCTTGTCCTGAAGAAGTTGTCTTTAGGGCGCTGGGAACCCTTAAGAGCGGTGACGAGGTCCCCTCCGAAAGCTGAGTGCTGGGAAGCCTGCAGCTGCCTCGGCGGGCGGCTTGGTGGGCTGTCCGTGCAGTGAATCCTGAAGTTCACTGCTGGCCTTCCTCCTGGTTTTCCTTCGCCTGTTCCGACTGCGTCTGCTTCCCTGTGGTGTGCGCGTCCTTGAGGCAAGCTTCCCACTTGCCTAGAATCACGGGGGGCGGTGGAAAGCCATTGTGTGAAAGAAATCACAGTGAGATAGGGTTTGTTCTTTACAGCAGCGCAGAGCCCAGGGCACAGCAGCTAGAAGACAACGAATCTCTCCCTCTTTGCTCTGACACCAGGGGCAGCCAGGGACGAAACGGGCTGCCTTGGGGTATGGGCATGGGGACCGCCTCTTCCCGTGCAGGTCGCTGGTGGCGCACTGTGGAAGAACGAGGTAGTCTGTAGCCCTAGATGTCTTTAACCACGGTAGTAGTTCCTGGGCTATGGTTTACAGGTTTCTTAGCTGTTTGTGCACCTACCTGTGCTGATTCTTTTTTTCTTGACTGTCAACAGACACAAAGTACAATGCTTACTATGTGGTTATGTGGGGAATGTCTGATGTTATTAGAAGGATCTTACAGTGCACAAAGGTCGAACGCCAAATTCCCCGCCGTCCGTGCAATGTAATAATTAAGTCTCAGGACCCCTTGTGAACAGCCCGTAGCCACAGGTTTGCAGAGCTGAGACACACCCTGTGTCAGACTCCAAGCTTGAGAGGGTTCCCACCCCTGGTCATTCGACCACCGTGTGCCTAGGTGGCCCCCAGCCATCCGTGACTGCCGCCGCCTGTGGTTTCCACCTGAACACGCAGACTTCAACATTTCACTGGCCTCGGGCCTCTTTCAGGCTGCCTTGTGCAAACCTATAGTAATGTCCTCTGGACATCAGTGCCCGCCCCAGCACCAGGCCCACCTGTCCCTCAGTAGCAATGTACATTGGCTAATAAACCAAGAGAAGGATTTCCATTTAAATTATAATGTCAGCCAATCCAGGAAAGACTTGACAGATGTATGGTGGCTACCACAAATGTACTGCCATTATAAAGAAGTATTTGGACAAATTCCCAGGATTCGAGTTGAAATGTTGCCACTGGTTCGTGCCTACATATTCCTGCCCTAAGATTTGCTGTGCTTGCCCTCAGTAACAAATGTTTTTTAGATTCAGCATTCATTAAATGAATAAAAAAAATGGTTCTTTCTTAAAAATGTAGAAATAATATAAATAAACTACCACATTTATTTTCCTGTGTTAACTGCAATTTACCATAGTGTTAGAATTGCTTTGCCGGCCTCAGCAGATACCTCTTCAAGGCATCTAAGTGTTTAAGCTCATTCACATTTTTGTATAATGCACAGGTGGTTTACCGGCACACATGGTACCTAATTCAGAACCCTAAAATAATATGTTCAAAGACCACACAAAATCAATCAGGAACCCAAAGTTAGTAGAAAAACCAGTTTACATGCCCTGTCAAAGGCTACATACGCGTCAGAGTAGAGAGTTTTGTACGTTCTGATGTATCAAATGTCTTACCCTTAGAAGCACTGAGATTTCAGTTTTCTCTCAACACACAATATTTTTACATTGACAGAACTCAACAAAGATTGTACTGGGGATCCACTCGTCGGACCTCACCCTCCGCTAGCCCTTCATATCTTTCCTAATGCTCACAAAAGCATTCACTGTCTTCCTGAGAAATTCACAGTCTGCATTATCCTTTTGTCTGCCATTGTTGTTATTCATCTGAACTGTCTCACTAACTTTTATGATCAGTGCAAAATGTTGATATGTTTAATACTGGAAAACAGCAATAAGATATGCACCATGTTATACTCACTGACCTGGGAGTGAATGCAGAAAGCGATGGCAATCGAATCTTGGGAGTTCTCCATAAATAAAGCATCTCCAGCCTCTTTGGTGTTGTCTTAGAAAATAATAATAATAATAATAATAATTTCTTAAAATTATACGTGAAGTTGGATAAAGAGTTTTCTGTTTTAAATTAGAAATCCAGGGACAAGAATTAACAACAACTGCAAACAAGCCAAAATAAAAAAAAAGCCCAAATGAAAACAGGAGACCTTCAGAAATCATAGCACTGACCGTAAGTGAAGAAAATGATATGACTTTTCTTGGGACCTGGAAAAGCCATTCCCTCCATGAACGAAGCATCCGCTGCCCAGCGGCAGGTGTGTTGGGACGTCACGGGTGCTCCTCACGTGCAGAGCCGCCTTCCAATCCTTCCTAAGTTTGCCCTCTTGCACCGTTTTCCTTCAAGAGAGTCTCAAAAACCTGTGGCATGTTTTAAAGGCCCACGAAGCTTAGATCTGGTGTGGTGTAAGACCAACCTTGTGCAGACAAAGTTGTGCATGTGTGTATGTTTTTGTGGGAAGTAATAATTGTGGTAATTGCATTAACATGTCGTTGAAGGTTTTGTGAAATGAGAGTCAGCCTCATTTTCACCTCTGCATAGAGAAGGAATTGATGAAAATGACAGTGACTGATCTTTCACACAAAGAGGTAACTAGTTGGTGAGTTACAAACCTAAATGGACCAATAGATGTAGAGTCCTTTTTTCATTGCGGGGAGCTCAGAAAGAGACAACAAGCCAAGAGTCAATAATAAGAGGGGAAATGAAAATGGTTAATTTTTCCTATTCTTTAAAGAGATGCTAGCTTATTTTTTTATAAAAATGCATAATTTAATTAGATTTTGCCAAAACATTCTGAAAACTATATTGGGTCCTTTCTCTTTTTGCCTGTGGTTTATGCCGTGATGTTTTCAAGGAGACCGAGACGGACAGGTGATTTCGTGGGAACTAATCGTGGGGGTGTGAGCATTAAGCTCCATGCTATTCGCAGACCTGGCTCACCTCGGCACCTGGATGCTCCAGCACCAAACGATGGGGTCGTATATTTTTCATCTTTATTTTTTTTTTTAAGGCAGAAAAAGAGTCAGAGATCCCATCACTGATTGATTCCCTGAGTGTGCACCAGGAAACTCAGTTCCAGTCTCCCACATGGATGGCAGAGACCCAACTCTATTAGCAGGAGGCCAGCATCAGGAAAAAGCAGGGCCTTAAATCCAGGCATTCAGGGGCTGGCGCCGTGGCCCACTTGGTTAATCCTCCACCTGAGGTGCCGCATCCCATATGGGCACCAGGTTCTAGTCCCGGCTGCTCCTCTTCCAGTCCAGCTCCCTGCTGTGGCCCGGGAGGGCAATGGAGGATGGCGCAAGTGCTTGGGCCCCCGCACCCACCTGAGAGACCGGGAAGAAGCACCTGGTTCCTGGCTTTGGATCGGCGCAGTTCTGGCTGTAGCGGTCATTTGGGGGGTGAACCAATGGAAGGAAGACCTTTCTCTTTGTCTCTCTCTCTCACTGTCTATAACTCTACCTGTCAAATAAATTTTAAAAAAATTTTTTTTAAAGCCCAGGCAGGCACTCTGATATGGACGCAGGCA
Source organism: Oryctolagus cuniculus (assembly GCF_964237555.1). Lineage (NCBI taxonomy): Eukaryota > Metazoa > Chordata > Mammalia > Lagomorpha > Leporidae > Oryctolagus > Oryctolagus cuniculus. The sequence goes on from NC_091436.1 coordinate 7,226,572, forward strand.
TCCCAAGCCGCATCTTGTGCTGTGCCAGGTGCCTACCGCAGAATGCTGTCTTGTTGATACACTCTTTTCTGATATGCAAGATGCTCTTTATCAGAAAGCTTTTAAAAAGGAAAGTGAATCTTACGAAATGTCAAAAAAAAATGCACTCTATGTTTTTTTTTGACGTGTGTCCAAAAATCTAATTTAAGCTCTAAGATTGGCTCGTTTGCAGATTGGAAATAAGTCTTGCTAGACTTGCTGCCTGTGAGACAGCTTGAAGTGCGAAGATGGAAAGCTTTGGAGAGTAATTATTTTAATTAAAGAAACTTCGTAGATGTAGCAACAAGGTCTGCATCCTACCGCACAGGGAAGCGCTTATCAGTTGGCAAATGTTCCCTAGAAAGCCGTCTGCGTACTTTCTAATCCAGTCCAGACCAGCGGCTGTCCTGTGTGTAGCTCATTTTTACTGAAATAAAGGGAGCTGTGAAATAATTACACTCTTGGGAAGTGATAAAAGAGATCTCTGTGAACAACATATTAGGAGACCGATTCCAGCTGAGTGGAGACCTCAGAACAGTCCAGAAAACAGCTGTCCACTCACAGCGCAGAGCCGTGTGCCTTTGTTGGATCTTGCCCTGACCCCGTGAGGGCCTTAGCTGTGCAGCATCGCCGCCTCCAGGCACACTTGATGGTTTGCCTTCCCATGTAATGAGGCTGAAAATCCAATCCCTCCGCAATAAGGACCACATTCTGAGTTCTCAGTGGCCTCAGGTGGCCAAGTGGCTTCTGCAATGGGCAGTGCATCGTCACTGCAAACGAAATTCTGCTGGGTAGCACTGGGCAGGAGAAAGACTGGGACCCCCGCCCGAGGAGTAGCGTCCACAAACTCACTCTCCTGTGTCCCATGCAAGCGCTCTGACCTCCTCAGCTGTAACTCAGAGAAGTGTTTTCCAGAGATCAAAGCCATTTCTGGCGTACAACAAAGCACTTGGCAAAGCAAGGATCCTACGAGGTAGCTTCCAAGGGACATGAGTGGGAGTGGGGCTGGCGGCAGGGGACAGGAGGGAGGTAGAGGCCTGAGACCAGGTAGCTTGGAGACACAAGAGGCCGGATTAAACAGGTGTCTCTTCTTGTAGGACTTAGAGCTTTTGATCCACAAACATGCCTTTCTCTTGGACAAGTAGAATACCGCAGGCAGCTTCCCACTGTCTGTAGAGCAAGAACCCCTCTTGGGTGGTGTGCTGTGTGACAGGTGCCTGGAGAGACAGCCTGGCCATCAGGTGTGTGTGGGACACTTCACGTGCTGGGTGGGTGCGTACCACAGCGGCTGGAATCACAGCATCACAAGCGTTAGGCCCACAACATTCTCTCGTGGATGGACGATTCTCTTAATTGTGTGCTATACCTGACTCGAGTATCATTTTGAGAATACCTTTTTATAAAAAAATCTCTGTGTTTCTAAAACTGCTATTGGTGGATCTTTCTTGAGACTAAGGTTGGTTGGAGAAGATAGGCTGGAGTTTCATGGCTGTGCGTGATTAATAACTCACTTTCAAATGGTCTGGGTAACAAAGAGTGGGAAGGGTTTTAAAACTTCCTGAATGGCCGGCGCCGTGGCTCAATAGGCTAATCCTCCGCCTGCGGCGCCGGCACACTGGGTTCTAGTCCCAGTTGGGGCACCAGATTCTGTCCCGGTTGCTCCTCTTCCAGGCCAGCTCTCTGCTGTGGTGGGGGAGGGCAGTGGGGGATGGCCCAAGTGCTTGGGCCCAGCACCTGCATGGGAGACCTGGAGAGGCACCTGGCTCCTGCCTTCGGATCAGCGCGGTGCGCCGGCCATGGCAGCTATTGGAGGGTGAACCAACAGCAAAGGAAGACCTTTCTCTCTGTCTCTCTCTCTCTCTCTCCCTGTCCACTCTGCCTGTCAAAAAAAAAACTTCCTGAATGCGTTCAGCTGCTGTAGAAATGCTTCAGAATGCTGACACGAGCCTTCCAGACAGGTGTAGCCCGGCAGGAGCTGGCAGCTGGTGTGCGTCCCCCACCTGGCACTGGGCAAGGTGCACCTCTCTCCCTCTCTCTCCCCCTTTGCAGCCCGGAGGCTGCTGGTTGCTCGGGACAGGGGCAGTCACGCTCCAGCTCATGACAGAAACTGCTTGTCTCCCCCCACCATTCCTCAGGTCTCCCATCATCTGCTGGCAGAGGCCTCACAGAGACACGTTCTGTTCTCCTCTTCCTGACTTTCCCCCAGTGCTGTTTTCTCATTGGGATCTCTCCTGCGCACCTGCCCCTGAAGGTGCCCATCCCGGCTAAGCACCCACCCAGACACGGCCTGCGGCATTCCACCTGCCCGCTGCTGCCTTGAGGAGGTGGCCTGGGGACCCGATACTGTGGTTCTAGCCCATTCTAAACACACTCACTCACCTCACCCTTTGTGGAGCTAGTGGTGTACGGACCCCATCTACATAAACTGTGTGTGTCTGTGTGATCAGGATTGTGGGTTCTAAACATCACAACTCTTCTATTTCTGAGCTCATTTTCTTTATTTTATATATTTTATGTGCTAAAATGTATATACCGTTAAATCGGTCAATTTAACCAATTTTTACTGTACAATTGAATAGCACCAAGTACATTCATAGTATTTTATAACCATCACTGTCTATTTCCAAATATTTTGTACCCCAAATACAACATTTGTACCCATTGAGCAATACCTAGTTCCACATTCCTCCCTCCGTATCCCCCGCCCCAGTCCCTGTAAGCCTACAGTCCTACTTCCTGTCTCCTCATTTGCATATCCCAAATGCTTCCTATAAGTGAAGTCACAGAATTTTCTTTGTGTCTGTTTCTTGTCCACTCAGCATCATGTTCTCCACACTCATCCGTGTCATAGCATGTGTCAGAATTCCATTGCTCTGTGTAAGTAGTATTCCCTTGCCTGCTCAGACCCTACTGTGTCTCTTCACTGGGATAGTCCTTCCCCTCCCTGGATCAGCAGTCGGCCAGGCTCGCAGACTCTGAGTCACCCATAAGAAATAGAAAGTGTCAGAGTCACTTTAAATTGCAAGCATGGCCTCAGTTTGTTAAAAATACCTTGACACAACTAACAAACGTGATTTAACACGAAAGCGTCCGCCCCAGCCCTGAGGCCCAGCCCCGTGCACCACCTGTGCACTCGGCATGCAAGCCCAGATGGGCCCTCAGCTCGCCGGACTGCTCTGGGAATTGCTCAGGTCCCACCTGGAGCACTGACTGTCTATTCCCCTGCCTGTCAAGGTGGGCAGTGGCAACAAGAGCCGATTGTTCCTCTGACCTTTCTGAAGACCTGACGTGTTCCCACTTCATTTTCGTCCAGATCAGGTTGTTTGAATCCCAGTGCTAGAAATGAGTCTGCTGTGAATACAAGTACCTCAACCCTCCATCGGCATCCATAATGTTTTAGCTTCCCGTGTAGAGACCAGAACTCAGTCCTCCTACAGGAGAGAGGTCAGCAGGTGGCCGGAAGTGGAACAACTTGCAATGCAAGCCCAGAGTCCAGAAAAAGAAGGCCGGACGGAGCTCGGAAATGCATAGCGATTTTCTGGAAGGGATTCCAGAGAGCAGTCACAGCGGTCGTCTTGGGGAGAGGAAGTGGGGCTGGGGGACGAAGCTGTCACTTCTCGGCTGATGCTTGAGGCTCCTAAACGTGCGTGCAGGGTGCTTTTTCTGCTTTACAATTTGAGGGATCACCTGAGTTTATGAGCTAGTTTTTTTTTTTTCCTTAATGGTTTCTTGTATTGAAAAAAATATAGTACTGTTACTTGCTAAAAATGAAAAGCAGTGTGCCCAGTAATGAAATGGGGTCAATTTGGAGCCACTTCAGACCTGGTGTTTGGCCTGTGGCAGAGGCCAAGGCCATGAGCACCAGGTCTGCAAAGCCAAGGTCACGTTCAGGAGGGCACAGGGCACGCAGGTGGCCCAGCCGGGCGGATCTTTCAAGCTTGTGATTTGCACAGGGCATGTTCCTGTCACAAACGGGAGTGGAGTCTGCTGGGAAATTTAATTTACGTTCTCAAAATAAGTTCTGTGAAGCGCATCACCGAAAGCATAGCGCGACTGGATGCACACGGGTGAATTCGTTTTTGGGTTTAGTTTTTACACTACGTAAGTCGTTCTTAAGTCACAGGACGCTATGTCCCTCGGCTACCTGGCACTGTGTGCGTTTTCGGGGTCATGTGCTCAGCCCAGAGTGTGGGGTTTTCTGTTCATTGGGCTCCCCTGCAGGGGAGGTGGAGACAGCCTCACACAGGGCACCCTGCCCAGCGTGTCCATCTAACGGAAGGACAGGGCAGCAGCCCACCTCGCTTTTCACTCCAACAGACACCTGCACAGGCAGCACCACGTAACAGAGCTGTGTTCAGTGAGAGTCAGACAGTGCCACGGGGCCGAGCGCAGGAGCATTGTGTCTTTCTCAGTCTGATCAATGGTTGGCTGCAAAAGGCCACAGCCGTGAGCTCCTGGAGCACACGGGGCTGTCACCCGGGCACAGATGAGTCACCTTTCTCCCCTGAGTAGAGGTCTCAGGGTCTGCAGCACACTCAGGATCCAGGCAAATGCAGCCAACTTGCCAGTGGACCTCTTCAGCACCAGGAATGCATGAGGCCTGACAATGGAACCTCGAAGGACCCCTGCCCCCCGACAAATCTGCCCCAGCCCCAGCCTGATTGGAACTGCACCTGGCAGAACCACCCGGCCCGGCTGCACAGGACCGACCCGTCTGTCCATTTCCAAGTCTATATTGTGCATGGGACTTAGAAGGCAGATTTGTTTTTCCTTGTCCATTTTATTGATTTTTTTTTTTAAGGAAAAAGGCAAGAATAGAAGCCCCACGGGTAAGGCACAGGCCAAATGAATAAGCCTCGCCCTGTCTGCCCATTCCGGAGCCAGGGTCAGCAGGAGGGAAAGCAAGCAGAGGCCCTTTCAGAGAAAGGCAGCCCTCGCAGCTGCGCCCTGGGAAGTAATTTGCCAAGTGGCTCTGTTATTGCACTTCCAAAAGGAAAGCAATTTTCTTCCTCCTCTGTGCAGAGGCAGGCGCAAACGACGGCTCCTCTCCCCAGCCCACGCCACCCATCACTCTCTTTAGAAAGAACTAATATTGTTCCTGACATGCATTCGTCCTCACAAAGCCCTGTTGGTCATTGTCCGCTGTCCCGCGACAGTCTGGGAATTTAATGTCTTGTGATTTTCTTCCATTTCCTCTCCAGGTGTTAGTGTTAAACTGACAAGTCCCTCATCCAGGGGAAGTCTCTGAGCTGCCCCCACGGCCGCCTATGCAGATGGACCCACTCTGCTTGCAGAATGGTGCCCCGCCCTGAACAATGCTTACGCATGTGACGCATAGGAGTATTTGCAGCCTTTCTCTCTAAGAACCTGAAGCGGTGTTCCGTTTTTAAGATTTATTTGCTGGAGAAGCAGAGTTAGAGAGGGAGACACATACACACACACACACACACACACAGAGAATGAGAGAGAATCTTCCATCCATTGGCTCACTCCCCAAATTTCCTCAATAGCCAAATCTGGGCCAGGCCAAAGCCAGGAACCTGGCACTCCATGCAGGTCTCCCGTGCAGGTACAGGGCCCAAGGACGTGGACCATATTCTGCTTTCCCAGGTGCATTAGCAGGGAGCTGGATCAGAAGTGGCCCAGCTGGGACTCAAACCAACACCCATATGGGATGCCAGCATTGCAAGCGGCGCCTTAACCTGTTACGCCTCTATGCCAGCCCCAAGGTATGTTCTTTATCTGTGTCAGCCTACACGTAGGTACTGCCTGGCCTTTTGGCTTTTTTTTGGAGGACATTTTAAAAGAGACCTTGAGCCCAGTAAACCAAAGGCGGAAGTAAGATGGGACTGTGCTCACCGGATTTTTAAAGAATGGGAAGGGCTTAGAGTGGCGCCACCTAGAGGAGCAGCGGCCCAGTTATTTGTCACGGGAACGTTTCACCTGTACAGGAAGAGTGGACATCAGAGCCACAGTCAGAAGAAATAAACCCGAATCAAAGGGAGCTTTTCTTCGCTCACACAGCAGGCCTCTATTGTGTCATTGCAAAGAGCAGAGGCGCTTGATCAATAGGAAGGTGAAAGACAGGATTAAGGAGATAAGATCTTTGTTATACTAAATCTATCGACCCACGCACCTGCTTCCCGACCCACGCACCTGCTTCCCGCAGTGGGCTGGGGGAACCTGCTCCACGTTGTGAATGGATCAGAGGTTTTTAAAAGGTTTCCCGACAGGTGCTGAGAGGCTGGGTTGCTGTGTCTATTTTTAGTTTGCTGTTCTGAAAAAGCCAAAGATTGTTTTTAGCCGATCTCGGAAAAAGCAGTGAACTTGGAAAGGAAGCATGACTTAGACGACGTGATTGCTGGGCAGGCTTTCCATATTCCAAGCATCCCTGTAGACATCATCGATACGTCGAATTGCACGGAGTGTGAACAGAACCACGGGGCTGGAGCCTCCCCTGTAAGCCCTTCACCCTCCTGTCCCAACCCCGCTGCTGGCCACCAGGGGGCAGGGCAGCCACTGTTGGCACCTGCGTGTGCACAGCCAGGCGCAGTCCCTGGGAGGAGATGCCCCTCCTGACATCCTGCCCTCCCCCGCTTTCTCTTGCTAACAAGGCAATGATTGTCTGTCTGTCTGTCTTCCTAAGTGTCCACCTCTTTGGCAGGAGGCCCCTTCCTGGCTCAGTAGTGAGTTGTCCAGGCCAAGTCAGACTAATCCCCTGGTCCTTGCTGGTGGTCAGTTGGAAAGATCCAGGTGCCCTGTACTTGGTGACACCACTGAGTTAAGCAGCTCAAAAGCCACAGTGATGCTGGGCTGCCCACTGCAGACCAAAGCGCTAGCACTAGCCGCTGTGTTTCTGTTTAAGCCAGCTTGATGGAGGCTGTTTGTCCAGCCAGAATCTGTTACATGTAACAGTCATTCCTGTCTCTCTGTATTGACCAAAGGAATTCACCAATAGCTTTGAGCAGACAACAAAAAGAGGTACTTGATGAGGGTGTTTTTGTGGTAGACAAATCACCGTCAGGTTCTATCCCAGAATAGTTCTGTATCTTCCACAGCTGTAATCAGCAATAAAGAAAAAAATTATCTTTTTCTTCCTCCCTGGCTAACTGGACTGGGCGTCCTCCATTCTGCCCCTCGTACATGTCTGTGACCGTGACCAGAACAGCAGAGGCTCATGTAGATGGAAGCTTAATTCTTCCCCCACAAGCTGGGATGGCCGCCCAGCTCCACAGTCTCTCCTTGGCCTCACCTGTGTGGGACAGGTGACTCAGCATCACGCCCACCTTCCAACCAGGACAAAGGGGGAAGAGGGAAGATTTTCTCACTCTCTTCAAAGCTTGCTCCAGCTTGCTCAATGCTTTATTCAGATCCCATCTGAGAAAAACGGCACCAATGACTGGCAATTTTTTTTCTGGGTGCCATGTACCCAGTGAAAATTGCTCCCCCGAGGGAAAGTGCCTCTGTGTGGCTGAGGACAGTCTCCACGAAGCTGGTGTCTCCTGTCTCTCCTTCAGTCCTCACTCAGGTACGGCCCATCTTCTCTCCAGACTTAGAGTTTAGTACTTTCAAGTAGGTAGGAATTCCTCTGCGTAGCTTGCACCTGCTTTTATATTTCTAACAACAGTGAGTATTTGCTTGGTGATCTTTTTTTAAACAATAAATGCTCTCACCTTCTACATTCCCAGGCATGAAAAATTAGTCCTCCAACTGTTGGCAATGCCTACAGTTGTACATCTGTCCCTTCTCAAAAGGTGTTGCCTCGTAACCTCCTGGATGTACACAGATAAATGGATCCAGCGTGCACTGTTGTCACCTTACACGGAATCATCGAAGTACGAGTCTAGGAAATTCTCTGGGCGCCCTGATGTTTTTCACCTGCTGGTCATTCTGTTCTCGTTTTATGATGCATGGCTTAGCCATGGAGAACCACACGTCGTGCCCATCAATGCTCTTAGAGTACAAACTGAATACAATAGTCCACGTGGCACTCAGAGTCACACTGGCTCCTGATTGGCATTTCAGACACAAGTCCTAGGACTCTTAGCTTTTATTCTTTAACCACAATCACTAGAAGTCGGGCCGTTTTCCACAAGGGGCAGAAATTCGATATATCTTTCCTTATGCTTAAAATAAAGCCATAATACAAGAGAAAGTCACTCATTTGTTCTGCATACATTAATTGTCCCTATGTAGGTGACATGACCGTGTGCTACAGCAGAACACAAAGGGGATGGCACAGCCACAACACTCAAGAAATCCACGGTCCCAGGGAAGACTGGGCAGATGCCTGAATGGCCTCTCTGCCAAGCAGCATTACTCATGCAATAAGGCCCCATGGAGCTCAGAACCATCAGGGCTTCCCACCCAGGTCCCCGTCGCCTTCACCAGGCTGACGCTGCCCCGTGCACACGTTCCCTCCGGTCCGCTTGCAAGGTCCTGGTGGTGAACAGGGATACCTCCATTCTCTGTGATTTGCAGGGTAAGTTCTAAGGCCAGGGCAAATGTTGGGACCTAGGAATTCAGATTCAGATGCCGGTGAGGGCTGTGTATAGAGAGAGATGTTGCCCTGCAGGTAGTTGGAAATAGGAGACTGAAATTTCAGGTGAAGATGTGAGAGCGGAGGTTGGAAAGGTACCTGGCGAAGCTCTTCAGGAGCTGGTCTGTTCTCTGCAGAAGAGCAGGGCAGGGCAGCCGTGTTTTCAAAGATGCGAGAAGACTCACAGGGCTCACCCCAGCCGAGACAGGGCAGCCCCAGTGTCTGCTGGGCTCCAGGAGGCAGAAGGAAGTGGAAAGGCAATACCTCTCCCAAGTATGATTTCCAAACCCAGGCGCCTGCTCCAAAAGACGATACTCAGACTCACACGATAAGGCCCTTTCCCTGGACAACTTGGAGCTGGTCTGGGGGGTTATGCTTTTGGTAATGAACCAAACACATGAGTCTTCGAACAATTTCTGAGCTTATCCTAAGCCTTCCTTTGGTCTGAGACCTCAGGGCCCCTCGGTGTGCGCCAGGCCTCCTCTGCCCTCTGCCTTCCAGGAATTCCCCAGGAAGGATCTGAGAAGTGCCAACCCCAGTGATGGTACTTTTTTTTTTTGAAATGCTTCTTGCGTAAAACACTTTTGCTGCTCTTTTGTTTTTATAGCTACTCAAGAAGTTTCACTGCTCGAAGAAGCAAGATAATGGTCCTCTATGGTTACTTATCCTCCGTGTAAAAGGAACTGGCCCCGCGGGATTGACAGAAAGACATTAGCAAATGATCTTTTCCTTTGTCATCAGAATGGAAGCAATGAGAGCTCCGCTCCTAAACACGTTGGGGAATATTAACCCATTCAGTAGTCTCTTCTAGAGATGCAGTCTCCCGCACCAGCAGTTTGGAAGAACGTCTCTTGTACAGAGGCAGGGGAAGGACAGACAGACTCTTCCCATCTTTTGGTTCACTCTCCAAATGCCCACAGCGGCCAGAGCTGGGCCACGGCCAAAGCCAGCATCCAGGAACTCAGTGTAGGTCTCCCACGTGGGTGGCAGAAACCTAAAGTGCTCGAGCCAACCCTGCTGCCTCCTGGGAGCTGCGTTAGTGGGAAGCTGGCGTCAGAGGCCAGAGCCAGGAACAAACGCAGGGACTCCAGCGTGGGATGCAGACTACCCACCAGGCTAAAGGCTTGCTCCTGATGCTTCTTACTTTAGAAAATACTTTCTGTGCCTTATTTTGTAGAAGGTAATTTACAAGCAGGGCAGCTGCCTCGATGACGTCAGTGGGTAATATTTGATTCAAATATGGAGGCCGTGATATTTTGTTACCTGAAACTGTAACAGTGTGTTCAGGAAGAATCCGGCCATCTCTGTTCTGCACGGTGAGATCCTAAGTAAGTTCGTCCACCTCCCCTCTGCCTCTGTTTCCAGAGCCGCTGACTGAGGGCTCCGCCTGTGAGACTAGGCTTCCTTGCTTGCTGTTGCCAGTGTCACCGGAGCCGACGGGCAAGTGTGTGGCTTGCCTCACCAATCTTGCGAACCGGCTGCTCACCACAGCAGGGACAGGGCCATCTGCCATAGCCTGGGTCAATATCCCCATCCTTGTCTTTCCGCTTTTCCTACATGACTTAAATGACCACTCATCAGATAAGTTGTTGGGTGGTGGCACCCTAGCAGGAAATCACCTAAACTAATTTTTTAAGATTTTTTATTTATTTGAAATGCAGATTTACAGAGAGAGAGAGAGAGAGAGAGAGAGATCTTCCATCCACTGTTTCACTCACCAGATGACCACAGTCTCCCACGTGGGTAGCATTGGCCCAAACACTTGGACCACTCTCCACTGCTTTTTCTAGGATATTAGCAGGGCACTAGATCAGAAAGGGAGCAGCCAGAACTCGAACCAGCACCAGTGCCCATACGGAATGCCGGCGTTGCGGGTAGTAGCTTTGCCCACTGTGCCACAGCGCCAGTCCCTAAATCACCTAAACTGAGTTTGAACAGGAAGGTGTGTGTCGACCATAGAGAGAGACCAAAAAGCTGTGTCGATAGCTGCTTCAAGACAGGGACACTTGAAGTAAAATTATTTAGCAAAGATGCTCTTGCAAACCTAGAGATAATGATTCGCATGGCATGAGATAGAGCACTCCCCTTCTCAGGAGGAAGCATCAGCCAACCTGACTGCTTTGGCCCTTGGCACACACCACGGGGTCTTAAGAAAGAGCTCATTGAGCCGGCTTTCTGTTCCGTTTGCCTTCTTTCCCAAGAATCCTCAGGTGGGACTTCACCTAGTCATCCGAGACAGTCACTGCTCCCTCGGAGGCCACCACGTCGCCTCCCAAGGCAGCGGCTGTGACCTTGATCCAGAGGTCATCGCTCTGCGTCTGACCGTGGACCTCTCGTGCTGAGCTCTAGACACACACAGCTCACAACAGCCTTTCCTTGATCATTCCCGAGAACGTCCCTACTCCCCGGGCGGCGTCGGCTGGGTGCTCACCGTGGGGTGTGTCTGGCTGCCGCCCCCGATCCACGTGGGGACTTGGGAGAGAAGCCCTGCCTCCCAGCAGTGACCTCTGAGTCTCTGCTGGGTGGAAGCCCAGGGGGTCCCCATCTTATTTTCTGTTATCACTGGGGTCTCCGTGGATACTACTGGGGGTCCCCCTTCTTCTAGCAGGTTCAGCAGCCCCCACCTTTCTTTCATGAACCAAAGGGGCAGCTCCTAGGGATGTAAGGACAATCGTACTCCACAACCGTGTGTGCACTGCTGTCTTTTCACATCAACAGATGCCGGAACCCACAAAGCCTTCTCACATTTGTTAGAAGACAAAACGGGGAAACTGGAAAATACCAATGAGCGTAAAATCCTGTCTCAGAGTCTCTTTGCCGAGTCACAAAGGAAAAGCCTTGGCCCTAAGTGTCGTTTTAACAGCAGCACTCCGTGCGTGTACCTGGAGGAAGTCTCTCCCACAAATCTGTGTTAAGCCATTGGTGTATGTCAAGCAGTTTGAGGGATAAAAAGATTTTCAGAACACTGTCTCAGATTAGGAAAATTTATTCAAGTTAATTCTAAACCACTAGGAACTAAATAGGAGAAGAGAAATGTTTAAAATATTACAGGTTAAGAATCCCTTATCTGAAATGCTTGGGTAATGTTTCAGAGTTTGCTTTTTTCCCCACATTTTGTAGTACTTGCAAGCACACAATAAGATATTGTGAGGATGGCACCCAAATTTAAGCACACAAAGCCCAAAGCCCCTGTTTGTTTCATAAATATGTCATTTATTTATGCAATGAATTTAAAAATTTTTGCAATACATTTTAAAATGTTGTGCATAAAAGAAAGTTTCACGGTATGTTAGCTTTTTGTGACTATAATGAAATACCTGAGGCAGGCTAACTTCATACAGGAAATTGCTTTATTGTGGCCACGGCTCTGAAGAGCAGGGTCAAGGGCCACGTGTGCTGATGGCTTCCTGCTGGCAGGGCATCACCTGGCAAGAGACAGGGAGTACGTATGTGGGGGGGGGGGGTCAGTCTCTCCCTCTTCTCATCAACCCACCAGCTTCACTGTAACATCACTTCCCAAGGCCCCACCACCACCAAATGCCACCACTGGATTCAGCTCCTATCTTCTTTTTTTTTTTTTTAAGATTTATTTATGTATTTGAAAGTCAGAGTTACACTGTTACACAGAGAGAGAAAGAGAGGCAGAGAGAGAGAGAGAAAGAAAAAAAGAGAGAGAGGTCTTCCATCCGATGGTTCACTCCCCAGATGGCTGCAATGACCGGAGCTGCACCAATCCAAAGCCAGGAGCCAGGAGCTTCTTTCAGGTCTCCCACACAGGCGCAGGGGCCCAAGGACTTGGGCCATCTTCTGCTGCTTTCCCAGGCCATAGCAGAGAGCTGAATTGCAAGTGGATCAGCTGGGTCTCGAACCAGCGCCCATATGGGATGCCGGCACTGCAGGCCAGGGCGTTAACCCACTGCACCACAGCACCGGCCCCTCCTACCTTCTTAATGCCATGAACCTAAGACTCTGGGGATTATGTTCGTGCATGAGTGGGGGAATAAATCATATTCAGACCAAAGCCTGTGGTATGGAATTGCCCACCCATGGTGTCAGTCAGCATTCAAGAAGTTTGGGGTTCTGCAGAACTTCAGATTTTCAGGTCGGGGATGCTCAGCCTGTATTACATATGAGGTGGAGCAATGACTGTGGCCTGCCAGCCACCCGAGCTGACCTAGAGATGCAAGGCCATTGATCTCCGAGGGTCACCCACCCGACCTGGCTGACCGGCACAGTCAGAAAAGGGACTCTCGTCCAGTGGAGGCAGAGACTCTTCCGATTAGCAAAGCCCAGCCTAACTGGGACTATTAGAGCCTTGACAGAGGAAAGGCTCATCACAGAGATGAGAGGGGCTTAGGGGCTTAGGGAAAGGAGATCCAGTGTGCTCTGCGTGTTTGTGTCATCTTAGCCTCTCCAAAGCACATGCCCCAAGCAGGCGACTTCCTGCTGAGAATGGAAAGGTACCCCTCTCCCAAGGGGGCACAGCCCAGCAGATCACAAGGTCCAGGCAGGGTGGGGGTGAGGAGGGGCATTGCACAAATGTGTGCAGAGGCCCTGGATCCAGACTCATACTTGTTCCTCATAAATGGGAACGAGTGAATGAACCAATACTGTGCAATGTCAAATCACATTGCAGCTGCCTGCCCCATAGCACAGTACAGTACACACTGCACCATACGGTACATGTGTATTTTGTTTAAGGATGTTAGCAGAACTTCCAACGGACAAGTGCAGATAAAGAAGGGATGGACCACATAGGACAAAAAAGGGAGAAAAAAATCACTTAATAGTTTCTCTGTGTTCAAGGAACTACTGAACCCTTGTGTCCAGTGTTTTAGCCCAGGCATATTTTTAATGTTTGCCTTTATATTTGTAAATTTTTTACTTATTTTCATTTACTTGAAAGAGAAATAGGGTTGGAACCAGAGCGAGGTGTTCTGACTGCTGGCTCACTCCCCAGATGCCCTTGACAGAAGGGGCTGGGTCAGGTGAAGCCGGGGCCTGGACCTCAATCCCAGTCTCTCACATGGGTGGCAGGGACCCAGTACCGGAGCCGTCGCCTGGGTGTGCATCGGCAGGAAGGTGGAATGGGAAGAGGAGCCAGGGCCGGAACCCAGGCCCCCCTAGATAAGATGCAGGCACCCCGAGCAGCACCTGCTGTGCCTCCGAAGATCTGGCCCTGGCCTAGGTATCTTGTGAAGAAAGAAGTAAGCCTCCAGCCAAGGCCAAGGCCAGCACAGTAAGCAACTGAAGCCTATGGGATGTCTATGTGTGCACACGCACATGCCTGCAGAGGCGGGAGCCGGCAGGAGTGGTTCACAGAGCCAGTTACAGAAGCACATCTCCACTCTGTTCACTGACTCCATGCTGGTGGCTCGAAGTGGATCCTGAGGAGAGTGTAGACAGAACTGACACTCGAAGTGGATCCTGAGGAGAGTGTAGACAGAACTGACACTTTCCAGGCAGGTTGGAGAGGAGCTTTTACCAGGTCACAGTTGTGTGAGACAGAGAGAGACCATGTGATTTTATTCAACCATGGGTATTGAGAAGATATGCAATAGTAAATTGTGTGTGAAGACGGCTTCGGGTTATAGGGAACTTCAGCTTCTCTTTGAATCCATCCTTTTGTATGTTATGTATGAAGTTTCAGAAAGCCCAAGGAAAAGGCACATTAAACAGTGTTTATTTTGCTGCAAAAAATGCATGAAATCCATGCATAATTTTTTTCATAAAACTTTTTCACTGAATTCTTGAAGTTTTGTCACATAAATTTCAAGTTTTTGTACCAAAATAAATGTATATTTTAATTCCATTTTCCATGAACTTTATGAAGTACCCTCATATTTCAGCTATCAATATAGATTTTTATATTAATGACATCATGTAAGATAATATGTTGCCTATCAAGAATTACATTACTAATTGTTTTGTGAATTATATCTGTAGGTTATTCTCTTTCTTTAAAGATTTATTTTTTTATTTATTTGACAGGTAGAGTTACAGACAGTGAGAGAGAGAGAGAAAGGTCTTCCTTCTGTTGGTTCACCCCCCAAATGACCGCAATGGGCGGAGCTACGCTGATCCAAAGCCAGGAGCCAGGTGCCTCTTCCTGGTCTCCCATGCAGGTGCAGGACCCAAGGACTTGGGCCATCCTGTACTGCTTTCCCAGGCAACAGCTGAGAGCTGGACTGGAAGAGAGCATCCGGGACTAGAACCGGCACCCATATGGGATGCCGGTGCTACAGCTGGAGGATTAACCTAGTGTGCCATGGCACTGGCCCCATAGGTTATTCTATAGCTAAATAATAGACAAAGTATTTTTAGCATCTATAATTACAACACGTTTCCAAATTAACACAGATACCTTTCTGATACAGTACATTGAACATAACAAAATTTTGAAATATTATAGGTTTCAAAGACTCCAGAAACTAATTCCCAGTAGATGTCCTTGTCTCTGGTTTTATTTTAATACTCAGTGCCTGGGAACCTGCCTCCCCCGTCTTTTATAGCCTAAACTCAACACCCCCTGTGTTTGCTTTCTGGTCATTTTCCCTTCTCTGGTTTTGTAAGAAAACCTCTCTCCAATTCATTGCCTATTTGGGACTACATCATAGTAGGGTTTCCATATTGTTTCCTCTCTAACGCATTCATTCAGAGACAACTCTTGATTATTCTCTTCTGCATCTCTGTTTAATCTCTCAGAGACACATGCAGGTAATTTACATTGCAGTGACTGTATGACTAAGGTCTGACAAAGCTTTGAAGAATGGGAACAATTAGCACAGTTCACAGGGCTGGAAGTCATTTACTATGTCTTCGAGGACCGCAGTTTCCTATTTATTTTACCTTGTGGTGCCATCCCTGGTTTTATCATCTACACAGGGCTGTTGGTTTCAGGGACTCCATCATCAGGCACTGCGCTGGAGACAGTGCAGCACCCATCCCTTGCCAACGATTTTTACAAACCCGTTGCTCACTGAAGTTCATGCTATGGTAGATTCATGTTGAGCTTATGAAAGCAATAAGGTAGAAGTATCCCGTATCATCTGAAATAGATGCCGACTTGTTCAGAAAATCAGTCGTGAAAGGATGCTTCGGAAACCCCAGGAATCCAGTTCGCTTACTAACTTCCAACCAAGAACTGGAAAGCATTCGAGCAGGCAAAAAAAAAATGGCTTAAGTCACACCAATACTGAAGTTGAAAACAAAATTCCATAGCAATGCTTATGAGACCAATATCAGTAGCAACACAAACTGGTAATAATAGTTTATATTTGTTTAGAGAGTCACATGTCAGCAAGGCATAGCTATAGCAATATGTGATAACAAAACACCCCTAGCATAAACTTATTTTGTTAAAATTCTGTCAGATAAAGAGGTGTTTAGTGTTCTACAGAAGCCACTTAAAGCCATTCATGTTCACTTACGTCTGAATCCAGTCACTGTATGCTACGTGGAGGTTATTTAGCCACCTTTTCCAATTAGTTGACAATGTTAAGTTTCTCTTCCTTTGAAGTTTGACATTGTAATTCCCAGACTCACAGAGCTTGATTGTTACAGGGAGAGCTCTCAGCGGGAGAGTGACAGGCCATGGTGCTTGTCATCAGGGAGTCGGGATATTTTCAGTTCTTATTTACAGTTCATTTGCAAACCTTCCAATCCGCCACCATCCAGTGATCAAGGACTGTGAGACAGATGTTTCGGTAGGTGCATGGAGATTAGAGAGATGTGCAGACTGACTCAGTGGCTGCACCTATGTTCTTAATGTGCTCCACAGCACATGGGGAAGACACGTTTTTATCAGACGATAGAACGCGAGGCTCTTCTGCCCACTTTAATCAGAAGCCACGTTTTTAAGCATCATGTTCATGTGAGTTCTATATTGCCACTGTAAAGCTGTCAGAAACTTGATGTCTTAAACCAGTACAAATTCATTATCTTACTGCTGGGGGTCAGAAATCTGACTCGGTCCTCCGGGAACTCCAGTTGCAGCGTGGTGGGCAGGGCTGCGTTCCCGGGGAGGGGGCTCCCTCCCACCCTGTCCAGCTCCGGGCGGCTGCCCACATCCCCCCCCTCGTGGCCCTCTTCTCCGTCTCCAGGGCGAGTCACCTCTCTCTCCAGGCAGGGAAGGGTCTCTGAGGTTAAGGGTCCCCGTAGTTGGCGTCGAGGGATGCACAGATCTCCAGCAATATCTGCCACCTCCAGCCCCCTGACCCTCATCACCTGCAAAGCCCCTTGGCCGAGGCAGGCACCACCGTTTCCCAATCTGGGGATGAGGGCAGAGCATCTCTGAGGGTCCAGCACATAATGACAAATCTCCTCGGCAGCGTCTCCATCCCTGCTGCCATTTGACAGTTCAACCCTGAATCGGGCTACTCTGCTGCCCCCCACCCACCCGACAAATCCAAGCTAATCTTCCGTGATGCTGGACTCCCGGATGCTGCAGTCATTACCTGCCGCCACAATAATTCTGTGTAACAATCAAGCCGATAAACCTCAAGAGTCACAGAAAAATAAGATCTGGTTTTTGCTCTCCCGTCTGTGGTGCAGCCGGGAGTTCTGCAGGACTGGTGTGGGTCTGGCCGCACCCGCTCCTCTGTCCTCGGAGCCGGACCTGGGCAGAGACAGGCATGGGGACCATGACGTAACAGGGTGACTCAAGGCCCGGGGGAGGCAGGTTTGAGGGAGCGCGGAGCACAGAGCCCGGATTTCTTAAGCTCTTGACCAGTGATTGGGGGTTGAGGATTGGAACCCTGAGAGGGGGTTCCTCCTCCTACCCCTCTCTCTGACTTACCTGTGTCCTGGCCACCCAGGAAGACAAATTCAACTGCTACAGCTATGGAGGCACCATCATTACTGGTGGGGGCGATCATCTGTAACCCTGTGGTGGGCTTCCTTTCAATTCTCTGCTTATTTGGGGGTGACTCGGCTTGGCTAAGCAGGGATGCAGGGACTTGAACAAGGAAGAAAGTCATCAGCATGAGGTGAGAATGCTGGACGGACGCTGGTCATCGGGCCCCGCGTTCCTCAGCCAGGCAGAGCCCATAGCACCCCTTCCCTCCACCTGCTCCATCCTCCCCGGCTTGCACCAAGGAGGCCAACCTTACCAAGACAGGGATTTCCACCCACTTCTCTTATTGTCTTCTAGTGCAGAGGGGGAAGCAGTGGGGCCTGGGATTATTGCCCTGTCCCTCTAAGACTGGCCATGGAAGGAGGAGGCAGAGCTGAGCCACAGGTCTGCTCCTGTTGTCCCTTTGAAACCAAGTAAGTAGCAGATTGGGAGGAAGGGTGTTGGGGTGCACACAGACGTGCTCAGGGTAGCCCCCAACTGGCAGGCCAGGGAGTGTCCACGGCGCCTGGGAGACGTGGACCTGCACCCCCAGGCCCAGGCACAGGGTAGACTGCACCCCTGAACTCCCCAGGCCTGCAGCTCTGCAGACGGCATGTTTTGTAGAAACTTGATCTCCTGTCTTACAAGGAATCATCTCACATGATACGTCCCTACGCCCATCCCCTTACCTCTCACACAAGACTCCATGCGCAGAGACACCTCTGCAAAGTCTTGTTTTCACATTGAGGGACTGAAGGATCATCTGCCTGGTGGAGTGGAGGTAGAAACAAACCTACAGACAAATCTGGCATTGGGAAATGTGTGAAAAGAACAAGCCTCACCATCGCACATCCGGGGCCCGTGGTTAGACACAGGCAGGGGCAGCTCCAGCTCCACCCCTGCAGGCTGCGTCCTGCCAGTGCTCACTCCTCTGCGTGGAAGGCAGAGCCATGTTTCTGTCCAAGGGGGAAGCCCTCGCTATTGTGTATGTCCATAGCAAGCGAGAGTGGGCGGAAAAGCTGTCCATCTTCGGAACGCCCTTGAAGAGTCGTTTCTTGGCTCCTCAGTGTAGACCCTCCTTGGTTCCAGGTTTGATGAACACAAGCATGCCGTGCAAGCAGGGGAGGCTGTGGTGGTGTAGGAAACTCCGTTCTGAAAATCATAATCCTTCTGAAATTTGAAACCTTGGATTTTTACCTAGTTTTGGTTTTAACTATCGCTGGCTCTAAAGGTAGTTTCAAGACTCCTTTCTGGCTGGCACCACGTCTCACTAGGCTAATTCTCCACCTGCAGTGCCAGCACCCCAGGTTCTAGCTCTGGTTGGGGCACTGATTCTGTCCCGGTTGCTCCTCTTCCTGTCCAGCTCTCTGCTGTGCCCCGGGAAGGCAGTGGAGGATGGCCCAGGTCCTTGGGCCCTGCACCCACATGGGAGACCAGGAGGAAGCACCTGCCTGTCAAAAAAAAAAAATCTATGGACTAAGTTCTGTTATTTTCTGTTCAAATTCCCAAATGGCTTATCCATGTTGTAGCTTTTCAAAGGTGGACAGGGAGGAGCCACTACAAAGGGTCTTCAAAAACTTCATGGAAAGTGTGTATTATTAACAATCGTGCATGGATTTGGGCCCAGGGTGGAGACGGGCATTCAGACTACTGGATCAGGTGCTGCTCGGGGTGCCCACGTCCTGTAGACAATTGCCTAGGTTCAAGCTGCCAATCCCAGCTTCCTGCTAATGCACACCCTAGGAGGCGGCAGGCGATGGCTCCAGCACTTGGGTACCTGCCACTCAGACAAGAGCCCCAGGCTGAACTCCTGGCTCCTGGCTGCAGCCTTCTCAGCCCTGGGTGTTGCAAGCATTTGGGGAGTGAACCAATAGATAGGAGATCTCTCTGTGTCTTTTTAACTCCCCCTCTTTGCCTTTCAAATTAATAAATGAACATTTTAATAAGTAAATGTTGTACCAAATAAGCTTATCTTTTGTATTTTTCCATGAGCTCTGAGAAGGCCATCAAATATGTTTACAAAAGTTTGGAAAAGGACACCAGGAAAGAGGAAGAGCAGATGAAAAGGTCTTTTGAGATAAATAAGTAATCCCTGTGAAATCATGTTTAGACCACGTCATTAAAGATACACAGAATAACACTGTGTAATAAAGTCAGCAATCGGGACACTGATGGTGTACTAAGAGTGAACTCCTGGCCCCTCACAAAGCTGGTTCCGTGGCGAGGCATTCCTGGGATACCCATTTGGGCTGTTTTGCAATGTGTCTGATTCCGAAGCACACCACGGGCAGCACCGCAATTGATGAAAATCACCGTCATCCGTGAGCAAACTCAAGTGTGAATGTGCTTGTCTCTGTCTGGAATATTCTCGTCAGGAGGTATATTTTTGCTACATGAATATATTTTCTTCTCAATTTACCAGTGACTCCCTCTCTATGATTAGTAAGAAACCTGACTGACTCATGGTAAATTAATATATCAGGGGATTGTGCTTAAAAAACCGATATCAAAACTTAGCTACCTGCAGATTTTGAAGGTTGTGCCTGAAGCTGACTTGCTGAGGGAATTCTTGGAGGGGCCGCCGTTGTGGTACAGCAGGTTAAGCTGCAGCATGGGTCGCCGGCGTTCCGTATCAGAGCACTGGTTCCAGAGCTCCGTTTCCAATCCAGCTCCCTGGAGAAGGTGCACCTGGGAAGGTGGCAGCTCACGATGGCCCAGGTACATGGCCCTGCCACCCACGTGGGAGGCCCAGGTGGCATTCCTGGGTCTTGGCTTCAGCCCCACCCAGCCTTGGCTGTTGCAGCCATTTGAGCAGTAAATCAGCAGTTGGAAGAGAAAGATAGTCTCTCTCTCTCTCTCTCTCTCTCTCTCTTTCTCTCTCTCTTTCTCTCTTTCTCTCTCTTTCTCTCTTTCTCTCTTTCTCTCTGTCTCTTTCTCTTTCACTCTCTCTCTCTTTCTCTCTCTCTTTCTCACCCCCACTCTGTCACTCCGCCTTTCACATGAATTTAAAAAAAAATCTATCTTTAAAAATGTTACTGTAACAAAAACTACCTTTAGTGTTTTCCGTGTGTTTGTGTGTGTGTGTGTGTGTGTGTTTCCTTATTGTGGAGAAAACAAATAGAAACTCTTGTTAAAGTAGGTGCCACTCCATACAAATGGTGTCTTAGAATTTTTTTTTTTTTGAATATAGCAAAATGTTGTTTTCTTGCATACAGCCCAGAGTTAGGAGGTGACAGTCAAGTGGGCTTCCGCTTGTTTTTGGCATCGAAACAACAGGCGAGCTTGAGAGCTCAAACAGGAAGTTTCCACTCTGCTTGGAAGTGTCCACAGACCTGAGCGTGCAACGCCTGCCATCTAGCGTCGCCCAATCCTTCGCCAGTTAGGGGTCGGTCGGTGGCTTTGTGTTTGTGTCCGAGGTGCCGGGGTGGAAAGGAGGCCACTGAGCCTCGGCTCCCCGCGGAAGTGACAGCCACGTGCATGGGGACCGACATCCACACACGGGGCAACACAGCCGCCGTCTCCCTGCCCCACGGTCTGACAGTTCACGAGAAACACCAGCCTCCCCCAGCCGTGAGAGTGTCTTCTGTCGGGTTCTTCCGGCAGCCGCCGCGGGGCCCTGCGGGGCATCCTAGCCGTTGTCCTAAATTGAGATGACAGTGCTACTCATATTCAATTGCCTTTGCACTTGGCTTGGCATGCCGGGCTCCGTGTCCACTAATGCAGGAGTGGCCGAGCGCCCTGCCAGGAAAGCAATTTGTCCCTCAGCTGGGCATCAGGGAAGCAGCTGGGCGACCGGAGCCATCAGAGGTGACGTTGGGGGCAAGTTGTGTTTTTCTTGATTTAATGGAAAACTTTACTCATCCATCGCCTCACTTGTCCTCGCCACTTGTCAACACGGCAGCTCGTGCCCGTCAGCCCTGTCGTCCACCTCCCCCGGCCTGCCATGGCTCCCCTGTGGGAGGCAGCCCTTCACGCAGCTGAGCCCTGGAATAGAGGCTCCGACATCAACAAACACGTTATTGATGGCTTATCTTAATGCCCGTGGAGGCAGCACAGTTTGGCAGCATTTGGTGAAATATCACATTTAAAACCAACTCGGCTTTCTTTAAAAACACAGGATCTGCCACGAGTGTGTCCTGTGCACACCGCCCAGCCCCGCGCAAGCTTTCCCTGGAGTGAGGCTCGCGTGTGGCGAGGCACTCCGTCTGCACGTCCACTCCGAGGGACTGCGCGTTGGGGGCCTGATTCCTTAGCCAGCGCGTCACCAGCAAGGCTGCGCAGCAAGTCCCTGTTCTGTGCAGACGCTTATCTTGAAGTGGTCTAACGAGCAGGAAACATCCACCCAGGCTCTCGCGGACAGGATCTGTGTGGCCCCAGTGCACAACCTGAGAGGCCTCCTGCCCAGGGGTGAATCAGACCCCAAAGTGGACAAGGTTCTAAGACCAGTCAAGCCCTCCCTAGCCCTCAGAGCTGCCACGTTAGTAATTGTACAATAACGTGCTGCCTTCACGTTTTGAGAGGGAAATTCAGGATACACTAAGATATGGCCATGACACTTTCCTGCGTGCAGGTCAGAGAACACAGAGAGAGAGAGGGAATCTTCCTTCTGCTGGTTCACTCCCCTAAATAATTGCAATGTCCAGGGCTGGCCCAGGTCAAAGCCAGGAGCCAGGAGCTTCTTCCAGGTCTCCCACATGAGTGCATGGGCCCAGCCGCTTGGACCATCGTCCGCCACTTTCACAGGCCCATTAGCAAGGAGCTGGATCTGAAATGGAGCAGCCGGGACTCAAATTGGCTCCCATATGGGATGCTAGCACTATAGGCAGTGGCTTTACCCACGGAACCACAGCGCCAGCCCCACAGCTCCTTCCTTTGAGAGCAGAGTTTATCCAGTTTTGTTCAAATACTGAAGTGGCGTGTTTCATGCTCAGGGAGCCAGCAGGCAGCTCGTGCACTCTTCCCCACAACCAGACTTCTGCAGGCTTCCTACCTAATGTCATCTTGCCCCCAGCAATTTGCCAGACCCGCAAGCATGGATCAGTAACAAATTCTTTGAAACTGAATGTGGTCTTCCATAATGAAACATAAATATACTTAGGTTGATGAATAATAAATGGCTCACATGTGGTCATTTTTTTATTCAATCCCTTATTCAACACTTAGTCAAGAACTAGAGGTCTCCTGCTTCCTTTTTTTTTTTTTTAAGATTTTGTTTGTTTATTTGAGAGGCAGAGTTACAGGCAGGAAGAGGGAAAGACAGAGTGAAAGGTCTTCCGTCCCCTGGTTCACTCCCGGAAATGGCAGCAATGGCTGTAGCTGAGCCTGTCCAAAGCCAGGAGCTTCCTCCCAGTCTCCCATGCGAGTGCAGGAGCCCAAGGACTTGGGCCATCTTCCACTGCTTTCCCAGGCCATAGCAGAGAGCTGGATTGGAAGAGGAGCAGCCGGGACAGGAACTGGCACCCACATGGGATGCCAGCGCTGCAGACGGATACCTAACCTGCTGTGCCACAGCACCGGCCCCAGGCTCCTGCTTCTTGATCCAATCTGATACCCACCTCAGTTCCAACACTGACTGTTGAGGGCCAGACACTATGGCGCTCTTACAGCTTTAAGGTCCAAGATCTAAGCAGAGCCAGCACGGACAGGAGAAGAGACCACCAGCACTAGTTCATCAGTAATTGTGCCCAGTGCTATTTTCCGTGTCCAACTGAGACTTGCAAGTGAGTTGAACAAGCACTTGCAGGTCCCCCACCTGTGTCGATGCTTGGCAAGCGCTTGTGTTACAGTGCTGGTGGAGGAGTTCGTTTATCTTCATGACAATGTCTTTGGTGCGTTTTGTTTTAGATGAGCAGAGTTGTCATAAGTCAAGTTTACTCTCAGACTTGGGGTTCCAGGAGCTGTGAAGGGTCACCTGTGAGATCATGAGCATGCTTGGCTCTGGACCAAGACTTTAGGGAACCTTTCGCCACAGTCTTCTCTGTTGACATTGATTATTGTAGCGACTAACCTTTGGAAAAGGCTAGAATTTTCCTTTTTTTTTTTTATTGGCACCCAGCCTTGTGGTGCCATGAGCTATGCTGCTACCTGCATTGCTGGCACCCTGTACCAGATGCTGATTCAAGTCCCAGATGCTCCATTTCTGATCCAGCTCCCGACTATTAAGTCTGGGAAGACAGCGAAGGACGGCCCAAGTGCTTGGACCCCTGCACCCATGTGAGGGACCCAGATGAAGCTCCTGGCTCCTGACTTTGGCCTGGCCCAGCCCTGGCCACTGCAGCCATTTGAGGAGTGAAGCAGCCAATAGAAGATCCCCCCCCTACCCCGACTCTATCATTTTGTCTTTCAAATAAATAAATATAATTTTTTTAAAAAAAGTGAAGAAAGCTCAGAAGGATTCCAACCCATCATTTAAATTGATCATTGAAGGACAGGTGTTTGGCGTGGTAGCTGCAGTGCAGATCAGAGGGCCCGGGCTGGAGTCCTGGCTCTGCCTCTGCTGCTAGCTTCCTGGTGATGTGTACCCTGGGAGGCAGCAGGTGATGGGTCTCTGTGGGAGACCCGGAAGGATCTCCTGGCTCCCGGCTTCAGCTGGCCCAGCCCTGGCTGTTATAGGCATTTGGGGAAGGAACCGCTGAATGAGCGATCAATCGATTGATCCATCTCTCTCTCTCTCTCTCTCTCTCTCTCTCTCTCTCTCTCTCTGATTCTCAAATAAATAATTTTTTTAAATTTATACTTGAAGGCCCATAGCCAGGCTGTCTGCACCTGCCTCTTGTAGGGATGTGCAAGTAGCTGAACTTGACTTTATTCAAGCCACTCATTCCCCTCCCCTAATCGCATCCACTTCCTCCCTTTGACACTGCATCTCTAGAAAAAAAATTAAATCAGCTTGAGTGACCTTTCTCTTTACTAAATCCCCTCTAATTTTCCCCCCAAATCCTGCTGTCTTTGAGGGGGTTTCAAACTGACAGCATGCTCTTATCCTAGTCCTGGCTGGAAGCAGGAGAATGAGACCAGGAAGCACCTTGAAGGTCAGGCCATCACTGTTTTCCCTGGATCCTCCAAGGCACGGTAAGGATGGAGGTCATAGTGAAAGTCAAAAATCCCCTCACCCTGCACATAGGTGGAAACCCCAACTACACCATGAGGACTCACCTTAGGTAAACGTGCGGAAGAATGCGTAGCAGTCAGGCGTGTTTCTTCCTTAAAAATCGCATGCCTCCAATGGTGCCTTCCTAAGCACAGCCCCAGGCGGTCCTCCTGGGGCTCAGCACACCTGCGCTGTGCTGAAACCACCCCAGTCCTTCATCACAAACCTTTGTTCTCGACTTCGCGCTCTCCAGGGAGCAGCATTGCTGCTGTTAGCTAACCGATGTTGCTGGCCCAATAGGAGACGCCCGGCAGACAAATGTCCTTCTGTTTAACAGCTGCATTTTCTTTTGAGAGGAAGAGACATGAGGGCCAGCGCTGTGGGGTAGTGGGTAAAGCTGCCGCCTGCAGTGCCAGCAATCCATGTGGGCACCAGTTCCAGCTCTCTGCTCTGGCCTGGGAAAGCAGTGGAAGCTGACCCAAGGCCTTGGGCCCCTGCACCCATATGGGAGACCTGGAAGGACTGGAAGAAGCTCCTGTCTCCTGGCTTCAGATTGGTGCAGCTCCGGCCATTGAAGCCATCTGGGGAATGAACCAGTGGATGGAAGACTGACCTCTCTCTCTCTCTCTCTCTCTCTCTCTCTCTCTCTCTCTCTCTCTCTTCTCTCTTTCTGCCATTCCTTCTCTGTGTGTAACTTTGACTTTCAAGTAAAATAAATAAATCTTTTAAAAAAGAGATAGGAAGAGACAGAGAGCTTCCACCTGCTGTTTCACTCCCCAAAAGCTCACAATAGCAGGGGCTGAGCCAGGGTGAAGCCAGGTGCTGGCAGCTCAGCCTGGGTCCCCCACTTGGATGACAGGAACCCCATTACTTGAACCATCACTGCTGCCTCCCAGGGTCTGTATTGATAGGAAGCTGGAACTGGGATCCGGAGCCAGGAACTGAACCCAGACACTGCAATATGTGGGACTTAGGATTTCTTACCAGGCAGGATTTAACCATTAGGTCAAATGTATGTTCCACATATCTGCATCTTGGGGGCACGTATCTGTCTCTCGTCATCCAGGGAGATCCTAGTATTTTCCCTTTGATGAAAAAGGGAGAGGTATCCCTAGAAGCAGGGCGATGGGAGGAATGTAAGAGCAGACAGGATTTAAAGTGAACCTTGAACATCACCAAGCACAGGTGCTCCCGCCTCCCATGGCCATGCCCCCTTTTCCTGTCCTGCCCAGCCTGCAGAGGTAAAGCCCTTCTCCCCTTCCCTCCCCGACAGAGCCACCCCCACATCCCAAGGACTTGCTGTCCCACATGCTGCAGCAGCGTGCACTGTCAGGCTGTGCGTTCTGCTTGAGGTCTCAGGAGGAGCTGGTCACTACCTGCGCCTGGGCAGTCTTCCAGAGTGTGGGTGCTCAGGCGATTTTTGGACAGGAGCTCCTTGCTCTAAGCCTCTCCCAGGGTTTGCACAGGGAAGGGTGGGGGTCTGGGGTTTGGGTCTCTTTCCTTTTGACTCAGTTCAGCTGACTGTGCAGGCACCTGGTGGGGGTGCATGAGGTGCCACCCACCCACAGTTCTTTGACTCCCTTGTGATAGAGATGGACAAGAGGCCAATGTGCAACCCAGGCGACGTTTACTGGGGCTAATGCCTAGCATAAGGGAGACAATGGTAGGAGTTTCTGGAAACTGGAGTTCTCATAGGGAGGGGGGTGTGGCCACGGCCTCTCTGTCGCTGGCTGGTCCCCAGCACTTGGGTTGGCATCCAACTTGGGATCCTGCCCAAGAGAGATTGTGGAGTTTTCTGGTTTTTCTGTTTTCTTCCTTGTTTTTGCGCAGGACTCATCCAAAGGGGTGTGAGGCTCACTATGCCTCTCCAACACAGCCATGTGTCAGCAGTAGTGGGCCCTTCTGGGCACATGCCAGGGTTGGAGAGTCCCTGATGGAGCAGCCTGGCGTCTTTCACAGCTGGGCTTGGAGGTGGGAGGAGCAGCTTGTGATCACACCCTGGATACAGACTGCGTCTGCAGAGGCTTGACTGTGTGAGCCCTGTGTCTGTCTTCAGAGGGAAGACACGCGTGGAAGCTCACAGCAGAGTCCTCCCCTGAGCTGGGGCTGGGCTTGTGTTGTTGCAGGGGCACGTGGTACTGACCGTGGTGCTGATTGTGAGCACACAGTGGTTTTGCCAGAAACTGTAGAACTGGGCAGGGCAGATGCAAAAGCGGACTCTTCCCAGAGCGTTTTGGCTGCGTAGCTGGGGACAGAGCCCAGCGCCATCACAGGTGGTCACACAGGCTTGGGTCTCACTGTTCCATGTTTGAGGTTACTTGCAGCATGCCTGGGCCCTCCTGTCTCCCTGCACAGGGTGGTTCCCTGGCTCAGCAGGCAGGGAGCAACTGGGGGAAGCCCTCTCACCAACACGGCAGCCAGGCCGAGCTGTCCTACGTGTTTGGGTGGGGGGGAGGCTTGCAGACTCACAGGATTAGGGCCGGACCAACGTCATGCTCCCATGATGCCCACCTCACTGTCCCCCTGCCAAAAATGGATATTCTAAGTAAGAGAGATCTGTCTGAGGCCTGACCAGGGCAGAAAGACAGAAAATGAGACCAGAACCTCTGAGTGCATTCTTGGGTGGAAATAGATTTCCTCACCTCCCATCTCCTTTTATAAGGAACAGGGTAGTACCCCAATTGGATATGCAACTGGGGTGGCATCTGAGGATGTGCCCTGGTCCTAGGTGCAACAGGTGCATCCTGGGAAGGTGGGCATAGCAAACCAACCATCACAAAGCTAGGGTTGCATTGTAGGGGTACAGAGTTCCCAGCTCGCCTAACCTTTAACTGGTTAGTTACGCCG
Source organism: Oryctolagus cuniculus (assembly GCF_964237555.1). NCBI lineage: Eukaryota > Metazoa > Chordata > Mammalia > Lagomorpha > Leporidae > Oryctolagus > Oryctolagus cuniculus. The sequence goes on from NC_091436.1 coordinate 7,253,899, forward strand.
CATCAGAATGAAGTAGTAGGAGTCAGGCATTGCATCAGCAGAAGCACAATGAGCTTCTTAAAAGCAGGCTTGGTGGTGATTTTTAATAATTATCTGCATTACTTGCAGGTCATTGAGATAAATCACATAATATCCAACTTCACAGGCTTGTAGGAAAAATTATCTCGTTTGCCAGAGATTATGGGGTTATTAATTTTTTTCAGTGCATGTGTGAAAAGCCATTAGCTTTTTGCTTTCATTAAATATCTGGCTACATTTGGATGATCCTGCAGAAACAGTGGTGATTTCCATTGGCTGCAATCCCATTCAAAATGCAAAAGCCGACCAGTGAGTCAATAGGTACCATCAGGTGTGTAACTAGTGGTGAGTCTGGAGCCTCTTAGAAGCCATGAAAATGGCAATATACTCTTTAAATTTCAGCTTTATTTATTTGGTATTTAAATCAGGACTACAGAGAATTTGCTTTAGCTATTATGGAGGGAGGATGAAATATTGCTTCTAATGAAACACAAACGGAATAATACAATTTACTCCTCATTTTCAATGATTCCCCTCTAAATGTTGGAATCTCATTTCTCATGGCCTCAGCGTCCTAAAACTAAACACCCAAAAATTCAGAGCCATCTCTAAAGACAATGTAGTCCCTTAAGAATGAGCCCCACAGAACTACATTTACCACGAGTGTGACCACGTAGAAATGTATGCGCACAGATAGATACACCCAGGAAATCCAGACCAAAGATTTGTTGGGTTCATATGATGATGTTATAGGTCATCTTTGTGCCTTTTACTTTAAATGGCCTAGAATGTTGCTGCGTATCTCCTTGTAATTCAGAGGAGGGAAGCAGAGTTGGGTGTTTATTTCTCTCCACAGTGCCGTGCATGTAATAGATTGTTCAGTAAATGCCATTGATTGCAGATGTGACAATAAAAACAGAACCCAGGCCGGCACTGCGGCTCACTGGGCTAATCCTCCACCTTGCGGCGCCGGCACACCAGGTTCTAGTCCCGGTCGGGGCGCCGGATTCTGTCCTGGTTGCCCCTCTTCCAGGCGAGCTCTCTGCTGTGGCCAGGGAGTGCAGTGGAGGATGGCCCAAGTGCTTGGGCCCTGCACCCCATGGGAGACCAGGATAAGGACCTGGCTCCTGCCATTGGATCAGTGCAGTGTGCCAGCCGTGGCAGCCATTGGAGGGTGAACCAATGGCAAAGGAAGACCTTTCTCTCTGTCTCTCTCTCTCTCACTGTCCACTCTGCCTGTCAAAAAATAATAAATAAATAAATAAATAAAAACAGAACCCAGCAGTAGGGTCAACTTACGCCCCAGTAGAGCAACTTGGGAAACTGCCTGGGAGGCGCTGCGCATCTGCTCAGTTCCTTAGGGAGGAAGGGTGCAGTGTGCGGACTCCCTCCAGGGCATCTTGTGATGACGATATCCCCGGTGCATTGTCAGCTGGCACCTGTGCCTCCGGAGTCCCACCTCAAAGTGTATCCCTGCCTGGGTGACCCAGCCTCAGGGGCGAGGAACCCATGGAGCCAGGGTGCAGCCCCTGTGACGTCAACACTAAGGAGCTCACCCACCATAGGCTCCTGGCCTATGCCCAGTTCCCAAGCCACCAGAGCCCTCCTCGTCCCCTGGTATCCACAGCAGAAGCGCCTCCTCCTAGCCTCTGGTAGCCGGCTCCCTTCCCCCATACCTGTCTCTTCACAGGACCCAAAGGGCAGGACTTTCACTGAGTAGACAGAGGACATGGATAAGACCCCCTGCAGAGTGTGTAGGGCTAAGTCCTGGCCCTACTCCCGGTTCCAGGTTTATTCTAACACAGACCCAGCCAGGCATCAGGGATAGCCCAAGTGATCAGCTTCCTGTCACCCGCATAGGAGACAGAGGCTGAGTTGCTAGTTCCTGGGGCCTCTGGGGGCTAAGCCAGAAGATAGGGTGTGTATATGTGTCTCAAATTCTTGTCTAAAAATATGGAGTGCTAGATATCAGCCTACTAGTGTCACAGGCTAGCCACCCCCTACCCCCTGATCTCCCCCTCATCTGTCCCCTCCCTGCTGAGCCAGTCTGCGTCACAGGTGCAGGACCTTGAACTTCTCTCACTTCTTCTCTCCCTTGGCCCCTGCTTGCGTTCAGGACTGCTCAAGTGCAGCCATAGAGTAGCCAGCCCTGGCATAATGTTGCTTTCAAACCCTTGTCGCCTTCAACCCTTGTCCCTGGAACACCTCTCCCCAAAATATCTCCCAAGAAGCTGTTTGGAGTCCAGTCCCAGCCTTAGATGGTGTGGCCCTGTCACGTGGTTCAGGCCACGTGTACTTCTCAAGACAAAGGCCACATTCACGATCCAACACCTGTGTGTTCCACTGCCCAAGAAGCCCTGGCCACCTGCCCAAAACGCCTCTTTCTTTGGCAAAAACACGAGGAAAAGAAGTCTGTTTGGTTTGAATTGTCTCTAATCCTTTTTTTTGTTTGTTTGTCTAATTGATTCTCTCCCCAGTCAGCCTGGCATTCTTTCTGAGTCATTTATTCAGACTTCCTGAGATCCTCATTATCCCTGGGAGTAGGGTCTTATCCCAGGAACTATTCCTGGGAATAGGGTCACAGAGAAACAGCTCTCTGCTTTGGGAGGGCCATGGGTCCTCTCCTTTCAGAAGCAAAATGAAGCTGTCACAGGGGGATTCCAGCAGGGACCCAAGCAGGGCTCACGGGAAGCACAGGGGCCCTGGGGGCGGCTGCTGGGGCTCCCGGCTGCGGGGAAATCGGTTTCTGGTTCTCTTGGAACTGCAGTGGTTATGTAACAAGGAAGCTTCCGTGGCCCGTGATGGCTGGCGACATGCCAGTGCCTGTCCTGCTCTCAGGGAGGCAGCGCATCTGCCAGCATCTTATGGTGGAGCAGGTAAGATGTCAGAAAAAAGGGGCTGTTTGCCCCCAGGGCTGGACACGGGAGCCACGCCCGCTTCTGCTGCGCCTCTGAGGGCACCATTTTCACAGCGCCAGGCCAGGGTGTCTGGGGCAGCCGGGCTCTGGGGAAAACCCGTAGCCACGAGGAGCCGTGTGCAACATGGCCAGGAAGGAACCCCACATCCCAGGAGGGTGCCGAGAGGGTGTCTCCGTGGGCCAGCTCAGTTTGTTTATCTCTCTGCCTGCATTTACCTTAGAAAACCTGTCTTGTAAACATTAAACAGCAGAAAGAGCTCTTTCCAAGGAAACCTGTCTCTTAAGCTCAAACAGGACTGTCTTGTCGTTTGAGAGTGTAACACCTTAAGAGGCAAACAGTTTATTACGCCTGTAAGCCAGCCTGTCATCTTCCCGTGTCCCCTCGGGGACACGCAGAACCTCTGCATCCCTAGTGAGTGAGGTTGCCATGGTCCTGTCCAGGAAACTGGGCTTCCTGGAGGCACGTGGGCTCCCTCTGGCCCCAGAGGGAAAGGCTGGACATGTGACACCCCTCAAGGCTGACACTCACCAGAGTCGATGAAACCACAGCCCGGATTAGGGGATATTACTATTAGCAAGAACCCTGCTTTTTAAGGTTAGAGCTATCTATAGAGAAAGGGGCAGCGCCTGCACCACTTTAATCCAAGTGGAATTAATTTATGGGAGGGTGCCAAGGAGCCCAGGAGCAGAGCCACAGGCGCAATAGCTGGGTTGGCCTGCTCTGCAGGTGCACCCTGTGCGGGCCCCGTGTGCTTGGCCGCTGCGCAGGAGGCACAGCCATCTCAGAGTGTCAGGAAGTGGGAGGAACTGCAGCCCGGCCGTCGGTCACTTGGGGGAGCAGCGTTAGCAGCAGCCACAGCAGACGGTTTCCCAGGAGCCATGGTCCGTGCCAGATGCACTGGTGTGCTGGATGGGAGCAAGGCGAGGAGCGGCCAGGTGGCCAGCCTCAGTGGCCAGGTGTTTCTGCTGCTGCTTTGCCCGCTACGTCTCCAGGATGAGTTTACTTACTTAATGGCAAGCCCCTTTATCAGCATTCTTTTTATTTTATTCTCACTGTTGCCCGTTACCTCCCCACCCCACCCCCACCCCCGGCACCCCATTCCAACGCAAGTGTGTTCCATTCCGCTCCTGCCTAACTCCCGGGAAGGTTGATCTCCAGGCCTGGGCATTTCCTGAGAGTCATTTCAAAACTCTCTGTGGGGTGGGGCGGGGGCTCTCTTCCTTCTGCCCAGCAGGCTGCTGTGCCGTACAACAAACGTGGCCCTAGGCAGGCCCTCGGTGTGCGGGGACAGGTGTGTGTGCACGTGTGCACGTGTGCACGTGTGCACGTGTCTGTGTCCGGTAAAAGCAGCCCTGAGCCACGGCTGTGCCTTGTCTGTGATGCCAGGCTTCCTGGGGTGGTAATGAACGGAGCTGTCTCCGCTGAGTGAGATGTCTCCTGCACTTTGTTTCCTGCAACACATGGAGGCTTTTTTTTTTCTTCTTGAGATCAGCCATCTGCCACTGTGGTCATCCACTAACCAGGCACTTTCCTGCCGGGCCTGTTCTTCTCCCCTCGACCCCTGGCCTGAGTCTGCTGCCCCTGTATGGTCCTCCTTTGTAGAACTGCCTGCCCCTCCGGCAGGTGCGGGCCCTTCTTTGCTCATTCTGTGCGCGCTTGGTTCCTCAGCAGGTGGTGACAGGAGGCCCGTAATTCCTACCGTGTCCAGCCCAGTGTCACAGGCTAACACGTCTGCTGTGGCCACGAGGCCCGGGGAAGATGCCCCATCCCTCGTGCTGCTCGTTTGCTTCAAGCTGGGAGGGACTCTTTGCCAGTTGACGTCACAGCCCTAAGCCTCATGGCCTGAAGACTCTATGGGGGAAATTGATAAATGCCAAGCATTATTTCATTACAAAACTCTAAATCAAGCTACATACAGGTAGGGGACAGGCAGTCTAAGTAATGGTGCTTGTTTTATTTTTCACACTGACCCCAGACTTCCCCTCTGACGGGCTGAACCACTCCTGTAGTGCGGTGATCCAAGCCCCCCGGGCCAGTCTCTCTGGGTGATGGCTTTGTCTGCTTTTAAAAATCGCCCCGAGGCCGGCGCTGCGGCTCAATAGGCTAGTCCTCAGCCTTGCGTTGCCAGCACACCGGGTTCTAGTCCCGGTCGGGGCGCCAGATTCTGTCCCGGTTGCCCCTCTTCCAGGCCAGCTCTCTGCTGTGGCCCGGGAGTGCAGTGGAGGATGGCCCAAGTGCTTGGGCCCTGCACCCCATGGGAGACCAGGATAAGTACCTGGCTCCTGCCTTTGGATCAGCGCAGTGCACTGGCTGCAGCGCACCGGCTGCGGTGGCCATTGGAGGATGAACCAACGGCAAAGGAAGACCTTTCTCTCTGTCTCTCTCTCACTGTCCACTCTGCCTGTCAAAAAAAAAAAAAAAGATAACACCTTTAAGACCTGCACTTGTATTATTTCCTTTAAAGTCATCCAAAGTGTGCCTTCCTTGGTAACAGCATTGACTCCCTTGGGTCTCTGTATACCCAGGCTGGTTACTTATGCAAATGGCTGTGCTTTGTAATTAGGGGAAGGCAGTTTGGTTAAATTGCCATTCTACCCTGAGAACTCTATCTTAGACCAACCTTCGCAAGGAAATTGAACCTGCTGGGTTTGAAAATTAGAACAGGAAGCACAGGCAGGTACGTCTCTTTACATCAGTCTTGCCTTGGTGGCGTTGGTCTCAGAGGGACTTGAGACAGCAATTGGAAGTGGAGGTCTCAGACCCAGCCCAGTACTCCCCGACGTCTCAGCATCCCCCCGCAGCTGAGTTCTTACAGAGCGTGAGAAAGAGTCAGCTCCTGGGACGGTTGTCGCTGTCAGAGGCCACAGCACCTGGAGAGTGGAGAATTGGAGCTCCTTTCCTTTCGAGTCTTCTATGAAAGGCAGTGCTAAGGACGGGCTTTTGTATAAAGAATGTGCCTCTCCATGGTACAGCTCTCGAATCAGAAATAATGAGGAAAGCTGAGGACTAGATCCTGGCGAAGGTTGTAGGGAAAATATCGGGCCAGGGGAAGTGGAAGCCCCTCCCTCCAACAGCACAGGTGCTGCCCCACCCCAGCTGGCTACCTGTTGGCTCCTCAGGCCCCCTGACTCGAAATCCTTCGGCTGATTACCTGTCTTTTTAGGTTCTGCCGTTCACCTTGATCTCATAGCAGACTGCTTTCTTGCTGCAAGGATGCGTAGACAACTCACGTTAGGACTGACTCATTGTTCGCTAGCACCGCCGGGAATGATCTGGGAGGTAGAGCTGTCCAGGAACACTCTGGAAGATGCCAGCGTGCTTCTGTAATGGCATCCTGGAATTACAAGCATCATGGACCGGGCCACTGTTCTTCACGTCTTACCTCTGATGAGTTAGCTGCACATTACCCTGGTGTTGAATCTGGGCTTGAACATTTGAGTGCCGTGTAGGTGCAATGCAAATGACTCAACGGAGAGCAACAAAATGATTCAAATGCCGAAAGGGTTGCGAGAGCATAGTCTTGAGGACCTGGGCTTATTAAGCCTAAGAACGAGAGAGCCCCAGGTGAACTCACCCAGTGCATTAAGGGATGTGAGATGGGCGATGCTGGCCAGCATTCTCTCCTGTGCAGAGGATGGAGCACCTGATCTTGCAGTACACAGGGAGGAATTAGTTTACCATGTGAATGGGGTCTAGTGGGGCTGCCCCTCAATCATCCGGGAGCATGCCCAAGGTATACAGTGCACTCCCGTGTGTTCTCCATAAGACAGGCGTTTAAACCAATAAGGCGGTTTGTGTCCTGTTCTGCCTGGGGGCAGGGGGAGCTGTGCCAGGGGCTCTTTGGGGGCACGATCAGGTCCTTTGAGTTTCTAGTACTCTAGAGAGTCTGGCACGTGACTTCAGTGCACCCAGCAGCAAGAACACATCAGCTCGTGTCCATCAGAAACCAAACTACAGGGCCACACACATTTTTTTGCTACTGAATGAACCTGATATCCCTGCAATCATCCCTTTCGTAGCCTCTGATTGCAAACTCACAGCTATTAGTCTGCTGCGGCACTTAAAAACTGGCAGCGCTTTTATGCCTAACGCATGCAATATTCCTGTGAGTGGAGTGTTTCCATGGATACGTTTTATTAGAGCCTTCACTGCCTGAGATAAGGACACAGAGCGGCATTCCCACGTCTCAGGACAGGTAGGGCACTCCTGTTGTCTACCATCGTGTACAAAGCAGGTGAGAGAGCAAGGCACTGAGCTGACTTGGGGGTGGAGGGATCGACTAGGGCCAGGCAGGAAAACCTATGAATAAAATATGGTTTCTTGAGTGTGGTGAGGAGGTGGCGGTGAGGTGTGAATGTGAAAAGCAGTCTAGAAGTACCAGCCCTAGAGCGGAGCGGAGAATAAAACCACAGAGTAGGCAGAGAACGGACGTGGGGTTGCAGGGAGACAGTGTCCCTACCTGCACAGCCTCGTGCAGGGGCCAGAACGGAGCCGGACTGCACCCAGGAACTTGCTCTGGGATTGAGTGAACCTTTCTGGCAGCCACATTATGCTTTATCTGAACAGGCTGAGGTCGACGAAACACTGGGGCTGGGGCCAGTGCCCGACTCCGCTTCCCATTTCAGAGCACCAGTTCCAGTCTGGTTTCTCCTCTTCCAGTCCAGGCCCTTGCTAACGCACCTGGGAAAGCTGCATAGGTGGCCTAGGATCTTGGGCCTCTGCCACCCACGTGGGAGACTAGGTTGGCCTTCCTGGCTTTGGCCTGGCCGGGTCCTGACCATTGCAGTGACTGGCACAGAGCAGTTGCTCCATGAACATGCGTGTGAATTCATCAGTGACGGCACTGACTTCTAGCTTCTGCTGGAGTGGAGCCCTGTGCCGTGGGGTCTGCTTACCCCTGGTGTCCACAACAACTCTTTCACTGTGTGCAGAGTGACTGAAGGGTTCCTGCTTTGTCTATCCCCACACGCCTGAGCTCTGCCACCCACCCACCCCCAGATCCCTGCTCCCCACGGCAGCTCCCTTGGCCTCCGTGGGAGTCAGGCCTTCCACCATTCTGACCCACGGGTAACTCTGTGTCCACCATGTTAAGTCACCCTCGTTAAATCGCATGTAGCTAGTGTTGGTGCATCCTGCCAGCCTTGTAGACGTCCTGGGGATCTTTCTTCAGGCATCGCTGCTTACTGACAATGTGCCTGGTCACCCAGGAGCTCCGACGGAGTTGTACCATGAGATTCGCGTTGTTTTCAAGCCCGTCATCACAACGCCCTTTCTGTAGCCTACAGATCTAAAAGCAAATCTCAACTTCCAAGTCTTACTATTTACGAACTAGGTTTTATGAGGCTACAGCTGCCGTAGGTAGGCATGCGTCCAGGCAAACTACACTGCAAACCTTATGAAAAGGATGCACCGTTCTGGACGCCACTCAGGATCCACGATTCACGGGAGGAGGTCAGAATGTCACAGGAGTTTGGCGGAAGTTGACTCGATTCCTCGGGGGTAACTGTGACGGGTCCACGACTTCAGTGGAGGGAGCGACTGCAGGTGTGGAGGGAAGACCAAGAGACTAAGAGACCAAGAATTACAAGAGCAGCCTGATGGTGCGGCTGAACGGCTGCCGTGTCGGCCACAGCTCTAACGGAGGAGGAGCCGTTCCTGCTGCAATGCAAAGAAGGGTGTTTCTTGAGATGGAATCTGCCCCTGGGGAAGATGCCCTGAGCACCATTGAAAAGACAGCGAAGGCTTCAGAGTACGACATAAGCGTGGTAGATAAATCGGCAGCATGGGGGTTTGAGGGGACTGACTCCAGTGTTCAAAGGTTCCACTGTGGGTAAAGCGCTCTTGGACATCCTCCCATCCTACAGAGAGAACTTCCGTGAAAGGAGGCATCCGCTCCGGCGGCAGACTTCACCGTTGTCCTGTTGTCTGAAATTCCCGTGGCCATCCCACCCTTCAGCAGCCACCACCAGGACCCTGTAGGGTTATCAGTTGGCCTAATTTTAACATTGGTGTATCTTAAGGTTAGGGAGGCCTGCGGAAAAGGAGAGAGATGGGAACAGCAGGTAGATGGAGCCAGAACACACAGGACATTCATCAGTTAAGTTCACTCTTCCATCTCAAGGCTAGTGGTGTCCCAAAACAATCACAGTGGCCACACCAGAGACACCAGGACAGATGTCATGATGATGGGAGAGTCTGAAACACCGTGAGAGTCACCGGCATGTGCCACAGGGCCACCACGCGAGCTCAAGCTGTTGGAAAGACGGTGCTGATTGGCGCACTTCCTGTAGGGCAGCCACAGCCCCTCAATTTGGCAAAGAACACACAGCATATGAAAGCACAGCAAGGCAGAGCACGATGAGGAGAGGTGTGCCTGTGGAACCTTTCCTATGCGCTAAGAAGAGGCATTGTAAAATAATAACAAACTGTAAGTCAAGGCTTCACATCCAGATCCTGAATAAAGCAGCAGACTCATGCTGACCACAAAGGCCCCATGATGCTCTAATTAGGCCAAGGGCATCTTAACAGTCAAGGCAGAAAAGGTGCCTGGTGGTGCCACGGTTATTGTGATCAGAGCTCCTAAGTGCACAGTTCATTCTGAGATAATTCTCACTTTTGTCTTTGTATTGCAGCCACCCTGCGGTGCAGTGAATGATGTTTACAATGTTTTCTCAAAGCAGCAAGTGCAGCCTGGGCTCCTCCTGATTGTGACCTTCATGGAAGTGTAGCGGCTCTGGGGCGGGTCCCTGGGCAGAGCGCTGCCTCGGAGCCACCTCCACCCAGCAGCCTGACACCAGCCGGTCAAGTGGCCTCCACTGACATCTGTTCAATGGGGAGAATTAAAAGTCCCTTCCCCCTGGGGTCAATGTAGCAATGAGACAACTTGAAACAGGTGGAAAAAAACTCAGTGCAGTGATAGCAAAAGTTATTTAGGATTAAAAAAAAATGGAACTTACCCCCCCATGCTGGTTGTGAGAATGAGCCAGAGTCTACAAAGAACACAGTGTCCAGCAAAGAATAACGCTGGCAAGTGTTGGTTCTTCAATGAAAGATATTTTTCAGCATATTTGAGAGAGAGAGATGTGTCCAGAGCGACACCCACTCATCACCCACGCTCTGCGGTGTGACAGCAGCCCCTCTGCCCTCCCATTGTGCCCAGCTTTTCATCAGCCCGGTGTCTTCCTGGCTCCCATTCCTTTCTCTACAAGCAAGATTGATTCACATTCCTCATACCCTTGCCTTCGGGCTGGGAGACTTGTACAAGTCACTGGAACACTTCCTTCAACGGCCATAAAATAACATTTTCAACTTATTGAGACGCTTCTGTGTCAGAGATGGTACTTAACATTTGATGTACTATCTACTTGAATCCTCAGCACAAACTTGGGGAGTGAGTGCTGTTCTCTTCAAATCAAAATGAGGAAAGTGAGGCCGAAAGCCACGGAGTTACGTGCCCGGTGTCATGTCACGTAGCAGGGTTGGGTCTGGAATCCAGGTCCTGGTGCTGCGTAGCCTCTGCTCTTGATGACTACACACCTTCTCGTCCCTCCTGGTCACCACTAGGCATGGCTGAAGGGCGCCTATTCCCCTCCACCGGCTCTGCGTCCCACTAGGACTTTCTGTAAGCACACAGGAAGCAGAAGTACCCCCAGGCTCCCCACTTCCTGCTTCCTACCAGCCTCTTCTGGAAGGGTTACTCTCCTGCTACTCCCACCCCACACAGTGCACACAAACAACAGCTCACAATGCCAACTTGTTAGTGCGGGCAAGGATTCGGAAGTCAGCCTGCGGTGATTGGAGGAGCAGGGGCGGGAGAGCAAGCAGCTTGGGGTATCAAGTAACGGGGCTCACTGGCTGAGGGTGGGGACAGCACTTCTCTAGCACCAATTACATAGACTTCTCGGAACCGTCCTTCGGATCCTGTTGTTTTTCTGCACAGTCCAAAGGTGCCCTTGAGCTCAGAGGAAATATCGTCATTGACTTGTTAGACAGTTACTTAGTCTCTTTATGTCCCAGTGTCCTCAACTATAAGATGAGAACAGAGGCCTGTGGATCTCAGTGGGTGAGGACCCAGCCAGTTGACAGAGAAGAAACACCTGGACAGTGCGCAGCACAACACAGACGTGGTCAGCAGCCATGGGGACGCTGCTACCACACCTCAGAGATGCCTCGTGGGGTCTAAGAAAAGGCAGTTTTTAACACAACTCATTCAAAAGGAGTTCTTGTGCCCAGGTGATCCCATAATCAAGGCTTTGCTGTCTCTCCTGGCTGAGAACTAAAATGTGCAGACTCTCTCTGTCATGTTCTTGACAGCTTTTCCCTCATGTTGCCGCCTCTCATGCTGTCCCAACTGAGGCGTGTTCTCTTTAGACAGCTTCTTGTCTGGCCCAACCTTGGCCCCTTGGTTTATGGACCTACACCAACCCACAGGGCGGCATTCAGGAAACTGTTGGGCCCTTGGTGCAGTCCAGAACACGAGAAACTATACAGAACAAATGAACGGTTTCTCCAACACGTCAAAGGCCTAGAATAGCAAATGGAAGGGAGAAAAGACAAGTTCAGGTTAAAGAGACTTAGGACAAAAGAAATACAGGAACATTGGGACCATGTTTGTAATTTGACTCCTGATCCCTCCCGTCAAACTGGTCAATCATGAAACGGTGGTTTTCCACAGGCTGGAAGAAAATATTGGCAAAGGGTATATGTGATAAGAGACTATTCTCTAAAATTTGCCAAAAAGAAAAAAAAAACTCTCCAAAATTAACAATAAAAAAATTAGCACCCAGATTTAAGACTGGGCAAAAGACCTGAACAGACACCCCACCAAAAAAAAAGAGATACACCAGTAGAAATAAGCCTACAGAAGGTGATCCACGACATATGCCATTTGGCCATCACAAATTCAAACAGCAGTGAGATACCTCTACACACCTACTGGAATGGCCAGAATCCAAAACACCAGCAACACCGAAGGCCGGCGAGGGGGTGGAGCAGCAGGAACTCTCTTTCATTGCTGGGGGGAATGCTGAATGGTATGGCCACTATGGAAGGCAGCTTGGCAGTCTCATACAAACTCAACATATTCTTCCCATATGATCCAGCAACTGCTCTCTTTGAGGATTTCCCAAATGAGTTGAAAACATATTTCTACACCTAATCCTCACGTGGATATTCACAGCAGCCTTATTCATGATTGTCAACACTTGGAAGATACCGAACTGATATTTCCATACAGTGGGATATTATTCATACAGTGGGATATTACTGGAAAGAAAGGAGCTATCAAGCCGTGAAAAGATGTGGAGGGACTTAAATTACATCACCAAAGGAAAGACACCAGTCTGTAAAGGCTGCAGGAAGAGGCAAAGACTTGGTGTTTCCATCCAACCTTGCAGTACGGGAGCATGCCAGTTACATGTCGAGTCCCAGTAAGAAGGGAAGGGAAGGGACAAGGCAGTGCCTCTCCCTGTCAGGGCGTAACCCAGAGGTCACATGTTTCACACTTGTCTTATGTCCCAGTCACCAGATCCAGTCACATGGTGACCCCCAAGCTATGGGGGAGGCTGGGAAATGCACTCTGTACCCCAGCAACAATGCATCCCATTAAGACTTTTAATGCTGCAAGGGAAGAAGGGACAAATATCAAGAGGACTTCTGGGAGCCACAGTCTGCTCTTCTAGAAACTAAAGTCTCCTCTGTATAGGACCAGGCAGTGCAGCGAGGCGACCAGGGGAACAATTGCTCGAGTACAGAATGAACCACTCAGTCTTACACCTTTCCCTGAGACTCAGCCCCCAGCTGCAGAGGTGCCTCTGTGCTGGTTCTGATCCCCTGGTAATGATAATGGGAAAGTTGTTTTGTTAGGGCTTTGAAGTAATCGAGTGTATTGGCCCCGCCACGCCTGGATGGGGGGTGTTGGCAAAAGAGGGACTGAGAGCGGGCGAGGTGTCCCGAAGTCCGGATGGAGACTTCATCTCATCAGCACTTGATCATGCATCTTCTCTGACACCTGCGTGCAGTTTCACTATTTTTTTTTTTTTTGCAAGCTGCCAAGTGGTTTTGAAAGTTTGAAGCATTCTATTAAACCTTGTATAAAACTAAGTATAGGCTGTATCTTTAAGCACCCACTAAATCATACGCTGCTGTCAAAAATCATTTTCCAGGCTCTGTCTCCGTGGCAGGGGAAGCATTTGTTCAGCTTTGTGGGTGGACCCTGTCCCGCATTGAACACAGCTGCTGGAGTGGTTCTGCCCCATCCCCAGGCTCCTGTCTGGTCTCTGCCAAGTTAGCCCTGTATTCTGCCTTCAGACTGTCACTTCTTTAGTCACTTACAGATGGCATTTTAAAGGGATGCTAATTGAGGGACTTCACTGCCAGCTTCCAACTAATCATTCCGACAGACGACATCTCCTCTGTTCAGGACGAGGGAGCCCAAGAGCTTGCGCTTTTCTCTGCTAACACATGTCGTTCTCCCTCACCCCGTTCTACTTGATGCAGAATCGGCCCAAAGAGGACATGTGACAGTCTTGTCCTCAGGGCCCACTTGTCAGTCTTGCCTACACCCTGCGTGATCTGACCCCTCCGTCCTCACTGTCAGTGGTCAGATTGCTCCATCCTGCAGCCCGCCCACTGCAGTCCTCTCTATCTACCCACCCGTTCACCAGTTGAACAAATACTGACTCAATAGCCTCGTGTAGGCAAGGCAATACAGGACGATGGGAGAGAACACAGACCCTGAAACCCACACCTGCTGAGTTCGAACCCCAGCTCCAGCACGTACTAGATGGGCGACATTGGACTAGTCACATAAACCTCTCTGAGAACCAGTTTCCTCAGGGATCAAATGGGTTAAAGGTAGCACCATCCACACTGCATGGTTTTGACGGTTAGATGAGTTATTAAATGTAATGAACTTAAAAGATTTCTTAAGACAGATGAATGTTCAAGAAATACCATCTGATTGTATGTGCCAGACGCTTTTCAGGATATGGAAGTACGCATGATAAACAGCTCTCCTCTACATCCAAAATCCTCTTTAAATATGATTAAAAGACATTTCCCATAGGTCACTTCGCAACAGGTAAAATTTGAAGCTAGCCCATTTTTCCATCTTTGGCATCATCCAGCTAGAGTTTAATGTTTATATTTTGCAGCCATGTCTTTATGCCTGGGTGCATTTTTGTGAAAATTAAGACTGTATAAAAATCTTCCATTACAGAATCACAAAACGTAACAGGACCTCGGTGTTGGTCCAAAATGAAACTCCCCACAGCACCTGGTCTCTACTTAAGCCCACTGGGAGCAGGCTTTTCACCAGTTCCTGCCAGTTTGGCTATGCTGTTGCTAAGTAATTTTTTTCTTCCGTGACTTAATGCCACTTCCTTTATCCCTTCAGTACGCACCTCTCTGTCCTAGCTTCACCTTCTGCATTGGCCAGAAGGTAGAGAAACCTCTGTTCCAGGTGCCACCTTCCATCTTTCTAAGTCTTCACCCACCATCTTTCCAAACCACTGGCTCTCCAAGATTCCTAACACCCATTATGCCAAGTCCTGCCTGCCACGTGGTATCTAGAACAAACTATAACATCCCAACCGTGTAGTGATGAGAGCAGAAAACGCTGGTCACCAGCCCGAGACGGCATGAACTTACTATCATCAAGCAAAGCCCTGGGGACCATCCACGGGCACTGCTCCCGAGACACGGCTCCTCCCACGAGTTCTTCCACACTTCACTGCTTGACCTAACAGAGAATCGTCCTGGTACCTCTTGTCAATTTCAGTGTGTCACTTAAAGGCCTTAAAGTGTGGCCGTGTCCTGCGAGGACACCCAGCTCAGACTCGTACCATTCCTGTGACCGGCACGCTACCTTTAAGTCACTGCAGAGATACCGAGTGGTTCAGGAACTAGGCACAGAGCAGTGCTAGGCCTCCTCGTTGTAATGGTTAAGACTTATTGAGATCTACAATAAAATAATTTTTCTTACACAGGGATATTTAATTCAGTTCTCCACAGTACAGATATATGCCAGCTAACATGTATTGAATATTTACTATGTGACAAGTCTTTCCCTATTTTATCTGACTTAATTCTTCCAACAGTCCTAGGAGGAAGTAACATTTTAACCCCTTCTTTAAGGATGTAAAAAAATGAGGTTAACAAAGTTACATAAACTTCCCATACAGAGTTACAGAAACAAGTGGAAAGGCTGGGATTTGAACTTTTATACTTTCAGCGCTGGGGGACAAGTCTTTACCTAATGTGCCAGAGATACCAGGCACAGGGAGACTAAACTATTTACCCGAATCACAAGCTTAGTAAGCCGATTCTCCAAGAAGCAAGCCCACACCACACTACGGGTTGAGCATACCTACTCTTAAAATCTGACATCCAAAATGCCCCCAAATCTGACATTTTCTGAGCATCACCACGATGCCACCAGTGGGAAATGTCGATCTGTGAAACTTGGTTTTATGCACAAAATTATGAAAAATCTTCAGGCTACGTGTATAAGGTACCTAGGAAGCATGAATTGGCTTCATGTCGATACTTGGTTCTCATATCCAAGATATCTCATTATGTATATGCCAAGATTCCAAAGTCTGAACAAATACTCTCATTCTCAAGCATTTCAAGTAAACGGTGTTCAACCTGCTCCATCTGTACTACGAGAAACAATTCAGCCCACAGCGTTCAGCTAGGGTTAGTAGAGCCAGCCTAAAACCAGTGTGCCCCACTGATACCCCTGACCTTTTCTATCTGTTTCCCGGAGCTTTTGGGGGCAGCCATGAGGAAATAAATGGATCTGCTCTCATGGGCACTGCCCTGTTCTGTTAGCCCACCCAGCCACCCTCCAAGTGGTGTATGCAAAATCATTTCTAAATATTTGAAGTTGTCGGCCACGTACCTGGAATGTTCAACGGTCAGTGATGAGACGTGAACACAGGCATTGGTGTCTCTCAGAGGTCAAGAGATGGACAGGAGTGGGAACTGGCAGACACTTCCTGGGGACCCTCCGGTGCCAGCAGGTGACACACCTGAGGCAGTGCTGCTGCACGGTCTGGGGAATCGTTCAGGAGTCTCTGTCTGCCCCTCTTCTTCAACTCCAGTACAGGAAGTGAATGCTGGTCAGGGTGCTGTTAATTACTGGCCTATGGTCCTCTTGATGGAACGTTAAGTTGGTCTTTTTTTATTTTTAAAATTTATATAAGTTGAACAAGGTTCATGTGTTTCATATATACAGATTTAGGAACATAGTGATGCTCCCTACCCTACCTCCCTCCCACCACACTCACACCCTCCCTCCTCCTTCCTTTCTTATTCTTTCTTTTAATTGTTCCAATAATCTACCTTCAGTTTATTTTATAATCATAAGCTCAACCCTCCACTAAGTAAAGAATTCAAAAAATAGAAGAAAAAAAAAACACTGTTCCTCAACAGTAGAGACAAGGGCTGTAAATAACAATTAAGCCTTACATACATTACATTACAATTACGCTCATATACATTACATTATTTTGTGCTCTGTTAGTCACCACAAGTCAGGGAAAACATATGGCAGGTGTCTTTTGGGGACTGGCTCATTTCACTAAGTGCAATGGTTTCCAGGAATCTTCCCACAGATGACTTCTTTCTGGTGCTTCATGCCCCTGTAGTAACAGATGGACAAACCTAGGAGTTACAGAGGGAACCAGATTCCCAGCTTAAATCGCAAGCAGTAGGGCAGCAGTCAACGGAGCTCAGATGAGTCCAGAACTTGGTGTTCCTGTAGCCAGCATCCAGCAAAGGGCAGGGGGCTCCTGCAGTGCCTGGAGGAAGGCCTTCATGCACTCCACTGCTTGGGTCTTTATAAACCTTCCTTCCCTTGAGAACGATGCCAGCCTGCAGCTAATAAGCCAAGTCTTGATCATTTAAGAAGGGAAACATACCGGAAATGGCATAATCACCATTTGGGAATCCCTGCACCAGTAACTCATGGATTTGATCCATCGGAGGTTAAAGTATAATAAATCAAATTAGTAGATAGTTCATTTAAAAAATATAAATTTTGTGATGATTATATTGCCTTGTTAATTTTTTCCAGTATATAAATATAGTCTCTTTGCTGACAAAGAAACTAAAATTATAAAAGTATCAGTAACATTAAGTTCCATTAAAAAAGGGAGGGAGGTTGGGAGGGATCCCATATATTAACTGCTAGAAAGCAGTCTGCCATGGCTGGGTTTGATTTTTTGAGCTCCTTTTTCAAAAGTCTCGTTGTGGGGTTGGGGGTCCCCAGCTGGACTTACTGAGTTCCTGTGTCAGCCTGAGGATTAATCACACAGAGCCACAGATAGAGTGCGAGAATGGGAGTAGAATTTATGTAGAGAGCAAAGGTGAATGTGGTCCACCCAAGGAGAGAATCACACCCTCCCCAGTGTGGCCTCCTCCTTTATCACGAGGGGGTGGTGCCCAGCTGAACAGACAGTGTGTAAGGAAAAGGGTGCAGATTGGTGCCCCCTCACACAGGGCACCAGAATGTAAGGGAAAGAGGCGCGGGACAGAGAGGAGGCAGGGTGCGAATTTACAGCCAGACCAGATTTAAACAGAGGAAACAGATCCGCAGAGGTGACCAACTGCCAGCCTGCACGTTGATGGAACACGCGGCAGGAGGCCCAGGCCCCAGCAGGCTGAGCTGTTTTGTATCTTAGGAGGGCTGGGGGTGGCGGGTGCAGGTAGGAGGCAGGAGGCAGAGGTGAATTCCTCCATACTGGTCTTTCAATCGGGCAGTGGGTGAACCTGGGGAAGAATTCAGGGGTGGGGTGTAAAGACAATAGGGGGTGAGACAGAATTGAGATTGAGGGCCAAGGAATACACTCTGATTTTTATCTGTCTTTTGTTCCATAAATCCTGACTGAGTATAGATAAGGAGCTGTGGCACCAATTTCTTTCTGGCTACTTCCTGTTGATACAGGGCATAGACAAGGGGTGAAGATTTGAGTGAGGATCTATACTGGGGATCCGATTGATTGAAGAAGAGCAGGTTTGTGTTGCTCCTGCGAGATGGCTTGAGATGTAGCAGCCATCCAGTCCTCCAAGACGCTTTGGAGTAAGTTAATTATACGTGGTAGGAATAGGAGCACTATGATTATGTGGATAAAGGAGATCCTAGAGACACTGCCCGTGGTGGGAAAGACGGCCAACATGAGGAGGACCGAGGGGAAAATGGGAAAGCAGGCGCCCTGTCCCGTTAGTGCACCGATGGTTATTGTTTCAAATACGAAGGCAATTCAGAACTTCATGGAAAATGCATATTCCGAAACAGCTATGCATGGACTTCAAAAAATATTTTGCACCAAAGTAAACTTATGCTTTAATTCCAGTTTCCATGAACTTGAAGCACCCTCTCTGAGCTCTCCGTAATTAGAAGCTTCTTGAGGGGAAAGCAGGTCACAGAGGCACAGGGCGCGTTCTTGAAAGCTCCAGCATTGATTACAAGTGGGTCTTGTGTTGCAAGGCTTGAATGCATAATGTGCAGTACTCTGGTGCTCTAAGTTCATTTTAATGTCTGTAATATTATATAAATTCCAGACTTCCATATTTAATCAAAGTCTTAATCATAATGAGCAGCATTTATAAAAGGGCAATTAATGGATTCCCAAAAGAGCCAGGAATAGTAAATTGCTAATAGCATCCCTCAGGTTTTGCTTTTTGCTCTGATAAATTAACTAATTTAATAACAGAGATGGTGTGAGCCAAAAAGGGCAGGAATTTAAGAGGCAGAGGACCGCATTCTGACACTTGCCCTGCTGGGGGTGACCCGGGCCGGTGACCCCCTCTCCCAACCCCACCCGGGGCCTCTTCAGCTTACCTCCTTCTTGGGGAGACTCCTTAACTAAGCCATTGTCCAGGCGCTAACATACATCCTCCTGGCCACTGAGCTTCAGGATTGTCTTCTTACTAAAGACAAACTCTGGCTATAAAAATTTAAGGAAGTGGTTTATCTGTTTTATGAAAATTGAGTTTCTGGGGAATATTTGGTTGGCAACAAAGTAAATAGATCTTCTAGTTGGTCTTTAAGGTCCCTCCAGGTCTCTCACAATCTAAAAATCAAATAGAATTTTATAGTGTAAGATGTATATGTTTATAAGTTTAAAATTCTCAGTAGGCTAATAGTGCCTCTATTTTTAACCCAATTTTTCCGTATTTTAAAAGTAAAATCCATGAAATATCAACACGAAGCACTATTTTATAAGCTGTTACACATGTTCCAAGTCTCCAGATCATTCCAGTTCGGTGCAGAATGTTTGCTTTTTCTTGGGATATGTCTCTCGGCTTTCCTTCATCTTCTCAAGTGAATCTGTCCAACATCCAAAGCGTTGACTTCAACGCATTCGCCCGGAGTCTGAACCCTTCTCGGATTTATACTCATCACGGGTCTCGGTCTCTTGCTCAAGACGGTAGTTTCCACACAACAGGGATGTACTTCCTGGATGCCATGTTCTAGATGCCAGGAAATCCGAGATCAAAGCCACTAACCCTACTGGGGTCTGGTGAGGGCCGCTGTCTGCTGCCAGGATGGTGCCTGCTGCTGGCTCCTCCAGAGGGGCCGAGCGCCACGTCCACTTGACGGAAGGGACAGAGCAGCCAGACATCACTTCCCTCCACCCTTTTATGCGGCTGACCCCATCCCCCTGAATCGCCTCCCCAGAACCACATCTCTTCATGTTGTTACGCTGTGGATTCAGTTTCAGGATGAATTTGGGAGGGGACACCGTTGTTCACAGGTGCTGGGAGAACCCCTGAGGCTGCGGCTGCTCCTCAGTGCTCCTCCTCTCCCGAGCCCTCACCAGAAGCACCCTAAAGCTTCATTCACCAGTCCAGGCTCTTTCTAGCATTGGGTTCAAAACCAACCCAGCCCCTTCCTGTGCCCCTGTTGCAAAGCTGCTCCCGAAGGCCAACACCTCTTAATCCTCTTGCAACACAGACTAAGCTTCACCACCAGTTTCACAGGGTCGGGGAGGACACCGTCATTCAAATCAGAGTGCCATCTACAACACAGGTGTCCTGGGGAGAAAGGCAACCAGCCCAAGGACTTTGAAGAAACAGACTCTACTTAGGACCATACAAATCACCCTCGCTTACAATCCAGCTAGGACTGTTTAGGGCAATCCAGTTCCAACACCAGCTGGGCCCGGGTGTTCATGTTGTCCGTTCTGTGCACCTGCTATGTTGCCCTGTTTCATTAGCATGTATTAGAAGGCGGGCAAGAGCAAACATGAATTAACAAACAGGAAACGGGGCACAGGTTTTATTTTAAAGAAGCAGTCAATGGGGAAATTACAAAATTAGCGGATGCAAACCTGCAGTGTTTTTTTTTTAATCACTCACCACCCACTGGTATAACTAGGAAATAAAAGGTACCCTCTGCCTTCTACTCCTAGCCGACAATATTAAATGCAATTTATTTCAGGAAAGCACCTAAGGCATGTAGCCATTTGAATGACTGTCTTGATACATAAAAAATTCCCCAAAATATTAATAGACTTGCTATAGCCTAAATGTTGATCTATTGAAAATGTCATTCTAGCCTGCGCCAATTTATTCGTGAAGCTAGCGCATGACAATATGCATGTCAAAGTTGTCACACGGGCCAGTACCTTTCCCACTTGTGTGTGACCTCACGTCCCCTCGAGGAGGTGGACCAGTGCCAAGTGTCCAGGCCAAGGAAGCTGGGCTGTGGCAGAGCCAAGTGGTTTGGGGCAGAGATCTTTAACTGAGGGTACTGTTTTTCGGCTGTGGGCACTTTTGTCACCCGAGGCGACATTTGGTGATGTTTGGAGACAACTTTGGCTGTCACCACTGGGGACCATGGCTGGCATCTACTGGCTAAAGGTCAGGGACGCTGCTGGACAGGCCACAGTGCACAGGATGGGCAGCAACGGTCACTTAGTGCCGGGGTTGGGGAGCCTTGAGTCGGGTCTCCCTGTGTTTAGTGCTGACTCTGTTCCCAGAGCTTGCTCTGGGCAAGTTGTCTCAGCTCCGGAAGATAAGAATCCCCTTACTTACCTTCCAGGACCAAGGTCATTGCAAAACTTAGAGGAAGTCCCATCAGGGACACCACTCGAGGTGTGGTGTGCTCCGTGCACCTTAGTTCTTTCTGGTAATGATGACCCAGATAGCGACAGAGGCTTTCCCCAGCCTTGCTCGCCCACCTGGCGGCTTCCCCTGCTCTCAGCTTCCCTAAAAGACTGTGGTGTCAAAGCCAAGTATAGGCATTTGGAAAATGGCATGTGCTGAACTCGGAAGGTTTCTTGATGCTAAAATCAAGATCTTACTATGTCACTCACGTGGCCCAGGAGAGTGAGGAGGTCACGATGGGTAATGGGCCATGTGAGCTCCTAGTGTGCTGTGCACAGTAGGGTGGGGGACGTGAATGTGGAGATGAGGAGAGAGCGGTAGCTGGAAGCAGCTGAGTGAATTCCACGGAAGTTCCGTGGATTCTATGCTGAAAGTGAATACAAGTCATATTCTGTTCGCTATTACTCCTTCCCTAACCTTGTAGACAGGGGCTGACGAGATGCTGAGATAAGATCCCTGGCGATAATTAGCTCCATGGAGGACAAATCTTTCAGTCACACTCAATCTTTCTCAGGCATGCGGTGAGGGGCAGAGCTCTCCTAAACATTTACATAACTATTGACGAGTGCTTTAAAGTTGATCTTAAATACAAAGCAATTGATATGTGGGTATGAAAATAGGTACCTCTATAGCAAGTAACTTCGGAATCTCTGGGTTGGTCTCATTAACACGATGTGGTGAGGTTTTTTGTTCGTTTTTTGTAAACCGTATTTTTTTTTAACTTTTATTTAGTAAATGTAAATTTCCAAAGTACAGTTTATGGATTACAATGGCTTCCCTCCCCCATAATTTCCCTCCCACTCGCACCCCTCCCATCTCCCACTCCCTCTCCCCTTCTATTCACATCAAGATTCATTTTCAATTATCTTTATATACAGAAGATCGATTTAGTATATATTAAGTAAAGATTTCATCAGTTTGCACCCACACAGAAACACAAAGTGTAAAATACTGTTTCACTACTAGTTATAGCATTATTTCACATTGGACAACACATTAAGGACAGATCCCACATGAGAAGTAAGTACACAGTGACTCCTATTGTTGACTTAACAATTTGACACTCTTGTTTATGGCATCAGTAATCTCCCTAGGCTCTTGTCATGAGTTGCCAAGGCTATGGAAGCCTTTTGAGTTCACCGACTTTGATCTTATTCCGACAGGGTCATAGTCAAAGTGGAAGTTCTCTCCTCCCTTCAGAGAAAGGTACCTCCTTCTTTGATGACCCTGTTCTTTCCATTGGGATCTCACTCACAGAGATCTTTCATTTAGGTTTTTTTTTTTTTTTTTTTTTTTTTTTGCCAGAGTGTCTTGGCTTTCCATGCCTAAAATACTCTCATGGGCTCTTCAGCCAGATCTGAATGCCTTAAGGGCTGATTCTGAGGCCAGAGTGCTGTTTAGAACATCTGCCATTCTATGAGTCTGCTGTGTATCCCACTTCCCATGATGGATCATTCTCTCCCTTTTTGATTCTATCAGTTAGTATTAGCAGACACTAATCTTGTTTGTGTGATCCCTTTGACTCTTAGACCTATGAGTGTGATCAATTGTGAAGTGAAGTTGATCACTTGGACTAGTGAGATGGCATTGGTACATGCCACCTTGATGGGATTGTATGGAATCCCCTGGACGATTCTAACTCCACCATTTGGGGCAAGTCCGATTGGGCATGTCCCAAATTATACATCTCTTCCCTCTCTTATTCCCACTCTTATATTTAACAGGGATCACTTTTCAGTTAAAATTTAAACACCTAAGAATAATTGTGTGTTAATCATAGAGTTCAACCAATAGCACTAGAACAAAAAAATACTAAAATGGATAAAGTATTACATTGTACATCAACAGTCAGGACAAGGGCTGATCAAGTCACTGTTTCTCATAGTGTCCATTTCATTTCAACAGGTTTCCCCTTTGGTGCTCAGTTAGTTGTTACCGATCAGGGAGAACATATGATATTTGTCCCTTTGGGACTGGCTTCATTCACTCTGCATGATGTTTTCCAGATTCCTCCATCTTGTTGCAAATGACCGGATTTCATTGTTTTTAACTGCTGTATAGTACTCTATAGAATACATGTCCCATAATTTCTTTATCCAGTCTACTGTTGATGGGCATTTGGGTTGGTTCCAGGTTTACCTATTGTGAATTGAGCTGTAATAAACATTAAGGTGCAGACAGCTTTTTTGTTTGCCAATTTCATTTCCTTTGGGTAAATTCCAAGGAGTGGGATGGCTGGGTTGAATGGTAGGGTTATATTCAGGTTTCTGAGGAATCTCCAGACTGACTTCCATAGTGGCTTAACCAGTTTGCATTCCCACCAACAGTGGGTTAGTGTCCCTTTTTCCCCACATCCTCGCCAGCATTTATTGTTGGTAGATTTCTGAATGTGAGCCATTCTAACCAGGGTGAGGTGAAACCTCATTGTGGTTTTGACTTGCATCTCCCTGATCACTAGTGATCTTGAACATTTTTTCATGTATCTGTTGGCCATTTGGATTTCCTCTTCTGAAAAATGTCTATTGAGGTCCTTGGCCCATCTCTTAAGTGGGTTGTTTGTTTTGATGTTGTAGAGTTTTTTGATTTCTTTGTAGATTCTGGTTATCAACCCTTTATCTGTTGCATAGTTTGCAAATATTTTTTCCATTCTGTCAGTTGCCTCTTCACTCTCCTGACTGTTTCTTTTGAAATACAGAAACTTCTCAATTTGATGCAATCCCAAAGGTTAATTTTGGCTTTGAGTGCCTGTGCTTTTGGGGTCTTTTCCAAGAAGTCTTTGCCGGCACCTATATCTTGCAGGGTTTCTCCAATGTTCTCTAATAGTTTGATGGTATCAGGTCGTAGATTTAAGTATTTAATCCATGTTGAGTGAATTTTTGTGTAAGGTGAAAGGTAGGGGTCTTGCTTCATGATTCTGCACATGGAAATCCAATTTTCCCAGCACCATTTATTGAATAGACTGTCCTTACTCCAGGGATTGGTTTTGGATCCTTGATCAAATATAAGTTGACTGTAGATGTTTGGATTAATTTCTGGTGTTTCAATTCTGTTCCATTGGTCTATCCATCTGTTTACGTACCAGTACCATGCTGTTTTGATAACAACTGCCCTGTAGTATGTCCTGAAATCTGGTATTGTGATGCCTCCAGCTTTGTTTTTGTTGTACAAGATTGCTTTAGCTATTCAAGGTTTCCTGTGTCTCCATATGAATTTCAGCATCATTTTTTCCAGATCTGAGAAGAATGTCTTCGGTTTTTGATTGGTATTGCATTGAATCTATAAATTGCTTTTGGGAGAATGGACATTTTGATGATATTGATTCTTCTAATCCATGAACATGGAAGATTTTGCCATTTTTTGGTATCCTCTTCTATTTATTTCTTTAAGGTTTTGTAATTTTCATCGTAGAGATCTTTAACATCCTTGGTTAAGTTTATTCCAAGGTATTTGATTGTTTTTGTAGATATTGTGAATGGGATTTATCTTAGAAGTTCTTCTTCAGCCATGGCATTGTCTGTGTATACAAAGGCTATTGATTTTTGTGCATTGATTTTATATCCTGCTACTTTGCCAAACTCTTCTATGAGTTCCAATAGTCTCTTAGTAGAGTTCTTTGGATCACCTAAATAAAGAATCATAACATCTGCAAAGAGGGATATTTTGAGTTCTTCCTTCCCAATTTGTATCCCTTTAATTTCTTTTTCTTGCCTGATGGCTCTGGCTAAGACTTCCAGAACTATATTGAATAGCAGTGGTGAGAGTGGTCATCCCTGTCTGGACCAGATCTCAGTGGAAATGCTTCAAACTTTTCCCCATTCAATAGGATGTTGGCTGTGGGTTTTTCATAAATTGCTTTGATTGTATTGAGGAATGTTTCTTCCATACCCAGTTTGCTTAGAGTTTTCATCATGAAAGGGTGTTGTATTTTATCATGTACACCGTATTGTTACAAATTTCTGGACAGAGAGAGAAGTTGCTGAAGAGTCTGGAGTGTTGTCTCCAGGCTTCCTTCACAAAACCAGATTCACTTGCAAACTTAGAAGGAAGCTGAGGGAGAAGGAATGGTTCTCAAGTGGCTGACTCCATGATTACATTCGGTAAAGATGCCAAGAGCACCCATGGAAGTTCTCAAACACTGTACCATGTAAACTACACCACACAGTTACTGGAAATCTCAGCTAAAATACTGAAGAGTGCTTGTAGAAGCCATATTAGACATCTATTATAAGATGGCCTTTTGTTCTGATACCAAAAAGTTGTGGAAGTCCTCCGGGAAACCCTTGGAAAAACTCAATTAACCTTTGGCTAAAAATGAAAGAAGACCTAGAAATAATGTCAGGATTGGGGTCATTAGCCACAGGTTGGCCTTCTGGTCAAAGACAGCCAAGCCAGCAAAGCTGAGTACTCTGAAAATCAGATAAACTTGCTGGGAATTAACCGCACCACAGAAAGCATTCTCCGTGCTCCCCTGTCCTTTCAGTATGAAGCTGGACTCTATACCAAGGCTTCTCTAAAACATTCAAGAAGATAGAATGTTGGTCTTTAAAAGCCATTTCTCAAACTAGCTAGCTCATGATGGCTAGTGTTCTCCCCTAAAACACTCAACCTTATTATTTCATGTGCTGTATCTATTCACATTCATATAGGGAACAATGGTTTTTCTTGATCTAGAGTAGGGACAGGATCAATTTTTTATTTAAAAAGAAAAACAACTCCTTAAGGGACAAGATTATTTTGATCCTCATAAATGCTAACACAATACAAATATCTTTAAGTGCTTAGTAAGTAACTAGGAACTAGGTAGTTGCACAGTTGTAAAATATGAGTGTTTGAGCCATAAAACCTTAAATTGATCATCAGATGTGAAATCCAGTTGAGTAACTTGACCCTAAAGCCAGGGTCTTTTGAGGAGAAAAATGTATTATTACTACGAGGAAGCCAAGCAAGCGACAAAGGGACACTCCAATCTGACTGCTCCAACAGCCTTTGCGAGGGACCTTAGTTGGGAAGGGAGCCGGGTGGGGCTCAGGCACAGGAACTAATGGGTTGGCCAAAGAAGGAACATTGCTTGTGGGCGTGCGCAGGAGGCTCCCTCAGCTCCATGCCTCTTCCTACATAGATTGTCAAGAAAATGGCCTCCCTTAGTTTGTTGGGTTAGTGGAGATTTGAGCTCAAAATGCCTGAAGTCTCCCTTCCTACAGTCCTAGCAGGTGTTCGCTGTGGAGAGTTTTAACAAGGTTAACTGTTTTTCTGCAAGTTGACCTTAGCAATTTAAGTGAGCCCCTTGCTCCTTAACCCTGTGGAGTATGGTTTTACCTCCTTTTCCCTTTGAAGCGACTCCTGAACCCGTCATCGGTAAGTTAATGGTGTTACTGCACTTAACCTGCCACCCCCAAAATGAATAGAAGATGGCACTTCAAAAAGCTCATAGGAAATGGAATTAAATGGTGTACTTATTTTTGACCCAAAAAAATGAAATCCATGCATAGTTTTCTCATAATACACATTTTTGATGAACCCTTTGAAGACCCCTAGTATGTATTGTTCCTTTGATTCCCTCCCTCCCTTATTCCCTTCCTTTCTTCTGTCTTGTCTTCCTTTGAAAAATGTCCCACGCTGAGTTTTTATGGGAAGAGAAGGAAATGACACAGGTTTTGTGCTAACTCGCCAGTGATTTCCAAGGCATGACCGGTAAAGGGCGGGACCAGAGCTCAGAACACACTGAGCTCACTGTGAACCCCCGGATTAAACGCCAGCTGCCTCTGTCATTACCGGATTCTCTCCCTCTGCTCTTCTGGAGCCCAGTGTCCTCTTCATCGCCTGCCCTGAGCCTTCTGCCCCAGGGGGTAGGGAATTGCTGGGGGTGGGAGGGTTGGGAGGGGACAGGCTGAAATGTCAAAGGAAAACCACCTGGTTTTCACTGGATGAGCCCTTGGTCATAATAGATTTTAGACATGTTAGGGAATATCTACAAACTATTTCAATACATTACATTGCATATTTAATTCAAAACCCTGCTGGACTTGAACCCACCCACACTCCGTGAAGCGTCGCCTTCAGGGGCAGCACCAACATGCGTGTGCTCAGGGCTGCTGGGAGCAGATGTCTGGCTCCTCCCCTCAGAACTCCCCGCGGAGTTGTTCTGGATGGCTCCTTTCCCTGCCTGGTTACCATGGAGAACGCTGCAGCATCAGCTTGGGTTTCCGGTTCCCACTCCGGGGCGGGGTCAGCCTCATTGCTATGAAAATGGTTTCTCTGACACTAATGAGTTATGGCAACGACATTAAAAGCCGTGCCTGCATTTCTTTATTGATACTTTTCAGCAGGTGCTGAGCCAGGTATTTCAGATAAGGATTGATATTACTAATTATACTTCCTAGCAAAATAAACTGTCCAGCTGGTGTGTACTGGGTGAGATGTTAACTCTTACCTTCCCTGAGAGTTGCAGTCGGATGATTTTCTGGAATGGATTCAGTTTTCTGAGTCTCGTGCTTCCTGTGCTTGGCTCCTGGTGCCCTAAACCCAGAACCGTGAATCTACAAAAGACTCGTGATAGCAATGGGAATAATTCCAGTGTGATCAAATGCTGGCTTCTGCCATTTGCTAACTCTGAGACTTTAATTTTTTTTTTTAGTTTTATTATTTTCCCTTTTTTGCAAAGGCAGAGAGACAGCAATCAAAACTGGTTCACTCCCCAAACACCCGCAGCACCCAAGGATGAGCCACACTGAACCCAGAAACCCAGAACTCATCCCTGTCTCCCACGAGGGTGGCAGGAACCCGAGTACTTGAGCCAACACCCATTGCCTCTCAGGGTGTGGATCAGCAGTTCACTGGGTCATAAAGAGCAGAGCTAGACTCAAACCATGCACTCCAATGAGGGATGCAGGCATCCCAAGTGGGACCTTAACCACTGAACCAAATACCTGCTCCTAACTCTGACTTTAAGCCAAGTGTTTAAGTTAGAAATTTTCTCATACGTGAAATAAGGATTGAAGATGCATTTTCTAGGATCGTTGTGGTGGTGAACTGGGAAGAACTGGTCAGGGTCATGAGCATGTGACCTGTATAGTCACGGAGGAACCTGTGCTCCAAGGGTCCCCTCCGGGTTAGGCATTCTGTCACCACCTTGAAATGCTGCATAGCTGTAGAATAGGGGACTGTGTATTTTTATTTCACCCTGGGATCCCCAAACTGTGTGTCAGGATAAGCTAGGAAGCACTGCACTGATACTAAAACATTGCTCCAAAAGTCTCTGCACTTTGTAACACAGAGGTTTGTCTCTCGCCTGTGCTCATAGCCAGCACCAGGCAGAAGGAAGCCCTGTGGCCCAGGGATCCAGACTGGAGGAGACTCACTCTTCCTGGGCTTCATAAACGCTGTGCACTGGCCCTGAGCACTTTCACCTGGGAGGGACACCGGGCCCCTGTGCTCCCAGTTCGGTGTCCAAGCACATCCTAGCATCTGGCCTGCCTTCCGAGGGCCTAGGGAATGCATTTCCACCCAGTACCAGACAAGCAGAGAGCCGGAGTGACAGTGATTAGAGAGCAGACCCAACGCTGTCGCAAAATGCAGCCCACCCTTTAGAGGAGAAAATTGTGAGATTTCAAATTCTTCCAAAGACAGAACCCAACCCCATTGCCCAAGAGTGAAATCATTTACCTTTAAAAAGAAGTCCTGAATTTTCTTATTTTCCAACAAGTGTGTAATTCTCTTGAGTGTCAGCTTCCCAGGGGACAGGGCCTGTGCTGAGAACGATGATGCTACAGCATCAGGATCAAATCCTTCCAAGCCGGACTGAGATCCTGCAACTGGCCCTGGGGATTCCTGCATGGCACTGCCTCAAGATCCAAGTGTCTGGGCTGCTTGCTGTCTGACTGTAAAATATAAAGGTATCAGAACAGCACATCTGGACAAAATCAGCAAGTACGGAGTTAACAGGAAATGCCAAAGAAAGTATGAACCCCACTCCCAGTCATTACTGTGTTGTCTCTAGGTGTTTTACAATGCATACTCACACTTGATAGTTTTCAAATTTTTAGTAGTAAGCAGATTAACTTACACATAGTGTTTTATTAAATGATATCATCATGAGTGTGCTAAATAAAATCATTTTTAAATGCCATTGTTGTAATACATAGCCCCATGGTAGATGAGAATACTTGTCAGAAATGTAATTTAGAGATAAAAGTGAAAAATACAAACCTCATTTCTCAGCATAAGCTCCATCAAGTTCAAAACACCTCTGCAAGCAATAATGCAAGCATGTAGTCCACCCCTAAGAATGGAGGGTCCTGGGAATTTAACCACATAAAGGTAGTCTTTCCTATATTGTTGACTGAGGGCCCTTTAAAGACTTTTTTTAAGATCAGGACACAACAAAAAAGGCAGAACAAGTCAAACACGAAGTCAACGAGTCAGGACACGAAGCTGAATGCCTAACAATTTATCGTGAGAACTCTGGCACAGGTGCCCTTGTTTGCTGAGAGGCAGAACAGAAGCACCGTTGTGAGACAGGTCCTCTGTTGCGGAGCACTCCTGGGTGTTTTTCTGCTGAAGCTTCGTCCAGCTGTCTCAAAACACTCTCCTAATAAGCAGATCTGGCTGTCCCTTGGCCTACAGAAAGCCAGCAGGCAAAGAGCCTGACCACTCAAAAGCGACCAGAACACTTTCCCTTCCAGGTAGCCATTGCTTTGTTTGTGCTTTGTCTTCAGGATTGCACTGACAAAGCAATGTTTCACCTCCTGGTCTGTTTCTTTAAGAAACACTTCAGGATCTCAATTGCACTTGAATAAAATTTCCATTGAAAGCCCTGCTCTTGTCTGTAGCTGATCTGGGCACGACCATTTTGGCACCATTGGGTGGAAAGCTTCATTTTCCAGTCACAATTGTATATGTGGAGTCAACCAAGATGTCTGGGGTGGTGTCCCCTCATCTAAGACGCAAACAGATGGGGGCCAGCACTGCAGTGTGGGGGGAAAGCCGTAGCCTGCAGCACCAGCATCCCATACAGGCACCGGTTCTTGTCCCGGCTGCTCCACTTCCAATCCAGCTTCCTGCTGATGGCCTGGGAAGACAGCAGAGGACAGCCCAAGTGTGCTTGGGCCCCTGCACCCACATGGGAGACTGGTCATTGCGGCCACTTGGGGATCGAGCTAGCAGATGAAAGATCCCTCTCTCCTTCTCTTCCCCTCTGCCTTTAAAATAAATAAATAGATCTTTAAAAAAAAAAAAAAGAAGAAGAAGATACAAACAAATGGGGCCATAACACGGTGTGGCCGGTTAAGCTGCTACTTGGGGTGAAGGCTGCAATAGAGGAGTGCTGGTCTGAGTCCTGGCTTCTCTGCTTGTGACCCAGCTTCCTGCCAATGGACCTGGGAAAGCAAAGAATGATGGCTCAAGTGCTTGGATCCATGTCACCCATCTGGGAGACCAGGATGGAGCTCCTGGCTCCTGGCTTCAGCCTGGCCCAGACTATCTCCAGCTTGCTTGCCATGTCTCTCCCTCTCTCTCTCTCTCTCTCTCTCTCTCTCTCTCTCCTCCCTCTCCTCCCTCTCCTCCCTCTCCTCTCCTTCTGTCTTCCTTCTTCTTCCCTCTCCTCATCCTCCTTTCTCTCTGCCTTTCAAGGAAACAAATATTTTTAAAAAGACACAGATTAACCTTTTTCCCACAAATGGATGTAGATGGACTGCTAATGTGGGCTTCATTGTCAGCTTTGTCTTTTCCCTTCTTAAAACGAGTCATCCATTGTTTAAACTGCTGGCATCTTGGGCACGCGGCCCCACCCGCTGTCTGTGAGGCATCCGCTTCCATCCGAGCTTCACCGTGGATGTGCTGTTTGCTCTTCCTCTCTGTAGCGTCCATGTTGCTCTCACGGCTGCTCTCGTCAGTCTGATGTCACATCCTTGAGTGCTTCAGACGAGATCCTGTTCAGACCTGTTTTAACAAGCAAGCATGAGTTTGTTTTGGCGCAAAAACAATTGTGTGCGCATGCCTAGGTCTTTCATAACACGACCGTGTCTGGAAATGCTTTGAAGGCCCTGCTTCGGTGAGGATTTGTTACTCTATCTTCAAGCCTGGTTACAGCTCCCAACCTCTAGTTTCAGGTTCTAGAGGTCCCAGCAGTTGTTACTGCCGAAATACCCTGTGCATACGGAAGCAAACGTATTTCTACTTTTCCCTTTTCACTCAAATTGTTGCATTCTAGGTCTAAATTGTTTCCATTGTGCTATAGGGTTCCATGTTATAAATTTATTATAACTTGCTTAGTGAACTACTTATAGATGAAATTTAAAAGTTTCTTGCTATTATAGGCAAAATTATAAGAATTCTTTGCAGAAAGCTTTTTCTTTATCTGGTTCTTAGAATATATGAATAGGGCCGGCGCCGCAGCTCACTAGGCTAATCCTCCGCCTTGCTGCGCCAGCACACCGGGTTCTAGTCCCAGTCGGGGCACCAGATTCTGTCCCGGTTTCCCCTCTTCCAGGCCAGCTCTCTGCTGTGGCCAGGGAGTGCAGTGGAGGATGGCCCAAGTCCTTGGGCCCTGTACCCCATGGGAGACCAGGAGAAGTACCTGGCTCCTGCCATCGGATCAGCACGGTGCGCCGGCCTTGGTGGCCGTTGGAGGATGAACCAACGGCAAAGGAAGACCTTTCTCTCTGTCTCTCTCTCTCACTGTCCACTCTGCCTGTCAAAAAATAAAAAAAAAAAAGAATATATGAATAAAACTGCAGTCATGTTGCTAATTTTTGAAGGTCATTCTAAGTGCTTATTTATATCATTCTAAATGCTTATATCCATATCACTGCATTGATCTACCTACATAAAGTTTATTCATTTGCTTATCTGATAAATCATTCAGAATTTTGGGGGGAAGGCTGATTAGCAACTATTTTGAGAGCTAAGTGAAATATTCTTTGGAAACTATTCTGCAAAGTATGTATTATAATGTGTGTAGCTATAATAATGGTAAAAAGAAGGTACATATTTTTTTAGCTACCACATGTTAATTTTACATTCCGGTAGGAATCAAACTGTAAAGAGAGGCATGATGTCTATGTGTAAGTGACAAGTAATTATGGAACTGTGGAGTAAGAAACGGTCAGACCACAGCACTTGGCTTGCCCAAGGCAAGCTGGTTGATGCCTGTTTGGAGTAACTGCTACTACTCGTGTGCTCCCTTTCACTCTTGGGATTGCTCAGTAAAACAGTCATATTGTCATCCTGTTTATGAGCAAATCAACCATGCCCCGAGTCATGGAAAAGACAGCCTTCACCTGTCTGTGGATGCTGTCGCCATTGTCCTCAGAACACCTGACGTGGGACATGCCGCGTTTACTCTTGTCAAATCAGTTGGCTGTGACACGGCTCAGGTGCACTCGTGTGTTTACATTTGCTTCTGTGGATGTGAGGCCCCTTTTGCTGTCGTCCATTCTGGCTGTGGGGACTGGTCACCCTCTTCCTCCTTGACATCCATGCAGTGGGCAGATCCCAGTGCAAAGCACCCCTCTCCCTGCAGTTTATACCCGGGGGAGGGGCGGCAGGGGGGAGATGCTTTTGCCTCATCCATCAACATGGTGTTAGCGATGGTTATGCGTTCTAATACTATGACAGGCCTGTGTAATCTTCCTAACTTTAATAGTTTCCCATTTGTCAACCAGAAAAGTAAACAATCTTTTTTAAAAAGGATCTTGATTGAAAATACCAAAGCAGATTATCCTTTTACAGTTTCTATGACCGCTCCCAAATGAAGTTAGTTTTGTTCTACTGTGTTGGCGCTGAATTAAGGAAGGCCATCTTAATAACCTTTATTCATTAACCTTGTACTAAGTGCAATTCCCAACAGTTATTCTCATCACCACTGCGAGCCCCTGATAGCCTACACAAAGCGGCAGTTAAATGCTCTTAACACTGTTAAAGCAAAGTAACTTTTGAAAATGCTGGGTAGGAAATTACACGAGAGCAATGTTCCCTAATAATTAACCACACTGGTGAGTTAAGTGCTCTCGGCTTTTCCTCGGGACGCCTCGCTATCCAGCATCATCCAAGTTAATTAACAGACATAATGCTCACTTCCCTGCCTGCCTCCCTACCTCGTTAGAACCGCAGCCTTCCTGGGTCTGCAGCAAGCCCCCTGCTGGCGCAGTCCCAGCTCCTCTGCCCGGCTCCCCCAGCCCCTGCCTCCTTCTCAGGCCTGCTAACTTCTGTCCAGGTGACGGAGGTGCTGACCAGGCATCGTTGCATGGTCAGCATGGTCCGTTCTCATTAGGGCTGGGATGCATAAAGTCCACACTAACGCCAGCCCGTCTCCAGTCTTCCTGGAGACTTGGTTGCTGTGCGACAGACAGAACTGTCGACGAAGCCAATCGCTGGTTCCTCTGCCTCCCCATTGCCCTGGCTCTTTTCCCAGCAGCCATTGTTAATGTCCTTTTGCGTCACCACTATCACCAGGAGGGGTGTCTGTAACATCTGAAGTTTTCAAAGTTTTCCGAACATGAAATGCAAACGTATAAATATTAAGAACTTAAGTGTTTGAATTCTACATTGTAGCCAAGTTCTCTTTTAAAACATATTGCAGTTACAGTTGCAAGTAGGAACCCCACAAGCAAGGCCTTGGGGGCATCAAAGACCACACACAGCTAACCTTTTCCCAAGCAGCTTCTCTATGGAATCAGATTACTTTCTCCATGCAAATGCCCCTCTCCTAGGGGAGAATCCTTAACCTTGTTGTGTCTTGGGTTCCTTTTGATGTGCGTGAGAGGGTATCAATTTTTTTCTTACTCCAGGTTCTTGCCATGCACAAGGACAAACATGCTGACACAAATAAAGTACAAAGTCATTTATTTTTATTTGTTTTAAAGGCAGAGTTATAGAGAGAGGAGGACACACACACACACAGAGAGAGAGAGAGAGAGAGAGAGAGAGAGATCTTCCATCCACTGGTTCACTCTCAAAATGGCCACAACAGCCCAGGGCTGGGCCAGGCCAAAGCCAGGAGCCAAGAGCTGCTTTCAGATCTCCTACATGGGTGCAGGGACCCAAGGACTTGGATATCAACAGCTACTTTCTCAGGTGCAATAGCAGCGAGCTAGATCAGAAGTGGAGCAGTGGGGACTCGAACCAGCGCCCATATGGGATACTGGCATTGCAAGTAGAGGCTTAACCTGCTGTGCCACAATGCCAGCCCCAAATAAAATTTATTTAAAATACAAGAAAATGTGCATGCACACACACACACACAATGCACACAGGTGAGCATGGGTTGCCCCACACAGAGAAATATTCGTCATGAGTGGACAATGACAACACCTAGCAAACTACCAAATATCAAGTGACCAAATTCAACTCTAGGGCCAGCATTGTTGCATAGCAGGTTAAGCTACTGCCTATGTCACCAGCATCCTCTATGGGCACTGATTCGAGTCTCAGCTGCTCCACTTCAAATCATGCTCCCTGCTAATGAGTGTGGGAAAGCAGTGGAAGATGGCCCAAGTGCCTGGGCCCCTACGCCCACAAGGGAGACCCAGATGAAGCTTCTGACTCCTGAGTTTGGCCCAGCCCTGTCCCCACCATTGCAGCCATCTGGGGAGTGAACCAGTGGATGGAAGATCTGTCTCTCTGTAGTTCTGCCTTTCAAATAAATAAATCTTTTTCAAAAATAAACTTTAGCAAAAAAAAAGAGTTTGCTCTGCACCAAGTCCTGTGCTGGGCACTCCATGGAGTGGTTAATTCATTCGTCCTATGACTGCTCTAACACACGGTCCGAGTAAGTAGCAGAACCATCATCAACATCCCTTCTACCGTGGTGGGAGGGTGGGCTGGCTCACTAGCAGGTCTGGAAAAGGGAAACTCATGGTGCTTCACTCCCATTTTTGCTTGGGAGCAGGTGCTTTGCTTGAAGCTTAGGTGGATAGCTTTTTCACTGCAGTTCAGTGCTGGAAAACCCACTAGTTTACAGCCATGGGCTGTGTCCTCCAACATCAGTATGCCGTATATGGACGTGTCCCTCCTCCCTATTTATTTATTTACTCAATTTTACTCGGTATATCTAATGCATGCCACGTGATGTGATATGTATGTAGATAGATAGAAATGGTTAGTACAGCCCAGCAAAGCAGCACATCCCTCATCTCACGTGATCACTCTTTCTCTCCCTCCGTCACTCACTCACTGTCTGGGGCGGGGCGGGTAAGAACACCTAGAATACGTTCTGTCAGCACATTTCCATCACACAGTATTACAGCTACAGTCCCCTTGTACTTTGGATTTCAGTCCGTGGGTCTTATTCACCCCGTCTGCAACTTTGTGCCCTTTGACCGCTATCTCAACATTGTTCCCCTACCTCCAATTATCCCCAGTGATTACCATTTTTATCTCTGTTTCTCTATATCCAATTTTTTAATTACACGTATGTTCAGTGTTTGTCTTTGGCATAATATCCTCCGGGAATATCCATGTTGTTGCAAGTGGCAGGATCCCCCTTTTCAAGGCTGGATAACATTCCCTTGCATACCTGTGACACCATGTTGTTGTCCATTCCATGAATCTGCGGTTGCCCCCACACTTGTCTATGGTGAATAGCACTACAGCAAACATGGGAGTGCAAATGTCTCTGCTAGGGGCTGGCTTCACCTCCATGGGAGTGTACCCCCAGAGGGACCCCTCCATGGGTGTACGCCCCGCAGAGGGACCCTTAGGTCACATTTTCAAATTTTGGAGGAGCCTCCACACTGTTCACAGTGTCTGCACCCATCTGCATTCTCATCAGAAAAGAGCAAGGATTCTCCTTTCTTCACATCCTTGCCAACACTTATTGTTGTCTAATTTTTTTTTAATAATTGTGGTTCTTATTTCTCATGGCTTTTATTTGCATTTCCCTAATGATTAGTAATGCTGAGCACTTTGCCATATACCTCTTGGCCATTTTTATGTCTTCTTTGGAGAGATGTCTATTCAGGTCCTTTGTCCATTTGTGTAATCAGGTTGTTTCTCTGCTACAGAGTTGTGTACATTCCCGGGATAGCTTGGATATTAATCCCTCGGCAGATACACGATTTGCAAATATTTTCTCTCCATCTGTAGGCTGCCTTTCCATTTTCCTGATTGCTTGCTGCACAGAAGTCTTTTAGTTGCATGGAATCCTATTTGCTTACTTTGCTTTGTTTTCTGAACTTTTTTTTTTTTTTTTTTTTTGACAGGCAGAGTGGACAGTGAGAGAGAGACAGAGAGAGAAAGGTCTTCCTTTGCCGTTGGTTCACCCTCCAATGGCCGCCGCTGCAGCCAGCGCACCGCGCTGATCCAATGGCAGGAGCCAGGATCCAGGTGCTTTTCCTGGTCTCCCATGGGGTGCAGGGCCCAAGCACCTGGGCCATCCTCCACTGCACTCCCTGGCCATAGCAGAGAGCTGGCCTGGAAGAGGGGCAACCGGGACAGAATCCGGCGCCCCAACCGGGACTAGAACCCGGTGTGCCGGCGCCGCAAGGTGGAGGATTAGCCTAGTGAGCCACGGCGCCGGCCATGTTTTCTGAACTTTTGGTTCATAATCAATGCACTGTCAAGGGGCTGTCCCCCTAGACTTTATTCTAAGGGTTTCACAATTTCAAGTGCAGTGTCTATGTCTTTAATCCATTCTGAGTTGATTTTTGTGTCTGGGATAAGTTTTGAATCTGGATCTGGATAGTTTTCCCAGCACCATTCATTAAAGAGACTGTCCTTCCCCCCTTCCCACCAGGGTGATGCTTTGTGTTCAGTTTTGTTTTTGTTTGTTTGTTCATAGGAATCTATGAATTTGACAAAAATCACTTGACCACTCCTTCCTTCCTAAGTCAGATGGAAGTGCAGGTGCCATTCATTGCCCTTCCTTAAACCACAGCACCATGTGAAGTTGAAATCCGTTCTCTTCGGAAGGTGTCCGTTCTGTCTGGAAACAATTCTGGTTCTTACAGTTGTCTTCTGTCTACAGAATCAACCTCCCTGTGTTGTCTCAGAGTGCTCAGCCACCTCAGTCCCACGGCAAGGGACGTGGTCTTCATAGCACGTACAGATAGCTGAAGAGCATCGTGAACTTCACCAAACACCCTGTCTAAGCAGGCTTCCATCCTTCTCAACCTGCTAGACATATTAGAGTAGGCGTTGTAAATGCCTCTCATATAAAGGGGGAACTTCTTATCCACAGGCTTCAGTATTTTTAGTTCATTATTCACCTTCACTTACTTGAAGGGCAGAGAGAGACACAGAGCCATTCCGTCAGTTTACTGCACACATGTCCACTACAACCAAGGCTTAGCCAGATGAAAGCCAGGAGCCAGGAACTCAACCCAGGCCTTCCACATGGTTGTCAGGGACCCAAGTACTATAACCAAGACCTGCATCAGACAGCCGGAAGAGGAGGCAACGCCAGGATTCAAAGCAAGGCACTCCAGTGTGGAATGGAGGCGTCCCAGGTGGCTTCTTGGCCACTGCACCAGACACCCACCCTGGGCTTCAGCATTTTCTTATGGCTCCAGAGTTGATGTTAAAATTAGATAGAGTCGGGGGGAGGTCTTCCACTATCCAGCAAAGGAAAACCATTCCTCCTTTTGTACTCTTTTGTGTTCCGCAAGACTGGTTTCATTCTTTGGAGCCACGTCATCCAGTTACATGCTGCTGTTTCAGCATGGCTCCCGCAGCCAGTGTAGCTACAATGCAGATTCCTGTACTGGGGTGTAGACTGTTCTGTAAAGGTTCTCTCTAGGACCCTTGTCAGAGCAGCCCGTCATTTCAGACCGCTGTGACATGCATACTGAATCTGGATTCTGTCTCCAATACACACCCCAGTTCAAGATCACATAGACATTCACTCATCGTTCTATAAATTGGTAATAAAAATGCTTAATAAGGATGCCTTCCTTATTCCCAATCCTGGTTTCTTCATTTTTTTCTTTCTTGTGCACCGAGGACTTGTTTCAGTCTTGTATCCTCATAGTGATGCATCTAGTGCTGACATCACACTGGCACCACCTGTCTGTGGCTTGAATTCATCAGTGTACTTCTCGTTATAGAGCTGCTTGTTTAAATGAGTATCTGCGAATAGAAGAAAACAAAGTCCCATAGCCCCCAAAACCCAGATATTGCCCTTTCTGCTCATGTTTGGCTGCATTTCTTGCAAGACTTTTTAAAGGGGCAGTGTTCTATTTCTTTCTCTGTTTAACTCCTGGTCTTTCTTTGTGTCTCCATCTGTTGAAAAGGGAATGTAGAAACTCATTCTTTTTTAAAAGAAATATTTATTTATTTGAAAGGGAGAGTTACAGACTCAGGGCGGGGAAGGTTCTATCCCCTGAATCACTCCCCAAATGGCTACAGTAGCCAGTGCTGGGCCAGGCTGAAGCCAAGAGCCTGGAGCTTCATCTGGGACTCCCACATGGGTGCAGGGACCTAAGGACTCGGGCCATCTTCCACTGCTTTCCTAGGCACAGTAGCAGGGAGCTGACTCATAAGTGCAGCAGCCAGGACATGAGCCAGCACCCATAAGGATTCTGGCATCACAGGCAGTGAGTGGCTTAACCCACTGCACCACAATGCTGGCCCCAAATTTCATTCATAACATTTGTGAAATCTGGGGCAGGAGGACAAGTGTAGATTCACATGGCCCACATTTCAATATTGCACATTCCAAGTGAAGCTGGCAAGCTATTGGACAGAATCTGCCCTCTCCTCCTAGCTGGAGGAGTACACCTTCCTCAGGACCCAGTCAGCCAGATTCTAGTTTAGAATTATCTGACCTTGCTGCACCCCCCAACCCCGCAGAATTCTTTACCAGAACTTAATGAGCTGGGAGTATTGCCCATCATCCCACCCCCAGCCCCAATCTCTTCTCCTCTAGCTCCACCCTGCCGGGGAGGTTCTAGAAGGCTCCTTGCACACACGTGGACACCCAGCCTGCACGCCACCTGCCCTACATACAGAGCTCCTGGGCCAGCCTTCAGGCTCAGGGGCTGCACTGCAGTCAGCCCTCCAGAGTTGCTATGCGACCACCAGTTCCCGTTACAGCAGGAGGGTGAGGATGGCTGCAGGGAGCTATTGAAGAGACAGACAGGCATAAAGACACAGACACAGAGAGTGACAACAGGCAGTAAGACCCACTGAGTCTGTGACGTCTGCAGTAGTGATGTCACTAAGTACGGACCAATCGTGAAGTTACGGGTGTAGACCCTGCACGGCTACTTTAGTGTCAGAGCCTCAGACTGCCTGGGGCCTGACTGGAGCGCGCAGCCTAGCTTTGTGGCTTTGAGCAAATTCACTTCTCTGTGGGTCGCTTGCCTCAGCTGTTAAGGAGTGTCTGCCTCGAAGGACTGTGTGGCAAACGGAGGGAGAGCGATGCAGCCCCGTAAGCTGGTCATCAGCTTGGGCTGGTTGTCAGAGCAGTCGCTGCTGCCACCACTCCTGCTGTGCAGCTGGGTGCTGCTCCACCTCTCACAGCTTGATAGCATGCGTGTTGGTTTCCATGGCTGCACAGGGCACAGATGTGTTGCCTTACAGTTCTGTGGGTCTGGAGTCCAGAAAGCAAAGCAGCATGGGGCTGTGCCCCCTCTGGAGGCTCTGTGGAGGATCCTTTCCCTCCTTCTTCCGGCTGCCTGGCGTCCCTGACTTGGGACCGTCTGCAAAACCAGCGGTGCCCTTGCCCTCTGCCCCTCTGGATCTCCTCTCTGCCCCTCTGGATCTCCTGGGACCCACCTGGTGAATCTAGGAGATTCTCCCCATCTCAAGGTTCCAGTTGCCTTCTATGGTGTCACAGTCACAGGCTCCGGGGTCTGCCACAGTGTGCCACATGGCACTTTTGCCAGACAGCCATTAGCAAATACATCAGGAACCACTACTCGCCCCCTTGGGAGCTCCTGTGAGCTTACAGATTCGTGTAAGGACTGGGCTGCCCTCGAGTGATGTCTCGATGGACAGCAGTGCGAGGGCCTTGACCTGTAGCCACGCAGGTGGATGTCGGTGAGCACGGTGTGTGCACTTTCTGTTCTTGGAAGGAATACGCACCTGAGCACCCTGAGGCTGGGCGCCCCTGTCAGCTGCAGCAGCCACAGACAGCTGGGTGCTGCGTGGGCGTGGAGGGGAGAACGGGGACATCAACTCCAACCACAGTGACCGCCTCCGTTTACACGCCGCTCCTCCTGAAAGACAAGCGCTCCAGACTCAGGGCTGTCATCGGGCAGATCTCCGTAGAGAATGGCTGGGGTTCTGTGTCCT
Organism: Oryctolagus cuniculus; assembly: GCF_964237555.1. Lineage (NCBI taxonomy): Eukaryota > Metazoa > Chordata > Mammalia > Lagomorpha > Leporidae > Oryctolagus > Oryctolagus cuniculus. The sequence continues at coordinate 7,294,182 of NC_091436.1, forward strand.
TTCCTAGACCCGTCAACCAGCACATGCCAGTAAGTGAGGAGTGAGTGTAGCAAGGAGGCAGGACACTCTGTCCCAGTTGCTCTTTTTGGACCAAATGATAACAAATTTCTTTCTTTTAACTTCTCAGTCTGAAAATTCCCCCAACTCTTTTTTTCGGGAGGGAGCGTGATTGCACCTCCTTGTGTTTATTCTGGAAACTACCGTCCCCCTACTTCCTGCAGGTATTACAGGGGAGACACAGGTACACGGATGCATCAATGGGGAGTGGACACGCTCAAGTACTGGTAGCGAATGCCCCTCTCTTCCCCCACCTGCTGCCCACAAGGGCATCGCTGTATAACCACGGAGCTTACTGCAGGTCCTAACAGAGCAAACAGCTTCCCAGAGGCCCTCTGCCGTGTCCTCCCAGCTAGAAGTAATCACTGTTCTGACTTCCATTGCCATCAGTTAGTTTTGTCTGTTTTTAAGCTGCTTCTAAGTGGTGTCTTTAGCCTGCCACCTGGCTGCTCATATGTGCGTGGCCCTGCTTCTGATTGCTGTGTGACGGTCTACAACAAGGACACTAAGTCTTCTAAATCCACTCTCTCTACTTCTCCTGGATGGATTTTCTTAGGTGAAACATCTCGACATCCCCTCCCCACCCTGCAGAAGGAACCCACGTTCCTTAGCCCAGTGCGAGGAGCTGCCCCACCCCCACTCTGACCTCACTCGCCTCCCGTCTCCAGCTCCCAAGGCATGCCAAGGGGTGGCAGGTGCGGTCACGGCTCCATGCTGTGGGCCACCCAGAACCCCCCCACACCGCCCCTCCCAGGCCCACTACCTTCTCTTTTCCTTCTACACCCCGCCTAGTCCACCAGTTTAATAATCAGCATTATATTGGAGAGTGAGACGGAGTAGGGTTTATTCCTCCTCACACAGAAGAGGACTGAAAGTATGAAACTGAGGGGCCACCCAGAGACCTCTGTGGTCACCAGGAACTCTTGCCCCTCCTTTCTGAGCGCGTAGCTCCCTGGGACCCCCAGCAGAAACCTCTGCTCTCAGTTCACCGGGCAGCCCTGATGCAAGGTAGGCTGCAAAAAGCAATCTGGGCACACGGTTGGTGTTGCGACAGCGAGGAAGGAGAGGAGCGAGCCCACGAGGCGCTGCACTCCTCGTGGCCCCTACACATCCTTTGAGGCTCACCAAGCATCTTCCCTACCCCCAGGCTGGCCTCAGCACAGCTCATCTGCATTCCCACGCAATCTCCACGCGTCTCACGGCAGAACTTCAAAGCACTGCACTCCGATTGCCCCTCAGTCCTCCCTGGAAGCTGAAGGAGAGAAGCCTGCCTTACTGGCCCCTGTGCATTATATGCCTGGCTCACCCAGAACCTGGGAAATGGGTTTTGACCTGAACTCATCAGAAGTTCATCATTCATATGCTCTTCAGGAGCTGAAACTGTGGCCACATCAAATGTCTTACACGGTGCCGGGCACACAGTCCATCCTCATGACATTTATTGATGAAAGAACAAATGCTAACAGTTAAGACTGAAGGGCGGCCGGCGCCGCGGCTCACTAGGCTAATCCTCCGCCTTGCAGCGCCGGCATACCGGGTTCTAGTCCCGGTCAGGGTGCTGGATTCTGTCCCGGTTGCTCCTCTTCCAGGCCAGCTCTCTGCTGTGGCCAGGGAGTGCGGTGGAGGATGGCCCAAGTGCTTGGGCCCTGCACCCCATGGGAGACCAGGAGAAGCACCTGGCTCCTGCCATCGGATCAGCACGGTGCGCCGGCCTTGGTGGCCATTGGAGGGTGAACCAACGGCAAAGGAAGACCTTTCTCTCTGTCTCTCTCTCTCACTGTCCACTCTGCCTGTCAAAAAAAAAAAAAAAAAAAAAAAAAAAAAAAAAAAAGACTGAAGGGCACGGATGCACGGAAGGGCTGCTTTCTCCAGTGCAGTGAAGAGATAACGACTCATCAGCACACACGGTGCCCTCAGCAGCAGGACACTGATGAGCAGTAATGAGAGAGGCTGCTTCATCCACAGGCAACAAAGAAAAGAAAAATGAAATCAGAGACAACAAGCATAGTTTTGGGGATTTAGAATGCATTACAGGAGACAGTTGGCTTATAAATGAGGTCTCTAATCTACCTAGGAACTCCAGGTCTGTGTCCCTGAACTAGATTTCATTCTTTTACCCTAAAAATAATGCTTCCTTTCTGCCACCAGAATCAAAGACAAATACCCAGCATTGCCCAACTTTTTTTGAGAGTCGTGGAAAGGAAGAAGATTGTCCATGAGCCTGAGAGCCATCTGCTTGCCGAGGGTCCCTGAGAGCCCTCTTGTTTTTGTGCTGTACTTGATAGCGCTAAAATAAATCCATCAATCACTTGTCAGAAAGGCTATCCTTGGGCTTGTTTGTGTGTCGATGTCGGCTCTAGGAACGTGACTGCATATTTCCTTAAAGTTAGGCCCTCATCAGGAAAAATGGCAAGTCTCAAGGATGCACTGGCTTAATTTTTAACATGAAAACTGCAAATTCTAGTACCTACAGTGTCTGAGTTTGTCGGGTAAGCAGAATTGTTTAAGCTTCAGCCTACACAGGTAAGAGTGGATGCGTGCAGAGATAGGAGCTAATAAACTGAATGAGAAAATATTTTCTAGATTCCTACCATAACAAAAAGGAGACGCCAAACAGCTTACACATTTTCCAGGATTTTTTAAACCCATCAGACAGCTGAGGTCAAAAAGAAACTTGGGCCGGCACCGTGGCTCACTAGGTTAATCTTCCACCTGCGGCGCCAGCATCCCATATGGGCGTTGGGTTCTAGTACCAGTTGCTCCTCTTCCAGTCCAGCTCTCTGCTGTGGCCCAGGAGGGCAGTGGAGGATGGCCCAAGTGCTTGGGCCCTGCACCCATATGGGAGACCAGGAGAAGCACCTGGCTCCTGGCTTCAGATCGGCACAGCTCTGGCCATAGCAGCCATTTGGGGAGTGAACCAACAGAAGGCAGATCTTTCTCTCTGTCTCTCTCTCTCACTGTCTGTAACTCTACCTGTCATATAAATAAATAAAATTTAAAAAAGAAACTTAAATGACCAAGGTGACTGAACGTAAAAAGCCCCTTCTAAGAGAAAACATTATCAGAAATTGACTAGATGAGCCAGTCAGTTAACAGCAGAGGGACAGGTCCACAGTCTTGAAGAGAGGTCAGTACAAACTATTCAGACACAGACACGTGGGATCTAAGGCTCAGCCTGGTGGCTATAACTAATAACATGGTGTTGTTTACTTGAAATTTGCTAACAGTAGATCTTAACTGTCCTCCCCATACACACATCTGCATCTATGTGGTGACAGGTGTATTGATTACCTTGATGGTAGTTATCATCACACAGTGTATCATTATATCAAGTCATATTGTGTGCCTTGAATTCATAAGTTTTTATTTGTTAATTATACCTCAATGAAGCCACGAAAAACAAACATAAAGTGAAAAAAAAGGAATAAAAATATAACAGTTTCCAAGACATGTGGAACATCAAAAAGTCCAACATGCATATAATTAGAGTCCAAAAGGAAAAGAGAAAACGGGAAAGAAAAAATACTTGAGGAGATAATGATGGAAATTTTTTGCAAATTGATTTAAATAATCAAAGGAAAGCTACAAAAAGTACAGTGAGTACCAAGCATGAGTGAAACAAAGAAATAAACAAAGCATTGAAAACCCGAGATAAGGGTTTAGTTAAGAACTAAGGGAAAATCCCACAAGAGATGGAGAGGAAGGGTGATGAGAAGGAGGACCGACTTCCCCATCCATGAGGCAGGGGGCGGGCTCTCAGCCCAGCGGTTAAGATGCCGCTCCAGCCAATCACATCCCAGATCCAGATGCCTGAGTTCAAGTCACAGCTGTGCTTCCGAGGCCAGCTTCCTGCTAGTGCATGTCCTGGAAGGCAGCAGGCGATGGTTCAAGTACTTGAGTCCCTGCCGCCCGTGCGGGAGACCCAAATGGAGTTTCTGTCTCCTGGCCCCAGCCGGGGCAGTCCTGTCTGTGGTGGGCATTTGGGAAATGAACCAGCAACGGGAAGAGAGCTCTCTCGCTCTCACCTTTGCTCTACCTTTCAAATCAGTGAAAATGAATAAGTAAGAATGTTTTAAATGGAGGCTAGAAACAATGGGATAATACCTTTCAAGTATGGACAGAAAATTACCATATTAGAATTCTGCATCTAGTAAAAAATATTCCTCAAAATAAAGGCAGGGCTTTCAAATTTAGTTATTTCCATTTTACAAAAATAGGGGGTGCGGGAATCATAACCACTGTGCAAAACACCTGCCCCCACCAAAGCAAAGGACGCCAAATGAAGCCATCATGGATGCATGTGTAAAAATGTGGAACAACCACAAGTGGATAAAATAAAAAGTCTGAATGTTAAGAAGTCATTGTTATCAAGAGAGAAAAGCCAGAGACCGTGCGCACCTCCAGGAGAACAGCAGCACACCCCCGCCGGGGTCTTCAGCAGAACCCAGAGCCCCGCCTGGAGCAGAGCCTGTCCAAGGCCGCGGGTGCGGAGAACCAGGCCCGATGCTCTCAGACCCTCCTCTCTGCCGCTGCCTGCACACTCCCTGCTGCTAGCGTCCCTGGTTTGAAGAGCTTCCTGAGCCCCCACAGCGCCTTCCGGTGCAGCTCAGCGCGCCAGGATTCCAACCCGGAGCCTCCGATGACGACAGGGACCTGAGCTGTGAGAAGCGGCTGTGCCTGCAGCGCTGAGCCTCTGCGGTGGCCCTGAGGGAGTGGAGCTGCCCAGGGAAGCGGGGCGGCGGCCCGGCAGGCACTGGGAGGGAAATCACGGTGCCGGAACTCGCGGTTGCTGCCTGGCCCTTCCCGCTGACACCGGTGTAATCTGTCTCGCTGGGTGTTTATAAGAGACCTTGGGACACATACACCAGAATTCGAGGGGTCGCTCACTGTGGATACTTTCAAGAGGTCACTTAACTATCTGATGCTTCAGTTTTCCATTTCCCTGCCGAGGAATGTGAGTTTATCCTTGCTGAGAAATTACCAATTAATTTCCAATAATATACTGATGAATGGAGGAGCATCATATCCTGGCATAGTTAATTGGCTGAAAACCCTTACATATCCAAAAGAATGTGATTCATCCCAGTTGTTGAGCCTGCTTCATCGTCTTCAGTTAGCAGATCCTGAATTCTACACTCCAAGAGATGAGGGTTTCAGAGAGGGAGGAAGGACGTGTTCCCTCGAATATTGCCCAGAGAATACACGAAGGCTCTCAATGGGAACAAAACTGAAATAGCCGCCAGACGGCTGTCCGTTCCTTAGTCTCACGCAGGTGGAGGATGATGGGAAGGTGGTGTTCGAATTGTGAATGCTCAGATGGTTCCCTTTTCTCGACAAGAATCTCTAGCTCTGTACGTCAGCCTTCGTGTGGCCCAGCTCATGGCTCATCATCCTGGAACGCGCCCTCTACCCTGTGTCTCCTGCACAGCCCTGCAGCCCTGCCCAGTGGATACACACAATTCGGGAGCAGAGGCTGAACCTTGGAGGAAGGTTTTGTCTGTATAAGGAAATGTTAGCTTTGCAGAACCCCTGGTTCCGTGTTACCCCTCCACCTGGCCCATACTAATACAAAGAAAGGTAATACACAAATGTACACAACGTCGTAGACATGACCCTGAGCGTTGTGTAACTGAAGAGTAACTAACTATGCACGAGATCTTACAGTACGGAGACAGTAGATCGCTCCTCTCTCCTGACGCGCCAAGGGTATCAGGTGTGCCATTTAATCTCCATGGCTATACCTGTGGTCACTTGATTAACTTATCGTTCTCCTAAATCAGGGGTGGGTATAGCCCTACGCTAGGCTCTAGGGAGAATTTATAGAATGTAGTGGAAAGCTTTGCCTTCAAGTAGTGCAAGGACTGCCTGCAGCTCAGTGGTCGCACAGGAGCTGCCTTAATCCCATCTAAGGACAGCTACCCCAGTGGCCTAAGAACTTCCCACTATTCCCCCACCTCTTAAAGTTTCATACCACACCACGAGATCATCACACTGAAGACCAAGACTCACACGTGTGAACCCCGTGTGACAAACTCAAGCCACCTCCTAACCTTAACAATTCCTTAGGATGAGGGAAACTCAGAACATGAAAGGGAAGAAGAGGGTAAATTGGACTACATCAAAATTTTAAAGCAGTTTTTAAAAGATGATTTAGAAAAATGAAACTACCAGCTGCAGACTAAAAATAAATTTGCATATCTAGAAAATGCAAAGAACACTTACCACTCTAATAAGGATAAACACCCCCAAAAAATGGGAGGAGGAGAAACCACATAGTGCAAATAAGGCATATGAAAAGATATTCAACATCAACAGTATCACAGAAATGCAAATTAAAACCACAAGGCTGTGCCCCATACGTGCTCACTAGAATGGCTAAAGTTAGAAACACTGGCAATGCCAGCTGTTGTTGAGGTTGTGGCGTGTCCATTATGGATGGAAATGTGAAGCAACACACCCACCTCGGGAACAGCCGGGCCATTTCTCACTGAGGGAAATACTCGCCCGCCAGGAAGTTCAGCAAATCCATTCGTCAGTAGTCGCCAAGGAAAATCCTACACTCTACAGGAATATTGCCCACACAAAAACATGTGCAGAAATTTTCATAGCATCCTTTTTCCTAATAACCCCTGGCTGTAAGTAATTCAGGTGTTAATTGAGGGGTGAATGGATACATGCATGGTAATATATTCAAATAATAAAATCAACAATTTAAATTAATGAACTACTAATATATGTAACAACAACAATGAATATTTAAGATGGACTGAGAGAAAGGAATCAGACATAAAGGAAAGTATCCTATATGATTTAAAATTATGTAACAGCTAAGGCAGGTCTGTAGTTACAGAAGGTAGGTCACTGATTGACTCAGGCTGGAGTATGGACTGGAAGATGTTGGCTCCGAAAGGACAAGAGAAGACTTCCTTTTTGGTGATGGAATGTTGTAAATCCTGATTGTAGTGGGGGTTATATCAGTGAATTCACTTGTCAAAATGAAAATGATAACAAAATTTCTTCTAAAACAAAATCTCCGAGACTCAAAGATTCCAGGAATAAATAGGGGCCTCCATAGAAATTGGCCAACTCCATCAGTCTTCCTGATCAAATCTCTGGCTTGAGAATGTACCCAAAAGGTGTCTCCATAGTGGTGTTCACCCTTCAGGCTCCATGGAAGACAGATTCCTAAAGTTGACTGAATGCAGTAACATGGTGCAATGTTTGCACAACTTGAATTTGGGTGTCTCCAAATTTTAGTTGACGATATTGGCCAAAGTGATCACTGGGTAAGGATTATCATGGTAGGGTGGCTACACAACACTGTGTCTCTAAGTATGGTGTTCTGATGTTGCTTTATTTAGCTGGGGCTGAGTTTCAGTAGAATCTTCCAGACTTAGATTTTGTAGAATTTCTGATTCATGCTGAATCAAATATTTGGCCTTTAACTCTGAAGTGTCAGTTCACTAGGACTGAGAAAGTAGACTATTCCATATCTGGATATCAAAAAGAGAACGCCAGTGGACTTAGTGGACATTGACCCAAAGACCCCACCACTTTGCTAGTTGGTACCCTCCAAGTGCTCTGCCAGATCCCAACCACGGCCTGGCCAGGATCAGCGGGAGGCAGGACTCAATGGTCAACTTAGGGAGTCCAACGTCTGCTTGCCCTCAGCTGACTTCTAGAAAGCACGCAGGAAGGAAAGCCAGATAAAACTGAATGACACTGCTAGAAGCAGGGAGGGCGTGGGCTCCTTGGTATGAGCCATGGAGTGGGCAGCAGAGACACCAGTTCGGGGCGGCACAGACCTGACAGCAACCATCCAGAGGCAGTAGTGCCGCTGGGTGCCGCAGGAATTCTGGGTACAGCAAGCCAGCGTCCCCAGCAAGGGATTACTCGACAGTCCAGCCCAAGGTACTCCTGCCGACCACGTACCCTTAGTGCTCCATTACCCATGATTCTCATCAAGCATTGTTTGCTTTATGTAGTATTTATATAAATATGTGTTTACCACTTTGCTGCTGCTTCTAGTGTGTTGTAATTGACAATGAACACAACTTCTAACATCTTGGTATACCCTACAGCCTAGCATAGTGCCTTGTTTATAAAGAATGCTCTATCAAACAAACCCATTGAGCAAAGGAATACTGAAGAAATAGAAAATATGGTTGGCCTCAGGCTATGAACCTTCTCTACAAAAGCTATTACACGAGTTTTGAACTGAAATCATTGATTATATTTAAAGTATGCCAACTTTGGTATGCAAAACATAGCTGTGTGTTTTTTATTGCTACTGTTCTCTTGAGAACCAGAGTCATATTTGCCGGCTACAGAATGTTTGAGCAGTAATTTCCAACTAATTCAGCTTATTTTTCAGCAAGTCAACCTCTGTTAACGACATATTAAATTTTGATTCTTTTTTTTATATGATTACCCTGGGGAGACATTCAAAGTAGACCTTTTAATAAGGGTTAGCTATACTGCTGATAGAACTTCATGGTGTCATTTCACTTGAGAGGATATTTTTCTAGAAAGACACACTCTAATGACTGGTCAGACATACTAACCACCTTATCTTTGCTCTGGGCCATATAACTAATTTAGATAGTCATTAGCTTCTAGGTAATGGGAAAGCATGGGCTATGGTATTAACTGAATACCAAATCAGGTCTTCAGATGCCTTTCCCTGTGGTGTTGCAACAGGAAAATGCCAGCTTACAAACCAGAGGTAGCTGCACATCTGGGTCTTCTCCAGACTTTGTGATTGGGATCAAAGCAATCCTCTGTGGGTAGGATTATTAAACATCAATGGTTGCAGACTCACTCCTGATCCCATGTCTCCAGATGGACGAGACTTTGATTATACTGGGAGACGGCATTGTGCAAAGAAGAAAAGAATGAGACAAATCATGCATAGTTAGTCCTGACCCTGATGAGTAGCCTGCTCTTAGCAGCCTGCCACATTTGATAGCATGGACTCTGGCCCCCCTCCACTGGCCTCTGGGATACACTGCTCATTGGCGATGCCATATCCCCTCCCATCACATATGAGCACACACCAAAATGTTTGTGGAGAAAATGGAATTAAAAGATAGGCTTAGTATTTTATGCAAAAACAAACTTTGAAATCATGCACAGTTTTTATTCATAATATGCTTTTCCATGAACCTCTTGAAGACCCCTTATACACATGGATTCCGCATTTCTTACACCGAAACAATTGAATTTTAACTGCATTTCCATAAACTTTTTCAAGTCCTTTGGTACTTCTCAGTCTGCACCACAAGCTCATCTTTTACCAATCCTTGAACTTGATCTGCTCAAGTCCTCCATCCATCACTGTTTTCAAACCAGGTCCTCCTTTGGGATGTCTCATTTACTTCTTGTTTAAAAAGATTTATTAATTTAAAGACAAGGTGACAGAGGGAGATGGAGAGAGAGGGAGAGAGAGGGGAAGATGGGGAGAGAGAGAAAGAGGGGGAGCGAGAGAGAGGGCACTTCCACCCACCGCTTATTCCCTAAATGGCCACGATACTGGAGCTGGGAACTCCATCCTGGTCTCCCACGTGGGTTGCAGGGGCTCAGCTGGGCAGTCATCTGCTGCTTTCCCAGGCATGTTAGCGGGAGCTGAGTCAGAGTGGAGCAGCCAGGACTCAAACCAGTGTTCATATTGGATGAGAGCTTTGTGAGCAATGGCTGAAGCCACTGCACCCCCACACCAGCCCCAGCTCATTTATTTCTGTGGTTCTGTCTCCTATCTGCAATGGATGGACCCCAAGTCTGTCTCCCTGGTTAGACCACTTCCTTGAACTCCAGCAATATACTTCACACTGCCTACTAGACATTCCCGTGTGAAATTTTCATAAGCATTTCAAATGCAAAATGTCAACATTTAACTTACTTTTCTGCCTCTTCCATCATCCACATGCAAACATATGCTACCTCCTCTCAGCTCAAGCTTCGCAGTGAGTGGCACCTGTAGTCCTCCGTAGACACACTCAAGACTCTTATCCCCAGCAGCGGGCCACTGATTCCTGTAGCTGAATGAGTCCCACATCCAGCCCCCCGTTCTACTGACTCAAGCTCCTTCCATCCTTTGCCTCAACTCTTCTAACAGCCTACTCTCTTCTTGACTCCAACATGTTCCCCCAGTAATCCATGTTCTGTAACAACTCCATGCAAACACCATCAAATCTCACCCCATTCAATGATCCTCTATAGGCTCAAAATCTATCCTCCTTAATAGAGTCCAGCTTGTTTTCTGGCCGCAAATTCCATTTCTCTTCTGTTTCTGTCATTCCTGTTTCCTCCAGCAACATCCTCAACTCTCATTGCGCCATTTTTGGTTCTGGAATTTGCGGTGTTCCTTCCAGCTCTGAACTTCTGTATACACTATGGCTCCCTCTGAGCCACTGGTTAAGAAACTCCTTCTAGTTCTCTGAGGATGTGTCTGATCTTCCGTTCAGTGTCCTAGAAAATGAGGCAGGTAGAAAGTTTATGGCATCAATAGGTAATAATTGCGTAGGATAAAATGGCTCCTGATCGCTATGCTGAATCATGACAGGTAGGACTGTACATGAACTATAAACAGCTGTCAACTTCCCTAGAAGCCTTATTCATGGCAGTAGAAGTTATGTTTCCCATGACTTGAAGTTACACCTGTGGAATTCCACCAGCACATGCATGACCAGGGGCTTCTACCTCAGCGTGCTCCCACACTCCAGCATGACCTTGCTCCCCAAGCCTGAGTGGTCACTGAGCTTCTAGAAAACGCTCTCTGCACTCCCTGCTGACCCACTGTACTTCCTGTCCTGTACCCTCCTACATGAACCCAGTGCCAAGGGAAGCTATTACAGTGTAGACAGTGTTGAGACCACTCAGAGGGAGTATTACACCGCCTTTGTGCGTTATTCCCAAGCAGTGACAGACCCACTCTCCACGGTCTCCTCACACACTGACCGTCAGCACTTCCTTACAAAGAGTTCTCTCATTGCAACCACTACAACTTCATAAGACAGCGCCAATCAATGTTTTGTTTTAAACTTTGTACCCCCTCCAAGTCTGTCCTCTACTATGGGCAGAGAACTTCTTAATTATACAATCAATTACCATTCATATTTGTTCCCACTGTTCCTACACCATGCCTACTACGCCCCAGGGACACACAGGAGAAGCTGAATGATGGGCTGGATGGATGGCTAAGCTGAATGAAGAGGGATATGGGACTTAGTGTTAAAGGTGTCTTTCACAAAAGTCAACCGCAATTATCCCATCTAAATAGAACAAGCAGCACCAAGACACCTGCTTTCAATGTAATAGTTTCTTCTGACCCATTTCTGGACCTGAAATCTCCCATTAGGGGGCATGTCATTGAAAGCCCTTGGATTATGAAGGAGAGGAAGACAAAAATAAAACCAAACAACTGAACCGTTACCACTGGAGCAAAAAGCTTCCTGCAACCTCTGATAAATCTATTACAAAACAGAGTAGAGAAAACCAGGAAAATACCTTCCTCGGAGAGGCGTTCCAGAGCGGACCACAGAGAGGCTATCTGAGAAGCTGGGCTTGGGTGTCAGGGAGGCCCGGTGCCCCACAGGTTGGGAATTCCAAGCATTCTTGCAGCAGATCTAGGGACTCAGGAAATCCCACCCTCACAAGTTGGGGGGGGTGGGGATTGGAGTCCGCTCTCTGCACTCCACCAACAGGAGACACTGGCCCCTTGGACAACAAGTCTCCCGTGGGCTCCAGTGATTATATAGCTTGGACTTTCTCAAAAGGGAACTAAAGCCAGATGGGTCACTTCACTTACATCAGATGCTGGACTAGTTACCCCAAGTGTGCTCTGAGAATGCTCTCACTATTCCAATAGAGGATAGAGCATCTCCTGGTCTTGGCGGCTTGGCAGGAAGAGAAACCCAAATACAGGTCTCCAGTGCAATTAACCTGGAGTACCAATCTCCCCCTGAAACGTGGTGACCAACCAGGAGCAGACACTGCCCATCTGCAGGTGGCTTCCTTTGCCCATCAGGTCACTCGAGGGGCCCTGGACAGCAGGTGGCACTGTCTGAGCCAGGAAGCGCTGCAGCCCTGGAGAGCTCAGCCTTGCCTTTGGATCACCCCGGGCGTCATCTTCATTCCCATCCTCGCTCCAGCTAAGATGAAGGCATTGAGGCCACTCAAACGATGATACTGCCTACAGGTTTCGAAAGGAAAACACACACAAGACACACACACACACATACACACTCAGGGCTTCTGGTGATTACAAGGTTTAGACCAAGCAGCTAGTGAGTCCTAGTGACCATGCGCGCCTCACTTTCCCCAACATGTAGCAATTGCTGGCAAAGGCAGTATTTCGCTTTGGTGAGCACGCCTGCTGCAGTCCAGTGCCTGGCAGACGGTGTGGAATTCAGACACGGGGAGTAGTACTGTGCGGAGAGCACAGAGCCAATCAACGCAGTGCCCATTGTTCTGCACAAGAAAACAAACGCGGATTCTGAGCGTAACCTTCGCGCTTCACGGTGGAAATGTTTGTGTGCCTCGGAAATGCTCCTTGGCTATTAAATCAAAGGCAAGCGTGCTTCATCTGAGCACCGGAAGGACATAATTGATGTTTTCACATTACGGCACATTTGGTCTAAACACTGGCTCTGCGGTACACCGCGAGCCGACATCGCAGGAGACAGGCAGCGGTGGGGGGCAGGCAGACTGCTGCCTCTGCCCCGGCAGGGGTCGCGGCACAACCATCACACGTCCAGGTTCCCATCAGCGGCACTGATGGCCGCTCACCCCGGGAGCGCCGGACGCTCCGTGGAAGTGCTCTCCAGTCCCTCTACTTAATAATTAAAATTTCAATCGCTTTCTCCAATAATGACCATGACGACACGTTTCTGCAATGCGTAAGCACGGGGAGACAGCTGCCCCTCCTCAGTGGCCCTGAGGTGTCTGTAGGCTTCTGCAGGACAGAAAGGGGCTGTCCTTTCTAGCAGAGAAAATCTGAATGTGTAAAAAGCCCTGTTTTTCTTTCCCTTCTCATAGGCGTTCTGGTAAGAGACAGTGGATTGCTGTTCTGCCCTCCAGGTTTGGAGCAGCCCACGTAGTTCAGAAGGTGGTCATTTTCTGCATGATAATTTGGCCAGTGTCACCTAATAGCCCATAGCCCTCACAACACACAGTCACCATCTCTGCAGGGCTCCTGGGGGTTTGCATCTTCTTTTTCTTTTTTAAGATTTATTTATTTATTTGAAAGAGTTACACACAGAGAGGAGAGGCAGAGAGAGAAAGAGGTCTTACATCCTGCTGGTTCAGTCCCCAATTGGCTGCAACAGCTGGAGCTGTGCTGATCCGAAGCCAGGAGTCAGGAGCTTCTTCCTCTGGGTCTCCCACGTGGGTGCAGGGGCCCAAGGACTTGTGCCATCTTCTACTGCTTTCCCAGGCCACAGCAGAGAGCTGGATCAGAAGTGGAGCAGCAGGGTCTCAAACCAGCGCCCATGTGGGATGCTGGCACTTCAGGCCAGGGCGTTAACCCAACTGCACCACAGCACTGGCCCCGGTTTGCACCTGCTTTCCGACTACCCACAACAGAAGGACAACAGACAGCCACTTTGTGTGACCTTTGTATGTGATCATCTACAAAACGCTGGCCTCCTCACCATTCAGGCCCAAACACCACGGTGAAGCACACACGAAGTGGGGGACTCCAGCTTTTTCAGAAGCAGTTTTTATAGCCAAGGGTAGAAAAGGCAGAGAAACTGACACAGTTGGGAGAAGGAAAGGACGATGTTATCTGAGGTCTCCTGGAAAAGGTGACATTTGAAAGAGGCTCAGATGAGCTAAGGACTTCACTCAGAAGTCCAGGTAAAGGACTTGACCTCCAGGAAGCTGAGTTGACCTAATGGGGCTTCAACAGCTCCAATGCTGGCTTTGAGTTTCACATGCTGGCTTCGTTGCTCTCCCACACACACATCCTAGATTCGGGTAGAACTGCACATCTGCTGCATGGTACCCTTAAATAAACGAGGTGCTTCCCAGGCTGAGACGCTCAAATTCCACAGAATATCCAAGTCCCACAGCTGGCATTATCCTGTATTAGGAACGTGCATGAAGGCAACACACACAGACCAAGTTTAGAACCGTGGATGCTGGATAAAGACCACAAACGTCCGGCTCTTCCTCTGCACAGCCAGTGACAGAACTGGAAAAGATTTCTCAACGGCGAGGGGTTTCCAAAGCCACCCCAATGCCTGCCAGCTCCTTTCTCCCTGACCTTGGGTGTGTGGAGGCTGATTCAAGAACCTCATTGTATGTTCCAGGGTTCTCTCCTGTCTTGACGGCACCCAGGATAGTGTGAGAAGTGGCTGAAGAGGAATATGCTACATGTTGTCCTGCCAATGCAGCCTCTGACCTACAGAACTCACTGCCTCTCTGCGCCCCGCGGATTCATCACCACCATCCAGCTGACACCCCAGCAACAGGTCCGCACACTGTCAAGTCCACCTCCTTGAACAGAAATGAGAAGAAACCATGCTCTCCCTTGACAGCCCAGTTTCTTAGCGCGTATCCTGACGTGAGAGTTAGCGTTCAGATGCCAAGCGAGCACTCCTATCGCATCTCGTAGGAAAGACGGGTGGTACTCTTTCAGCTCCTCATGTCGCGAAGCAGAACACAGGATGCGCACGCCCCTGTTGGAAGCAGAATTTGACTGGCAGTCAGTGTGTCGCTGATCTTACTGGAGACGAGGTTGTAGTCACCGCTCCTGGTCCCAGCATGGAGGACCCGAAGTTTGTTCCTTTGGACCCGATGGAAAAAAGGATGGAGGAGGGGAGGAAGGAGGGAGGAAGGAGAAGAACAGGCAAGGGCCTTGGTCAGGATTCTCCAGGGTCTTGTTACTCAGAGAACTGGCTTCCATGACTGTAGGGCTGGCAAGTCTGAATTCGTAGGGTAGGCCAGAGTTGGAGACGGAGCAGAGCTGATGCTAGAATTCCTCTGCCTCTGGGAAACCTCAGTGATGCCTTTGCAATGGACTGGGCGAGGCCGCCCAAGGCTGAGGGCAATGTCCCTTACTTAACACCACGGGATTATAAATGTCAACCCCGTCTACCCAACACCATCACAGCAAGGCCTAAGGTGGTGCTGGCTTCTATAACTGGCTACTGTAGCCTCCCGAGTTAACACAGAAAACAGACCACCACACATTGTACTTGGCTGTATCTCGAGTCAAAGCTGTATCTGAAGCATCTGATAACACACTCAGCTCGTGAGATGCCCATAGTCTAATGGTTAAGAGTAAGAAACCAAGGGCCGGCGCTGCGGCATAGTAGGTTAGGCCTCCACCTGTGTCACCTGCATCCCATGTGGGCACCGGTTCAAGTCCTGGCTGCTCCACTTCTGATCCACCTCTCTGCTATGGCCTGGGAAGCAGTGGAAGATGGCCCAAGTGCTTAGGCCCCTGCACCCGTGTGGGAGGCCTGGAAGAAGCTCTGGGCTCCTGGCTTCAGATGGGTCCGGCTCCAGCCATTGCAACCATTTGGGGAGTGAACCAGCAGATGGAAAAAGACTGACCTCTCTGTCTATAACTCTGCCTCTCAAATAAATAAACCTTTAAAGAATAAAGCAAAATGAAAAAGAGTAGGAAGCCAGCATTCTGATTCCCCACAGCCTGACCTCGGAGTCCTCACTCTTCACCAGTACTCAGTAGTACTTGCTAATTCAAGGTTCAAGCCCTCATTGACCATAAGGTTTTCATATTTCTGCTTTTCTGTGTTTTTCTTTTAATTTTAACTTTGAGTTTTTTAGCTTCTAACCAGTTAGATACACGTCACAGATGCAATCCTAAGAATATAATAACATTCCCTCCCTCCCCTTCCTTCCCTACACCCTCACTCCCTCTGCGTTTCCCCCTTCCCGCCTTCACTTTTGAGATAAACTATCTGTAATTGACATTACAGGGACGGGCTTAATGCTCCAGGAAATAAAGACTTCCACAAGTGAAAAGCAAAGCCCCTAGTTAGGAGAAATATAGACAATAGTTATAAACAATAATCAGATGGAAAAATGACTATTTCACCCATATATGGTAAATTTCAAAGTAATCACAGATCGTTAAAACTATTTAGCATAACATTCTTCACCATTAGTTTAACAAAAGTAGAAAACAAAGTTTGACAAAGCTATATTTGCAGCAATACTGATACACACAGATATTTCTTTCTTTTTCTCTTTTTCTTAAATCTTAGCTCCCACGTGCAAGGGAGAACATGTGGTATTTGTCCATGCCCAGCTCATTTCACTCAACATGATTTCTTCCGGTTGCGTTCATTTGATGCAAATGGTAGAATTCCATGCCATTTAAGAGATGTAGCATATTCCATCGTATAGGTATGCCATGTTTTCTTTCTGCATTCATCTGATGATGCACACCTTGGTTGATTCCGTATTTTGACCATTGTGAACAGGGCTGCTGTAAACACAGTGGTGTAGGTATCTCCTTGATACAATGTGTTCCTGTCTTTTGGGTTTAGATCCAGTAGTGGGATTGCTGGGTCATATGACAAGTCTAAGTCTAGTTTTTTAAGAAATGCCCACACTGTTCTCCACAGTGACTGCACAAATTGACGTTCCCACCAGCAGTGTCTAAGTGTCCCCCTTTATCCACATCCTTGCCAGCATCTGTTCCTCGCTGTGTTTTGTACTTCAGCCATTCTGACAGGGGTGAGGTCATAGCTCACTGTGGTTTTGATTTGCATTTCCCTGACGATGAGTGATGGTGGGCATTTTTTCATGTAAATTTGTTGGCCATTTGTATCTGTGTCGCTGCTATTGAGAATTGTCTTTTAAGGTCCTTTTACCCATTTCTTATCTTGGTTGGTTTTTTCTTGTTGAGTTTTTTAAGTTGCTGATAAATTCTGGATCTGAATCCTTTGCCACACAGGTAGCCCACAGATATTTTTTCAAATTCTTTTAGATATCTCTTCACTGTGCTGATCATTTCTTTGCTGTGCAGAAGCATCTGAGTTTAGTTTTGCTTTTTTTAAAAAGATTTTTGTTGATTTATTTGAGAGGCAGAGTTACAGACAGTGAGAGGGAGAGACAGAGAGGAAGGTCTTCCATCCACTGGTTCATCTCCAAATGGCCGCCACAGCCAGAGCTGCGCCAATCCAAAGCCAGGAGCCAGGTGCTTCCTCCTGGTCTCCCATGGGGTGCAGGGCCCAAGCACCTGGGCCATCCTCCACTGCACTCCCTGGCCACAGCAGAGAGCTGGACTGGAAGAGGAGCAACCAGGACTAGAACCCGGCACCCACATGGGATGCCTGCACCGCAGGCGGAGGATTAACCAAGTGCACCACAGTGCCAGCCCCGGTCCCTAAGTTTTGATTTTGTTGCCTGTGCTTTGGGGTTCCTATCCAAGAAATCACCACCCACACCAAAGTCTTAGAGTGTCCCCCCTACATTTTCTTACAACTTCATAGTCTCAGGTCTTAAATTTAGGTCTTTGATCCATCTTGAGTTCATTTTTTTTTTTTTTTTTTGACAGGCAGAGTGGACAGTGAGAGAGACAGAGAGAAAGGTCTTCCTTTGCCGTTGGTTCACCCTCCAATGGCCACCAAGGCCGGCGCGCTG
Source organism: Oryctolagus cuniculus (assembly GCF_964237555.1). Classification (NCBI taxonomy): domain Eukaryota; kingdom Metazoa; phylum Chordata; class Mammalia; order Lagomorpha; family Leporidae; genus Oryctolagus; species Oryctolagus cuniculus. The sequence continues at coordinate 7,311,855 of NC_091436.1, forward strand.
CAGCAGGCGCACCGCACTGATCCGATGGCAGGAGCCAGATGCTTCTCCTGGTCTCCCATGGGGTGCAGGGCCCAAGCACTTGGGCCATCCTCCACTGCACTCCCGGGCCACAGCAGAGAGCTGGCCTGGAAGAGGGGCAACCGGGTTAGAATCTGGCACCCCGACCGGGCCTAGAACCCGGTGTGCCAGCGCTGCAAGGCAGAGGATTAGCCTAGTGAGCTGCGGCGCCGGCCTACTGCACATGATTTAAGAAAATTGCTGGCAGTATTCAGGCAGTTAAATTAAGAAAATAGCTAGCATAGTATTCAGAAAGTTAAACTGTTTCTACATTCTAGTCTATGTCCGGTGCCCCGACTGGGACTAGAACCCGGTGTGCCGGCGCCGCAAGGTGGAGGATTAGCCTAGTGAGCCGCGGCACCGGCCCTTGAGTCCATTTTTATATGATGAGAAGTATGGATCTAATTCCATTCTCCTGCATATATACATCCAGTTTGCCAGCACCATTTGTTGAAGAGATTATCTGTACTCCAATGTATTGTCTGAGCACTTTTGTCAAAACCCAGTTGGCTGTATATACATGGATAAACTTTGGGACTCTTTTCTTTTCCATTGATCTATATGTCAGTTTTTATGCCATTACTGTACTGTTTTAATTAATCTAGCCTCGTAGTATGCTTTGAATCAGATAGTGTGATGTCTCCAGCTTGATATTGTTGTTAAGGATCACTTTTTAAGCTTTTATTAAATGGATTATGTGAATTGATATGCGGTGAACTTAAAACTTGTGACTGAATTATCAGACAAAACCACAAGAAATATAAAAAATGTAGCAAGCTACATGCTAATATCTGATAGAAACCCTGTGTGGTTCCATGTGAGCTATGACAGAATATATGATGGATTTTCTTGAGTCCAAAGGTCAAGAGTTGGAAATGGTACAAAAATCCAGTCAAATGATTTGGGAGGGAGAGAGAATACAGATACAGACAAAGACATGGATGATACAGATATAAACCTGAATCTAGTGCCAAGGGCATGCCCATCTCCTCACCATGGCAACAGTAAACAGGTCCCTCATGGGGCATGATAAAGATTCTCATCGGTCCTGAGTGAAAATTTTTGCTTAGGATGCAACCTCAGGCAAGTTCAGAAGAAAATTCCATAAATTATCTAGAAACATAACCTGAAACAGTTGTGTGGGATAATGCGCTATTTTCCTCAGGAGCCAATTATCTTTCACTCCTGGTGTAGAGAAATATTTGAGAGCATCAAAACCATGGAGGTAGTGCTATGCTGGGAAATGTGTGTATACTTGGAATTTTGTGGACTTCAAAATTTAAAAGAATGTGTTTAATTAAGGATTCAGATCAGTCTGCTTACTTAGGTTGAAATGTTTAATTGAATAATTGATTTAGACTTGGGGTATTAAGTTGAACTCTTACTACAAAATTTGTAAATGGCATTGAACTTCTAAGAGAACTTAATGCTCATTGGGTTTTATTTTGATTTATTCATAAGTTATTGGTCCTAAGAAAAAATTTTATTTTTGAATCAAGCACTGGAATTACTTAAGAACATGTTAAGTTTATACATTCAGTTTAAAAGTTTTGAAGGTGGCACCAGTTGTCTACGTATTTTACAGGCTCTGTGTGGACTGGCCACGTCTTTCTATGTGGACCAGAGCCACCCCCTGAGTCTAATTCCCACTCATGGGCTACCTGGTATCATCGTGTCTGAAGCGCCTGGCCCACCTGGGCTTGCACATCCGTCACAGTCCCGCCAGTATCTGTCTACACTGCACAAGGCCAGTCCTAGAGCCACATTCTCCTTGGATTTTCCTGCTCTTATTCCTGAGTCAGGCCACTGGCCATTCAGAGTGAGCCTCAGCTTCAGAGCTGGGTGGGTTCCCCATGGAGCGTTGGCGTGGACAACAGGTTCCCTCGGGAGGGTCACATACTAGTGACGCTCTGATAGAAGTATGTTGACAGGAACTCCATGCGTGTTAATCAGACCACGTCTGGAAGCTGATATTGCATGTTTGGTACCAAACAAGAGGGACGTGACAGAGCATCGTGTTCTCTGGAGTGCTTCTCATGGAGCTCACTGGAGAAGCCGGGACTGTTGTATCTGCCGGTGAGATAATGCAGGGCCGAAGGGCTCACGCCTCTGAGCAGTCTATTTGCGGCAGTGGGAAGCTGCCTTTGGGAGGTGTAAAGATGCGGTGAGCTTACAGGGAAATACAGCGTGCGGAAGTCACCCCTCTCAGTTCCCGTCCCAGCCTCATGGAAGACCAACCCACGTTTCCACCACTGATCACATGCCTCTGCCGCAGGAAGAAAGCAGGCCTTGGGCTCCGCCCTAGTCTGACTCCTTGCAGTTACCTTCTCTTTGTGGCCAGCAAGCAGCATTTCCTATTTATATTAGGGACATGATGGTCCTTTTAGAGTAACCCTAATTAACTCAAGAAAACAGAAAACAATTGTATAGCGGCTCATAGATAGGTAGAACTTACAGAGGAGGCAAGAAAATAACAAGGCTTTGGAGGGCCCATGCAGACTGATGTAGGGCACGTCTTCGAGTGAGTGACGGCGTGGGGCACATCAGATGCCCCTGGCAGGGATAACGTTCCGACAACAAACGGAGCTCCATCCCATGGAATGCCTCGCCCTGCCCCTCAGTGGCTCAGGGGACCAAGGGGACACCACCTGAGAGGCTGTCATGCATGCCCTCCATACATTTGAGTTTGCAGCCCCTACATTTGTGGTCCATATTGGATGAGTCTTCTGTTGGCCGTCCAACCTTAGGAGGGACTCAGAGAGGTATAAAGAACACTCAGGTGCCTTCTCAAGCTCAAGGAGTAAACTTTCTTTGACTACTCTTGGAGAGCAAGTGCAATGCATGCTGGGACATCGGGGGTGCAGCAGTGCATGCAGCCAGACCACACGTGCCTGACCTCTCCAGGCCGTGGTGAGGAGGATGAATGGGTCAGTGGGAGATGGGAGCCCTTGAACTTGGCTCTGCAACAATCAACAGCCTCCTGGGTGGGCAGGTGGGCATGTGGGCGGGTGGGCAGGATCAATCTTTGCTGCTGGTCCTGACCTCCTCTTTGAGATGAGACAATGCCCGCCATGGTTTTGTTCGATGGAGCCTCTCCCTCGCTCGTTCTTCTGGGCTGGCTTCTTGTCCTGTTGCAAGAGAGTCTTCATCAACCACGGGTGGATAGTCCACGTGCCATGGCCCTGCGTTTCCTGGGTGACCTGCTTTCCATCAGGTAGCCTCTCCCTGGGGCACATCATGAGCAGTGATGGGATGTGTTAGGACACACAGGAAAATCTTCCCTTTTCTTTTTATAAACCTTGAAATCTTATTTGAGTTCCTTAGGTTTGTTTGGTTTCCTCCCTGGTTCCTTGGGTTCTCAGTCGCCAGGGACCTGGTTGTATGGTTATTTTGCTCAGGGGATGTACTGGATCCTGAGACAAAATCCAAACGCCAGAATCTGAACTCAGACATTACTTTCTGATATTGGCAGCATTGACTGGGCACACAGATTATAAATCGCAAGTATAAATCAAGTAACTGTAACACTACTACAGGGAGCTGCGGTTCTGTCAGGTCCATCCAGGTCAATAAGCGTAAGTCATTTGCCTAAGATAAATGACGATCTCGCTCCCAATGCCCATGCATGCCCGGCGCCACCCCGCTGCCCTCCACTGGCCCCTGTCACAGAGAAGACCTTGGACCCACCACTCTGCAGTGACCTGGGGCGGAAACACTGGGCTTCCAGGGGTCCCCAAATCACCCACGGCCCTGGCTGCTTTAACTTTAGAAGAGCAATGCCGCTCACCGGGAGGGTTCTTGTGGACTCGGGCATGCCAGAGTTTCCCAGCAAATACATGGAAGGACAGTGGATCAGCTGGTGCCCCTGGGGCCCTGAGCTCCCCAGGTTGCCAGGGAATGCGGCCCTGGAGCGTGCAGCTGTGGACGTCTCCCGATCCCCACCCCACCCTCACTGCGAGGGGGAAGCACATAGAAAAGTCTGGCACGTGGATATGTCACAGAAGTGCAAAGTCCTGGGTGGAAAAAATACACCAGCTCAGGACAAGTGCGGCTTCTGGGAGGGCAGACAAGGAAGGAGGGAGGAGGGGAGGGAAGAAGAAACGGGGGAAACCAGGAGAGGAGGACAAAGAGCTCAGACCACCTCGGCAACCTCTTTGTACAGCTCGAAGCAGCATTGCTCCACAGCTGTGTGTGTGGTGTCTGAGCGGCAGGTTCACAAATGCCTCCTACACTGTCCTCCATGTTTTCTGAGCACTGGAAAGAAGTAATTGAATATTTACATTTACACACGCACACACACACACACACACACACACGAGGGCCCTTCAAAAAATTCATGGAACCGAATGAAAAGTTGAGTGCATTTTGGTGCAAAAAAAGGTGAAATCATATATATAGGAGTTCTTCAACAAATTCACAGAAAATGCATATTATCAAAAATATGGGTTGCAACATTTTTTGAACCAAAATAAACTTAGCTTTTCACCCCATTCTGTCATGAACTTTGTGAAGGAATCCAGTATATGTACATCTTTTTAAGATTTATTTACTTGAAAGGCAGCTAGAGAGAAGGAGAGGCAGAGAGAGAGAGAGAGAGAAATCTCCCATTCACTGGTTTGCTCCCCAGGTGGCCCCACAGCCGAGGCTGGGCAGGCTGAAGCCAGGAGCTTCATTGGGGTCTTCCACATGGGTGGCGGGGACCCAAGCACTGGGCCATCCTCCAGGGGGCGGGATCAGAAGGGCAAAAGCCAGGACTTGAACCAGTGCCCACGCGAGAGGCTGGCATCACTGTGCATCTTTAAAAACCGATGAGACAGAAGAAAGAAGGCATGGCAGGCGAGAGGGGAGATTTCCCCCCAGAATGGTTTTCCTTACACTGGCTGTGTTCTAAGGCCAATGAGCAGAAGAAAAGATATTTATAAGGAAGACAAAATGTAGCTGCATTTCCTAGCGAGATCAGTTGTGAAAAGGTTTGGAGGATCAGTCTGGTAGGAGCGTGGAAGGGGGTTTGGGGTCTTAGCCACGGGAAGCCCTGGATTAAACATGCCGTGGAGAACGGGGGAATTCAGACACGCAGGGAGAAGCTGGTCAGTGAGCAGAGAGCAGCTTGCAGTTAACTTCACAGGGAGACTTAACCGGCCCAGTGGCAGGTAGGGTGTTGCTATGGTAACCGCTCAGTGTGGGGCGAGAAGGAAAATGGGATTAAAAGAGGAGACTTTCCCTCTACCGGGTTCTTTCCTGAAAGACCATTAAGAAGTCAGCTACCCTGCCCTAGAAGAAAAGAAATCCTATTTAGGCTAAAGAGAAAAAAAAAATAGCCTACTTGTGCACGTGGGAAAGACGGTGGCTGCTCCAGTGTCCAGGGGCGCCCGCTGGACCTCAGGAGGATCAAGGAATGTCGGGGGGGGGCGGGGGGCAGCACTGCGCTCCTGGGTGGGGCAGGGGGGAGACGGAGCGCTGGGGTGGGGCTGGGGTGGAATTAAACACTCAGGAAGAGCCGCAGCTGCCGCCGCCCACGCAGGCCTCCCTCCCGGCTCCCCTTCCCGGGTGCTGAGGAGTTGGATCAGGGTTAATTGTCTCATTTGCGGAGAGCTTTCATTCCACAGCGAGGGGAGGCCCGATACACCAGGGAGACAGGAAGCGGCTCCCGTGGTGTCGCAGAGTGGCCGGGGTCCCGCCATGAAGTCCTCGCACGGCCCACCAACGTCTGAGTCCTTTTCTGCCAGGCTCAGGGCATCAGGATCTGTGCTCCCCACTCCCACCAGGCCCCTCGGAGTCACGGTGGCTCTGCTGGGGACCCTCACGCCCTCCAAGCGGCAGCAGGACCTCCCCAGAGGCCCCCAACCACGGTGTCCCGGGGGTCAGCCCCAGGCAGGCTCCGGCCTCATCTCTTCTCCAGCCTGTGGTACCCTGGGGGCTGCAGCGTGCACGGAGCCTCCGTGTTCCTGTCTGCGTCGCCGCTCCCGGCTGGCATCTGCTCCTGATGGAGGATGACGGTCACCCGCTACCTCATGTCGCCCTCCGGAACCTCTCTGGAGCAAGGCCTCTGGACTCCAGGGCAAAGGGAAGCCCGGCCCCGGGGAAGCTGCTCCCCGCTTTGCAAGCTCAGCTCCTTGCTCCCTGAGCCTTCTCGCCCCACCCCGGAGCCAGGGTCTTGGGCCTTGTGTTACGGGCACGTCCTCTTGGCCTCCAGGACGCCACATGATGCAGCCAGGCAGGGTCCTCAGCACAGGTGGCCCCCACGGCTCCGCGGGATCCAGGTCGGCCACCCCTGAGCCCAGCCAGGTGTGCTGTGGAGCCCAGCTGAGTCCCCCCCTGCCCCACCCCCACCCCGCAGAGTGGCCTCCCCTCCCCAGGCAGCTCTGGGATGAGAGAGCGTCACGTGGTGTACGTTTCCTCCTCCCCTTCTTCATAGGTCCAGCAGGCGGGGGCCTCACACAGGGCAGATGGGAGATGTGTCGATGCTGGGACTCAGGCCAGGCCAAGTGGATCTCGAGGTTCCTGGCTTCTGACGGAAGCTTCACCCCTGACGCCTGGTCCGGACACCCAGGGTGGGTGCTCTTGGAATCCAGGGTAAAATGCGGGCAGGGGCCACCTGGAAATAAAAGGATTGGCACTGTGCCAGAGACCCTGATTAGGCAAGGCTGTGCCAAGAATGAGTGAGAATGCACACCAGAGGGACTTGGTTTTATATATATATATATTATATGTAAATAACTGTTACTTAGCAAAACAGGAATAAATCCATTAAGCTGGTAGCTTACACATATGTCTAGCTGAAACCACAGGAAGTCTTTTTCCCAAGTAATTGAAATGCAGAATAAATTACATGTAAAGACTCTGCCCATACTGCACGTCAGCAGTGTCACTCCATCCATCACGGGAACAAATGTGCCCAGCGCCACGAGGCAGCCCTTATCCGAGGCTCAGACACCCTCCCTTCCCGCAGACAGGCTGAACACAGCGAATTAGCCTCTCAGGAGGGATTCGGGCGTTCACAGCACAACCTCACCACGTCAATTAATATCTGTTGATTGAATGCCTGCTGTACATGGACTGCTAACAGGGGGGGCTACAGAGACCTTGCAGAGAGCATGGCCAGCGCTCGGAGCACCAGTTTAGCCTAACTGGAAACAGTGCATGGGAATGGAAGCATGGCTAGCCAGCGCACCGGGTCTCACGAACTCGAGGGTTGACCAGGAACAGGTGCATTCCTGGAGGACAGTGGCTCACTTCTTAGCCGATCCTGGAACAGATCGTGTTCCTGCCCATCCCAGAAGGCATCCTCGGAGAGATCGATTGTTCCTTAAATGGTGGGGACGCGTTGGCAGCTATCGAGGGCCTGTTCCAGGCCTGACAGTTTCCTGGGTGAGACTTGGAGGAAGAGCGCCCAGGACGCCCTCCCCTGGAACCCAGCCTGGCCGCTCTGCAGGGGATGAGCCAGAGGTTTGCTGACCCAGCCAGCCTCCCACCCTTCTCGCCTTGGTGCCTGGAGCCTGGCCCAGTGCCTTGTAGTGAGCTCCTCCACGCTGAGTCCAGTTCCATGCACTGCAGAAGGTAACAGGCGCGTGCCAGCCACCTGGCCTTTGTCGTTTAACTGTGGCTGCTGCTTGGCATGGAGAAGGCTTTGGGAGGTGCCTGCAGCAGCAGAACACATAGTCGCCTTTGAACCCTAGGCTCTGCCTTCCAGAATATCAGTTTGGGAAGGAGCAGCATTAATGGCTGGAACACATTTGTTTTTATCAAAGTTAAAACTGATTGAAATGGGCCAGCGCCACGGCTCACTAGGCTAATCCTCTGCCTGTGGCGCTGGCACACCGGGTTCTAGTCCAGGTCGGGGCCGGATTCTGTCCTGGTTGCTCCTCTTCCAGGCCAGCTCTCTGCTGTGGCCCGGGAAGGCAGTGGAGGATGGCCCACATCCTTGGGCCCTGCACCCGATGGGAGACCAGGAGGAAGCACCTGGCTCCTGGCTTGGGATCGGCACAGCCCACTGGCAGCAACACACCAGCCATAGCGGCCACTTGTGGGGGTGAACCAACGGAAAAAGGAAGACCTTTCTCTCTGTCTCTCTCTCACTAACTCTGCCTGTCAAGAAAAAAAAACTGATTGAAATAATGATTGTTGGTGATTATGACTTTCTATTTTTTTTTTTTTGGTTGTAACCATTTTTAGAGCTAGTTTTCCTGTAAACAACAGTGTTTACCTGCTGCTCTCTGAATTGTCTATTTATGATTGCTAATGTATATGGCATGATTTATAAAGCTGCCATATTTCTTCATGGAGACATTTCAGAGAAAAGGTAATGAGCTTCGTCGTCAAGAGCACCCCCACCCCAGTGACGCTGCTCCGTTCCTTAAACCCTGCAGCTTTGACGTACTCAAGGCACATGTGGTGAGGCGCACCACCCGGCCACGCCGTGGGAGACCACAGGCCTCGGAGGGCCTTCGTGCCTGGACATGGTCCTTATTCATTCTCTTAACATTTTTAATTTTCAGATTTATTTATTTGTTTGAAAGGCAGAGTTAGAGAGAGAGACAGAGACAGAGGCCTTCCATCTGCTGGTTCACTCCCCACATGACTGTAATGGCCAGAGCTGGGCCCGTCTGAAACCAGGAGCTTCCTTCAGGTCTCCCACATGGGTGGCAGGGGCCCAAGCACTTGGGCCATCTTCTACTGCTTTCCCAGACACATTAGCAGGGAGCTGGATCGGAAGTGGAGCAGACAGGACTTGAACCAGCACCCATATGGGTTGTTGGTATTGCAGGCAGCAGTTTAACCCCCTCTGCCGTCGCACCTCTCTTAACCTTGAGTGGATGGGTTCATCTCTGAGTCTCACTCTCCCCAGGTCAACTGCAGAAAACGATCACTGGTCTAATTAGCAGGGAGGCCCCTTGGCAGCCAATGAGAGCAGGCTGCTGCTGACACACTAGCAGAGAATTCTACAACGGGATGCCTCGCTACTGAGACGTCCACGGGGAAAGGGAGCAAGGAGGGGGACACATGCCGCTTCCCCTGCGCCCCAGCAGATGCTCTCCCACACTGCTCATCTCCACGGCAGCCGACTCAACAGCTTCATCCAGCAGCACGCAGACGTGTCGGTGTGTAATGTGGGGCCAGGGGATGAACAGCTAAACCCCAGGCCACGGTCAGCCTGGAATTCAGCCAGCGTGGTCCAAGCCAGCGCAAGCCACCTGCGCTCCACGTCACCACCTTGCAAACAAGCAGGGCGGTCACTGTCCCATCCCATGATGCGGAAGCAACTCCCTCACCCCCGTAAGCCCGGGCCGTGGAGCCTGGCGTTCTGCTCCCTGCACCATTGACCTGACCTCCTGGGTTGGAAGCGGCCGTGTGACTCCTCCAGAAGACTTTGGGCTTTTAAATCGGGTGGAGGAATGGCTTAAAGGTCATGGTTAGTATCAGCAAAGCAAGCCTCTTTATGGACAGGAGGTAACAGTGTATTAAGTCAGCCTTCAAGAGCCGGGACTTGACTCATTTCCTGGGTGGTGTTTTTTTTTTTTGGGGGGGGGGGAGGAGCACTGATAATTTCATGTTTTTATTACCATAGGCGATCAAAAGGTCCTTCAATGAATCCGTACTGAATTTTGAAGTGGAGAAATAATTCTCTTCAATTTCAGGGAAATTGGAGTTTACTCAAAGATGATTAAAAATCCTTCCTACAGGCTTGGAGAAGGTGTCTCTTCTGACTACTGTATTTTAAATAACTGCCAACTAGCCGGGCCCCGTATATGGGTGTGAAAGTCGGGACGGAGGTACAGCTGAGGCGCGTAGCTGTGTTCTCCCCCTGAGCTGTGTCTTCATGGCTTCCTTAGGCTCCGCAGTGAGGATCAGCACCCCCGGGGGCTCTGACCTCCCAGGAGGAGCCCCCTGGAGGACTGTGTGCTGAGAGGCCTGGCACCAGCCCGAATGCTCTCCCCACTTCCCTAGGAGAGTGTTCCTCCATGGCGACGTCTTTCCCAGCCGTGAGACCCCCGTCTCAGAGTCGAGTGTGGAGGGTGCTGCAGCCCCAGCATCTCCGGGGCCTCTGAGCCCCTGGGGAATGGGGGGGGGGGGTTCACCGGCAGCAGCACCTACACCAGCAGGTGCAGCTCATGTAACCTCAGGGGCGCTCTCCAGACGCTAGACTCTGCAACTCATAAATCCATCAACTGTCCAATATGGGGACCGCGGCGCGAGGCTTCGGCTCAGTGCCGAAACAGAGACCTGCCCGCCCTCCTTCCGTGAAGGCTCAGCCCACGAGGGTCTGGCACACCGAGCCGCTCTGCCTTCTCGGCACGGCTCGGCCAGCTCCTCCCGTGGCTCTCCCGCGAGTTTTGCTGTTCTGCTCCATCGTTTAGTGCCACAGACAAGCCCTTGCTGTCTCTGACAAATCTCCCAGAACCCCCGGCACCGTTTATCTGGTTTAAATTCAAAATCCCTCTGAGACGCCTCTAGTTCAGAACGTTTTTGTTAGGAAAATCCCATCTTTACCAATGAGATTTTTCAAAAGCGATCCCATCTTTCTCGTTGTTTTCAACTGACATTTTACTCTTTGAATGTTCTGGGGACACCATCCATGCAGCCGCGTATCACCTTAGCTGCTTATTTGTATTGCGAGAGGCGCTGGCCTTCAATATTCTGGAAGACAAATAAGGAACCCATGGAAACGCCAAGGCCACTGTCCTTCCTGGTCTCGGTGCACAGTGATGTTCGGGAGCCACTGGGAGCTTGCCTGCCTCTCCACTCCCTCCCTGCCTGCCAGGGAGAACCTGGGGCTTTCTCCTTCGTTTCCAGCACTCCCAGAGCCCTGCTGGGGCCCCGCCGCGTCTGAGGCTGCTGTTTTTCAGAACAACTGTTCTGTCTCGAGACACAGCCTATGCCTGGCAACCGTGTGTCCCAACCTCGGTGCCAGGCATCCCCCGGGGACTGGGCGGGGCATCTTTCTCTCACTGCAGTGTGATTAGCAGTGTCCCTTCCTCCACCTGCTGGCCGCCACTGGCCCTCCCAATCGTACAATGTCTCTAGACATGTCTGTGATTCCCCCAGGGGAGCAGAACTGTGGGGAGCAACTCGGACTAGACTAAGTTACTGGAATTAAGACTTATTCTATGCATCTGCTCTCCCACAATATGGCGCTGGGAGAGGAGTAAACAACTTCTACACAGCTGCCTCCAGTTCGACCAATAACCCGCAGGAGCTGATCCTGCTCCTGATTGGAGGAGAGCAGCGTACTCGGCGTGTGGGTAGCAGAGTTGGGATTGGCGGAGGAGGACTATAAAGGAGGAGAGAGACAACATGCACCAGGAACATCTAAGGGGAACATCCAGATAACATCTGAGCAGCCCCCGAGAGAGCCGGCCGGCGGTGTGCCGCTCCCCCACGGAAGTGGGGAAAGTGGCAGGGGGAGCCGCCCTTCCACAGAGGTGGAAGGATCGGCAGCCAACCGGGGAAGGACCAGCAGCAAACCCAGGGAGGGCCGAGCAGACAAAAGAACAGCGCAGGGTCCAGTGTCGTTCCTCCGCGAAGAGGGGGAGCGACACAGAACCGCCTTGCATTGAGACATTCTGGAATCAGGAAACAGAGTCAAAACCCAAGGCCAGATACTGATGCTCCACTCTCACCTCAACATGGGTGACCTTGACCAAGTAGCTCACAACCAGTCATCCCAGCCCACAAGGTCACTGTGATAATTAAAGTAAATGACACAGCAGGTGTCCATACGTGCTTATTGAAGCCAAGGTTCCTCTCATGTTGTCTTAATTAACGGTAAGGAATTCCGTTAAGGTGCAGGGTTAATCCTGAAGACGCAGCCCTTTCATGTCAGCAGGCACACGTCCAGCCCCTCTGCGCAATATGGCTTAGCTCGGGCTGGGTTTAGGGCTCTGGGGTCCTTGTTGTATCATCAGAAGGGAAGCCGTGGTGTCTTTTCTGCTCCCGCACAGTTCAAGTCCCCTGGGGTTGGACGTGAACTCCCGGTTGGAGATGCCTACAGTTGTGACCAGAACCCTGGGACTGCATATTCGCATTGACCCCTCCCATCTGCAGCCGTGTTGATTTGCAGCTCCCCATCTCCCACAGCTCACACTTGCTTTTTTAACTTTGTGATCCTCTAGCGCTTCTCTGATTGCCCGGGGCCTACTGCACAGGCTCCCCTCCAGGTCAGCCTCCAGGGGCCTCCCTCCCACCCCGCCCTGTTTGCCTGTGAGGCTGGGAGTGGGGTGGTCGCACCTGCTGTGAGTCATAGCTCCTCTGAGACACTCCTTGGCATCGGCTCCCTTTTGGCTGTGACATTGGAGGACCTTGCCTGCCTTTTTCCTCCGGATTCCACCTGGGGACCTGCTCCGTTATGTCGTTATGACGAGAGTCACCTGTCTTTCTCCTGTAGAAAGCGAGGTTGACCTTCCTTCTGTGTCGGAAGGGAATGTGACTTTCAAATGAAGTCTGTAGCCATCAGCTGCCACAGCCTGACTCTGGAGTTAATGAAACAAAAGACCAGTCACCACTGAAGAGTTTAGCTCTCATGCAGAGAACGTAGCAGTCCTGCCTTTGTCCCCTGCCCGGGTGCCTCCATCTCTTAAAGCAAACCAGACGGCTCTGCCTCCTACCCTGCTCTCTGTAAAATGAGCATGAGTCAGTTTCCCAAGACATGCACAGCTCCAAACAGCCACGAGTGATGACTGTTCCAGGATCTGCTGTGTGTGTGGGGGTGACTTTACGGTTCACTAACCCTTCCCAAGCCTCCATCACTTGTCTTCTTTCCACCTTCAGCTTCCATGTGAACCCTGCGGTAACAGGGTTCTCCTTCCCCTACCTGTACAAGTGACAGTAAGAACACCTCCCTGTAGGAAGTGTGTCTTCGGCCCTACGTGCTGGATACAAAGTTTGGTGTCATTCTCCACATATGCACATTTGTAAGATAGTTGAAGCCTCGCCTATGCCACTTGCTAACAAAGCTGGACCAGACCCTCTCCCCAGGTGGAGGTGTTCCACGATGGGTCCATCGCTTTGCCGTGGGCCCTACCTCAGCTTCAGACAAGGGCTGTGTTTAGGATGTGTAAGGGCGGGCTCAGGCTCAGGTAATAACTGCATTGATCACAAGGCAAGGAAATGCTGACCAATCCCATAGTCACCAGCTGCCCGCATGGGGTAGGCAAGCTAGTTTTTTTTTTTTTTAATATTCATGTAATGAGTGCTTGCAAAATATGCTGTGTGATGCACTGCACTTGTTTTCTGCACACAGACAGCCCAGCTTAGGTGAGCAGAGCAGGTGCGCTGAGATGATGAGGAAGGTGAGGTTCACGCCAGCGTTCACTCCAAGATGCATCAGAACTATGACGCTTATGTTTCCACACTCGGACTACCCCAGCTCAAGCAAGGTCACATTCTCCGACCTTGCCGATTCTTTATAAAAGACGAAAGTCAGCTCCTTCCCCCAGGACTGACAGTTCCACTGACCCAGCTGTAGCTAGCATCTGTGGGGTCGCTGGGGCAGCCTGCTGCCCAAGCACACAGCAGAGACTTGAACACCAAACAGACGTGTCCACATCGACAACAGGTGTGATGACCCTGGAGACAGCTACCTCATACCATGAAAGCTGTTTTTACAAACAACATACATGACGTTAGCATTATATGTGTGTGTGTGTGTGTGTGTATATATATGTATAATTTTATGGGTGATACCCAGGAGGCCTGAGGGATCGCTCTTCTCCAGGTGCCCTGGCCAGAGCTGCCCCTGAGTGGCCAGCCAGGATGAAGAGAGTCAGCCAGGCTGGGAAAGAGGCCGGAGGTGGGATCGGCTCAACCCTGTCTCCCATAATGCTTTGCTCCTCCTACCCTCACTTCCACATCCCAAACCTCCACCCAGAAATCTCAAAGGTGCAAACCAATAAAATCTCCAGTCACTTAGCTCTCTTGGGGCACACTGGCAACACCAGAAAGACACTTCTCACTCCTGTAAGAGTCTCCAGTTTATAGAGGGGTAACAAGAACCTTCTGGAACCTCATGTCTCTATTGGCTGCTCCCAGAAATTGGAGAGTGGTCGTCACAGCATGTGGTGCCCTCCGCCATCCACCCCCAGTCACTGCCGTGGGGGCATCTGCAGTCTTCAGGGCTGCGGGAGGTGGCCACACATGGAAACATGGTGGGGGTGGAGGTGCCTGTAGATACAGGTTTTCTTTGAAAAATCCAGAAATAAATGGATCTGCTTGGGAAAGTGTGTTTTGTATTTTAGATAAATTTGAATATTTCTCTGGCAAAGGAAGTGTCAGGCTGAAAAACCAAAACACTCCTGGTTGGGTGTGTCCCGGGCACTGTGGTGAGCCGTGGTGTGGGCTGGCAGCTCCATCCCTGCAGTGGCTCACTGGGCCCAGGCCACCTACATCAATAAACTAAAATTCACCCTTGACGCTACTTTAGAATTAGATAACATTTGCGAATTTTAGTATTTGTGTAGCCCTTCGTGCAGAGTAGAAGCTCAATGTTTCTTTATAGCTCCATTAACAGAAAGATCTCATTCACCTTCATACTTCCAATTAGAGGTTGTTGTGTACCAGGCAAGATGAATAAAAACACAGTCTGATAGCAGCAAAGCATAGCTATTCTTGGGGGTTCTGAGGGCAGTGGGACTTGCGTATATCAAAAATCTTGCTTGTGAAATATTGTCTTGCAAGATCTTTTGTTTCCGTTTTATTTGAGAGAGAGAGAGAGAGACAGACAGACAGAGAGAAACAGAGAGAGAGAGAGAGAGAGAGAGAGAGAGAGATCTTCCATCCCCTGGCTCATTCCCCAAATACCTGCAACATCCAGGACTGGGCCAGGCCAAAGACAAGAGCCCAGAGCTCAATCTGGGTCTTCCACATGGGTGGCAGGGGCCCAAGTAGCTGAGCCATCGCCTGCTGCCTCCCGGGGTGTGCATCTGGGCAGGTGCTCTGACAAGGATGAAGGTGGGGCCACGCCCTGCACCAAGCACCCTCCCCTTGTAGCATCTTTTGTAGTGAAATCCCACTCTTTATTCTGACCTGTATTTCTGTTCCGCCCAATGTTCTATCCAGCTGCACGAAAGAACGTGGACTACTTCTTCCCACGCCCTTATCAGAACTGTCAGGTCACGTTAACCTAGTTCCCCACAAAACAGAAATGCGGTTGGCCGGAGGTTGTGTTTCTTTGTCATGGCCATAAGAGAAAATAAAAGTGTCTGGTGCAGGCATTCAGCAAATTACAACCAAATTCTGCAACCTGTCTTCTCCTCCCTTCAGAAAACACGCCTACCATGTTACCAGCGGTGTTTTGTATCAGCCAGAATTGTTTTGCGATTTTGCTTAGCTTTAAGATGCATCTGTAACAGAAAGCAAAGCTACTGAGTTTCCTTCAGAGTGCCGCCCGATTTGGGAAGAATTGAGGATTTTCATGATTCAAGTTGCATCAGAGTTTTCAGGGAGCTCCCTTGCCCACCTTAGCAGCACCCCTCGAGAGACCAGCGGAAGGTGTTGTGTGACTCCTCGTTTCCCAGGTGGGGATATCAGGGCCATGGGAGATGAAATGACCCCCTCGGGGGTACATGGCTCGTTGACTAAAGGCCCCACTGTGTGTTGATTGTGGAGCTCCCTGCACTGGCCGTTAAAGTGCGCACCCCAACCTGGCAGAGAAGTGGTTCAGAAAAGGGGCAGGGATCCCAGGTCTGCCACTCAGGTGGTTCCAGCAAGAAGGGAATTTGGGTGAGAAGCAGGAACCCGGGGGGGTCAGTCGCACGCCGTGGGCACGGCCAGGCCTCTGGCTGCCTGCACAGCACACAGGAGCCCGGGGGCAGTGCAGAGGGAGCGAGCGTGCAGACAAGCATTCACGTGAACCTGGAAGGGAGCCATCTTCTCCCGCTGTGATCCGGGAGTCCAGCATGGCAGAGCGACGAGCTCTCGGGGGGCGGAACCACGGGTGGACGGGCAGGTGGTGCTGCCTTCTCGGTGCCGTCCTTCTCTCCCCCACACGTATGCACACAAAGTTTTGCAAACTGTGCGCCATTGATCAATCACATTGATTTATTAAGACTTCTCCTGGATTGAAGTAATTGCAGGAAGCACAATTTCTGGAAGATTCTAAGTCCACACTCGCTTTTAAGCCCAGATGTGATACAGTGGCCTCATCAGCAGAGCTTCGAGGCACCCTGCCCACTGTGGGAATCCGTGAGAGGGTCCTTCTGCTTGGGGGGGGGGGCGGGGCTCTGCTCCCCATGCTGCTCCGGTGCGGGGTTGGGGGTAGGGGGGGTTGCACCTTCCCCAGCCCCTAACAGTGGCTCTGTTTATGTTGGAAAATCTTGCAGCAGACATCTGGCATGAGCCTCTGCAGCCACATACTCTCTGCAAATTTATCAAGAGACACAGGGTGCTAAGTATGGCTTTTTGCTAGTATTTAGAATGACTAGCAGCATATAATTAATCAAAACAACAGAAATGCATTATACATCTTGATGAGCGCTTGTTTCTACAGAAAGTAACGTGGGGATGGAGAGGCGCTGAGATGCCCTGAGCGAGTGCTGCTGCTGAGAGGAGACTGGGCCGAGTAGGAGTTCCTCCTCCACTCACTCAGTTTTTTGGTTTTTTTGTTTGTTTGTTTGTTTGTTTGTTTGTTTGTTTTTTGACAGGCAGAGTGGACAGTGAGAGAGACAGAGAGAAAGGTCTTCCTTTGCTGTTGGTTCACCCTCCAATGGCCGCCACGGCCGGCGCACCGCGCTGATCCGAAGCCAGGAGCCAGGTGCTTCTCCTGGTCTCCCATGGGGTGCAGGGCCCAAGCACTTGGGTCATCCTCCACTGCACTCCCGGGCCACAGCAGAGAGCTGGCCTGGAAGAGGGGCAACCGGGACAGAATCTGGTGCCCCGACCGGGACTAGAACCCGGTGTGCTGGCGCCGCAAGACGGAGGATTAGCCTAGTGTGCCGCGGTGCCGCCCTCCTCCACTCACTTAGTAACCAGAGCACTGAGAAACTTTGTTCAGGCAAAAAAGTAGACTGAAATTAAAGGGGCCATCCGAACAATGTATCCTGTTTTTTAAAATGTTTATGTTCATCTACTTGAAAGACAGAGAGAGAGTTTAGAAAGAGAGTGAATCTTCCACCCACTGGTTCACTCCCCAAATGGCCCAACAGCCAGGGCTGGGCCAGGCAGAAGCCAGGAACCTGGAACTCCATCCAGGTCTCCCATGTGGGTGCAGGGGCCGAGCACTCGGGCCACCTCCGTGGCCTTCCCAGGTGCACTAGCAGGGAGCTGGATGGGAGCTGGAGCAGCCAAGGCTCGGAGCAGTACTCACGTGGAATGCCAGCATCATAGGCAGTGGCTTAGCGCTGTGACACAACGCCAGCCACGAGAGAGAAGCCACGAGTCCTGGTTCACGTCCCAGATGCCCACAGCAGCCCGAGCTGGGCCAGGCTGAAGCCGGGAACCTGAGACTGCTTCCAGGTTTCCCCACGTGGGTGGCTGGGGCCCAAGCACTTGCGTCAGCATCGGCTGCCTCCCAGAATGCACCAGGAGGAAGCTGTGTCGGAGGCAGAGTAGCCAGGACTCCCGCTTTGATACCGAAATCCCACGTGGGGACCTCACACGGCTGTGCCCCAACTCTCTCCCACACTGTTCATTTTGAAAAGACCAATTTGCAGTTTTGTGGTTTATTTTTAAAAATATTCAGAAACAAATCAACAAAAATGAAAGGATTTTTGGTTCTTTGGTATGGAATTACCAGCACAGTAATTTGCTTTTTCAGTTTCTAAAAGGTTACCAAATCCTTTCTGAAAATCTGACAAATAATTGTAAATTTGGCCTTTATAAACTTAGAAACCTTTTGTTTAATACATTCAAACAGATTTGAGGGAATCTAAAAGTTGCTGTTTTCAATAAACGTTTGCACAAAAAAAAAAAAATCACTTGATAAAATACTCATCATCTATCACCAAAACAGAAGCTACCGCGGCAAGCCTTGAGCACAGCAGTGGAGATGCGGGTGGGGCACCCACAGCCCGTTTGGCAGTGCCTGGGCTGGAATCCTGGCTCCACTCCTGTGCCAGCTTCCTGCCAGCACACACGTGGGAGGCAGCAGGTCATGGCCAAGCGTGGGAGTCCCTGGCAGCCATGGGAGATCTGGCGGAGTTCCCTGCTCCTGGCTTTTAGCCTGGCCCAGCCTCGACGGTTGTGCACATTTGGAGAGTGAACCTGCAAAGAAGTAGGGCCTCTCTCTCTCTCTCTTTCTCTCCTCCCATCTCTGTCTCTCTGTCTCTGTCTCTTTCTCTTTCTCTCTCTCTCTCTCTTTCTCTCTTTCTCTCCCCCATCTCTGTCTCTCTGTTTCTGTCTCTCTCTCTTTCTCTCTTTCTCTCCCCCATCTCTGTCTCTCTGTTTCTGTCTCTCCCCCCATCTCTGTCTCTCTCTCTCTCTCTCTCTCTCTCTTTCTCTCCCCCATCTCTGTCTCTCCCTCTGTCTCTCCCTTTCAAAGAAATAAAGTTTTTAAATGGAAGCTACTGACTCCAATTTATGGGGAACATAAACTAAGAAATTCAGTTTCCATTATTAAGAAAATCAGACCATGTGAATTTGTTCCGTAATGTGAATACACTAATTTGCATTCCAAGGAATAGTCTAAGCATCTGTGAAAAGCAGAGGCTCCCTTTGCAAGATGGATCAGGAAAAGCAGAATCAAGATGATGTAGCTCTAACATCAGTTGAACCACTTCACAAAGATTAGATTTAAATAATAAATCTATCTGGTCTTGCACTTAATTTGTAATAAAGGAATACCACATGTAGCTGAGAGGGTGAGTTATTTATGGAGCAGGGGAAGCCCAGAGCCCTCTGGGAGTGCATATGGCTGCGTGAATGGGGTACATTCAGGTATCTGTCGTCTGTGAGTAACTAGGAGTTGTGTATAATACTTCTAAAGCATCATCAAACGTTGATAGCTAAGACAATATTCTGACTCGGCAGCCAGCATACAATTTTCATTGTGTGTGTGTGTGAATAGAAGGTAGAACATATGAAACACCTTATAATATGAAATAAAACGAGGATCAACTGCACTTGGAATAAAAATTTTACACTGTGATTTAATAAAACAGATTTTAACTACCCTGTTAAATAATGCACAGCAAATCTAAAAGGAACCACATACGATTTTTATCTACTGATCGGATCCGGTATTCGATATGAGAACCTGGTTGTCCCTGAAAATAGTGAAGCTATGTGTAGAACAGTGGGCTCCTCGTGCTGTTCAGGGCTTGCCCACCTCCAGCTGAGGACTGACAGATCCTGCATGTGCACATGGGGATCCAGGATCGTCCTCACTCACGGTAACCACCTGGGAGGAGCGAGTCCTGCACGCAGCATCTCCTGGCCATTGTCTCTCCTGCCACCAGAGTCTCACCCAAGAACAGTGCACTGCGCTCATTGACAATGGGCAGGAGAGAGGGAAGGTTATGACATCAAAGAAGAATCAGCTGAAAATCGCTGTCACTCCCACTACCCGCCTTCACCAGCATATCTGAATTCCCAGTATGCTAATGAGGGACAAAATCCCCCCTACGTCTGCTAGATGAACGTATCTCCAAGGCAGGGAGACAGCCCCAGCCATAGGGAAGCTCCCCCTAAAGCAGAGTCTAGAATGGCCCATTCTGTTGGTTCTCAGACCTTCTTTTTTCACCCAGTAGTGAAATTGTGGTGGATAAAGTGTGCGTGCTGCTTTGTTAGAGTAGAAGAGAGACTGTCGTTAGCAGGCACTGGGCAGGGAACCAGCGTGATGCCAGGCCCACGTGCTCGTGGAAGCCCTGGAGTGGATCTCCGTCACTCATCTGCACCGCAGCCTCAAGTGTCTCCTCCTGGGTTCACTCACGCAAGAACCCCCCACTTCTCAGAGCTGCTCAGGCCTGGGGGTGCTTCCGTGGGAGCCCCTGGAGGCCAGGCAATGGACAACTGAAGCTCCTCTTCAAATACACCCTCCTGCTGGGTGTCGGCTGTCCCTCCCTCACCCCCAAGGGCTCCCGGGGCAGCCACTGCAATAGCACTCATGATGCTTTGCCGTACGGTGACCCACGCCTGACCACACGCTCCCTGAGAGAAGGAACCTTCTCGGTCTTGACCCTATGCAGTCGGCGATTCCAGCTCTCTCTCTGAAGGACAGGTGCATCTCTTGGGGCCACATTTGAGGTTGGCAAAGGTGCCACCTGTGGGTGTCTTGTCAGAGAGACTACTCTAGGTGTATCTTGGGCATGAGAAAAACCATCTCTCCTCTTGAACCAGCTGCCCTGAGCAGGTCTGGCAGCTTGCCAGTCTCAGGGCCGACGTGTGCACCTGACCATCAGGAAAGGTGGGGAGAAGCCAGGGTCCCTGGGCCATGGACCACTTGTCACACCAACAGAGTGGCCCTATTGTAGGGACACAGTCATGTGCCTGAAAAAAAAAAAATTTCTAAGATTTCAAATATGCACAAGCACACAGTTATACAAGCAAATAGAGGTTTTCAAAGGAAGAGGTATTCAGGCAGGAAAATGAAAGAGGGGAAAAAATGCGAATGTGCTTTTTGTTGTGAGCCTTATTATATGTGTGAATTGCTGATTCTATACCAAGGCAGGAACAGTTGACAAAGAATTGCCCTTCAAACTCCTGGAGAACACTCAGAGAACACAGCAAACCCGCCAGGTAATCTAACACAGCCACGAGCCACAGTGCCACACACTTGGAGACGTAAGAGGGGTCCACGACACCACACACAGCACGTGGACAGCAGCAAGGCCAGAGGTGCTGGAGGGGGCAAGGGCCCCAGCCTGCACCCTGTGAGGTGGCAGGCTCTGTCCACCAGCCAGCCCCTTGTCCACCTCTGCCCCTCCCTTCCCGCGTCCTCGCCGTCCTCGCCGTCCTCAACCTCAGGCAGGTTAAGGAAGTGACTGATGCAGGGGGAAAGGCCAGAGGCCTTTGGCGGAGGCTTGGTTCTTTTGAGGCAAGCATCTGTGTATTGAGAAGGAGGAATGTGACTATGGAGAAAGACCCCCTCTTTGTGCTGTACGGGGGTCTGAGACTTGGAGGAAGTGCTCCCCATGCATGGTTCAGGTTCCAGAACGCGGAGTTGCACTGCAGTGTTCACAGGGGAGAGCTGTGCCCAGACCCAGGCTCTACAGAGATGCACTTGGGCTACCGGCAAACCAGGTGCAGCAGCAACAGGAATGTCACCCTCGACGCCCCTCCCCACCTCAAAGCCAAGCACTTCTCTACAGCGGTGGGAACCTCCGCCTTCAGATGTCGTGATGTGAGTTATCTTAGTCTGAAATCTGGCCTGGACATAGTCTGCCAGCCAGACACAGCAGAGGTAGCAACCTGAAGCCCTGAACCACAGCCTAAGCACATCTGGAATCACAGTGGGATGTGAGACTCCTCCCAAGCCCGAGTCTCCTTCTTCTAGGACACACGGGAAGCACGATCATCACGGAACTCTTCACTTATCTGTCTGAAGCCCTCCAGTCTTGGCAAAGGCAAGCAAATGCCTAAATGCAGCCAACAGCAGAATCCAAGAAACGGTCGCCAGGAGATGCACATCCCGCATCTACGCCTCGAAGCTCTTGCATTTGTATTTTGCTTTCACGCATCAGACTTTGTGGTGCGGCGTGTGGGTGCCACTTGCAATGCCAGCACCCTTTACAGCACTAGTGGAAGTCCCGGCTGCTCTGTTTGCAGTGCAGCTCCCTGCTAACATGTCCGGGAAAGCAGTGGCAGGTGGCCCAACCTCTCGGGCCGCTGCCACCAACATGGAAGACTCAGATGGATTTCCAGGCTCCTGGCCTCACCGGGCACAGCCCTGGCTCTTGAGGCCATTAGGGGAGTGAACCAGCGGATGCAGGACCTTTCTTTTCCTGGGTCTTGCTGAACAAAGAGACCCTGAGCTCTCCGCGCAACGTCACACTCTGCCTCCGGAGAGCACACTTCGCAAGGGAGGTCGGTCGCATTTTTGCAGCGGCCTCTTGGGAACCAGGACGTAAAGCTGTCCCTGTCCTCATGCCCCAAGCCAGCGTAAGTGATGCTAACCCCTGGAGACTGTGCTGCCCCGCAGTGATGGCTCTCAGCCGCTTTGTCTGCATCCTGTCCAGAGCCTCCACTCCCACTCTGGGGCGCGTGAGGGCCTGGTGCTGAAGCCACCAGAGGGCAGAGGGCGTCCCGGTGGTTCTTGGAAGCCATCTGACAGGAGGCCATCCGCCAAGGGGGCTTCAGCGCCCTGGGTTCCACCGTCAGCCACCTGAAGTCCAACTCGGGGTCGCGTCCTAGGCCAGTCAGCCCCCTAACTCAGGACTGTGCACTGGAACCGTTTCTCGGCCTTGCTTCTGCATCCACCCGTGGATACCTTCCCTCCTGCCTCTTCTCCGTGGCCGTGAAGCCCCTGCAGTCAGGAGCTGCCCACGAGTCGCTGCTTGCAGAAGGAGCTCTGTACTGTTTGCGTGTGCCTCGGTTTACCTTTGAACACTCCAGACTGAGGGCCGGGCTCCTGCTTTCTCGTGAGCATCTCTGGCTTCAGCTTACCTTGTCTGCAAACTGAAGCAGAAACCTGATCCCAAAAATCGAATTCATTCCTCTGACTTCTGTTTGGTCAGCACGGCCTAGAACTGGGATTTCTGTGGTCAGCTCATGCGCAGTGATGAAATCAGATGGGGCCCCCTCCCTGTATCAAATGGTGGAGAATGCTGATGGGAAGGAAAGTGACAGAATGCACCGGGAGAGACCTGCAGGGACACGCAGCTGCCGAGGGGCTTGGAGATGCCTCTTCCAGAGTGGCAACGTTAAACTGAGACCAGCCTGTTTTATCACTCCCAGCTTGGGATCAACAGGAAGCCGCCATCTGCCCGTCTTTTGGTAATTTGAACTTGGAGTGTAACTTGAACTTCAAGACGCACCTTGTTCACATTCTGGAGCTGGACGGCCACAGACGACGCCCCACGCAGATCCGTGACCTTCATGCGTGGAGAAGTGGACGAGGTTTCCTGGGTAAGAGGCTGACGGTTCGAGCACCTAACTGAATCCCAGTCCTCACCCCCGCCTGGCTTACATGTGAGCTGAGGCTTTCGCGACATCCGTCATCCGTTAGCCGTTTGCAAGCTGACAGCGAGGAGGGAGCAGGCTAACCCTCCAGACGGTAGAGGAGAAATCCACCAGCGCCTCACGGCTTGCTTGGTGGCCACGTCTTCTCAGATGACACGGCAAACAGAGCCTGTGCGAGGACGGCACGAATCAAAGATGCTGAGGCTCCCAGCCCCGCCGCCATGGCCACCGCACTTCCTCCCAGGCCCTCCTGCCGTTGGCGCTTCTCTCACTTACCAGGATGCGGAGATGAGGATGGGGTTGTAGGAAGTATAAATGCCTTCTGCAAGCCACAGATCCAATGCCTGGGTGCGTGCCCAGCCTGGCTCTGATTTCAGCCCACGTGCGAGATGTGGCAGTGGACGCTGCTACGCAGGAAAGGGTGGCCGTTGGCGTCTGGGTCATCAGCTTCATCT
This sequence comes from Oryctolagus cuniculus, assembly GCF_964237555.1. Lineage (NCBI taxonomy): Eukaryota > Metazoa > Chordata > Mammalia > Lagomorpha > Leporidae > Oryctolagus > Oryctolagus cuniculus. The sequence continues at coordinate 7,335,413 of NC_091436.1, forward strand.
CCTAGTTGTCTGCTGATGTCCAGGAGGCAAGGCCAGCACGGCTGTCTCAGCTGGACACGGACAGCTTAGGAGAAGGAGTTTATAGCGCCAAGTCATTCGCTTCTGGACATCCTTCTCCCTCCTTTCTTTTTAAAAAATTTCTTCCTTTTCCATACAAATGCAGAATAATAAGGAAACACAAAAATGGAGTGTCAGCCTGAAGGATGTGTGTGGGAATACACAAGGGTACTTCAAAAAGTTGATGGAAAAGGTATATTACGAAAAAAAAAAAAAACCTATGCATGGCTTCCAAAACTGCTTTGTGCTAAAATAAACTTATCTTTCAAGTAATTTCCATGAACTTTTTGAAGAACCTGGTAGGCATTAAAGAGAGCAGAGGAGCACAAATGCTGATTTTCATAGTTTCAGTTTCGTTTCCTCGGCTGCTTGTCGTCTTGCCCCCTGGTCACTGTGTGGACCCATTTTATGTGACTCCACCCAATTAACTTAAATAATTTCTCAGATTAAAACCTAAACTAAATGTGCCTCTCCTGGGCAGGTCTCTGTATTGGTAACCTATTGACAGGAATTCTACATAGAAAGTCTACGTGAATTTAATTGTTCTTTTCTATCAAATTCTCTACTTCTCAGATTCACTAAATTCTAAGCTCTTTGTCCATTAGCATATCCACTCTTTTGCCTAAGAACATAGCCAGAATCTCTTCAATGCCACTGATATTGTCCCTGATACCCTGAATGTGGAGTAAACCAGGGAATTAAGGATATCGTTGATCTGCGTAGATCCTGCACACAAGTCCATCTCATCAACTTGATGCAAATTTCGATTTCTCTCTGAATGTCTGTGTGGTCTCCCTAGCTTTGGGAGGATACAGCAGCCAGGTTGGAAGCAGGACCAAAGTAAATTCCAGATTAGCTCCTTTGATGATCCCGGGGCTCGCCAGCTCTCATTTGTCACTGGTGTCGTGGGCCTGGGACAAGCAGTGCCCTCTGAAGACGTGGGAGCCCCCTCTCTCACCACCCTCCTGTAGGGCCCCTTATTCCTTAATGAAGGTCGCATGCAATCGGACTCGGGGCACTGGCTGTAACCCAGGAAGTAGTTAAACACCGGCCATGACTGCCAGTCCTCGCCTCTCCCAGCTCTTCTGCCGGTGCTGAGGGAAGGTCTTCTCCGCTCATCGTTCAGCTATGCCTGGTCTTGGCTGTCAAAGTCGCCTGTGTACGCCCATGCATGTTGACGATCCAGCATGTTTGAGTGCCGAACCTAAACATCAGTTCAGGCTAGCAGCGAGCAGCATCCTGGCGATTTCTGGTTGCAGTTTGCTGGAAGCCCTTAGCTCCCCACCAGCTGCCTGCAGGGTAAAACTCACTCACAGGGACTCCAGGTGATTTTCTTAACATCATCACCCAAAGATACAAAGAAAAAGAAGAGCTTTCTTTTGGCTGCTTCTGTCGCCTCTCCTGTCACTGTCATTTGGTGTTTCCTGTCGCCACTGGTTCGGGTACAAAATCAAAGTTATCAGGGAATAGGGATTCCAGAAAAGCAAACTCCGTAGAGGTGAAAAATCACAAGTATTAAACAGAGTATGACTTAGTCTGGCAACATGGGGAAACATCAGGTCGCGGGGAGCCAGCAAATCAAATTCTGTCTTCAATTAGGTCACCTTGGATGTGGAACTTAATCTCTCTGAGCCTTAGTCTCCTCTTTATAAAAAGCAAGATATTAATTTTAAAAGAAAGAGAAAACCGTTTGGCACAGCGGAAGCCCATGCAACCAGCGATCGGCATCTGTGCCCATTTGTATATGTTGTCTCTTTAAGCAAATCAGCCAAGGATACCCCAGCCTCACATCTTTGGAAACCGTTTAATTAAGGCCAACTCCCAACCTCCCCAGACTCATTTGGGAGAGGCATAATTTACTCCACACTCATAATTATTTATTCCTGAATTCAGTTTTTTTTTTTAATAATGTATCATCAAGTCCACAAATGAGGGAATTTGACATGCCAGGCAGTGTGCTAGGAACTTGACTCATATATACATATAAGTCATATATGTATATATGATTTATTTATTTGAAAGGCAGAGTTAGAGAGAGGAGAGACAGAGAGAGATCTTCCATCGAACTGAGTCATTCCCCAAATGGCCAGGGCTAGGCTAGGCCAAAGTCAGGAACCTGGAACTTCCTCCAGGTCTCCAACATGGGTAGCTCTTCGGCCACCATGTGCAGCTTCCTAGGCACATTAGCTGGGAGCTGGATCAGAAGTGCAGCAGCCAGGGCTTGAACTGGCGCCCATGTGGGATGCTGGCATCACGGGCTGTGGCTTAACCTGCTGCCCCACCACGCCGGCCCCAGGACTTTCTTAAGTGTGTGACCTCCAATCCCTGCAGTGGAGAACATTAAAACACTCCTGCCCTTAAAGCAGTCCGACGAAAGGCCATCTCTCTGCCACGGTTAGGAAATCTGGCATCAAAACCTTCTGGGTGCGTCCTTCCCTCCAGGGTGGCCCGGGGACCTCCCTGTCCTCTCTCAGTGTCTGTTCCCTTGCTCAGGAAATGGCTGTTTAAGAGGGGCCAGTGAGACGGGGGTGTAAAGCGTAGAAGTCCATGTCCAGAGCATTGTGCCCGGGAGAAGCTGCTGCCCCTCGCATCCCATACTCCCTTACTTAGTGAATGCTAACAACCACACGTGTGCAGTGTCCCTGTGTGACCATGTAGTTCTGTATCCTTCACGCAAACGACTGCTGGCCTTGGATGTATTTTTTGGAGACTTGCTTTAAATGTTTCATTTCTCAATATCCGCGGTGTGTGAACTGTGTGTCTAGGGTAGGCAGCAGTAGATGCTGTTTTCCGATTCATGCTAAAACAGTGGAAAACGCCAGTGCCTCTCTCTCTGAAAATGCCAGCGTACTGTATAAGCAAAATCAGCGGCTGAACGCTGATGGGGTTAGGCAGTGAGGTCTGAGCTACAAATGTGGTTTAGAAGGGAGTCTCAACGGCGGTGCTAAGGTTCCAGAAGCCGATGCGACGTGGGAGGCCACGGGAAGAGTGAATTGTTGTTCACACTTCAGCTTTGATTCGGAGACACCTGTGAAAGAAAATAATCCTCTCCCAGTACTTACTGGTTATTTTATTTCCAGAAAACATGCTTGTTATTTCAGCCAAAGTAATTGCCTTGGCTTTCAGGCCGGGTTTGTGATAAGTGAACAGTGCCACCTGCTGGTTGGGGGTGGCAGTGTTCATTCACACTCAGCTGCTTGCCTCTCTCCGGTGTTGCTGTGTGGATCTCAGAGAGCAAAGAGCCCATGCTGGAGTTTAAAAAAAATCTAACCCTGGAGAGGCAGAAGCTTAATACAGCAGACAAATTTGCTTTTTTTAATACAGCAAATTTGCTTTTTTGTCTCCTCTAAAATTGTTGGGGTTTTTTTGTTGTTGTTTTGGCTCCCACAAAAACAGGCTGGTCAGAACTGCTCCAGGCAAGGTGGCTCAAGTGCCCAGTGAAAATCTCTGGAGTCACCTGTTTCCCTCCTCTGCACTGAGTAAACAGATTGGCAGAGACTGCTTCAAAGCCCCTGCTTGTCTAACTCATCCACACACTAACAGGTCCACAGTACATGTCCCTGTTCTGGTTCTGTAGCAATTCCCTTTCAAAGTAGCATTCCTGGCTTATCAGGGAGAATTCTCAGAATGAGTATGGTCCAGGTCCTAGGATCACTCCGCTGACCACATGAGAGTGTTCACATGGCCACCTTCGGCCAGTGCCCTCCCAACACTGGGGCAGGCACAGGCCCAGGACCAGGGTGGGTCAGAAATCCATCCACCTGGCCCCAGCCTGGCACCGCCTGGGCCCTGTGCTTGGGGGTGGGGGTGGGAGTTGGGGGGTGACTGGATTCTGTTGACTGCACACGAATGGAAGCCAATGCCTGTCTGCAGTTTGCCTCACTGGGTCAAGAATGTAGAACCCAAGGAGGCGGGAAGGATGAGTGACTGACAGCCCATGTCTGCAACACATTGTGTGAGTCAGTTAACCGGAGTAGGCCCTGCTGTAACACCGTGTGGCTTGCAGGATTGTCACGAGGAGGACAGGAAACAGAGCTAACTACAGCCCAGGGCCTGGGGAAGAGCAAACCCAAGTTCCTAGCCTCTCCTTTCCTTTGAGACACAAGTCCCACGGAGCTGGGTGAGAAGGTACATTTACACACATCTCGGCAGGGGTCAATCAATGCCGAGTGGCCGCAAAGTCCTTAGATACTTTTAGAAGTCACCATAACCCAAGCGCCACTGAGAACTTTGGACTCGCTAGCAGGGTCCATCCTCAGCTCGACTGACGGGTCAGGACAGTGAGCCAGGATGTCGGCTCCCCAGGCTGTGCGGGTTAGGGTTAGGGTTAGGGTTAGGGTTAGGGTTCATGCCCCACACAGCTTCCCGGCTCCATCTCTCCCCCACAGTCCCTTCCTCAGGCTTTCTTCTCTGCTTGGCTTCTCCCGCCTACGCTGCGGCTGTTTCTCCTGCAGAGCCGGCTTCCAAGGCCAGCCGTCACATGTGCGCATCTCCAGAGCCGCGGTCCTGCACTCCCAGTGCCTGCTGCGCATCCAGATACGGGAATCCTTGGAAGAGGGAGGCCTCTGGGGCAGGAGAGTGGGTGACAGGTGTCAGATGAGACCATGGACACCCCCAGAATAGACACAACATCAAAAAAAGTTAGCCTGTGCCCTCAGCCAGGCCAGGCAAAGCCCCAAGCTTGTCTAGAAAGACCCAGAGAGAAGATCGGGGTCTCCAGGGCTTGCCCAGAAGCAATTGTCTCAGAGGTATGCCTCGTTCCTTCTCGCTTATATTAACAAGATGAAGCCCAATAGCATACGTTTCCCTATATGCTTGTCTGAGCCAGGATAGAAAGCAGGTCCCTGGGAGTGTGGCAGCAGGCAGTCTGGGTAGGGGAGGGAGGCCGGGCACTCATTAAGGATGGGTCTCTATTCTACTTCTGTCCCTGTCGGTCAGCCTGGGTTTGGTTGCAGACACCAAGGGTTCACCAGTCACTCGGTCGCTCAGGAGACTTTGGGCGAGTTACACAGCAGCCCTGTGCCTTGTTCACACGTTGCTTTTTCTTTTGAAGGTTTACTCATTTATTTGAAAGAGTTACAGAGCTGAGAGGAGGGGGGAGACAGAGAGATCTTCCACCCACCTGCTGTAATGGCTGGGGCTGGGCAAAACCAAAGCCAGGAGCCAAGAACTTCTTCTGGGCCTTCCAATGCGTTCCCCAGGTGCATTAGCAGGGAGCTAGATCAGAAGCAGAGCAGCTGGGACTGCAACCAGCACCCATATGGGATGCCAGCTTCGCAGGCAATGGTTACCCGCTGTGCCACAGTGCCAGCACCCGGTTCACACAATCACTCAGCAAATATGTACTGGGTGCCACCTAAGTGCTGGGTGCATTCTAGGTGTGTGAGATCAAATGAAGAAAAGGTCGTTGCCCTCATGTGTTTATATTCTGCCAAGAAAAACATGGCCAACCAATGCTTGAATCACCCAGCATGGCAGAAGAGGGGCCGGCACACTTTGCATGAAGGGCAGGGGTGAATCTGTCAGCACTGAGGGCCGTCAGCCTGCTGCAGCCACTAACTCTGCCACTGCAGTGGGGCAGTGGCCACAGATGGCACACAAGTAGTGAGAGGACATGGCTATGCCCAATAACACCACGAAGCGTGGTCATGCCTGAAGGACCCTGACTTCATTGCCATGAGAACCAACATCACACGCACTGACACAAACCAAGACAGTCTAGCCTACTGCCCACCGTAGGCTTCCCCACGGAACTTCAAAAAGCCCAAGGAAAGCAGGATTGAAAATTAAGCATCTTTTGATGCAGAAAGAAACTTCAAACCCATGCCTAGCCGAACGGGCATTTATGTGTATTATGAACAAATGATGCAGGAATTTCGAAATATTTTTGCACACAAATAAACTCGCATTTTAATTCCATTCTCTGAAAGCCCTGTGAAGTCCCTTGTCTGTGCGGTATAGCCCATTGCTCCCGGGACCACGATGAGCAAAGCAAGAGGAGATTAGATTAGGCACAGAAGGGAGGAGACACCAGAGACGCAGTGAACGCGAGAGGCGGGGACTGGAGCCCCGGAGCACAGCAGAATGTTCCACAGTGAACCTGCTCTCTCCAGGTGGGAACATGGTCTACTACAGGCAAAAGGGCCGTATGGTAAATCCGCGAGCTGGTAGCCCCGTCTTTATTATCATTGTCGAGTGCCAGGTCTGTGCCAAATGCGCTCTGCTGTCAGGCGACGGGCTGCGCAGTGGGACTGTCCACGCCAGCACCCCCAGCAACCTGCACGCGGTACGTCATGCTGTGATAGTACAGCATCCGTGTGCCACAAGGTGGTGGGCGTTCTGCTCCGAGAGAATGCCATGCCCCCACCCCGAACACGAGGCCTGGTGTTGACGGCGATGTCATTTTGTGGCCCGGAGCTGTGTCATAGCTGTGCTAGTGCTGTGAGAAGCGTGCCATGGAACACGTGTGAGGGGGGCTGGCAGCACCTGGGGTGCTGGGATGGAGACAGGTCAGCAAAGAGCCCAAAGGCGGGGAGCTGGTGGGAGTTGAGCAAAGACGGGACAGGGAGGGAGCCGCCGAGCGGTCGCTGCAGGAAGCCAGGGTGCTGGCGCTGAGGACAGCTGGACGGAAGCCCTCAGTCTGCAATCAGGCAGCTAGCAGAGCGATGTGGCTAACGGCACGGCGAGGGTGGGAGGGAAATGGCAGAAGGCGGCCCTGGTGAGGTCCCTTGGCACCTGCTCTTTGTGAGTGCAGGGTGGGGAGAGGGAGAGCAGACGCCTGCTGCTCTCTGGGCTGGGTGGAAGGTCTCCAGGTATGGACCGCAGGCGACACACACGCTTGCATCCCCTGGGGCAAGAGGCGGCCACGCCAGGCATCCACGCGGCTGCGGCTATGTTTAGGGTGAAGGAACGCAAATCCCTCACGTGCCCAGCTCCTTCGCAAGAGGAGCTTAATTTCCGGGGAATGATAAGAGAGTTACTAACACGGGAGCCCATTCATTTCCAGCCGGCGCATGATAGCTAATAGCGTCCGTGGCAACCGCAGGCTGGCCCCACAGCTCCGCGGCCATCTGCCCCCGGAGACCAGCCTCTGGTGGGGGAGAGTAAAGTGCATTCCATGCCTCTTGAGCCTTGAGCTTCATCAGGACAAGATTCCGGGGGTGGGGGTCATATCCCCCCCTCCGTGAAAGTGACCTGAAGAACTGAGGGGGCACGGATGGGCAGCAGAACACCCAATTCAGCTGGCGCTTTCTGTCTTTTAAAAAAACTCAGCTGAAAGGCCAGAAGTTAATAAATAATTACAGAGCTGGGCTTCTAGGTAAGATCCGAAAACTCGGTTCTTGGCTTCACACCCGAGACGGGAGGGCAGCACGGAGCAGCCCTTTGCAGGCCGGGATTCGGGAGGCTGCAAAGGGCACCTTGTGTCCGTTGGTGAGTTCTCGCGTGGCCTGGGCGGGCAGAGCCAAGACTGCAAGCACCCAGCCACCACGGCACCCCCAGCTCAGGCTGGAAGACAGGGCCCCAGCGGCTGCAGAGGCGGTGCTGGGAAGACGTGCCGCTGCCACCTGTGCCTGGAGATTCAGAATGCAGGCCTGGGCCCCACCCACTCCTCCCGTGGTGAGGAGGGGGAGGGGGAGAGGGAGAGGGCTCCCTAGCTGCTCCCCTGAGTCGTGGTCTCTTTCTGCACCTCTGGCCCACCCAGTGCTTTCTCCCCAGACTCCTCTTTATTTATTTATTTATTTATTTATTTATTTTTTTGACAGGCAGAGTGGACAGTGTGAGAGAGAGACAGAGAGAAAGGTCTTCCTTTGCTGTTGGTTCACCCTCCAATGGCCGCCGCGGCCGGAGCACCGCGCTGATCCGAAGGCAGGAGCCAGGTGCCTCTCCTGGTCTCCCATGGGGTGCAGGGCCCAAGGACTTGGGCCATCCTCCACTGCACTCCCTGGCCACAGCAGAGAGCTGGCCTGGAAGAGGAGCAACCAGGACAGAATCCGGCACCCTGACCGGGACTAGAACCCGGTGTGCCGGCACCACAAGGCAGAGGATTAGCCTAGTGAGCCACGGCGCCGGCCCCAGACTCCTCTTAAGGCAGCGGGAAAGAGGGACCAAAAGGCACTGGGGCTGCAGAACGAGCTACATCCCTGCCCGCAGAGACGCCAGTGCATCCTACTGGAGCTTCCAAGCCAGCTCCCTGCTAGTGGCCTGGGAAGGCAAGAGAAGATGGCTGCAGTGCTGGGCCCCTGCCACCCAAATGAAACTCCTGGTTCCTGGCTCCAGCCATTGTGGCCATCTGGGGAGTGAGCCAGCAGATGGAAGATCTCTCTCTCTCTCCCTCTCTCTCTCCCTCTCTACCTCTCTCCCTCTCTCCCTCTCTCTCTCCCTCTCTACCTCTCTCTCTTTCCCTCTCTCTCTCTCTCTGTGTGTTTCACTCTCACTCTCCCTTTGTCACTCTCCCTTTCAATTAAATAATTCTGTAAACAAATGAACAAAGAACAAGACAGCAGAAAGGAAAGAGAGGAGTAGGTGGGGAAAGCAGGAAGGAGAGGAGGGAGCAGGGAGGGGGAGGTGGGGGGAGGGGAGGGAGGCCCCACCCCCACCCTCCACCCCCCACCCCCCGCCTGACTCCTCCATGCTGCAGAGGCCTCCCTCTCCTGCCAGGAGGTTTTTCTTTTAATTAAAATCTGCCTTTTTCAAATCAACTCCCTTGGAGCTGGGGAGATTCGACATCTCATTTGTCTGGCGTTCTCCTGGTCCCCAGGAGTGGCCCTGTGGCTCCCTTCTCTGCACAGCTCACGGGGGCCACTGGAGCAGAGAAGCCCTTCCTGGCTGGCCAGGCACCGCGTGGCCTCGGGAGCCAGTGCTGTTGCTGAGCCTGTGCTGCCACCCCGCCGGCCGCACCTGCCCACAAGCGGTGTGCTCTCCTCTCCTGCCCCCTGCCCCTGTCCCCCCACCTGGGGCGCGCCTCCTCTCCCAGCCCTCACAGCAGGCTCTAGACCCCTGGGTCCTGTGTGTTGGCTCAGGCTGTACTGGGATACTGACTGATTGCCGGGTGTGTGAGACGGCCTTCTTGCTAAGGTGGACAGGAGAGAGGACAGGCCTGGGCATGGACAAGGAATGCCCATGTGATGGGATCTTCCAGACTGTGCCATAGAAGCCTCTGTCGGGGGGCAAACCCACCAGAGAGGCCACCACAGCCCCGTATGCGTCCCCCCAACCCCACCCCTCGGACTTGCCACCGCTGGACTGCGGCTGTCACCCAGGTGACTGGGAATGATGGCAGTCTCCAGGGGAGCCGCGCTGAAGTTTACCGTGGGCAAGAGCGCCCCTCCTGACGCTCTCTGGGTCTGTGGGTAGGAGGCCAGGGGCAGCACAGATGGGATCAAAGACTGTCTCCAGCACACGTAGCAGATGTATACCGATGCCCAGCAAACATGCCTTGAGGAAGGGAATGTGGAGTGAGCGAGTGAGTTAGTGGATGAGTGGATGGTGAATAAGTGATCGAGGGAATGAATGAATGAGTGAGTGAATGAGCTTCCCTGCCACAGGAGCTTTCATTGTAGCCGCTGTCCCAGGCTCCTGGCTTCAGCCTGGCCAGACCTGGCTGTTGCAGCCATCTGGGGAGTGAACCAGCAGATGGAAGCTCTCTTTATCTGTCTCTCCTTCTCTCTCTCTGTTACTCTGCCTTTCAAATAAATTATTATTTTTTAAAAAATAATTTTACAGGGGGTGATGGGCATGTGGCCTTGCCATCAGCCATCACCGTCAGACACAGACTGCAGAAGGACGTGACCGGTCCCCTCCTGTGGTCTGAGGGCTAGCATCTGAGACGCGCTCACACCCACCGTTAGAGCCCCTACCGCAGGCCGGCCCCACACCCTTGCCGCTACCATGCTGGGGCCGGAAGTCCTCCCTGTCTGCCCTCCAAGGCCCCGACGCTGCCGCACCGGCAGCTCTGCCACGTGCTCAGAGCCTGCACCCACGATCTTCTCCATCCCGGCACAGGAACCAGAAAGGTCACTGGCGCCCGGCTTAGCGCTTTTATTCACGATGCACATAAGACAGAATTTAATCTTCCTGTTTCAAATACTGCCTGAAATATTTTCCAATTCTGCTTCTCAGCTGAAAAGCAAGATGGGGTGGACTTTATGAGAACAGATCTCCTACTCAGATTTATAGATACATAGCAGTTCTATTGATCTGAGCCAGCTGCCAAGACCAGGGGAATGACTGAGAGGCAGCCGCGCCCGGGCGGTGTGTCCTTCTCCAGGCTGGCACTGAAGGTTGCACTGTCACAGGGACCGGACTGGGGAGGAGGCACTGGGTCGCAAACGGGCTTTTAAATCCTTATTCTGTGGATTGTTGTTTATTGCAAAGTAGCATCGCAAGGCTGGGGCTTGTTTCATTTTTACGGTGACAGCCTTATGGAACCTTCTGGCGGTCTAAAAATATCCAGCAGGCACTCACTGCCCTTTGAGCTAAGTGTGCAAGCCACTCCCCCGTGCCCTGAGAGGGGGGCCAGTCCAGAAAGGGCAGGGCCTTCCCCAGCCCGGCACATTCATGGATGCCAGCACACACACCGCCGCTGTGTGCCGTTTGGTAATTTGTCCTGAGATCCTACTCTGGGGGCCATATGGCCGTTCTAACCTGGCGCATTAGAGAACACGCGACGGTCTAATAGCTCCAGAGATTCGATGGCCAAAGTGCTTGTCGCACTGGAGAGCGTTTGCCACCACGCACCAGGGTGCTTGGAAAGTCACCTTCCTGAAGGCCGCCCCTGCGAGACGCAGCACGCGCTTGCCAGCAGTTCTGGGGGAATCAGACACACGAGCAGAGGCGACCCCTTTTTCTGGGTACTTCTTTAGATACCCCCTAGTGCTTTATTTCAACAAAACAATGAGAAAAGAGCCTCTGGGCTCTTCTTTACCATCCGTCCATCATTCCAAGCGACACTGTGTGGGCACAGAAAGTCTCCTGCAAGCCTCTATGCCCACAGCATGCCCACCACTCTTTCCTCCCTGCCGACAGTTCCCACGTCCAGGATGCACCTGCTCCCAGCCGACCCTCCTCCCGGAGCAGATGTGCCCATCAGCCCTAAGTAGGGCAGATAACGTGAACCCAGCCCAGAGACATCCTCAGAACGTTTCTTCAATGCAAACTGAAAGCTTGCATGACAAAAGCAATACGTACTTATCGCCAAAATGGCAGAAAACTTTTCAGGAAAGTAGAAAGCACCCGTAATCCCTCGTAGCCGGATGTAGGCATTTTGGCTCATCGACAGAGAACTTTCCGGATGCTTTTTATGCACATGCACACCACACATCGTTAACAGAAATGGGTTCACACTACAGTTGCTTTTCACCAGTCTTTCACCCTGAACAGTGCGTCATAAGCAACTTTATATTTCTAAATGTCAAGTTTAAATTTTTGTTTATTTATCTGAGAGAGAAAGAGCACTCATATCCACTAGACCACTCCCCAGATGCCGGGTCCTGACCCTGGCCGGGTCCAGCCTGAAGCCCAGAGCTTCATCCCCGTCTGCCACGTAGGTAGCAGGGACCCAGTCACCGGAGCCGCCATCACTGCCTCTGCGTGTCGGCATGAACAAGAAGGAAGCTGGAAGCAGCAGCGGGGCCGGCAGTTGAACCAGGCACCCTGGTGGGGGACGTCAGCCTTGCCCTACGTCTCGGCCTCTGGCCCCATGCCCGCTCCTCTGGTGCCGTTTTCCATGGAGACCGTCCATGCGGATGTGCTGTGATAGACTGAAATGGGCATCTCACAGAACAGCGGGGATTTCCCCGGGCCCTGCATGCTGGCTGTTTCTCTAAGAGAAAAATCTAAGTCTGTCTGCGCTTCTAAAGCTTTGCATACACTGCTTTTCCTCAGTTCCCTGAGAATAACTGGGTATAGATTTTAACATTTCTGAAGCCAAGATAATTAATTTGTGGATATTTACAGTGGTGAAGTTTGTTCTCTCTTCTGTCAGGCTGTCGTTCAATTAAAGCCGCTTTTAACAACTGATGCCGTGTTCAAGTTAAGGCTCCAGTCCTGGTAGATTTTTTTCCCAGAAGGCCGCTGTGCGAGAGTCCAGACCCCACCCCCGGGAGGGGACTTGTCCCCCTTCCCAATCCCCCCTTCTTCACTTTTGCCAAATGAGAGCAGAATTTCTTGTTTATCAAATCAGCATATTTCTACATTTAAGATCCATCAATAATTAATTGCTATTTGCATATTTCTTAGACATTATGACCATTTTGATGTGTTTCTTGTTTTCTTGCAGATCGTAAGTCTCCTTAATATTAAACAAATCATAGGAACCATGTTTATAAAACCATTTGTAAAAAATTTTAACACAAATAGCATTCTCATTTTAGAGGGTCTTACATAAATATAATTTGGTGATCTTAAAGTTGAAATTAAATCTTAATTAAATTCCTCTAAGTTTCCATTTTATGAAAAGCATCAAACAAACCTAAACCCTTGGTTTGCTAATACACACAATATTTCAGGCGGGCTGGCACTGTGGCCTGTGCAGTGGGTGAAGCCACCACTTACCCGGGTTCAAGTCCTGGCTCCTCTGCTTCCTCTCCAGCTCCCTGCTAACGCACCTGGGAAAGCAGTGAAAGATGGCCCAAGTGCTTGGACCCTTGTCACCCGCATGGGAGACCCAGATGGAGCACTGTCCCCTGGCTTCCGCTGGGACCTGCCCTTGCAGCCATCCGGGGAGAGAACTAGCAAATGGAAGATCTCTCTCTCTCTCTCTCTCTCTCTCTCTGTCTTTCTCTCCCTCCCTCCCTCCCTTTCTCCCTCCCTCTCTGTCACTCTGCCTTTCAAATAAAGAAATACATCCTTTAAATGAATAAATGTATTTTAATCAGCAATGCAGCTTTGCCCTTGGCTGTGACGCCCAGGCGAGCGCCTCCCCCCTCGTTCTGTCTGCATTTCGCCACTGACAGCAGGACTGTGCCGACATCCTCCTCCGTTTCAGATCTGCAAGGTCCAGCTGTGGCAGCTTTGCAGAGCGTGACTCAGTGTGGGGCACAGGTTGGACGGCTCCGAGTCCCTGAACTTAAGACCGGGGATCTGTTGTACTGGGGTAGAATGGAGACCCCTGGGGGAAGGAAGGGAAGTTCAGAAACCGCTATTGAAAGTCCCTGTATCACCACTGGCCGCCATGCGTTTCTCTGTGTTCATACTGAGTGGGGGGCGGCATTGTGGCACAGTGGGTAGTTACCACCTGCATCCCATAGGGGTATAAGTTCAAGTCCCAGCTATTCCACTTTCTATCCAGCTCCCTGCAATGGCCTGGAAAGGCAGTAGAAGTTGGCTCAAGTCCTTTGGTCCCTGCACCCATGTGGGAAACACAGATGAAGCTCCTGGCTTCACCCTGGCTCGGCCCCAACCATTGGGGCCATCTGGGAAGTGAACCAGTAGATGGAAGACATCCTCTCTCTCTCCTTCCCTCCCTCCCTCCACCCCCTTCCTTTCTCTGTGTCTCTTTCAAAGAAATAAATAAATCTTTTTTTTAAAACACTGAGTTAGAAGACACTTTGTGTTGACACATAAGATAAAGCCCCTTTGCCACTAACCTAGAGCGTAACTTAGGAGCACCTCCCTTGCAGAGAGAAGTGCCTACTGAGGCAGGCTGACCTCAGTGTCGGCAAGGGTTGCCACGTTGAGCTGACCTCCCGCTCCAAAGGAGGAATTTAGAGGCAACCCACCTTCTGCTGCGGACAGATTTGAGGAAAATACCTGGGCTGTGCCGACGGCAGCTCCAACACCCTTTCAGAAAGCGCCAAACTAAACTTTATGACTGTCAACAAAAAAATGAGAAAATGAGATGCTGCCTGGGAAGGCTTCATTGGCAGTTGTCAGGACTTACGTCAAATCAAGTTGCAAACTTGGCGGGGGGGTATAGGGGGAGGCTGCAGGGGTCACTGCCGCCCACGCTTTGCTGGATCCCCGGTTCTCAGGTTTACTCCCGGGGCTCTACGTGGGTTTTTCCCCATATGAAATCTTAGATTCTTGAAATGAACTTGACATTGCTCTATAGAAAAGCATAGTTTTTCACAATTAAGGGGAGCAAAACTCTTCTTTTTAAAACAGTCCACTCTTTGAATGGTCACATTGGCAGGGAGAGGAGCTACCTCCTTCTCCCCTGTGGCCACCTCCTGAATTGCCCAGCAGGTGTGAGACTCACAGCAGGTGCCCGCCTGGCTGGGAGCGCTCAGAGACCCGGCCACCCTGCGTTGTTTGTCTGTGATGTAGTAAGACCCTGTGAGATACTTGGGGATCCAAGTGCATGTCCGGTTAGAGAACCATGGGGCAGGGGGAGACGGTGGGGAGCGAGGTTGCCGCTTCGGCAGTGAAAATAGAAAACAGCGAGCCCACATCAGGCGATCCCAGGAGGAGGACGATGAGCCCTCTCTCCTTTGTCCAGAGACTCCCAGGGACGTGGTGCTGGCCTTCCCAGGACTGGCCACTTTGCACTCCCATATGTTTTCAGGAAGTGCAGTGCTCCTGACAGCAGAGAGTTCAGGTCCCCACCTGTAGCACCCCAGTGACTTACTGGGATGAGCACAAACAGCCTTCTCATGAGGAATCGCTCACATGGCTGGTGTCACCACACAGCGCGTGACATGTGACGCCATGACACGTCTTCCCACAGAAAAGCCTTTCTGAACACGGAGTCACACGAATGGGTCCTTACAGGTGGGGCAAACAGAGGGAAATGCTGATACATTTTTCTTCGTTTCAAATCAACTACAGGTTGTTTACGTTCCTGGGGTCACGAGACAGTAACTGCTCCTGGCCGCTCGCCCTGTGAGCTCCGACTGTGGGACTGTCCTGTTCCCGTCTGGGTTCATCTTCCTCTCCCTGGGGACCCCAAGTGTGGCAAAACTGCCTGGAGAGAGCAGCTTGCCACTTTGTGACTGCTCCGATCTCTGTCATGCGCCCACACAGTACCGTGGATCTTTTAAAAAGATTTTAAAGGCAGAGCGACACAGAGAGAGAGGTCTTCCATCCACTGGTTCACTCCCCAATTGGCTGCAACAGCCAGAGCTGGTCCAGTCCAAAGCCAGGAGCCAGGAGCTTCTTCTGGGTCTCCCAAGCGGGAGCAGGGGCCCAAGCACTTGGGCCATCATCCACTGCTTTTTCAGGTGCATTAGCAGGGAGCTGGATTGGAAGTGGAGCAGCCGGCACTCACTCCGGTGCCCATATGGGATGCTGGCATCATAGCGGGTGGCTTCACCCACTCCGTCACAACGTGGGCCCCAGTGGATTGCAGTTACATCCAGAAGTTCATGCATCCAAAAATAAGATGATTTTAGGGCATAGCATTGTGAAATCTGCGTGTGGTTTTGTCATAATGTGCGTTTCCCCACGATGTTGGAAGAGCACTTGTCTGTTTAGGTTCTCCCTCCTTCCCCTCCTTCCCCTCCTTCCCCTCCTTCCCCTCCTTCCCCTCCTCCCCTGAGGAGCCGTGGGCTCCTCAGGGCCAGGCGCTAGGCATGCCGGCACTGGAACAGCGGGGTGGGCCCCAGGAGAACTCGCATCCATGGGAAGATGGATAAGAAAACACCCAGGGAGGGGCAACGGGCAGACGGGCAGTGGGGTCAGGTCTCAGGGTCGGGGCGGTGCAGAGAGAGAGAGAGAATGCAGGAGAGGGCGGGTTGGGAGCCGGGCTCAGCAGAGGCTGCCCAACATGGAGTCCCGGCAAAGGAGGGCACAGGGGCAGAGGGTGCAGGCGGCTGTGCCTGGACAGAGCCTTAGGGACACGGCGTGGCCCTCTGTGCCCATGGGGCGCATGGACAGTGCCGGCCGGAGCTCGCCGAGCCCGGGAGCTCCCTCCGCCGCCTTCTCTGTAGGACACCAGTGCAGCTTCCTCTCCGAGCTGCTGGCCTCGCAAAGAAGTGGCCGCAGTCCCAGAGAGAGAGGCAGAGGACTTGCGAGGATAAGGCGTTCGATCCTCGTAGTGATTCCTGAAAGCTGATCAGCGCAGGCCCCGTGTGCTTGCCGCGATCCAGGCTGTGCGGTGGCAAGTCCAGGATAGTAATCGGGGCCCACGTGCGAGAGAAGGCCAGAAGAACTGGGGAGCCAGTGCCCCCCAAAGATCAGGGACCAGATCCTCCCAGGGCCAGGGCCACCGCCTGGGGGAGGGGAGGGGCGGTGCCGAGCGTACAGCTGACACTCTCTGCTCTCACTCTTGTGTAAAGAGGCAGTGATGGGCGGCATTTCTCCCAGGGACCTCACATCCCGTTATCTCAGCAGCTCTGGGCACAGTCCAGGTACTTGCCCTTTAGCTGCTACTTAATTAGCTTGCTTTCTACTTCCTTGGCGAGGCAATAAGCCTGGGAGAGCCAGGAAATACTTAGGCAAGCGATGACTCTTGTAACTCTGGGCTTTCTTTTATAGTTCAGCTCGGAAGGTTGCAAGGTGTGAGTGCTGCTGGGAGATAATGTTTCTTCTCGGGTCACTTCCTGCACAAGACCACCCAGCCCTGCCTTATCTCGTGCTAACAGGCATCCGGAGGGGTCTTCCGGCCAGGCCCAAGGGCTGACGGCTGCCAGGGCCTCTGGGAGTCTTCCAATCAGCTCTCCAAGTGTGTCTGGCCTTTTGCTGCTTTTGGGGGGCCTGGGGAGAGATGCTATCAGAGGAGGACAGTGTGGGGAGGAGTGCTCCCACCAAGACTGAGCAGCCCAGGAACAAGCAGGAGCACAGCTGGCTCAGCTCCCGGGATACTGGAGGAGCTGGAATATTCGTGAACAATCACAGAGGGCCGGGGTCCTGGGCAGGGGACCCCCGAGGTCCCGCACAACCCTCCCAAGTCCGAATGCATGTGTCTGAGAGCTTGTGTGGTGGCGTGAGCCGGGTAGGGTGTGGGGAGCTTGGAGGTTTCTCGCAGCTTCGGTCCTTAGCGTGGGCTTCCTTCAAGGGTGAGCTCCATAGCATGACCGTAACTTTTCATGTTGAAATTAAATCTTTGGTGTTCGGGTCTGACTGCCCTTAGCAAGGTGGACCTTACCTCATCTCTCCAAGATGTACCTGAGTTATCACTAATGAAAGTCCTGTTGCTAAAATTGTGCAGGGCCTCGCAGCTCAGACACCCGCCTCCCACACTGCAGTAGCTGCATTCAATCCCCAGGTCTGGCCCCGACTCCGTCTTCCTGCTGATGCAGACCCTGGCAGGCAGAGGTGATGGCTGGGGGAATTGTGGTCTTGCCACCCACGGGGGAGACCTGGATTGAGCTCCCAGCTCCTGGCTTTGGCCCACACCAGTCTCCGCCATTCAGGGTGTTTGGGGACTGAACCGGGAAAAGGGCATCCCCTCTGTCTGTCTCTCTGCTTCTCAAGTTAAAAAAAAAAAAAAATAGGTTTAACCAAATCACGCAACACCAGAGCTTCCAGCTTGGGATTTTGCACTCAGCATTCGCAAAGACCCTTCATGCAAGCCTTGCGCTTGGCTAAAAGAGGCTGCACTCACCCCGAGCCCCAATGACTACCGCCCGAGCTGTGAATTTCGACGACTTCATCTGTTACGTCCCTCCCATCAGCCATCACGCAGGCTGGTGCCGCAGCCGTCAGAAGCAGGCCCCTGCCGCCAGCCCGGTGATCAACAGCCTGCCTGCGAGCCGCCGCCTGCGTGCAATCTGTCCTCGGCCGGGGTTGACAAAGTGAGCAAACCAGTAAATCAGACACCACGAGACTCGGTGAACATCAGCGATAACCCGGGACAGTTCTTATTTTTCTGACTTTCCGTTAAAAAATAACTCCGGGTGTGTGGCAGGAATGTCCCTTCACGATGGCTGCTATCAGCCGCACGGAGGTCTCTTCCGGCCAAGGGGCTCCGTGCACCTGCAGCTCTTGTCTCCGTCATGGAGCAGGGTGACCTCGCATTGAGTCTTCCCCCTATTGAAAGTAAATGGTGACTTCACCAGGAAGAAAACCTGGGAATCCCTGTCCATCACACACTCGGTTTTCCTGTCTTCCTGGGGTCCCCTGACCTGGCGCCTCTTGCTCGGAAGATCTGGAAGGCACCTCCAAAGCCCCACAGACGTCTGAAGCCTCCAGCCAAGCCACAGGTCTGGCGCTGACCCTCCCTCCAGCTCCCGGCCCACTCCTGGCTACCCTCAGCACCCCCAACTCCATGCATGGTCCAGAAGAAGAAGTCACCCCACCACCAAGGCCAGAGCCTTTGCCCCATCCTGGCACAGCCAGGGGCCCTCCTTTCCAGGCAACTCAGCGGGCAGCACCTCACCCTCCTCTCCCTGCTCACTCTGCGCTCCCAGAGCCTTATCCCCATCATACGATGAAGTCGCGGCCAACCATGCCCCGTGCCTGACCCGGGGCACCTGCACGTGTGTGTGCTCAGTGACTTCTGTTGGAAGCCAAGAGCAAAAGTCGGGTTTCTGAACCGGAAGTTGCGCACAGGTCTCCCGGCAGGAGCGACTGCTGACCTAGTACTGGGGTGGGGGTGAGGGTGGGGGTGGGGCGGTCGTTGCTGAGACCCCGCTGTTCTCCGTGTCCTCCCGGGGTGCCGCTGCTGCCGGTCTGGGGCAGCATCAGGAGCATCAGCAGCCGCCCGAGCGCCATTGCATCAGGTGGCTGCCGTCAGGCGGGGCTTCCTTCTGGTCCCGGTGACACAGCAGTGACTGCACAGGCTCCTCTCTCCGTCCTGAGCTCCCTGCCCATGGCTCCTGGAGACTTGTAGCCAGGGTCCCAGGAAGGTCCAGGACTCAGTGTGATCGGCCTGGGGCAGCAGCCCCACCAGCAGCACACGGCCGTCCCCAGGGACTGCCCTGAGGAAACTGAGCCCCATAGCGAGCCCCAGGCCCCTCGACCCTGGTTCTCTGGGCTTCACCCCCACCTCCGCAAAAATTCTCGCTTTCTGCTCTTACCCTGTTGGTTGGACTGCCTCTGTTTTCTGACCAATCCAGAGCCCCTGGCCGTGAGGCCTTTCCCACCCCCACATGCTGTGACTTAGGCTCTGGATCTGGTGGGTATTGGGGGGCCACAGCCTCAGGCTCCCAGGGTCAGCTGCCCCGGAGCCCAGCGTCTTCCTTCTCCTCCTGTCCTCCTCAAGGCTGCCTCGGCCCTGCCCCCTGCTCTCACTTCTCAAAGCTGAGACGCCCAGGACCACCGCAGAGGTGGCCGATGTCTACCCTGTAACCGTGACTCTGCGGGGCCCTGGGCACCTTGAGTGCAGTCCCATGGAGTTGGGACTTGAGTCTGAAATGAGTTCAATCTGTGCATGTGGAATCGCACGACAGGCAGCAGGCAGCTTGGGAGGGGGCTCAGGCATCCAGGCAGAGGTTCCAGGGGTTCCTGGCAGGGTATCCATCTGTGAGGCCTGATGTAGGAACCGTTGTCTGCAGGGGCAAGTGCAAAGGGCAGAAGGTCAAGGCCGCGTCCCCGGGACCCCGACCCACTGAGCTCTACTCTGTGTCTACAGACTCGCATCCTGAGCCGCCCAATTGGGCAGGTGCTGAGTGTTGTGTCACACAACACACTGAATGTCACATGGCACACTGGGTGTCACACAGCACACAATGATGTCATATAGTGATGTCACACGGCACACAGTGATGTCACACGGCACACAGTGATGGCACACAGTGATGTCGCATGGCACACAGTAATTTCACACAGCACACTCATGTCACATGGCATACAATGATGTCATAGCATGCAGTGATGTCACGTGGTACACAGTGGGTGTCATAGAAGGTTCTGGAGCCCTTCTGTTTGCGTGGCACTGCTGCTCCACCCTAGCTGGAAACGACATGGCTCAGGCACCTAGCTGTTCCCCAAATAGATGCCGTGTTCCAGACACTGGGTTGTGGGGGAACAGAGCTAAGTTACAAAGCTGTCCACCTAGCAGGTGAGGATGGTCTCCAGCAGGGGCAGAGACACTGGCCGAGGATGTGTAAGAGAGAAAGCACCTGGGCCATCTGGCTGGGTTGGGAGGGAGAGGGGCTGCACCGTAGAAGCTGCACGTGTGGTTCTGATTGATCCATCACAGAGGGGTTGCAAAACCCCCACAGACAGACGTCTCTAAGTTGTGCTGGCAGAGCGCCCGCCCTGGCTCGGCCTGCTTCCGAAGCTGCCCTGCCCCACGTGGCCAGGGCAGGGCCCAGGTGTTCAGGGGACGCATTCCATCTCCCCTGCTGTGCCAGGATGCCCGCAGGCACGTGGGACACATTGGGCTCGCACCGCCATCTGGCTCGGCTCTCACGTGTTGCTGGCATCGCGGAATCGTTTTTGCAGAGTCTAGCGCCTTTGCAGATTGCAAATGATAAGGTCACAAGGATTAGAGACCAGTTAAAAATTATAGAAGACATATGCTGTGCGTTTGGCTAATGAATGGCCCCATTCAAACATGCTCACTAATTAATGGCAATATTTGAGAGTGGCGTCGGATTTGCTCCTCTGTGACCAGGGCTCTGTGTCTGGACGGAGCCAACTGCTGCTTCGGGTCTGGGGAGCGCCAGTTTTCAAGCAAAACTGGGCAGGCCTGGAAGACTTTCCAGAGAATTCTCGGTTGGATTAGAAACGGTACTGCCAAGAGGTTTAGCTCAGGCGACCATCACTGGGGTGGATGTTACTGTCTCATGCGCCCCAAAGTCCCAGATGGAAACCAGGCAAGTCCTACAGCAAGCGTGAGAGGGGGTGGACCTGGAAGATGGGAAATTGCACCTGCTCCAGCTTCCTGTGTCCCTGGCAGGCTTCTGCCATTAGACACCTAGCAAGAGGTGCTGAGAACGAGCGTGCAAAGTGAAGACCCCAGACACAGCCCGGGCGGTGGGAGGGATGCTCTCCTGTCTGCTGCTCCCTCCCCTCTAACCTGGACTTCCCACTTGTCAGCCGCCAGGGTTGAAAGCCGCTCACCTTAAATTCCCTGAGTCCTCTGCTGGAAGGCAGGCAATATTCAGGCCGGGGCAAACAAGGAGATGACAGCTCCATAAATCAGGAGCCAAGAAAGTACCAGGTAGGGATGACCGCAGGCCACGGTCGACGTTGGTTCAGCCGCGTGGGTGAGACTCACGAGTGATTTACAGGTATCTCTTGGGCCCAGCACGGGTCTCCATGGTGCAACATATAGAAAGCGGGCCTTCCCCGAAGTGCTGGGACTTACTCGAGGTTTTTCTCATGCACTTTCCCCAGCACAGTCATTGATAAGCCAGCGTGCTAGGGAGAGAAAGCAAGCCGCCTACACACGGCTTCCCGCTGAGCTTGCAGAAGCTATTCCACACGGAACGCCTCCACACCCCTTGACCCAGCAGTTTCGCTCCTACACATTTCTCCTACAGATTTCTTTTCACATGTGCGAAAGAACCCGTGGACTAGAGCATCCCCTGTGGCTTTACGATGACAAATGACTGGAAAAGACCTGAATGTCCAAGGTAGGGGCTGGCTGCAGGGATTAAGGTTCATCCATCAGCTGGAATACTGTGCGGCTGTCCTGGAAGAGCGAGGCAGCTCTGCGGTGTGCACTGGGTCGGAGCAGTCTCCAAGGCAGAGTACATGAAAACGCAAGGTGCAGAGTGCGGTCTATGTGCCATTTTTGTTTTTAAAAATAGCATGGATGCGTGTGTGAGTATATCAGGTGTTCCTGGAACAGGACACACAATGAGTGCCAATGGTTGGCTCTGGGAAGCTTTGTAGCTGCCCAAGGGGAAAAGGAGACTTACTTTCTACCATGACCCTTTGTATCTTTGGAATTTGCACTATGTGTATATACCATCCACTGGGAAAAATGCCAAACCCTTTTTAAGACTTGTGACCATGAAAATTGTATCTCCATTAAGCTGTTAAAGAAAGGGAAAAAAATGTATGACCAGTAAATATTTTTAAGTTAAAAAAATAAATACTTTGAAGTAGGAAATAAAGTTAAATGTCTCTGTTCGTGATTATGGATTAGATTGGCCATCCAATCCCAGAAGTTCTGTCACAGGGAACACCATCCCCTGTCCCACCTCCATCTAGAACATTTGTTATGCATGTCTCTTTTTTTAATATTCATTTATTTTATTATTTATTTTAGAGTCAGAAACAGAGAATTCCCAGGCCCTGATGCACTCCCCAAATGCCCCAAACCAGCCAGGACTGGGCCAGGCCAAAGCCAGGAGCCAGGACCTCAATCCAGGTCTCCCATGGGGGTGGCAGGAACACAAATACAAGAGCTGTCACCTGCTGCCTCCCAGAGTCTGCGTGAGCAGGAAGCTGGGATCAGGAGCAGAGTCGGGGCTCGAACCCAGGGAATCCACGGCGGGGGGCAGCTGTCGTAACTGCTGCGACAAACACCTGCCCCTGCATGGATAGGTTCTGAGGCCAGCTCTGGTCCCCCCGCCTGAGACCCTGGATCGGGACAGCCGATCACACACAGCGAGGGTGTAATCACACACACAGCAAGGGTGTAAATCAAGACTGCACAGCTGAAGCAGTAAATGGGTACAAGCATGCACGTGATGAGACAATGACGTGCAGGAAAAGGGGATTTTCAGAATTCTTCTCAGAGCTCCCGTGCCTGAACACTAAACCCCCAAGGAAGGGTCTTCTCAGGGTAGCGAACCTAACACAGAAATAACGTGAGGGGTGCGAGGTGGCGGACGTCCCTGTACCCTTGTGGGAGACTTGCTGGCAGCATTTTAACCATCCTTGCAGATTGGCATAGAATTTGGAAAAGACAAAGGAATCGGGCTCCTGCGCTCCATCCAGCCACCCCGCGCTCACTTCTGTTTAGCCTTCTGGGAAACTTTGGTCCGTTTGCCTTTGGAGTCCGGCAGAGTCTAGGAGTGCTTCCCACAGGGAGATCCTGTGGTTGTAAGATGCCGAGTCCCTGACAAGAAAGAACCCCACTTCCTTCTTCTCGAAGTTGTGTTTCCGTGCCTGCCTAGCACCACGTCCGCTCAGTGGCACAGTCTGGTCAGAGCCAGTTCTGCATGTGTCAGCACCAGTCCCCCGACAGGGAACCTGGCTCTTTGGGTACTCCAACACTCATTCCAACACACACAAGCCAAACTTGTGGATCTCTGCTGCCATCTTCTGGAATGTTCTACACCGAAAAGAAACAGGTTTCATCCCCTCCCCCGAGAAGCCCACAATGTGTGCCTCCTGCCTTTGATGTTTTCCTGGGCTGTGGGAAGGGGTCCAGAGATGGAACCTGATTCCCCCCTGATCTTCCAACATAGACCCTCAGGGCTGTGAAGGGAAATAAATGGCAGATAAGAGAATGCTTTTATAACAGATGCCGGCGTTAACCGAATACGGGCACAGTGAAACTTGGCTTTCGCGTGGAGACGGACTTGAAGGATCAGTGTTTTCAGGGTCATCCCCAGTCAGCACCTTCTGGAAAGCACTGATGGCCTTGGCTCCCTCCCGATTCTACCAAGAGAACGCATATGTCCACCTCCTTTGGAGTGTGTCCAGTGAGAACACATGGGGAATGAAGCTCTAGCATCAGCCACACGACTGCGGCACTGACGCAACGTGAAATGATTGACACGCCGGGCCACCCCACGGCTCCATAGCTGCACCGTGGTGCTGAGACTCCTCTGTGTGGCTGCCAGTGTCGGATCAGCTAAGGGAGGCTGGCATCCATGGGAGTGGCCCACTAACAAGCGTGGCGTCCCCTACACCTGTCATGTGCAGGTCCTTACTGTCTTACACGTGAACGCCTCTCACCAGCAGGGGGCCTCCTTTCAACTGATTTGCTGTAGAATTTTATCTCTGTACAGCATCTATGAGAAAGCTACTGATTGTGTTTGCCGTGTGCCAGCACCCGTGTTAAATATTCATTGTCGGGGCCGGCGCCGTGGCTCACTTGGTTAATCCTCCACCTGTGGCACCAGCATCCCACATGGGCGCCGGTTCTAGTCCCGGTTGCTCCTCTTCCAGTCCAGCTCTCTGCTGTGGCCCGGGAGTGCAATGGAGGATGGCCCAAATGCTTGGGCCCTGCACCCGTGTGGGAGACCAGGAAGAGGCACCTCGCTCCTGGCTTCAGATCGGCACAGCACTAGCCATGGTGGCCATTTGGGGAGTGAACCAATGGAAGGAAGACCTTTCTCTCTCTTGCTCCCTCTCACTGTTTGTAACTCTACCTGTCAAATAAATAAATAAATAAAAATATCCATTGTCTTATGAGTCCTGTGCAGATATACGAGCTAAAGCAAAAAGATGGTAAGGTCACGCAGATCATGAGTGATCTAGAAAGCCCTCTAGTGCAGGTCTCTCCAACCTCAACACTCTCCTGCGAGACACCACACCAGGTCTGAGTTTTAAGGAAATAGCTCTCCACAACGTGACCTCACAGATTGCCATGCGCCGCCCTCTCAAATGGTCCATGTGTTCATCCTACAGTGAATGCAGCCATGCCTCCCTCAGCCGTACAAAAATACCTTTCTGTAGGTTCTTACTCTCTAAGCCTTTTCTGTTTATTTGTACTTTGCACAGGGCTTTGTTCAGGCAGCTGAGCCCAGGCCTCCGCGGGCTCGGGACCTTGGCAGTCGCTGGCTCCCGCCTCCTCGGCGCCCTCCACTGGCTGGTTTCTGCGGCAGCCGGTGATGACCATGCCTCGCCTGGGGCTCTTGTCCAGCAGGCATTGCTCTTCCCAGAGGCGAGCCCCTGAGGGCCGCGTGCTCTGTTTCTCTCCCTGAGCGTGGGTTTGCTTGTCTGAGGACGCTTCCTTCCCGGCTGGGCTCCATGGTTTTGACGTCTGCAGGAGCCAGCGCTAAGCCCTTCCCTGCGAGGTCTCTTGGGCTCTGTCCCCGTGTTCTCCTCCTGCAGTCTCCTCTCTTCTTCCCTCCTCTTCAGTGTTAGGAAGTCGGCTGTTATGTAGTAGGAAACGTTGGCTTATTGAATTAGCCTTATTGAAGGTTGTACACCTCGACTCAGGCTCTTAGGTTACTACAGGTGGACAAGGAGTTCAGCACCAAGCTCCCAGGCCTGAAGTCGCACCAGAGTAAGGCACTAGGTCCTCACGTTCACGGTCACACAGGGAAACACTCACGCCCCCGGGGCTGGAGAACTCTTCCGGGGCAATGAATTTTGAGAGGAATCTGTCATTTTGGTTACGCAGGAGTTGCTTTAAAAATGGAGAGAGGTTTGGACTACAACTTTGCAAATAAGCATAAGAGTTTAAATCGTGTTGCTTTTGCCATCAGCCCCTTTGAGGAGACAAGGGATATGTCGACCTGGCTGAACACCTTCTACAGGACCAGCTGCAGCCAGAGCTCTGGCCGAGTGGCAAGGCCAGTGGCATGGAGATAAGCACTGCAGTAGACGCAGCCATGTAAGCGCACACATACACAGGGCACGTGAATAAGCACACACACACACACACGCGGCGTCCTCAAAAAGTTCTTGGAAAATGCGTATCAGGAAAAAAATTATTCCCACATTTCAAAAACGTTTGCACCAAAATAAACTTACCTTTTTATTCCTTTTTTTAAACTTTTATTTAATAATTACAAATTTGCAAAGTACAACTTTTGGATTATAGCAGCTTTTCCCCCCATAATCTCCCTCCCACTGCAACCATCCCATATCCCACTCCCTCTCCCATCCCATTCACATCAAGATTCATTTTCAATTATCTTTATATATAGAAGATAAATTTAGTAAAGATTTCAACAGTTTGCACCCACAAAGAAACACAAAGTGTAAAGTACTGTTTGAGTACTAGTTATGCCATTAATTCACATAGTACAACACATTAAGGACAGAGATCCTACATGGAGAGTAAGTGCACAGTGACTCCTGTTGTTGATTTAACAATTGACACTCTTGTTTATGACGTCAGTAATCACCCTAGGCTCTTGCCATGAGTTGTCAAGGCTATGGAAGCCCCCTGAGTTCACCAACTCCAATCTCATTTGGACAAGGCCATAAGCAAAGTGGAAGTTCTCTCCTCTCTTCAGAGAAAAGTACCTCCTTCTTTGATGGCCCATTCTTTCCACTGGAATCTCACTCACAGAGATCTTTGATTTAGGTTTGTGGTTTTTTTGTTTGTTTGTTTGTTTGTTTTTGACACAGTGTCTTGGCTTTCCATGCCTGAAATACTCTCATGGGATTTTTAGCCAGATCCGGATGCCTTAAGGGCTGATTCTGAGGCCACAGTGCTGTTTAGGACATCTGCCATTCTATGAGTCTGCTGTGTATCCCACTTCCCATGTTGGATTTTCTCTCCTTTTTAATTCTATCAATTAGTATTAGCAGACACTAGTCTTGTTTATGTGATCCCTTTGACTCTTAATCCTATCAGTGTGATCAATTATGAACTGAAATTGATTGCTTTGACTAGTGAGATGGCATTGGTACATGACACCTTGATGGGATTGAGTTGGAATCTCCTGGCACGTTTCTAACTCTACCATTTGGGGCAAGTCAGCTTGAGCATGCGCCGAACTGAACATCTCCTCCCTCTCTTATTTCCACTCTTATATTTAACATGGATCACTTTTCAATTAAATGTAAACACCTAAGAATGATTTTGTGTTAATTAAAAAATTCAACCAATGGTATTAAGTAGAACAAAAAAATACTAAAAGGGATAAAGTATTAAGCTGTTCATCAACAGGACAAGGGCTGATCAAGTCACCGTTTCTCATAGCGTCCATTTCACTTCAACAGGTTTCTTTCAGGTGCTCAGTTAGTTGTCGCTGATCAGGGAGAACATATGATATTTGTCTCTTTGGGACTGGCTTATTTCACTCAGCATGATGTTTTCCAGATTCCTCCATTTTGTTGCAAATGACCAGATTTCGTTGTTTTTGACTGCTGTACAGTATTCTATAGGGTACATGTCTCATAATTTCTTTATCCAGTCTACTGTTGATGGGCATTTAGGTTGATTCCATGTCTTAGCTATTGTGAATTCAGCTGCAATAAACACTGAGGTGCAGACAGCTCTTTTATTTGCCAATTTAACCTTTTTATTCTATTTCCCACAAGTTTGTGGACATCCCCTCAGACATATGTACACATGCGCACACACATGTGCACACGTGTGTGAAGAGACTCACTGCGGGAACTTGGCGTCCGTGGCAGCATGGCTGGTGGGCTCATGCAGTCTGGAAGTGAGGGGGCTGGCACTGCCGAGCATAGGTGGGGCCTCTCTCCTTCCCGGGGGAGGACCAGTTCTCAGGAGCTCAGGGGGCCCACCCAGGTCACCTGGGTCTCTGTGTGCTTGGATGTTTGGGATGTGGCCCAGCTGGGTTGATGGGTGGAACACAGATGATACAGTCTGTGAGTTCAGTCGTGTTCTAAGCAAATGTGAATAGAGCGTAGGAAGCCATGAGATAAGTGTGTACTACCTCAAACAACTGAAAAGGGCATTTGAAAGTTATTTTTGAGGCCAGCGCTGTGGCTCACTAGGCTAATCCTCCGCCTAGTGGCGCCGGCACACCGGGTTCAAGTCCCGATTGGGGCGCCGGATTCTGTCCCGGTTGCCCCTCTTCCAGGCCAGCTCTCTGCTGTGGCCAGGGAGTGCAGTGGAGGATGGCCCAAGTGCTTGGGCCCTGCACCCCATGGGAGACCAGGATAAGCACCTGGCTCCTGCCTTCGGATCAGCGCGGTGCACCGGCTGCAGCGTGCTGGCCGTGGCGGCCATTGGAGGGTAAACCAATGGCAAAAGGAAGACCTTTCTCTCTGTCTCTCTCTCTCACTGTTTAACTCTGCCTGTCAAAAAAAAAAAAAAGTTATTTTTGAGAAAGGAGTGTGTGGACCTGGGTGTCCTTGGTGAGAGCTCGCCCCAGAGGAGACCCTGGCGGATCCCTCCCACTCAGGCACTGTTGCCGGTGAGGCTTGCAGGGGCTTGATGGGTCTTCAGGGAGCTTGGGCAAACCCCCGGTGCGAGGCAGCCTTGGGTTGGATGGAGGCTCTGTGTGCCTGGGGAGAAGACACAGGTCAGCAGAAAGCACAGAACTCCGGAGAAGGCTCTGCCTTGTCCCTGGCCAGCTCCTCCTTGGGAACAGCCATCCCTCTGTGAGGGTTGTGCCTGGGCCAGAGTTCCCCGGGGTTCTGCCCTTGGTAGCTCAGTGAGCTTCTTGAGACACCCCTAGGCTGCTACAGGTAATGTCTGAGTGTCACAGCTGCAGGTGCACATAGCTCTGTGAGAACTCAGAGTTCACATACACAGAAAGACTGGAAAATGTTTCATTTCATCCTAAGTAACCACACCTCCTGTGGTTGGCATCCCAGCGCCTTCCAAAAACCCAGCTGCACAAAGATGTGCTGTCACCAAAAGCATGGGGGCAGGGCCGGCATGAACTCTGGGAAGTGGCTGACTTGGCTGTGCACACGGTGCCCAAAAGACCGCGAGTACAATATCTGCACCACCCTGGTGCTCCCCTGTGAGTTCACCGCGGCATCCCAGGTCCCCTGGCGCACGGCTGCAGATGACGGCCGAAGCATTTGCACAAGTACCTGGTTGGGCATCTTGAGGTCTGGATAATGTCGTTGAAGACCTGAACCTTTTCAAAATCAAATTAGACCTTCTAGAGTTTTCCTGTTTTCTATGAAACAGATTTGTGTTATTTACCGGGAGGGACTCATTGTCTGATATATCTGAATTTATTTATTTAAGATTTATTGATTGATTTTAAAGGTAGAGTGACAGAGAGGGAGGGACACACACCCATACACTCTGCTACTTTCCCAGGTACATTAGCAGGGAGCTGGATTGGAAGTAGAGCAGCCGGGACTCAAACCGACATTCTTATGGGATGCCGGCAACTCAGGCAGCGGTTTAACCCACTGCACCGCAACGCCGGCCCCCGATGTATCTGAATTTAAGTGATACTCTTGGAGCAGAAGCAAATTAGCAAGCGTGTGCCAGGGGAGCCATCCCCAGCCTGTCACTGCAGCCACGCCACTCGGTGAGGCTTCCTCGGTGCCGGCTCCTCCTCCCCACATCTGTACGTACAGTCCATCCTCCGCAGCACCCCTGCACCCCTGTGTGAGGGGATTTAGCATCGTTGTGTCAGAAAGGCTTATTTATTCTGACAAACTGATCCACCTCCAGGGTGTTCCTCCACCATGAAATCCATTTTATATCTCATCCCTGGCTAATAAGATGTGAAGTGTCTTTGCGGTCACGGCAAGAAATCAGACCTGCATCCCCAGGAAGCAGTGGGGGGCGACCACACAAGGCGCCCTTGGTGACTGAACCTCCCAGGCAGCTTCTCCCAACAGAGCACGGCCGAGCACAGGGGAGGGGCTGAGCCAGAACCCGAGATCAGCAGATACACTACAAAAAAGAGAGAAAGAATGAAATCCAGGGGCCCAAGTCACTGTTCGTTGGGTTTGCATTTAGTTCAGAACAACTGTTAGAAGCTAAAACCTGGTGGGATTGGGGATTTGTCTAAGGATATCGGATGCACACGCCCTCTCCCACTGTTAAATAAAGTTTGCATCCCACCGAATTTAAATCCAGTCCCTTAGCTGGGGGAAGAAATAAGAGTGACCCTCGGAAGTGCCGGTGCAAGACAGAGCACGGAGCATCCCCCGGGAAAAGCCCTTTCCCCAGCTGGTGCTGTCTTCTTCCGTTTCCTATGCCCCAGTATGAAAATAATTCTCAAGTGAGTTTTTGAAACAAGAAATCAGACGCGGGAAGGAGGGAAGTCTGGCAGCGTGATGGGAACAGGTGCCGGGCGGGCATCAGAGAGGAAGGGAGACGGGCTGTGGAATAAAGCCGGCTTCATCCAGATCCCACTTGTTTTCCTGTTCTTTTTCAGTTCCAATTATTCTCGTCTTAAGCAAAACTCAGCTAAGTCCCTGGTTTATGCTACAGAATATTAATCCAACAGTGTTCAAGACTCGGGGCATCTTCCAGGGCGTGCAGACGCCTGGTGACCTTGCCGGCCCACCCTCTCCGTGCTGTGTGAAACCAGCCCAGCATGCAGTGGTTGGGCAGCACAGCCCACCAGCAGCGTGATCTGCCTACGTGGCTGGAGCTGGGTGGGGAGGCCGGGGCCTCCGTGCCCGTCCACGGGGGCCTCTACTCACCCCATGGCGGCTGAGCCTCTGCAGCAGGTGTCCCAGCCAGCAAGGAAGCTGCGGGTGCCCAGAGGCTGTGCCTGGAGCCTGGCGACTTCCCAGCCCACCCTGTTCGCTGGGTCAGGTGGGCTTCCGGGGAAGAGCCGAGCCCACCCACCTCACCTGCACACTGCGCCCTGTGCTGACATGCCTTGTCTGAACCGCTTTTGCCCCGACGAGCCCCACTAAAGAGGAACTCCAGCTCCGTCCGAGTGCCAGCCCCTGACTGACGCGGCTCTGTTCCTTTGCAGTTCATTTTCTGCCGCGACTGTAAGGACGCCTACCACGAAGGGGAATGCAGTGCACCGTCTGAGGCATCAGGAGCCGGAGCTCAGGTACCGCTGGCCACGCCCCCTCCGCACAGCCGGGCTCAGGCCTCCGCTGGGGACAGGAGCCCCTTGCTGGGCTCCCTGGGAAGACCAGAAGCTCCCAGGCTGCAGCCGTGCAAATGGGATGGCCCACTTGCAAGGGTGCAGGGCGGACTTCCGGTGGCTGTCTGGGGGTGGGGGCACTTCCAGATGGGTTACCCCCAGGGGAACGTGGGACAGGCACAAGGTGTGGGATTGGAGGAGTCTTTGGAGGGGAGATAAAACAATTCAAGGATCTCTAGATCAGAGAAATCAATACCACCCCTGCTTCTGTGTTTGCTAACCGCCTTGTTTAGAGCCCTTGGTGAAAGCTCTCGGCAGGAGTGACAGGTGCAGAAGTGGTGCGTTCCACAAGGATGCCGCGGTTTTTAGCCAGTTCATAAACCATGCTAAGTTGTATTTCAGCCCTGGCTAAGTAAAGAGTGTGTTTCCTGGGCCTTGTTCTCAGATGTGCTATCCCAGGCACAGGGATTAATAATATTAAAAAATGCAAGTGAATTTTATGTATTAATTAGGGCCCACCAAGGAGAGGAGCTAAAAACCAGCCCAGCAGATGAATTTTCTCTTGATAGAGATGTTAACAAGCCTTTAGACGCCAACTGTATTAGTTACTTTATTGACAGGAACCTAGTTAGTATCCACAGAAATCTCAGAACACTCATTTTTCTGTCGTTCATTTTGTTTTAATTCATTTGAAAGGCGGAGGGATGGAGAGACAGACAAAGATCGTCCACCCCTGGTTCACTTCCCGAATGCCGGTGGTCGCCAGGGCTGGGCCAGGGTCTGTGCAGGTCTCCTGGGTGGGTGGCAGGGACCCAGGCAAACGTGAGCGTTCGTTCGTCTGCTGCTTTCCCAG
The DNA here is from genome assembly GCF_964237555.1 of Oryctolagus cuniculus. NCBI lineage: Eukaryota > Metazoa > Chordata > Mammalia > Lagomorpha > Leporidae > Oryctolagus > Oryctolagus cuniculus. The sequence goes on from NC_091436.1 coordinate 7,366,727, forward strand.
GCACAGGAGCAGGAAGCTGGGTGGGAAGGGAGATGCTCCGAGCCGGGTGTGGCACCCTGAGTGGCTTGTCAGCTGGCAGAGAATTTTCTGAACGCTCCACCATCGGGACTCGAGGAGCTGCATCCCCAGCAGGTCTTCTGAGATGTGTCGGTCTGATCCCACCCTGACAACATAAATGGAACTGGCGGGGTCAGCTCCGGAGCTGCTGGCTCTGGGCATCGCGGGAGACTTGGGGCTGAGTTTTCTCTTCAGTGCCCTGGAGCCTGTGAGGGTCTTGGCTCAGGGCCGTCCACCCACGAGGACAGGAGTGATCAGAAGTGGCCTGAGACCTCCGACTCAGGAAGCTGCAGCCCAGGAGCTGGGGGATGGGCTCAGCCGGGCGGTCACACCCTCCCGCTCTTAGGACCAGGGCTGCTGTGGCGTCTGCTCGTTTGCGTTCATTTCAAAATGGGGCAGCAAGGGGAGAAGACATTGCTTACCCCAAAGCTGTCCAGATCCAAACTCCCATTCATTCTCCCTTCTCTGGTGTGAAAAATTAAAATACCCCAGTTTTCTTAAAAAGCCACTAAAACAGGGCCGGCGCTGTGGCGCAGCGGATTAACGCCCTGACCTGAACTGCCGGCATCCCGTACGGGCGCCGGTTCGAGACCTGGCAGCAGGGCCTCATCTTGCTGTTTGGACTGAGGTGTTCATGCACACGCGCTAGATGAAATGGTGCCTTTGTTACCGGTGCTGCCTAACATCACCCAGCAAACGTCTATCGCACGTCTGTGCACGCCACACTGCCATAGGTCTGGGGATGCAGGAACTGGAGGGTACCTGGAGGGGTGGGGGCTCAGGGGGTTGGGAGTGTGGGGATGGGTGGGGGTGCAGGGGCAGGTGGGGGGCAGGCATGGGTGGGGCTGTGGGGATGGGTGGGTACAAGGGCATGTAGGGATGGAGGGAGGAGTTGATGGAGGTGCAGGGGCGACTGAGTGCAGGGTCAGATTGGGGTGCACAGAGGATGGGGTGCAGATGCAGGGAGAAGCCAGTCCCGGTGTGCAGGTCCTGGCCTCTGCTCTTTCCCACACTATGGGCTGTGCCAGGCTCTGAGGCAGCCCCTGCTTTCCTGTGGACAGACTCTGAGCCACATCCCGTGACTTCTCCAGGAAAGCATCACGCAGACACAGCCCTGCCACCATGTGTGTCCTCCCGTGTGCCCTGGCAGCCTCTAGGATGACTTCCCACGGCCACCTCAAAGAGTCCATGAGAAATGGAATGGAAAGCATGAGCTTATTTTGGTAACAAATTATTTTTCCCAGTAATATGTGAAAACGAGTAGTTTATGAAAAAAAACTGCATGTGGATTTCCAAAAACTTTGTGAGCCCAAATAAACTCACGCTTGCCATTCCCTTTTCCTAGGAGCTGTTTGGTGTGCTGAGACTCAGCCACCTTCTCCCAGGGTCTGGGAGTGCTGTGCCCACAGGGACAGGCGCCCTTGACCTTGGTCGTCTGTGTTTAGGGTCAGCTCCACCCTTCTCTGTCCCATTTTCCTGAATGACATTGGGATGTTTTAGTGACTTTTTTTAAAAAAAGATTTAGTTATTTATTTGAAAGTCAGATCTACACACACACACACACACAGAGAGAGAGAGAGAGAGAGGTCTTCCATCCTCTGGTTCACTCCCCAGATGGCTGCAATGTTCTGAGCTGCGCTGATCCAAAGCCAGGAGCCAGGAGCTTTTTCCAGGTCTCCCATGTGGGTACAGGGGCCCAAAGACTTGGGCCATCTTCTACTGCTTTCCCAGGCCATAGAAGAGAGCTAGATTGGAAGTGGAGCTATCAGGATGTGAACCAACACCCATCTGGGATGCTGGCGTTTTAGGCCAGGGCTTTACCCTGCTGCGCCACAGCGCTGGCCCCTTTAAACAGCTTTTGAGTTGAAGCTACTGGGAGTTTGGGAACTCCTTGGCCAATGGTCAGTCCATCCCAGGCCAGCAAGAGGTCAGTCCCATCTGCTTGCTCTCCCTCTGGCCTCCTTGCCCTCCTCCTCCTTGGAGGCTCCCTAATAACTAAACACTTGCTCTTGCAAACCATGTAAGTTGAATCCTGCTCCCTGTGGTCCTGAGCAGTAGGTGCGACTCTCCTGGTGCAATGGGAGACCACACTGAGATTTTCGGATGTGTAATGGTGCCGTCTAAAGCCACCGGGGAAACCCACGTCAGTGCCTGTACCTGGACACAGCATTTTGGGAACAGTGGCTGCCCTGGCCACTTCGGGCCCCAGGTCATACGTCACCTCCTCCATGAAGCCATCTGCCCTCCCCACTGCCTCCTCCAGGCTGTCAGACAGCTGCAGCATTTCCGCTCTGCAGTGGCCGCACTGGACTCTTGTTTGCCTGTCTCTTGTCTCTTCTTCCAAGTTCTGGGCCTTGCGAGTGCAGGGCTGGAATCTGCCGCGGCATCTTCGTACGCCCGGGGGCCTGGCACCCAGGAGGTGCTCCCCCAGTGTTTGTGGAATGAGTGACAGCCCCTTCCCTGTGCATAGCTGGGAGAGCACGCTATGAGCGTCCTTTATCTCAATCGTCTCCTAGGATCATAAGCAAAAACCAGAGTCCCTCAGTACACCACAATCCCTGCCCCCATCAGGCCCTGAAATTAGATGAATAAAACCTCCGTTTGGGGCCAGCGCTGTGGCTCACTTGGTTAATCCTCCACCTGTGGTGCCGGTATCCCATATGGGTGCCGGGTTCTAGTCCCGGTTGCTCCTCTTCCAGTCCAACTCTCTGCTGTGGCCCGGGAAGGCAGTGGAGGATGGCCCAAGTGCTTGGGCCCTGCACCCACATGGGAGACCAGGAGGAAGCACCTGGCTCCTGGCTTCAGATTGGCATAGCGCCAGCTGTGGCGGCCATTTGGGGGGTGAACCAACAGAAGGAAGACCTTTCTCTCTGTCTCTTTCACTGTCTAACTCTACCTGTCAAATAAAAAAAGAAAAAAATCCTCCATTTGGCCTGAGATAGAAAGGTACACTGGCAATGACCTTGTTTGCAAAGTACTGTCTTATTTTGAGCCTCATCTTGACTTCCTGTGATGGACTCCAAGCACAGGAGAGGCACCGCGGGGCTGAGACTCGTCTGGGCTCACGGAGTTGATGCCTGATGATGTCACCACAGTCTCTGGGAGCGGCCCCAGCCTGCACCGGTGGCTGGCGGGGTCCAGGACCTTGCATGAGTGTGGTAGGCAGGAACCACCTATTATGCTGATAAACATACAAAAACATATTTCTCTTTTCTTCTGCCTCTCCTAGTAAAACAGCAAAATGATAAAACACAGCGGCACAGGAGTTGGCAAACACAATCCTGCGCAGCCCCTAGAGCAGGTCTGTGGCAAAGGAGAGGGCAGGGCTTGTCCGGGGGCAGGGGCCCCTCGACTCCCTCCAGGGCTGAGCACCTGCAGACGGGGACCCGGGGGCACCAAACATTCCCACTGGACATCTTGATTTTTCAGTAGCTTAAAATCTGTGTGCTTCCAGTATTTACCCCAAACATTTGCTTTGAAATGGGGAGAATTAACTTTGTGGTTGCAAACACAGCTCTCCCTTACCCCGACTCTGCTGTCTTGATGGAGTACCTGAGACGGGGTATTTTCTCATGGACAGAAACACGGGCACCTGTAGTTCAGGGCTGGGGAACCTCTTCTCTGCCCAGGGCTCATGGCTATTTATAGCGTCATCCTCGGGCCATCACAGTTATCAGCTTACAAATGAGCCTGCTGCAGCTGGATGGACGTTCCAGTCCCGCCCGAGGTGCTTCTGCGAGGCCAGACCAAATGATGGCGCAGGCCTTACCTGTCTCGCAGGCTGTGCACTCTCCACCCCGACCCGGCCAAGGAAGCCAAGATGGAGGGGCAGCATCCGGTGAGGGTCTTCTCACTGCTGTGCCAGGGGCGATGGGGGGCTGCCCGTGCTCTTTATGGCAACATCGGTCCATGGGGGGGGGCCCATCTAGCCTAAGCACCTCTTTAAAATGCTGCGGGGGCGGGGGGCACACTGTTGCCATGGTAGCTAAATCTCCACCCACGCCCCTCCCCCTGGTGGTCACTTAGCCCTTCCAGGATGGCGACAGCGCGGCTGCAGCTGTGGTTGGCTAGAACTGTTGATGTCTCTTCTCTGGTAGGAACGATGGCCTCGGCTGTGTGAGACCAGGCTGCACAAGTGAACAGTGCAAGTTACCAAGGGGGCCGCTGGGCAGTGAGAAGCAGTTCTGTCCCTACTCCCACTGCTCTGGCTCCTGCACCGCCGTATCCCACCTGTGGGGATGTGGTGCCCTGGGGTGGTGGTTGATCTAGGGGGCGGCACCCCATCTCACAGGGCAGCTACACCTGCCTCCTCCATGTTGGGCCCAGTAGTCCTCCCAGGTCACAGCTCATGCGTGTGGGATGGGACCAGAGCACCCCATGACCCATCCCTGGCCAGCACTGTCTGCCTTCATGCAGTAGCACCAGCAAACCTGAACCCAGGACACAGTGTAACCGGCTCCACCCAGTCGGCTGCTTGTTCTCCCTGAGGGGTGAGGCCACGTTGGGAACTCGGTTTGATCTTCGTTGGTGACCTCTTGGGCATGGGCAGTAGTAGCAGTGACAGCAGCCTTGGCCAGTGAATGCCCGGGAGGGGCTCTAGTATTCACTTTGCTACCACAGTCGCTCTGACGTGGATGCCACTGACCCAAGGCCTGGAGCAGTCAGCGACAGAGGCTGGCCAGGCCAGCGGGCTGTCCTCCAAGTGCCTCGCGAGGTGGGCGCCCCCGTGAGCCCAGGATGCGCTCCCGGAGGTCAGTGTGCAGCCCTGCCCATCTTCCTCGTCCTTGATCGTCCACGTTTCCTGCTTCTGTGTCTTCTACTCACCCGCTGAGACGCTTGCCACGGCTTCTCGGCTTCTGCTCTCCCGGAATACCGGGGACTGAGCGACTTGTAGACGGCTGGAACTGTTTCTCGCACGTCTGAAGGCTGAGATGCCCACAAACAGGGCGCCTGCAAGATGCGGAGTCTGGTGAGGGTCTGCTTAAGGACTTGTAGGTGGCGCCCTCTGCTGGTGTCACAGGGAACAGGCCACGTGGCTCCCTGGGGTCTTTTTGGAAGAGCACTCTGGGTGGAGTCACACTCCCGTGAGCTCGCCTCCTAACACCATCGCCGCCTTGGTGCTCTGGGTCCAGCACGGGATTTTCCAGGGGACGCAAACGTTCAGACCATAACTACTGCATTTCCCAAAGCACAAAGCCGTCAGAGCGTAGCTATTGCGTTGTCCAGAGCTCCGCCCACGGAGAGGACTTCTCCTCGCCACTCTCTTTCAGCCCTGAAGAGGGCAATGATGTCCCAGCCGTCCCTCTCTGGCTTGCACTCAGGCTGAGCACACGCAGTTGTGAACCCAGCTTAGGTCCTCCCCCACGCTCCCCCAGGGAGAGGCAGCCGTGCCGCACTGGGGCGTCTGAGCACCTGTTCCCGCTGCTTCCTCATGCCCGCGGCCCTGCCTGTGCCCACCCTGAATGCCCCATCCCCACGTAAGATGGGAGGCCCTGCTACGCCACCTCTATGCCGCGCCAGCAGCGCTTTTCCTACCAGTGCCTAATTCTCAGCTGCAAGAGCCCTGGAGATCTTTACCGAGATGACCGGGACTCTCGCACTGGCCAGGGACGAACTCCGTGTAACAGCTTTTCCCACTCTGGACACCTCGCCTACCAGAGGGTCTGCCTGTGTGGACGGCCTGGAGACAGGGCTGCCGGCAGCACGCCCGATCCTGCGGCACAGCCCTTTGCTACGAGCAAGGCACGGGGGGGGGGGGGGGGGGGCGCTCCCAGCTCTAACCCTCTGCTCAGGGTTTGCGTCCTGGGGCGGGTTCCCGGGAAGCAGGAGGCATCTAGGGGGTACTGTCAGGAGCACTTGAGGAGGAGGAGGTGGTAGGGTTGGGCGGATTAAGATGCTGGAGAGCAGTGCAGGTGCAACTGGAGGGGGAGGGGCACGTGGGAGCCGAGAGGGTCTCTGGAGCCCTCTCCCAGAGGCAGGAGGCCGCCGACCGGGCGTGCAGCATCCATCCGGGCTGCCGGCTGTGGGTTGCCACGCTCGGTGCACCATGAGAGAGGCAGCCTCTGACTGGGGCCATTCCCAGGTCGCGTGTCAGCTGAGAGTGACTCGCAGGCTGCCAATACTCCCAGCAGCTGTGGAGACCGAACCTCAGTGCCAAGTCGGGGCGGTCTGGTGAGCTCGTCTTGACTCAGGTGCCTGGCGCTGGTGGGAGCAGCAGGGGACACACGGGAGCAGGTGGGCGAGAGCTGGGAGCCTCCAGGCCGGGCAGTGAATTAGAAGCGAAGCGAGAGTTCCTGTTGCTGCTGCAGCTTCCTACTTGGACAGGCGGTGGCGCCCTTCCCTGGACGAGGGAACCCGGGAACAGAGGCAGCTGCGCAGGCATTGGCAAGGCCATCATGGAAGTCCCTGCAGAGGTGTTGGGGGTGGAGGAACGGACGCTTGGAGCCCTCAGAGGGCAGGGCTGGAAGACGCAGGAGCGACTGTCGCCGGCAGACTGCCCCTCCCCTGTTTGTAGCCTGGCCCAGGAGCTGTGCCGCCCTTCAGGGTCTTCTGTGCTGTCGTTGGCGTCTGCACCTTGCCACAGTCCCCTCTCGCCATTCTCTGCAGCGCAGAACCAGAGACGGGCGAAAGTGATGGTCCCCGGAGCCCCGGACGCCCGGCTGTTCGGGAGGGTGTTTCCCGATCGCTTCTTGGGTTCTGTGAATGGCGTTCTTGATGCCACTTCTCGGAACCCTGGGCTCTGGCCTCGCAGTCTCCGTGGGTGTGCGTTCGGGCCGCCCACGGGGCTCTGTGATCCCGCCTGCCGAAGCCAACACAGTGCCCCAAGTGTCCCAGTCTTTCTGTCGCGGGGAGGTGGGCAAATGCCTGGATGACCCCAGACCCCTGCGGCACATTTCCAAAGCACTTTGCCTCAAAGAAAGGATTGCTGGGGGGGGGGGGGGGGGGGCGGACAGAAACGCCCTGGGCTGGGACTAGAGGAACCCTCCATGGCCTCCTCCCTCCCAGGCCCCGTGCTCTATCTTTACAGCCCCTCCCCCACCCACCTGCAGCACCTGCTGAGCTGTCAGTTCTCCAATGAGAATTTTCTCAGTACAAAACGGTGTAGGTAAAACCTTGGGGCGCGGGGTCTTTCTAAGGCTGAGAGCTAGAGATGTCTGCAGAGACTGATAGACACGTGAGGGCACACCCAGGCGTGTACCTGCGTGCTCACACGCTGCCTGCCTTGGTCCCTTTCAGTTGCCATGACACAGCAGGTAAGCCGGCATGATTTATAAAAGGAAAGGGTTCATTTTGGCTCTTGGTTCTGGAAGTTCAAGGGCACAGCCCTGGCGTCCACTGGATCTCTGGGGAGGGCCTCGATGCGGCTCGGCAGGGGCTCGGCATCCCACTCACTGTAAAGGTCTCCACGTGGACCCCTCCCCTGAATTTACAAGTCTGCAAATTCTCCTACTCCAGACTGCAGCCTCAGTAAACACACTGTTAGCACAGCGGGGGAGGGCGGGAAGTCGTTTTACAGAACTGTGTAACCACACACGCAAGCTTTTATACAACACACACACACAGACATAACACACACCATACGTGCCCTATACACACGTGTGCCGTACACACCACACACGTACATCCCACACCACGCACAGCCAAGTCGTCTTTGATCTCCACTGCCCTGAATCCCGGGCGCTTCCGGTCGGAGCAGGTAAGGGAGACGCAGAGCACCTGTGGCCCCCAGGCGGCGCTCAGCCCTTAGGGGAGACTGTGCTTTCTACGCGGCAAACTGGCAAACACCCTGGTTGGAAACTGGCAAACACCAGGCTGGATCCTTAGGCAGCGCACACCTGGATCAAAGCCCCACACTGTCCCCATACACACATGTGGCCATTCGGTGTCAAAACCAAAACTTGAAGAGCACAAGATTGAAATGACCAGCGGGAGAGTGAAGGCTATTGCCCACGGGCCCCATCTGAATCACGCCCCGCCCTGCCCCCAGGGGGCCACACAGCCCATTGGCCACGGCAGGGGCAACGGCCAACAAGGAACACGCCCACAAGAGCACGAGAGCTGCCGTATGTCCATACTCACTGACAGGCTTGAAGAGGGGGTGGCAGGACTACACATGGTCATCTTGTCACCTCCAGAGCGGGGCTGGGTGACCCCACACGGGGATGGCTCACCTGTCCTATTCGGGGACCTGGCCAAGGAAGCTTGCACGCATGCACGGAGGGGTAGCGCATTCGCACGGCTCCCTGTTGCTGTCCGGCCTTACCCTAAATTCCCATCAGCAACAGCCAGCCGCCCCCAGCCCCGAGGCAGAGTGGGTGTCCCCCTGCGTCTCACCCGGGACAAGCTGTGGAGGCCGACGGCAGAAATGGCCAGCGCTGCCCTCATCACCAACAATCAACAGCCCCCCTGAATCACCATCTAGAGCAAGACCCTCTGAGCAAACAGCCTCGGCGTCCACCTGGGCCTCCACTCAGAGCAGGTAGAGGGAGGCACAGAGCACCTGTCGCCACCAGATGGCGCTCAGCCCCCTCCAGGGACCCCATCAAACTCCAGCAGCCCGAAGGTTTATTTAAAAAGTTTTTCACATACATTCTCCAAAAGTATACAGTGATAAAAGGATGTGGGGTGGACACTGTGGCACAGCGGGTCCAGCTAATGCTCAAGACTCCAGAATCCCATTATCGGAGTGCCAGGGACCCTGTCCCACCCGGCTTCCCGCTAATGCGCACCCTGAGAGCCAGGTCTCTGCCACCCACATGGGGGGATCCAGATGGGGTTCCCAGATGTGGCCTGGCCCAGCCTGGGCTGTCGTAGGTGTTTGGGGAATGAACCAGATGACGGAACATCTCTCTCTCACTTTCTCTCGCTCACTCTTCTCTGTCTTCCAAGTAAATGCAAATAAGCCTTCTTTTTAGAAAGAATGTTGTGAATGCAACCAAACAAGTGTTGGTGACCCCCTTTGCCAAGCAGTCCATAATTGATTATAGGTTCAAGGGCCGCAAGTGGTCAGGCAATTCTCCGACTCACCAGCAGGGGGCGGGCTGCTCACAGGCAATCCCGTAATTGTGTGGCCACTCGCGTGTCACCTGGGCGAGTGGTGATGAGAAAGGTGAGACTTCAAAGCTGTCATTCACCTGAGAACCTGAGAACATTCCCCTCTGAAGCCGGTTATGCTTTCTGTGGCGAATGACAATCGTATTATGGAATTGGCTTTTACGATTTGAATAGACGCGTCCAACTGCTGTCTACACACACAGGCGCCTCGGATAAGTTCCCTACAGCAGGAAGCACAGCCTGTTTGCAGCCCGCCCGAGTCTCCTCAGGTAGTAAGCGTGTGAGCCGGGGCTCCTGGGCCCCGATTTGCCTTTTCAGACCTCGGTGAGGACCTGCAGGCCACCCAGGCACCCGCAGCCTTTTCCGTGGATGTAGCCCCGCAACCCGGAGATGATGGTGCCCACAGGAAGGATCGTGTTCAGAGCATCCCAGGCCCATGCTAACCTGCATGCTTCCCACGCTGGCTACGCGCTACGTGTGGGCCGTGTGTCTGTGCCACTTGTGCTGCAGGTGGGGACCCGGGTTAGGCTGTCTGCTCACGGTTAGACGCAACAAGGGTGCAGCTCGGGGCAGGCACGCTGCCCAGCGGGTAAGACGACGGTTGGGACTGCCGCCTCCCCTGCAAGCAGTGCCTGGGTTCCAGCCCTGGCCCTGCTCCAGCTCCAGGCTCCTGCCAGTGCACGCGCTGGGACGCAGCGGGTGATGGCTCAGGTAGTTGACTTCCTGGTACTCACATGGAAGACCTGGACTGAGGTCCTGGCTCCGAACCCGGCCATTTTGGGCACTGGAACTTCCTGTCTGTCTGTCTGTCTGTCTCCCTCAGCCTCTCAAATAGGTGGATTAATTGTTTAAAAACAAAGCTAGGGTTGCAGTCAGGCACAGTAACTCCACCACTCTGCTGTAGCCACTCTCATGGCACAGACCTGTCTCTGTGTGCCCTGGAACTCCGCACCACGGCGCACGGACCGCTGACCCTGCCCAAGCCCCAGATCCGCTATCCTGCGGGGCTGGGCTGTGCTGACACGGCGTGGCTCTCTCCGTCTCTCTCTGTTCCTGTTCCCTCACCCTCCCTCTCTCTCTCCGTGTAAATCTCCATGAGGACTTCTGAAAGTTTGTGGAAAAGCAGGATTAGCTGGTAACACACATGTTCCATGACTGTGTTGAAGCATCCTTGTGTGTGCGTGTGCATGTGCATGTATGTGCACGCGTGTGCATGTGCGTGTGTGCGGCTTATGGGCTTATGCCGTGTTCAGACATAAAATCCGTGTGAAGGGGCCTTGTCCCATGGCACAGGTGGCTCCTTCCTGGGCGTGTGGGGCAGGTAGCAGGATAAACCTGGTGGGCAGTGTTTTGCTCATACACTATGACTCCTCGCCACGGTTCCCTGGCCTGGAGTTTCTGGCTGAGGGCAGTGGCCCTGGGGACAGCTCGCGCACCTGTTGCCTGGTTAGAGCCATCTCAGCTGCACAGGGACATTGTTCACCCAGATGAGGTGGAGAAGCTCAGGCCAAGGGGACGATCTCAGAGCACAGCTTCTGGAAGCTTCGTGCCTGGCGCTGGGGGGTGAGGAAGAACTGGGCACCTGCACACTGCTGGACTAGGAAGAAAGAAAAAGATGATGGCAAAGGAAGAGGAACCATTTTCTCTCTCCTCAAAAAGCAGCCCACTTATCTCTGACTTCCGGCAGACTCCTGGGCAGGTAGAAGAGGGCGTGTGTGACTCCAGGGCCAGACGTGCCCCCGGCTTCCCCAGGAGGGCAGCAGGCTAGCGTCTCCAGCAGCAAGGCCTGCACAGTCAGACTCCACAAACCTGCCCCTGTGTGACCATTCAGACACTGACATGAGCTGAGTTCTCACACTTGCCAGTTCGCTCAGGGGACCTAGGAGGGAGCCAAGTACTCGGGCAGCTGCTGCCCAGGTGCACAGAGCAGGCAGCTGGAATCAGAAGCAGGGCCAGGACTCAAACCCTAGCCCTCCGAGGTGAGATGCAGACATCTGAGCTGTGCCTAACAGCTGCCCCAAATGCCCACTCCTCACCGGTCCTCTTTGCCATTCTCAAGTCAGATCGCCCTGGTGCTGTCCGTCGTCACCGTCTCGAGCTCCCGTTAGGGAAGTGTGGGACGTCCTGAATTCTGCCGCCGCCTCCTCGTCTCCTTTCATGTTCTTTACTGCTCTTCTCTCTCTCACCTGCTGTCTGGGGACTCCATCCGCTCCAGCTTCTAGTTCACCAATCTTCTCTCTGCTTGTATCTAATTCCCTGTGACCCGTCAGCTGAGTTTCTGATTACGTCTTGGGTTGGTTCTGAAAACACAGCCCCGGGGGCTGGAAACCAACGTGTCAGCATCTCTGGTTTGGGTTCTCACCCTTCCAGTCTCCCAACTGCTTGCTCTTTATTTCAAGTCACACAGCAGCTCCAGTGATGCTTGAGAATCGCGATGGCAAGGTAGCACAATCGTGTGTGTGTGCACAACAACTTTGATCCATAGAAAAACAGTATGACGTACTCCAGAGTCCACCAAGAGGGAAGCTCCCTATTGGGATGAATGTGTTTGCGATCTCTCCCTGGATCGCAAGGTGCTCAGGCTAAGTCCACACATGCACCAGGTGTGCCCGTGGTGTCCCATGCTCAAAGTCGGGGGAGGGGGTCTCAGTGTCCACACAGCTGAGCAGGTGCAGCATGGACATCTGCTACTGCCCCCTCCCCCACCCAGCCTTCTCCTTTTGGTGGTGTGTGGTCTCTTCTGCTTTAGCGACATGCCTGATCCCAGATAACTCGTGAGACTAGAGGTTTATGGGTCACAGTCCTGGAGGCCAGGGTGTCCAAGAGCAGGGTGCTGGCATCCGCTCAGCACGAGGTGAGGGAACACAGCAGAGGGGTCAGGGGGTGGGGCAGAGCAAGCTGCCAGCTCAGGCCTCAGACATCACATGAGGACCCCACCCTCACGACCCTGCCCCATCCTAGTCCCCCCCCCCCCCCCAAGGATCCCACCTCCGGATTCACACACAGACGTGGGGATTAAATTCCCAACACCGGGACATTTGGCGGGGGGGGGGGCCACAGCGCCACCACAGCAGATGTTCGGGGATGATCCAGTCCCGGGCGGCAGGAATGCCTCGGTGAGGCCCGGGAGCTCACTCTCTCCTGCTCTGCGTCTGTAAGGAAGTGAATTCCCGTAGCCCTGGACACCCGCCGTGCACCAGGACCTTTCTCATCCGTCTAAGGGAGGAGAGCATTCAGAGAGGCCAAGGAGTGCGTCCAGAGTCCCCACACATGTGGCGCTGGCTCCGCAGCCCACGGTCTCACCGTCTGGCTTCTCCGACCCCCACTGCCTTCCTCTGCCATCCGCTTGCTCTGGTGCCTGTCCCTGGGCTGGCAGCATCCGAGTTCCCCATTTTCCAGGGGCAAGAAGGAAGGCTTACAGATGTAGAAGAAAGATGCGGGGTCCCTCGGAGCCACATGCTCCCCGCCTTGGGGCTGTGGCCCACCTCGCACGCTCAGCGTGACGTGGACCCTGGCATGCCTACCGCACACCCGAGGAAGCCTTTCTCCCCCTAACTCCCGATGGCTGTCACTTCCAACAGAACCCCAGGATGGGGACCTCGCACTCTAGGACTGAGCCGTCTTCTCCTAGCTGGAAGGCCTGGGCCACGCGTGTCCACCAGCCACTCAGCACACCCGAGTTCCCTCATCTCCCTGTGCATCAGGGACCCCCCGCCCCGGCCCCAGTGGCATGGCTGTGGGTTCAAGCCCCTCCGTCTGTGTCCCCCGCAGGCCTACAGGGTGGACGAGAGAGCCGCGGAGCTCGCTCGCTGGGAAGAGGCCTCCAAGGACACCATCCAGAAAACCACCAAGCCCTGTCCGCGGTGCCACGTGCCGGTGGAGAAAAACGGTGAGTCCGGGATGCGTGGGCTCTTCCCGGGGAGGGCGAGCCGCAAGCCCGCAACCAGCAGGGGGCCCCGAGGGAGCTGTCGCGCAGGCGTCCGTCACGGGGACTTTGAAGCTGTATGGCCAGGCTGCACCGCTCAGTCCTCCCCACAGACCTTTTTACCCTCAGCTCCTCACCTGCGGGATGGAGATCAGAGCTGAGGCGGCCTCACTGGGGGTCGTCGGGAACACGTGACACTGGGCGTGTCGCTGTGCCTGGCAGAGAGAGTGCTCAAGTCACGCGCCTCTCCCTTAGCGCTCATCACTGATAGACACCTGGCCTCTGCTAGGCTGCCTGGGACTTCAGCTAGGGGAAGCTCCCAGTCCCGTGTCTGCCCTGTGCCCTCGGTGGTGTGCCAGTGTCCAGGGGTCTCCCAGGGGCCCGGGAGGCCGCCTGTCCCATCACTCTGACAGGTGACTCCCAGTTCTCAGACGTGCGTCGTGCACTTCCCGTGTCCTTGTTCCACTTCCCTCTGACTCCAGAGCGTCCAACCCTCACGGACGCCGCCAAGGGGGACCCCTGTCACTGTCACCGCACAGTGCACCTGAGTAGGCGAAGCGCTATAGAATTCCCTGGCCAAGAAACCTGCTTTGGTTTGGTTTAACCAAGCTCTTCCCAAATTCATGCGGCCACAAAATTCCTGCTGTTTTACACGGTGCACCTGTTACTCTCCCTTTGCCAGAACAGGCTATTTGGTCCTGAGTTTCCCCATCCCTGCCTTGTGCGAGGGTTTGGTGCCTTAGACTCTGAGTGTTTGTCATGCTTGGTTCCTGCATGCAAAAAATCCTTTGTATGAATGTGTTTACAAAAAGGACTTTTTCTTTCTTTTTTGAATTGGTTTTTATTATTATTATCATCATCATCATTAGAAAGACAGAGAGACAGATGTCTTCCATCTGCTGGTTCACTCCCCAAATGCCTGCAACAGCCATGGCTGGAGCAAGCCAAAGCCAGAAGCCCAGAACTCCGTCTGGGTCTCCCACACAGGGGGCAGGGACTCAGGTACCTGAGCCATCACCTGTTGCCTCACAGGGTGTGCGTTAGCAGGAAGCTGGCTTGGAAGCAGAGGAGCCAGGACTTGAACCAGAATCTCTGATATGGGATGCGGAAATCCCAAGGATAACTGTTGGCACCTGCTGGCCCCAGGACTTGGTCTTTCGCATCCTACCAAATGCTCTCCCACAGTGAGAATGTGCACTGACTGCTTGCAGACATCCCTGAATGAAATGAATTTGACTGGGCTCAGCCCAGAGACACATGGAGGTTCTGCCTTACGCAGCGAACAAGCCCAGAGGCCCCACATCCAGAGTCAGGCGGTGCCCTGACCCCACGGCAGCATCCCCCACAAGGGCCCCACCTCCCTTCCTGGCCCTGCACTCACAGGCGCCATCCTCATCAATGCCGGGGCCACCACAGCTGCAGGGAGGTGTGAGGGTCGTTAGACATCAGAGCCCTCCCGCTGCTGCCCGTGTGCTGGGGGGGGGGGGGCACGCTCTGCCCGGGAGGGAGATCAGAGTTGCTTGGTACTGACATCCCCGCTCGCCACATGCCTGCCCTGGATTGCAGCTGTGGCCACTTGTGTGCCGCCACACGTGTTTGTTTAAGCTGGCAGATTCCTGGACCTCTGACCAGGGTCCAGAATCTACAACTTGGCCCAGTGAGGACTCTGCGGCTGCCAGCACAGCCATGCTCTGGCCAGCGTCCCTTCAGGACATGGAGCTCTTTGCTCCTGCTCCCTCCAGACGCCGAAGCCCCGGCGGGCAGCACCCCGAGGGCTCCCGGGGGTGCACACACCATGCTCTCCCTGTGGCGAGGTCCTGACACCGTCTGCACGACACACCGTGGGGCCGTGAGCCACCTCATTCTCCAGCAAGTTCCTCTTCTCCCTTTCAGGCACTGCCGCCTTTGTCGCTGTCACTTTGGGGAGGCCGCCAGGAATGGGGCTCCTGGGCTCTGCCTTCTCACTGTGTCTCCTGGGTGGTCCCAGAGGCTTTTCCCAGTGTGCACTTTGGGGACCGAAATAGAATGTGGGCTCCAAGCCCCCACCTCTGTTGCGTGTCCCCACGTCTCTCGCCACCTCGTGCCTGTGGTCCATCTCAACGCCAGCTCTGTGCTCCGTAACCCGGGCTGCCTGTGCCACTCACCTTGCACCACTCAAGTGCCACCACGGCCCCCAGAAATGTGGCCCAGGGTTGCCACTATTCCTGGTCGCACAGAAATACTTAATGAGCAAGTTCATGGCTGTCAGGCAGACAATGGACATCTGTGAGGTTGGGAAGGGAATAAATACAGAAGCCAGGGTGGAGATATCGGACGTGGTGAAGCATAAGTGGTTAGCCGGGGAGCGGCTGTGGTCTCTTCCTTCCTCCCCGGTGACCTCGTCTCCGGCTCTGTGGCTGCCCTGGGCAGCCCTGTCGCCTTCCGCTGTCACCCTGTGGCCTTCCCAGCTCTGCAATGCTGAACAAATCTAAGCCCTAGCCTATTCTTGCCATACCCCCTTCACAGTGACCCTGACACCTTGCAGCAACCGTAGGTGCACCCGCGTCCATCCATCCTGGATGCTCCCAGGAGTTCAGAGCCATCACAGCCAGCGCTCATGTAGCCCTTTCTAAATGTGTGCATGGGGAGGTGGAGGATCCCCGACAGCAGCCACATCTAGCTCTTCCCGTGGTCTCCTTGTGGTATTAGCCACGCCCCCGGGGCGTGCTGACAAGAACGGGCTTGCTGTGCGGGATGCCAGGCTTGGTGGGGTCCCCAGCTCTGCATCAGCAGTCTCCTAAGGAGAGAGAATTTACCCCATGAGTCACGGTCACCCCCCGCACACTGGAGCGTTCTAAGGAAACCAGTGGCTGGCATGCTCCCGTAGGAGCAGAGGGCAGCAAGAGGGGATGAGGAGGAACGAGCTGCCCGGGCATGTGGGGGGAGAAGGGGCACAGGCTCCTCCCATAAGAGGGTGTGCCTCGGTTACAGCTGTCATTCATTTTCAAGAGATACGGGAGCTCAGAGGAATCGGCAAGCTAAATTTCCGCTCCGCGGTCTTGGACTTGTCGTTTGGTTTGTCTTAATGAAAACCTCAGAGTCGGGTAGGACAGCACGAGTTAGCACGGCTTCCCTGGAGTCCTGATGGCAGTGAGTGTCAGAAGACTTTGAGCTATTTCTGCTCTTTGACCCAGTAAGGCCGCTTCTGGAAATCTATCCTAAAGCAACCATCTGCCAGGCACAAGGTGCACACTCGCACACACATTTTAGGAAAAAACAGGCTAATGTCAACACGGTCCAGACTAGGGAAAACCCCAAGTCATCTACGTGCCGCGTGGCTCCATATGAGAAAGACAGGTTCATGCCGAAGTGGACCCGTGCTGATCGGCTGGGGCTCCGAGCACAGACTGCATTCCCACTGCCTGCCGGCACCTGCACCCTGCCCCTGCCACCTGCAGTGTGGCACTCGCTTGTGCAGGGGCTTGATAATGGTCCTTGTTCACGGGATCCGTGTGAGAGGACAGGTGAGCCCACCTCCCACGCTCACCACAGGGCTTGGTCCAGAGCCAGCTGCATCCAGCTGCTGCCAGTGAGGAAGTCGTAGGAGCCTGGCGGAGGTGCTCCCACTCTTTCCTGAGGGAGACGTTGGAGTTCCAAAACAGAGCAACACATGATGTCAGTTCTGAAACACACACACATGTATGTACATACACACATGCACATGTGTGCATACACGCATGTGCACGTATGTGCACACAAACTCATGGGTATACATACAAGCACATGCATGCACACATGCCATGCACACACATGCATATACACACACAAGAGGACTTCAAAAAGTTTGTGAGAAATGGAGCTAAAACTGCATAATTTGCCTGCATTTTTTTTTCAAGTACCTGCATGCACACACTTATGTTTATGTATACATGGAACAAATAGGAAGAGTTGAAAGAAAAAACAGAACAGGGTATCAGCACGTCACAGTGGCTACTTCTTGGCATAATGGGTCAAGGTTGAGTCCTTTTATTTTTATGCTTTTTGTCTGATATAAATGTGTGTGGTTTACAACTTGCCAAAAACCACGTAAACACAGGCAAGGCTCTGCCAGCAGAATGTGGAGGTCAGTGTCCCCTTCAATGCCCACCCACACGTCGCCCTCGCAACATCACACCCAGGAGAGGTGGGAGACTTCACCACGGGGGCCTCCTGTTAGCCCAGGCCCTGGGAGAGGAGACCCACATCCCTGAGCCAGACGGGCTGCTTCCGTTTTTCTCTCCAGGGAGCGATTCCGCTGGGTCCAGCATGTACCACTGGCTGGTGCAGAGCTCGTGGGGACACTTGAGACACCTTGCCTGTGGTGTGGCGCTCCTGATCCACAGCCCCGGCTCGTGGCTTTGTCAGAGTCCGCGGCCCCCTGACTCCGACCCGTATCCCCGCCGCTACCTCACCACCCATCCCTGACTCAGCTCCGACGGCCTCCTCAGTGTTGCAGGAGATTGTGTGCAGGACTCTCAGACCCCACATGTCCCACGCAGCATGGGAACTCCTCCCGGGAAAGCCGCTTCCTCCAGGGTGCCCTCCCAGGGAGCAGCGGCACCCAGGACCCAGCGCTCTGCAGCCGAAACCTGGGTCTGCTCCTTCGCCCCCAGCGCCATTGGTGCTGCCTCGGCCGTGCTCCGGGCATCGTTCTGAGACGTCTTAGAGGGACTTCAGCGATGCGGCAGTAGCACCCTCTTTCCTCATGTCGCTTACATCATAACTGGGCAGCCACTCAGTGTGTGTTGAAACAGCACACTCCTAAATGAAACGTATTAAGACAGAAGGGCCTTGAGTTCTCTCCTTATTTTCCACACATCTGTAACACTTCGTGATCTTTAAAACAAACCAAAAAGAAGAGGAAAATAGGGACTTTTATTTTTTATAAAGATTTTATTTAATAAGTATAAATTTCATGGGTACAGCTTTAGGAATATAGCAGTTCTTCCCCCTATACCTGCCCTCCCACCCCCACTCCCATCCCACCTCCTACTCCCTCTCCCATCCCATTCTTCATTAAAATTCATTTTTAATTGTCTTATATACAGATCAACTCTATACTAAGTAAAGATTTCAACAGTTTGCACCCACACAGACACACAAAGTATAAAGTACTGTTTGAAGACTAGTTTAACCATTAATTCTTATAGTACAACACATGAAGGACAGAGATCCTACATGGGGAGTAAGTGCACAGTGACTCCTGTTCTTGATTTAACAATTGACACTCTTATTTATGACGTCAGTAATCACCCGAGGCTCTTGTCATGGGCAGCCAAGGCTATGGAAGCCCTTGGTGTCCACAAACTCCATAGGTATTTAGACAAGGCCATAAGCAAAGTGGAAGTTCTCTCCTCCCTTCAGAGAAAGGTACCTCCTTCTTTGATGGCCTCTTCTTTCCAGTGGGATCTCACTCACAGAGAGCCTTCATATAGATCATTTTTTGCCACAGTGTTTTGGCTTTCCATGCCTAAAATGCTCTCAGGGGGTTTTAGCCAGATTCTGAGGCCAGAGTGCTCTTTAGGGCATTTGTCATTCTATGTGTCTTCTGTGTGGCCTGCTTTCCATGTTGGATCATTTTCCTTTTTGATTCTAACTATTGTTATTAGCAGACACCTGATCTTAAAATAGGGGCTTTTAAACCTGTCTAAATTATCCTAATACAAACACCTATAGTTACATAGTCATAAATATTTCAAATTAGTGGCCGCTCTCGTGCTAGGTTTATAATTGTAAAATGAGATAGTGCTGAAGCAATTAGTTGCGTAATTTGGCAAGAAAAAAAGGAATGAGGAGACAATGGGTGAAACTGAAGAACAGAGCACATTCAGTGTTATGTGGAATTCAAAGAAACTTCCTCCACTTGAATTACTTAGAGAACCCAGAAACAGTTCTGTACCTACAACGTCATACAAATAGCATCCTCTTAGCATCAGTCTTGGATCTACATCCCAGAAAACCGCTAGCAAGGAGGGGAGGGAGCAAGTATAGCACACACCAAGTGCGTCCTGAAACGGGCGGATGTTTGTCCCAGCGGTCAGGATGCCACTTGGGACACCCACGTCCCACATTGCAGCCCCTGGGTCCAAGTCCTATCCCCACTCTCACTTCCAGCTCCTGCCTGGGAGGCAGCAATAGCTCAAGTAGTTGGGTCACTGCCACCCGCGTGGAGACCCAGATGGAGTTCCAGAGTTCTGGCTTTGACCTGATCCAGCCCTGGCTGTTGCAGGCTTTGGGGGAGTAACCAGTGGATTTGGTCAATCTGTCTCTCTATTTCTCTCTCTCTCTCCCCTTCAAATGAATTCTGTGTGTGTGTATGTATATAATAGCTTTATTTTTTCCAAATGAAAAGTATATATGGCTTTAAAATGAGGTCCTCACAGAGGGGACTTTCTACCATGCTAGCAAGGCCCTGTTCTGGGGCTGCGAGAACACTGGAATCACTCAGATCTTGGTTATACCTCAGGCTCCACCATTTCAAGGCGCATCCCCTGGAGAACCGTCTTGAGCAGAGCGAGGCCCTCCCCCTCGTGTTTAGGATGGGTGGGGGGGGGCAGCACAGGTGTATACAGGGAGGGTAACCTCTAGTTTGAGGGGTGTGTGGGGCAGCACAGGTGTATACAGGGAGGGTAACCTCTAGTCTGAGGGGTGTGTGGGGCAGCACAGGTGTATACAGGGAGGGTAACCTCTAGTCTGAGGGGTGTGGGGCAGCACAAGTGTATACAGGGAGGGTAACCTCTAGTCTGAGGGGTGTGGGGCAGCACAGGTGTATACAGGGAGGGTAACCTCTAGTCTGAGGGGTGTGGGGCAGCACAGGTGTATACAGGGAGGGTAACCTCTAGTCTGAGGGGTGTGGGGCAGCACAGGTGTATACAGGGAGGGTAACCTCTAGTCTGAGGGGTGTGGGGGGGGACAGCACAGGTGTATACAGGGAGGGTAACCTCTAGTCTGAGGGGTGTGTGGGGCAGCACAGGTGTATACAGGGAGGGTAACCTCTAGTCTGAGGGGTGTGGGGCAGCACAGGTGTATACAGGGAGGGTAACCTCTAGTCTGAGGGGTGTGGGGGGGACAGCACAGGTGTATACAGGGAGGGTAACCTCTAGTCTGAGGGGTGTGGGGGGCAGCACAGGTGTATACAGGGAGGGTAACCTCTAGTCTGAGGGGTGTGGGGGGCAGCACAGGTGTATACAGGGAGGGTAACCTCTAGTCTGAGGGGTGTGGGGGGCAGCACAGGTGTATACAGGGAGGGTAACCTCTAGTCTGAGGGGTGTGTGGGGCAGCACAGGTGTATACAGGGAGGGTAACCTCTAGTCTGAGGGGTGTGGGGCAGCACAGGTGTATACAGGGAGGGTAACCTCTAGTCTGAGGGGTGTGTGGGGGGGCACAGGTGTATACAGGGAGGGTAACCTCTAGTCTGAGGGGTGTGGGGGGGGCAGCACAGGTGTATACAGGGAGGGTAACCTCTAGTCTGAGGGGTGTGGGGCAGCACAGGTGTATACAGGGAGGGTAACCTCTAGTCTGAGGGGTGTGGGGGGGGGACAGCACAGGTGTATACAGGGAGGGTAACCTCTAGTCTGAGGGGTGTGTGGGGCAGCACAGGTGTATACAGGGAGGGTAACCTCTAGTCTGAGGGGTGTGGGGCAGCACAGGTGTATACAGGGAGGGTAACCTCTAGTCTGAGGGGTGTGGGGGGGGCAGCACAGGTGTATACAGGGAGGGTAACCTCTAGTCTGAGGGGTGTGGGGGGGGGACAGCACAGGTGTATACAGGGAGGGTAACCTCTAGTCTGAGGTGTGTGGGGCAGCACAGGTGTATACAGGGAGGATAACCTCTAGTCTGAGGGGTGTGTGGGGCAGCACAGGTGTATACAGGGAGGGTAACCTCTAGTCTGAGGGGTGTGTGGGGCAGCACAGGTGTATACAGGGAGGGTAACCTCTAGTCTGAGGGGTGTGGGGCAGCACAGGTGTATACAGGGAGGGTAACCTCTAGTCTGAGGGGTGTGTGGGGGGGCACAGGTGTATACAGGGAGGGTAACCTCTAGTCTGAGGGGTGTGGGGCAGCACAGGTGTATACAGGGAGGGTAACCTCTAGTCTGAGGGGTGTGGGGGGGACAGCACAGGTGTATACAGGGAGGGTAACCTCTAGTCTGAGGGGTGTGGGGGGCAGCACAGGTGTATACAGGGAGGGTAACCTCTAGTCTGAGGGGTGTGGGGCAGCACAGATGTATACAGGGAGGGTAACCTCTAGTCTGAGGGGTGTGTGGGGCAGCACAGGTGTATACAGGGAGGGTAACCTCTAGTCTGAGGGGTGTGGGGGGCAGCACAGGTGTATACAGGGAGGGTAACATCTAGTCTGAGGGGTGTGTGGGGCAGCACAGGTGTATACAGGGAGGGTAACCTCTAGTCTGAGGGGTGTGGGGGGGGACAGCACAGGTGTATACAGGGAGGGTAACCTCTAGTCTGAGGGGTGTGGGGGGCAGCACAGGTGTATACAGGGAGGGTAACCTCTAGTCTGAGGGGTGTGGGGCAGCACAGGTGTATACAGGGAGGGTAACCTCTAGTCTGAGGGGTGTGGGGCAGCACAAGTGTATACAGGGAGGGTAACCTCTAGTCTGAGGGGTGTGGGGCAGCACAGGTGTATACGGGGAGGGTAACCTCTACTCTGAGGGGTGTGGGGCAGCACAGGTGTATACAGGGAGGGTAACCTCTAGTCTGAGGGGTGTGGGGGGGGCAGCACAGGTGTATACAGGGAGGGTAACCTCTAGTCTGAGGGGTGTGGGGCAGCACAGGTGTATACGGGGAGGGTAACCTCTAGTCTGAGGGGTGTGGGGGGGGCAGCACAGGTGTATACAGGGAGGGTAACCTCTAGTCTGAGGGGTGTGGGGGGGGCAGCACAGGTGTATACAGGGAGGGTAACCTCTAGTCTGAGGGGTGTGTGGGGCAGCACAGGTGTATACAGGGAGGGTAACCTCTAGTCTGAGGGGTGTGTGGGGCAGCACAGGTGTATACAGGGAGGGTAACCTCTAGTCTGAGGGGTGTGGGGGGGGCAGCACAGGTGTATACAGGGAGGGTAACCTCTAGTCTGAGGGGTGTGTGGGGCAGCACAGGTGTATACAGGGAGGGTAACCTCTAGTCTGAGGGGTGTGGGGGGGGCAGCACAGGTGTATACAGGGAGGGTAACCTCTAGTCTGAGGGGTGTGTGGGGCAGCACAGGTGTATACAGGGAGGGTAACCTCTAGTCTGAGGGGTGTGGGGGGCAGCACAGGTGTATACAGGGAGGGTAACCTCTAGTCTGAGGGGTGTGGGGCAGCACAGGTGTATACAGGGAGGGTAACCTCTAGTCTGAGGGGTGTGGGGGGCAGCACAGGTGTATACAGGGAGGGTAACCTCTAGTCTGAGGGGTGTGTGGGGCAGCACAGGTGTATACAGGGAGGGTAACCTCTAGTCTGAGGGGTGTGGGGCAGCACAGATGTATACAGGGAGGGTAACCTCTAGTCTGAGGGGTGTGGGGCAGCACAGGTGTATACAGGGAGGGTAACCTCTAGTCTGAGGGGTGTGGGGGGGGCAGCACAGGTGTATACAGGGAGGGTAACATCTAGTCTGAGGGGTGTGGGGCAGCACAGGTGTATACAGGGAGGGTAACCTCTAGTCTGAGGGGTGTGGGGGGGACAGCACAGGTGTATACAGGGAGGGTAACCTCTAGTCTGAGGGGTGTGGGGCAGCACAGGTGTATACAGGGAGGGTAACCTCTAGTCTGAGGGGTGTGTGGGGCAGCACAGGTGTATACAGGGAGGGTAACCTCTAGTCTGAGGGGTGTGTGGGGCAGCACAGGTATATACAGGGAGGGTAACCTCTAGTCTGAGGGGTGTGGGGCAGCACAGGTGTATACAGGGAGGGTAACCTCTAGTCTGAGGGGTGTGGGGCAGCACAAGTGTATACAGGGAGGGTAACCTCTAGTCTGAGGGGTGTGGGGCAGCACAGGTGTATACAGGGAGGGTAACCTCTAGTCTGAGGGGTGTGGGGGGGGACAGCACAGGTGTATACAGGGAGGGTAACCTCTAGTCTGAGGGGTGTGGGGCAGCACAGGTGTATACAGGGAGGGTAACCTCTAGTCTGAGGGGTGTGTGGGGGGGCACAGGTGTATACAGGGAGGGTAACCTCTAGTCTGAGGGGTGTGTGGGGCAGCACAGGTGTATACAGGGAGGGTAACCTCTAGTCTGAGGGGTGTGGGGCAGCACAGGTGTATACGGGGAGGGTAACCTCTAGTCTGAGGGGTGTGTGGGGGGGCACAGGTGTATACAGGGAGGGTAACCTCTAGTCTGAGGGGTGTGGGGGGGCAGCACAGGTGTATACAGGGAGGGTAACCTCTAGTCTGAGGGGTGTGGGGCAGCACAGGTGTATACAGGTAGGGTAACCTCTAGTCTGAGGGGTGTGGGGCAGCACAGGTGTATACAGGGAGGGTAACCTCTAGTCTGAGGGGTGTGGGGCAGCACAGGTGTATACAGGGAGGGTAACCTCTAGTCTGAGGGGTGTGTGGGGCAGCACAGGTGTATACAGGGAGGGTAACCTCTAGTCTGAGGGGTGTGTGGGGCAGCACAGATGTATACAGGGAGGGTAACATCTAGTCTGAGGGGTGTGTGGGGCAGCACAGGTGTATACAGGGAGGGTAACCTCTAGTCTGAGGGGTGTGGGGGGGGGCAGCACAGGTGTATACAGGGAGGGTAACCTCTAGTCTGAGGGGTGTGGGGCAGCACAGGTATATACAGGGAGGGTAACCTCTAGTCTGAGGGGTGTGGGGCAGCACAGGTGTATACAGGGAGGGTAACCTCTAGTCTGAGGGGTGTGGGGGGGGCAGCACAGGTGTATACAGGGAGGGTAACCTCTAGTCTGAGGGGTGTGTGGGGGGGCACAGGTGTATACAGGGAGGGTAACCTCTAGTCTGAGGGGTGTGTGGGGCAGCACAGGTGTATACAGGGAGGGTAACCTCTAGTCTGAGGGGTGTGGGGGGGCAGCACAGGTGTATACAGGGAGGGTAACCTCTAGTCTGAGGGGTGTGTGGGGCAGCACAGGTGTATACAGGGAGGGTAACCTCTAGTCTGAGGGGTGTGGGGGGGCACCACAGGTGTATACAGGGAGGGTAACCTCTAGTCTGAGGGGTGTGGGGGGGCAGCACAGGTGTATACAGGGAGGGTAACCTCTAGTCTGAGGGGTGTGTGGGGCAGCACAGGTGTATACAGGGAGGGTAACCTCTAGTCTGAGGGGTGTGGGGCAGCACAGGTGTATACAGGGAGGGTAACCTCTAGTCTGAGGGGTGTGTGGGGCAGCACAGGTGTATACAGGGAGGGTAACCTCTAGTCTGAGGGGTGTGGGGGGGGCAGCACAGGTGTATACAGGGAGGGTAACCTCTAGTCTGAGGGGTGTGTGGGGCAGCACAGGTGTATACAGGGAGGGTAACCTCTAGTCTGAGGGGTGTGGGGCAGCACAGATGTATACAGGGAGGGTAACATCTAGTCTGAGGGGTGTGTGGGGCAGCACAGGTGTATACAGGGAGGGTAACCTCTAGTCTGAGGGGTGTGGGGGGGGCAGCACAGGTGTATACAGGGAGGGTAACCTCTAGTCTGAGGGGTGTGTGGGGCAGCACAGGTGTATACAGGGAGGGTAACCTCTAGTCTGAGGGGTGTGGGGCAGCACAGGTGTATACAGGGAGGGTAACCTCTAGTCTGAGGGGTGTGGGGGGCAGCACAGGTGTATACAGGGAGGGTAACCTCTAGTCTGAGGGGTGTGGGGGGGGCAGCACAGGTGTATACAGGGAGGGTAACCTCTAGTCTGAGGGGTGTGGGGGGGGGGACAGCACAGGTGTATACAGGGAGGGTAACCTCTAGTCTGAGGGGTGTGGGGCAGCACAGGTGTATACAGGGAGGGTAACCTCTAGTCTGAGGGGTGTGTGGGGGGCAGCACAGGTGTATACAGGGAGGGTAACCTCTAGTCTGAGGGGTGTGTGGGGCAGCACAGGTGTATACAGGGAGGGTAACCTCTAGTCTGAGGGGTGTGGGGGGCAGCACAGGTGTATACAGGGAGGGTAACCTCTAGTCTGAGGGGTGTGGGGCAGCACAGGTGTATACAGGGAGGGTAACCTCTAGTCTGAGGGGTGTGGGGGGCAGCACAGGTGTATACAGGGAGGGTAACCTCTAGTCTGAGGGGTGTGTGGGGCAGCACAGGTGTATACAGGGAGGGTAACCTCTAGTCTGAGGGGTGTGGGGCAGCACAGATGTATACAGGGAGGGTAACCTCTAGTCTGAGGGGTGTGGGGCAGCACAGGTGTATACAGGGAGGGTAACCTCTAGTCTGAGGGGTGTGGGGCAGCACAGGTGTATACAGGGAGGGTAACATCTAGTCTGAGGGGTGTGGGGCAGCACAGGTGTATACAGGGAGGGTAACCTCTAGTCTGAGGGGTGTGGGGGGGGACAGCACAGGTGTATACAGGGAGGGTAACCTCTAGTCTGAGGGGTGTGGGGCAGCACAGGTGTATACAGGGAGGGTAACCTCTAGTCTGAGGTATGTGTGTGGGGCAGCACAGGTGTATACAGGGAGGGTAACCTCTAGTCTGAGGGGTGTGTGGGGGGGCACAGGTGTATACAGGGAGGGTAACCTCTAGTCTGAGGGGTGTGGGGGGGGCAGCACAGGTGTATACAGGGAGGGTAACCTCTAGTCTGAGGGGTGTGGGGCAGCACAGGTGTATACAGGGAGGGTAACCTCTAGTCTGAGGGGTGTGGGGGCAGCACAGGTGTATACAGGGAGGGTAACCTCTAGTCTGAGGGGTGTGTGGGGCAGCACAGGTGTATACAGGGAGGGTAACCTCTAGTCTGAGGGGTGTGTGGGGCAGCACAGGTGTATACAGGGAGGGTAACCTCTAGTCTGAGGGGTGTGGGGGGGCAGCACAGGTGTATACAGGGAGGGTAACCTCTAGTCTGAGGGGTGTGGGGCAGCACAAGTGTATACAGGGAGGGTAACCTCTAGTCTGAGGAGTGTGGGGCAGCACAGGTGTATACAGGGAGGGTAACCTCTAGTCTGAGGGGTGTGGGGGGGGACAGCACAGGTGTATACAGGGAGGGTAACCTCTAGTCTGAGGGGTGTGGGGCAGCACAGGTGTATACAGGGAGGGCAACCTCTAGTCTGAGGGGTGTGTGGGGCAGCACAGGTGTATACAGGGAGGGTAACCTCTA
This sequence comes from Oryctolagus cuniculus, assembly GCF_964237555.1. Lineage (NCBI taxonomy): Eukaryota > Metazoa > Chordata > Mammalia > Lagomorpha > Leporidae > Oryctolagus > Oryctolagus cuniculus. The sequence goes on from NC_091436.1 coordinate 7,393,003, forward strand.
GTCTGAGGGGTGTGTGGGGCAGCACAGGTGTATACAGGGAGGGTAACCTCTAGTCTGAGGGGTGTGGGGCAGCACAGGTGTATACGGGGAGGGTAACCTCTAGTCTGAGGGGTGTGTGGGGGGGCACAGGTGTATACAGGGAGGGTAACCTCTAGTCTGAGGGGTGTGGGGGGGCAGCACAGGTGTATACAGGGAGGGTAACCTCTAGTCTGAGGGGTGTGTGGGGCAGCACAGGTGTATACAGGGAGGGTAACCTCTAGTCTGAGGGGTGTGGGGCAGCACAGGTGTATACAGGGAGGGTAACCTCTAGTCTGAGGGGTGTGGGGGGGGCAGCACAGGTGTATACAGGGAGGGTAACCTCTAGTCTGAGGGGTGTGTGGGGCAGCACAGGTGTATACAGGGAGGGTAACCTCTAGTCTGAGGGGTGTGAGGGCAGCACAGATGTATACAGGGAGGGTAACATCTTCTGGGGGTGTGTGGGGCAGCACAGGTGTATACAGGGAGGGTAACCTCTAGGTCCTGAGGGGTGTGGGGGGGGGCAGCACAGGTGTATACAGGGAGGGTAACCTCTAGTCTGAGGGGTGTGGGGCAGCACAGGTATATACAGGGAGGGTAACCTCTAGTCTGAGGGGTGTGGGGCAGCACAGGTGTATACAAGGAGGGTAACCTCTAGTCTGAGGGGTGTGGGGGACAGCACAGGTGTATACAGGGAGGGTAACCTCTAGTCTGAGGGGTGTGGGTGGGGGCAGCACAGGTGTATACAAGGGAGGGTAACCTCTAGTCTGAGGGGTGTGTGGGGCAGCACAGGTGTATACAGGGAGGGTAACCTCTAGTCTGAGGGGTGTGGGGGGGCAGCACAGGTGTATACAGGGAGGGTAACCTCTAGTCTGAGGGGTGTGGGGGGGGCAGCACAGGTGTATACAGGGAGGGTAACCTCTAGTCTGAGGGGTGTGGGGGGCAGCACAGGTGTATACAGGGAGGGTAACCTCTAGTCTGAGGGGTGTGGGGCAGCACAGGTGTATACAGGGAGGGTAACCTCTAGTCTGAGGGGTGTGTGGGGCAGCACAGGTGTATACAGGGAGGGTAACCTCTAGTCTGAGGGGTGTGGGGGGGCAGCACAGGTGTATACAGGGAGGGTAACCTCTAGTCTGAGGGGTGTGTGGGGCAGCACAGGTGTATACAGGGAGGGTAACCTCTAGTCTGAGGGGTGTGGGGCAGCACAGATGTATACAGGGAGGGTAACATCTAGTCTGAGGGGTGTGTGGGGCAGCACAGGTGTATACAGGGAGGGTAACCTCTAGTCTGAGGGGTGTGGGGGGGGCAGCACAGGTGTATACAGGGAGGGTAACCTCTAGTCTGAGGGGTGTGTGGGGCAGCACAGGTGTATACAGGGAGGGTAACCTCTAGTCTGAGGGGTGTGGGGCAGCACAGGTGTATACAGGGAGGGTAACCTCTAGTCTGAGGGGTGTGGGGGGGCAGCACAGGTGTATACAGGGAGGGTAACCTCTAGTCTGAGGGGTGTGGGGGGGGCAGCACAGGTGTATACAGGGAGGGTAACCTCTAGTCTGAGGGGTGTGGGGGGGGGACAGCACAGGTGTATACAGGGAGGGTAACCTCTAGTCTGAGGGGTGTGGGGCAGCACAGGTGTATACAGGGAGGGTAACCTCTAGTCTGAGGGGTGTGTGGGGGGCAGCACAGGTGTATACAGGGAGGGTAACCTCTAGTCTGAGGGGTGTGTGGGGCAGCACAGGTGTATACAGGGAGGGTAACCTCTAGTCTGAGGGGTGTGGGGGGCAGCACAGGTGTATACAGGGAGGGTAACCTCTAGTCTGAGGGGTGTGGGGCAGCACAGGTGTATACAGGGAGGGTAACCTCTAGTCTGAGGGGTGTGGGGGGCAGCACAGGTGTATACAGGGAGGGTAACCTCTAGTCTGAGGGGTGTGTGGGGCAGCACAGGTGTATACAGGGAGGGTAACCTCTAGTCTGAGGGGTGTGGGGCAGCACAGATGTATACAGGGAGGGTAACCTCTAGTCTGAGGGGTGTGGGGCAGCACAGGTGTATACAGGGAGGGTAACCTCTAGTCTGAGGGGTGTGTGGGGCAGCACAGGTGTATACAGGGAGGGTAACCTCTAGTCTGAGGGGTGTGGGGCAGCACAGGTGTATACAGGGAGGGTAACCTCTAGTCTGAGGGGTGTGGGGGGGGACAGCACAGGTGTATACAGGGAGGGTAACCTCTAGTCTGAGGGGTGTGGGGCAGCACAGGTGTATACAGGGAGGGTAACCTCTAGTCTGAGGGGTGTGTGGGGCAGCACAGGTGTATACAGGGAGGGTAACCTCTAGTCTGAGGGGTGTGGGGGGGGGCACAGGTGTATACAGGGAGGGTAACCTCTAGTCTGAGGGGTGTGGGGGGGGCAGCACAGGTGTATACAGGGAGGGTAACCTCTAGTCTGAGGGGTGTGGGGCAGCACAGGTGTATACAGGGAGGGTAACCTCTAGTCTGAGGGGTGTGGGGCAGCACAGGTGTATACAGGGAGGGTAACCTCTAGTCTGAGGGGTGTGTGGGGCAGCACAGGTGTATACAGGGAGGGTAACCTCTAGTCTGAGGGGTGTGTGGGGCAGCACAGGTGTATACAGGGAGGGTAACCTCTAGTCTGAGGGGTGTGGGGCAGCACAGGTGTATACAGGGAGGGTAACCTCTAGTCTGAGGGGTGTGGGGCAGCACAAGTGTATACAGGGAGGGTAACCTCTAGTCTGAGGGGTGTGGGGCAGCACAGGTGTATACAGGGAGGGTAACCTCTAGTCTGAGGGGTGTGGGGGGGGGACAGCACAGGTGTATACAGGGAGGGTAACCTCTAGTCTGAGGGGTGTGGGGCAGCACAGGTGTATACAGGGAGGGTAACCTCTAGTCTGAGGGGTGTGTGGGGCAGCACAGGTGTATACAGGGAGGGTAACCTCTAGTCTGAGGGGTGTGTGGGGCAGCACAGGTGTATACAGGGAGGGTAACCTCTAGTCTGAGGGGTGTGGGGCAGCACAGGTGTATACAGGGAGGGTAACCTCTAGTCTGAGGGGTGTGTGGGGGGCACAGGTGTATACAGGGAGGGTAACCTCTAGTCTGAGGGGTGTGGGGGGGCAGCACAGGTGTATACAGGGAGGGTAACCTCTAGTCTGAGGGGTGTGGGGGGGCAGCACAGGTGTATACAGGGAGGGTAACCTCTAGTCTGAGGGGTGTGGGGCAGCACAGGTGTATACAGGGAGGGTAACCTCTAGTCTGAGGGGTGTGGGGCAGCACAGGTGTATACAGGGAGGGTAACCTCTAGTCTGAGGGGTGTGTGTGGCAGCACAGGTGTATACAGGGAGGGTAACCTCTAGTCTGAGGGGTGTGTGGGGCAGCACAGATGTATACAGGGAGGGTAACATCTAGTCTGAGGGGTGTGTGGGGCAGCACAGGTGTATACAGGGAGGGTAACCTCTAGTCTGAGGGGTGTGGGGGGGGCAGCACAGGTGTATACAGGGAGGGTAACCTCTAGTCTGAGGGGTGTGGGGGGCAGCACAGGTGTATACAGGGAGGGTAACCTCTAGTCTGAGGGGTGTGGGGCAGCACAGGTATATACAGGGAGGGTAACCTCTAGTCTGAGGGGTGTGGGGCAGCACAGGTGTATACAAGGAGGGTAACCTCTAGTCTGAGGGGTGTGGGGGACAGCACAGGTGTATACAGGGAGGGTAACCTCTAGTCTGAGGGGTGTGGGGGGGCAGCACAGGTGTATACAGGGAGGGTAACCTCTAGTCTGAGGGGTGTGTGGGGCAGCACAGGTGTATACAGGGAGGGCAACCTCTAGTCTGAGGGGTGTGGGGGGGCAGCACAGGTGTATACAGGGAGGGTAACCTCTAGTCTGAGGGGTGTGGGGGGGCAGCACAGGTGTATACAGGGAGGGTAACCTCTAGTCTGAGGGGTGTGGGGGGGCACAGGTGTATACAGGGAGGGTAACCTCTAGTCTGAGGGGTGTGGGGCAGCACAGGTGTATACAGGGAGGGTAACCTCTAGTCTGAGGGGTGTGTGGGGCAGCACAGGTGTATACAGGGAGGGTAACCTCTAGTCTGAGGGGTGTGGGGGGGGCAGCACAGGTGTATACAGGGAGGGTAACCTCTAGTCTGAGGGGTGTGGGGCAGCACAGGTGTATACAGGGAGGGTAACCTCTAGTCTGAGGGGTGTGTGGGGCAGCACAGGTGTATACAGGGAGGGTAACCTCTAGTCTGAGGGGTGTGGGGGCAGCACAGGTGTATACAGGGAGGGTAACCTCTAGTCTGAGGGGTGTGTGGGGCAGCACAGGTGTATACAGGGAGGGTAACCTCTAGTCTGAGGGGTGTGTGGGGCAGCACAGGTGTATACAGGGAGGGTAACCTCTAGTCTGAGGGGTGTGTGGGGCAGCACAGGTGTATACAGGGAGGGTAACCTCTAGTCTGAGGGGTGTGGGGGCAGCACAGGTGTATACAGGGAGGGTAACCTCTAGTCTGAGGTGTGTGGGGCAGCACAGATGTATACAGGGAGGGTAACATCTAGTCTGAGGGGTGTGTGGGGCAGCACAGGTGTATACAGGGAGGGTAACCTCTAGTCTGAGGGGTGTGGGGGGGGGCAGCACAGGTGTATACAGGGAGGGTAACCTCTAGTCTGAGGGGTGTGGGGCAGCACAGGTGTATACAGGGAGGGTAACCTCTAGTCTGAGGGGTGTGTGGGGCAGCACAGGTGTATACAGGGAGGGTAACCTCTAGTCTGAGGGGTGTGGGGCAGCACAGGTGTATACAGGGAGGGTAACCTCTAGTCTGAGGGGTGTGGGGGGGCAGCACAGGTGTATACAGGGAGGGTAACCTCTAGTCTGAGGGGTGTGGGGGGGGCAGCACAGGTGTATACAGGGAGGGTAACCTCTAGTCTGAGGGGTGTGGGGGGGCAGCACAGGTGTATACAGGGAGGGTAACCTCTAGTCTGAGGGGTGTGTGGGGCAGCACAGGTGTATACAGGGAGGGTAACCTCTAGTCTGAGGGGTGTGGGGGCAGCACAGGTGTATACAGGGAGGGTAACCTCTAGTCTGAGGGGTGTGGGGCAGCACAGATGTATACAGGGAGGGTAACATCTAGTCTGAGGGGTGTGTGGGGCAGCCCAGGTGTATACAGGGAGGGTAACCTCTAGTCTGAGGGGTGTGGGGGGGGGCAGCACAGGTGTATACAGGGAGGGTAACCTCTAGTCTGAGGGGTGTGGGGCAGCACAGGTGTATACAGGGAGGGTAACCTCTAGTCTGAGGGGTGTGTGGGGCAGCACAGGTGTATACAGGGAGGGTAACCTCTAGTCTGAGGGGTGTGGGGCAGCACAGGTGTATACAGGGAGGGTAACCTCTAGTCTGAGGGGTGTGGGGGGGCAGCACAGGTGTATACAGGGAGGGTAACCTCTAGTCTGAGGGGTGTGGGGGGGGCAGCACAGGTGTATACAGGGAGGGTAACCTCTAGTCTGAGGGGTGTGGGGGGGGGACAGCACAGGTGTATACAGGGAGGGTAACCTCTAGTCTGAGGGGTGTGGGGCAGCACAGGTGTATACAGGGAGGGTAACCTCTAGTCTGAGGGGTGTGTGGGGCAGCACAGGTGTATACAGGGAGGGTAACCTCTAGTCTGAGGGGTGTGTGGGGCAGCACAGGTTTATACAGGGAGGGTAACCTCTAGTCTGAGGGGTGTGGGGCAGCACAGGTGTATACAGGGAGGGTAACCTCTAGTCTGAGGGGTGTGTGGGGGGGCACAGGTGTATACAGGGAGGGTAACCTCTAGTCTGAGGGGTGTGGGGGGGGCAGCACAGGTGTATACAGGGAGGGTAACATCTAGTCTGAGGGGTGTGTGGGGGGCAGCACAGGTGTATACAGGGAGGGTAACCTCTAGTCTGAGGGGTGTGGGGGGCAGCACAGGTGTATACAGGGAGGGTAACCTCTAGTCTGAGGGGTGTGGGGGGGGCAGCACAGGTGTATACAGGGAGGGTAACCTCTAGTCTGAGGGGTGTGTGGGGCAGCACAGGTGTATACAGGGAGGGTAACCTCTAGTCTGAGGGGTGTGGGGCAGCACAGGTGTATACAGGGAGGGTAACCTCTAGTCTGAAGGGTGTGGGGCAGCACAGGTGTATACAGGAAGGGTAACGTCTATGCAGCATCTACCTGCTGTGCTTCCATTCAGTCGTCCCCTAACCCACGTCCTGACTTCAGAGCTGCGTCCAGAACCTTCTCATTTGTCGCTCGTGGCTCAGGTGCCCTCTGCCACTGCCTCACCTGCGATCACCCACTCAGAAAGAGATTTCCCATCTGGCGCGTTGGCGTGGGAGTGAGCCCCTCCCAACACACGCCGTCTGTGACCCCAGCGGGCTGTGTCCTTTGTCCCCACAGGAGGATGCATGCACATGAAGTGTCCGCAGTCCCAGTGCCGGCTTGAGTGGTGCTGGCACTGCGGCTGCGAGTGGAACCGCACCTGCATGGGCGACCACTGGTTCGACGTGTAGCCGGGCCGGTGACTGGAGGAGCACGGCGTCCTGCCTTCGTCCACGGCGCCTGCCTTTTACACACACGCACACACACATGTGCGCACACGTGCACACCCTCACACCCCCATGTGCACAAACCCCAATGTGCACACACACCCATGTGTGCACACGTGCACACCCTCACACCCCCATGTGCACTCACATGTAGATGCACACACGCACACACCCATGTGCACACACACACGTGCACACCCTCACACACCCTTGTGCACACACATAGATACGCACACATGCACACACACCCATGTGCACACACACGCCGACGCATACACACACGTACCCACCCACACTCACGTTCTTTCTATAGCAGCATGTAGCAGCTCCTGGTCCCGGTGACCACGTCCTGCTGACGAGGTATCGTCAGGCCTCAGGATCACGTGGCTGCCGGAGCACAGATTAGAGAGAGTGCAGAGGGGGAGGCGGCTATCGCGAGAGGGTCATCTTGGACAGAAAGGCTGTGGGTGACAGAAATTACATTTCCTGCGTTGGGCTGTCAGCGATCACCATGAAGGAAAGTCGTCCCGGGGACTGCTTGCCCGGGCTCTCTGTGACACGGGCTGTGGCGCAATCTCAAACACACACTCATGGCTTTGAGAGCAGTGTTCTCATTTCAGTCTTCACACAGTCTGTTCCCAGAGAACCCCAGGCAATAGTCAAAAACATCTGTTTACCCCCAGAAGCCTATCTTTACAAATTACACTGATGACACACCAACGGCGGAGAATCGACCTTCCAGCTCGGTGAGGAGTTCTGGAAGTTCCTTTGTGGAATGTTTAAAGGGCAGGAAAGAAGTCAAAACTTAACAATCTTTCCTTCACTCCATTACTGGCGGCTTTAGAAAGAATTGTCACAAAATGCAGAGTGTGGTCCGAGGCCTCACTGTGCACGTAGTGTGCCCACGGAGGGGACGCTGTCCGGAGCTCTTTCCTATTCAGCACCAACAGACATGCAGGCCAGTAGTCAGACTCTTTCAAGAAGAGCCCTTCTGGGGCTGTCAACACGCACAGGTGCCCATGGCTCCCGGTCAGAAGGGCCCACACTGCCCCCTGGAGGCCCGCCCTGTCCCTGTGCACACCTGCCTTGTCCCCATGCACACCCGTGCTGTCCCATGCACACCCGCACTGTCCCCATGCACACACCCGCCCTGTCCCCATGCACACCCACGCTGTCAACATGCACAGGTGCCCATGGCTCCGGGTCAGAAGGGCCCACACTGCCCTCTGGAGGCCCGTCCTGTCCCCGTGCACGCCTGCCTTGTCCCCATGCACACCCGCCCTGTCCCCATGCACACCCTGTCCCCATGCACACCCACCCTGTCCCCGTGCACATCCGCCCTGTCCCCGTGCACACCCTGTCTTCATGCACACCCTGTCCCCATGCATACCCTGTCCCCATGCACACCCTGTCCCCGTGCACACACCCGCCCTGGCCCTGTGCACACCCTGTCCCTATGCACACCCACACTGTCTCTGTGCACACCCCGTGGGTTCCTCCAGGGACAGTCCTCTCTCAGGACTGTAAACACACACTCGATCCTGCCTGTTTACATGGATCGAACCCAAGTCTTGATCATATTTTAGGTTTTTGTGGTTTTTTTTTTTTTTTTTTTTTGAGGCATTTGTAACACATCTGAAGGGTCTACACGGACATGGCACTCCTCATTTTCCCTGATTGAGAAGGGCTGCCCTGCACGGCTCTGCCTGGCTGCCCAGAGAGGTGGCAGGCATGGCTGACACGTACTGAGGTCCCTTTTGGGTAGGGCCCTGGGTAGACACAGCGCCACGGGCCTTGCTGCGGGCACTCTCCAGGTCTTGCCTTCAGGACATCTCAGCCCACCTCATCCATTTCTCCCTGCCATGCGGGGACAATCCCGCCTGCCCCCAGCAGCGTGTCTCAGCAGCGTGGACAATCCATGTGGCTTCACCCACCAGGAAACCCCACTACAGCCACACAAGGGTCAGGCAGCATAGGGGCTGCAGGGGAATGGGGGAGACAGCAGGGTCTGTGTGGCCACTGGGCCTGGTCCCCGGACTCCACCACAGACAGAGCCCCGCCTTTTGTCACCAGCAATCCCAGACAGCCACGAGTCCTTACACTGGCCCTGGACGTGACAAATCATGCACGACCCTGGGTCACGCACACAGCACTTCTGTCACCATGGCCTTTCTGTCTGAGATGACCCTTTCGCAATAGCCGCCTCCCCCTCTACTGTGGGGGCCGGGTTCAGGAGCGGCTGGGCCATCCGGGGTGGCCTCTTGTCCCTGCCTGGTGGTGAGATTCTTCTCTTCCATCCCCTTCACAATGGACAGTGATGCTTAAAATAACTGCGAGAGAAAGGCCGCCACTGTCCGTGAGCACGAATCGCACACAATAGGAGTGTTTTCCGTGAGCGTGGAAGCTGTGCCAGACTGCGAATGCATCAGAACAGAAACAGAGTATCTGCGGTAGAATCTTTATCTGAAATGTGTGATGAGATTTCTGATGGCTGTGTCGAAGGTTGCACTCAAACTGACAATAAAAGAGCATCCAAAGAGCTTGGAGTCATCTTTGAAGATTTGTTTTCGACCTGCGTTGCCGGGGTGGGAGGCGTGTGGCCCCAGGGGCCTTGTTCTCGGCCTGGAAGAACTGCCTGGGGACAAGACGGCCATCTGTATCCCTGTTCTCAGCTCCGATCCCGCCGGGTGGGTTTCTATATTTAAAATGAGGTTATCACAATTTGAAAGCAAATCTTTGCTCAAAATACCTGACGGGTACTTTTGCCTAAAACGAGCGAACTTCTCTCATAAACGCTGGCGGGGCTTGCTGTCCTGGCGTTTGGGGACACTTTGGCGACTTCGCGTTGCTCTCAACACAGGTGCATTGATGCTGCATTTTCATGTATATTTAGCAGCCACACATTGTTACTGTCACAGCCCACATTGGAGTGATCTGGAATGGAACATTATTTTTTTTTTAATTTTTATGTTGTTGATTTGAAAGGCAGAGAGACCAGGAAAGAGGGAGAGAGCGCGCTCCTGTCTGCTGGTTTCAGTCCCCAAATGCCCACAACAACCAGGGCTGGGCCAGGCTATAGCCAGGAGCTGGGAACTCAGTCCGGGTCTCCCATGCGGGTGGCATGTGCTGCCTCCCCTGGTGCACATTTGCAGAGAGCTGGAGTCAGAGGCAGAGCCAGGACTCACACCCAGGCACCCTGATGTGGGACTCAGGGGCACCTTCCCCACCCACCGGGCCAACCCCTGCCTCTGAAATGGAATGTTCTCGGGAAGCTCCTCCACGTATGTGGAGCACGCGCCGAGGGGCCCTGGGTGCTCAACATCACGGAGAACGTGGAAGAAATCCCAAGGTTATGGGGCCGGAGTCCCTGGTATTGACAGAGCCGAGAGTGAGGTTTGTGGGTCCTGGGGCGGGGTGGGGAATGCCATCCCTACACCCACCTGTGGGCGAACTTTGCAGGGAGCAGCAGCATCGGCCTCATAGGGCTGCCCTGAGGAGTCCTTGAATCAGGGCACTCGGAATAGTGCCTAACACATAGTAAGCACTCGGCAGCTGTTCGCCGTCACTAATAAATGCACAAGTCAGCAGAAATGACAGAACAAACTAACAAAAAGCACAAAATCGACACAGCGTATTGGCAAACTCCAAATGAAAGCAGGACTGTCTGCACACTCGAAGGTCTAGCCGTATCACAGACGGGGAGCGGATGGCTCGCGCTGGGATTAAGTTGCCAGATCATCTCCCGCCTGGTCCCAGAGGTTTGCCTGGCGAGGTAAGTGGGGAGCTGTTTCCTAACCGTGCAGGTGTGGTGTGCTCAGAGGGCATCCATGGTAGAAGCTAAAGGGTTAACATGCAGAAGGACCAAGGGAAGCAGACCGTGGGTGCCACCAGCGCTCGGCATTTGGGGAGGAGGTGCAGCCCAACCCCCCCTACCCTTATGAGACCGCCCTGTTTTGGTTTGGCTTTTGAGAAAACCATACTTCATGATAACACCGAAGTTCTCCTCAGGTAGCCTGCTGTGAACCAACCGCCCAGGCACGAGTTTGCAGGAGCAAACCTGGAAAACCAGGAGCAGCCTGGATAACCACACACGAGGAAAGCAGGGGGAGTCGTCTGGGAAGGCCTGCGTGACCACAGATGGGTGGCTGTGGCCTCGCCCTCAGCAGTGTGGCCTGAGAAAATCAGCTGGGACTGGCCCCCAGGAGGCGGCCTCATGCTAGCCCGCCACGTGAGAGAACAAGGTGTGAAATCTGACAGGTAAGTACGCTGTACGTCGTCCCGACGAGAAGCCCCCTGGCTCTCCATTGCGCTGTCCATCTCCTGGCGTCCTTTCTTTACAGCTCTCTCCTCTTGACCGGCTGGGCTCTGGGCTCGGGCTCACGCATCATTCCAGCAAGTCTTCTCTGAGACTCCTGTCCGCATTTGCTTCCCAGATCATAGCACTGCACATGCAAACGTCAACCTCTATGGACTTATCTGCACCCTCGAGGGACAGCAGGGAAGACAGAGGTCCGTTCTCACCACCGGGCATCTAGAACCAGGCCAGGCACCTGCCGGGCTCTGTGACTCTGGAGTTGCGTTTTGGATTCTGAGCTCCCGTACGTGGGAATTCCAGCTGCGCGTGAAGCCTGCAAGTGCGGCTGGGACTTGGCTGCACAACCGTATCAACGTGTGTCTCCTGGCCAGATGCAGCTGTTCCCGTTAAAGGTAAGGCTGCCGCAGCTGGACACCCTTGACTCAGGGTGCCCACAGTACGTGGCTCGAGGAGCCTGGCCCTGAACCCCCTCCTTCACCCACTCAGCCCCGCAGCCACGGGCACCTCAACTGCACCCCAGGTCCTCCTGCAAACCCCCAGTGTGCGAGAAAGGCCGCCTCGCATGTGAAAATCCAGTTCTTGGGTTCTTAATTCCAAACTCAGAGAGGCGCCTCACGTGCACTCGGGAGATTCTGCTCCGTTTCACGCTTCCACTCAGTGTTTTTTCCGCTATAAAACGTTTCTTATTTTGTTCCTTTGGCTATGGACTAAGTATTATGTTACTGCGTGCTCATTACCACCCTCCCCAGAGCCAGCTATTTTGCCTCTTATCTGCACTTAGAAACGCGTGTCGGTGGATTTCTGCAGTGACAGCTTGCCAAGGCTTCCTTGCGGTCCACATCGCATGCGAAGTGAAGCGGAGCTTTTCCAGTCCCAGAGCCAATTCAGGCGTCTTTTTCTGGTGTCGACGTGCAAATGCTCACACCTGGACCCTCGTGCAACAAGCAGAATCGTGTGCAGTGTAATGCGAAGTGACAAGGAGCTGACCAGAGTTGTGTGCATGCTCTAATTGCAATTAGAGAAGAAAAAACAAATTCTACGAGCGGGGCCTGGGGGACCGCTACAGCGGGAACGCTCGTGTCCTCCCCAATCCCTGTGCGGAAGTCCTGATGCCCCAAGGTGACACAGAGTCCCTCGGGGTGAGCACTCTCACCCCTCCCACCGGCGAGGACACTGTGAGAAGTGTCCAGCTCTGGACCTGGAGTGGGCCCTCCCTGCACAAGCAATCAGCCGGCACTTTGCTCCCGGACTCCCAGAGCTGCGAGAATTAGATTTCCATTGTTTAAAGGCTACCCAGTGGATGTATCTTGTTATAACGGCCAGAATGTTCTGGGATAGGACACACCTTAAAATGCAGCTTGCTACGGTGATAAACACATATATGAACTCACGCATACCTCTCTGCGCCCTGTGTTGGGGCAGTGTGAAGATTTCGCTTTATGACGTTTGCTTCCTAATCTCCTGTGCCAGCGCAGGGTGCCCCCATCTCACGCCACTTAGTAGCCAGGATTTTCCGATCAATAGTCTGCTCTTCGGTGACTTTAGCAAAACGATCGAGGCAGGCAGTAAAGATATCCCACGGCTGCCTCCGGAGGAATTTTGGGACGAGGCCGTCTCCCTGGGCAAGAACGTGGCATTTTGTGGCATTTCGGTGTTTGCTCAGGCTGCAGTGGGGCAGCCCCCGGGGAGCAGGGCCCCCAGCAGCCCCCGGCACTAACTGCTTCCTGCTCACCCTCTCCAAGCTGCCCCTGCTGTCTCGCCAGAGCCAAACCAACCAAGAAGCCGGCATCTCCGACACCAGTGAGGACGAGTGGCAGCCCAGGCAAGCCCTCGATGCTCCGCAGGGGTGTGGGGGTCCCCAGGACCTGAAACACCGCCCTCTGTTAGCACCTGGCTGTTTTCTGGGTCACTTTCACGGAGGAGGTCCGATTTCCCAGGATCCCTGCAGATTCGCTGCCTTGAGGGATGGGAGTCCCATTTCGCTCTGGCTGGTTTTGCCTAGGTGAGCTCCTGCCGGGTCTCCAGGTTTGGCACATTCTCAATACCAGAAGGCCTTGTTCAGCTGTCGTCTGCCCAGGAAGCCTTCCCTGGTCAGCCAGAGCCAACATGCTCTGTCCCCGGCCTGCCACTGCTTTTTCCCGGGGTGCTTGTCCCTGTCATAGGGGACAAGTCAGGGGGCAGCTCCTGCTGTGTGTGCTGGTCTGGTGGAGATCGGAGCAGTCATCAGGCAGAAGGCGCCTCCCTGCCATCGCCCACCTCCCTGGAGTCTGCAGCAGCACTTGAGCCCGCAGAGCCTCGGGGAGAGGCAAGCCCTAGGCAGGTGGAGCTGCGCAGGCCGAATGCCACCAGGAAAACCACGGTTCTGACGGCCTGCGTGGTTCCTCCTAACGTGGGGTAATGGAAAAGTCACCATCAACTCACTGTCTTGCCTTTCCTGCTTGGTGCTCTGGGTACAGTATGTGATAACCAGGCTTTCCCATTCATTTTGCCTGGAGACCCAAACAGCTGTTGGGGGACATGGGTCCCACACTGGGCTTAGCAAACATAGCTGTGTCTTCTCCCCCGAATGGCACACGGGCAGCCTTCCAGCAGTTGGATCTTGCCCTCTGACTGCAGGTCTCTCTCGAGTCATGCGACAAATGAGGCCTGGTGGGGCTTCGTTTAAGCAGCAGCCAAAACAGCTAACAGGAGCTCTGTGCAGTCCTGGGTGTTTGTGACAACACCAGGTGCGGTGCACAGTGGGATGCAGAGACGCTTGCGTGATCACACAGTCTTCGTGGGTTTCCTAATGGCAAGGAGCACCTTGAACTGTGCCTGTCAGTCATAGCTGTGTGTGCTCCAACATCAATGGATCATCCAGAAACCACTGAGGGTCCTGCGCCCCTCACTCATCATGAAAGAGTTAAAAAGTAACAGAGACAAGCTCTTGGGAATCCCAGACCAACTTCCTAAGCACAGCAAGACGTTTTCTTGGATTGCTTGCTGGGAAATACTTGTTCCTGTCCCTGACTCTGACACGATCGGGGAAAAGCAGGTTATAGAAATGGCCATTAGGGAGCTGGCCTTGACCGTACAAGGGAGCCCTGCTCACCAGGAAGCAGTCTGGTGAGAGCAATATCAAATCAAAGAAGCCGGGAGCTCAAGCGGGTTAGCGAAAACTGATGCTGTCCTCCATTCCAGAGGTCAGAGAGCTTTTTGGTCAAAGACTAGATATTAAACAACGTAGGCTTTGCAGGCTATAAGTCTGTGTCGAAACTCTACAAGCGGCACGGCAGGTTAGGCAGCCACATGCAGCACCAGCATCCCATATGGGCTCCTGCAAGTCCTGGCTGCTCCACTTCCCAGCCAGCTCCCTGCCAAAGCACCTGAGAAAGCCGCAGAGGACGGCCCAAGTGCCTGGGCCCCTGCACCCACGGGGGAGACCCAGATGGAGTTCCAGGCTCCCTCCTGGCTTCAGCCTGGCCTAGTCTTGGCTGTTGTGGCCACTTGGGGAGAGACCAGCAGATGGAAGATCTCTCTCTCTCTCTCTCTCTCTCTCTCTGTCAAGTCCAAGTCCTGTCTCTATAACTTTGCCTTTCAAATAAATAAGTACAAATTTTTAAAAAGATTGCTTAAAAGAAACTATACAACTCAACCTACAGGAAGCAAAAGCAGCCTTAAACAGGACACAAGCCCATGTGTGTGCTTATTTTCCACCCAAACGGTAACCAATGCAGGCGGTCGCCTGGACATGCCACGGGCCATCATTTGCCAACTCAGGTCACAGTAACTGGAAAAATTCTTAACGTTTCAAATGTGAAATTACAGGAAGGAAGGAACACTAACCTTTTCCAAACTTACCATTCAACAAGCAATTCCTGAGCGCCGAAATGCGCTGAGGCCCAGAGCGACGGAAATGAAGGCAAATGTCCCATGTTCAAGAGTCTTCCAGGCCAGGAGACGAGACAAAGACCTCTCACAAAGCAGCCGGACCTGGGAGAAGTCGTGCTAGGTCAAGGCCTGGCGTGGGCAACTTCCCAGGGGCGGGTTGAACAAGAATGAGAGGGAGCCTCCGAAAGACTGCGGGAGGGGAGCTGCGGGGGTGTCGGCACGGCTGTGCACGCCATGCCGTGGGGCTGGGGCTGAGCGAGGCAGACAGCCGCGGGTCCCAAGCCAGCTGGAGTTCTGTGTGTGTCCTGCAGGGGATAGGAAGCGACTGGGGCACGGTGGGAAGGGACTCCATGCACTGTGCAGCTTAGAAAGGTCTTTGCACAGGACATGGCTGAAAGGAGAGGGGCGCTGAGGGCCAAGCAGAGAGGAGCTGAGGGCCAGAACCAAGACAGCAGACATGACTACAAAGATGGAGAATGGATACAGATCTGCGCCTGTGTGGATTCTGGAACAGAAATGGGACAGCAGCGGGAACGCTGGTGACATCCAAGCGAGGTCTGCAGTGGCCGCTCCTGTCGCCCCACTGTTGATTTCTGAGTTCGGGTCACCGTGCCATTAGGTAGGATGTTAAAATCAGGTGACGCTGGGTACCCTGAAGGTACCTGGGAATGCTCTCTCCACCTCTGCAATTTTTCTGTAAATCAAAAATTATCCGAAAGCAAACAAAGCCCGGAGGACTTGTTGACAGCACAAGAAGGGGGAGTCAGCATGCTGCGGGGGGAGGCCAGTGGACAGGAGAGTGCTTCTCACCTGGCTTTCCCAAGTTGTCCAGCGCGGGAAAGCTTGGCAAGAAGAACACAGTCTTTTTTTTTTTTTTTTTACATTTTATTTTATTTATTTATTTGAAAGAGTTACAGAGAGAGGTAGAGACAGAGAGAGAGAGATACTTCTATCTGTTGGTTTGCTCCCCAGATGGCTGCAACAGCCAGAGCTGGGCTGATCTGAAACCAGGAGCCTGGAGCTTCTTCCAGGTCTCCCACGTGGGTGCAGGAGCCCAAGGACTTGGACCATCTTCTACTGCTTTCCCAGGCCACAGCAGAGAGCTGGATCGGAAGTGGAGCAGCCAGGACTTGAACCAGTGCCCATATGGGATGCCGGCACTGCAGGCCAGGGCTTGAACCCACTGTGCCACAGCGCCGGCCTCAGAAGTCTTTCCTCACAGTGGTGGCTGCAGCCCTTTCGTATCAAAGGCAACCTTAGAAACAGTCGTGTCTTCTGACGCAGCATTTATACGTTCAAGTTCAGCAGTCCATTCTGTTCCACTTCACTTTCTTTCCTCTGTTAAAAAAAAAAAAATGAAAACTAACATGACAAGAGAACCCAGTGGTCTGTTTCCCTTTTTACAAAATGAAATCACTCGCGTTTGCGGTTATAGGTCCTTCCAGCTGTGTGCTTGGCTTGGGTTGATGACGCAAACGATGTTTACCAAAAGCAAGGCTGGCTTGGGGATGGTGGTTAGAGTCTTCTTTGTAAATTTTCTTATAACTTGAAAACTTTCCTAACAAGGATGCCTTTCTTTTGTAGACAAAAATCAAAGTCACAGAGACCCATGGAGCAGCCTCATTTGCAGATGGGTGCTGGGATTCTTAGCGGAGCTCAGCTTCACGTGGAGAGCATGGCCACATCGCAGGCCACGTGGGCGGTGCACAGAAGCAGGGATGCCAGCTGTGTTCCGTTGGAGCTGAACATGCATGTGTTGGCTTGGATGTGTCCCCGTAGGTCTCGTTAGTGAACCAAGTACCTCCAGGGTCTCATACAACAGGTGCTGGCGTGGAGGGAGCTGTGCAGAAAGTGAGGCCTGGTCTACCCATAAAACTGAAGGCTATTTGGCTATCAAAGGAAAGAAGTGCGATACCTGTTACAGCAGAGAGGAGCCTGGAAAACCGTGTGCTAAGTGACAGAAGCGAGGCACCAAGGACTTTGCATAGGTAGACCCATTGATATTAACTGTGCAAAACAGGCTGGTGAACAGAGAAATTGGTGGGTGTTTGCCTAAGATTGGGGACAGGGAATGAGAGTGATCGTTAAGGGATATGGGTTCTTTGGGGGTGACGGAG
The DNA here is from genome assembly GCF_964237555.1 of Oryctolagus cuniculus. NCBI lineage: Eukaryota > Metazoa > Chordata > Mammalia > Lagomorpha > Leporidae > Oryctolagus > Oryctolagus cuniculus. The sequence goes on from NC_091436.1 coordinate 7,409,865, forward strand.
ATGTTCCAAATTGACTATGGCGACAGACACACAACTCTGTAAATATCCCGAAAGCCACCATCTCATACACTTTAATGGAACACATGGTATATGTGGATTATATCTCAACAGAACTGTTACCGATAAAGAATGAGGAGAAGATGGGGGAGTAGACAGAGCACACACGACCTTCACCTCTTGAGGGTATGGTGGCAGGGGGGAGAGAAAGGTAAGGTGTTGGTTTTAATCCTCCAGCACATTGATGACATTGACAGCAGGAGCCAGAGTCGCGCATCCACGGGAGGAGCTGATGTTGCAGAAGATGGGAGGTGACGTAGCAGGGAAAGCCGCCACCTGCAGTGGCAGCACCCCATATGGGAACCGGTTCAAGTCCCGGCTGCTCCATTCCCGATCTAGCTCTTTGCTATTGCCTGGGAAATCAGCGGAGGTTGGCCCAAGTGTTTAGGCCCCTGCACCCACATGGGAGATCTGGAAGAAGCTCCTGGCTCCTGGCTTCAGATCAGCCCAGTTCTAACCATTGCAGCCATGTGGGGAGTGAACCAGCAGATGGAAGATGGAAGACCTCTCTCTCTCTCTTTCTCTGCCTCTGCCTCTCTGTAACTCTGCCTTTCAAATAAATAAATAATTCTAAAAAAAAAAAAGAAGAAGACAGAGGACATGGTCAGCACATGAAGGACAGGCCTCAAGCAAGAAGAAGGCTAGGCTGGGAGCCACCGAGTGCTCTGCTCTCTGCTGCCTCCATCCCGCAGGCCAAGCCAGGGAGCTCGGAGCAGGGGCAGGACGCAGCCCCCACCGCAGACTGCAAGGGAAGGGTGACCTGGAGACGCAGTCGGTGGCAAGCGCTGGCACAGTGCTGTGGCTGCATCCCGACAGGAAGCCCTGCGGCCCCTTCCTCCCATCCCCCACTTTCCTCCTCCCCCAGGAGAGAGAAACAAAAGTCCCCACCCCTAAACAGGGCCCTGGGGACCCACGTTTGTGTTTAGCTCCACAGGACATGGATGGGGAGAGGAAACGCTAACAAGAAGCCCACGTGAAGAACAGCAGCAGATCGTGGAAATCTGCATTGCACAGGCATTTCTAGTCTCCAGGGTGATGACCCAGACATGGTCTTTGCCTGCAGCAAACGTGGTGCTAGCACACACCTGGCTTCCTCTTAGAAATGAAAGCATTTGTGATTTTCCAGTGCTTGAACCCATTTATTTTTTTTAAGATTTATTTATTTATTTATTTGAGAGATAGAGTTAAGACAAAGGGAAAGACAGAGAGTGAGGTCTTCCATCCTCTGGTTCACTCCCCAAATGGCTGGAATGGTTAGAGCTGCGCCGACCTGAAGCCAAGAGCCAGGAGCTTCTTCCGGTCTCCCACGAGGGTAAAGGAGCCCAAGCACTTGGGCCATCTTCCTCTGCTTTCCCAGGCCATAGCAGAGAGCTGGATTGGAAGTGGAGCAGCCAGGACTTGAACTGGCACCCTTATGGGATGCAGGTGCTACCCATGGAGGCCAAGCCTATGCCACAGCACCAATCCCTGAACCCACACTTTTAAAATAGTTTCCTAACAATTAGCAGTAATGATATAAATTTAAAAAAAAAATCTTAAGTCTCCCAATATCCCTCCTGTAATCGGTTGATGTGGAGGGTAAGCTCTGGGGGCACCCACGTGATGGAGGTCTGATCCCTTCATTGGCAACATGAGAAGGAAACACGAGACGGAGAGGCACCTGTGTGTCCTGTAGCACGGGTGCCTGGGTCCTTCAGCCGGGCACTGGCGGGCTCCTCCCTGTGCACCTCCATACAGGAGCAGGCGGGCACATGGAAAAGGACAGTAGGTCTTCCCCCACTGTGGGCAAAACACTCGATTCGGGACTCTACGGTTAATGAGATGAATTTTTAATGCTGTTGTTAATGAGTCGGGCGACAGTGAGTTCCTAAGTAATTGAGTTAATTCATTATTTCTAGTCCAACAGCTCGCTTAAACTCCCCGGATGAAGGAGCGGCTCTAGCCAATAGCAGTGGCAGACACCCGTGGAAAGAAGAGAGCTCAGCGAAGCCGAACGAGCCCGGTAGGGGGTCTAGGCTGACCACGTGACTTGAGGCGCTACCCAGGTAAGCGCGGAGAGGAGGGGGCACCACAGACGTCCTCACACCCAGGCTCTTGGTCCAGGTCCCCTTTCTGTCCCCACGGTGACCCCGTGCACAAGCCTTCTGGCTTTCTGCTGACCCTAACGAAACTCATCACTCCCCCCACCAGGTCGTGACCGCGAGGCACACACACGGCCCACAAGTCGCTCATCTCATCAGCCCTCCTCCCCGGCCCCACCCCCAAACCTAGAGCAGTGGAGCCTGGTACAGGTGGCACCCAGAGCTTCAGGGGCATGTGAGGAAGCAAACTGGATCTTTGCCCCCAAATCCGGGTCTGCTCGCGGGACTGGGGGGTTGGAGTGGCTGAGCTGCAGAGTCCACAACCACAGACTTCCGGAAGGATCTCAGAGGTGAGGTCTGCCCCGTGGGCGCCTCGCGAGTAACCATTCCCCTTCTCCCCTGCACCCCGAGCCCGGGAGCCCAGCCCCGACTCTCAGAGCCGTCCAGACGGGAAAGGTTCTTCAGTCACCCGCAACCCTACAGATCCATTGGCGTTAGGATCCGCCAGCTCCCACGTGGCCCACGGCCCCATGAATCGAAGCTGCACTAGTCCACCCTCCATTACCTTAACTAAAGCATGTGAGGGCAGTTCTTGGGAGGAGAAAGGTTTTATTTCCGCTCACAGACTGGACGGCCCCCAGTCCAGCATCTGATGGGAGTCGGTCATGGCCGGGGCAGAGGATGACGGTGTCGCAAGCTCTCGCTCTGCCCCGTTGACGTCGGGGCTTTCTGTGGGTGCCAACCAGTGCACTGTGGGTTTCCGCAGCATCTCTGGTCTCCACCCACCAGATGCCGGGAGCATGCCCATGGTCACCCCCAATTAGGACACCCCAAACTCTCCAGACATTGCTAAATGTCCTCTGTAGGCAAAAATCACTCCCCAAGAGAACCCACACTCTGCCCTATTTCTACAACCCTGAATGTTTAGAGAACAGGAGTTCAAATCTTCCTACCAGTTCCCCCGTGCCCAGTCCAGGCTGGGTCCGGAGCTATGTTTCCTGGCTGCAGACCCTTCTCCCATCTGGCTGCGGTCACGTGGCGGCTGCAGTGCAATACCTGTGCAAAGAGGGCCCAGCAGATGCCTGGCGCTTTGGAGAGAGCCCTGGTTATTCCGGCAGTGAATTGTCAACTGCCCACTTAGCCCCAGGAGAGAGGACCTCAAGGCCGCTCAGTGCAGTCCTGAAGCCCAGGTGCTGGGCCTTGCCTTCGTTAACTGAGGACTAACCCCAGATTCTCCAGGACCTGCCAAGAGTGCTTGAATGGACTCAAAGCCAAGGTCAAGTTCCCAGAAGCAAAACCACCAGCCCTGGGTCCCTGCTTAACTGTCAGGAGTTTCTAATTGCTTTTAAGATTTTCTGCAAATTAGAAGAATACTGTGAATTGTATAATTAAAAAATGCACGGTCAGATGTGTTAGAACTCCTGCATATAAAATAATTTCCTGGGTACAAAATGAAGTGTCAAGTGCAGAATCATCCATGTGACCTTTTATCCTACGTTCTTTTCAGTTTCTATTACTTAAAGGTTCCTCTGGCTTTACATACTTGGCAGGGACAGACAGAATATAATTTGCTACTCCCTGAGGTCGGTGCCTAACGAGCTGTGTCTTCCACTCCATTGTGGGTGTTGAGCTAAAGCCTTGCTCGCTGGGGTAAGCAATGGGTTCCCTTTGTACGTAAGCCCGTGCTTGGTACTGCTGAGGCATAACCAAGAGCTCATCAGGACAGCAGAATCCTCCCGTCTGTGCTTCTAACAGACACAGAACCAACTGTCTACATTTGGGGAGAAATAGGAGAAGGAAAAACAATGCAAACACACAGCACTGGCAAGTCCACGTGTCTACACACACAGCGCGTCTGCAGCACTGGGACAGAGCCGAGCTTCCGCTGGGTGCCGCACATCTGCCCGACCTCGGCTGCCCTGGTCTCCTGCCTCTGCCAGCGGGATTCTGCTGTAGCATTCCTATAACTGTAAAATCCTAAAATCACAAATCAGCCACCTCAGCGGGCACTGGGCCTGAGAAACAGCAGTTTGCTTCTAGCCGGGGAGAAGGCAGAGCCACGTGGATTTGTTGGGATTTGCTGGGATTCCTGACGTCAGTGCCCTAAGGGGCTCCTTTTCCAGGAAAGCTTCGAGGATCACGTTAAAGACGCTTTATTCTTTGCGAGAGTCTCTGGACTGGGATTTGAAGGGGGAGGCAAGCACACCTCAGTTGTCCTGGTTCTGGGTGGACCACGTCACCACTTGCCCTGTGAGGAGGCTAAGGCATGTGGTGGGCGTCCTACAGGTTCACAGCCAGCAGTTTCACTCCCCTAATTCTTCTTTCTTTTTAAATTTTATTCATTTATTTAAAATGCAGAGAGAGAAAGAGACAGAGACCTTTCATCAGCTGGTTCACTCCCCATGTGCCCGAAATACCCTGGGAGCTGGCAACTCAACCTGGGTCTCCCGGGTGGTGGCAGGGACCCAAGCCCTTGGGCCATCACCTGCTACTTCTCAGAGCGCACATTAGTGAGAAGCCAGAATCGGGCTGGAGCCGAGATTTGAACTCAGGCCCTCCGATGTGGGAGGGCTGCGTCTTAATGGCCGCTTGTCGTGCTGCTTCCCTTGTTCTGTCTGAGCGCAGGATCTTCCCTGCAGCTGGGACTAATACAACCCCTTCATCCAAGAAGTCGGCGCTTCCCTCGGTTGTCAGAGATTCGGACTGCTCACTTCCCTTTAGAAACACGGTGTTGCGCTTTAAAGACTGATGTGTATAAAAATAACCCAGACGTGTCCCTTAATTCCACCGTTTCAATAACCCTGTTAGCTGTGGGCAATCCCTCTCTGGGATAAGAAGGCAGAAGTGCTTGGCCTTGGTTGTCTGATGCCCCTTCCTCCCATTGTGCGGGAGGAGACTCCGACTGCGGGAGGCGAGAAGTCCTGAGCGCGCACGGTGCACGGTGACGAAGAAAGCAAAGAAGACTGGCGCTTTGGTTCTGCCCAGAGCTGCCAGAATCCTTTCCCTTCGGCTTGCTATCCAGAGGTAAGCTCTTATCAGCGGGGCCCCGGGGTGTGCTTTCCTGAAAAGAAAGCCACCCTTGAACAGATAACGGGCTATTGTCCAGCCGCGGGGGGGACACTCTGTGCCTGGACAATGGAGAATGGAGCATCAGCCGGCCAATAGATTGCTCCAGCTGTGAAACAAGGAGGCTTTCACTGGGATGGTGACACAGAGAGTTCTAGAAGGAGCTCAAAGACGGGAGGAAGGGAGGAAGGGAAAGGTTCCAAACTCTGCCTCCAACCTGAACAGGCACGTTTCAGGTTTTCAAACAAAATGGAAATGGTTAGGAGAGCAAAGGCCGAGATGAACGAAAGAAATCCATTCTTGGAGTGTCCGAAGTGCAATCGGACCTGCTGTTAGCACAAAAGTGATGCTGCTTAGTGGAACACTGTAGGTGAATGGCTTTGAAGAGTCCACATGGTTTCATAGCAACTCCTTGCTGAGCTATTTACGCTAGAACTTGGGATGCATGGAGTCTTGAAAGGATGCACAGGAAGTATTGGAAGGAATAAAGGAAAATAATTAAGTGTCTGGGGAAAGCCCCTTTGGTGAAGGATCTTGTCTGGCACATGCCAGCCGCACCCACAAACTCTCTCGGCAAAAAGAGAGCCCCAGGGCCCAGGCGGTCCTGCAGGCTCTGGCCCATCCTGGCTGTCCTCCAGGGACCAAACTGCAGGGTTCAGCTTAAGGTAGCCCTGGGCAGGGTGGGGAGGAATACTCCAGAGTGGGTTCCTTGTCTGGAGTCACGCCATGGCACCTCGGGTCACCTGCAAGGTCAAGCAACACCCAAGTGTGCGTTTAGCAAAGAGGAGAGTAGGAAGGACCCAGATGAATGTTCGTGGAAAGAAGGCAGGACACACACCTGCTCCGTCCAGCTTAGGAAAGACTGCAGGGAAGGCACTGGCCATGGTGGCAGGCGTCTGCAAGGGCCCCAGGGGACCTTCCTGGCAGCACGGTGACCTTCAGCTTAGTTCTCCTTTGGCCAGATCGTGGCAGCGTGGTAATCTCAGGAGACAGGCAGGCTTCTCCCCCTACCCCTCCCCACCCCCACCACCCACCCCAGGTCCAGGAAACCGCCCGCCATGTCCTGTGGGGCTGGATGGGAGGACCACACTGCTGGCTATCACCACTCCGTGTCCTTGTGTGGGAAGTGGAAAAAAGGGGTTCTGGGTGCAGAGGACAGCTGAGGCAGAGCCACGTTTGTGAACAGACCTGGGGGGAGGGGCGTGCCCTCGCCAGCCCTCGGGGTCTGCAGCAGCTGCCCCTGCTCCCTTCTGCCCTTGTTCTGCCTTTCGCTGGGGGGAACTCCCTGGTGCTGCGCCTTCGGATGCCCACTCCCGCCAATACAGAAGCGCAGTCGAATTGGACCAGAATACTCACGTGTCTGCAAGCATAGTCAGCCATGACAGCAGCTTTTCTTGCCTGCTTTCTCTAGAGATGATCCTGTTGTCTATTGTTTTTGCATTAAAGCAGTTCGATACCCTTTATGACTCAGGCACTTTCAACATACAAACCCAGCTGTGGCTTTCTCAAAATGATTAGCTCAAAGCTATTAGGTTTTTTCAAAAGGGGCTTTATCTCTCAGATAAAAATATCTCTTTGTGGATGGTGGAAGTTATGAGGTGGCTTCAAAACACTGGGGTGAGAATGGAATTAAGATGTGATGCATGAGGCTGGCATTGTGGCACAGAGGGTTAAGCTGCTGCCTAGCATCCCATATGGGTGCCGGTTCAAGTCCCAGCTGCTCCACTTCTGATCCAGCTCTCTGCTAACGTGCCTGGGAAAGCAGATGGAAAATCTGTCTGTCTCTCCCTCTTTCTCTGTAACTCTCTCTTTCAAATAAATAAATCTGTTATATATGTATGTTAATATATGAAGCATATTTTCCCATAAACTTGTGGAAGCCCCCTAGTATAGGATGCAATTTTGTTCCTACCCACTGGTTCTCTCCCCAGATGGCTGCAATGACTGGGGCTGGACCCAGCCGAAGTCAGGAGCCTGGAATTGCATCTGGGTCTCCCACACGGTTAGCAGGGGCCCGAGTACTTGGGCCAATGTCCGCTACTTTCCCAGGTAACAGATTCCAAGTTCTGAGTTTCCTGTACCTGCAGAGAACTTTCTGTTCTCATCAGATACAGATTTTATCTCTTCCCCAGACAAAGGTCTTAAACCTCACTCCCCAGCACCCAGGTGACCAACACACTGTCATCAAGCATGGTCCAAGGGAGGCACAGGACTAGGAGGGGGTTGGACCAGGTGTGTCTGTGTCCCTGCCCCTGACCGGGAGTGGATCCTTACAAAGCGAAAGGGCACGTCCACCCGTCCGCATTCCATTGGCCATCGTAGAAGTAAGACCGAGACTGTCATTGTGTGGTCTTGAGTGTAAAAATGTCGTAACTTCCTGGAGCCATTAGCGCTGTCCAATTCTTCAGCGTGATTCACAGTAAACTTAAAAGCCTAGTGGTTAGAATGCCCACTCTGCTTCAGAATACCTGGGCCAACACCCACTTCCGTCCCCTAACTCCAGCTTTCTGGCTCAAGTATTTGGTCCTGCCACCCACATGGGAGATCTGGATTGGATTCGCTTGAAGCTAGCCCAGCCCTGGCCATCACAGGCACTTAGGGAATGAATCAGCTGATAGTAAACCAGTGCTCACTCTCTCTTCCTCTCCTCTTGTATCTGTGCTTCTCAAAAAAAAAAAAAAAAAAAAAAAAAAAAAGTGAAAGGGGCCTTTTTTTGTGGGTTGAATTTGTCACCGCAGAGAAGACGTGGGGTTCTTGTCTACGTGCAAGAAAGAATTCAGGTGTGAGACAGAGAGCAGAGTGATAAGGTTTATTGGGGATAGGGCATCCGTCAGCAGAGAGTAGAGCACTGAGCGTGCAGTCTTTGTTGAGACTGGGGCTTATAAAGGAAAAGGGTCAGGTTTTTCCTCCCCCGCCTCTCCTGTAGGACAAAGGGTCTGTGGAGAGTAAAGAGCTTCCCCCAGGAACCTGTGTTATCAGGTCAGAGAACCCAGCTGGTCCTGAGGAGAGAGAATTCTGGGAGCTTTCCCCGGGGGAAGGGCTGGGCCACCTGTGAGGGTATCAGGGTCTGAGCAGGACTTGGAAGTGCAAGATGCTGGGCTTCTGGGGCTTCTACTGGTTTCTTCAGGCCCCTCTCACACCCACATAGGCCATTTTCTAACTGCCTACCTAACAGATTCTATCTCCCGGAGTTCCTATGCTAAGTCCTAATCGGGGTTACTGTACTTGGAGAGCAGCTCTCGAAAAGAGGTACTTGGCCGGCGCCACGGCTCACTAGGCTAATCCTCCGCCTGCAGCACTGGCACACCGGGTTCTAGTCCCCATCGGGGCACCGGATTCTGTCCCGGTGGCCCCTCTTCCAGGACAGCTCTCTGCTGTGGCCAGGGAGTGCAGTGGAGGATGGCCCAGGTGCTTGGGCCCTGCACCCCATGGGAGACCAGGAGAAGCACCTGGCTCCCGGCTTCAGATCAGCGCAGTGCGCCGGCCACAGCGCGCCAGCCGTAGCGGCCATTGAAGGGTGAACCAACGGCAAAGGAAGACCTTTCTCTCTGTCTCTCTCTCTCTCTCTCTCTCTCTCACTGTCCACTCTGCCTGAAAGGAAGGGAGGGAGGGAGGGAAGGGTGGGAAGGGTACTTAGGACCATCGGAGGAGATTGGTGCCCAGACCGGGTGGTAGCATGACCATGATGTCGGCTGTCTGAGAGCCGAGGAGAGGCCTGTATAGCAAGATTCTGCTATCTAAGCTGCCGCTGGCGGTCAGTCCTGAGTGAGACGGGATGGACGAGTGGGGGCCACAGTGCCAGGAGGCGGGGACCCAGGGTGGATGGGAGCTCATGGGAGAGGCACGCCTGTGCACCTGGACGTCCCAGAATGGCAGCTAGCTGGTCTCTGCGGTCCCTTTCTGTAGTGGGGCTTGGATTCATAACGGTGATTCACGATGAGTCAACAAGAAGAAGGTCAAATCATGTTCTGCACATCCCAGAAAGGAAACAGGCCAGTGTGTGCCCTACTGGACGAACGTGCAGTTATTGGAATCGGAAAAACGCTTTGCTGTTGAAAGATGCTGGGAAAGCTGATTCCAGCGGCGTTTCTCGCCCCCAGTGTGTGGACCAGGATGCGCTGCACCCGCCTCCTGGAGCCGCCTGGCACACAGAGGCCGTGCACTGGGCATTGCGGGACCAGGGAGCACCATGGCCAAAAGGAGCTTAGAGAGCTTAGCGCTCAGTGTACGCAGAGGCAGTGACAGCTGGCGTCCCCTGCCAGATTCCAGTTTTCTCTTGGAGATAGAAGTGCACAGGAACTCCTCACAGCACCTCCAATCTCTTGCCACCCAAGAACTCAGAAGTTTCCAAATATCCAGAATCTCTCTTAAAATTATTTTCACATTGTGGGGCTGGCATTGTGGCACAGCGGGTTAAGTTGCTGCCTGGGACTCCGGCATCCTGCATGGGCCCCATTTGAAGTCCCGGCTGCTCTGCTTCTGATCCAGCTCTCTGCTATTGTGCCTGGGAAACGATGGAAGATGGCCTGCTACCTACGTGGGAGAATTGAATGGAGTCCCAGACAGAAATTCCGTACCCACGTGTTTGGGCCAAATCCTTCCCCTCCCCCACTCCCACCCCAGACCTTGTACCTCAGGGGGTGCCTTTATGGGGACAGGGACTCTAAAGGAGGTGGTAGGTTAAAATGAGGCTACTGGGGTGGGCTCTAGTGTGCGCTTATCAGAAGAGGAATGGAGACACAGGGAGAAGACACCTAGCCCTGTTGACACCTCGATCCCAACTCCAGCCTCCAAAACTGGGAGAAAATGGAGTCTTCAGAAAAAAGCCTTTTTGTGGTTGAAGCACCTCCCCGCGCCCCCGCCTTGGCCCGTGGCTGTGCCCACCCCAAGCAGCCCCACCCCCTGGGTTGTCCCACCCCGGCCCCACCTGCTCCAGCCCCTGGGAAGCTTCCTGACTCCTCTCTTTGGCTGGCCTGCTCCTGAGACCTTGCTTCAGCTTCGCCTCAGCCGAACCCACATTCTTTGCCCTCCGTGTCCGGCTTTGCTCATGTGGCACGCTCCCGTGGTGCAGCCGTGTTGTGGTGTGCATCTGCACGTGTGTCCTTCATAGGGCCCCGTCGCGTTCCACCGTGGGTGTGTGCTGTGTTCATCTGGATGTTTGAGTTGTTTCCACCATCTGATTCTGCCGTCGGCTGAGCCTCTCCTTTCCAAAATGAACCCAGAGAGGTCTGGAGTTTGCAAAGCCCCCTGTGGAGGCCATTAAAGAGCTTGGGGAAATGCACTCCGCTGTGAGAGGGGCTCTCCACGTCCAGGCAGGGCACAGCATCTCAGGTGCACCTGCTGCCTGCTGCCCAGAGAAGCAGTCCCAAGCTTAGAGGGAGTGAGCGACAGCACAGGGGCGACCCACAAGGGCTGCCTGCATGGGGTGGACAGAAGGGCTTGGGGCAACAGTGGGGTTGCCCTGTTGTCCTGCGAGGGCTCGAGGAACAACTAAACGCCTTCCTCGTTGAGGGGGGCAACTCCCCTGTTCCTGCCAGAGGGAGAGTCGTGCAGGACAGAAATCACGCAGCTGTGTCTGGTGCCAGCTGGGGTGTGCTCAGGGCAGCTCCGCAGGGCTCTGTGGGGAGGAGCCTCCCCAAAGGACAGTGGGCATCCAGAGGTGGGGCTTCTCTGATGCAGATGGAGAAGTCAGACTCGGGTTAAAGTTCAACAAGTGTAGCCAGAGATGTGAGCACTCTTTTTTTTAAAGATTTATTAATTTATTTAAAGGCAGAGTTCCAGAAAGGCAGAGGCAGAGAAAGAGAGAGAGGTCTTCCATCCACCGATTCGCCCCACAACATGGCCACAACAGCTGGAGCTGCGCCAATCTGAAGCCAGGAGCCAGGAGCTTCTTCCCAGTCTCCCACATGGGTGCAGGAGCCCAAGTACTTGAACCATCCCCCAGTGCCTTCCCAGGTGCATTAGCAGGGAGCTGCATCAGAAGTGGAGCAGCCAGGACTCGAACCGGCGCCCATATGGGATGCCAGCACTGCAGGCGGCTGCTTTACTCGCTATGCCACAGCACTGGCCCCTTTTTGTTTGTTTGTTTTTAAGAATTATTTATTTATTTGAAAGGCAGAGTTACAGTGATTGAGAGAGAGAATGCTTCCATCTTCTGGTTCACTCCCCAAATGGCTGCAACAGCTGGGGTTGGGCCAGGCCAAAGCCAGAAGCATGGAACTCCATCTTGGTCTCTCACATGGGTGCAGGGGCCCAAGCACTTGAACCATCCCCCAGTGCCTTCCCAGGTGCATTAGCAGGGAGCTGCATCAGAAGTGGAGCAGCTGGGACTCGAACCGGCCCTCACATAGGATGTCAGTGACACAGGCGGCGGCTTAACCTGCTGTATGTACCACAATGTCGGCCCCAAAAAGAGCGTTTCTGAAACTTACAAAGGTTGCTTTATCCTTCTGTTTCTGATTTAAGCTCCTTTCTGTGTGTTTTCTAAAGGAGAATGGAACTCATGGAATTGGCAATGTAAAATCAGCTGTTCCCCTTTGACTTCGGTGCGAGGACCGTGTAAGTCCCTCTGTGTCCAGAATGGGTGGAGGGAACTCTCAGGGCCACTCTGGAACCCAGGAGCTCGACGTGGACGCCGGGCTCTGGGCCTGGGTGGCCCCTGACGCCTGCTCGTCCACATCCCAGCTTCCTCCCCTATAAATGGAGGGGACGCTCCTCCAGGCACCTGCACGGTCCTGTGTGGGAAGGCTCTTTAAAAGGATAAAGACGCTCCCCTCCAGGTGCCCTGCCTGGGCACTCGGCAGGACCATGAAGTTCCAGGCCCCACCCAGACCTCCCGCCTCCGGAACTCTGATTCAAGAAGCTGTGCGGGTGGTTCTGGGGTGTTCTCAGGTCTGGGAGACCTGGGAAGGTGATAAAATGTGAACGGCACTTATTCCAAAATACCCGGATGACAGAACGGGAACACAAGCCACCTCCACTTCCCTACAGGGCGACAGCCGGTGAAGCTTTCAAACGTCTTACGAATACGCGGTGTTTTCCATTTCGTTTAATGCAGTCATGTTTATCTTTTAAAAAGCCAGCCGCACGGCCAAACAGGCCTTCCTATCTGATGATGTGTGCAGGACACGAAAGCCTCATAAATCAATGAAGTCGCGCAGTAACCAACTTCCAGAGATCTTTGCAGATTACCTTTCAAAGCCGTCTCATGCGGTTTTCCCAGGCAGGAGGGAGGGCTAACTTGCAAAAACAAAAAACTTAGATTTAAGAATTTGGCTTATAGACTTAGAATACTGCAAGTGAATATATTTTTGAAGATTTTACTTATTTTATCTGAAAGGCAGAGTTACAGAGAGGCAGAGAGAGGGAGAGAAAGAAAGAGAGAGAGGGAGAGAGATCTTCCATCGCTGGTTCACTCCCCAAATGGCCGCAATGGCCAGAGCCGGTTGATCTGAAGCCAGGAGCTTCTTCTGGGTCTCCCACATGGGTGGCAGGGGCCCAAGCACTTGGGCTGTTCTCTACTGCTTTCCCAGGACTCAGCGGAGAGCTGGAGCAGAAGTGGAGCAGCCCAACAAGTGAATATTGTTTGACAGTGTTGGATCAGCCCTGACAATTTGCAGTGTGTGCACAGGCACTCACTAGCTCCTAGTCTAGTGGAAAAGCCCAGCCGTGGGGTTCAGACAGGGGACCAGGAAGAACTCCAGGCTGTCCGAGCAAAGCAGAACGTTCTTGTGAGCTGCAGAGCTCTCGGACGCTCACCTCAGCCAGGTGTGGAGACGTGAGTTCCAGGCACTGCAGGACCCTGAGGTAGGAAAGGCTGGACCGCACTCAGCACTGCCAAGTGCTAGGCACTGGGAGGCCCTGTCCAGGTCACCAGTGGCTTCCACAGTGCCAAACCCCACAGTCGGCCTTGCCTGAGACCTGAGGGTCTCTTCCGGCTCTGTGCCACCCTTCCTGGCCACGCCTCCAGGACCCTGCCCCTGACCACTCCTCCAAGTCCCTGCCCCTGCCCACCCTCCAGGACCCTCCCTGCCCATGCCTCCAGGATTCAATCTCTCCGCTTCTCCCTCTCCCCACCTGGCTATGGAACCCAGGTTAGTCCTCAGCTCTCTTCTCTCCCAAAGAGGTGTTGCCACACTTAGTGGAGAACAATACAGAACTCAGTTGAATTTGGGGTAAACAGCATATCATGTTTTGTAGCATTCAGTGTTTGCCAGATAACACATGGCCCCAAATATTTACTTGGTTAACAGGTAAATATTTCATGAAACATTTATGCTAAAACCACTTAGCATACCTTCAGCAAACATGCCTATGCTAAATTACTATTTATCTGAATTCAGAGTTAGCGGGGCTGTGCTGTGTTTCAAATCTGCTGATTCTAAAATGATAGCAACCAGTTTTGTGGCTTTACATGCTATCTGTATGCTGCTTCCTGCAAGAATTTGATCTCTAGCCTAAATCTCATTCTGAAATCCGGGCTCCTGCTGCCTACACCCCATTGCCATGTAGATAAGTAATGGGTGTCTCAATTTCAACACGTCCAAGTCAAGGTGAACCTTCAGCCTGAATCTTGGCTGCACTCCCAGGTCGTTCCACCCTGCAGCCTGACTCTGCGTTCCTCCTCGATCCCTCGTTCCCTCACGCCCCACATCCGATCCGGCAGCAAGTCCTTTGCTCCCACCTGGGTCGCACCAGTAGCACCACTTGCCTCGCTGCATCGTGCAGCCACCTCTTGCTACTCAGCCTAACAACCAGGGGTCCTCACCCACCCACAAAGCCCCCACAGTCCAGCACCACGTCCACCCTCTCCAACCTCAGCTGTCCTCCTGCTCTGTCTCAAGGCCATGCCTTCCCACAGCCCGGTGCTCCTGCTCTGTCTCAAGGCCATGCCTTCCCACAGCCCGGTGCTCCTCCTGCAGAGCCTTGGTCCTAACCTGCCTGGCCTCCGTCCCCCAGTGCACGTGGCTCAGTTGTTTGCCCACCTGGGGATCTCCCGCACCTCCCCAGGTCTCTGCTCAAGCATCACCTTCTCTGTAAGGCCAGCACGGACCACCCGAACCACATGCCAACCTACTCACCCCCAGCACTGCAGAAACTCCGTCCCGAGACTTCTTTTCATCTTTCTGTAAGTACCAACGTCTAACATATTGTATCATTTACTATAATTATCATTTGTTTTTGTTCCCTTGCCATGAAAAATCCCCTCTACTCCACTAGGAACATCTGTTTGATTCTCCAAAGGACACCAGGCACCCTGAAGAGGGCCTGTCTCACAGCAGGCATGCAAATTTGTTGGATGGGTGGATGGGTGGATGGGTGGATGGATGGATGGGTGGATGGATGGATGGATGGATGGATGGATTTGTTGGATGGATGAATGGGTGGATGGATGGATAGGTGGTGGGTGGATGGATGGATGGATGGATGAGTAGATGGGGGGTGGGTGGGTGGGTAGATGGATGGATGGATGAATTCATTGGATGGATGAATGGGTGGATGGATGGATGGATGGGTGGGTGGATGGATGGATGGATGGATGAGTAGATGGGGGGTGGGTGGGTGGGTAGATGGATGGATGAATGGGTGGATGGATGGATGGATGGATGGAAGGAAGGAAGGAAGGATGTATAGATGGATGGGTGGGTGGGTAGATGGGTGGATGGCTCAGGTTTAGGCAAATGGAACTGACTTCAGGAAACACAGGTTCCTGGGAGCCCATGCTCCTTCCCAGGCACTGAGTGACCACAAATCCTCCCAAGAACTGAAGTCACCCTTCGGCTCCTCAGCCCTCACAGGTAAGCACAGGGGAGGGAAGGGCCTCTGAGAAGAGCTCTCTCGGGCCTGCAGCAGGCAGACCCTCAGGGAAGCGTGAGATCTCGCAGAGCACCCCAGCCTTCCCAGGACAAGCCTTCTGTCCAGTCATTAAGGTCATGGCTGGCAAAGAACAATTTGTTCTTGGGCTTTGGGGCTGTACCTTCATATCGCAGGGCTATCAGACCCTTAGGGAGCCTCAGGCCACCAACAGAATGTACTGAAATGAATTTGGCTGTGGTTGGAGCTACAGCAATATTACTTGGTTAATAAGAGTTGTTTTCTTGGGTAAAGTTGCGAATTTCAGTCCTGGAGGATCCCAGGAATGCTGTATTTGGGAGGGTGAGATAAGAGGAGAGATGAACAATGTTGTTTGCTAAAGTGACTCATTCAAGGGAGTCATGTTGAGATAAGTCCCTACACCCACCCAGAGCAGCAAGGCCACTGCTCTTGGCCAGCACAGAGTACTAGGCAAGGGGACAGGACGTCCTGGGAGATGGCCTTTGGAATCTAATGACCTGGATTTAGGTCCAGCTCTACTTTCCTTGGTGGGACAGCCTCAGGCTCTGTAAACCCCAATTTCCTCTTCTGCAAAATGGGGGTGCATGTCAGAAGGATGCATACCAGTGCCCTATGTGCACATATGCATTTAACAGTGCCCCACGTATAATGAGTGTTTAAAAAAGTGTAGCTATTGGGGCACCGGATTCTGTCCCGGTTGCCCCTCTTCCAGGCCAGCTCTCTGCTGTGGCCCGGGAAGGCAGTGGAGGATGGCCCAGGTGCTTGGGCCCTGGACCCCATGGAAGACCAGGAGAAGCACCTGGCTCCTGCCATTGGATCAGCGCGGTGCGCTGGCCGCAGAGCGCCAGCCGTGGCGGCCATTGGAGGGTGAACCAACGGCAAAGGAAGACCTTTCTCTCTGTCTCTCTCTCACTATCCATTCTGCCTGTCAAAAAAAAAAAAAAAAAAAAAAGGTAGCTATTTTCGTTCTTTGGGATTTAAGTGACAGATGTTGCCTGCTCGGTGCTTGTGTTTTGTTTTCCAACCTCATGGAGACCTGATCAACCAATAAACATTGTACATATTCAGGTTGTACAGTGTTGATGATGCTACTTTTCTCTGATTGGTAAGCAACAGAACAAGCTGAGAGGCGACCAGGCCCAAACGGGACACTGGCTTTGAGGAAGTGTCCAGGGTTTTTAAGGCATTCTATGGGGTGCCCACTGGACATGGGGTTTCACAAACTGTATGTTGATTGGCTTGGGGCTCATGGAGATAGTGGGGGTTTCTTGGAGACAGCCCACCTCCTTAGGGGCTCAGCCCCCTCCTCTGCCAGCTTTGGGTGGAAGATTGCAGCTAACTTGAAGGCCTGGTTTAAACTCACAAGGTCACACGTGCAGCACAAGAAGCTATTAGTGGGGGAGACGCCGGCCAGTCTGGAGACAAGATTTCCAGCCACAGCTTGTGAAAGACGTTCTATGTACAGACTCCAGCCCCGCTGGACAGCCTCATATACACTGGGAAATGATGGCCACAATCAAGCTGGTTACCATACCCTTCACTCCACATGTGAGTACACACTCCTTTTGTGAGTGTGTACAGTGAGAATACCTAAGTATGACATCTAATAGATCACCCCTCAAAAGCGCATATCCAGTATCATTCCTACACTCGCCGCACTGTGCCTTAGGTCTTCAGGACACATTCATCTCACAGCTGGAAGCGTGATCTCCCCATTGCCCAGATGCTGGGTTCTAAGGACACAGCTTAACATGGGGGGCACGCATCTGGCACGGAGGTTAAGCAGGTGCTTGGGCGGCTCACGTCCCATAAGAGTGCCTGGGTTTCAGTCCTGGCTCCAACGCTCCCCGTTACAGCTTCCTGCCACTGAGCTGCAGCTGAGGGCTCAGGTTGGGTCCCAAGCCTGGACTGGGTTCCTCTCTTCTGGCTTTGGCCTGGCTCAGCCTTGGCTGTTGCAAGCATCTGGGGAGTGAACCAGCAGTAGGGAACACCTGCGCGCTCGCAATCTCTCTCTCTCTCTATCTATCTCTCCCTCTCTCTCCCTCTCCCTGTCTTAATCTCTTTTAGGTAAACAAATACAAATTTTAAAAAATAAAATAAAGTCTTGTTTTTAAAAAATAATGCTGCTTAAGGCCATAATGCTTACCAGTCCGACAGCAGTCCCCACGTGAGACATCTCTGCTCCAGCTATGGGAACGGGCTGTCGGCCCACAGCACCTCTGGCCAGCGTACTCTTTAATCCACTCACCTTCCTCCAGAACATGCCCTCTTTCTGGAATCAAACTGAATTATGTAATTGATTCTTGCCATTAGATAATTGATTCTTACATTGCCAAATATTTGGCAATGTTTATCAAACCTGTCATAGCAGTGGCATGATAAAGTGTGTTGTTTTTTGTTGTTGTTATTGTTATAAAGTGTACTAAACTATAGGAGCTGTCCTCATAATAAAGGAAGGAAAACAGACCTATGTGGGGAAAAAAACACAGTAAAGAGTTTTTAAGGAATGCAAACCACTAGCATTTATGCTGCCCGTACCCAGACGTGTTTCTTTGATAGTCGCCCTGAAGTCTTCTTCATAAACCAAGGCTGGAGCCAATTCCAGTTCTGGGTACACTGAACAAAGAGGATTTGGCTTTAAAATCAGCACTGGGCTAGGAGAGCCTAGAATCTGTTGTTTTGCAGGAGCGATCTAGAGTTTTCCCGTGGCTAACAGATGGAGGCATTGTGATGAAGAATTTTCCCTTGCAGCGTTTTATTAAATAGCTTGAATACACAAAAAGGCACTGACTCCCCCAAAGAGAACACCCCCATGCAATGACCCCTCCCCCAAAAGCAAAGCGAACACAGCCCATTCCTTCAAAGTGCCCTCGCCCCTGTCCCAGCTCCAGAACCTTGGCTTAGAACACATAGATCGCGCAGTGGAACCTTAGCATAGCTGATCTTTGATACCTAACTTCTCTGGGTTAAAACTGACTTTGGGGTATTTGCTGCTGTTTTTACATTGATCGCGTTTCCACTGTTGAGAGATGTCTTCTGGTACTAATATACTGCAATTTGCTTGTTCTGTGGCAGATGAACTTCACCCTGTTTGCGACTGTTTGCTGTTACACCCACTGCTGTTGGGAAAGTCACCGTAGGTGTTCCAGCCCTCAAGTGTCTGCATTGCTCCTGGGAATGTATTCGCCTTGGTGTGGAATTGCTGGATCACAGGGTACGCACACCTTCTACTCCATCAAAATGTGTCCAGGAGTCTCTGAGCCCCTCACCCTCCATGCCTGCCACAGCTGGTGGATTGGTCCTTGGTGCATCAGCCATCCGATGGACATGTGCCGATGAGGTTGACCGTGCCTTCCCATGCTTGCTGGTGATGCGGATATTCCCTTTGGTCAAGCACCTGTCCAAGTTTTTCCCATTTTCTTTGAGGTTGACTTTTTCTTTCTGATTTGAAGGATATATGTCTTAAATAGTTATCTTTATTTTGTCCAAAAGGCAGAGAGAGAGAGAGAGAGAGAGATTCCATCCAGTGGTTCGCTCTCCAAATGTCCACAACATCTGGGCTGGGCCAGCCTGAAGCCTGTAGCTAGGAACTCAGTAGCAGTCTTGGGTGGGGACCCAAGTACCTGAGCCATCAACTGCTGCCCCAGGATGCACAGTAGCAGAAACCTGTAGGAGAAGCAGAGGCAGGACTTGACCCTAGGCATTCCAGTATGGGATAAAACATCCCCAGCAATGGCTTCCCCCACGGTGCCCCACCATCCACCCCAGGAAGATTTTAATGCATCCCGAATAAGGGATCTTTGTCAGTCATCCATGTTGTAACTCTCTTCTTGTACACTGTAGCTGTTCTCCCGACTTTCTTAATAGCATCTTGTGATGAACAGAACTTCATTTTTAAGTAATAAAATTTCTCAGTCTTTACAACTAATGATTTCTGAATCCTGTTGAAGAAAACTGTCTTCTCCAAGGTTACAAAGGTCAACTCTACATTTTCAAGGTTGCCGTCTTGTTTCACACTTCGTATTTAAATCCAGGGCTCCTATGAATGACTTCTGGGTGTGCTGGGAGGAAGGAGTCGGGTTTTATTTTCTTCTGTGTGGCCATCAGTTGATGCAGCACTATTTCTTAATTGACTGTTCCTTCCCAACTGCCCTACGACACCCTCTCCATCATCAATCAAGTGCCCATAAGTACATGGCTCTATTTCTGGACTTTCCGTTCCGCTTCCTTGGTCTAGTTTCTATTCTTGCACTGTCTTAATCAATGCAGCTTTATAATACATGACCACAGCTCTTGGTGTCTGGAAGTGAAGGAGCTCCCACCTTACTCTTGCTGGTGTGCTTGGCTTTTTCTGTTCCCATCTAAGGAGCTTATAGATCTAATGACTGAATGCATTGCTTCAAGCCCATCAACCAGTTTAGGGGAAATTTACACCTTTATGTGAATATTTGAATTTGTACCCGGATTAGATTCCTCCTCTTATTTAACCTTGCCACCTTGCCGACCACTCCTCTTTGTCTCACATCTGAATTCTTTCTTGCTTGGACAAGAACCTACTCCACTCTGCAAGGTGTCCAGCACATAACAACTCTTCCCAGGCAGATGAATCAATTAATTCACAAGCTTTTATTGGGATTCTGCTCCGGGCGAGGTTCCCCGGTCCCAACAGAGCGGGGGCCAGGGAAGTCGCGTCAGAGGTTGGGAGGGCTCCTTTTATAGATACAGGCTGTGAGGGTTAAAGGTTGAGGCAGGTCTGATCCTCATTGGTTGACCTTTAGGCACCCGCAGGGACCTTGACAAGGACTTTTCGTTCCCGGAAGTGTGGGTGGGGCCTCTCCATTCCTGGAAGTGTAGGCCTTCTCTTCGGATCCCAAGGCTACCATCCCGACCTTTTGATGATAGGAAAGGGGCGATGATTAGTCTCTCTGGCTACTTCCTGCTGATTGGGGACAATACGGTACTCTTCGCTGGCATGGGCCGATGTCTCAAGCTGCTGTCTCCTGGGTGGGGAGCCAAATATATCCCTGTAGCAGCATTTGGTTGACCGCCTGGTTGCTGAAGGCCTTGGTTCATTCCATTATCACCTGCCGTAAACACTTAAACAGACACTGTAGTATACAAATCAGGGTGAGAATAGTAACCAATGATCCTAAGAGTGACATTAACCAGGTAATGAGAGGATTTCATAGAGGAGAGGAAATGGGGGGGGGGGGTCTCTGGACCCTTGTGAGGACTGTTTGATGGATGTGGTTTAAATCTGATCCCATCCAAGACCGGGAGAAAGGCCACTCAACTTTTGCAGAGAGAGGGGTTTGTCTGTAGAGAAATTCTGAATAATCATACAATATTAAGTGGGGGAGAGGACCATCAGTACACACAGGTTGGGAGTAGAGCCATTGATGTTAGAGTAGAGGTTATGATTACAAAGGAATGAGGCCCAAGTGGGCTAGACAGGGTCTAGAACAAAGGACAGAGCCACTATTAGAGGACCCTAGAAAGGTGCTGTCTTAGCTACAAATAAGTTTTCTGACTGAGAGGCAAATAGAACCTGACAGAAGGGGCTTGAGAATAATCAGGTGGGCTTTAGGCCTTGTAAGATAAGAGGCCCAGACCTATCTACCTGGACCAGCTCTCACCTCACACACCTCTGAGGGCTCCCCTGGACCAGCTCTCACCTCACACACCTGTGAGGGCTCCCCTGGACCAGCTCTCACCTCACACACCTGTGAGGGCTCACCTGGACCAGCTCTCACCTCACACACCTGTGAGGGCTCACCTGGACCAGCTGTCACCTCACACACCTGTGAGGGCTCACCTGGACCAGCTCTCACCTCACACACCTGTGAGGGCTCCCCTGGACCAGCTCTCACCTCACACACACCTGTGAGGGCTCACCTGGACCAGCTCTCACCTCACACACCTGTGAGGGCTCACCTGGACCAGCTGTCACCTCACACACCTGTGAGGGCTCACCTGGACCAGCTCTCACCTCACACACCTGTGAGGGCTCCCCTGGACCAGCTGTCACCTCACACACCTGTGAGGGCTCACCTGGACCAGCTCTCACCTCACACACCTCTGAGGGCTCACCTGGACCAGCTCTCACCTCACACACACCTGTGAGGGCTCACCTGGACCAGCTCTCACCTCACACACCTGTGAGGGCTCCCCTGGACCAGCTGTCACCTCACACCCACCTGTGAGGGCTCACCTGGACCAGCTGTCACCTCACACACCTGTGCGGGCTCCCCTGGACCAGCTCTCACCTCACACACCTGTGAGGGCTCACCTGGACCAGCTCTCACCTCACACACCTGTGAGGGCTCACCTGGACCAGCTGTCACCTCACACACCTGTGAGGGCTCACCTGGACCAGCTGTCACCTCACACACCTGTGCGGGCTCCCCTGGACCAGATCTCACCTCACACACCTGTGAGGGCTCACCTGGACCAGCTCTCACCTCACACACCTGTGAGGGCTCCCCTGGACCAGCTGTCACCTCACACACCTGTGAGGGCTCCCCTGGACCAGCTCTCACCTCACACACCTGTGCATGCTCACCTGGACCAGCTGTCACCTCACACACCTGTGAGGGCTCCCCTGGACCAGCTCTCACCTCACACACCTGTGAGGGCTCCCCTGGACCAGCTGTCACCTCACACACCTGTGAGGACTCACCTGGACCAGCTGTCACCTCACACACCTGTGAGGGCTCACCTGGACCAGCTCTCACCTCACACACCTGTGAGGGCTCACCTGGACCAGCTCTCACCTCACACACCTGTGAGGGCTCACCTGGACCAGCTGTCACCTCACACACCTGTGCGGGCTCCCCTGGACCGGCTGTCACCTCACACACACCTGTGAGGACTCACCTGGACCAGCTCTCACCTCACACACCTGTGAGGACTCACCTGGACCAGCTGTCACCTCACACACCTGTGAGGGCTCCCCTGGACCGGCTGTCACCTCACACACCTGTGAGGGCTCACCTGGACTGGCTGTCACCTCACACACCTGTGAGGGCTCACCTGGACCAGCTCTCACCTCACACACCTGTGAGGGCTCACCTGGACCAGCTGTCACCTCACACACCTGTGAGGGCTCCCCTGGACCAGCTCTCACCTCACACACCTGTGAGGGCTCACCTGGACCAGCTCTCACCTCACACACCTGTGCGGGCTCCCCTGGACCAGCTGTCACCTCACACACACCTGTGAGGGCTCACCTGGACCAGCTGTCACCTCACACACCTGTGCGGGCTCCCCTGGACCAGCTGTCACCTCAGGCACCCCATGCAGGCTCATCTGGTGTCTGGGAAGACAAGGACCAAACCACGCACAGGTGCCACGCACAGATGT
Organism: Oryctolagus cuniculus; assembly: GCF_964237555.1. Lineage (NCBI taxonomy): Eukaryota > Metazoa > Chordata > Mammalia > Lagomorpha > Leporidae > Oryctolagus > Oryctolagus cuniculus. The sequence goes on from NC_091436.1 coordinate 7,432,265, forward strand.
GTGCTAGTGCAAGGAGGAGGGTGGAGCAGCCCCAGGCTCTCGCGCCCAGGATCTCACCTCCTGCCTGCCCAGGCTCAGGCTGCGGGAGGCCAGGCGCTGACAGTGGAGGGCAGTAGGTGAGGACGAAGCCCACCAGCTCGGCTGTGTGGCTGCACAGAGGGAGTGTCTTAGCAGGGTTTGAAGAACCCGAGGCCAAGCAGGGCGACCACAGGAACCACTCCAGGCCTCTCCTCCAGTGCCGATGCCAAGTCAAGACAGCCAGGAAGAAACGGCAACATCCAGCCTCGTGCAGTCCAGGTGGAAGAGGCACCTGGGAAACTCTCCACTCCCCGCAGGGATGCGGTGTCAGCGCTGGCCTGCAGACAGGCCACCAGCAGCGCCTCTCCCCTGCGTCTTCCCTGAGGCTGGCTCCTTTCTCTTCCGCTCTGGCTGGGTCAGCACCCACTTGGCTGCTTGTCTCCCTTGGCTCAGCCACTTGCTCCAGGTCTGTCCCATGACCCCTGGCCACTCAGCCCCTACAGAAGCAGCCCCACTGACCCTCGAAGTCCAGCAGCTTTGGCGTGGGGAAGGCTCAAGACCTCCAGCGCAGATTCCAGAGTGGAGAGGGGGCAGGGGAGCCCCAGACTGCCCTACCTTCTTTGCCTTCTGTTCTTGAGCCCTGGAGAGGCAGGGAGAATGCGTCCCTCTTGGGAAAGGGCCACCTTAGACTGCCGTGGCCTTAGTCTCGTCCATGGCCAGGACCTGAACCCACACGTGCTTTCTTTAAAAGCCCACACTTAAAACAAAGAAAAATTCATTTCAAAATGGCAGGCCAGGGTGGCAATTTGGTAAATCTTTTAAATACCTTTCACCACATACAAAAAATAAATAAGAACTTGAACAATCGTAGGAAAACCATTTGGAAAATGCAAATGTGTATTGAAACAATTGAAATCATACATGAATCAGATCAACAAATTTTTAAAAATTTTGTGTGAATGATAGATACCAAAATTGTAGGTATAAAGACAGTGGATAAGAATAGGTTTCACACAGAAAGAAATAAAAATGAGAACTTGAACTTCACATGCAATATACAAAAATTAAAGTTGATATTCTTTACAATTGTGAGACTTCCAAAACACACTTTGGGTATTAAGAAATGATAGTTATGCGCAAGAAGCTGTCAGGAAATTCGAGAATTTGTGGAATGAGTCACAAAACCCACTTCCCATGGGACTTCATCTTCGGACATCACCCAGAATAAGACCAAGAGTTTGCTGTCATCTTGGGCTGAGGCACAGCTGAGACCCCCGTCTCCTGCGTCAGGCACACCTGACCTGAGCACTGCTTCTGCTATTTTCTGGAGAAAGTGGCTCAGCACAACTAAGCTTCGGACGACTTCTTTATAAAACAGAAGACACTGGTGTCTGATAGAAAATACTCAGTGCACAATACGCAGAGCGGTGCTGGCAGAGGATGAATGATGCAGAGTGGGCGAAGGCAGGAAGCATCCAGCGTCCACGAGGAGGAGGATTGGGGAAATTCTTGTATACTAAGCATGCAGGATGTTTGAAACATCAAGAACATGACAACTATAAGGAAATCCCAAGGTAAAAATGTCGATCTACTGTGACTGTAGCTGAATAAAATGCACACGAGCAGAGGCTGTGGTAAAGGAGAATGTGGGAGGTGACTGCAAGGAGTGAAGACTTTTTCTTTAAAGCATTTATAATATCTGAAAGCCAAGGTAAAAAAGGATGCCTAAGAAGAAACCTGAGTTACGGCCGGAAATTCACCAGCAAACACCATGGCAAAAGGTGACACCAACGGGGATTCCTCCAGCGAGCACTCGTGCAAGCGTATTGTGCCAGATCTTTCCAATGAGGATCTCACCCTCACGTGATGCTAGGGAATAAACATCAAACAGCCACTTACATCCAAGGGCTCAGTGCATCACTGGGCGGGAACAGAAGTCAGCTCCGCCTCTCAAAGTGGCTGCGCTGGGGAGCGTGAGAGCTAGTCTGGAGGGGCTGGGGGAGGGTGGTCCCCGGGAAAGTGTGGGAACGGGCGAGTGCTGCACGCTGGGAGAGAAGCAGGACTGGCTGGCCTGGGTCTTGCACGGAACTCGAAGGAATTTGACTTTCATGCTTCAAAGAAAGGTGAAGAGAGTTTTTTTTTTTTTTTTTTTTTCCTTGACGACAACCAAGAGAAAATGACAGGGGCCTGGCCTAACCGCGCTACATCAGCATGAGAGGAAAGTCCTACTCATAAATATTTTTGAGATGAGAATTGACAGGATGGGCTGGAAAGAGAGAAGCCAAAGAAATAGGAGAGTCAGAGATAACTTGAACCGGTTCCACCAGAAACCTGGATGTGGGACTCCAGAGAACTGGCCGAGTTGGACCCAAAAGATCTGTTTTTGGCTTGCTCAATTTGAGATACCTTCGGAGTATCTGAACAAGGACACTCGTAAGCTACGGAATAAAAGGATCTGGACTCCAGATAGAGGAAGGCCAACTAGAACAACGGACCCGAAGGCACCCTCACGTTGACGGAGGGGGTGACGAGGGGGAGAACATGACCACCTTCCAGTTTGGCACATTTTTGAGTGCTTCACACATACCACCTCATTTAAATATCACAGCCACCTGCCCCCCGCCCCATGAATTTTGTGATAGGAAAGTGAGGCTCCAAAAATCATTAAGAATTAGGATTTTATTGCAAGTAACGAAGCTGGCTTAATGGTAGAAATTTATGATAAGGACACAAGGGACCCTCCCGGCACCCGAAGGCAGAGAGGACAGAGGTACAGTCTCATACTGATTTTGCAAAGCTTGCTTTTGCAAAGGCCGAGGAGCAAGGAGTGCATGGGAGGAGGGCAAGAGCAGCAAGCGGGAGGCCAGCTGGGATCCTGCCCCGTTTGGCCACCTGTCCTGCAAACCAAGCTGGAAGCTCAGGTTCACGGAAGCCACCTGGCTTCGTCCTGAAACCAAGGATCAGACGTGATCCTGGAGAATTGATACCCCTCACCTGGTCTGACAGTTGTCGGGTACCACGGCTACTGGTAGGGGAAGGTAAAACTCTGCAGAAATTCAAAACACATAGAAGGCATTTTAATTGTGTCCCTTCATAGAATGCTCATGAGTTTAATAATTCTCTTTTTGCCATTTTAATCAGTGAATTTTCTTAGACGTGCTTTTCATCTCAAATCTTAAGAAAAGCAGTAGGAAGAATTAGCTAAGAATCTTTCACCCACGGTTCTACATCGGCTGTTTCCTGTGAGTTTTACAACCTCGGACAGGCAACCCCAGACCTTACCGTGCACATCAGTCCCTTGGAGAGGCTGTCGATTGGCACGCACTGGGCGGGACCCGAGCCTCTGCCAGGTCTGGGCCAGTGGTGCAGCTCCTCACTCGCTTGTGGTTGACCTCTAAGGGGCGCTCATGCCGGGAGCTTTCATGGATGCCAAACAAAGCGAAGTGTTATGTCAACGACTGATAGCAGCAAATGTTTGCTTTAGATAATGAGAATTGCTCTACTTTTCTGTGTATAGATGTAGCGTGTACCTCTCATTTTGTTTTCCTAGCAAATCACACAATCCCATCAAGGGAAAGCATGCCAACAGATCTCTCTCCAAGTGAGGTGATCTCCCTTCACCTGATCCCGCAGGCTCAGGGCTGGTCGTGTGATAGCTTGTCTTTTATTCTCCTCTTGCTGCTGGCAGTGGACACGAATTGGTTCGCGTTCCTTCCTTCTACCCGGGTTGACTTGCTCCCGCACCCTGTGATTTCAAGTTTACTCATTGCCTAGGTTCAGGAGGGGAGTGGAGACTTTCTGGAGCCATCCCCAGCCAGGCTGGACTGACGCGGGGAAGCCTGCGGGGAAGGAGCTAAGTGAATCCTGAGAACGATTTTTGACAGCAAATTCAGGATTAAGATGCATTAAGAGCTGCTCCACCGAAGGTTCTACAAATAATTCTACAAGTTAATCTTTGGGGAATTGCTCGGGGAATATCATTGGTGAGCAAGGACGTTTAGTTTAGGTTCTCTCTGCACTTCCCTCGATGGTAGCTAATGTTAAACCTCTTTGAGTGCACTTTTAATGACTGAAATAGTAAAAAGACAACATGAAGAGTACATTGAATGTTAAAAACATGAATGAGGGTACTTCAAAAAGTTCACAGAAAAAGGAAATAAAAAATAAGGAGTTTTTTTGGTATAAAAGCATTTGACTATTCTATTCCTCTGTAGTTTTTCTTTTTTTTTTTTTTTTAAGATTTATGTATTTTATTTGAAAGGCAGAGTTATACAGAAAGAGGGAGAGAGACAGAGAGAGGTCTTGTGTCTGCTGATTCACTCCCCAAATGGCCACATCAGCCAGGCTGAAACCAGGAGCCAGGAGCTTCATCTGGGTCTAACATGTTGGTGACAGGAGCTCAAGCACTTGGGCCATCCTCCGCTGCTTTACCAGAAGTAGAGCATGTGGCGCCAGCATGCCCGGTTCTAGTCCCGGTCGGGGCGCCAGATTCTGTCCCGGTTGCTCCTTTTCCAGGCCAGCTCTCTGCTGTGGCCCGGGAGGGCAGTGGAGGATGGCCCAGGTGCTTGGGCCCTGCACCCCATGGGAGACCAGGAGAAGCACCTGGCTCCTGGCTTCGGATCAGCGCGGTGCGCCAGCTGCAGCGCGCCGGCTACGGCAGCCATTGGAGGGTGAACCAACGGCAAAGGAAGACCTTTCTCTCTGTCTATCTCTCTCACTGTCCACTCTGCCTGTCAAAAAAAAAAAAAAAAGTGGAGCAGCGGGACTCAGACTGGCACCCACGTGAGATGCTGGTGGCTGCAGGTAGCAGTTTAATCCTCTGTGCCACAGCATCACCCCTACTTTTTCTTTTCAATACGCATTTCATGAAACTTTTTTAAAAAAGATTTATTTATTTATTTGAAAGTCAAAGTTACACAGAAAGGAGAGGCAGAGAGAGAGAGAGAGAGGTCTTCCATCCGATGGTTCACTCCCCAATTGGCCGCAGCAACTGGAGCTGCGCTGATCCAAAGCCAGGAGCCAGGAGCTTCTCCCGGGTCTCCCACACGGATGCAGGGGCCCAAGGGCTTGGGCCATCTTCTGCTTTCCCAGGCCACAACAGAGAGCTGGATCAGAAGAGGAGCAGCCAGGACTTGAACCAGTGCCCATATGGGATGCTGGCACTTCAGGCCAGGGCGTTAACCCGTTGAGCCAGCGCGCCAGCCTCTCATGAAACTTTTTAAAGACCTCTCATACTCATGGATTTCAAAATTGTTATACACCAAAGTAAACTTATCTTTTAATTTGATTTTCCATGAAACTTTTGGTGTATCTTTATATATGACATAGCTTTAAAAGTCAACCAGAGTTGATTGAAATACACAAATACTCCAGTAATTCCCTCTCCACTCACTACATCATGAAAGTGCCCTTGTCTTTCAAAAGCAAGAAAAGTTGTTGTAGAGGGGCCCATTGTACGAGCACCCCACCGTGTACACAGCACACCAGCCGCTTCAGACACATTGAGATGGTTTCCAGCTTTACTGTTCATAGATGGCTCAGATGAACACACAGTCCCTGCATCTTGGAATTTGTCTCTGCTGATTTCCTTGGTATAGATTCTAATGAGCTGAGTTATTGGATTAAGGAGCATGAGCCTTTTAAAGGGTCTGGAGAAATCTTGTTACGTTGAATTTCAGAGATCGTGTCAATTTGCCATCGCTAACAAGAGAAGAGGAAGCCACTGCTGCCATTCTCCTGACCTTGCACACTGCGGTTTTTTGAACATTTGACAAGCGGGCAGGCCATTGGTGCCCTGACCTCTGGGTTTTTATGTCATTGCATCTCTTTTTGTTTATTTTTCTCCCTATGCCTCCTTTGCTGAGTGGCCAGTTCATGCCTGTGTCTCCATCTAAATTCGTTTCCTCTCTCTTTACTTACAGGTTTAGTATGACCTGAAATTTTTGGCACCAGGAGGGTTTTCGATTTCTCAGAATTTGGAATATTTGCATAAACCAGTGCATAAGGAGGTATCATGGACGAAAGACTCAAGTCTAAATACAGAACTCATTGATGTTTCACACATGCCTCATGCACACAGCCTGAAGATGAATTTATACACTATTTCCCGTGCGCCTGCCTCTTGTCTGTGAGTTGTCGTGAGGTCAGATGTGGACTTTTCGACTGGTGGCATCAGGTTGGAGGCCAAAACGATTCAACTTTGGATCCTTTCAGATTTCCAGTGTTTGATGAGGGATGCTCAACCCATATTTGCTTTCTGACAATATCTGTCTCCTTTTAGAGCTCGCTGTGAGCTAAGCAGCCCTACTATAACCCCTCTTCTGCTCTGTGAACCCTGTTAACACTTGAGGCACTGGCTTCTCATCTGTCTCTTTCCCATGTAAGTCGTTGGGCACTCTGGGCAACTGTTGGGCAATGCGAGACCTCATCCACGTCTTTGTGTACCTAGCAACCAGCACACACACTCCACAAACACTTGTGGATCTGAACTGTTGGATTATGGCCCAGTCCTCGTTTAGACAGAACCCAGCATCTATACTAAGGGTGGACTCTTAACGGGACTATGAAAGACGCGCAAAGGATCTTTACCCAGGAGTGTCTTGTTTCCGCTTTAAATTTTACAACCGATTTTTTTCTTCCACACTTCTCAACTAAGTGAGATAATGGAGACACTTTCTAGGTGGACAAAGTGTCAGCAGAAATAAGCATGATAAAAATCATAACCATAATAACTGCATATTAAGGTATTAAGATATGATCAGAGTTGGAATCGTGAAAATTTTAAATTTCCTATTACTCCCTTGAAACCATGGACTGTACTGACAGCACACGGGGCATGAATTTATAAAACGTGTTAAGCTTTGAATAAATTCCCCTTCAAAAATCCAGCTAAGAAAAAACGCCCTACTCTGTTGGCAAACCTCTGCCCAGGCTCCACCAAACCAGGGAACAACGTGGGTGCAAGAGGCCACGGGGACACTTCAGAGAGGACGATGGGAAATGGCCGCGGCGGTGGGAAACGCCTCCCACAGGCGCGCGGATCGCTCACGCGGACACCGGGGGACACCCGGGGACCGGGATGCCCCCGGGGATTTTCTGTGCCCGTCCCTTGGTCGGCCGCGGACGCCCCGGACCCGCGGGTCTCCACTCTCTCTCGGCCGCCCGGGGCCCCGCGCGCCCCTGCACGCCCGCAGCGCGCACGGCGCGGGTCTCGGCGGCTCCTTGCCCCAAGGCGGGGCGCAGACCCCGAGCCCGCAGGGCGGCGACGGCGTGGGCCCCGCGGCCGAGGCGATCAGCGCGGGAGCGGCGCGCGCCCTGCACCGACCTGGGGAGGAAACGCGTGTTTTCTAGGAACAACGCTGGCTCCCAAAGCGGCGACTATTCTGCTGGGTCCGACACCTGACCGCGCGCACGTGCTGCGGGGCTGGCGGCACCGCCCGGGAGCCCGGGAGCGCGCAGCCAGGCGGGGAAGAAACGCAGCCTCCCCCGCGGCGGGGCTGGGTAGTCCCCCGGCGGGATCCCCATCGCAGCCCGCCCGCCGGGGACGGGGTCCAGGGCGCCGCGCCCCGGCCGCCGGCTCCGCTCCCCGGGCGCGAAGCAGGAGCGCCTCCGACCGCGGCGGCCTGCCAGCCCCGAGCGGCTCCGTCGCAGCTTTAAAAGGAAGTGACATGGGTGGGGAGAGACGTCAGCTGAGGACCACTTTTTTTTTTTTTTTTCCCTTCTCCTCCCCGAAGGGCCCACCCCTTGGGTGGAGTCTGGCCTCCGCTCGCCGGCGCCGGCGGACTTCGCGCCGCTATAAACGAGGGGCGGCTTCCGCGCGAGCCGGCCGCCCGCAGCGCTCGCTCGCCTGTCCGTGCGCCCGGCTGCCCGCAGGGAGGTAGGTGCGGCTCTGGGAGCGGCTGCGGGGCCGCTGGGCGGGCGCGGGCTGGCGGGCGCCGGGGGGCTTCGGGCTGCGCCGCGCCGCAGCCCCCGCGCGGTCCTTCCCGGGCTCGGAGCGCCGTGTGCGCGGGGGCCGGGGCTGCGGAGACCCTGCGCGTCTCGGAGGCGGCTCGCCGCTCCCTTTCGTGTCCTGCAACGCGTTCCCCGCGCTCCGGCGTTCCCGGGGCAACCGCAGCTGTGCGGGCGCGGGTGGGCTCGCGCGGCCCCGGCCCCTCCACCCTGCCTGGAGCCCCGCGTGGCCCGGCGGCCACCCCCTCCTCACCGTCCTGTTGGTTTTTCCCTATCGCGGGCGTACGGGCGGGGGGAAGGGAGTTGCCAGGGAAACGTGTGTTTGTGATTCCCTCCTGATTGACTGACTGTTGCCCCCCCGGAATCGGTGCTCACGTCTAGGAAGTCTGACAGGGCTGCTTGGCTGTGGACGTCTGGGGTCTGGGCGTCGGGGGGGTGTGAGTGGCCGCTGTGCGTTTTCCAGACAAACACACCCGTTTCTAGAGGCGAGGGGGATGAGGATGCCGCCAGGGTGGGGAAGGGCGCTGGGTTCTCCATAGGAGGCCCTGGCAGTGAAGGCGCAGACCTGGGGGAGAGCGCACCCCGACAGGCGGGGCCCCGGCTGTGCGTGCAGCCCCGCTGTGCAGAGTCCCCGCTCGGCTGCCGACTTACAGGAGCAAATGGAATTGCCCCAGGGGTTGCCCACCCTGGCCGCTTTCTCCCAGCACAGGCAGGGACTTCACCCAGCTGTGAGGATTAGTCAGCCAACCTCAGACGGAAAAAGTGTCTTGAGACGGGGGAGGAAGTGTGTGTGTGTGTGTGTTGGCAAGCATGTGTTTTGTGTGTGTGCATGCATGTATGTTGTGTGTATGTTTGCAAGCATGTGTGCCTGCATGTGTGTATGTTTGCAAGCATGTGTGTGCATGCATGTGTGGTGTGTATATGTTTGCAAGTGTGTGTGAGGAAGTGGGGAGGTACTCAGAACAGGAGTCGATCAGAAATCCTAATTTAAAACTCCTAGAGCCTCTTGAAGTTCTTTCTCTATAGGGAAAAAAATTGATCAGAAAAAAATACATGAAATAAGAGAAAATCATTACCTACTTAGCAATAAGGAAAAGTAAAGGTAATTGGAATCAAATAACACATCACCTAGAAAAATGCCAACCAAATGAGTTGGTTCACAGGTGCCGATTAAGTTGTTTTTATTTAGTGCGTCTGAGGAGGTCTTTGGTCTTGGGTACCATTCTCTAGACGAGCATCTCAGATTGCCAGAATTAGCCTTTGTCCGATAGATCAGTAACTCATCCTTGGTTCTTAAAGTTATCTGTGATTTTGGATAAAGATTTGTGAAGGTCGCTTAGCCCTTACCTAATAAAGCCAAAAATGTGCTGAGATACCTCAGTAGACCAGACATGGGTAAGTAGGAAGGCACGGTGCACTTGGGAGGTTCTGTTTGCTGAGATCCTTGTCCTAAGCTGCTGTTTGCTATGTCCTATAAAACCCAGCCCTGTGCGGAAGGTCTGAGGCATTTCATTTGCAACACTGGTAGTGCAGCACGAAACTAGCCACAGCTGAATGGAGTCGGAGACTTACTTTAGAGGCATAAAGCATGGGAAGAATTAATTAAAACAATGCAGCTCTCATTTTGAAAATGAGAGAAGATTCTTAGAGGTGGTTGGGTTGTAAGCGCTACATTTGCAATTAGTTCTGGTACAAGTCAGAGCCTGTGATTGGAGCACTCGCAAGTTGCTGGACGACAGAAGACCTACTGGGATGGAATTCAAAGGAAAAGTAGCCAGAAACCTTTGGAAGCATAGTCCAGGAGAGAAAAACAAGCAAACTGAAAAGCCGTTTTCTGGTGTTTAGATCCTCAGTAGAGATTGAACTAATCCACCTTACCCTGGGGACGATCACTGGAGCTGCGGGGGCGCTGGAGGTGACACCGTGGGAATGACTTAGAGGGGCTTGGCTGTCTGCGAGGGGCTGTGACCCAGCTGCTAGGAGGCTGGCAAAGAAAGTGGAAGGTTTGGTTTGTGGTGTCAAGTTTAGAAACCCTCCAGACAAGGTGGCAGAGTGTGGAGGAGCTCTCGGCTGGAGGGAAGGTGGCCGGGGCCGGCGAAGATGAGTGGGCAGGTGTGGCTGGAAGAAGACCAGGAGGGAGCCTGAGGATGCAGGAGTTGTGAAGGGGAGAAGCCAGGGCTTCAAGCAGAGAGGGCTGGGGAGTGTCAGATAGGAGATGAGTGATAAGAAAAGGCTGCTGGGGCGGGTTCTTGCCCCACACGGGGAGGGCGGTCTCCTGTGTGGAAGCAGAGCAGGCACTTTATGATGGCTGAAAACAAGTAGAGAGAAGCTCAGGAGGAGAAAGAAGAGAGACTGCAAAGAAGGCAGGCCCCTTCCTAACCCAATACTTTGGTTTAGCTGAAACTCATAAACTAGAGGTCAGCCTCAAACCAGACTGTAAGCAAGAAACGTGGGGCGAGGAAACCACAACTTGCCCCCGACGTCATCCTAATAATTTCTTCGTTGCTGTTGTTTTACATTGTGGGGTGCTTAGATGAGCATTTGGTGAACATGAAGCATTTCATGCAATCTGTTTTTCTTTTTTTAAGGATTTATTTAGTTATTTGCTAGACTCACACACAGAGAGGAAAGAGAGATATTCCATCTACTTATTCATGCCCGAAATGACTGGGGCTCTACCAGGCAGAAGCCAGAAGCTTCCTCTGGGTCTCCTATGAGGGTGCAGGGGCCCAGGGACTTGGGCCATCTTCCACTGCTTTCCCAGGCCGTAGCAGGGAGCTGGATCGGAAGTGGAGCCGCCAGGGTCTGAACCTGCACCCATATGGGATGCTGGTGCTGCAGACCAAGGCTTAACCCACGGCGCTGCAGCGCTGGCCCCACAATCTGTTGTATTCTGAATGGAGGCCTGGTGGGCCTGAACAGCAGCAGCCTGCACGTTTCTGAGTGGTTTTGATACCTAAATGTTTGGAGAATCTTACGACCGAGTCTGGCTTAGTAATCACCTAATGTTACCCAGAGCCTGGACGGCTCTGACTGGGCAGGCTTGGTCTAAGACAGGACTCAGCTGGGGAAGCAGGTGGAGTTCTGACGGTGGGCTTTCGTGTAGATTAGGGGGATCCACCAACTCTGTCAAGGTCGTGGGAAAGGGGAAGCTTCGAGTTTGCACTTGCTCTTTGAACAAATACTTATGTATCTGTTACGGACTCCATGGTGAGCAAAACGAGATACAGTTTAGTTACTGTTTCCAAGCCCATGAAGAGCTTTGAAGGGAAATTCTGGGCCTGGGTGATTTCCATTTTCTGCTAATGATGCAATAAGAGAAAGCATCTAAAAGCAAGAGCAGTTTTTTGGAACATTGTTAGGGAACACTGATTTCCAGAATGTATCTAGATTTTCTACCTAGCTGGTTTTTGTCTTCACTTTGCTACTATCTGGTTTGTGTAGCGGCTTCCTATCACCTCCCCTCCTTCCGTGCCTCCCTCCCTTCCTCACACCCACTGCCTACCTTCCTTCCCTCCCACTGGCAGTCTTTGATTCAACAGTGTCAGGTATCATGTCTCAGGCACTAAATATTCTAGATACAGTAATAGGAAACACGTTCTTTCCCAAAGCAGCCCTTAAACCAGAGGGTATTGCATTTGCTGGCTAATGACAGCTGATACTTCTTTCAGCAAATGATTTTATGTGCAGAACATGCTGGCCAGAGGGCCCAAGTGAGTAGCCGCTGGCTGTTGTCCATGATTTATGTGTGTCTTCTACATTGGTTGAACATAAAGGTGGCAAGCATTTCGAAATGAACAAAATGGGGAGAAGTGGGACTCTCACCCTGGAGTGGAGGACTAGACGTGTGTTCTCTTTCTGGAAGAGCAGGCAGCATGTGATAACCTCTCGAGGTTCCCACTTACAGTAAGCGATTTGTAGGCACCCAGGGTCTGCAGCTCCCCCCCAGATGGAGTGTTTTTATAGAGAAAATTCCTACTTGCATCAAAATTATGTGCCCTTTGGTTTGCAGGATGTCTTCATGTTGTTTGGAGCTTATTTTCCAGAATGTGCTGCAAGTCCATGTGTTGTTCCCACAAAATGAGTGAATTTCAGTGCCTGCTTCTAGCCATGTGCCATGGGTAGAGCCATTTACGCGAGGCCAGCGGAGCCTGGATACCCACAGAGAAGACGGCAGAGCCCCATGCTGCCTGCTGCCTGATGTACATAGCGCCCCCCCTCCCCCCTGGAATTGCTTCATCCCCCTGGGTTTCTGCCTTCATCCTGGAGGTTACGTGGGCAGCATGATAGAGTTCACAGGGAGAGCCATGGGCCTCTGCTTGGCTGACCATGGGAGAAAACTTCTAGCAAGTTCTCTGTTGTCTTTGTCCTTTTAATCTTCATTGAGATCAGCGTCTCGCTTCTGCTTGGGCTCGACATGGAAGCTTTTTCATGGCTCTTCCTCTGTAAGCGCCTACTAGCCTAGAGATGCATTATGGATTTCATGGGAGTTTGAAGCTGGAACTTAAACCTCTTGCAGGAGGTTGTGGGGGTGACAGGTGACCTGCAGAGGCGTCTGCGGCACTGGAGCCAGCCTGTCATATTACAGACTTCACATTCAGGGAGTCATTTTGTCCTCACAACAAACCCAACCGGTTTAAGGGGCTGTTTCCACATGGTGTCTCCCTGCCACTTCCTGGGCTTCTTTGGGAAAGAACTCGTTTCCTGTCTATTGCTGCATCTACAGTAGACAGTGCCTGAGATAGGATACTCGGCTGGATTTGTTGAGTGAATGAACTGGCAGATGGATGTGTGTATGATCGTGTCCCATTCTTCAGATAAAAATTGCCAAGACTGAGAGACGTGAAATTGTAGGGCTGAGATCTGAACCCAGACCGTTGCTTCCCAGAGCCCTGGCTCTGCTGCCCTGTGCCCTCATGTGTCACCCTGCTGTGTCCTCAGTCTGCCCCCAGCGCCTAGCACAGAACCCATTGCTCAGCACAAATGTATTGACTGATTCTGAAGACTGAACGGATTTCTACCGTGTAGACCTGCCCCTTATGTGTCTTCCATTGCTGCCTTTTTGTTTTTGTTTTTAAGACTTATTTTATTTGTTTGAAATGTAAAGTTAGCAAGAGAGAACAAGTGAGTATCAGTCCACTGGTTCAGTCCCCAAATGGCCACAGCTGCTATGGCTGGGCGCCAGGCTAAAACCAGGAGCCTGAAACCTCAATCGGTTCTCTCACATGGGTGGCAGGGGCCCAAGCACCTGGGCCATCTTCTGCTTTTCCAGGCCATCAGCAGGGAGCTGGAACAGAAGTGGGGCAGCCGAGGCTTGAGCCAGGGCTGCTGTTTGACGCAGCCTTCACCCGCTGCACCACAACACTGAACCCCTGCAGAAGCGCTGTGGGGGAGAACGGGCTTTTAGAACTTGGAAAACAACTGGAGGCTGTGTTTTTAAGACTACTGGAGTTCTCAGGGAGTGTGCCTTGTTCCCCACTGTGGTCCAGTGTGGTGGGGAGGGAAGGCTCCCTGGGAACAAAGTATCTGGGAGACACTGTAGTCCTGCCATTGAATTAGCTGTGAACGGCTCTCCAAGCCCACATGGACCTAAGGACCCAGCCCCACGGAGCAGCCGCTCTGGGGCAGTGGGCGAGGCCGCTGCTGGCGGTGCCCAAGGTTGAGGGTGGGTGGACGGAGGCCAAGCTTCCTGTCGCTGCGGTGACTTTCAGCACGCCCGTCACCACGTTGAAAGGCCGATCGTTATCTGGAGCGACTGCCATGCTCATCTTGGGCAGACCCTGAGATGAGACTGGAGGAAGGAATTGATCCAGGACTCAGGCTTGGTCGGATTCCCAGCTCCGTGAGCTCCTCGGGGACTGCGGGTCCTCTGTGGGCAGAGGTTAACCGAGGCTGATGAAATTTTTAAAGTGTCTGTCCGCACCAGGCACGTTAACTTCCTGGGTTGCCGGGGCCACGACGTCGAATCCGTGCCGTCTTCCGGGGCTTGGTCCTGGATCCCAGTGTGAGATCCACCTGGCTCCTTCCTGCCCTGTCCATCTTTTCCTGCTGTGCTGAGAGGAGATCCCGCGGCTGCCACTTCCCTGCCCTGCCGCCTGTTTTCCTTACCCTTGCCCTCCACCCCATTCTTCACAGGGCATTTGCTCTCTCTGGCTGCGTGGTTCCACTCGGTGACAGTTGTTCTTTACGGTTTGGTGTCAGTTTCAGTACTGGGTGCTTGTTGATGGCACGGGGTTGGAACTGCACCAGTTCTAGCCCAGAGGTGAGCAGCTAGAGAACAGGTGTCCCAGCCCAGAGCAAAGATGAACTCAAGCAGGTGGTGGCCTTGGCGATGCTGCGCCTCCCAGCCAGGTCATCCCAGGCTTACGTTCTTTGGGGGGCGGAGCTTCTCAACCTTGTGGCCGTGGATGTGCTGTGGGGGCTGCCCCCTGCCCTGCTGTGTGGAGGCTTGGCCACATCCCTGGCCTGCACCCTATAGGTACCAGCCCCTCTGCCCCTGGTCTCTGGGTGGGCAGAACCACTCACGGGTGACAGCCATGGCTTTAGGAACGTCCCACATCCCCTCCGGCGCTTGGAAATCTGGTTGTTTCTGCTCCTGATCCCAAGAAAACCCATTTTCCCAACTTGCAGAGCCAAACCTCCAAACAGCGGGGTCCCGACCAAAGTGGCGTTTCATATAGTTAAGTTGTAGGTAGTTTAATTAGGAATTGAAGAATACTCATAGGCAAAGTTACAAGCAGACATGGGACTAGAAAGGACTCCAATGTTGAGTCTTGGCAGACCTGCCCTGGGAGGCCTGGTGGGCTGGACAGGTGCAGCTGGGTGGTGCCTAAGGGCTCGGCCCACCACCCAGGGCTGGTTTGATCCACCCTCCCACCCCCTCCAGTGCTCCCAGGCTCCCCGGTGGGGTAGAGGAGCCCATCTGAGGATTGCAAGTCTTGGACCTGCAGCTTCTGCTCCTTGCCATCAGTTCCTGCCCTGTTGGTTCTCGGCTTCTGTCCTGTGAGCTCATTTGTCTCCCAGTGGGGACAGAATATGGGACACTTCAGTGTCGCCAACCTACCCAACACTTTCTGGTCTCTCCGTTGTTCATCTCCCACTGATTGCATTAAAGAAACCAAGCATTCGGCCATTTGCCAAATATCATTCATGAACTCGCTTCATCCGGGTCTCCTGTGTGCTGGGCCCGTGCTGGCTGCTGGGGACTGGGGAGCCACTGGACACGGCTGTCCCACGGGTCTTGCTCCAGGACACATGGGTCAGCTCTGCTCCCATTGGCTACCACTCAGCTAATTTCGTAGCTTGAGTGTCATTTCTCTGGTACTGGAGCCCTGAATTTCCTAGGAATCTGATCACGGGGAGTCTGCTGCAGCCAACACCCACGGGTCCATCTGTTTCGTTAGTGTGCCGTCATAAGAAGCATTGACAGGGTCTTGGGTCTCAGCCTTGCATGAAGGGGGGAAACATCTTTGGTCCACTCAAGATGTTCTTGGATCTTAGTGATTCTTCCTGTTGGGGGCAAGAGCTGTGGGTTGATTCCCTGGGCTCTTTGAGATGACCTGGGAAACTTGGTGTTGGCCAGCTCTCCTCCCTGCAGACTTTGCCATTGGCTGTAATCAGGATCACGGGTGAGGGCCAGCCCTACTTGGCCCTGTGCCCTCGTCTCTCAGACGCTGTATCCGTTTAGGACGGTTCATTTTGCTTCTTGCAGGTGCTTTGGTGGACATGCTACCCACCCCACCCCCCCCCCAGCCATGGACAGCTTGCCCCGTGCAGGGTGTCCTGTCCTTCCCTGAGATGGCATACCAGGACGTGTGTGGTCACCTTACTCTGCTTGTATTGATTCCTCTGGGGCCAATGATATTTTTTTCTTTCAAGTAGCTTTATTGAGGCATAATTTACGTACCCTAAAATTCACCTATTCAGAGTCTACAACTCCACAGCTTTTAATATATCCTCCTAGGGGACTGCCAGCACCACTGCATGTACGGGTTTTTGTCACCTTGCAAACAGACCCCGTGTGCACCACACCCCACCGCTGCAGTCCTGGGCTGCTCGTACGTTGCCTGTCTCCGCAGCTTTGTGTCTGAACACATCACATGAACACAGTTGCACGCTGTGTGATCGTTTGTGACCGATGGCTTTCGCTGCATGTGACTTTGAGGTTCATCCAAGTTGTAGCACAGGTCGGTCTGTCCTTTGTTGAGGCCGAGTAATATTCCACTGTCCGGATGCACCGCACTGTGTCTGTCCGTGCGTCAGCCGGTGCATGTTAGGTAGGGCTGTGTCCCCCTGTCAGGAGCAGTGCTGCCATGATCGTGGGTGTGTGAGGGGTGTGTTTCCCTCAGGAGGACTGTGTGAGTGAGTGCCTGGTCCTGTGGTGACTCTCCCAGCTGAGCAGTGAGCACACAGGGTTCGCATTCTCTCCCAAGACCTTCTCTGAGGCTAAGGAGACGCAGAGGACTGGGACTTAGGGAGCAGGAGCAGGTGGCACAGGACAGAGCCACACTCAGCAGGCTGGCTGTGTTCCTGCAGTCCCAGAGGGAGACTGCAAGGGGCTTGTCACTGCCTGGCCCTGGGGCGTCCCCGGAGGAGAGGGACTGGGAGGCAGCGGCAGCTGGCTGGCGTGGCTCCACCCTCCGCCCAGGCAGAGCAGAGACTTTTTCTCGAGGCATTAGGGCGTGAGGGTTCCTGAGCCCAGGGCTGTGTTCCCTGTACTCTCCGCTCTGCTGGGATTTGCTTTCTTCGAAAGCAGGAAGTCCTGTGAAACCAAACACACTTCCAGGAGTGAGTCCATTTCCCTCTCCTTTGAGTCACCATGCACTGATGTTTGAGAATTAGATTACTGGGAAAGCTAAGCCCAAGCCTGAAAGGAGGAAGTTGTAAGTCACTTTGGAAAGCCCAGGATTTGGAGACCACACCCCTTCCCGTGGGAGGGACCAAATGAAGTGGTACCTCGAGGTTTTGTAGGCGTACATTTTCTCCTTCATTTCCCAAGTCTTGGTTATGGGTTACTGTGAACAGAAGTGACAGGTGTGACAAACATGACCATGAAGCAAGATGCTAATGGCGTGCAGTAGATGCTCCCTAAACAGAGTGAGTGAGGGAGTGAGTGTGTGTGTGTGTGTGTGTGTGTGTGTAACTCACTCTCATCTTTCTCGGTGTGTCTGATCAGCCTATCTCATGCCCTAACTAGTTTTGTAAGGCAGGATGGAAATGACACAAGACAAAACAGACTCAGAGGAGGCAGACTGAATGGGTTTGTGGCAAACAAATCAAGTTCTAATACTTTCCTGAGCCTCTCTCTCCTACCTGTAAAATGGGTACACTAATAAATCCTATAACTTTTTTTCAACATCAGGCGTTACTTATGAACATACTTCCGTAATCTGAAAAATGCAACGTAAAATTTGAGCTCTGTTTTTTAACTTGAATATATTGAACAAGTGATACATACTCTGGTAGTATAATTAGAAGATACAGGAGTATTTCAAGTTCATGGAAAAAATGGAGTTAAAATATAATGGGCATTTTCCATGAAGTTTTTGAAGAGTGTTCACACAGAGACATGTAAGAAAGAACACGAGTGTCTCCCATTGGGCCATGCACCCACAGCATCACTCGGAGTGTTGATTCCACTGGAAATGCCGTTTGAATGGCACAGTGGCCCCTGTGCAATGTTCGTCACCGTGGTCTCCAGAGCAGGGAAAAGCCTGGGGCGTCAAGATGGGAGAAGTTGCCGGCGCCGCGGCTCACTAGGCTAATCCTCCGCCTTGCAGCGCCGGCACACCGGGTTCTAGTCCCGGTCAGGGCACCGGATTCTGTCCTGGTTGCCCCTCTGCCAGGCCAGCTCTCTGCTGTGGCCAGGGAGTGCAGTGGAGGATGGCCCAGGTCCTTGGGCCCTGCACCCAATGGGAGACCAGGAGAAGCACCTGGCTCCTGGCTTCGGATCAGCGCGGTGCGCCAGCTGCAGCGCGCCGGCTACGGCAGCCATTGGAGGGTGAACCAACGGCAAAGGAAGACCTTTCTCTCTGTCTCTGTCTCTCACTGTCCACTCTGCCTGTCCAAAAAAAAAAAAAAAAAAAAAAAAAAAAAGATGGGAGAGGTTAATTTTTGGTATAGTCATAGAAAAGGATGCTCTTCCATAATTAAACATGACTCACTCACTATATAAAATTTCGAAAACATTTTGAGTATCAAAAGGCAGTCATGAAAGCATTTGGGCGTTATGCTTTGCACGTTTTTGTGAATCCATAGAGGTTTGATAGAAGAATAAAAACAAGGGAGCACAGCGATTTCTTTTTTTTTTTTAATTTTTAAATTTTAATTTATTTGACAGAGTTATAGACAGAGACAGAAAGGTCTTCCTTCCATTGGTTCACTCCCCCAAATAGCCGATCCAAAACCAGGAGCCAGGTGCTTCTCCTGGTCTCCCATGGGGTGCAGGGCCCACGCACTTGGGCCATCCTCCACTGCCCTCCCGGGCCACAGCAGAGAGCTGGACTGGAAGAGGAGCAACCAGGACTAGAACCTGGCGCCCATATGGGATGCCGGAGCTGCAGGCAGAGGATTAGCCAAGTGAGCCACGGCGCCGGTCCCCAGGAGCACAGTGATTTCAACCTCAGATCGGGAAGTAGCTTCCATATCTAGGACTTTTTTTTATGGAGCAGATACAACACGCTATCCGTGCGCTGAGGCATAGTCTGTGGGTTCTCTATTTAAAATATTTCAGACGCTAAAAACTAAGCTTGCCAACTGAGTGTGCAGACCACTTTCCAAGCCTGGAGGGAGCTGTTCTGTGTTGCAGGAGTTGTCTTCTGCCGTGAGCGCTGGTGCTACTGTGGATTCCTGGTCCGTCGCTGCTCGCGGCCCTCATCCGCCCTTTCCACCCCCAACCCTTGCTGCTCCTACTGGCTTGTAGGTGGGTCTTCAGAGAATCATTTTTAGAAGCAGCAAGGTCTCTGGGCTCTGTTACTTTTTTGCAGTTATTATTTTTTTAACCTGATTCCTCATGATTACTTCTAGGGAACTTGTAACGTTTGACACAGAGGACCCGGTCGGCTAAAAGCAGAGGCCAAAGTCAAGGCCTGATTCGGCAGGACACACAGAACCCATTGCGTTTGTTAAGGCGTTCCCCGGTGTTTGGGAATTAACACCGTGGAATGTCATTGATTTTACCAAAAATATCCTTTAATCTAACAAGTGTCTGGGGTAGAAGGAGGACTCTCCCTTTGCCGTGGCCAGAGCCCAGCCTGGTCTGGGCAGCGTCCCCGAAGCCTGAAGTTGTCTGTCCCAGGCCACGGTCCTTCCAAGGCAGGTGCTCAAGGGTCTCTCGTTGCCCGCTCCCAGGGTGTTTCCAGTTCTGGCCCTTGGCTGTCTCAGTTAAAACCTGCACGCCCCCTGCCAGTGAGGCCTTCTGTGCCCTGGTCTCCAACAGGGGAGGCGCCCCTTTACTGAAACGACCCCTCTCTGCCTCGTTCCTCCTGCAGGTGCATCTGTGCAGGGTCGGGGAGCAAAGCCCTTCTGAGTGCCCAGAGCTTTTTTCCGTCTCAGTGGGAGGTGAGAAGCCCAGGATGTGGGCTCTGCAGTCCCCTTGGCTCCCCCTCTCCCATGGGGGAATGTGTGGGCGCAAGGGAGCTCCCGAGTTCAAAGGCCAAGGTCCTGTCCCCTGCGCTTTGTTACTGGTGACAGAGAGGGCTGAACTGAGGGCAAGAGGGGGGACGGCCATCAGGTGCTCAGGCCAAGAGTGCCAGGCAGCAGAAGAAAACACCCCGAGCTGGGCGGCCGCGCCGTCCTGTCCCTGCGATGGGCAGTGACAGCGTTCATGCTCCACTTTTCATTTCTGCTGCTGGTCGGTCTTTTGTGTTGGCAATGGTGGGGTGAACGGTGGGTAGGGAGAGGTCTTTGGCTGAATGCCTCGGATACTGCTGGCCACATAGTTAGAAATAAATCCACTTAGATCCTCAGAGATCAGAAACAAACATAAATGTTAGATTGAGCCAGTGGTTCAAATATATAATTAAATATAGAAAAAGTAGATGAAATGCATGAATATTTACCAGTTTTCTGCAGGGTAAGACATAAACATGGAAGACCTGCTTAATCGTAAGCACTATGAAGGAAATCTGTGGTTTGTTTTTTTTTTTTAAGATTTTATGTATTTATTTGAGAGGTAGAGTTACAGATAGAGGGAGAGACAGAGAGAGAGGTTTTCCGCCTACTGGTTCACTCCACAAATGGCTGCAATGGCCAGAGCTGTATCAATCTGGAGCCAGGATCCAGGAGCTGCTTCTGGTCTCCCACATGGATGCAGGGGCCCAAGCACTTGGGCCATCTTTCCCTGCTCTCCCAGGCCACAGCAGAGAGCTGGGTCAGAAGTGGAGCAGCTGGGACTTGAACCAGCGCCCATATGGAATGCTGGTGCCACAAATGGAGGCTTAGCCAACTCTGCCATGGTGCCAGCCCTAAAATCAGCGTTCTTGCTTTATAATAATTTAAAGTTCCAAAAAGCTAAACATAAATGCCAGCAAATCAGTAAAAATTGGCTACTCTAGATGGAATAAGATGATGCTCTGAGTATATGAAGAGTACATGCAAATCAGCATGCAGGAGACGTGAGCAGCAGAGAAGAGAGCTGTCCCGAAAGACAAAGCCGTGTTCTGATAGGCGTTAAAAATCATGCAACTTCATGGCCATCCAGAGTAGCGTGTTTTAAAATGAGACACGGCCTTTACGTCTGAGGCTTATGTAGTTCTCTGTGTGTGTTTTCAGATGAGAATAGATGTGATGAAATGGGCGCCTCTGTCTTCCTGTTAAATGGATATACCCACACAGCATTCTGGAAAGCGGTCCGGCGATCCTCACATAGCACCTTAAAATGTTTGTTCCTGGAGCCCCGGCATCCCGTTTCTGGGAATGTGTTCCAAAGAAAGAACCCACAACTCAAAAAAGGGAGAGAGCTTTATGCTCAGCATCGCTAATCACTGTATTAATTATTCCTGAAAAGACAGAGAACGAAGCCCAAAGATACCATAATGAGGCAAGAAGGTAATAATTATGGTACCACCAGAAGGGTAATTATGTTGCATTATGGAAATTGAATGTGATCCCACACCAAGGTTGCAAAAAGGGCATAGAAAATTGATTTGGCATTGGATCTCAGCTGAGTTTAAAAATAAAAACCCCTCTGCAATGGTTTTATCTGGCAGAGGGAAAAAAAAGCATATTCACCCAGAAAGGAGAAGAAAATAAAGCAAAAATGGTTGTTTTAGGTGGTAAAATCTACATTTTAGAAATTTACAGATTTGTATAATGAATGTGAATTACTATGATAATGGGAGAAAATCGCCTTTCACAGAATGCATGACTTTGGGTACATGACTCACCTTGTGAGTGATTCCTCCTACTTTTCAAGGATTTATATTTTAATGGAAGAGTCTTTGTTCAAAAAAAAAAAAGTCAATTCTGTGTTCCTCAGTGTCTGAGCTCCCTCCCTTCGGTATGAGTAGGTAATCTGCTTTCCTTGTGGTCGTTTTCACGCCAAGCTGATGGATCGCCTCGTGCAATCCCAGTGTTTGTAGGAGACTCTTGATGCTGCTGACACGGTGTGACAGTTGGAAGAACAGTCATGTGGCTTTATCTGCACAGCATTGCGGGAAGAATAAATCGGCGGGTCATCCACCCTGTGCTTAGGGTAATGGGGGAGAAACCTAGGGCTGTTCCAGCTCATGCTTTCTCTCGACAATTCGGAGTTGCCAGCGTGGAGGTGACATCGTATCAGGGAATGGGATGAGCGAACACTAGCTGAGCGTGTCTGTTCTGTAAGGGGTGCAAGGAGAGGGAGCTTCTCCAGGGCTTTCCTGAATCGGGTGTGGTGCCCACTTCAGACTCAGAGAGGGACGCTAGCCATGTCCTCTGCGCTTGGGCTCGGGCGTCTGATGGAATGCTATTATGTGTAAAGCTGCTTTCACGCAGATTCATTGAACTTTAACTTATGAATGAGTGAGTAGTTTCATGGACGGGCAACCTGATGAATGAATAAACTTATCAATGGATAAATAAATGTATGAATGACTTAGGGAACCGTGTCCAAGATTTGGCTGAGAAGTTAGAAAGGACCTCCCTGCCTCACCAGGCATCTTTCATTCCTGAGCTTTTGGGTTTAGGAGGGAAAGGGAGGGAGAGAGAAAGCTTTGCCTCGGGTTTTATCCGCCGTTACTGGTGAAACTTTACAAGGACGAGCCGGTCGGTCCGTGATGACCCCAAAAGCATCGCTCCCGTCCGTGAACTTCAAATCTTTGTGGCTGTATTTCAGAAACAAGGATGTTGCCAGGCAGCTTATTTCGGGCACTCTGAGCCAGCAAGTCTGTCTGCAATACATGATTCATGGCAGAAGCACTTAGGTGCATTTCTCTAGGAAGTCTCCTCCCGTCCATTATACAGGAATCAAGTTGAGGAAGCGGCCTGGCTCCTTTAGCATCCCTTTATGAAAATCAGAAATGAAAGATTTAAGATGCCCATATCGATCGCTCGCCTCCCCCGCACTCCTTTCTGAAAAATAAGGTCTGACAACCTCAGGCTCTCCAAGAACTCAGGGGTCAAGGGCATGCCAGCAACATGGAAGAGGGCAGACGGGGCCCTGCCGAGAGAGGTGGAAGTGAGAGAAGTGCAGTCTCCTTACTGTCCCCCAGGTCAGGACCCCCCAAGCCTGCGATCCCTGGCGGAGTGCTCTGGGCTCTGCTCCGGGTCCACACCCGGCAGTGTCAGTGCATAGCAGCTACCACCAGTCAGCTGCACTGTGGACGAGTGGGCCATAAAAACTGAGACGGATGACAGAGGTCCAGGTGTCTCCCCTACAGCCTCCCCTTCCCGTTCCCCAGCCTCGCTAAGCTCTGCACCACCCTGGCAGGGTCGGTGTATCTGTCAGAACATCGCGCTGGCAGCTGTGGAAGCTGAGGTTTCTAGGGGCTCCGTGCCCACGCTGATAAGAACACGTGGGTGACCAAGTATAAACTCTGCCCCTGACTCCAAACACCGGACACCTCCCCTTCTGCATTTATGTATTCAGCCACCAGTAGGTTCCCAAGGGGGTTTCTACAAACCAAGTGCACCTGCCAGTGCAGAATGAGCTCCTGCCAGGGCCACACTCCCCGGGTGCACAAAGTTAGCGGTTGGTAGCAGAGCCCACCATGCCCGTGCGGTTGTGTCCCCCAGCCTTTATACGCTGGTGTTTCCCATGTCGGCTCTATGAGACAGCCTGCCTCTGAGCTGAGCTGCCTCGCGTCTGGTGGCGTGGTGCATTTGTGACTGGGCCTGCCGTTGGTGCCGAGCCCTGTGGGTGTGACCGAAGATGACGTTGCGAGGTGACACGGAGTCAGGACTCCTCCTGGAACGGCTGACCCAGGCAGACGAGGTGGACGAGGCCGCAGCGAAGGAGGGGCTTGTGCGATCGGTCCACTCTGCAGTGCCGAGAATGGGTTTGTGTCACCTCCGGAGCTTCAGTACCCTTCCCCCTGGTTTCCTGGCCTCTCCACTCGGAGCACCAAAATTTGGGATTGTTTGGCAATACTGGTGCCTGCATAAAGGTCCCAGGGCTGGGGCCAGCACCATGGCGTAGTAGGCTATGCCTATGCCTGCAGCATCGGCATCCCATATGGGCGCTGGTTCATGTCCTTCCGATCCAGCTGTCTGCTTATGGCCTGGGAAAGCAGTGGAGGATAAACCAAGGTTGGGCCCCTGCACCCACATGAGAGACCGGGAAAGCCTGGAACGGGCTCCTGGCTTCTGGCTTTGGATTGGCCCAGCTCTGGCTGTTGCGGCCAGTTTGGGGAGTGAACCAGTGGAGGTAAGACCCCTCTCCCCTCTCCCCTCTCCCCTCCCCCCTCCCCCCTCCCCTCTCCCCTTTCCCCTCTCCCCTCTGCCCTCTATCTTCTCTTCTCTCTCTCACTCTCTAACTCTGCCTCTTGGATAAATAAAATCTTGAAAAAAAAAAAAAAAAGTTCCAGAGCTCCCAGATTACAGCTGTGCCCCTTTCCCCAGCGAGTGTTCAAAACAAAAACCCAATCATAAAATAAGTTCAGGGAAATTGCCGACAAAGTTTTGAAGTTTGCCCTAAGTCTTAAAAAGGTTTTTGAAGTATTAAGGATCAGATCTGCTTTTCAAAATCATCTTTTTGGGTGCCACCATTTGCTGGTGGCTTGAGCGCAGGCAGTCCCAGCACTGGGGAGGCAGCCTAGCCTCTGCCAGGCGCCTTCCTGCTGCCTGGCGGGAGGCAGGTGCACATTTGTTTATCCACTACTTCCTTAGCTATCAATAGCATGTCCTTAGCTCGTTTCAAGGCTCTTTGAGGTCAGGAAAGTACCAGAGTACAAGGTCTGTCTGACGCATACCACGGTGAGGAGGGTCTTGGTCAGGGGGTACGGGTGAGGCGTGTATGCAGGGAATCATCAGTTATTACCCCTCATAGTGAGCACAGCCCTCACGCTGACCAGCCAGCTCTGCCTCTGGGCTCAGGAGTGGGACGTGAGGATTCCCTTAGAACGTGCAGCGGACACTGAGACTGCCAGCGGATTCAGCCCAGGTACCTGGAGTTGTGCGAGTGTCGGAAAAAGATACCCGGATGGGGAACTTCTCCATAAAACCTGTGCGCCAGCCAGTGGAGCCACAAGTGGGGAAGCCAAGAAGGAAAATGGCAGAGGGCTCGGGGCTGTGGAGAGCAGTCGGAGGAGGGAGAGGCCTGGGGGTCTAGGAGGGCTTCACGCAGGCTGGGGTGCCGATGGGCTGCTCCCATGCATGCGTGCGTTTGGTTGTCTGAGCTTTTCTGGGAGGCAGGGAGAACTTCCCCTTAAACAGGTGTAGAGACCGAGGCGCCGAGATGGAGAGCTACTTGCCCCAGGTCACACGGTCGGCACACGGGGCTTCTCCATGCTGCTGTCACCTCTGTGCATCTTTGTAGAGGCCAAGTGGGGAGGACAGCTGTGAGCACTGGGCGATGCTGGGCCTGACCACGTTGCCATGGTGATGGTGGTGTGGGAGGCAGTTTCTGTGCTGAACAAAGCTGTGTGTGTGTGTGTGTGTGTGTGTGTGTGTGGTGCTGGCTGGTGGTGCCACCCTCCTGGCCTGCTCCTGTGGGCCCAGAGCTGTTATGGGGCTATTTCACGCCCAGGAGACAGCTGCTTTGTCCCACTCCTCGGCTCCCACACTCCCAGCCTCCACATGCTCACTGCTGGGCTGATGCCCACGGCCACGGGGTCACAGTCAGGACCGCCATAGCCTGTTCTCCTTCCACCTCTGAAAAGCCTTCATTATTAACTGCAGAATCCTCAGGGGAAGCCACAGGAATGGTTTAGGTTTCACGATATTGGATTTTTCATCAGGACTCGATCACAGTTAAGCTTTCCACTGAGCAGCTTTGAAACGGCTCACTCGCTCTTGGTGATGGACACGCAGCAGCCAGCTGGCTCCGCGGACACCGCGTTCGGAACCCTGCAGCCCCCAGGGCCCCTGCACCACTGGACTTGGATTTGGAGATGGTGTAACATCTGCCCAGAAGGAAGACATGGCTGTGGCTCTGGAAGACTCGTTGGCAGTAGCTTAAAAATGCACCATTTCGGAAGCCAAGACTCTGTGGCAAAAAAATTATCCTACACAGAGGATCTCTGAGACCTTAGTGGAAAGAAAGGGTCATCAAAGAGGGAGACTCTTCCCTGAAGGGAGGAGAGAACTTCCACTTGGCTTATGACCGTGTCCAAATACCGATGGAGTCTGTGGTCACAAAAGGCTTCCATAGCCTTGGCTGCCCATGGCAAGAGCCTCGGATAATCACTGACATCATAAATAAGAGTGTTAATTGTTAAAGGAACAACAGGAGTCACTGTGCACTTGCTCCCCATGTAGGACCTCCGTCCCTAATTAATTGTATTATGAGAATCGACTGCACATTTTCTTCCTGAATTGTGCTCTATATGTTGTCTGTGTGTGTGGGTGCAAACTGTTGAAATCTATGCTAAACATGGTGTTGGTCCTCTGTCTATAAAATCAAACTAAAAACGAACCATAATGAAGAAGGAGATGGGAAAGAGGTGGGATGGGAGTTGGGGGGGGGGGTATGAGGGAAAGAACCACACTATTCCTAAAGTTGTATCTATGAAAAAATGTATTCATTAAATAAAAACTTTAAAAAATGCAGCATTTCCCCAGATGGGCCACGAGCTGAGATGTGGGGTGGTCCTGAGAAGGGCGAGGGTCACGATGGGGTCTCGGGCTTCTTACAGGCAGCGCAGACAGTGGGTAAAAGCATGGGAAGTGGTCTGCTCCCCCCACCCCCGCTCGTTATTTGACCTTTGCGTGTTACCGTGTCTAATTAATCCTTGGTCTCCTCGTCTATAATACATGAGCATGAAATGCCGTATGTAGTGGGGTTTGGTGACAATTAATGAGATAACATGCATTAAACATTTATTATTCTGATACTGCTA
This sequence comes from Oryctolagus cuniculus, assembly GCF_964237555.1. NCBI lineage: Eukaryota > Metazoa > Chordata > Mammalia > Lagomorpha > Leporidae > Oryctolagus > Oryctolagus cuniculus. The sequence continues at coordinate 7,458,706 of NC_091436.1, forward strand.
TACTGGTTACTCCTCCAGAAACCGTGGTGTTGAAGTGTTCCTGTTTTCATCTCAGCAAAGTTAAAGCTGTGAAAGCCCTTAGAAAATAGATCATTCCTTCCCATTTTTATTCTCAGGACAGAAAATGTCCCCAAGATTGCGTTTGCCTCTGAGCTGGCTTTCCACGGATTGGATACACAAGCTCTGTAGGATTTGTTTTTCAAGCCCCTCAGAACTGGCTGTTCCATGCAACCTTACAGTATCTGTTTTCTGTAGGCATCTATTTTTATCGTCCTGCAGCCGGAGGTTGTAGAGGGACCACTGGTCACTCAGCCGAGAGCATAATGAAAACCCTGATTGTGACTGATGGCCTGTTCCGTGAGTGGGTGGCTTGGATGGACACTGTGTCCCCTCCTGTATGGAGATGTGGCGCCACGGACCGCTCTATAAAATTTTAAAACAAGCTAATTTTATATGGGCTTCTGCCGAACCATTCCAATGTGATGATTTTTTAATTGGAATATTTTAATTAGAGATGGTCCCAAAGACACCTCTGTTATGCCCAGAGTAATCTCTGGTTTTGTTCTGGGCCTTGGGCTATGGTGTCCGCAAGGGAGCCGAGACCTGAACTTGGACTTGCTTTTTGGGACCAAGCACTGAGCGACTTCCTCAGGGTCCCAAGTTCGGTGCTGCCCTGGTGGAGATTCATGGAACTGGGAGCTGAATGCGACGCCCAGGGCACCTCCTCACCCATTTCTCCTGGCTTTGTGCCCATCCCACTCCACCCCCCTTTCTTTGGGAGCACTGGTGTTCCTGGAATTCTCTGCCTCGTAGACCAAAAATGCCAGGCAAGAGAAAATTCACCAGCTCCCCTCCCCCACTCTCACTGTGCCCTTCTTCCTGCCAGGGAGTTTGCCTTTTCCCTGGCACACGTGAGCGCCTGCTCTATAGGGGGTAGTTGGGGAGCGAGGCGGGGGGCCGCCGTCCTCGCTGGGGAAGGGGTGCTGGAGTGCAGGAGACCCCGCCTCGGGCTGGCCTCTGCTCCGTCTGGGAGGGCCCTTTGAACTCGCCTGCTCTGTTTCTTAAGGATGAAGATGGTGGGCCAGCTTGCATGTGTGTACATGTACACGTCTGTGTGCGTCTGTGTGCACGTGTGTTCATGCGTGGGCGGGTACAAGGAGAATGCCGTTAGTGTGTGTCTAAGACTTCCTGCAGCTTTCTTGTTCCTGTGCTTGGTTTTGGAGCTGGGGTTGTTCTCTGTGATTTCATGCCACTTGAACCTATTTCAGTGATACTTTATCTGTTCCACTGGCTGGGTCTCCTGGCGTTCACTTGTTTGTCTCCTGCTGTCAGGAAATGCAAGTGCTTGGTGGCTGTAGATGGCAGCTGTTGCTGTCGCTTCGCATAGAGAATTTCTTCAAAGCCACTTTTTGTCCGCAAAGTTGGTCAGAAGTTGTTTGTGGGTAAGTGTGTGAAGAGACTCGGGTTGCAAAGATTGGAGAGCGTCGCTCTTCATACTGAAGCCACGAGTTCCGTTTGACCTCCTGGCCTTGAGAATGAAACCTTATCCTTGGAAATAACAAGCAACAAGCACATCTAGTTTGGAATTTTAAGAAAATCCCATGAAAGAGTTTGCCTTTCTGTGATCTCCGTACGCTTCGAGGGTTCCGGATGTTGGGGTGCAGGGACCCTCAGTACGATGTGCTGGGACTTTGATCAGAGTGGGGCATGGGCATTTTTTTTTTTGCATGGTTTCTTTGGAGGAATTTGCTGCTTCTACATCCTGACCTGGTTCAATGTGGTAATGAAAATATTTAAAAAACAAACAGGGAACATCCGATCCTTAACATAAAGCTAGCGACAGGTCATTCTGTTTCGGGTTTAGCATCTCCCCCTGAGTGAGTGACACGCATGCTTACTTAGTGGCTGCAGAACACGGCTGTTTTCACGAAGGCGCCCCTGGTGTGTCGCCCGTTCCAGTGGCTGAAGCTGGCAGCTCTGTGTCCATCTGGAGAAGGACTGCAGCTCTCCTGGAGGGCGGGAGCTCGCGTCCCCACCAGTGCGGGCAGGGCAGCTTGTGCACCGTCTGTGTTGCCGTCCATAGCTAGACCAGAGCCTCGGCCGGTGTGTGTGTCCAGCTCACTGTGGCCGTAGACGTCCATGCTGGAAATGCCTTCTGCTGGCCAGCGCTTCCATGTAAGATGATTGCCCGAGAGCAAGGTGAAGCGGAGGCGAGATTTTGCAGGTGCATCGTCTCCCCAGTTCTGCGTCACTGGCAGGAAAGTACGGGTTAGAATGAACACGCAGGGCAGGGTGCATTGCCGAGTGGAAAGTTGAATTACAGGAACGTCAGCATCTAGGAAAACGGCAGAGCATGGGTCTGGCTTTCCCAGAAATGCCAAAGCCCTGCGTCTTAGCTGCTGCCTCGTGGCCCCCCCCGTTTTCCTGCCAGTGAGCTCAGTCCTCGCCTTGCCTCATGCTCCCTGCTCCAGGTGCTACGTCTGCCCCTGTGCGCTTGTTCAGGTCTTGCACCTGAGGAATCGGAGGACCCAGGGATTTCAGGAGGGCCCGAGCTGTCAGAGCCGGAGCTGTCCAGCTCCCGGGGTTCCCTCGTCGCTGCCTTCCCTCCAGCACCTGCGCTGCATGGCCCCCACAAACTGCAGAGCTTGGCTCCAGGTGGCCACAGTGGCCTTCGCATGTCAGAGTTTCTCCTGTGTGCCCGCCCTGTCATCCCTTCTTGTCGGGTTTGCAGGCAGCCCACTTACTCTGCCTGAGAGTCTTGCGTGAAGCATGCCCGTCATCTGACCACAAGGAGGGCCGGGCAGCGGCGATGGGGGCTTCCTTATGTCTGCCTCCCACCCCATAAGTGACCTGTGCTGGCCGTGGTAGCTGGATTTCACTGAGAAACTCTTAGAAGGGACTGTCCATCAAGATTTGCATCCTGCACTTCACATCCTTGGAGTCAGCTCTCAAGGTCATAGGGTGGTGTTGGGAAGAGGGATGGTGAAGCTCAGATGCCGGAGCTCACTGGTGTGCAGACCATGCTGTTGCAGTGTTTTTTTTTTTTTTAAGATTTATTTTATTTATTTGAAAGAGTTACAGAGAGAGGTAGAGACACAGAGAGAGGTCTTCCATCCACTGGTCCACTGCCCAGATGGCCGGAACGGCCAGAGCTGTGCCGATCTGAAGCCAGGAGCCAGGAGCTTCTTCCAGGTCTCTCACGCAGGTGCAGGGGCACAAGGACTTGGGCCACCTTCTCATGCTATCCCAGGCCACAGCAGAGAGCTGGATCGAAAGAGGGGCAGCCAGGACTAGAACCGGCGCCCATGTGGGATGCCGGCACTGCAAGCCAGGGCTTTAACCCACTGCACCACAGCGCCGACCCTGCTGTTACATTATAAGAACCAAATACACGCAACAGGCTGCAGCATCTTTGTTTTTTTTTTTTTTTTTTAAAGCGTTTTAGTTGTATCCTGTTGTTCTTGATGATAAGAAATAGCTTTGTTCACAGAAATACAACATGAGAAAAGCTTGCAAATGATTTGTTGATTTACAAACTCCATAAATTACCTCTATAATCGTCTCAGAAATAGCCTGGGATTTTTTCTCATACTTGCCTCATATAATAAACTACTGAAGGGGGTTTGTTGGAAAGGGTCTCTCTGTGACATTCCAAGTACTTAATGCTGAAAGGAAAGAGTCTTTTTTTTTTTTTTGACAGGCAGAATTAGACAGTGAGAGAGACAGAGAGAAAGGTCTTCCTTCCGTTGGTTCACCCCCGAAATGGCCACCACGGCCAGTGTACTGCGCTGATCTGAAGCCAGGAGCCAGGTGCTTCCTCCTGGTCTCCCATGCAGGTGCAGGGCCCAAGCACTTGGGCCATCCTTCACTGCCTTCCCGGGCCACAGCAGAGAGCTGGCCTGGAAGAGGAGGAACCAGGAGAGAACCGGCGCCCCAACCGGGACTAGAACCCGGAGTACTGGTGCCGCAGGTGGAGGATTTGCCTAGTGAGCCAAGGTGCTGGTGGAAAGAGTCTTTAAAAATGTTTCTCTTGGCCGGCGCTGTGGCTCACTAGGCTAATCCTCCGCCTAGCGGCGCCGGCACACCGGGTTCTAGTCCCGGTCAGGGCACTGGATTCTGTCCCGGTTGCCCCTCTTCCAGGCCAGCTCTCTGCTGTGGCCAGGGAGTGCAGTGGAGGATGGCCCAGGTGCTTGGGCCCTGTACCCCATGGGAGACCAGGAAAAGCACCTGGCTCCTGGCTCCTGCCATCGGATCAGCGCGGTGCGGCGGCCATTGGAGGGTGAACCAACGGCAAAGGAAGACCTTTCTCTCTCTCTCTCTCTCTCTCTCACTGTCCACTCTGCCTGTCAAAAAATAAAATAAAATAAAAATGTTTCTCTTTAGCCATTTCTCTCACCTGTCAGGTATTTTCGCCGTCTTTGTCTGTGCTGGAGTGTCGCAGGTTGCCACCATGCAGCAGAAAGTTCTGCCTTATTCAGGATGAGAAGGGCGGCTCCCCAAGCCTTCATCTGAAATAAACCTAAGACACTCGACACATACCTATCCCCCAGTAATCTGGCTTTGCTCCTCTTTAATTATCAGCCGTGGGAGTGACGTCACTAAGCTATTTAACAAACCCATAGCACTTTTGTATGATTTGAACATGATTCAGCCCTCAAACTCCTACGTGACTTACCACTCCAAAGTCATAAATGAATGGAACTGAGAGTGGACATGGGATCCAGTTACAGTGTGGAGCAGGTGCAGCCAGTGGGCGTCCCTGGGTCCCTGGGGGTCTGAGGGTATCGCCCTCACTCAAAGGAGAGTTGTTCTGAAGGCCTGAGTTTGGGCCCAGCCTCTCTCTCTCTCTGTCTCTGCTTCCTGGCTCACTGCTCATTCTCCCTGTGGGCTCTACCACCACCACCCTCCACCTGCATTAGAAGCCAAACCAGCCGGCGCCACGGCTCACTAGGCTAATCCTCCACCTTGCGGCGCTGGCACACCTGATTCTAGTCCCGGTCGGGGCGCCGGATTCTGTCCCAGTTGCCCCTCTTCCAGGCCAGCTCTCTGCTGTGGCCAGGGAGTGCAGTGGAGGATGACCCAAATACCTGGGCCCTGCACCCGCATGGGAGACCAGGATAAGTACCTGGCTCCTGCCATCGGATCAGCGCGGTGCGCCAGCCGCAGCGGCCATTGGAGGGTGAACCAATGGCAAAAGGAAGACCTTTCTCTCTGTCTCTCTCTCTCTCACTGTCCACTCTGTCTGTCAAAAAAAAAAAAAAAAAAAAAAAAAAAAGCTAAGCCAAATGGGACCCCCTAATGTTGGCCTTGCACCTCTAAATTTGTGAGCAGAATGAACCTCTCTCCTTCATACATACCGGTCTTGGGTCTCTTGTTACAGTAACAAAAAGCCGACTAATGAGTCTCCTTGTTCTCCAGGGGATCGTTTGACTGTTCTTGTCTCCGTATGTGAATTTGAGAGTCTGTGTTAGTCCGTTTTCCGTGGCTGTCAGAGTGCCTAGGCTGGGTAATACACAGAGAAAAGAGTGGTCAGTGTGCAGTGCTGGAGTTCCAAGGGCGTGGCACCTGCTTGTGTTCTGGTGAGGGCCTCGTGGCACCACAGCAGTGGGCGCCTGTGCAGGAGCGAGCAGGGCGGCCAGCCTTGCTCCTGTACCAGCCGTGCAAATAGCACTGGTCTCGGCCCCCGCGGACCTGGGAGCTCTCCTCCAGGCTCACCTCTTGTTGTAGCTGTGCTGGGCACCAAGCTCCTGACACGTGGGCATCCAGGCCTCGCCACCCTGCAGGTGCTGTGGCACAGTGGGTCGGGCCACTGCTTGGGATGCCCATGTGCCATGTTGGAGTGCCAGTTTGCGTCCTGGCTACTCTTCTCATCCAGCTTTCTGCTGATGTACCTGGAGAGGCAGGGAATAATGGTGTCATTACTTGGGTTCCTGCTGCCCATGTGGGAAACCCGGATGGATTCTGGGCTCCTGGTTTCAGACTGGTCCAGCCCCAGCAGTTGCAGGCATTTGGGGAATGGAACCACAGAAGGAATTTCTCTTTCCTTCTGTCTATGTCGCTCAACCTTTCAAATAAATTAACTAATCTTTAAAAGAGAAACCCCAATAGGTCCCTTGGGATTTTGTATAGAACCTTGTATCCCTAGGTGTGTCCTGAGTGTCAGCTTAACTGCCACGCCACCCCCTACCACCACCACCTGTGAGGTCTTCTTGCCTCCGTAGTCATTTGTGTTACCGAGATCCTCAGCGTTCGGCTGTGTCTACCTTCATGAGCTCATTCCACGAAGGTTTCTTTAAGAATGGAGCTGCAGTCACAGGTGGGGAGCACTCAGGTGCTGGGGAGATGGCCGTCTTCCAGGCAGGCGTGGTCCTGGAGCGGGTGACAGTCCAGGGGGGCATGGAGAACGATTCAGCACGCCATCGCAGGGTGCAGGAAATGCCTTCCTGGTGCAGGGTGCCTGGGGGGTAGGCCCCCTCATCTCACCCAGGCAGGCCTGAGTTCCGGGAAGCCCTGCTGGGGGGGAGGGGGAACGGAGACCTGGATGAGCTGAGCAAGCGAGGAGAAGTGGGGAGGGCATGAGCAAGGGCCAGCCTGGGCCAAGATGCAGTCGGAGGCGAGACCCAGAGCTCTGACCTGCGCTGGGGCGGCGTGGACCGGGCAGCTGAGCCGCCCCTTCCCTGGGAAGTTGTAACGTGGGCTGGGTCACTTCCTCTCTCCTGGCCTCAGCTTCCTCACCTGCGGTGATGGTAGCAACCTCAGAGGAAGTCCCGAGAGTTAGAGGAGAGTTGTTTCAACCAGCTCGATGTTTGCTAAGTAGAAGTAGATCACCTGCTGTGTGCTGACTTTGTCTCGAGCATATATTTCTTTTAAGAGCACTTGTATAGGTGTGTGACTCCAAGACCACATCCTTTGGCTAACGCTTAGCGTTGCTTTGTGTTCTAGACCCTTCCGAGTGCCGGACCTCTCTCCCTCCTGGAGATCCTCTCCCGTGGGTGTCTGTCGGCGTGAATGCGAGCAGCCGCACGCCATGGACCTGGCTGGATTGCTGAAGTCGCAGTTCCTGTGCCACCTGGTCCTCTGCTACGTGTTCATCGCCTCGGGGCTCATCATCAACACCACGCAGCTCCTCACGCTCGTCCTCTGGCCCATCAACAAGCAGCTCTTCAGGAAGATCAACTGCAGGCTGTCCTACTGCATCTCCAGCCGTAAGCGCCTCGCTCCCCTCCTTGCCGCCCCGTCGCTGGGTGCGGGTAACGACCGCGGCGCTCGCGAGACACTCGCTGGGCTGCCCTGGAGCACCCAGCTGTGTCTTGTTCTGGTTTTGTAGGTTGGAAAGCTCTGGTTTGTCCCCGCTCCTCGGAAATTGTTTCTCGAATGGGAAATGCCGTTAGCCCGACAGTTAAGAGGTGTGAAGGGCTATGCTGAGAGAGTATTCGTCCTGCCACCCTCGCTCATCCTCGGGGCATCCCTGCGGCTGATTTCTTGGTTGTCTTGACAGGAAGCGTGCAGGTGCCTCTCCCTGTGTGTACACGTATGCATGTGGGTCGCTGATATACGCAGACATAATACAGACTTTTTAAAAACTAAATAGCAATAGACTACATTGTTCTTTTACTTTTGTCCCTTTGACTTTTTGCTTTGAGATGCTTGTGGTTTCGGTCAGTCACTAGCAATAATACAGAGAAATCTCATACCCTTCAGTGTTCCACCAACAGTAACATTTTCTGTAACTGGAGCGTGATATTTCAACCAGAAATTAACTTTGATAAAGTCCACTAACCCTGTTAAGATTTCTCCACTTTTATATACAGGGGTTTCTTGATTTCTGATGGAGGTTACCTGCAGATAAACCCATCGGAAGTTGAAAATACTGGCAGTTGAGAATGCATCGAATGCCCTGACCTTGCAGGCGTCCCAGCTGAACAGCAGGGTGTGCTGGAGGGCGTTGATGCTTCCCCTAGGCACTGTGGGGGCTGACCGGCTGTGGCAGCCACCACCATTGCCCCCCGGGGCCAGAGGGGAACGTGGGTCACTAGCCCAGGGAAAAGTCACATTTCAAAATTTGAAACGATTTCTGCTGCATGGGTATGGCTTTGGTGCCATCATAAAGTAGAAAAATCGTTAAGTTGGACCATTGTAAGTTAGGGACCATCTGAGTGTGCATGTGAGAGAGGCGAGAACATGCTAGGCTGTGTCAAACAGGACTGAGTGGACTGGGCTGAACCTCATCAGTGAGAGAAGGGTGACTCAGCGCACTGGGGTGTCTGGAGCTGCGTTTGCTGTTGCTGCTGACTGTCCTTAATTCTGTACTGTTCTCAGAAGCGGAGAACACGGCGGCTCGTTAGCAGCGATCCACATGTGCCAGGACATTTCAAAACAGGAGCTCTTCAGAGAAGCCGGTTTTCATGCTGAGTCCAGGATTATTGATATCCCTTTGAAGCCCTTTAGCACAGCAGTCCACCTTGAATTAAAACGATATAAGCCATATACGATTGTGCAGGGGGTGACCAGTGATGCAGTCGGCTCTCCTGGTTTAAGCTTCAAAGTGATGACTCGTGAGGGGACGAGATCCTGAGTGACGGCTCCTTTCACCGACTCAGAACTTGACAGTGTGTTTGATGGGTGTTTCTGATACAGTTTCAGTGTGAGTCGCACTGTGTACGTTTAGAGTGTTCTACAGAAGCATGTCTGGGAAAAGGTCGCAGGACCATAAGGCCAAGTTATGGTCGTGAACAAATATGTTTGGATCCCTGTGTCTGTGGCTCGTTGGCCATTCAGTCCCCATTCAGTCCCGCGCCCGGCGATGCGCTCTCTTGTCACGTGCGTCCCTCCAGCCTTGGTCTCCTAGCACTTAGGCTTCCACCGAGGTGTCGAGAAAGGAAGAGCTGGTGCGAGCCGGGCAGACGCGGCAGGAGATGGCCTGGTCTGGAACCCCAGCTGTGTGCGGAGCAGTCAGTGTTATCAAGGGAAGGGAGACAGTCGATCAAGGTTGACCTTCTAATTGTAAAGTCCTTCTGCACGCTACAAGAATAGGTTACCATTTAAACACAATTTAAATTCAACAAAGCAGTGTCAATTGTACTTTTCATTGAAACCCACATTTCTATGATTTGTGCACACCTCTGGAATTCCCCAAATCTGTCAGTTGGCCACATGAAAGCCTGTATACTCATCCATCTGTAACCCCCACCCGGATTTCCAGCAGATGGTTAAGAATCAGATTTCGCTTTGGAGTTAAGCTGTAAGAGATAGGATTTGGGATCAGAGCTCATGTAATTAGTTTATTTTGCTTTGGGTCAGTGGTAAACACAAATGAGTACCAAGGTTGTGGCAGGATCTTGTAGATATTTTTCTGAGGATGCTTTTGCCTGATGGTTTCCGGTGGAAACTAAGATAGGTAACAAACTGAGGCCGGTGTTGTGGTGCAGTAGGCGGAGACACCACTCATGAAGTTCGGTAACAAATAATTGAGTTCTGGCTGCTCCACTTCTGATCCGAATCCCTGCTGATGTGCCTAGGAAAGCAGCGGCACAGGACGTCCCAAGTGCTTGGGCCCCTGCACCCATGTGGGAGCTACTGATGGGTTCCAGGCTCTTGGCTTTGGTCTGGCCCACCTGCAGCTGTTGAAGCTGTTTGGGGGTGAGCCAGCAGATGGAAGACCTGTCTCTCTCTGTCTGTCTGTCTCTGTCTCTGTCTCTCTCTCTCTCTCTGACTTTCAAATACGTAAATCTTAAAAGATAGGTAACATATTCAAAGAGCAAGGTGGGTTATTATCTCTGGAAAATTAGTTATTCAGAAATTCTAAATGAAGCTCGAGAATTAACCTCCGACACCTGGCCCGTCTGGGTGCCATGCAGGGCAGGGGGCCTGGGGTCAAAGGCCCAGAAGGACCTCCCTCCGGGTGCATGTGGCAGTGCCCGGCGCCTGCTCCCCAGGGGACAGCATCCATGAGCTCGGAGCTGAGCAGCAGCAGAGACTTCCTGATCTGAAGGAGGAGAGGACGATTCTGTCTCCAGAGGAGCGGCCCTGGCTCCAGGGAGACAGATGTGCTGGAAGGGGAGGGCGGCCCTCCCTGGGCGTGGCTCACGGGCTCACGTTTGGCTCCTCTGTGCGAGGAGTCAGTTCAGAGCAGGAGCCGTGCCCACTCTATGCGAGGTCGTCCCCATGTGGGACCCCAGCAGGTGCTGGGTGGCCTAGCTGGCGTCTTCCCTGCTCCTGTTCCCCTGGTCTCTAACTGACAGGCTTCCTCGTACCCTGCTTGTCTCAGCGCCAACAAAGCCGCGTGAACACACGGGCCGTGGGGCAGCTCGGCAGGGCCGCCGGCCTCTGTGGGCTTCAGTTCGTGGGTTCCCCCTCGATGGAGCTGTGCAGCTGGAGTTTGCTTCTCTCCCCTCCCCGGATGAAGATAAAAACTGTTCAGGGCCTTGGTTGTGTCTTCTGGCATCGGAATCACTCTTAGCTTAGAAAATCGGCATCCATCATGTGCAGCCAAGTCCCTAAGTAGGAAGCAGGAGAAATGGTCCCCTCGAGACACAGAGCCACCGTCCATCACCTTGGTCACATTTTACTGACAGCTCGCTCATTGTCCCGCCTCTCATTAAATATTTGCTAAGTAAGAGGTTGGTGTTGCAACGAGAGTTCAAATCAGTCTCGTGGCCTGGCATGGCCCGGCTCCCATGCCAGACAAATGACAGCTACAGAGAAAGCCCAGGACAAGCAGCTGCTCACGGAAGGACTCACTGGGCAGGGATTTTGGTCTAAGCACAAGGACCAACCTTAGGAATAACCATTTGAAAGTAATTTAATCTGGATGGCTGGTTGTTAGGGGTTGGCCTGTCATCTTTGTCCAGATTTGCAGGCAGAGAAGCCAAGCTGGGCTGCTTGCCGTGCGGGCGAGGAGGAGGTGGAGGAGGAGCTGTGCAGGGCGGGAGGCGGGAGGCCCCTTCACACCGACGCAGAAGCTCACTCCCTTTCCTGAGTGCTTTTACACCACCAGGGAAAGGGGGCTGCACCAGGCTTTATAATTTTATCCCTGACATTGTGGATTTAAAAGAAAACAGAGCAGGAGAACCTATTAAAGTGGGGCTGGGGAGGGGCACCAGCAAATCGCTGCAAAGCAAAGACACCGCCCCCTCCCGCATCATCCAACCCCCCCCCCCCCCCCAGCCCTGGCACCTGCTCCTACATCCAGCACTGCTGTGAGCTGGTTCTACAAGCCTGAGCCTACTCCTGAGGCGGCCCTGTGCAGGGCTCTACGGTGTTGGTCACGAGACAGGCTGGGAAAGTGGGGAGTGCTCGTGGCACTTGGGGCGTCTCCCCCATCCCCCCACCCCGGCTACAGGCTGTGCCGCCTCGGACAGCCAAGCAGACCGAGCACCAGTAACAGGCCGGATCTCCAGGGCCAGTTGAAATGGCAGAAAGCCACGCTGTGCATCTGAGTGCTTTATCGAGTGTTTGCAGCCTGAGGCTGAAAGCGGGAACCTGTGTCCCGAGGAGGGAGATGGGGCAGGTGCACCTGGGCGCCCTGGTGTTTCTTAGGTGCCTTCGGAAACCACAGCTGTGTTTGAAGCCCAAGGGTGGGGCAGAATGGGCCACACTTCTGATCTTCCAGTGGAGGGTCTTGGAGTTTTTTGTTCTGGGGACTCAACACCCACGCCCCAGCCCCTCCCCGAAGGATATCTGGGCTTGTACAACTTCAGAAAGTTCATGGGAAATGGAATTAAAAGATTAAGTTTACTGGGGTGCAAAATATCAACCTGCTTGAAACCCCGGCAGGGTGTGTAGCAGGCGTGGTCCGCAAACTCTCCAAAGACCGCTCCTCTCTGTCGCTGGCTTGTCTAGAAGTGGTTGAGCTTAACGAGAAGCGAGCTCTGTGACCCGTGTGGCTGCGGTCCTGTCTGGAAGGAGGCTCCGGGCTCGGTCCCTCGTCGGGGACGGCCTCAGCCAGGGACGGACACCCGGAAGGAACTCGGTGTCTTGTCCCCTACTCTGGGCAAAGGTTAAAGGTCCCACAGTTCCCATCATGCTCGTGTTCTCTCCTCTCGTGACCCAGCTGTCACCGGGTGGGATGGAGAAAGTAGAACAGGGCGGCCTTGGGCACGTGAGCCAGAATCAGAGAGCTTCCAGAACTTTCTGAGCCTGCACGCACTGGAGACGGTCTCTGGGCAAGGCCTGGGTTTGCATTTCCTTCTCCTGGTCGACAAAGCCCTGTGCCCATTACATTTTCCAAAGATGCAGGAAGCTGTACAGCAAAGTAATTTGTTAAAAGCCGTGATCTCACTTCGTGCCTTGCCCGCAGACATGGCCTCTCCTCTGCACCCTGGAGACAGAAGCCAGGGCCGGGGCGATGCCGTGGGAGAGCCCCACGCTGGCTCTGACGCCCTGAGGTGTGTGAGCTCACCTTGCTGTCTTTTACGTGTGCTGCTGGCTTTCTCACGCGCGCTGGGCACTGGGGCTCCACGGTGCTCCTCAGCGTGGCCAGGCTGAGCGACACTCCAGGAACCCCCTCCCCACTGTCTTCCCTTCAGGGTGGCCACCCAGGGACAGCAGCGCCTGTGCGGTGCCCCCGTGGGTCCCCATATGCAGGCAGATGCTGACCTCTGTGCTGACCAGGGCAGTGGGCCCTGCCCAGCCACTCCGTCTCAAGGGCTTCCTGTCCTTGTCCCTCCCCTCCACCTCCCGGCAGCTCCTCACCCCCTCCCCGGCCCTGGCTTCCACCTTCCCGGAGCCGGGCGACTATGAACCAGCTCAAGGAGATGCAACACAACGTGCATGCGTTTTCTGGAGCTGAGACCGCGGCCTCTTTGAAAACGACAACTCCTATCCTGCGTTGGGCTGGGCTGGGGCGACACTGAGTTAATGAAAGGGAGATTGTCCCAGCGGGCAGGCTTCATCAGAAGCCAGGAAGCGTCCTGCAGGAGGTGGCCCAGCAGCCTTGGTCACTGCTGGGTGGGAGCCGGAGCCAGGAATGCTGAGCTCCCAGCCCAGGGAGGGCGGGAGGCCCAGCCCACCTGCGGGAGCCGCGCTCACAGGGCCTGCTCGGCCACCTGCAGGCCCCTGCAACCCCCACCCTACCCCCTCTGCCCGTGTGAAGGGTGAGCAGGTGGGACTCACCTGTGTGTGTGGGGGGAGAGGTCTCACCTGGCTCCAGGCAAGAGCGGGACAGGGCCCCTTGTGGTTGAGGGCTCAAGGACCTGGGCACCCCAGCATCTTCTCCAGCATGCAACCCAAGCATGGTCCCGCATGTCCTTGGGCCTCCGGTGGGACCTCCCGGTACAGCTGGCCCCTCTGCAAACTCTACAGACCTTCAAGTTCAGGCCTGTCCAGACCGCCTGGCCCCGCAGGCCTTGTCTGATGCTCCCTGGGGGCTGCTTGGAGCACAGCCCCAGCCACGCCACACGTCCACTGCTGGACCACTCTCAAGGTCACCTCCGGGCCAGGTGGTGCTCCTCCACCAGGGCTTCTGTGCCCGGTGACCGGGGCATGGTGCTGGTCTGGTCCACAGATGAACAGCAGTGGGACCCCAGCGCCGGCAGTCCCCGCAGAACCCAGACATCGGATACCAGTTCCTGGGGCCCACTGGCTCCACCCCTCTCCACCATGCACTGGCCTGGCCGTTGGACCCAGGCTGCTTCTCGGTGCAGTCTGGCTAAGGAGGCTGGAATACAAGGCCCTCTCCCAGGAGCTGAGCTCCGTGTCTCTGTGCTGCTTTCACTCCTCCTGTCTTTCAACCCAGAGGTGCAGAAGGTCTCCCATGGCTCCCTGAAGCAGGACGGGACTAGAGTGTTTACAAACCCCAGATGATGGGTGCGTTGCGTATTTCTTCCCCTTGGGGTTGGTTGGCATTCCCATAGCTCCTGGCAGGTGGGAGCCGGGGCTGGGCGGGAGAGGGACAAGGGCTGTCAGAGGCGGTGGGGATGGACAAGGGCAGGGAGCCCTCGAGACAGATGCAGAGGGAGCAGGGGTGCAGAGGACGCGCCTTCCTGAGTGTCGGCCACCCCGGCCTCACAGCGCTGCTCCCTGGAGCCCTGGGAGAGGCCTCGGGGAAGCAGGGACTCGCAGGGAGCCAGGCTCCTGGTGCTACCGCTCCTGATTGTCCCCGGCTGCCTCTCCAAGGGAAGTTGTTCATGGCTGATTCAGGGCGGCCTGTGGCAATCCTCCCTGTCGCCCCGGAGCTGAGCGGGGCTGGCGGAGCCCTGGGGCCTGAGGAGCGGTCGGGGAAGAGGCTCAATGCCCCGCGGGCTGCGCTTTCTGAGCCGAGGTAGAGGCAGGGATGAGGGCAGGTCTGGGTGTCTCTGGTCGGGGAGCCGTGGGCTCTCCACAGTGGGTCACCGTGGCTGTGCTGGCTCCTGCACGACCTTGAGGGGAACCGCGTGTTCTGTCCCCTTGCAGCTGGCTGCACCTGCCTCCCCACAGCCTGATTGATGGCTCGGCTCCTGTTTCGGTCCTGAGCGGGTGTGGGCTCCTTTGCTTCTTTCGATAGCTCCTCGGCACCGTGACATCAGAAGGAGTCTGAGTTGGGTTGTCTTCCCCTAAACCCCCAGTCCTAACCCTTCACTTCACTGACCGTGAGCTGGCCAGTGTGCACCGTGGACAGGACCCACCGGCCACTTCTGTTTGGGAGCCACGGCCCAAACTTTGGATGTCCTGCCTGAGGTTCTAAAGATCCTTCCTCACCCACTGCCGGCGGTGCTGGCCTCCACAGAAGAGAGGCCCGGTGACCGGCCATAGACTTGACTTTGGCCATTGCCTGATGTGACGCTCTCCCTTCAGATAGTGTCTCTGTGACCGCCGTGGTGAGCAGTGTCTTGTTGGAAGGGGTGTAGAAGGCCATGACACGTTTGCCACAACCACACTAGGGCTCCTCATGACTGTGGGTCTCTTAGCCTAACCCGGAGGCAGCACCCTTCCTCCTGGACTGAGCGGGGGACACACAAGGGTCTGCTGGGACGGCTCCCCCTCTTTTACCTCTGTCACCTGCTGGCATCTTTCGCTCTCTCTGCACTGTGTTGGTCTCCACACACACAGCAAGCAAATGCTGCCTGATGGCACCTGCATTCACTCGACCTTGACCTTGACCTTGACCTACTCCTCACCTTCCCCAGTGATGGTTTTTCCAGTACTTTCAAGAACTGACAAAGGGAGGTCTTCCTCCTTTGACTTTTCTGGTTTCTGTTACAACAGGGTCTACACAAGGTCTTCAGATAGTTCATGGAAAATGCATATTAAAAAGCTATGCATGGATTTCAAACTCGAAATCTACCTTGTGAATTCCACTTTCCATGGAATTCTCAAAGTGTCTGGGTGTCCTTGCAGGTGCCGGGTGGTGACAGTGTGTTCGTGACTGTCCTTGAGAGGGGAGAAGGCTCCGCTGAGTGAGGCAGCAGCACCCTCACCCTGGGTTGCCCTGGGTTGCCCTGGGTATATCCTTGGCAGGTGCTGGGGAGGCGCAGCCCCCAGGAAATCAGGGAGTGGAAACAGCTGCTGCCTGAGAGCTGGCAGCCTGGTTTCAGAACCTCATCAAAATGTCTTCCCCAAGCCTCTTCCACGGGTCCTGCCTGCCGCACGTTGTCCCATGCACTGTGAATACTCCAAGCTATCCCGTCGGCCCCCAGCTGGGGCGAGATGGGTGCTGTTCCAGCTCCTCCTCACTTAGCTTAGTGGATGATACCAAAACAAAAGACAAACAGAAACCACCCACAAAATGAAACCTGCGAGGCCAGCAAGTCAGCACACCAAACCAATGTAGCAGAGGCCATCCAGAAACTGCTTTGGTTTAGATTTTCCCCCAGAAGTCTTAGT
The DNA here is from genome assembly GCF_964237555.1 of Oryctolagus cuniculus. NCBI lineage: Eukaryota > Metazoa > Chordata > Mammalia > Lagomorpha > Leporidae > Oryctolagus > Oryctolagus cuniculus. Next base: position 7,474,507 of record NC_091436.1, read on the forward strand.
TAAGAAATATAAGCTTCTTGCATTTCATAATCACAACTTTAGGAACATGGTGATCCCTCCCATCATACCCGCCCTCCTGTCCCTCTTCCTCCTCCCTTTCCTATTCCCATTCTTTTTTTTTTTTTTTTTACTAAGATCTATTTTCAATGAACTTTATACACATGATTAACTCTGTACTAAGAGTTCAACAAATAGTGGGAAAAAAAGCTTTCCTCAACATTTGAGACAAGGGCTGTTCAAAGTCATTGCCTCTCAGAGTGTATCACTTCTACAGATTGCCTTGTAGGTGCTCTGTTAGTTCTCACAGGTCAGGGAGAGCATACGGCATTTGTTCCTTTGGGACTGGCTTACTTTACTAAGTATGTTGTTTTCTAGCTTCATCCATTTTGTTGTGAACACCGAATTTTGGTGTTCATATCCCATAATTTCTTTATCCAGTCTTCAGTTGATGGGCATTTAGGTTGACTGTCTGTCTTAGCTGTTGTGAATTGAGTTGCAATAAGACTTGGGGTGCAGATAATTCTTTCATGTGCTGGTTTCATTTCCCTTGGGTAAATTCCCAGGAGTGGGATGGCTGGGTCATATGGTGGGTCTATATTCAGATTTCTGAGCTATCTCCATACTATCTTCCACAGTGGCTACACCAGTTTACATTCCCACCAACAGTGGATTAGGGTACATTTTTCTCCACATCCTCTCCAGCATTTGTTGTTTGCTGGTTCTGTAAGGGAGCCATTCTAACTGGGGTGAGGTGAAACCTCATTGTGGTTTTGATTTGCATTTCCCTGATGTCTAGTGATCCTGAGCATTTTTTCGTGTGTCTGTTGGCCATTTGGATGTTCTTTTTTCAAAAATGCCTGTTTAAGTCCTTTGCCCAATTCTTAACTGGTTGTTTTTAAGTGTCTTGATCTCTTTAAATATTCTGGTAATTAGTCCTTTATCAGTTGCATAGTTTGCCAATAATTTCTCCCATTCTGTTGGTTGCCCTGTCACTTTGCTGAGTGTTTCTTTGTAGCACAGAAGCTTCTCCATTTCGTATAATCCCATTTGTCAATTTTGGCTTGGATTGCCTGTGCCTCTAGGGTCTTTTCCAAGAAGTCTTTCCTATGCCAATGTCTTGCAGGGTTCCCTCAACGTTCTCTAATGATTTGATGGGATCAAGTCATAGATTTAGGTCTTTAATCCATTTTGATTGGATTTTTGTATAACGTGTAAGGTAGGGATCTTACTTCATACTTCTGATATGGAAATATGGTTTTCCCAGCACCATTTGCTGAAGAGACGTCCTTGCTCCAGGGATTGACTTTAGCTCCTTTGTCAAAGATGAGTTGGCTGTAGATGTGAGGATTGATTTCTGGAGTTTCTATTCTGTTCCATTGGTCTATCCAACTGTTTTTATTCCAGTACCAGGCTGTTTTGATTATAACTGTCCCATAGTATGTCTTGAAATCTGGTATTGTGGTGCCTCCAGCTTTGTTTTTTTGTATAAGATTGCTTTAGCTATTCAGGGTCACCAGTGTTTCCATATGAATTTCAGGGATGAATGTCTTTGGTATTTTGATTGGTATCGCATTGAATCTGTAAATTGAACATTTTGATGATAATTGATTCTTCCAATCCACGAACATGGAAGATTTTTCCATTTTTTGGTGTTTTCTTCTATTTTGTTTTTTAATGTTTTGTGATTCTCATTGTAGAGATCATTGACATCCTTGGTTAAATTGATTGTAAGGTATTTGATTTTTTTTTTTTTTTGGTAGCTATTGTGAATGGCATTGATCTTAGAAGCTCCTTCTCAGCCATGGCATTGTCTCTGTATACAAATGCTGTTGATTTTTGTGTGTTGACTTTGTATCCTGCCACTTTACCAAACTCTTCTATGGATTCCAGTAGACTCTTAATGGAATCTTTTGGATCCCCTATATAGAATCATGTCATCTGCAAATAGGAATAGTTTGACTTCCTCCTTCCCAATTTGTATCCCTTTGATTTCTTTTTCTTGCCTAATGGCTCTGACTAAAACTTCCAGGACTATATTACATAGCAGTGGTAAGAGTGGGCATCCTTGTCTGGTTCCAGATCTCAGTGGGAATGCTTCCAACTTTTCTCCATTCAATAAGACACTGGCCGTGAGTTTGTCATAAATTGCCTTGAATGTGTTGAGGAATGTTCCTTCTATACCCAATTTGCTTAAAGTTTTCATCATGAAAGGGTGTTGTATTTTATCAAATGCTTTCTCTGCAATTATTGAGATAATCATATGGTTTTGTTCTTCAGTTCATCAATGTGTTGTATCACATTGATTAATGTGTGAATATTGAACTATCCCTGCACACCAGGGATAAATCCCACTTGGTCCTGGTAAATGATTTTTTTTTATGTATTTTTGGATTCAATTGCCTAGAATGATTTTGTTGAGGATTTTTGTGTCTATGTTCATCAGGGAAATTGGTCTGTAGTTCTCTTTTTCTGTTATATCTTCTTCAGGTTAGGAATTAAGGTGATGCTGGCTTCATAGAAAGAATTTGGGAGGATTCCCTCTCTTTCAATTGTTTTGAATAGCTTGAGAAGAATTGGAGTTAGTTGTTCTTTACATTTCTGGTGGAATTCAGCAGTGAAACCATCTGGTCCTGGGCTTTTCTTTTTTGGGAGGGCCTTTATTACTGATTCAATTTCCAATTTGGTTATTGTCTTTTTAGGTTTTCTGTGTCTTCATGGCTCAATTTAGGTAAGTTGCATATGCCCAGGAATCTGTCCATTTCTTCTAGGTTTCTTGGTTTTTTTGGAATACAGCTCTTTATAGTGGTTTCTGATGATTCTTTTTATTTCTGTGGTGTCTGTTGTTGCATTTCCTTTTTCATCTCTAATTTTATTGATTTGAGCATTCTCTCTCCTTTTTTTTTTTTTTTTTTTTTGGTTAATTGGGCCAATGGTGTGCCAGTTTTATCTATTTTCTCAGGAAACTAGCTCTTCATTTTGCTGATCTTTTTTGTATTTTTTGTTTCAATTTTGTTTCTCCACTAATTTTAATTTTTTTCTCCTACTAGTTTTGGGTTTGGTTTATTGTTGTTTTTCTAGGTCCTTGAGATGCATTGATAGCTCATTTATTTTGTGCCTTTCCAATTTCTTGATGTAGGCACCAGTTGCAATAAACTTTCCTCTTAACACTGCTTTTCCTGTATCTCATAAAGATTTTTTATATTGTGTTCTCATCTTCATTTGTTTTCAGAAATTTTTTGATTTCTTCTGGACCCACTGTTCATTCAGGAGCGTGTTGTTCAGTCTCCATGTGTTTGCTTATGCTCTAGGGATTCCTGAGTTGACTTTCAGATTCATCCCATTGTAGTCAGAGAAGATGCATGGTGTGATTTTTATTTTTTTTAATTTGTTGAGATTTGCTTTATGGCCTAGCATGTGATCAGCCCTAGAGAAAGTTCCATGCACTGAAAGAATGTGTATTCTGTGACTATAAGATGGAAAACTCTGTAGATATGTTAGGTCCATTTGGTCTATAGTGTTGATTAAATCTGCTGTTTCCTTGCTGATTTTCTTTCTGGTTGATCTGTCCATTGCTGAACGTTTGTTATTGAAGTCCCCCATTACTATTGTATTGGAGTCTATGTCTTCCTTTAGATCCCTTAGCATTTCTTTTAAATAGCCAGGTGCCCTGTAATTAGGTGCATATACATTTATAATAGTGACATCTTCCTGTTGAATTGATCCCTTAATAATTACACAATGCCCTTCTTTGTCTCTTTTAACAGTTTTTGTGTTGAAGTCTGTTTTGTGTGATATTAGGATGGTTACACCAGCTCTTTTTTGGTTTCTGTTAGTATGGGATATTTTTTCCATCCTTTCACTTTCAGTCTGTGTGCATCTTTGTTGGTGAGATGTGTTTCTTGTAGGCAGCAAATAGATGGGTTTTGTTTTTTAATCTATTCAGCCAGTCTGTGTATTTTAACTGGAGAGTTGAGGCCATTTACATTCAAAGTGATTATTGATAAGTAATGACTTTGCCCTGCCATTTTTCCATAAATATTACCATTGTTTATTTTTTATTTCCTTTGTACTTTTACTGGGAGCTTTTCTTCTTTTACCTTCTTTCATAGTGATGACCATGTTTTTGTGTTTCTGTGTGCAGCACATCCTTAAGCATCTTCTGCATGCTGGAGGTGTGGTGACAAGTTCTTTCAATTTCTGTTTGTTATGGAAGGTCTTTATTTCACCTTCATTCATAAATGAGAGCTTTACAGGGTACAGCATTCTGGGTTGACAGTTTTTTCTCTTAAGACTTGGACTATATCTCTCCATTCTCCCCTAGCCTGTAGGGTTTCTGATGGGAAGTCAGCTGTGAGTCTAATTGGAGATCCTCTGAGAGTAACCTGGTGTTTCTCTTGTGCACATTTTAGAGTCTTTTCTTTATGTTTACTGTGGAGAGTTTGACAACAGTGTGTCCTGGTGAAGATCTTCTCTGGTCATGTCTGTTAGGAGTTCTGTGTGACTCCTGTACATGGATATCCATTTCTTTCTCCAGATTAGGTAAGTTTTCTGTAATTATTTCACTAAAGAGGCCTTCTAATCCATTCTCTCTTTCCACACCTCCAGGAACTGCTAAGACTCGTATGTTGGGTTGTTTGATAGTATCCTGTAGATTCCCAACAGTGTTTTTCAGTTTTCTAACTTCTTCTTGTTTTTGATCTGACTATAAAATTTCCAGAGATTTGTCTTCTAACTGGGATGTTCTTTCTTCTGCTTCACCAAGTCTGTTGTTCTAGCTTTCTTAATTTGTTCTGTTGAATTCTTCATTTCCAGGATGTCATTTTGATTTCTCTTTAAGATGTTAATTTCATGGGGAAAATTTTCTTTCATGTCATGTACGGATTTCATTAGTTTGTGCATTTGCTTCTGATTACTTCTAAGTAATCATGCAATCAGTTTTTTGAATCCCATTTCTGGCATTTCTTCTATCTCTTCACCTTCACATTCTCGTATTGAAGCGTTGTGTTCTTTTGGGAGCATCATGTTGTCTTCCTTATTCTTGTTTCTTTGATTGCTGTGCTTATTGTTTGGCATTGTAGAGATACTTGGTTTCTTTTTTGCTTCGTTTTTCCCTATGATGATGGCTTATATCTTTGGACTGTGCCTCCATGGCTTAGTGTAGTGTCTGCTTCTTTAGTGAATGCCCAGGGGCGTGTGGTGGGTGTGGCTAGAGAGCTGTGTTCAGTGCTCCAGGGTGAGGGGATGTCCAAGGTGACTTTAGGTTGGGCATGGTAAATTTCCTTTTTTTTTTTTTTTTTTTTTTTTAAATCAAAGGGAGGTTTGTTCTGCTCTGTTGGTGTGGTCTCATGCTCACCTCCTCTCCTCAAAGGAGACCAGTGCCTGGGCACTAGCCCCAGGGGATCCAGTATTTGTCTGCACTGCCCCACACAGAGGATCCGTGCAGTCCTCTGTGTGAACATGGATCCTGCAGCAGTGACCCTTCCCTGGGACTTGGAGCCTCGCGCATGTGGAGCGGCCCACAGTGACTGCCCTGGGTCTCTGTCACACCCTGCACCCTCCCACGCAGCCGCAGTGTTTTCACAGTCCCAGCACACTAGGCTCCCACAGTCGTGAGCACTCAGCTCCTGTCCGCTCTCCCAGCCAGACTCCGGCATCCCTGCTCGGTAGTGGTTAGGCGCCTGGACACAAGCTGGCATAGCTGTTACCTGTGTCCAGAATGAAGCCCGCCCTCTCGGCTTGTTAGAGCATGCAGGTGCAGGGTGGTCAGGGAGAGAGAAATGTGCCCCCATTTTTTCTTCTCTAGTTTGGCTGCTACTCTGTCCCCTACAAGGCTCCAAGCTGAGCCCATGCCGGGCTCTTCCCGCAGCTTTATCGCTGGTGGCTTGGGCTGCTGCAGTCTGGTCTCGCCTCACCCTCCAAAGCTGGTGCTCGGCTGCTGGGGTCCTGAGCTGTGCGTGTCCACACCCTCCACGTAGGTCCACTGTGTCCCTCTAGTTTGCATAGAGTTTCCTCTGCCATTTTCTCCCTAACTCTTCCCTGAGACTGCTCTCTCCACTTTTTTAAACCATCTTCCCTTAGACTAGAACAGTAAGCGCCCTCCCTACTCCGCCATCTTGGATCCAACCGGTGTCTTCGGTTTAGATCTTGAGGTTCTCTGCAGAGGCCTAAGTTAGGTGCCTGCATGTAAGCGATCCCAGGTGGTCCGTGGGAGCAAAATCGAACAGGACTCAGGCTCCCGCCTCTGCCCTGGGTTCTGCAGACCTCCGGCTGCTGCCGGCTGAGGATTTCCTGCCCCAGGTACTGTTTTGAGTGCTGGAGCACAGAGTCGGTGACTTCCCAGGGTCACACAGGAAGGAGGGGAGCTGACACCTGGACCCCGAAGTGTTCGCTCGCGCCTGGCCCAGCCCTCCCTGTTTGTGGAACCAGGCTCCTATGGGCTTGTCGGAGACGACCGTTTTTTACTGCAGTTTGTCCGGTGTTGCCCGTGGACCGGCTTCCCGCTGAATCTTCCATTTCCTTGTGTGAGCGCACAGCCACTCTGTGGGCAGTTTTGTGGCATGGTTGGATGAGGCTTGGAAAGACTGGGTGATTTGTCTAAAGCCACACAGTAAGCAGTTTCTACTGCATTTTGAAAGAAACACATTATAGTGTGCGATAAGCCCTTTCCACACCCACGGAGGACGTCCAGCAAACATCTGCCGGCCTCAGCAACCCCCAGCCCCAGGGGACCCTTGTGGATTGCCTGTCACTGCCCTGCGCGTGTTCTTTGTCACAGATGCTCTCGGGTTCGTCCTGGGGGCAGATGCTGGGAGTAGGAAGATGAAGGGGATGAGCTTCTGCCCTGTGATGGAGCCTCGGGGAGGCACGTGGACATGAGCCACGGCAAGGCAGCACCACAGAAGCTGGCTGAGGTGGGGCAGGGCGAGGGCAGCGCGTCTGTCCCACGTTGGGTACAGCAGAGCCCCTACGGAGCAGCACCACGATCCGGGGGCTGAAGGAGGAGGGGAATAGTGCGGTGTTGGCAAGAAGAGGGGCAGGAGGTCTGGTGGAGGAAGCAGCCAATGCCGCTTCGCCAAGGGGCAGCCGGGCATCAGAGAGAGACCTGTGCAGGGCGGTCCTAACCCTGCTGTCTGAAATGTGACCATGGCCTTCACCCCTGTCTGTCTCGGTGACCAATTCCCTCAGGCAGGGTGGCCGATAAAGCAGAGAGGTTTGTTGAACTCAGGATTCAGAGGCTGGGAGTGTGCGGGGCGTGATGCCGGCATCTGGGGCAGGCCCACGTGCAGCCACGTGACATGGCGGAAGCTGTCGCCTGGTAAGACAGGGTGGGGGCACCAGCTCCAGCCTCTTCTCCTCTTCTCATAAAGCCCCATCAGATCCCAGCTCCCGCCTCCTAATGCCATCCACAGGTGCGTGTGGGGGTTAGGTGCCCAGTGTGGGAACGTCAGGGTGACACAGCCAGTACTAGGGACCTTGCCGTGTCTTGAGGCTGCAGTGAGGGCCAAGGAGGCCTTGAGAGGCACCCACGGAGCCTGTGGGGGAGCGGGTGTGCAAACAGTGGTGCCCAGCAGTGGCTCACAGCCATTGTCACTCTGTCCCCAGGTGGGCCCCAAGCACTGGGAACAGGGTTTTACTGCAAGTTTTATTTTTGTCTTCTCTTAGCAACATTGTACAAAATGTGCCTTGAGAAATTGTTACTTTGTTTTTCTTAAAAAAAAAAAAAAAATCTTTTCACACCTAATCTTTTATGGAAAGGCTCCCAGCTGGGTCATTCTCCCCTGAGACCATGTCACACCCTACGCACAATGTGCAGTCAAACCAGCAGAACGCCAAGTGGTTGGTCCACTCCAGCACTGATGTTTCAGAGAATGCAAGGGAATTCAGCAGAATGGTGTTTTTAGATGTTATAGTGGGAGATGATTATTTCAATTGTATTTTCTGTTTTGTTTTTAAAAAAGATTTGTTTATTTGAAAGGCAAAGTTACAGAGAGAGAGGGAGAGAAGAGAGGTCTTCCATCTGCTGGTTCACTCCCTAGATGGCCACAGTAGCCAGACCTGAGCCAGGCCAAAGGGAGGAGCCAGGAGCTTTTTCCGGGTCTCCCACTTAGGTGCAGGGGCCCGAGCACTTGGGCCATCTTCCACTGCTCTCCCAGGCCACAGCAGAGAGCTGGATTGGAAGAGGAGCTGCTGGGACTTGAACCAGTGCCCAGATGGGATACAGGCACTGCAGGTGGCTTTACCGCTACATCACAGCGCCAGCCCCTAAATTGTCTTTATATTTTCTGAATGTCTTAATTTCATACTATGTATTTTATAAACTTAAAACCCAAACACCAAAAAAGGACTTAGTAGGGAAGGGAGTAGAGAAGGAAAATGCGTGTATGAAGTGAGCGCTCTGTGACATGAAACATGGGGACACGCCTTGCCAGCCTGGCCGCCTCTTCCAGACTGGTTGTGACCGAGGCCCGGGGCCAGGGAGATGGACAGCATTTTAGGTAGTGGCCTGACTGGGCCCGAGCACAGCGTGGTCAGCTCTCATCACCAGCACTGCGGGATCTCGGCGCAGGAGCTGAGAGGGGAGACTGGCTTGACAGCTGGGTGTTCAGGGTCAGGGGCTGCACCCCTGGTGCCTGTGAACGTGACCTTGCTGGAAAACGGGGTCTCTGCAGAGGATCAGGCTAAGCTGAGGTCGAAGGATCAGCACTAAATACGTCTGAGTCCTAGAGAGGGGGAATCTGGAGACGCAGACGGATGTGCATGGAAGATACGATGTACTGCCTCATCACAAGCTGGGGCGGGGCTGGAAGAGGGACCAGCCGCCCCTCCCAGCCTCGGACAGAGCCCGTCCGGCTGACACTGTGCTGGTGGACTCCCAGACTCCAGAAGTGGGAGCTGTGCGTGCTGCCACTGAAGCGGGGGGCAGTGAGGACCTGCCTCCTCCTACGTCGTGTCTTCCTCCTGTGTGCTGGATCGCTGCAGAGTGGAGTCCACTAGCTGACGGCTGGCCCAGATGAAGGCTGGGTGTAGGTCTCTCTCTTGTCCCCTCCCCACGGCCCCTCTCCAGAGGTACTGCGCAGACAGCACAGATCATGAGGGATCGTGCAGGTAAAACCAAGGGAAGGAGTCCTTTTTCTTACTCCCTAAAGACCAATAAGTGAAGCAGGGCCTGGGACAGTGGACATGGGAAGCGGCAAACTGCAGGGGGCACCCGGGACCCTCACCTGCAGCCCTCCTTGTTCCCAGGGGGCGGATCTCGTGTCCCCTGGAGAGAGGCTCCTGGGGGACCCCTGGTCTTTCCAGCCGGCATTTCTTCCATAGCCTTAAATCCGTGGCTAACCACTGGGCCACCTGCCTAGCAGAGACAGCATGAGACTGTGTCCTTGAGACCAGGAGAGGGGTCTGAGGGTGACAGGAGAGGGACACCTGTGATGAACCCGGCCAGGACCTCGCCTGCCTGTGGTGCAGTGTTCGGTTCTGTCTCGCCGTCAGCCTCTCTGGCTGAAGACAGGGTGAGAGGCCTTCACGTCCTCAATGCTTCGTGAGGAGCAGCAGCCTGCAGTGTCACCTCGCCAAGGCAGGGTGTCCGGGGTCGCCGGCATCCCAGACACCTTTGTTCTAGAGCACGAAGGCTCAGGTCTGCCGGGCACAGTTCAGAGCCGACGCGTTCTCTACCTGGTCCCTGGGACACCGTGGCCCCGGCTCCTCCTCTGGGGATTTACGTAGAGTTGGGCTGGGCTGGGCAGAGCTTTCCCCGAGCTGCTGGCCACACGGTGAGCGCTCGTGCCAGCACCGTTCTGTTCCTTGAGGGGAAAGGGAGGGGCCGTGGCATTGAGACCTGATGATGACATCCGTGTTGCTGTCCGCTGGGCGTCAGGCCCTATCCCAAGCCCTGTGGTTCCTTTGCCCAGAGGGTGGGCGTGGTTGAAATACCCGAGTGCTCTCACCGGGTGAAGGCTATGGTGAGGACGCTGCCTTTTAAAGTGCTTAAAAAGAACACAGTAGCCGTGGCTCTAACACTTTATTTTGAGCTCCATGCAGTCCTGCTGTGACCTTTCCTGCATGCTGCGTCCATGCCCTCCCGTGGGGCACTTAGCACAAGCACCCAGATTTCCGTGGGGCACTTAGCACAAGCACCCCGATGTCCACTGAGACCACTGAAGCAGCCCGTGTGGGGGCACAGAACTGATGCTGGAGTTGATGAGCTTGTCTTTAGGCAGGTTGCCTTAATTATTGATAGGTTTATAAATAAATCAGTTCTCAACCATGGTGCCTGATTGGTTTCGGAAGCATCACATTTCACTTGTGACCTTGGTTAGAGCTTTCAAATGAGAATGTAGGTTTGACTGTGGTGGTGTGTGAGGGTGTAGGTTTGACTATGGTCATGTGTGAGGGTGTAGGTTTGACTGTGGTAATGTGTGAGGGTGTAGGTTTGGCTGTGGTGGTGTGTGAGGGTGTAGGTTTGGCTGTGGTGCCATGTGAGTATAGGTTGGGTGGTGTATGAGGGTGTAGGTTTGACTGTGGTGGTGTGTGAGGGTGTAGGTTTGACTATGGTCATGTGTGAGGGTGTAGGTTTGACTGTGGTAGTGTGTGAGGGTGTAGGTTTGGCTGTGGTGGTGTGTGAGGGTGTAGGTTTGGCTGTGGTGCCATGTGAGTATAGGTTGGGTGGTGTATGAGGGTGTAGGTTTGACTGTGGTAGTGTGTGAGCATGTAGGTTTAACTGTGGTGTAGGGTGTAGGTTTGATTGTGGTGTGTGTAGGTATAGGTTTGGCTGTGGTGGCATGTGAGGGTGTAGGTTTGACTGGTGTGTGTAGGTATAGGTTTGGCTGTGGTGGCATGTGAGGGTGTAGGTTTGGCTGTGGTGGTGTGTGAGCATGTAGGTTTGGCTGTGGTGGGGTGTGAGGGTGTAGGATTGGCTGTGGTGGTGGGTGACTTTACAGGGCAGTGGAGTGTGGTCTTCATAGTTGGGGTGGGGGATAGTATGTCTAGGAAGCAAATCAGAGTTACAGAGAGGCAGAGGGAGAGGTGTTCCATCTGCTGGTTTACTCCCCAAATGGCTACAACGGCTGGAGCTGGGCTGATCCAGAAGCAGGAGCTTCTTCCGGGTCTCCCACCTGGGTGCAGAGGCCCAAGCACTTGGGCCATCTTCTGCTTTCCCAGGCCATAGCCAAAAGCTAGATCGGAAGTGGAGCAGCCGGGACTTGAACTAGTGCCCATGTGGGATGCCGGCACTGCAGGCAGTGGCTTTACCTGCTATGCCACAGCACCCCTCCCCCTTGAATCTTACATAGGAACACAGGGGTCTGTGTCTGCTAAGTAGATTAGGAGAAAAGCAAGGGAGGGCCAGTGGAGCCTGAGACTGCGCGATGGGGTTGCAGGGCAGGTGTGCTGCCCGGCTCCCATGGGCGCTGGCTGCAGACATTGCTTGGCCAGGGCTGTGCTGGCTTTTCCCTCCTCACTGCTTTCCACCAAGAGCCCTGACGGTATTGGCCTGCTTCAGCCTCCTGTCATTTCTTCCCACCCAACCCTGTAACCACCACCACCACCCGCCCACTACCCCCACCCCTGTGGGGGGCCCAGAGTCCTCCTGAAATGGAGACGGCGCCGACCAGCGCGTGGCTGCTTTGTTGGACAGCGGCAGGGGGAGCCAGCTGTTGGCAGCCTCGCAGATGTGGCCGTAGTGAACGGCGTTTGTTGTTTGTTTCCTTCCATCCCTGTCTGCTGGGCACGGAGCAGTAGAGAGCCGCCAGCGTGTCTGATCCCGAGCAGCGCTCCAGCCCTGTGCGAGCAGAAAGGGCTGTCTGTGGACGGAGCTGGACCTGGCGCTGTCGGAGGGAGGGTTGGGAGGTGCTGTCATGTTGGGAGGAAAGCAGAGACCGCGGTGCCTTGGTGACGACGTGGTTTGTGGGAAATGCAGGTCATGAAAACGCTGTGTGTACATTTCCAAACTTTTTGCACCAAAATAAATTTCTTCTAATTCCGTGTTTCCATGAGATTTTTGAAGTCCCCTTGGGTGCTGGGACTTAGGGAGTTCGCACTGCTGAGAACCCTGGGCACCGTTACTGTGGGATGGGGGATCCTTCTGCCTGGAGGCCCAGGGGAGCTTAGCCGCGTCCAGCATCTCAGTGGTTCAGGTGTGTGCTGGACTGCAGGCTGTACAGACCAGAGTGTCTGAGGTTCAGACAGCTTGTTAGGAATTTAAAGTGCATCTGTGATGTGTGCCAGACGGACCGGCCTGGGAATAAACATGGAGAACCGAGGTATTTCGATGGGAGCGCCGGAGGCTGGACCAATCCCTGGGTACCACTGTGTGTTCCGAAACTCCGGAGGGTGGCGTAGCCGAGAAGGAAGGAGCCGTGTTCCCAGGGAGCTTGGAATCCACAGAGGTGCCCACGGGGATGTGGGATGAGTTGGAACCCCCAGGAAGGTGGGAACCTCTTTGTTTGAAGACAGGGGCTGTGGGTAGGGGTGGGATCGTGCACTCAGTGGGATGATTCGTGTGTCTTGCTGGACTATGGAGGCTCATCTGATAACGAGCGTTAGCATTGTACCCTGGTCTGTAGAAATGAGAACCGTGGAGCGTCCGGGGAAACAGATCAGTACTGAAGCTGGTCTGCAGAGGCAGTCGGAGTGTTGTGTGCGTGTGGAGCTGGGTGTCAGCGACTGATTCGTCACCACTGCACGTGGCCCTGTTGCCGGTGCCTCAGTCCTGTCCCCGAGAAGCCGGCACCAGAGGTCTGGAAGCTGCAGGGGGCGTGGCCTGCTGGTGCAGGCAGCCTGGCAGCTCCTCTGGGGCCTGGTCACCCTGAGATGGTGCTGACGGATGCCTTGCTGTGCCCAAGAGGGAAGCACCGAGCAGCCCGGAGAAGGGATTTTCTCAGTTTCCTCCCTGCATTCAACTCACTGCCGGCAGGTGTGCCCGGGCCGACCAGGCTGTGTGTGCTGTCTGCCTCCGGGGGGCTGTGCCTCGTGGGAGACCCAGACTGAGCCCCATTCTCTCGGCTGTGGCTACGGCCCTGCCCCACCTACTGCAGACATCTGGGGAGAAAACCACGGGATGGGAGTGCGCTCTTTCAATGAAGTAAATAAGTACAGTATTTTTTTAAAAAGATTTGCCAAGACACAGGCTCTTGAATGCACATGTACATTGAAGGGGTTTCACACTTTCCAGGAAGCCAAGAGTTCTGGGGCTATCCCACTGAGAAACTGGAAGGGCTGGTTTTTGGCCCATTTCTCTGCTTGAATGGACTAACTTCCACTGTCTGCCCTCACTGGTTCTCTCTGCCATCCTTTGAGTTTCTTTTTTTGGCTCACTGCTTTTCCAGTAACAGAATTGTCATTGGTTCCTTTCGTATCTTGTATTTATCTGCGTGGCTGGCTTTTTTGGTTTCGGGAATACTTGTAATGATGGCCATCTTAAAATCCTTGCTAGATAATTCCAGTATCCATGTCACCTCAAGGTCAGCACATGTCAGTTTTCCTCTTGTTCCAAGTTGGGATTTCCCCGGTTCTTAGAATGTTGAGTGTATTCTGGACATTTCGGGTATGATGATGTGGGACTGACTCTTTTTAGTTTTTTTTTTTAACTTATTTTTTTTATTATTTAAAAGAGTTACAGAGGGAAGTAAAGAGAGAGAGACAGGTTTTCTACCTGCTGGTTCTTTCCCCAAATGGCTGCAGCAGCCAGAGCTGAACTGATCCGGAGCCAGGAGCCAGGAACTTCCTCCGGGTCTCCCACGTGGGTGCAGGGGCCCAAGGACTTGGCCATCCTCTACTGCTTTCCCAGGCCATTAGCAGGGAACTGGGTCAGAAGTGGAGCAGCTGGGACTCAAACCGGTGCCCATAAGGGATCCCGGCGCTGCAGGCCGGGGCTTTAACCCAGTCCACCTCAGCGGCCCCAAGACCGGCTCTTACTGAGACCTGTGTAAGCCGGTTTCCTTCCACACTGTGCCACTGGGGCCTGGGGTGAAGTCCTGGCTGGGGAATGGAGCTGTTGCCAGGGTGGGGCAGCAGGTGGAGGGAGGGGCCCCCACTCAGCCCTCCCTGATGCCGCCCAGCAGGTGCAAGAGTTGGGGCCCCTGGGCCTCCTGACAGCCTTGTCCTTCGTGGGCCGCGGGCCGGTGGTGGTCCGGGCAGGGCCGGCGTTTGCCCGTGATGTGTTGTCAGAGCAGGGCAGTTGTGGTCAGAAGTTTTCTGTCTTGCTGGTCCTGTAGTTGGAGAGGGCTGTTTGGTGTTGCCAGGCTGGGATATAGGAAAAAACCTGCAGAGTGCCCAGGGCGCTGCGGCTGCTCAGACCCGCAGGGGCCCCTCGATAGTCTGCCGCCATGCGCTTGTTGTCTTTGCAACGTCCACGGGTTCAGCTGGCAGAAGCGTGTCCATCCCACCTCATCCCCGAACGGGAAGCCCAGAAGGACTGTGTGAGCGTCTTAGTGCAGAGAAACGACTGAACAGATCGCAGTAGAAGCGTGGTGCGTACACGCTTGTTTGTGATTAATGTGGTAACTTCCACACTTAGAGCCCCCCATCCTTATCTCAGAATGGATTCACCTGCAGCGGATGTCTGATTGCTCTGCCTGTGGGAGATTTTAAAATGCTTCCAGTAAGTGCTGCTGCGTCTCCCTTTAATTCTCGGCGTCTGTCTAGTTGGCCACGGGCGGCAGCTGGGGGTGTCTTGAGGAGAAAGAAATGAAACGCACTGTAGCTCGCCAGGCGCGGTGTGCGCTGGGTGAGCCCCTGACCTTAGAGGGCCCCTCTTCCTTGGCATTCCCTGAGTCCCTGATTCGGGAGAGCGCCCTGACCTCAGCGGCAGGAAACCAGGTGAGCCAAGACTGAGGTTCTCTGCCCAAGCCCAGAGGGTGGCCTGGCACAGGGCCCCCTGGTCAGGGACACAGGGCCCACTGTGTGTGGCCGGTGGGGGAGGGTCGGGCTGCCAGCGAGTCCCTGTCTGTGTGGTCCTGGGTGAGGGGACCCCCACGAGGGCTGCCACACCCTCCGCTCTGTCCACACTGCCCAGGGGCGCCTGCCCCGTCCTGGGCTTCTCTCCAGAACTTTCTGCGGTCGTCCGTGCCAGGTGGGTGCTTAAATCTGACTCTGTAGTTGTGGGCGGGGGAGGGATTCTGTTTTCTCCATTTTTTTTTTTTTCTGGCCACAACTGAAATTATTCTCACCGCTGGCTTTAATAGGTACGGAGTAATGGTAATGGGGACAAAAGGAACAAAGGCTCCTTGAAAGCTTTGCTTCCCTGAAAATCCAGGAATGTGTGGGGTTCTCCGGGGGAGCCCCTGGCTCCGCCGCGAGCCCCCGGGGCACCCACGGCCCGCGCGCGTCCTCTGTCCTCGGCCCAGGGCTCCTCCGGGCTTTGAGGCTGAGGCTCCCGGCTCCCTTTCTCCTGCAGCTGCTGCCGGGCAACCGCGGATCGCGTTTGATTGACATTTTGTGTGCCTTTTAGGATTTAATTAGCATTTGCAAAATTTAGGAGAGTTAAACTTCATCACGGGATAATGAGATAATGAGAATTGAGTGCCGTTTCTGGGTGATTGTTCTCAGCTGAAGGATAAATCTGGCTGGGACGGGAAGCGGGAACCCAAGTGTTTGCTTTGCAAGGCGGAGCTGCTTGCTACACTCAGTACATGCGTGGGAGCTGGAGGCTTTCTCCCCATCGGAGCCAAAGGACTCGCAAGTGCAGGCGCCAGGGCAGTGGAGGCTCTTTAAGAAGGCAGTGGTCACAGGCCATCCTAGAGGCCGTCTCTTGCAGGCTCAGACATGTTAACGTATATTGGGCATTGATGGAGAACGTCAACGCTATAACCCCTCTGTGTACATTGATTAGTGTAAAGAGTACGTGTACTTAACTCCTCGGAATGCAAGTGAGGAGAAGGCAAGTTCATAAAATATGTCTTCCTGCCTGTGTGTGTCATTTTTTTAATGACTTATTAATTTATTTGAAAGTCATGGTTACAGAGAGCGAGAGAGAGAGAAATCGATCTTCCAACCGCTGGTTCACTCCCAAGATGGCCACAACAAGCCAGTGCTAGGGCCAGACCGAAGCCAGGAGCTCCCTCCAGGTCTCCCATGAGGGTAGAAGGGGTAAGCACTTGGGCCGTCCTCTGCTGCTTTCCCAGGCCACCAGCAAGGAGCTGGATTGGAAATGGAGCAGCCGGGACACGAATCTGCACCCTTATAGGATGCTGGTGTCTCAGGTGGTGGCTTTACCCACTACACCATGGCGCCGGCCCCTGCCTGTGTATTCAGAATAGAAAGAGTGAACTCAAGTGAGGAGTCTGGGGTTTTCTGGACACTGTGCTACCTCCTCTTGACAGCCCCAGCCCCTCTACATCTGTATCTTGATGGCGCCCAGGCCTGGGCAGAGCGGCAGAGCGCGTCTCCAATACATCATTTCCCCTGGGAGTGCAGTAGGTGGAAAGAAGGGTGGAGTGGAGAAACACACCCTGGTGAGGTGTGGGAGGGGGTCACGAACTGCGCAGGTGGGCAGTGGGGCGTCTGCCGGGGGTGCTCCACGGCGGCTCGCACGAGTTCCAGCCAGCAAAACCCCGTGTGCTCCTTGTCATTCGTCGCTCATTTGACAGACACCTGTTGAGCAGGTATCTCGCGCCAGGTGCTGTGCCGGGTGCTGGCTTTCTAACAGTGCGGCAGAGCCCTAGGGCCAGGAAGCTGTGCGGTCCAACACTGTGGAGGAGACAGAGGCACCGGCAGACAAGGACACCACAGCTTGTCTGCCACTCTCCGAAGCCGGGCGATGAGTCACCCGTGACGCAGTGGCCTCAACAACGCTCCGTTTGCCTGTGGCTTCCCTGGGTCAGGAACCTCGACAGGATCCGGTCGGGACAGCAGACCCGGCTCCGGGTGCTTGGTTCTCGGTGGGAGGATCCAGGGCTGGGGGAAGGAATTGGGGAGTGGGGTCTCTAGGCCTGGCAGTTGATGGGACCTCAGCGGGGGCTGTCCACGGGAGCAGCTCAGCCACGTGGCCTGGGCTTCCTCAGAGCGTGGGGTCTCCTAGCCGGCAGCGCAGGGCCCGAAGCGCGTGTTTCAGCTCACGGGGCAGCTCAGCTTGAAAGCAGGCGTTGTTTCCACCGCGTTCCCCTGATGCGGACAAGTCCGAGGCCGCCCAGATCAGGAAGAGGGGCGGGGCCCAGTTCCAGCTGTCAGTGGGGGAAAGGCTGGGTTCTGGAAGAGCACAGGGGCTGCGCTGCGGTATTGGCTCACACACACACTCACACCCTTAGAAATGACCATATGTTGAGGAGGACGATTTTTAAAAAAATATTTGAGAGATTTTTTTAAAAAGATTTATTTATTTATTTGAAAGTAAGAGTTACACACAGAGAGAAGGAGAGGCAGAGAGAGAGAGAGAGAGAGAGGTCTTCCATCCACTTGTTCACTTTTCAATTGGCCGCAACAGGTAGAGCTGTGCTTATTTGAAGTCAGGAGCTTCTTCCAGGTCTCCCACGTGGGTGCAGGGGCCCAAGGACTTGGTCCATCTTCTGCTTTCCCAGGCCATTAGCAGGGAACTAGGTCAGAAGTGGAGCAGCCGGGACTCAAACTGGCGCCCTTATGGGATGCCGCCGGCACTGCAGGCAGTGGCTTTACCCACTAAGCCAGAGTGCTGGCCCCTAGAGAGAGATCTTCCCAAATGCCCATAGCAGGTGGGGCTCTGCCAGGATGTAGCCAGTAGCCAGGAACTCAGTCCGGATCCCCAGGTTGGAGGCAGAAGCCCAAGTATTTGAGCCATGACTGCTGCCTCCCGGGAGGTTCATTAGCAGGAAGCTGGAATCAGGGGCTTGTGCCACTTATGGAAGCCAGGCCCTCACATGTGGGACACTGGCATCTTAGCCGTGGGGCCGAGGAGTGCCCGACCAAGGGTTGAATGACCCAACAATGGTGATTATTAAATGTCATTGACGGTGTCCCCTGAAAAAATTGGAACCCGATTTCCCCAAACCTTGGGCAAAGTTAGAGAGAGAGCTTCCATCCGCAGGTTCACTCCCCAAATGGCTGTGATGGCCAGGGCTGGGCCAGGCCGAAGCCAGAAGCCAGGAGCTCCATCCTGGTCTCCATGGGTGTTAGGGGCCCAAGCACCTGCACCGTGCTCTCATGCTTTCCCAAGTGCATTAACAGGGAACTGGATCTCAAATGGAGCAGCTGGTACTTGAACCTGTACCTGGGCGGGATACCAGCATCCCAGGCAGTGGCCTAACCCATTGTGCCACAGTGCCGGCCCCGTGACCTCCCTCTCTTGAAAGTCGGCCGGCCTTAGTGACGGTCTTGTGTACAGTTAAGTGGTGTAAGTGATGCTGTGTGACTTGCAAGGTGAAGGCTTGGGAGGCGCAGCTCCTGCCTGGTTCCCTCTCTGTCTGCCCTTCCGCATTCTGGGGGCGGCCAGCCATCACAGCATTCATGCATGAGCACATTCAAGCAGCCCCCAGGGAGGCCCACGAGGCGGGGTGAAGTCTGCAGGCAGTGGCGGCACCAGCTTGCTACCCTCAGCCGGCCCCAGCTGATCCTGACTACAGCCTCCCAAGACACCACTGCCGGCAGGACTTGACTGTGTCAGCCAAGAATCCTGACCCCCCAGAACTGCCTGAGCCATACACGTTTGCTGTTACCCTAAGCCAGCAGGTTTGGGGGTGCTTGTTAGACAGCAGTCGATACCCAGTGCAGACGGTGTGAGTTCAGTGGGTGGTTGCACGAGAGCCACCTTGTGGAGGCTGGCGAGGCCGTGCAGGCTTCCTGGAGGTGGACGCAGGAGTGGTGTGTCGTTGCTAGCTGAGCCTGGGAGGGACGGATGGAGGCTTGTGAACCAAGATATGGCAAGGGAGGACACTGAGAGTACACATGGCCAGACTGTAGGTAAATGCCAGGGCGGGCGTGGCCGGGCTCTAGGTAAATGCCAGGGACGGGTGGCCGGGCTCTAGGTAAATGCCAGGGCACGTGTGGCCGGGCTCTAGGTAAATGCCCGGGCACCCGTGGCTGGGCTCTAGGTAAATGCCAGGGTGCGCGTGGCCGGGCTCTAGGTAAATGCCAGGGTGCGCGTGGCCGGGCTCTAGGTAAATGCCAGGGACGGGTGGCCGGGCTCTAGGTAAATGCCAGGGACGGGTGGCCGGGCTCTAGGTAAATGCCAGGGACGGGTGGCCGGGCTCTAGGTAAATGCCAGGGCTCCCGTGGCCGGGCTCTAGGTAAATGCCAGGGCTCCCGTGGCCGGGCTCTAGGTAAATGCCAGGGACGCGTGGCCGGGCTGTAGGTAAATGCCCGGGCGCGTGTGGCCCGGCTCTAGGTAAATGCCCGGGCGCGTGTGGCCCGGCTCTAGGTAAATGCCCGGGCGTGCGTGGCTGGGCTCTAGGTAAATGCCCGGGTGCCCGTGGGTGGGCTCTAGGTAAATGCCAGGGACGCGTGGCCAGGCTCTAGGTAAATGCCAGGGCGCCCATGGCCGGGCTGTAGGTAAATGCCAGGGTGCGCATGTGGCTGGGCTCTAGGTAAATGCCCGGGCGCGTGTGGCCGGGCTCTAGGTAAATGCCAGGGACGCGTGTGGCCGGGCTCTAGGTAAATGCCAGGGCTCCTGTGGCCAGGCTCTAGGTAAATGCCCGGGCACCCGTGGCCAGGCTGTAGGTAAATGCCAGGGCGCCCATGGCCGGGCTGTAGGTAAATGCCAGGGTGCGCGTGTGGCTGGGCTCTAGGTAAATGCCTGTGAAGTGAGGGCTTTGCCACATGGATCGGGAGCCTGCTGATGCATTTTATGTGTTTAAAGTGCAGGGACTGGCCTGGCCCTGACGGGGCACAGGGGCTTCCCCACCGCTCCTGTCGCCCTGGAGCTGCTGGGGATGCAGTCTCCGGTCCTGGAGCAAGTTCCCGGGGTGCAGATGCCGCCTGCCTGGGAAGCCCAGCTCCGGGGGCAGGGGCTTCTCTATCCCCAGGAGCGGCCCCACACCTCGCTGTCAGAGCGCGTGCTGATGGCAGCCCGCGAAAACCCTAAGTGGCTAATAAGAGAAACAGAAAGCCATCATCTTCCCTGGTGGTGGTGTTTGTTTTTTTTTTTTTTTCTTTTTCAAATGACTTCCTTCTCTGTTCTATTTTTATCCTGGAGTGCTCTTTGAATAAAAATGACTTAAAAAAAAGAAACAAGTGACTTGGCTCCTCTAATTTTCTTTTCTGCTCTTACTTAGCGTGTCCCTTGGGGTGGCAGTGCTCATTAACCCAGGCCCCAGGATGATTGCCACTTTTCATTAATGGCTTCTTAACCTTCGCTTCATCTGATTAGGCCCAGAATTAAATCTCTCTCGAGGAGCCGCCAGTCCCTGCAGCGCTGCCCGCCTGCCTCTCCAGGAAGGGCCGGTGATCGATTCTGCGGCGGAACCCGAGCCGATCCATGGGACGAGATTTCCTTCGTGAGCGCTCGATCTGGGGCGCCTCAGGCCACGAGGGGGCACGTGGCTGTGCAGGGCGGCCGTGGAACCATCCCCTGGCCTGCCTCGCTTCGCTCTCGCCGGTCCCCAGGGTCAAGTGTGTGACTTCAGGTTGAGCAGTGACCCACTGTGCAACAGGGACCTGTGATACTGAAGCAGGTGGTTTGAAGAGGTCAGAGATCACGGCCACAGAGAGCTGGCATCTTAGCCTGTGTGGTGGTGGCACATGGCCGCAGGTGCAGATGTGTGTGTCCTCGTCGAATTCCAGCCACGTGACTTGCCTGTCCTTGATTGTCAGCCCAGGGCACGAGATGTGGTCTCTGAGGAGGAGAGGAGGCACGGGTCATTGTCTCCACAGCCATCCTGAGCGGACAGGAAATGAGGTGTGCACTCAGCAGGTCACAAACACGCGGTTGCCCTCCTGGTCCACGCCTGCTCCCATCAGATGCTGAGTGGAGTTGGGGTGGCGGGGAGAGCAGCAGCAGCAACCTCCCCTGCCCAGCCAGGAGTTGCCTGCAGGACCGGGGGGTGACGTGGCTCAGGGTTCGAGGGGAACACTGAACCAGCCTCTTCCTGGGGTGCCCCGCACACTGGCTCTGCGTGAAGCACGCGCAGCTCTGCCTGATGCGTCCCGTGTGCATAGGAAGTGCACACGCTGCCATGATCTCACAGACGCCACGCCCGGCCTCACACTGCCCTCGCGGGCCTGGCCGAAGTCCAGGCTGGAACTTAAGGTCCCCTTTTGCTTTCTGTCCCTATTTCTTCCTGACCCTTCATGCCCAGGTCTGTCCCTGTGCAAAGCCAGCCACCCGAGAAATACCTGGGCACCTTCCCCTCACTGTCGCCTTCACCCCCGGGCCTCACCGCTGCAAGAGCTCAGAGCATCGGTGGCCGCCCCTGGAGGCCGAGTCAGGAAGTCTGTGGGCAAGCGTGAGCCTGGGCTGGGTGGGCTGCTGTGGCTGGCAGTGGGCGTGGGAGGATCAGTGTGGCCCACGTACCCTTGCCCTTGCTGGCCACTCCCAACACCAGGGCACTGCTGAGGACAGTTCCGCTGAGTGGGTGCCCCCGAGGAGCCACGCGTGTATACAGGCGTGTGTCACGGGACAAAGGGAATGAGTCCTGGGCAGTGTCGCTAGGTGATTTTATCATGCACACGTCGGGTGTGCTTATGTGGGCCTACTCAGTGTAGCCTGCTAGTTGGTGCAGCGTGGGGCAGGTGGGCTACACTCCTGGGGGGGGGGTGTTACTGCCCTGAGTACTGCAGGCCACTGTCACACAGTGGAAGTACTTCCGTATCTACGTGCAGAAAAGGCACAGGGAATATACGGCATGAAAGGTACAACTAGTGTATGGGGCGCTCACCAGGAGGGGCTGGGTGTGGCTGCGGGCAAGGCATGGGGTGAGTGCGAGTGGAGGTCGGGGGCCCGGCCTCGGTGCACTCCTCCCTGCCACCCACAGCTCTGTCTCCTTCCCAGCTGCTCTCTCTGGCTCTGCCTCCAGCCTCCCCCAACTCTGCGGGTCCCCAGGTTTCTTAAGGATGCTCTACATGGGGGTGCTGGCTCCACACACCACGTCCTGGCTGCTAGAGTCCCTTCTCGCACAAAGTCAGCTCCCCTGAGATGAAGAATTGCATCCTTAGGAGACGCACAGGGCTGTTCTGTGACCACAGTGTCACTGAGGCCCATTAACTGAGGGTGGTCCCAAACTCCAGACCCCTTAAAGGCTATTTTGTTTTTCTTAAAGATTTATTTGTTTATTTGAGAGGCAGAGTTACAGAGAGGCACAGAGAGAGAGAGAGAGAGAGAGGGAGGGGTCTTCCACTTGCTGGTTCACTCCCTAGATGGCCGCAACTGCCTGAGCTGAGCCGATCCGGAGCCAGGAGCCAGGAGCTTCTTCCAGGTCTCCCATGCGGGTCAGGGGCTCAAGGACTTGGCCATCTTCTGCTTTCCCAGGCCATAGCAGAGAGCTGGATCGGAAGTGGAGCAGCTGGGACTCAAACTGTCGCCCATATGGGATGCCAGCACTGTGGTCATTGGCTTTATCCGCTGCACCACAGCGCCGGCTCCCTTTAAAGGCTCTTGAACACCAGGGCATGTGGCAGCCACGTGAGTCATGAGGCCTTTGGTGGTGGGCTGCCCAGGTCACTGTAAAAGCAAAATGCTCTAGGGAGACAATGACCACGTGCCCCTGCAGAGCTCTGCCATCGGAAACTCGCCTGAGTGGCGCGGACAGCAGATCTGCCCACTGCCTCGTGCACCTGCTAGAGCGAAGTGGGCCAGGAGTAATGGCCCATGGCAACAAGCCCTGAGGGATCTGGAAGCCGCCTGCGCATCACAGGTTTCTGTGCTGTGGGTGGTGCTGGTTCCGCGAGAGGACGGCTTTCCTCGAATCCTCGCTAGAACCGTGTCTGCCGAAGGGTAGGAAGTGACGGAGACGCGGCATAGCTCCACGCTCCTGGTCTCTCTCGGTCACTTTGCTCCCTCTGTGTCCTCGAGAACTGTGAGGTTCCACCATGCACGTGTCTGCTGCACACGTTGGGATGGTGCTGAGTGAGCTGTTGGTGTTACATGCGTTCTAGGAAGCACCGGTGGGCCATTCGGGATGGCTGACTGCAGCCCAGGCTGCCAGTCCTGGGGAGCATGGAGTCTGCTGTGTGTCTGGCTGCCTCTGAGCCATGGGGAGTTCCTGGCGGGACACCCCACGCAGTGGATGCTGGTTTTGGAAGGCGTTTGTAATCCCATTTGTGTTCCTGCTCGGTCGTCCCACAGCACCGTCTGCGTAATCGCCTGCTGCTGCTTGTTTGGGGTGTCTGCCCTGGAAAGGGAGGGAGGGAGTTGTATTCTTGTCTCAAGATGCCCCTCAGCTTAGGTTGCAGTTAGAAGGGAAATTCACTTCACATCCTGGTCACTGTCTCTGGGTAGTTAAGTTAAACTGTATTGCATTCTTTTGGAGAAAAGTAGAATAGATTCAGTTTTGGAGCTAGACAATGTTGGTCTCCAAGAGGTTCACTCCCTAGATGGCCGCAACGGCCGGAGCTGAGCTGATCTGAAGCCAGGAGCTTCTTCCAGGTCTCCAGTGCGGGTCAGGGGCTCAAGGACTTGGCCATCTTCTGAACACTTCTCAGCTGCTCTTCTGAACAATTGAAATTCCTAAGCAGTTGCATGGACAGTGGGGGCCGGAATGTTTCCTGTACTACGGATAGATCCTAACTCAGCGTCTGTAGCCTTGTGTGAGAGCTACATGGCTGCCGACCAAACCCAGCCTGGGCAGGTTGCCCAGTGGGTCGCAGGCAGGGCTGGCCTGGGACAGCTGCACTGGTCAGGGAGAGCTGTGTGTGAGGCAGTAGAACTCAGGCTTGAGAAAGGTCACAGCCCCCCGCCACACTGACCGGCCCTGTGAATTACTCCAGCCGTCCCAGGGTAGCCGTAAAAGGCTGCAGGAAGGAACCAGGGACAGATCCCTGACCAGCGAGGGCCGTGTTCCTCTGGAAGGGACAAGTGCATCAGGTCCTCCACAGAAATGGTTTCATGCACTAATTTGTCAGCTGTTTCTGGAGCTCCTACAATGTAACAGGCATGGAGTCTGGCAACAGAAGTGAACAAAGTAACTTTGTTTCTTCAGGCAGAGTGTGGAGACATGCACACACCAGACAGGCAGATAGGCACACACGCGAGCGCGCACACAGACACATGCACACGGTGGCAGTGAGACAGACAGGAGACAGGAGTGCTCATTAAGGATTGTCACACCATTGCCATGAACACGTGGTGCTGCCCGTTAGAAACGTAACAAGAATCACATGTGTGGTTTCTAATTTCCTGGAGGCTACATTAAAAAATTCAAAAAAACAGGTGAAATTAATTTTATTGATGTATTTTTACTCAGCCTATTCAAATATTTCAAAATATGTCCATTAGTAAAAGTCTTGGGAGATTTTGCATTTCCTGTTTTGTCTGAGGGCTTCAAAACTCAGTTCGTATTTTCCACCCACAGCAAACCTCTGTTTGGCCACATTTCGAATGCTCAGTAGCCAGTGGCTACCCTGCAGACCATGATGCCCAGCCCTCATTCCAGGGGAAAATTATGGCTTAGAAAAAAACTACATTTTTAAGACTGATTTATTTATTTGAAGGAGTGGGAGAGGAAGAGGGAGAGAGGAATCCACCATCTACTGGTTCACTCCCCCAGCAGCCAGCCTGAAGCCAGGAGCCTGGAACTCCATCCGAGTCTTGTATGTGGGTGGCAGAGACCCAGGTGCTTGGGCCATCATTTGCTGCCTTCCCAGGTGCATGAGCAGGGAGCTGGAGTGGAAACAGAGCAGCTGGGACTTGAACCAGCACTCCTCTGGGTGCCAGTCTTGCAGGCAGTGGCTTAACCTGCTGTACCAAGGCACCAGCCCCTGGCTTAGAAAAATTAACTCTTTAACACAGAACTCCCATTTCAAATATGACTGCTTAGCTGGTTTTGCCCAACCCTTCTTCTGAAAGTAAATACAAATACTAGATAAAATATGTATTTAAAATGGTCTTAAAAGTTTCAAAGAAGTAACAAGGTAGTACGGCCATCTCAGGAAGCTCTAAGAGACGGTAGAAGGTGAGAGCTTTAGTCATAGCAGCACAAGTGCTGTGAGGATATGTGAGGGGGACTTCAGAAAGTTCATGGAAAAGCAGATTTTAAAGATAAGTTTATTAGCCGGCGCCGTGGCTCACTAGGCTAATCCTCCGCCTTGCGGCGCCGGCACATCGGGTTCTAGTCCTGGTCGGGGCGCCGGATTCTGTCCCGGTTGTCCCTCTTCCAGGCCAGCTCTCTGCTGTGGCCAGGGAGTGCAGTGAAGGATGGCCCAAGTCCTTGGGCCCTGCACCCCATGGGAGACCAGGAGAAGCACCTGGCTCCTGCCATCGGATCAGCGCGGTGCGCCAGCCGCAGTGCACTGGCCGCGGCGGCCATTGGAGGGTGAACCAACGGCGAGGGAAGACCTTTCTCTCTGTCTCTCTCTCTCACTGTCCACTCTGCCTGTCAAAAAATAAAAAAAGTTAAGTTTATTTTGATGCAAAAATTCTGAAAATACCCGTGCATGGGATTTTCATAATTTGCTTCCCCTGTGAGCTCTGTGTTGATTGTTCGTGTGCTGGCTGGCAGACTGGAACCTCAGCAGCAGCTCAGCCTTCAGAGCCCAGAGCCTGCCTTGGGGTCAGGTTCATTTTCCTCCTTCAGATTGGAGCCCTGAAAAGCTAGAGCCCTAGTGTGAAGAACAACCCAAGGCAAGCCCACCCCGCAGGCCCGGTGGCCCGTGCGGAAGTCTGTGTGGGCTCCGGACTGAACTGAAGGTGGCAGAAGTCTCTGGAGTGCAGACAGAGCAGCCGGCCTGCAGATTTGCGTGGTGTCCCATTCCCGGAGGCTCTGTGGCTCTCCCGTCCGTGGACTGCACCTGCTGGCTCTAAGGAATAGGAAGCAATAAAAGTTGCAGCAGGTGTTTCAGTGAACCAAAAGAACCTGAAGGAATAATAATTAAAATCCTACTGAATTTAAAAACTGCAGCGCGCCAGCCGCGGCGGCCATTGGAGGGTGAACCAACAGCAAAGGAAGACCTTTCTCTCTCTCTCTCTCACTGTCCACTCTGCCTGTCCAAAAAAAAAAAAAAAAAACCTGAATATACAGGATTAATGTCAGCGTAAACACAGCTGCACTAAATCGTAGTGAGCGGGAAGCACACCACAAGGAGACATCCAGAAGCAGTAGAGATGAAGAGATGAAGATACCTTGGGAAAAACCAAGGCACCCATAGGAAAGACTGGGCCCTTCCAGAGAAAGGGGCATAGAGAAAGTGAGAATTTTCTGGAGCTGATGGGTGATATGAATCCGAGATTCAAGAAGCCCAGTGAAACCCATGAAAAGCAAATTTGGCAAATCACACTTAGACCCGGGGGGGGGGGGGAAGCTGCAGCCCACCCAAGTGCAGAATGGGCCCTTCGCTCTCAGAAGGGGCAGGCCACTCCTCGGGCAGTCACGAGTGGAAGCCGAGCCGCCTGCCCGTGACAGGGGCCAGGGGCGGTGCAGTCACACCTTCTGTGTGCGCTGGAAGGGGAGACGTTCCCATCTAAATTCTCTATCCAGCAGAGATACCTCACAAAGACAGAGGAAAAAACAAATTGACTTTCAGGTAAACAGGGGTGAGTCCGTCACGATGAAACCCTCCCTAAAGACAGTGCTAAAGACACAGTTCTGGGAAAGGAGAGACCGTCTCAGATGGAGACCGAGAGAGGCAGGGTCGCATCGGGCATCGCGATCGCAAGTTCTGTCTGGCTAGAGGGATGAAATTCAAACTCTAGGCCAGGATGACTGACATATGGGGCAGGAGGAAGGGGATGCTGAGTCAATGCGGAACCTAGAAACCAGCCCAGAGGAAGAAGTGGTTACTACAGAAGAAGGTGGGGAAGGGGTGGAAGATACGTTAGTGTAGGACAAGCAGAGTGAACCCAGTAGTCCTGTGCCCTGCTCAGCCGGGTCCCAGTGGGGTGGAGGGAGCCCAGCATTGGAAGCACCGTTGGGAGGAATGGTTACGGTGCTGGCCTGGAGAGCAGTGTGGTCGGGGGTCCAACCCAGCCGGTTTGGGTTGCAGCCTCGGCATGTTGGGGCCTCCACGGCATCTGTCCATGGTGACTTCTCCCTGTAGCTCCACCTTAACCACACGCGGTGGAGGAGGCCGGCACCCGGCTCCTGCGCTTGGCGTTTTAAATGCCAGTCCATGAAAGCCGTGAGCAGCAGTGTGGCCTTGATTGTGTTCCTGATCTCAGCCGCCCGTGTCTCCAGGACCGTGACGGGTGAGGAAATAAACGCACGTGTCTAGTCTGGCTTGGTTTCAGCCACGCCTGGAGGTGCTGGGGTGGGACCTCTGTCCACCTGTGTCCACGGGGGTGCTCCTTCCTCCCTGCACTCGCCCTGTCGGCAGAGCCGGCACTCAGAGGGGCTGCACGCTGCTGCGGGGTAAGTTGCCCGGTTCGTTCCAGTTTGCCCCGGGCCACTTTTTTTTTTTTTTTTTTTTTTTTTTTTGACAGGCAGAGTGGACAGTGAGAGAGAGAGACAGAGAGAAAGGTCTTCCTTTGCCGTTGGTTCACCCTCCAATGGCCGCTGCGGCCGGCGCGCTGCGGCCGGCGCACCGCGCTGATCCGATGGCAGGAGCCAGGAGCCAGGTGCTTTTCCTGGTCTCCCATGGGGTGCAGGACCCAAGCACCTGGGCCATCCTCCACTGCACTCCCTGGCCACAGCAGAGGGCTGGCCTGGAAGAGGGGCAACCGGGACAGAATCCGGCGCCCCGACCGGGACTAGAACCCGGTGTGCCGGCGCCGCAAGGCGGAGGATTAGCCTAGTGAGCCACGGCGCCGGCCCCCCGGGCCACATTTTGAGGTTATTTGTGTCTGATTCCTGATACACAAGACAGGACGGAGGTCGAGAATGTGGGCTTAAGGGTCTGACAGCCTGGGCAGGGCCTGGGTCTTGACCCCTCCCAGCTCTGTGACCTCGGGCGCCCGTCTGTCAGGGACGCTGTGCCTGCCCCACTGCAGAGAGCACGTCGTAAGCGTGTGTCACCGTGCTTTGCCCACGCTGTGCAATTAATGAGCATGTTGTTACATTTGTAATCAAACGGTAAGCCTTCATCATGTCGTATTCTGGGAGGACTCTGACACCCACGTGCGATTCTGGGCAGATTTAGAGTCTGACCTGGCTCCCCTCGTGGGAAATCCACGCTGGGAAAACACTTTTCCCCTGCATGTGTTTGTCGAGAACAGAGAATAAACCCCGACTGTCGTCAACCTCGGGTCACCGTGTATCAGATAAATCCAGTGGTCACCCAACAGATCACCGTGTATTGGACAAATCCAACGGTCACCAGATCGACAAGCCCCTCGGCTTGTCTTTGTCCTGGAGAGCGGTGTTGCACATCCTGGGCAGACGGGTCCTTCCTCCCTCAGACCTGCCGCCACTGGCCTCTCGCCGATCTTTCTCCGCTGTGCCCACAGTTAGCGAGCGAGGTTTGGGATATTCAGAGTTAAGGCAGGATGAGAATCGGTCTTCTCCCTTAATACCCTAAGGACAGGGATCGGCTGGCTCCTCATTTCTGCTTTCTTCGGGGAGAGCGTCCTGCGAACTCCACTGATTGATCAGAGATAACGAAAACTGACTGGAGGTGCTGGGAGACTGTGAAGTCCAGAACCTGAAGCAGTACTGGGTGTATCTTCATCACTGAATTTATGGGAGAAACAGGAAAGACCAAATCACCCTACCGTTTCGTATTCTAATTGACAGACTGTAAGAGCATTTATTTTTAGCATCACAGTAAAATTGAGGGGGTCCCATATACTCTCCCTGCACACACAGACAGTTGCTCCTAGCACTGACAGCTTACATGAGTGTGGCATTCTTGTTGATTGATGAATCAGCACATAGTAATAATTGATAGATGATTATTTACCAGTTTACGTTAGCGTTGGAGTTCAGCAGGTCTTAGCAGATGCGTAATGCCATGTACCTAACAGGACACTACCACAAGGCAGGGTTGCACTGCCCTGGAAGTCCCCCGTGCCCCCCCACCCCCACCATCCATACCCCCTGCCTCCCCTGAACCCCTGGCACTTCCCACTCCCGTGGCCCTGCATGCGACACAGCTTGTGTAAGTGACGTTAGCTGGATGGCCATCTGCTTCTTTAATTCCGTGCCCCACAGGGTCTAAGACGACATTGATCATGAGGCGCGTCTATTACATAGCTCTAAGAGGGGAAGAAAAGTGTTCTGGTTAAACAAGGTACGCCACCAATAGCAAGGCACATCCTGATGTCAGGTGTGTTCACATGTGAACAGTGATCTCACACCTGTAACCTAGATCACAAAATACAGAGCCTTAGGGAAGATGAAAACACAGTGGAAAATTGGAAAAGTGCACTTGCATTGGGAGCGATTAGAAGAGCCAGGTGCGGGAGGGGCAGCTGGCGCGGGTGCAGGGGCTGGAGAGGCTGATGCAGGAGCAGAGGGGCCGTGGGAGACAGGGAGGGTGAGCTGTGCTGGGCCATGCTGGCCATGAGCCAACCTGTGAAGTGCACGGACCATGGAGAAAACCTGTTTGTGACCTGACGCAAGTTCTGGACCTCCCTGTCTCACGCGCATGGAGGATGGATCACCAGTGCTGACGGGTGACCACGGGGCTTCCAGATGAGCTGTGTGGGAGACAGCCCTCCCCTTTCCTCCTCTCCATCCCACGGGTGCCCTGCCCTGGATCCCACCCATGGCCCCGAGCTGCCCGACCTCCCTCCAGTGCCACCGCTGTGCCGGCCCTGGACCTGAGCACACGACTTGGTGTCACAGCGGCAGCCTGGTGGGTGACCAGGACAGTTCCTAGTCAGAAAGACCCCTGTGCTGTGCCTTCCTGTTCCCAGGGCTGCCGAGCAGTGAGGGCGTGGTGGCACCGTTGTGGTGCCCGCCCGCTGGCTTCACGGCTGGGCTGGAGACAGCTCGGGTGAACCTGGGCAGATGGTTTCTCAAGGACGTCTTCGGGGTTGGGAGGGAGCAGACGTGCAGAGGTTCTGTTCACACTTGGGATTCTGAGGTGTCGTGCAGACACGTGAGGCCAGCAGGGGACGAGGACCATCCCCCAAACCAGTGCAGATGTCCACGCCCAGAACGTGCGAGACCTTGGGAAGCTGTCGGTCTTCCATTTGTCACCTGTAGGACGGGATGTTGTCGCCCTGTGGCCTGGTGGCTGTTGTAAAAGCCCCGTTCAGCCCTCCACGGCTGCTCACCCCGAGGCGGTATCCCCGGCTTCATCCCCACGCCTCCCTCCACCTCCCTCCGAGAGCCACATCCTTGCCTGTTGCCATGGCTACGGCGGTGCTGAAAAGGACTGAGCTAGCTTGAACAAACCAGGGCACCCAGCTACGCTTACAGCACAGATACGCTCCGGATGATTTCCTGATGTGTGTTCCAGCCACCGCAGGGCTCACCATTAAGCATGAGTGCGTCTGCCACGCGGGATCGCAGGGGACGACGTATTGATGCTGCAGGATAATTTGCAGTTTCCGAATCCAAGGAAACCCTGCGCTTGTGTAAAGAACGAACAGGAAGCACCCGCCCACAGTTCCTGGCGGTGCTAGGGCAGGGTCTCGGGTCTCTGTGCTGAGCCCATTTCTCCCCCATGGGAGAGAAGGACCTGCAGCTCATACGGCATCCTCAGAAGCTAAACCTGTTGACGGAAGCAGCTGGGCTCGTGTCAGGAGAGAGACGGAGCCGTCTCCTGCAGCCCCAGGCTGAGGCTGACGTGGGCAAGCGGCTTGGGAAGAAGCCACTGCAGCGCGGTCTCCTCTCCACGTGTCTGCCCCAAAGAGGGATCATGACGATCGGGTATACTTTATCATCTTAAATATCCTTTTCAGAATTTTAAATGTGTGTGTGTGCTTGTGAGTGATGACTTTGATTTATGAAAATAAGCCCCATTCTATCCAGTGAGGGGAAGGTGAGCGAGGACATGCCATAGGGGAACGTTTTAAGCGGATATGTATCTTACCTAAATTTAGAAATGCTTTCGATGCCCCCCCCCCTTTTTTTTTTTGTTTTTTTTTTGTTAAAGACCATGAACTTTCAGACTGTTCCAGCCTGAAGTGATTTTTCACGTGGACCAAGTCCTGCTCGGTGACTTGTGCTGTCCCCTGGCTGGTGAGCTGCAGGCAGGCACGTGGGAGAAGAAGACGGGTGAACTTGGTGTGCCTGTGCCACACGCAGCAACACAGCAAGGCAGGCGGGGAGCCGCCCTGCACAGGCTGGGCGCGCGATGCCAGGAGAAGACAGCACAGCACGCCTGTGGGTAGAGCGCGAGAGGGAACAGCAGGCGGCAGAGAGGCCGGCCCAGGGGCGGGGTGCACCGCTGCTGCCACAGCTGCTTTCTCATTTATTGTGCAGAATAGTCCGTGAGTGCTGGCCCATTTTTGGGTAAAGATTTATTGGAAAAGCAGAGTGACAGGGAGAGGGAGAGAAACGTTCCATCTGCTACTTCATTCCCCAGATGGCCACAGCCCTGGGATGGGACTGGGCCAGGCTGGAATCAGGAGCCCAAAACTGGATCCGGGTCTCCCACACGAGTGGCAGGGACCCTGGTACTTGGGCCGTCTTCCACTGCCTTCCCAGGCATGTTAGCCGGAAGCTGGGTAGACGTGGAGCAGCTGGGACTCGAACTTGTGCTGATGTGAGATGCTGGCCTTGCTGGCAGCAGCTTAACCTGCTGTGCCGCTGCGCTGGTCCTTATCTTCCCATCTTCGCAGAGAGCACCGGAAGCCAGGGAGGTTCGGTGACAGGCCAGTGTCATTAAGCTAGTGAGGGGTGGGTGGGATGGAATTCGTATCCAAGGCAGAGCGATCACCCCATGAGGTTGTAAGGGGTGCATCGGGACTCAGCTGAGCCGAACCATGGAAGAGGGAGAAGCGCGGCCATCCTAGGTACTTCCGAGACCTGCACAGACTACGACCTGTCTTGGCTTGAGCTGTGTGGTACAAAGAAGGTAAAGAAAGCGGGGAGGGGCTGAGCTCCTTCTGTCTGGCTCAGGGCAAGCAGCCTTGGAGGTGAGAATTGGATGAAGGTGGCAGCAGCGCTGGGCTTGACGGGCAGGGACGCCGAGGGCAGGGAGAGTGGGTATCGGGACGGCGGGGACAGTCCTGGAAGTGGAGAGCTGGTGACTGGTGGACCTGGAGGATTCAGAGCGGGTAGGACAGGCAGGGCCGGGTGAGGCGCCATGGACGGCGAGATGTGAGCAGCTGACCCAGCGTTTGCTTGCTCCGGGTCAGGATTCTTGCAGACGCCGCACATGGCTGTTTGTAGAAAATGGCAGAGGGCGGGGGTGACCTGGGAAGTCGCCCCACTCTTCGGTCTGGACCTCAGATGTGTAGGTAAGAAATTCAACTTATTACCATTTTAATCGGCCTCTGGTTAACAGGCAGCTGCGTGGAGTGTTTGCCTGTGAGAACTCCGGCGCGGCTAACACACCCTCGGCAGGAATCGTAGAGGGGGGCGCGTGGCTGGCCGCCAGGAAGCGCAGTTCTGCCCTGGAGCCCCGTGCAGGAGCCCCGTGAGCTGTTTGCAGTCTCAGCCCAGGGCCGGGTGCCTGGTGTTGGCCAGACCCGTGGCGGGAGCCATGGTGGCAGAGGCTGCGAGCACTGGGGTCCCCTGTGGATGGACCCCTCAGGGGCTGCTCAGGCCCTGCCCCTGCACGACCCGTGTCTCCGCGGGGGTGCGTTCTCCCCCACAAGTCTGCCCGTTTCTTTTTTTTTTTTTTTTTTTTTTTGACAGGCAGAGTGGACAGTGAGAGAGAGAGACAGAGAGAGAAAGGTCTTCCTTTTGCCGCTGGTTCACCCTCCAATGGCCGCCGCTGCAGCCGGCGCACCGCGCTGATCCTGGCAGGAGCCAGGAGCCAGGTGCTTTTCCTGGTCTCCCATGGGGTGCAGGGCCCAAGCACCTGGGCCATCCTCCACTGCACTCCCTGGCCATAGCAGAGAGCTGGCCTGGAAGAGGGGCAACCGGGACAGAATCCGGCGCCCCAACCGGGACTAGAACCCGGTGTGCCGGCACCGCAAGGTGGAGGATTAGCCTATTGAGCCACGGCGCCGGCCCTGCCCGTTTCTGTTAGGCTGCTGGCTGGGCCTTTTCTCTCGCCCATCTCTGCCCTGAGCCTTGGCACTGGTTTTCCAGGCAGACGCTGATGTACTGCACACCCAGACTTCCTGGTTCTGTAGTAGGAACTGGGGACTGGCAGGGTCCCTCCCACGCGTGGCCCTGGGCTTGGCGGGGTGTCCACCTGTCTGTGCTGGGGAGAGGAAACCACCTGACTTCAGGAAGTTGTCCTTCTTCAAGAAATGGCTCCCCGTGACACCTTAGAAGCGTGCTGGCGGGATCCTTAGGAGTGTGGCACTTAAGCCACGTGCTCTGGCAACGGCTCCAGGCCTGGCACCTTGGGTAGCGGCACCGACCCGGGCAGGACAGAAGGCAAGGGTGCTTCAGACCTGGTGGCTGGCTGCAGCTCTCCGAAGCAGGGCGTTTGGTCCCCCGTGGGGAGGAGCGATGGGTGTGGATCAGGTGGAAGGAGATGGGCTGCCGAGGGAAGTCCTGGGGCTTCTTGCTGTGGAGCGTCTGCCTGCGTGGGTGAATTCGTGTTGTTTCTTACGTTTATTGATTTGGAAGGCAGAGTTACAGAGAGGGAAGAGGGAGAGAGAGAAAGAGAGAGAGAGATATCTCTTCTGTCTGCTGGTTCGCTCCTCATGGCCACAACAGCCAGGGCTGTGTTGGTCCAAAGCCAAGAGCTTCGTCTGGGTCTCCCTCGTGGGTGCAGGGCCCAAGTACTTGGATCATCCTCCGCCTTTTGCCAGGCACGTCAGAAAGTGGAGCAGCTGGGATTTGAACTGGTGCCCATCTGGGATGTTGGCACCATGGCAGCAGCTTAACCCCCTTTGCCACAGCGCCAGCGGGGTGAGTTCATATTTAATGTGGGTGTTACTGATCCCAGTTCTGTACAACAGACTGGACCCACGGCGTCCACTGTCCTTCCTGTGACACCCAGGAGCCAGGCAGGGAGAGCGCTGGGCAGACACCATGCCTGGTCATTGGTTTTATGCTCAGAGCTGGCCCAGCACCAGCAGGGCTGGCAGAGCAGGCCCCCGGCTCTGCTCACTGCCCACAGCAGAGGCACTGCAGCCCCGGGGGCCGTGGTCTCCGTGTCAGACAGCAGGAGACGCAGGCACGGGGCGAGCTTGCTCCCCCAGGTCACTGCCACGGAGAGGTGCAGTGCAGGGGCCCCGGCTCTGGCTTGGTGACTCCCGGGCCCAGGCCAGGCCTTCTGGTGAGAGCTGAGCAGGAGAGGGAGGGCAGAAAGCAAAGACCCACCCCGCCCCCCCACACACATTCCAAGGACCCTTCCCGCACTGGCCCTGAAAGGGAAGGCATTTGTAGTTCAATTCTGATTGTCATTTCCCTCCAAAATTAAATTAAAAGAAAAAAAAAAAGATGTCCGTGGGGGCCTCGGGCCACACCTTGCACGTGGCAGCTTTCTTAAGAGTTTTGTCCGCACCCCTCTCCTCACTGCTCCTGGTCATGGTGGCCGTGCTGGAGGCAGGGCCCGGTGGTCCCAGCCAAGTGTGGACGTGTCGCCCCCCCCCCCCCAGGCGTAGTGGGAGAGGGAACTTGTATCTTTTGACATTTTTATTACGAAAAACGTAAATGCACAGGAATGGAGAGAACAGCTTGAAGGTTTCTCATAGTCACAGCACGTAGATTCAACAATAAGTATCCCCCATACTGTTGGTTACTGGATTAGTGAGGGATGAAAATGAGCAGATTGTAGACATGGCATGAACTGTCACCCCAGTTCCCCCAAGCTGTGCTTTGTAAAGGGTAGGAACCTCTTAAAACCAGAGCCACAGTATCATCAGTACAACTATTGAAATCACCAATACTTTTCAGTATAATGACATCCATCTGTATCCAGATGTCCCCAGTTGTTGCCCCCCCCCCCAAAACACCAGCTCTTTCATACTTGGAGGATTTAATTCAGGATTTCAGTCAGCACTGTACATTGCATCTAGTGTTCGTGATTTTGAGAATTTTCTTTTCATTGCTGTGGGTTTATTGGAGCAGTAGAGTGCCCATTCTGGATGGTTCTGGACTCGGGCAAGTGCCCACCTAGTGTCCTTCGCTCCCTCCTGCCTCCTCCCTCCCAGTGCGCCTGTCCTGGTGGTTAACGTGACGCCTGCCGCACCTGCCACTGGCAGGCCGGGCGCTGCTGGGTTTCCTCAGGGCTGAGACCCTGGGACGACGGCCAGCCTCGTCCTCCCGCCGCTCCGCACCCAGCCCAGCAAGCACCACCAGCACTCCGCCTGGCTCGGTCCTCCTGTGTTCCCACCCACACCCCCACAAGCCCACCGCCTGTCCCTGGCTGAGAGCGCAGCTCCTACCTGACATCTGGCTCCCACCCTTAGCTGCCTGCCTCTGGAACTGTGGTCCTGGTTCTGGCACTGCAACACCCGTGAGTGAGACGCTCCCGCTTCCGACAGCGTCCAGTACATCCTGTTCTGGGGCATCACGCCAGGCCTGGTGCTCATCTTCCACTGACTCCGTCTCACCAGGGGAAGGGGCGGGGTCTGCTGAGCTCCCGGTTTGGAAGGTCCAAGCACCTGCTGTGGCTCAGGACTGGCGGGGCTGCTTCGCATCATAGTTGGGTAGTGTGATCGTGTCACCGTCACGCCAGGGGCGTGAGTGCGTCTCCCTCAAACCGGGAGCAGAGAGGGAACTGCTGGGCGGAGCCAGGGGTTTACAATAACCCGCTCCTGAGAACTCAAGGGCACACCCTGTGCCCCCCACAAAGCTCCCACCACCCCCCAGCACCACCCAGGGATGAGCATTTAGCACGTGGGCCCCTTGGGGGCGCTCAGCTGCCAGACCACCACGCTGCCATCACTGTCACTACGCCGTCACTGTCACTACGCCGTCACCGTCACTACGCCGTCTCCACGCTGGCCCTGCGCCGGCTCCGTGAGAACCCCTGCTGACCGGAGGAGCAAGGCTCCCCCAGGACTGTGTGGTCAGTTATCAGTGATCAGTGAGCTGCTGTATCGGCTGGGCGTGCGAGAGGCCAGGGGTCAGGGCTCCAGAGGCAGGTGGGCTCCAGCCCCCCCCGCCCCCGGCTTCCCTCCTGAGGTTTCGGTCAAGGGTGGGGACAGCAGGCCCTCTGCCTGCCTTTTGTGTGCAGCTCCGGAAGCTTCCTTCAGCAGAGTGGTGTGGCCACTTACGGGCATCTGCTTCCACTGCCCACACTGCCCACCCTGTGGCCGTGAACGCCAGCGTCAGTCCCCTGTCCCACACTCCCATGTCCAGCTGCCCTGGGCTGGGTCTTCAGGGACGCACTGTGGGACCGGGCAGGGCGGGGTGGAGCCGCAGCATGTCCTCAGGCACCCCCCCCCACCATGGCCTTGATCTGCCCTGAGGGCTTTGGGACAAAGGCTGCCCCATGCTGGCCGCATCACCATTGCAGTTGTGAGCTTCAGAGAATGCCTGTCTGAGTCTGTCACCTGCCAGGGCTGGGATGAGGTAGGCAGGGGGGGGAGGTGCTCAGCTCACGGCAGGCCCACCTGCATCGCAGACGGGCTGCTCCTCAGGCTTGCTTTCGGGGTCACCCCTCCAAGCAGCCCCCGTGGAGGCCAGTCCTGCAGAGGATTGAGCCTCGTCTGTGTGCTGAGTGCTCTGCACCTTACCCGTGAGAGAATAGGGAGACCCTGGCGCCCTCACGACCAGGTGCAGGGCCCAGCGAGGGCGACCTGGCCATTTCCTGCTGTTTCTCAGGCCTGGGGCTTCCCACAGTGGGAAAGGTGGGTCCTTGGAGGAGTCTGGGTGGGCCCTGGGGATGCTGCCATGTGGCTCCGCTCCGTTAGGCATCACCGAGAGAAAGCGCCGGAGCGTCTGTTGGTGAATGGACTGGTGGCAGCTCGCAGGAAGA
Source organism: Oryctolagus cuniculus (assembly GCF_964237555.1). NCBI lineage: Eukaryota > Metazoa > Chordata > Mammalia > Lagomorpha > Leporidae > Oryctolagus > Oryctolagus cuniculus. The sequence goes on from NC_091436.1 coordinate 7,511,437, forward strand.
CCCAGCAGGTGCGCCCGGGGGAAGCTGGGGAGAGCCCACGTCTGCAGGGCCTGGGATATGAGAGGTTTCCTGGAAGTCCTCAGGAGCCCATGGGCTTGCTAGAGAGGACAGGCAGGGGGAGTGCAGCAGGAGACCCACACAGAAGCAGCAGGGCAGGGCGCAGGGCCCCACAGGCGTGGCCACAGGTCGGGGGCAGTGGGCAGCTGGTCTTGTATGGGAAAGCCCAGACTCGGCTTGAGCAGCAGGAAGGGCCGTATCACCCCGTGGACTTCTCTGTCTCTGTGGCCCCAGCAGCAAGGCCCTCCTGTGTTTGCAGCCTGCTCCGGGGAGAGCGAGCGCCACACCTTGCTGTCCACTCAGTTCCAGGGAACCGTGTTGTTTTGTAGTTCCTCTCTGAGTTTTGGATGGGGCGTGGAGCGGGCCTGGTGGGACCCCTGCCCTGTGATCAGGGGCCCCAGGTGGAGGGTGCTGTGCAAGTGTGAGGACCTCGGCTGCTTCCTGTGGCTGCTGGGGAGTCGCCTGCCTCTGGGGCAGCCACACGGGGGACAGCGCCACCTGTAGGCGGTGGGAATGTGAGGGCTCTCGGTCTGTGCTTGCAGGAGTTTGGGGGTGCGAGGTCTAGTCTTTAACCTAAATGACCATCAATTTAAAGCGAGATCATAAACAGTTGGTATAAACCTGCAGTTGCCCAGTTACCTTACACATAACATAACTACAGGTGTAGTCGTGTCTTCGCTGAAGTTCGGTGAAGTCAGTGATAAAAATGCCATTTTCCTTGGTCTCCTGGCTCTGATCTGATTCTGCTCCTAACGCCTGCTGACTTTGACCTCTGAGCTTGCTCTTCAGGGCTCCCATCAGCAGCCTATGGACGTCAGCCTTCCCCGCGGGGTCTCTGCCTCCCGGGCTAGGTAGCGTTTGCCTCGACTCTCGGCAGGACAGGGAGGAGGTGGCGGCCTTGTTGTGCTGTGCTGGCCCGGGCCCCCGTCCCTGCCTACACCGTGGGCAGAGCTGTTAGGGGCTTGACATGGCGTGGGAGTCTTCTAGGGAAGACTGGGCCCTGGGGTCCCGGCCAGCGTGGAGCCAGGGCCCGGTCTGGAGAGGGGACAGGGTAGAGAGACGACTCGGGTGCTCGCTGCCTTGCAGTGTCGCTGGGCGGGCCTGTGTTGCTGTGTCCTCCCGCCTGCCGTGGCCTCTGCTGTGTCCGGCTGCTGTTGCTGGCGGCATCAGGAGCGGGGAAGGCCCTGGCTGCGTTCCAGGCCGTGCACAGCACCACGGGGGCTTCAGTGTGTTCAGGCTGCACAGCACGCCCTGTGGCGCATCTTTGATCTTCACGTCATGGGAAAGGCACTGCCTGGCTCTGCTCGGACCCCTCCCCGCTTGTCCGTCTCCTCCCTCAGAGAGTCAGGGCTTCGGTGTCCCTGGGGACCTAGAGGGTCACGGCGGGCGTCTGTCCCTTGCTGGACACGGCCCTCTGCGGACCCATGCCCTGCACTGGGGCCGAGCGTCCCGCTCCTCACCTGTAGCACGGGCACAGGCAGTATCTCAGGCACTCGGCCAGTGCCAGCTGCCATCCTTGTCTCCTCCTCTTCCTTCCATCCAGATGGAAAAGGGGGCCTCTCACCGCACCCCCATCTGCCTGCTTTTCTCTCCTGTGCACTCCTTGCTCGCCAAACAACAGCCACCCTGTGTCTCTGTTCTTTTCCGGGCCCAGCCACAGGAGGATAGCAGCGGGGACTGTGCTGCCCTCCTCCTGAGCTGCTCCTTGGGGAACTGAAAATAGCTCCGGGGTCCCCAGGTGGGGTCTGCAGAACAGGCAGCATCCCCGGGCTGCCCCCATAAGGCCCTCAGAGCAGACTTTGCGCTGGGACTCAGCCTGGACCCTGGGAACAGCCAGAGGAGACCACAGTTGGCAAAACTGGGCTGGCTGAGCTTGTAAAAACACGCCCGAGGGGCTGGTCTCCCAGAAACGCCTGCAGCACCCCACCTTCCTGTGCACCCCATCATGATCTGGGGTGCATTATGCTGGGCGTGGCCACTGTCACACGTGCTGCAGCACCAGGACCCTACACACAGGCTTACTCACGGTGTGAGCTCGGGGGTCTGGGGGGCCAGCGATGGGTCGGCAGCAGCGGCCAGGCACCGCGTGTGGGCTCCCGTCCCACGCCACGGGCCCTGCTCTGCTCACGGCACACCCCCAGCCACTGCAGGAGAGGCGGTGGCTCCCTGGCCTGCCAGTGCCGCTGGGGCGGGGCCATCCAGGGCAGCCGAATCCAGAGGATTCCTGGGGTCGGGGGATAGTTTCCTGGGAAGAGGGGACGACCGGGAGGCTGCTCTCCCTCCTCCCTCCTGGCTAAGGAAACACACTCTAGCAACAGAGTGACTGTAGCCCGGCCGTGGCGTAGGGTTTAGGGGAAGGAGGCTGGGGCACTCACACAGAGTGCCCAACCTGTGGGCTCAGAACGGGAGGTTGGGTGCCCCAGGACCAGAGGGTGCTGGGTGAGGACGGCCCCTTGCTGGGGCTGCTGTGCACCAGCCCACACAGGACACGTGTCCACAGCAGAGGGCCAGCTGGCCTCACCTGCCCATCACTGAGCTCCTGCATGGGACCAGGGCCCAGGAGATCAAACTTCGCTCCTCTCCCTTGCCCCTCTGTTTCGTGGGCATGCAGGCCAGCAGCCCAGTGGCTGACAGCTCAGGGCTGTGACCGCCCGCCCTTGGCTCGTGAGGTCATTGCTACGTGTAGCCCAGCCAGCCCTGGGCCCGGGGCCACAGAGGCCGGCCCGTCTGATGTGTTCTCGTGGTAGCCCCTGCCTTCCCCAGGTGGCCTTCCTGGGCAGTGCCCTGGGTGCACCTGGCCCTGTCCTCACCTGGGCCCCTCTGCCCCTCGCCCTAGGGGTCAAGGTCCAGCAGTGTGTGGAGTCTGGAACTTCCATGTCCCTCTGGGAAGTCCCTCTCGGGCAGTTGTTTGGGGTCTGTGGCCCTGGGTAGGAGGTCACAAGGATCCCCTGCCCGTCTCCCATTCTGGTTTCATTTTAATTTGCTGCATTTTTCAGTTCCCAGCATTACTGTCTTCTAAGTGACTGTTCAACCAAACGCTCCGGTTCTTGTGGATAAAAGCCTCAGCTGCTTCTCCTGCTGTTCAGTGTGTGTTCGCTTGGACACCAGAGAGGAAGGCAAGTGCTTCCCAAAGGCCAGATCTTTGCTTCGGAGGGACTGGCGCTGGTCGCGTTTACTGCCGGCTCCTGGCACTGCGATGCCGTGGGCCGGACTGCAGCCTGAAACTCTTGACCTAACTGGACAATAGGAGGCTCTGCTCCCTCCTGGGCCCCCGGCTCGGGTGCCTGTCGGTGACTTTCTGAGTTCAATAGAGGTGCCAAAGAATGAGTCCTTAGAAAGCAAATGGTGCCACCATTGCCAAAGAGAGAGAGCGCAGAGAGACAGAATCGGAGTAATTCACGATCTGCCCCCCTTGGCCTACGGGAGAGCGGGCAGGAATGGCTGAGTGTGTGTGAGCACTGGGGGAGCTGGCACAGCCCTGCAGGACCCCAGGCATCACGTGTGCCCCCGGGCCCTCAGCAGGTGCAGAGCCCTGGCGCTGGAGGCATGGCATTGGCTTGACTGACAAGTGGCCCATCTCAGAGGGGGCAGCTCCAAGCGGCCGTTGGGTACCAGAGGGGGCGCTGTTGAGCAAGGCTGTGGCCAACAGCGGAGGTGGCGCACATGGGGAGGGGGGTGCAGCCGGACGTGCTGTGGAGGACCTTGTCATTGTTGCCCGGCTTCCAGAGGAGCAGCCAACTCAGTAAGGCACGTGCTATGGGCCGATGCGTCCCGGCACCCTCTGTGCGCTGCACATGGGGACACGGAAATGGAACACAAGGTGGCCAGGCCACGGGGCCGTGGCCATGTGAGTGGGAGAGGCTCTGCGGGGACGTGTGTTGGAGGAGTTGGCAGGGTTAGCCCAGGGAGCAGCAGAGGGACCCCTCGTCCACTGTGGATTCAAGACCGTAATCCGTACGCCTGCTTTCTGGTGTATTTGCATTGCGGAAATGCTTGCACAAATTTTTTTTTTTTTTTTTTTTTACAGGCAGAGTGGACAGTGAGAGAGAGAGACAGAGAGAAAGGTCTTCCTTTGCCGTTGGTTCACCCTCCAATGGCCGCCATGGCCGGTGCGCTGCGGCCAGTGCACCGCGCTGATCCGAAGCCAGGAGCCAGGTGCTTCTCCTGGTCTCCCATGGGGTGCAGGGCCCAAGCACTTGGGCCATCCTCCCCTGCATTCCTCGGCCACAGCAGAGAGCTGGCGTGGAAGAGGGGCAACTGGGACAGAATCCTGTGCCCTCACCGGGACTAGAACCCCGTGTGCCAGCGCTGCAGGCGGAGGATTAACCTATTGAGCTGCGGTGCCGGCCTTGCACAAATATTTTCAAAACCATTCATTTTCAAAGATGTCTTTGGGTATTGTTTGTAGCCATGAAAAAACAAGGGGGAAATTGCCAGTCGGTAGCAGAACTGGTAAACAAAGCACGGGCCGTCCGCATCGTCACTGCTGTGCGTCTGTTACGTCAGACTCCACGGGATCGCCATGCCGGCTGCTTTTGACCTAGAAAATGGCAGCTTCATACATTGAGCCGAGAACGAGCAATCCTCCTGGATTTCTTGTCTTCCCCTTTAACGCGGGGTTCAGAGTGGTGCCTCACAGCCCCCAGGAGTGTGATACAAGCCACGTGGAAAGCAGCAGGTGACCAGAGCTCTGTAAGTGCTCGCTAACGTCACCGTCTACATCTGCGCAGAGAAAGATCTAGAATACACTGTGTGGTTGACAGACATCAGCAAAGGATGAGCCCATCTGCAGAGGGAAGCACGTGTGTGCACGTGTGTGTGTCTGCACATGTGTGTGTACATGCGTGTGTGGCCGATGCATAGGGGCAAGGCAGGAAGAGTTGGTTCTACGTTGTTCATGCTGGTTAACCTTTGGGAAGGGGGCAGGTGGGGGGGGCAGGGGGTGAAGAGGGAGTGTCTCAGTGGGGTTCACTGGGACCGCCCAGTGCAGCCCAGTGTGCACCCATGTGGGACTGGTCCCAGGGAGCGCAGGCAGGAAGGGGCAGTGGACGTGAAGTGGGGGGGGGGGAGCAAGAGGCTGGAACCCCAAGTATGAGCTCCGCCCCCCGAGAACGGGCTGCAGTCTGTCCTGGGTCACGGCTGGTGTGGGCGCCGTGCGGAAGCTGGGCCCTGGTCACAGAGCTGGACAGAAGCACCTGGCCTGGGGGTGAGGACGCTAGTGGAGGGTCCGGGGAGGAGGAGGAGCGGTGACCCAGGCGTGGCGCCGGAGCCGTGGGTTGGCAGATCCGCCGCGAGTGTGACCTCCACGGTGGCGCTGTCCCCCTGCCGCCCTGTGGCAGTGCTGGCCTAGCGGACGCGTTTCAGAGCCGCTGAGGGGTTTGTGTTTCCCTCTGTCTGTGCCTGGGCTCTGTGTCCTTAAAAACAGTGAAGCTCTTCACCAAAAAAACAGAACTGTGGTGGCGGGGGGGACAAACCTCTTGCACCAGTGAGACCTGGCGTTTGCGTGGCGGCCGCCGTCCCCTCCGGCTGGCAGCTGCAGCCACTTCCAAGCTGGCCTCCCTCCTCTCCATCCCTGTTCCAGTCTGTTCCCGCTGGGGTCAGGGTGGTTTTGCAAAACACACGTTGCATCCGGTGTGTGCCTGTTTAAAAAGGCTCCCATGGCTTCTTGTCTTTTGAACGAAACCATGAATCCTAATCCTGATCAAGAAGTCTACACTGTGTGCTCTGCCCGTCTCTCCCTGTCCGTCTGCCTTCAGTGGCCATAGCCTTGTGTGCCATCACCTTGCATGTAACAGTCGTAAGAATCACCACGCATACAACAGCCATAAGACTCACCATGCGTGTAACAGACATAACACTCAGCATGCATGTAACAGTCATAAGGATCACCGTGCATGTAACAGACATGAGACTCATGTGTATGTAACAGCCATAAGACTCACATACATGTAACAGGCATGTAACATGCTCATCATGCATGTAACAGCCATAAGACTCACGTGCATGTGACAGACATAAAACTCATGCATGTAACAGACATAAGACTCACATGCATGTAACAGACATAAGACTCATCATGTGTGTAACATAAGACTCACATGCATGTAACAGACATAAGGATCTCCATGCACACGACAGCCGTGAGACGCACATGCATGTAACAGTCGTAAGAAGATGGCTATCTGTTGACCTGCCATGCACAGCTTTACGCCACGTGCTTGGAATACGGAATCTTCCCACCCACAGCAGCTCTGGCACCGTTGACCTTCCTTCTGTTACCAGCTAGGACACCAGACTCAAACATGCTCAGTGTCAGGACCGCTAAGTGACAGCACCAGGACTGGAGCCTGGCGTGGGCGTGGTGTTCAGCCCCCCTCTTGTCACGCAGTCCTGGCTGCTGAGCCGCCTTCCCCATAGGCAGTGAGCGTGGGAGGCAGGGGTCCGGTCTGCGGGTCCAGTGCTCATCCGTGGCGCCGCCCAGCGTGCTCGCACACGGAGAGAATCACAGGCCAGCCGAAAGCAGCGAGGTGCCGGGCGCTGGCTGGCACTGCGGTTAGGGTGAGCCAGGCCAGATGGTCCTTGCTTTCTGGTGCCATGGCCTGCGGTCAGAGGCTGTGACATGGCTGTGAAGGGTGCCAGGCAACGTGGTGTGTGGGGGCGGGAGGACTGGGCATTCGGCCGTGTGGCCCACACGGAGTGGCACGGTGACAGCTTTGTCCCCCCAGCTTCCCATGGGGCCGTGCTGGCCGCTCCCCTGTGCTCCTGGTCATCCTGGCCCCTTGAGGGAATCCCAGCTGTCCTGGGGCATCACTAACTCAGTCCCTCTGTCCTCCTGCCCACCCTGAGCCCTGACCTTTGCTGACTCATCACTTCTAGTCCCACCCTTGCCCATGGGATGACGCGGAGGGCCCTGTGTCTCGTCAGCTCCCAGAAGCAGGCAGCCGCTTTTTATTCCTCACTTCTGGGCTCTTGCTAGTGTTTCGTGGACCCCATGGCTCCCACTTCCTGGGTGCTGTGTGCAAGCCACGCTCCGAGTGCGCCCAGTGTGGTGGGTATTTGTGTTGCCACCAAGCCTGGTGACACCGAGGCGTCATGAGGTTAACATGCTCACTGCTTAGTAACTAGATTGTGTGCTTTCTAGAACATTCTGGGGGTTTTCCAGAGCATTCTGGGGTTTCCTGCCTCCAGCCTTCAGGAAGTTCCAGGAGCAGCCACTCGGGCCAACATGAGGCTGGGCTGACCTCAAGGTCAGATCCCTTGCCTCTGTGTGCATGTGGGGTGGTGTGTGTGTGTGTGTGAGACCTGTGCAAAGGGCGCTTCCCACTGCCCGATGACAAGACAGGGGCATGGCCTTTGGGGAGGACCCACACCCACCTGCCCACCACCCACCTGCCCACCGCCTTCAGCTTTAAAATCATTTCAGGGTGCTACACAGTCACCCCCTCGTTCAGCTGTTTTTCTGCACAACTTCTGACGTGCAGGCATTGATTGCCCTGTGAGTGACCCGACTGGGGGCTGGCCTCCCGGAGTCCAGGCGCTGGGAGGACACTTGGGTTCATCATCACCGCCTGGGAAAAGCCCTGGGCTGTTCTCCACGCCTCCCGGAGGCCTCGAAGGTCCTACGTGGGAAGGGACAGTCGGGTCTTGGCGTCCGTGGGTGGAGTCTGAGTGTCCCAGTGTGTCACAAACCCGTGCTGCCTGTCAGAGCTCTGTGACACAGGTGCGGATCCTCCACGGGCCCCGGGCTTCCCGATTGATTTCCCCACGGAGCTTAATCCACGATGCAGACCCTAGGGAATCCTGGGAGTCCTCTCGCTTTTCCTGCTCCCCCTAAGGCCTTCCAGGAGCCCAAGTGTGCGCTGACGGGGTTCAGGAACGGCCCCGCCGGTGGGGAGTGGGGGGCGGGGCCGGAGGACGTGCGGGCTGAACATCTGTGCGCGTTTCTGTGTTGCAGAGCTGGTGATGTTGCTGGAGTGGTGGTCCGGCACGGAGTGTACCATCTACACCGACCCGCAGGCCTACCCCCTGTACGGAAAGGAGAACGCCATCGTGGTTCTGAACCACAAGTTCGAGATCGACTTCCTCTGTGGCTGGAGCCTGGCCGAGCGCTTTGGGATCTTGGGGGTAAGTGGGGCGTGCGTCCCCCCGGCCTCGGGCGTGCCCCCAGCTGGGCAGCACGGCCTCCCCTTCGCGCGTGACCACTGGGAATTTCCAGAGGAATCAACAGGCAGGTTCCGCGGGAGGCGATGCTCTTCAGTCTAGGCTGGCGTTGGGGTGGGTGTCTTCTCGGGAGCCGGAAGGGGTGCAGCGGTTACTGCACGCCCGGCGTTCTGCATGCGATGCCCTCACTCCATCCTCAAAGGAACCTTTCTGAGTCAGAGGAAGAGCACCCACCTTAAAGACGTTGCGTAGTTTACATGCTCTGCTCGGGACCGCGCGGCGGTGACTGGGTTTGGTTGTACCTCCTGTCTGTATTCTTTACTGTGCGCTCCTGTTTCCTTGGCCTCGGGCAGAACTCGCCTCCGGGTTTTCCTCGCTGTAGGCCCGAGCACGTGGGGTCCCCTAAGCACGAGGGTTGAGGGATTCTCAGGGAGTTACGTTTTTCCCCTGGGAGTTTGACTTCTCGCACGCAGCTTGCAGACCCTTAGATCTGGGTCCCTCGGCTGATGTCTGTGGTGTTGAACACGAGGGGGTGTGCAGCGGCCGAGCGGGCTCACGGGGCTCCAGTGTGGCAGGCGGGAAGTCCCGGCTTTTCCATGCAGGGCGTGTGTGGCCAGCGCTCGGAGACGGACAGGGGCACTGCTCACGTCACTCTTGGTCTCGTAGCCCGGAAGGCAAATTCCTGGCCTGGAGAACCGGGAGGGTTGGCCGTGGAGGAGAGAGGAGGTGGGCAGGGGGCGGAGCCAGCCGGCTGGAGTGCCTCTCTTTTCCTGTTGACACTTGGCATGTACATGTGTGTGTGTGTGTGCGCGCGCGCGTGCACCTGTTCAAGTCCCTGGTTAGGAACCAAAGCAGAACTTCCCGTATGGGCCTCTGAGAGTCCTGGGCGGGAGCTAGGTCGCAGTCCTGTGGTTTAGAGATGGCTCCGCCCCCAGCCCTGTCTGTCACAGATCCCGCTGGTCAGGGACAGCTCAGCTCGCAGAAGGGAGGGCACCCGGAGCCTTTGCCAGGAGCAGCAGGACAGCAGCCGTCCCACACTGGGCCCGGGCTCGCCTGCACCGCTCCAGGGGCAGTTTCTAGGCAGCTGGGGTGTTTTGTGTGGGGCAGGGCAGTGCCTGCTGCATTCTGGGGCCCTTTCCACTCCCTGTTCGGTCCTGCTGGCTCTGTGTGCCGCACACCTGTCGTGCTCTTGCTCGTCATGGTGCCGTCACTCGTGGCGTACAGATGAGCTCCCAGAGCTCGGTTTGGCCACGTGGTTTGCTCCAGGACTGACTGAGGCTGATCCCTGTGCTGTTGCTCCTCCCCCACAGGTGGGGCTGGGAGGGGAGCTGGGTGGCCTGGAGAGCGGTGACAGGGACAGGGACAGGCCTGGCTGCGCTCCTGAGGGCACAGGACCAGCTGCCGACGGGGCGGGGCCTCTGGTATCCTCCTGGCTCGAGCTGTGCACAGGGCTCGGGGAAGGCGGAGGTCACTCCTTGGTGGAATGGGGCCGCAGGAACCGACAAGGCAGGGACCACACAGAAGCCCAGAGGAGCAGCGTGAGTAGGCAGGGGGAGGCAGGCAGAGCTGGGGGAAAGGGAAACCTGCGTGCGCATGGAGGGGAAGTGACAGTGGGAGAGGGCCCCGGGCCTGGAGGGCAGACCCGGCTTAGACAGGGGGCACGGGGCCCAGGGGCGGCTGATGGCAGAATCTTCCAGAAGTGCAGACCAGGAGTTGAGGTTACGGAGCCCTCAGGTCCCCACTGCTAGTTTTTGTCTCAGTAAAAGATGCGCGCGGTCACATTTCTGGGGTTACCGGCGGGGAGACTTCTGGCAGGGTGGGTGTCAAGCTTCAGGGGGCTGTTTTGCAGGTCCTTATCGGGATGGGGTATCCATGGCGGCCCAGAGAGAGCGCGAGCGCTCCCAGGACAGGCGTCGCGGCTCGGGCACCCAGCTTGCTCCGTCTTAGAAGGGAGCCCGTGAGCCCAGCCACACCCGGGTAGGCGAGGTGGCTCCCCGGGGGCCGGGAGCCGTGGCCGCTCTTCCCACTTGTGCAAGGCATTGAGGGGAGCCGAAGCTGCGCGGCCTGAAACAGACTGCAGTTCTTCAGAGAGAGAATAGAGCGAGCGGGGTGGGTACGATGCCTGGCCTGCCCTCCCCCAGCCACTGGCACGTGTGCTAGACGCGGCCCCTGTGAAGGTTCCGTGTGTGTGTTTCCTGCACGCGGCACGGGGCACTATGGGCTCAGAGATACAGAACCCGTCTTTGGGGACAGCGTCGTGTGGGAAGAGAGGTCACAGGGGGACACGCACACCCCTGCGAGGCCCAAGTACACATGGGCATCTCCCCTCAGGCCAGCAGGGTGTGGCCGGCCAGGGTGACACCCAGTGAGCACCCCTCGATCAGACAGGAAGCAGCGCCCTGAGGCCACCTGACCGGGCGTGAACCCCTCGTGTGCTGGGGAGGACGCAGTGGGGGAGTGGTAGGTGGCCGGGGAAGAGGGTGCTGGTTTGGGACTGTCATGGACCACCCTTGGGGAGGAACTTGAACCTGTTCTCAGCAGGTGCATTTCCTCATTGCTCACCTGCCCGCTGGCTGTCAGCCCCCGGGGACAGCGAAGCCTTGCTGAAGGCAGTGACCTTGGAACAAACTAGGAGGGCACGAGAGGGCTGGGGGAGGGGTAGTTATGAGGCTAGGGAGAGGGGTGGGAAGCCGGGAGGTGGTGAATGACGTGCCTACTCAGTGACGGTCTGCCCGGTGGCTGAGGTCCCTGCCGGGGCATGGCTGGGCACACCCAAGTCCTCCTTTCTCTGCCGGCCCCGTGTCTGTGTCTCAAGGTCACTGTGGGATGACGTTGGACCTGCTGAGCCAGATCAGTCACAAGGGCTGGCGCCAGCACAGCCAAGGGGCAGCCTGCACAGCTCCCAGCGAAACAGCCACCCAGGTGTCAGAAAACTCTGGAAGCTCACTGAGAAGCCGACACGGGCACTGAGGCCCGGCGGCCAGAGCTCTGGTTTCCCGGGGCAGGGAAGCGTGGTTCTTGCTGAGCGAGATGGCACACGTGTGAAACCTGCGAGTCTCAGAGCTGGACCATAGGAGGATCACTTTTCCAGCTGGAATTTCTCTGCAGGACAACACAGATCTGTCTGCAAAGGCTGCAGGACTGTTACTTCCGGCAGGCCCCCTGGGTGATAACCAGCCCTCAGATTGTAGGCTTCCCGCGTTTCCACAACTGAACAACAAAGGGGAGACACTGGGAGGCACGTCTGTGTGTTCTGTGCACTGGAATCCCCGGGCACGAGTCGGTCGGTTTCTCCCTGCGGCTCCATGACAGCTGCTAAGGTGGCAGGGAGACGGCTCGTGCAGGCAGAGACAGCTGGGCTCAGTCCCAGCCCTGTGCACCTGACGCTGGCTCCTGCATTTATGGCTGGGGGGGGGGGGGGGTGTTCTGAAGCTCAGTAGATCTTCCCCCTTTTGAAGTGTTTGGGAGCCCAGGTGCAGTGCCCAGCACCAGGTGGGGTGCCGTGAGCCCTGCTTTCTTGGCCTGTGTCCCCCTTCATCCACTGCTGTGAGGAGGTGGTGGCAGGAAGGGCTCACCTGCTTCAGCACCCGGGACAGAGCAGGTAGGATCTGGGAGAGCCCCCCACTGTCAGGCAGCGGCAGGCATGGCTAGATGCCTGCCTGCCCCGGTTTCTTCACCCACACCTGCTGGCCGACTGCTCTCGGGGGAGGTCTCTCGTGACAGGCACAGCCGCAGCCCTGGTGCTGTCGGCTCTGGTGGGTGGTGTACACCCCTGCCAATGCTGGCATCACCCGAGTGTGTGGGAAACGCCCTCCCCGCCCCGCCCCTGCCAGCCCCACCCAGGGTTCTCTGGGGCTCTGGCTGCTGGTTCTGCCCCTGTGCCCTGAGCGCCAGGGACTTCTGTCCGTGACGTCACCCACTGTGCCAGGCTTGCTGGGATCTGGCACACACACAGAAGGGACCCAGGGGAGCGGTGACATGCAGGTAGCCGGGGAACGAAGCAGGCAGCTCCCAGACGCACAGCGGCACCTGCGTTCATCCCCGAGCGTTGTCCTGGAAACACCAGCGTGCACTTGGTATTGAAAGCGAAGTCCCAAGTGGGGTGTGCCAAGGACACTGGTCTGCCCACGCTGACTGCTGGTGACACCGGGCTGGCTTAGAGTGGCGCTTGCCAGGGAGCTGCCTGCAGCCCCTTCACACCCTTGGCTCTGCCCCAGGCCATGCTGCCCCGCCCCACTGCTGACCTGCTCTTTCTCACAGCCACCTGCCTCGGGCTTGGGTTGGCCTTTGCTTCTTGCGACTGTTTAGCAGACACCTCCTGCTCCAGGGCGCCGGGCACCAGGACAGGAGCCAGTGTTGGCGGTCCTCGTCTGGGAAGCAGAGAGCGAGAGACCACAGCATGCACAGGGCCGGCTCACATTCGCTCACCCTCCCTGGCACAGATGTTGTCTCTCACCTTCGATGGGCACACACAGGGACACTCAGGCACACACGCATAGACAACATACAGACACACAGTTGTTCATATGCAGACACACATAGGCCCAAAGAGACACACACACACACACACAGACATTCATAGATAGGCACACACACATAAACAACATACAGACACACACTTGTACATATGCAAAGACACACATAGTCCCACAGAGCACACACACACACACACTTGTACATAGGCACATAGTCCCAGCGACACACACACATAGACAACATACACACAGACGCAAATAGGCCCAAAGATTACAGACACGCACACATATAGACACATTCATGTACACAAACACCCAAAGACACACACAGATAGACACACAGGCACAGACAACATAACACAGACACACACACATACAAAGCCATGAGCCACACACTTATATACACACAGGCATGCAGGCACACACATGCATATAGACACATTATACACATACACCCAAAGACACACACACATTGACATACAGATAGGCAGATACACAGGCACAGACAACGTAACAGACACACACATAGCCATGAGCCACACCCATGCATATAGACACATACGTACATAGACACACAGATACACATATGCATATACATACTCACCCATACAGATACACACACACCCTAACACAGAGGTACAGACGGACACAGACCCTCACAGAGACACTCACACACACACACACACAGACACAGCTTGTAGTCAAGGAGAAGTGTGTGTAGACCCTTCAGTCTTGCTGTTTTCTGAATCCCACTTGAGGTGCCCCGTTATGTATTTGGTGGGAATAAACGACCTGGGTGACCTCGGCTGACCGAGGCACCTGCGGGAGCAGCGCTGGGTCTGAGAACCAGGGAGCGTGGCCCTGCTCGCCGTGCAGGGCGCTGGCGTGGCCTGTGTGCCCGGCCCAGCCCTGATCGCCACCTCTGCGGGTTCCCAGGGGCGCTTCCAGGAGGGGAGGCGTCACAGGTGCACCACAGGCCAGGGTGCCCGCGCGCCTGCCGTCCCGTCATGTGCACGTCTCAGGGTGGGCAGCCGTCCCTAGCAGGGCCCTCTCCGAGGCCGGGGAGCCCAGCGGGGAGAGGAGAGGTGACAGCCGCCACGCCCCGGGGCTTCTCTGAGGCAGCTCCTTCCCTCAGTGGCTCACGCCTGCACCGGGGTCACCCAGGGGACTGCCCGAGCTGACCTCCAGGCTCCTGGGCCTGGCTGTTGGTATGAGTTGATCCTGACCATGGACGGAGTGGGCCTCTGTGGAAAGATGGGGCTCTGCACCCCCCCAAACACACACACACACATTCAGAGAGTTCAGTAAACTTTGACCTGTGTAGGGTCTGATGTCCTGAGGGACATGTAGCACACCTGCGCCCCCTTGTGGCCTGCTGTGCCTGTGCCCATGCTGTGTCTGCTAGACGCACTTGTATGCAGGTGGATCCGTTGGGACGTCTGCCCTCGTGGTAAATCCCGTCAGGTTTACCTTCCAAGGGATTGGTGGAACTGGCGTCTTGTCTTGTATGTCCTCTCTCAAGCCGCTGCCACCTGCGCAGGCCGCTCTGATGGGCCCGGGAGAGTCCAGGAGAATCAGAGCTTAGTGAATCCTGTCCGGGGGCAGCAGCCCTGTGGCCCCGCCCCTCTGCTGTGCCCTGACATCACAGCCAGGTGCTGGAGGCAGGAAGACGCTCTATCAGGGAGCAGAACCCTCCCCAAGACCCCCCACCCCACCCCACGCAGCCCTCCACAGACCTGGCCATCTTACTGCCCACTCTTGCCCCTCGCCCTGGAGCCGGTGACCAGCGGGCGACACGGGCAGGGCTCTGGCACTCAGGACCCAGGGCACATCAGCCTAGGGACAAAAGGAGACTGACGAACGTGGCTCGGTGTGGGGGCGGCCCAGGCTTCAGCCTCACGCGGACACTGGGCCTGAATTCTCCTTCCCGGCTCTGAGCCGCAGGCCACGGGATTCCGGGACGGTCACTTCACGTCTGAGCTCGGTCGTCTGTATAGCTGGGTGCCTAGTCCTGCTGGTTTGGAATTGACAGAGAATTCACACGGTTCTCGGGAGTTAGAGGCCAGTTGAAAAACAAACCCCAGCTTCGAAAGGGGCCTGTGCGCTCTCAGCCTGGGGAAGTCTGCCGTCTCTCAGAGGAAGGCCGCAGGTGGCTGGGGCGCCTGGCCCTGTGCAGGGGGCACGTGGCCTATTGTTCCCATGCTGGGCTGTACCTCGGCCGTCGTGGCGGGGAGGGAGAGAGAGGAGAGAGGGCCTTGGGGAAGGGAGAGGAGGAGGGAGGGGAGGGAGAGCCTTGGGGAAGGGAGAGGAGGAGGGAGAGGAGGAGAGAGGGCCTTGGGGAGGGAGAGGAGGAGGGAGAGGAGGAGGGAGGGGAGGAGGGAGGATGCTGAGGAAGGGAGAGGAGGAGGGAGGGCCTTGGGGAAGGGAGAGGAGGAGGTAGGGGAGGAGGGAGGAGGAGAGGGGGCCTTGGGGAAGGGAGAGGAGGAGGGAGGGCGGGAAGGAGGGAGGGGAGGGAGGGCCTTGGGGAAGGGAGAGGAGGGGGGGAGGGAGGGGAGGGAGGGCCTTGGGGAAGGGAGGGGAGGAGGTAGGGGAGGAGAGGGGAGGAGAGAGGGCCCTGGGGAAGGGAGGGGAGGGAGGGCCTTGGGGAAGGGAGGGGAGGAGGGAGGAGGAGGGAGGGCCTTGGGGAAGGGAGGGGAGGAGGGAGGAGGAGGGAGGGCCTTGGAGGCGTTCCTGGGCAGCAGATACGGGAGCCAACTCCACTGGGTGCAAAGTGGGACGTGGGCCTCAGCAGAGTCCCCACAGCAGTCCAGCCTGCAGTGGGTCAAGTGCGCGTACCCAGAGCCAGCCTTGGGCCAGCTGTGGCGGCCACGCACGCCGTTTCCAGCTTGGGAGCTGTCCGGCTGGGCACAGCCAGAGCACGCCCCCGCCCCCGGGTCTGGGACTGTGGCCAGCTCCTTCACCTGCCTGGGGCTGAGAACCTGGCCAGGCGCCATCCCCGTCTGCCTCGCTGGCTGGGAGCCAAGTGAGGTCAGCCTGGAAGGGCTGCACACCTGTCACCGAGAGGGGGCCGGGGCTCAGGGGCCCAAATGAGGAGGTGACCTAGAAACCCTCGCGGCCAGGGGGGGCTCCGCTGGGAGCCTGCTGCCTCCCCCAAGTCCCCGCCTGGCTGTGGGACGGCCTTGGCCTCTGGCTGACATGGGGGGAGGGCCCCAGGACCATGCCTTGCTCTTGCCATGTTCCAGAACTTTCCTCCGAAGCCCCCCTGGTGAGAACACACCCCTTCTTCGCCCCTGAGCTCAGCAGCCGTGGGAGACGACCCCCGGGCTCACCGACGCCCTGGGCCCTGCCGTTTCAGAACTCCAAGGTGCTGGCCAAGAAGGAGCTGGCGTACGTGCCCATCGTCGGCTGGATGTGGTACTTCACGGAGATGATCTTCTGCTCGCGCAAGTGGGAGCAGGACCGCAAGACTGTGGCCACCAGCCTGCTGCACCTCCGTGACTACCCTGAGAAGTACCTCGTGCGTGGGCCGGGGGTGGCCGCACCTGACGTCCTGTGGCCCGCCGTGGCCGTGGGGTGGCCGCACCTGACGTCTTGTGGCCCATCATGGCTGTGGGGTGGCCGCACCTGACGTCTTGTGGCCCGCACTGGCCGTGGGGTGGCCGCACCTGACGTCCTGTGGCCCGCACTGGCCGTGGGGTGGCCGCACCTGACGTCCAGTGGCCCACTGTGGCCGTGGGGTGGCCGCACCTGATGTCCTGTGGCCCACTGTGGCCGTGGGGTGGCCGCACCTGACGTCCAGTGGCCTGCCGTGGCCGTGGGGTGGGCACTGACCACAGGGTGGTGAGGCCACCGCGCATCTGTGGCTGGGAGCCTCGTGTGACTGAGGCCGTGCATGGCCCTGTTTGTGTGTGTGTGTGTGTGTGTGTGTGTGAGAGAGAGAGAGAGTATAGCCATGCATGGGTCTGTGTGATGTGTGAGGCTATGTGTGTGTGTGTGTGTGTGTGTGACTGTAGCTGTGCATGGCTCTGCGTGGTGTGTGTGTGACCGAGGCCCTGTGTGTGTGACTATAGCCATGCATGGCTGCATGCTGTGGTGGGAGGCCGGGCGTGGCCCTGGCCCCCGGTGACTGTGCCCTCCCTTGCAGTTCCTGATCCACTGTGAGGGCACGCGGTTCACGGAGAAGAAGCACCAGATCAGCATGCAGGTGGCCCGGGCCAAGGGGCTGCCCAGCCTCAAGCATCACCTGCTGCCCCGCACCAAGGGCTTCGCCGTGACCGTGAGGTGTCTGAGAGACGTAGGTAAGCGAACACAGTGTCCGCAGGCCCTCGCTCCAGCAGGAAAGCAGGCCCAGTGCCCTCTGATCATCAGAGCATTCCCCGGCAGTGCTGCCTACCTGGCCACAAACTGGAGTGGCCGTGCATTGGTTTCAGGGGCTTCAGAGCCCACCTGGCACTCCTGGTTGGCACTGCCGCCTGGTGTCTGAGCGCACACCGCCCTCTGCTGCTCGGTGCTGGTACTGCAGGCTCACTGCATGCTCACCTGGGCTCACCTGGCAGACCCCAGGTCGCCCCTTGGGTTTGTTTTGAGGTTTGGGGTTTTTGTTTGGCGTCGATTGCCCGTCAGCTGCCTGCAGATGAGGAGCCCTTGCCTGTAAGATGTAAGCCCTTGCCCACCACTGTAAGATGAGGAAGACAGAATCCCATCTGCGTCTGGCCTTTCGCCTTGGGTTAGAAAACCCCAGGCTTGATGCTCCCTTACAGCCCCCTCCCTGGTGCCACCTGGTGGCCGAGGCCTGCACACAGCTCCAAACCTGAGGACAGCCCAGGGATGTGCCCTGTGCACCAGGCCAGCCGAGGGAGGGCCGGGCTCATGGCCAGAGCCTGGGCATCTGTGGTTTCTGGTCCTGCCCTGCTGGCAACCCGGGCTTTATGCCAGGATGGCACCCAGACTCCCAGGGGCTATATTGGGGTGCAGGGGTTGCCCCACGTGAGCCACCCTGTGTGGCGATGTCCACCTTATGGCAGGATCGCCAGGGACCCCAGCCCCACTTGGCCTTGGACCTCTAGTGGGCCTCCGAGAAGTGCCAAGTGCCCTGTCGACTTGTGGAGCCGCCCAGCTGTGGCTCATGACCCAGGTCAGCACTCCTGGCCTGGCCCTGGCATGATTTGCACTGCGCACCACTGAAGAGCCCGGCCCTGCTCCAGTGCGGGCTGCGGGGTCCAACCAGGATGCTCAGCTGGCTGCTGCTGCTTCCCTTAGAGTTTACCTGAAAGATTGCGGGGGGTTGGGGGGGTCCTTCCATCTGCTGGTTCACTCCCCAGGTGACCGCAGCAGCCCAGGCTGAGCCAGGAGCCAGGAGCCAGGAACTTCGTCCGAGTCACCCGCATGGGTGGCAGTGGTGCTGGGACTTGGGCCCTCTCGGGCGTGTTAGCAGGGAGCTGGATTGGAAGTGGAGCAGCGGGGACCTGGGCTGGCACACCCACGTGGGAAGCAGGTGTCGAGAGCAGCGGCTCCACCCCTGTGCGGCAGCACAGCCCCAGCGGGTGTCTTGTCACCCGCACTCTCCCCACGCTGCTTCCTGACTGCTGTCCCCTGGAGCAGCACCCTGCCACCGCCCCGCCCCCCCCCCCCCCCCACACACAGCCCCTCCGTCCCTGCCACACCTCGGCGGCCAGTTCCCTGCCAGCGAGGAGAGGAAGTGGCTTCTGGAGTCTCGGTGGCTTCCTGGGCCTGCAGCACCCATGGCCATGGCAGGGCCGCCCTCCCAGCTCCTCCTCTGCCCGGGCCTCCTGGAGGCTGGGGCGCTGGCCAGCCCCGAGTCTGTGCCCAGTGGTCACAGCCCCTCCTGCATTGCCCACTCTCCCGTCACTGGGTCAAGAGGGCTGAGGTTGTACCAGAAAAGGCCCCTCACCAGGAACAGGTGGCTCTGGACTGGCACTTGGGAGCCCCCAAACTCCCTGCACTCCTGGACGCAGCGGCCACTGGTTCCTACCAGGGCCTCCCCACACTCGGTATCACACGTTTTTCTGTCCTTGGTGCGTGAGCCAGGCCCTGGGTCCCTGAGTACCGCTGACAGGTGGTCTTACTGCCGAGCAGAACCACGAAGATTGCAACATAACTCGGTCCCCCGAGGAGTTTCCAGTCCTTAGGGAACAGAAATACTGGAATAGCTACACCATTTGTACGTGGCCACGTTCCTGGGGAGCGTGCCTTGAACTACTCTTACTGCCGGCACCGGTTGTGCACCTGCCGGCTTGGCTGCCCTGAGAGGGCAATGTTCTGCATGTTACTAAGTTGCAAGTCATTTTCCTCGTGCATCCGGCTCCGCCCCTGCCAGCACTGCGGCCAGACCCTCTAAGGGCCATTCTCCATAACCGAGCTGCGGTGGGGGTTTCTGGTAACAGACAGCAGGTGTTCCGTGTGGAGCACCTGGACCCTGGACAAGGGCCCTGCACCCTGCCACACACAGATACCCAGCGTGTGATTTGATCGTTGTCTTCCAATGTGTGTCTGCTAAACAGAAGTGGGTTCACACGCTATATACTGCTTTGTGTTTGTTTTATTTTTGTAGTTTCAGCTGTATATGACTGTACACTCAATTTCAGAAATAACGAGAACCCAACCCTGCTGGGAGTCCTAAATGGAAAGAAATATCACGCAGATTTCTACGTGAGGTGAGTCGGCTCCGTTCCCTTCCGGAAAAGACACCGCCCACTCAGAGGAAAGAACCCACAGGTGACCTGGAGACCGTCTTCCCGAGCCACCTGTGCCTGCTTGCGCCCTGTTACGGTCCGTGGTGGCGTTGTGGGCTCGGAGACGGCCTGGCACAGCCTGCTTTCCTCCCAGCTGCGTCCTGACCCTCTGGCACCAGCTCATTCTTATCACAGAGCTCGGACTGGATCAAGGACAACAGCATTTTATAATCAGTGTTTTTTTTTTTTATTTTTTATTTATTTATTTATTTATTTTTTGACAGGCAGAGTGGACAGTGAGAGAGACAGAGAGAAAGGTCCTCCTTTGCCATTGGTTCACCCTCCGATGGCCGCTGCAGCCTGCGCACCGCGCTGATCCGATGGCAGGAGCCAGGTGCTTCTCCTGGTCTCCCATGGGGTGCAGGGCCCAAGCACTTGGGCCATCCTCCACTGCACTCCCTGGCCACAGCAGAGAGCTGGCCTGGAAGAGGGGCAACCGGGACAGAATCCGGCGCCCCGACCGGGACTAGAACCCGGTGTGCCGGCGCTGCAAGGCGGAGGATTAGCCTAGTGAGCCGCGGCGCCGGCCAATCAGTGGTTTTGAGGTGGAGAATGCAGGGATGATCTTGGAAGATGGGCCTGCTGCGTAGAAATGCACACAGACAGTGGCTGTGGCTACAAGGGGATGGAGACGATCTCTGTGGTACCTTGCCTGCGTGTTACGTTGTAGGCTATTAACAATGTTAGTGAAACCAAGACCTTAGGACAGGGGCTGTGGCGAAGCGGGTAAATCCGCTGCCTGCAATACCAGCATCCCATATGGGCGCCAGTTCAGGTCCCGGCTGCCCCACTTCCAGTCCAGCTCCCTGCTAATGCACCTGGGAAAGCAGTGGAAGATGACCCAAGTGCTTGGGCTCCTGCACCCCAATGGGCGACCTGGATGGAGTTCCTGGCTCCGCCCTGGCCCCGTCCCAGCCCTTGTGGGCATTTGGCAAGTGAACCAGAGGATGGAAGATCCGTCCCTCCCTCTCCCTAACTCTTCAAAAAGAAAATCAGAAAGCACATCTGTGAGAAACTCCCTTCATCTGTCCATCCACCGCAGAATGGCCCCATGACTGGTGGGAGCCAGCAGCAAGAGGCTGTGGGTGTGGCCCACAGTGGACAGCCAGCCTGCCAGGTCGGGGGAGGTCACCGTCTCTGGGGCTAAGCAGGAGGCTGAGACGCCCATTGGGCAGCTCGCCAAGTAGTTTACAACTCTTTGCTTACAGCTGCCAAGTTACAGCACAGGGCAGTTGGCGGCTGACCACTCCCATAAGAGACCTCTCTGGTGGCCGGCGCCGGCACACCGGGTTCTAGTCCCGGTTGGGGCGCCGGATTCTGTCCCGGTTGCCCCTCTTCCAGGCCAGCTCTCTGCTGTGGCCCGGGAGTGCAGTGGAGGATGGCCCAAGTGCTTGGGCCCTGCACCCCATGGGAGAACAGGAGAAGCACCTGGCTCCTGCCTTCGGATCAGCGCGGTGCAGCCATTGGAGAGTGAACCAACGGCAAAAAGGAAGACCTTTCTCTCTCTCTCTCTCTCTCTCACTATCCACTCTGCCTATTAAAAAAAAAAAAAAAAAGAGAGAGCGAGACCTCTCTGGGAGGAGTTTCCGTAGCCTGGGTTACATCGCTTCCTACCTGGAAACAGCCCCGGCTCTCCGTGCAGAACAGAAGCATCATCATTACTGCTGTCTCTTTAAATCTGAAAGGTAGAGACAGGCAGACACAGAGCTCTGCCACCCTGCGGTCCACCCTTCAGATGCCTGCAACCGCGGCTGGGCTGTGCCAACCCCAAAGCCAGGATCCCACCCTGGGTCTTCCCTGGGGGTGGCAGGGACCCAGCTCGCCGGAGCGTCACTCGCTGCCTCTCTGGCGCATTGGCAGGTGGCAGCGCTGGGACCCGAGCCAGGCCCTCCGCTGTGGGACGCCCGAGTCCAGTGGTGTCTCAGCCACCGTGGCCCCCCGCCCTGCTGTCTGACATGCAGTTGGCAGTCTGCCTTACTGCTCAGGTTTCGGGCCTGGGAGGGTGGGGCAGCCCCCACCTTCTCAAAGGTGACCTCGCCCGGGACAGAGTGCCTTTGTGCCGCCGAGTCCCTTGGGCCCTGGGCAGGAGCTGGCCTGGGGCCGGCTGGGCTCTGGGGATTTGGGGAAAGCCCCAGCCGGGTGCCATTTCTCTCTGGAGCATTCTAGGGGATTTAAAAGGTTCACATAAAAACAACGGAAAGGAAAGTTACTTTGATACAAAACAATTTGAAATCCACGCAGATTTTTGGCAACAGGCATTTTGCGTGCATTTCAGAATCTGCATACAGCAAACCTTTGAGATTCCTTCTCCGTGAACTTTTTTTGTCCCTCATCTGTGGGGAAACTACACCGCCAAGTTCACCCACTGAAGCCGGGCCCCGGCCAGGCCGCTCGGCCCACGTCCCACCTCGTCTGTGTGTGCGGGCCCTTCAGAAGCGCGTGGGAGTAACAGGTTGACTGTGCACAAACTGTGAAAGCCAGGCCCAGCCTCTCAGTAAACCCTCCCTGCAAACGTCTGAGGCGCAGGCAGAGTCCCGCACCGGACAGGCTCCCGGGAGCGGCGCGGCGGCCACTGTCCCCGCAGAGCAATGCTGCCCACGGCCTGCAGCCCACGGCAGAGCCCCGTGTGGCAGTGCCCGGGGGTGGGGGTCACGAGAGGAGAAGCATCGGCAGAGGCGCTCACGGGGCGGGTCTGTTGTGTGAAAGTCGTACCTTTGTGCCTGCTGGCCCTGAAGGCGAGGCCAGCGTCCTGGCGCAGGGACCCAGCGTGGCCCCCGAGATGAGGTCCTGGTGCTCCTTGTCACAGACCATGGCGCTGTGATGGGATGAACGTTCCTGGACGTCCGGAGCCAGCAGCCTGGGGACAAAGGGAAGCCAGGCATGGGGGCTCCTGCCTTTGCCCAGGGCGGGCTGTGTGACACCGCATGGGGGGACAGAGGGCTGCAGGGGTCCCTGTACACGCCCCACATGTGGCAGAAGGCCAGCCTCAGTGCTGGCCGAGGCTCTGCTGTCGCTGCAAACTTGTTACCTGCCCAGGTGATTCCTAGCAGGTCCCCCCTCAGCATGGGTCCCGCGTGGAAGCTGGGGGCCCCTCGGGAGGGGGGTGGGGAGATGGGGAGCGCTGTGTCACCCACGCTGGCCTCGTCCTGTCCACCCTGTTACGCTCGGCCCCCACGCGGCAGTGTGGCGAGCACCGGTGCTGTGCAGGTGGGTGTGCGCGGGGCGCCGGCACCGCCTCATTGCCAGCCGCTCTGTGTTGCAGGCGGATCCCCATGGCAGAGATCCCGGAAGACGAGGACCAGTGCTCGGCCTGGCTCCACAAGCTCTACCAGGAGAAGGTCAGTGTTCTGTGGCCTCCGGCCCACCGGGCGTGGCAGCCTGACACCGCACAGCCCGCTGGGCGTGATCCTGGAGGGTTCACTCCCTAACAGGGAGGAGGTTGCGGCAAGGCTGGTTCCTAAGGGGGCTTCACAGAAACCCTGACACTAGTGTGGGTGCCGCAGCTACCAGGTCCTGGCCGCGCATTCCTGGGCGGTGTCCACTGCCTCTGGCCTTGGAGGGAAGCCTGAGAGGCCCCCCTGAGCCCTGGCCAGGCTCGGCCCTGCTCCTGAGCACCTGCCAGGACGTGGGTCCAACCCTCAGCCCCAGAGACACGCAGTTCGCGGACGCACGGTCCTGACGCTCTTCCATCCGCCGTGTCCTCCGGGAAGCTGCTCCCAGGGCAGGCGGTGTCTGATGCAGGAGCCGGAAGCTTTTGGCCCACGAGATTCCGGGTCAGTGAGGTGCTGTGGCCCCCACAGCCAAACGCCGAGTGAATTCCTCCCCCGGCTTGCACGCAGCGGGCAGCGTCTTCCTTGCTCTGTTCTCTGGCTCCATCACAGGGCTGGTATTAAAAAATGCATTTTCAGCCAAAAGAAAAGCGCTCCAAAGGCTTCTGGAACGAACCCTTCCCTGAGGAGCCACACCAGCAAACAGGTGGTAACGAGGCCCCCGAGCCCCCGCCTGGGGAGCGGCTTTCCCCTCCTGCGCTCAGGCGCGGCCTCTGGGGACGGTTTGCTCTCTGCAGATGAGCATGGCGGCCCTTATGCTACACATGGGAGACCTGGGCTCAGAGTGATGGGACAGTCTGCAGCTCAGCCAGGCACCATGGGGCCGCAGCCGCCGCCCGGGAGCCCATGAAGCTGGCCTCTCCCTTGCAGGGTGGAGTGGGAGTGGGCCCCCTGGGACAGCCTGCTCCCCGGACCTGTCCCGGTGTCACGCTGCTTTCTGAGGCGCTCCTGGGATTTCCTGGGCCACTGTGCTCAGCAGCTCTTCTGGCAAATGACTTTGTGCAGAGGCGAGCCCGCCGACCCCGACCTGGGAGTTCAGGGCAGCCTTGCACCTGGGCTGTGCGGGCCCTGTCTTCAGTCCGAGTGTGGATGTGACACAGAGAAACCCACAGATCTGCCCCCCCTGAGTCAGGTTGAACACACTTCTTCATGAGGCATGCTTGCACTTCCGGCTTGGCGGCATGCAGGGGCCGCCCGTGGGCTTGGAGATGTCGCGCCGTCCCACAGCCGCCTTCGGGGCCATGGCAGCTCCCAGGATGCACCTGTCACCCCAGGACCACCTTTGTGGACTGGACAGGGCGTAACTTTGCATTCTGCAGTCCGAGTGTTTCCTCTGCCTGCACTTCAAGCTGAGCTGCGCAGTGGGAGAAGCCCCGCAGGTGCACCGGCCCCTGTGTCCGTGATGTCCACTCCCGCAGGGAATCTGCCCGTCCTTGGGGCCTGTGGGCCGAAGCCTCTTCCTGGGAACACGGCAGCTCCCCGTCTCTCTGTGACCACATCTCCCGGGCCACCTGGACCATGCTGCATGATGACAACACACAGAATGAAGCCAGAAGCCCCCTGAATCGTCCTTCCCGCGCGGGCAGACTTTACGAGGCGTCTCCAGGAAGTTCATCATTAAACAGTTCTACATGGAGTTGCATGTTTTTTGCATGAGAATTAACATCTCTCAGTTCCATTTTCCACGGGTGTTCTGAAGTCCGTTGGTGCTATGCAGTAAGGGGAACCGAGTTAACACACGCACCTGCTATTGCTGGGGACGGGACCCCGCCCCCAGGGTCGGCAGGAGTTCCCCCCGCAGTTGCGTCACTAGTGAGAAGGGAGGGGCGTGTTTTCTGGACAAAGCAGAGAAAGCAAATCTTCAGAGTTGATGAGAAGCTGACCTGCTGACCCCTGGGAATGGCACAGATCGGCATGTGTGTCCTGGCCACGAGATGGAAGCCATGCCCTCAGTGCCTGCCCACATAATACCACGTGGGAAGGGACTGGCCACCACCAATTCTGCATGGAGGCGAATGAGCCCTCAGGTGCATGTCCACACACTCCGTCCAGTCACTGCTCCCAGGTTTAAATTCACTCCCCTGTTACCCCTCCCTGTCTTGGCCCTGTCGATTGTCCCATGATTGCTTGACTGGAGTGGCCACAGTGAGTGACGTCTGTGCCAAGGCCAGAGGCCTCTCCGGGACTGTCCGGTAGTGGGTTAACGAGGATTCTGAGAGGTCAGAAGAGCAGTGTGGTGCTCACTATTCCCGGACTGGGACAGAACGGGCGGGCAGCACACTGAGACTTCTCCAGCCAAGTTAGAGGGCAAAGCCGCGCATCTCAGGTCTTGGCTTTTTCCAGAGAACTTGACTCCTTAGCAAACTGGGACGTTTCTAGGCCAGTTCAGGGTTGCCAGCTGGGGCTGACTCTGTGGCACACAGATGGCTGTGCCGGCAGGTGCGGCCACTGCTGGCCCCGTGATGTT
The DNA here is from genome assembly GCF_964237555.1 of Oryctolagus cuniculus. Lineage (NCBI taxonomy): Eukaryota > Metazoa > Chordata > Mammalia > Lagomorpha > Leporidae > Oryctolagus > Oryctolagus cuniculus. Next base: position 7,536,677 of record NC_091436.1, read on the forward strand.
CCCACAGGTGTTGGATTGGTGGCCTGTGGCTGGTGGCTCCAACTTGCTCCCTAGGGCTCAGCCTCAGAGCCTGCACTGTTGGGGTGCCAGTCTCCACCCCCAGCTCCCCTTCGGCAACCTGGGTCCTCCTGCTTCCCTCCCTCACGTCACCTGCCCTGCTCCCGGGGCAACCAGAGGCTGAACCCCGCTTCGTGTCTGAACTGGGGGTCCCATTGCATCAGAGACTTAGGGGAGAGACACATCAGTCTCGCCTGTGCGTGGCACTGAGCCGGATGCTGGGCCTGGAGTGGGTTTTCTGCCAGCCACCTGGGGACCTCAGCGCTCTGGGGGTTCAGCTGTTTGGTTCCAAGTTGGGGGGACCTACGGAGAAGCTGCTCCCATGAGCGAGGCCACAATGAACCTGGTCGCCTCTCTGGCCACCCCGGTAGCCATAGCAGTCACAGATCCCGAGGCAGGAAAGAGGGGGTGATGGAGCACCTCACCATGGGTCAGGTCCCTCCAGTTCTCCAGGGCCTGGCCTGGGCCTTTCTCCCAGCAACCTCTCCTGGAAGGCATGGCTGCCCCTTTAGACAGAGCAGGAGCCGGGGCTCAGAGACCAGACTCCTGCCCCACGTCAGCTCCGAGGGCGGGCACTCCTGTCCTCTCCACACGTCCCGTGCAGGTACTCGGGGAAGGAGTGGCGGGGGCGCTGCTGGCATCTGAGGGTCCCCTCCTCTCTCTGTCCCAGGACGCCTTTCAGGAGGAATACCACAGGACCGGCATCTTCCCAGAGACGCCCCGGGTGCCCCCGCGGCGGCCCTGGGCCATCATCAACTGGCTCTTCTGGGCCTCCCTGCTGCTCTACCCCTTCTTCCAGTTCGTGGTCAACACGGTCAGCAGCGGCTCGTCCCTGACACTGGCCAGCTTCCTCCTCGTCTTCTTTGTGGGTAAGTGGGCTCGGTGACAAGGACACCCACCCTCAGCTGCCGTGAGGGGCCCTGGGCCGGACTCCCCCTGGCTACTGGGGCATTTCTGGAGCCAATTTGCACGTAACAGCGAGAGCCCTGGCCAAAGCCACCCCCCAGGGATTGCGGGAGTCTCACGATCTGGCCCCGTTGGCCAGTGCCTCCTCAGCCTCGAGCCTGGGCCCCAGTGGTGGTGCCTGGGCGCTGGGTGCATCGCCGCTCCCCCTCCCAGGCCTCGCACGGCAGTGTGCACACTGCTCTTGCTCCTGCACCCTCCAAGTCTCATTTCCATGGCTGATAGTGCAGCAGGGGCCTTCTGAGTCGGGTCCCCCGAGAGCCGGCCCCGAGCAGAAGCCGCCCCTTTGTAAATGACCCACGTGGCGGCTGCACAGGCAGCTTGCAGACCCCCAGGCTCGTGCACCGGAGTCCAGGCGTATCCGTTCCCGTCAGCCCTGGGTCCGGTGCTCGCACGTGGAGGCGTGGTCTTGGCCCCGGGAGAGTGCCCCAAGTCTGCCTCCCGGGAGGGAGGGCCTTCCTCTGCAACCTCTGAGCTGGAGTTCCTGCATTCCAGCTTCACGTGGGCCCTGCCATCAGGAGCGGCTGCCCCCGAGCGGTGCTGGAACCCAGGCCCACGTAGATGTCCAGGCCTGGGGTGACTGTCAAGCTGGGGTCACGAGCCAGCACCCGGGACCCATCGGCGCTCCGCTGATGCGGGCTACCTGCAGCCAGCCGGCTTCCGGGGCTCTCGGACTGTCCTCACCCTGCTCTTCCCACCTCTGCAGCTTCCATGGGCGTCCGATGGATGATTGGCGTGACGGAAATCGACAAGGGCTCCGCCTACGGCAACGTGGACAGCAGGCAGAAACAGAATGACTGACTTGGGCCGCAGTGTGTGCCTAAGGGAACCTTGGGGAACTGGTGGCCGCGGCTCGGGCTCCCTGCAGGCCGCGGGCTCCCCGGCAGGGAGGCGGCTGGCGGCGCCGCACGGGGAGGAGATGCTCTTAAACCCTTTTCCTCACCATTCAGTGGGTGCTGGCTTTTCTTCTTGGTGTGGGCGTGGGTGAGTGGATGGGCGCGAGCTGGAGGGTGAGGCCCGTCTGATGGGGGGAGGGAAGGGGTGTCCCTCTCACCCTCCGGTGCAGTGTTCTGTAACCCTTGATGGCCAGACAGTGAAAGGGGCTTTAGTAAGAACACCCAATCACGCAGAGTCCTGGCCCCCATGTCTACACGGACGCCCCCTCCGTTCTCCATCCCACCTCCGCCTTGTGGTCGGTGCTCTTGCAGGAGGAGCTGCCCAGGGGTGAGGGCTGGTGTCTGGGGACACGGGGACAGGTGCTGGGAGGCTGACCACTGAGTTCCCACGCTCAGGCCCAAATCCCTAAAGAAACTGACGGTGAAGCACAAGAATCATGGGCGTCGTGTGGCGACACGTGAGGCCTTACACCCACTGGCGCCCCCTGCAGTCACAGCACAGCCAGGGCTGCTTTATAAAACACTGCGGCGGCAGCCACCAGGACTGGGGACCCTCTGACCGGGCCCAGGGCTAGCAAGCACGGGTGCCCCGTGGGGTAATGGGCAGTGGGCAGGCTGCTGTCGGCCCAGAGGCCAGACCCACACCCAGGAGGGGAGAAGGCGGGGAGTTCTCTGAGAGGCGGAGAGCACTGGTGCACGTCCTTGTCCTGGAGGTGGCCACGTGCTGCCCGGCGGGAGCCCCACCCACCCTGCTGTGGTTCTGGAAGCCACTGAGCTGTAGACGTGTAGCACTAAGTGTTTACCACACCCGAAGAGAGATGCTGTCTCTGCCTAAGGGACCATCATGTACTGGGGACCAATTCTGGCTCACTTGTGGGACAAGGAGTGTGGGAGGGGCCCTGGGGGTGTCCCTGTGAGTAGCTGGGCATCTCTGGGGGACCCGCGCTGCAGCCCACGTGCTGTGGCGTCTGGGCAGGCCTCCTACCTCTCCGTGAGAGCGCCGTCCTCCTGGGTGGTTCCGAGGGTGAAGAGCGCCACCCTGGAGAACCCTGAACACGACGAATCAGGAGATGAGCGGTCAGAAGCTGCCTCCACGTCCCCACACTCAGAAATGACCTTGAGGGACATGCACCACTTCCTGTCATTTCCCCACCCGACGCAGAAGCGACCCACGTCCTGACCACACACCCCTTCCCTCTCCTGGAACCCCCCCCCCCCAAGGAAGGTGCCCACCAGCATCCAGCTTTGCTAGGTTGGATCTGGCTCCAAACACAACACGACGAGCAAAGTGGCCAAGGTTGGTGGCAGGTGCAGGCAGCACCCCCCTGGGCAGAACCAAGGGAATGCAGGTTTTTAATTGTCTTAGGACACGAGAGAGCGTGGGGGGAGACCCTGCCGCCTGCCACGTCCATCGGGAGGACTGTTCTGATGGGAGCAGGGTCACTTCCTCCCCGGTTCCTTAACGACAGGGACTGGTGTCCCTACGAAGAACTTCACTATCCCACTCCCATCTCTAACCCGCAGCTGGCATGGGGGCCATGGTGTCTTTGCAGAGCCCTGTCTGGCGCCCATGGTATTTATATTTTTCTACAAATTCAAAGCCCATGGACTTGAGGCCATCGCTCCATCCCGCAAGGAGAGTGTCACGGACTGCGGGTTTTGCTTCTGGCATCTCCGTCTCGGTGGAGCTCAGGCCAGCCCTGCTGAGACTGCTCTGTGGCCAGGAACAGGCAGAGAAGGCAAACTGACTGCAGTCCAACAGCCGTGCAGGGCCAGCGCGGAGGCTGCAGCCACAGGGGGACACCCGCCCTCTCCCTCCCTCCCTTCCATCGTTTATTGGCTTGTCCTGTCCCGAATGAACAAATGAGTCACTCATAATTTACACATCTGACCCACTGCACACTTCTAACACCGTTTCTCCCTCCTGGCACGAAACCAACCGTGAGCGAGCGTTCTGGCTTCCTCGCCCTCGGCTAACACGCCACAGTGATGGCAGCAAGTAAGCGAGTGAGACACGGGCTGTGCCGGGCTCGGGAAGCTGCCCTCGCCAGACCTGGCCGCACCGCCGTCAGGTGCCAGAGCCCACGGACAAGCATGTCCACCCCAGGGCCCCAGCAGCTGGGGTATGGAGCTGGACAGCCACCCTAGGGCACTTCTCACAGTGGCAACACGAGACCTGGAGGCTTCCAAACCCTGTGCATCCACAGAAACACCGACAGGCGGTGCGGAGCGCACACGGCTCTCTGCAGGCGGGCCTTTGCCAGCGGTGAGCGAGTGCACGGTGTCGCTTGTGCCTGCTGTACTGTTTGCCAAGACAAGCCAGTGACACAGACACGCTCCTCGGGCCGCTCGCTCTGCCTTACATCTCGTTGGCTTCACCGTGGACAGGAGTCTGCGGAGCTCGGCTCACCCATGCCGACCGTCTCCCTGCAGGGCAGCAGCCTCCGTGTGGGGGCTTCCGGCACCCGTTCATACTCGCCGTAGGCATGCGGCTCCACTCCACCCGACACATGCTCTCGACATCCAGGTCAGACCCCAGCGTGGACAGTCACGTGGGGAGAGCCACCAGGGACATAAAGCGGCGACGGGGACCCACGTCTCAGCACAGTCCGAGTTGTAAGGAGACCACAGCCCGCCGCAGCAGTGCAGGGGAGCTGACAGCTGCATGCAGACGCCCAGGACCGCCCACTCCACAGCCCAGGCGCCTTGTGCAAGCCGAGCACTCCAGGGAGAGCGTTCTGCAGGAACTTTGTCGACGGTGCCGCCGGGGCAGAGCGCTTTCCGGTGCGGTTTGCGGAGGGCTCATTCCATGTCCTGGTGGCGTCCTCTCTTCACCAGCAGATCGTCTGCACGCAAAGTTTGCAGGCGTGCTCCAAACACGTCCCGTGGTGTGCGTCATAGGGCTCCTGGCCCCTGAGCATTCACACGCCCGTCCGGCCGCACAGTGCACCTCCCTGGAGGCCCTCGGTGCACGGCTCCGGGCTGCCGGGCCGGCCCCGCCCTGCCAGCTCACTGGGAGCCTTTATTAAAAGACACTGTTGGGACGATGCAGCTTCACCGTCAGCAGAACCAGCCTGTGACTGCTAAGTCAGCAAACATGCAGGGGGAAGCAGCCAGCGCTCGGTGAGGCTGTGGGTCCCATTCACGCGTTTACAGAGACGGCAAGCTTTCTCCTGCAACCCCACGGAGCGACTGGAGCGTCTCCTGGCTGCTTTATCCTGTAACAAAGTGCATGCAGACTTTGAAAAGGTGGTAAGAAAATCTAAAATAACATTTCTCTAATATCCGGAAGTACGGATCTCAGGGGTAGTGATATGAGTGTAAGATCCAGCGGTAACAGACCGTCCAGCCAGAACCCAGAGACAGTGCAGGAGATGGACACGGACAGGGCCCAGGCAGCTTCTGGCCGCTGCTCCCAAGGATTGAAGCCAAACAGCCTGGGCTTCGCGAAGTCTTCAGCACCTACTCGATACGGAAGTGAGAAGGGGACCAGCCAGGAGTCGCCAGGCAGACCGCCAGGGTCCCTGCTGCCGTCTGGAACAGGACGGTGACGCCAGCTTGCCCGCAAGCATCGGGCCAGCCCCTTACGTCACCTGCTGGGTTAGGGACAGAGCGAGAGAGACAACTCCTGTGCGGCCCAGCAAGTCCCCTGAGGAGCAGTGAGTGCCCCGGCCCCTGGTGGGGGCCGGACACTGCCTGCTGTTCGCCGTTCGGCTGCAGCGGCCTTCGAGCAGAATGGTGGCCCAGATGCCAAAGCCCAAGTCCTCAGCCACAAGCTGGTCACTGGTGCCGTCCTGTTAGGTTTCCGCCTCCCTAACTATAGCAGTGCAGGGTCACTCACCGAGAATGACCGCGTAAGGACAACCACTCCTGCCTTCCTGCACCTGCGGTCAGCGGTGTGTGGCTCAGGCTGCGGCCGGGATCCCTCGCTGTCCGCTGTTACTCCAGGCTCTTGCGTGGAACAGAAAGGGCTCTCCAGTGCACTGCTGCAGCGGGGACGGGCGCCCCGGCCGAGTTGTCACACGAGCTGGCTGTCCAGGGCCGGCAGGCACGAGGCGCATGCAGGCAGTGCTGTGACCCCAGGGTTTTCAGAGACGTCGGGCCCAGGCAGCCCGGACTCAGCGCTGCCGTTTGCGTCTGCTCCGGCAGCACTCGGGGACCCGAGGCCACCTGCTGTCACTCCTCTCTAGATTCTTCCCCAGCCACATACAGACAGGTGGCTGCGTGGGTAAGAAGCTGGTTACACACAGTGGGGCGGTTTCTAAGGATCTTCTCGGGGTGAACGGGGGCCGAATGCCATCCTCACCAGCTGCACCAGACAAGGGATAAGGTGGCCACCTTTCCAGTGCCAGAACCCGCGAGGCGGGGGAGGGGGAGGGGCCCGGCCCCCACACAGCCCCACCTGCCCGGAGCCACCGCTGCCTGGTCTCCAGCGAGTGGCCATCCCAGCTCTCTGCGTCACCTCTGGGTCCTATACTGGGCTTGGGTTTTGACGGTTTCCAGGGTTTCAGGCAAGTTGAAGCCACAGCTGAACACAACAGGCTGCCACAGCTCGGCCTGGCGCACAGCTTCTGCGAGGACCGGACACGCCCGAGCCTGAGGACGCATCACTGTGGCTCCTGGCCCAGGACAGTCGGCACCACTCACGGCGTTTGTCACCAGCTGGCCCAGTTTGGAATGACCATTATTTTGGTCAAAACAGGATCTCAGAAGTGCCACCCCAGTAGGTGGCGTGTGCCTCATGTGGGTGTCACCTCTCTGAGCAGACAGGCTCCTGGGCCCCTGCACGACCCCCCAAGCCACCAGGAATATGGAAGCACGAAGAGGTTACTCCTTGGGAAGTCTCAGGACCCCAGTTCTTCTGCTTCTCTCCCCGGAAGCACAGCCAGGCCAAAGCAAACCTGTGCTGCGTTTTCTGCAGTCAACACATGGGAGCCCCAGAGTGATGACACAGAGCTGTCCCCCAGCAAGGGGTACGTGGCTCCGAAGCAGGCGCCCCCACCCCCACAGCTGACGCCCCCACCAAAGGCAGTCATGAAGCACCTCCCTCCCCGTCTCAGCGCCTGGGGCAGCCCCCACGCTGCGTTCACGCTTCTCGCTGAGATTCGTGCCGTGTTTACCTTGAAGACCTGTTCTTTCACACCAGGGCACGCCTGCCATGCTGCGGTGACCGGACGTCTCTGATGGCCACGTTCTGCTCAGGTTCCTGAGTCACAGGTCCTTTGGATTCCTAAAATGAATGAAATCACACGGCCCGTCAGCGGCCTGATCCTGCAGGGGCGAGTGTTACCCAGGTCTTTGCCAAGCACTCCAGGAAGGTGAGAGAGGCCACCAGGGGAGTTTGTGTCTTTGCATATGAGGAGGCAGAAAAGCTGACCAGACAGTCCAGGGTGGCTCAGACTTTCAAAGTGTGTCCAGCCTAAGGTCCCAACACCGCAGGGCCAGGCAGCCGAGTGTACAGAGCTCCGTCCCGGGGCCGGGCGGCCGAGGGTACACCAGGGCTCCGTCCTGGGGCCGGGTGGCCGAGGGTACACCAGAGCTCCGTCCCGGGGCCGGGCGGCCGAGGGTACACCAGGGCTCCGTCCCGGGGCAGGGCGGCCAAGGGTACACCAGGGCTCCGTCCCGGGGCAGGGCGGCCAAGGGTACACCAGGGCTCCGTCCCGGGGCCGGGTGGCCGAGGGTACACCAGAGCTCCGTCCCGGGGCCAGGCGGCCGAGTGTACAACCAGAGCTCTGTTCCTTGTACATGAGACACAAACATGAAAGGTGCCATGCCCCCCCCCCCCAAACACACACACACACACACACACACACACAGGATGGGACGCTAATGGGGAACGGAGCTGTTTCCCTTGCTTGTTCGGTTATCGAGACAGAGGCCTGGGTGCGGGCCAGGGTGGAAGGCACCTGCTCGGGGTTAGGGGACGAGTGCTCCAAGTGAATGGTGCACTCTCGCCCCACCTCTGTCAACTTCAGCCAGGGCTCATGGGACTGCTGGGGACTACAGGGCAAGGTCTCTGAGGAAACAGACAGAAGAGGGGATGAGTTTTACAGGCCACCTTGCATTCAGGAACAAGTCCCTAAGAGGAGTGCTTTCCAGAGGGCAGGGGAAGCAGCCACAGCTGGGAGATGGACAGACGCCCTCAGGACAAACGCAGTCACCTGCCCAACGGTGCCTGTCCCAGTGTGCTCCCGGCCCACGAACCTGCATCTGGCCCAGGTGCCACCTGGCCCAGCACGCTAGGCCTGGGGAGACTGCAGGGCCTGGGTGCACGGGTGGCTTCGTGTTGCACGATGACCAGCTGATAACCGGGCGGGAACTTCACCCCAGGGCACTGCCTCTGTCTTGCTGCACGTTTCTTACTGGGGGTTGAAGACAGACAAGATCCATGTGTGGCACATCCTGCTAGGAGGCCCCGCCTAACGGATTAAAAACCAAAATCTACACGAAACTCGACTTGGGAAAATGAGCTCTCCTGTGCCTCCCCGTTGTCTTTAGGGGGCGGGGAGAGGCCCAGCAGCCCCCTGGCCACCCCCCTTTCCCTGTCCCGGCTGTCAGCACCCAGTCTTTCAGCTCGACCCCTCCGTGCTCACGCCTCCCCCTGCCCGCAGCCCTGCGCGCCTGCCCAGCCCGCACGCCCTCTCCCATCCACCTGGCTCAGTACTGCGGTCAGAACGATCTTCCCTTCACTACTAGGCCGTCCCCCACCGCTGCCCCCAGCCACCAGCAGGAGACTGAGGGCAACAATTTAAAGGATCCTGAAACAGGAATAGCCAAATAGAAAGCCAACTGAACAGCGCCTCCTGGGGTCCAGTGACGTGGCCACTCTGGCACCTGGTCAAGCAGGAGGCAGAATACAAAAAGGGACAGGGGTGAGAAGGCCGATGAACTTGCACGTGGGACGCACTGGGTCTCACGTCTGAGCACAGGCCGCCCAGGGACACACGAGAGAACTCGGCTACCTGACGACGGCCGGGCAGGCGACAGTGACTGGGCCAAACGGCAGTGCTCTGCAAGCAGGGGACCGGGAGCCCGGCCCAGCGTTCAGGAGGCTCCTGGGTTCTGGGGACGGAGGAAGTGATGAACAGCCCGTGGCAGGGTGGTTTCCCTAACACTGAATGGGTGATGTGTAAGGCAGGGACTTCAGACACCACAGTGTCGGCAACAAATGCACTGACGCACTTGGGAGAAAGAGTGGAAGAGAGCACTTCAAAGGACAGACCCACAGACTAGAACCGCCGCCTTCAGCAAACTCCCAGTAGCCCCAGACTGGAAATCTGCTCTGATCCAACCCAGCCAGTCACTTGTTTCAAACAAGAAAGGTAACAGTTGGATAACGCCCGTGCTATGTGGAAGAAAGTAACGAGAAACACCATCCTACCAAATTTCAGATTTCTCTGCTCCCTCCCAGGCCACACACTCATCGGCAGTTCCTAATAGAGCTTTGAAATCAGAATGCGTTTTTGATTGGTCTTTTTAGGAAAGCTGACCCCATTAGGAGTGAACTGGAGGTTTTTCTCATCCATTCTCTTCTGTTCAATAGTGCTTCACCTAGCAGGAATCGCCATATTGAACAGGGTTTGCTATGTCAAAAATGGCAAGAAATGACATGTTGGGGTACTTCAGGATGACATGCTGACAATTCTCTATGCTGTTATTACAAGGGGAAAATAGTTTTCTATCTCGGTCGAGGACAGAATAGTTTACCATTTTCACCAGTAAGTCATACGTGGGGCCTGACCCCATCTTTTGAAAATTGCTCTTGATGACAGTGCCAAGGTTCACTCTGGAAACCAAGGCCATGAAGGAGTCCCAGCCGCCCGCTCCCCGGGTGAGCGCTTCCTCTGTGCCTCGCGCCCCGCTCACTGACCATGTCCCGCCTCTGCGTGTTCTTTCCACATGCAGCCACTGCTCTCCTGTCATGTCTGGCCACAGTGTCTTTGGCTCAGCCGACATCTGAGTGACAGGTTTGCACGGAAATATAATAAAAATGAACACGTGACTTGGTTTTCTGCATTATTCACTTTCTTAGGGCAAAACAGGAGCAGTGCTGTGACCTTACCTGTGACCCTGCGCTCCGAGGCTCGCCTTCACTTCTGCACAAGCGGAACACTTGCAACAGTGTTCTGGCCAGTTCTGGTCAGTTCTGGTCAGTTCTGGTCAGGGCAGGAAAGAGGAGCAGCCGGCTTCAGCTCTTCTTGGTCATTCCTGATTTCTGTGCAAGCCCTTCTGAATCCTAGACAGAGTCTGTCAGTGTAATATTCATGGGCCTCCGGTCTGCCTGTGCCCCTGGGGGAGGTGCCTCAGGCTACCCAGGTGCCCTGGGGGACAGTGGCTCACGTTGTCCACGTGCCCTGTACAAGATGGCGCTGGAGTTGCACTGGAGCTGTGTGAAGCCCTCCGTCTCAGGCCACGGGAACTGGTCTTGTTGTCTACCAGCTTCCACGCTGGTTAAGAACACAGCTCCCCTTTAGATGTAGTCTATGATCAAGTAAGGCAGCACTACCCACTGCGCTCCAGCGGACGTCCCTTCGAGAGGACAACACTGTACGTTTCAGCCAGCTTGTCACCAGCAGCAAAACCCCTGCAGAAACCCACTTCACAGAGAGCTGTGTTGGGCTCAGTTTGGGACGATCAGTCCGAGACTGGGCAGCCCCACTGGACGAGCTCTGGCGAGGGTGGCATTGGTGGAGCACCTGGACGGGGAGGGCCACACACAGAGCCAGGAAGCAGAGAGCAGCCAGGCCACATCAGCTTGTGAGGGCCGCGTTCTGAGGGCACACCCCCAAAGCCATGTGCACCTCGCGCTGGGCCCACTTCCCAAACACCAATGCTCGAAGTTTCCACCCACTTGGTGCCACTGACTTCCGACTTCGGGGCCCACAGTCCTGTGTGGGTCCGAGCATCACAGAGGATTGGTGTTTCAGATGAGAGTATTAGATTAGCGTAGCAGATTCACTTGGCCGGGCTGAGAAGCCGAGTTTCTAAATTCTGTTCCATGCTGTACAGCCAGGGCTGGCAAGCCACAGGCTGGGGCCCAGGGCTGGACCACAGCCTGCTGCGTACGTGGAGTCTGGTTGGGGCCCGGCCACGCGCATTCATTTGCACACCGTCCACGGCTGCTTTCACGCCACAGCAGCAGAGCGGCGTTGCTGCGACAAGGCCATGGAGGCATACAAACCGTAGCTGTCACTCTCTGGTCTTGTCAGCCAGCAGACAGATGCTGTTTAGAAAGGGAAAATCCACCCCTGCTTTTACATTATTACATGGAACTCTCCTCCTTACTAGGAAGCCATCTTTCAAATGGCTTTACTACCTTCCATCTTTTTTTATATTTTTTAATATTTATTTATTTTATTTGAAAGTGATAGGGAGAGGGCGAGGGCAAGGCCTTCATCTGCTGGTTCACTCCCCAGATGGTCACGATAGCCACGGCAGGGCCAGGCTGAAGTCAGGCGCCAGGAGCCTCATCTGGGTCACCCACATGGGAAAGGGGCCGCCCTCCATTGCTTTTCCCAGGCCATCGGCAGGGAGCTGGATCGGGAGTGGAGCAGCTGGGACAGGAAGTGGCGCTCATGTGGGATGCAGGTGTTGCAGGCTTTACCTGCCACGCCAAGAGGCTGACCTACTACCTTTCATCTTGGGAAAATGCTTTAAACAATCAGTAAGTTAAGCCCAAAGCATGCAGAAAGCAGGGAATAATAAAGATTAGTATGGAAAAAAATGCAAACAGAAACCAGGAAAACAATAGAGAATATTAATAAACTGTAACTTGAGTCTTTGAAAAGATAACAAAATTAATAAGTTGATCATCTTGAGCCAGAGACAGAGCAAACACAAATTACTAAAATCAGGAATAAAAGCAGACATCACTCGGGCCTATACAAGTTAAAAATATTATGGGGAACTATTGTGAATAAGTGTATGTCAATGAATTAGATAACTAAAACAGATAAACTTCTAGAAAGACATAAAAGTACTGAAATGACTTAAGAAAAAAGTAGGAATGCGCCTGCACAAAACAGAGCCTGAATTAGTAATTAAAACTCTCCACAGAGAAGCTGGGGCCCAGCTGCTTCATGAGGCAGTGCTGCCAGACATGTAAAGTTTCACTCACCAGTCCTCCGCAAGGTCTTTCAGAAAACCCAGGCAGGGGCCAGCGCCTGGCGCAGTAGGTTAATCTTCTACCTGCGGTGCCAGCATCCCATATGGGTGCCAGTTCGAGTCCCGGCTGCTCCTCTTCCAACCCAGCTCTCTGCTGTGGCCTGGAAAAGCAGCAGAAGATGGCCCAAGTGTTTGGGCCCCTGCACCCGCGTGGGAGACCTGGGAGAAGCTCCTGGCTCCTGGCTTCGGATCGACGCAGCTCCAGCGGTTGCGGCCATCTGGGGAGTGAACCAGCGGATGGAAGACCTCTCTCTGTCTCTACCTCTCACTGTCTGTAACTCTACCTCTCAAATAAATAAATAAAATCTTTAAAAAACATGCAGTCAGGAAAAAACGTCCTGCCTCACTGCAGACAGCAGCATCTCCCTGGGACAGAAGCCAAAGATCGCACAAGAAATGAAACCCACAGAGCACTGCCTCAAGTCCTCTACACAGCACCGTGACCGATGCAGCCCACACACCACGAGGCACAAGCATGTGATCACCCGGAACCTGTACCTGGAACGCAGGACCGACTACAAACCAATCCACGTGTAAACCATGTGAACAGACAAAGGGCAAGTGCCATACAGTCATCCTGGCAGATAATGAAAGAACACTGGACAAAACCCGACACCCACTCATGAGCAAACTCACAGCAAACCAGGCACAGAGGGAAACTTCCCCAGAGAGAGAGAGAAACCTAACAGCACCCTATTTAGCAGTGCGAGAACGAACGACGGGCTCTAACAACCTGAGGCGAGCATGTGTGTTCTCAGTCTACTCAGCCCTGCGCCGGGAAGTCTGGCCAGAGCAGTTCGGCAAAAAAGAGCTGAAAGGCGACTGACTGTAAAGAAACAGAGCTGGCTTCGCTCATGGACAAGCAGGGAAAACACTATGGCGTCTACTTACACTATTAAACGAGTTCAGCAAGGCCATGGGTTAACAATCAGCAGACAGGGGTCAGCGCTGTGGCGCAGCAGGCCACACCTGCACCTGCAGTCCGGCATCCCGTGTGAGCGCCAGTTCCTGTCCCGGCTGCTCCTCTTCCTATCCAGCTCTCTGCCATGGCCTGGGAAAGCAGCGGAGGATGGCCCAAGTCCTTGGGCCCCTACACCCGTGTGGGAGACCCAGAAGAGGCTCCTGGCTCCTGGCTTTGCATCAGCCCAGCATCAGCCGTTGCGGTCATTTGGGGAGTGAACCAGCGGATGGAAGACCTTTCTCTCTGTCTCTCCCTTTCTCTGTCTGTAACTCTACCTCTCAAATAAATAAATAAATCTTTAAAAAAATCAAATACAAAACTCAACTGTATTTACATATACTAGCAATGGACAATCTGAAAATTAAATTAAGAAAATATTCTCATTCACGGTAGCACAAAGAAACACTCAGGAATAAATTTGACAAGTTCAACAGCTGCACTGCTGAAGAAATTAAATACCTAAATAAATGAAGAGACAGACTGCTAGACTTCAAACTGAGAAAGCAGTACTACCCAAATGGTAGATTCAATGCAAAAATTGACAAACTAACCATTAAATTACTATGGAAACACAAATAATCTAGAACAGCCAAAACAATCTTGAAAAAAAAAAAAAAAACAATGAAGTTGGAGGGCTCACTTCCTGTTTCAAAATCTTACTACAAAAGTCCTGACAGCGCCAGGACTTACAGACACACAGACTAACGGAACAGAACTGAGAGCCAGAAACAAACCTTTACATTCACTTAAGGATGCCAAGACAACTCAGTGTCACCAGACGATGCGGGGCCAACTAAGCATCCATACGCAAAGGGTCAGTGTGGAGTCTTATCTGATACAAGGATTTAGAAATTCCCCCATCAAACTTAGAAATAAACTGATCTTTTAATTCATACTGGCCTATGTAAAACTTATTACTGAATAATAAGATAGATAAACCAATTTTTAAATGGGCAAAAGAACAGACAAGCCACCAAAGAAGATACACAAATGGTCCAAACATCCCAAACAATGCTCGCCATCATCAGCGAAATGCAAGCAAAACCACAATGAGATTCTGCTTCACACCCCCTGGACTGGCTACCGTAATACCTACACACACACACACACACACACACGTACACAGCATAACAAGAAGTTTCGGCAGGATATGGAGCAGCTGGAGCCCTCATGTGTTCCCGTGGGGACGTGAGCTGTGCAGCCACCTTGGAGAACAGTGTGGACCTTACAGAAAACCCGCACACTGAATTTACCATGTGACCCCGCGATGGACGTGTGCCCATACATGAGATGTTCAGGGCGGCATTGCTCCTAACAACCAACATGTACACGATGGAACAGTACTCAGCCGTCAGAGGCAGGCAGTCCTGAAATGCTCCCATACAAACCTCAGAACTACAGTAAGTAAAAAGTCAGGCAGAGGACCACACTGGATACAACTCTGTTTGTATGAAATATTCAGAACAGGCAGATGGTGGCTGCCTAAGCCTGGGGTAAGATGGAGAATGACTGCAGTTTTGGGGTGATGGACATGGTCTAAAATTAGATCATCATGATAGTTGTACCACTACACAGAGGCACTAAACCACTCCACTGTACCCTCCAAATGCTACACAAGGTGTAACCCACACAGCAGTGCAGGGGCAGGTGTTAGACAAGGTGTAACCCACACGGCTGTGCAGGGGCAGGGGCAGGTGCTACACAAGGTATAACCCACACGGCTGTGCAGGGCAGGAGCTACACAAGGTGTAACCCACACAGCTGTGTGGGGGCAGGTGTTAGACAAGGTGTAATCCACACGGCTGTGCAGAGGCAGGTGTTAGACAAAGTGTCACTCACACGGCTGTACAGGGACAGATGGTACAGAAGGTGTAACCCACACGGCTGTGCAGGGGCAGGAGCTACACAAGGTGTAACCCACACAGCTGTGTGGGGCAGATGGTACACAAGGTGTACCCCACACGCTGTACAGGGGCAGGCGTTACACAACGTGTAACTCACACGGCTGTGTGGGGCAGGTGCTACACAAGGTGTAACCCACACGGCTGTGTGGGGCAGATGGTACACAAGGTGTACCCCACACGCTGTACAGGGGCAGGCGTTACACAACGTGTAACTCACACGGCTGTGTGGGGCAGGTGCTACACAAGGTGTAACCCACACGGCTGTGCGGGGCAGGTGTTACACAAGGTGTAACTCACACGCTGTACAGGGGCAGGTGTTACACAAGGTGTAACTCACACGGCTGTGCAGGGGCAGGTGCTACACAAGGTGTAACCCACACAGCTGTGCGGGGCAGGTGTTACACAAGGTGTAACTCACACACTGTACAGGGGCAGGTGCTACACAAGGTGTAACCCACACGGCTGTGTGGGGCAGGTGCTACACAAGGTGTAACCCACACGGCTGTGCAGGGGCAGGTGTTACACAAGGTGTAACTCACACGCTGTACAGGGGCAGGTGTTACACAGGGTGTAACTCACACGGCTGTGCGGGGCAGGTGTTACACAAGGTGTAACTCACACGGCTGTGTGGGGGCAGGTGCTACACAAGGTGTAACTCACACGCTGTACAGGGGCAGGTGTTACACAGGGTGTAACTCAAACGGCTGTGCAGGGGCAGGTGCTACACAAGGTGTAACTCACACAGCTGTGCAGGGGCAGGTGTTAGACAAGGCATAACCCACAGAGCTCCACAGGGGCAGGCGTTGTGGCACAGCAGGCTGAGCTGCCACTTGGAATGCCCGCATCCCAGAGCTAGAGGAGGTGGGCTAGACCCACACTGCTTTGGATCCAGCTCCTGCTAATACACCTGGGATGCAGCAGGTAATGGCTCAAGTACTTGAGTCTCCACTACCCATGTGGGAGGTTCAGATGGAGTTCCTGGCCCCTGGCTTTCGCCTGGCCCAACTCAGGCTGTTGCAGGCATTTGAGGAGTGAAACAGTAGATGGAAAAGTTCTCTCTGCTTTTTAAATAAGTAAACTAATACACTTTTTTTTCCACAAAAAAAGCTGTGTAAAAAAAAAAAAAAAAACAAAAAATCCTACAGCAAAATTCAAATTGTCTGTAGAAGTCTTTCTGGGATGCCAACTCTCTGGACACTCATCTCTTGGCGGAGGGGACCCCTGTGTGCTTGAAAATCTTGAGAATCGTTGGGTCAGGGTCAGGGTCAGGGTCAGGGTCAGGTGCAACATGCACGGGGCAAGCCAGGGATCCTTCAGGAAGATTTCAGGAAAGCTGCGAGGAATCTTAAAAAAATGTAATAGCAAGGAGACAAAAGACCACCGCCAACACCGCCTCGTCTGGACTGCTCTAGGAGGCCACCTTCAGGACGTCTGCATTCTAAAGGGCACCTGCTCACCGAGAGACCACTCAGTACCGTGCACCGGACCCAGCACCGGACCTCTCGGAGCCCCCAGCAGGGGATGCCAACATGCTGGGTGACAGGAAGACACCACAAAGGGCCGGCTGACCCCGTCAGTGCGGTCTCGCTCCTTACCTCACTGTGCAGCCAGGAATTGGAGGGCCCTGCCCAGTGCCCGACTCGGGCCCCCTGCGTGTGCTCCTCCTGGTAAGGGACACAGCAGTGAGAACGACAGCCGTCTGCACCGTAACCAGCTGCATGTTGGCTGTGAACCACGGAAAGACAATATAACTGAGCTTTCCTAAAATAAACCATTTATTGAAAAAAGAACCTTTTTCTTAAGTTTCATTAATCAGCCTTTTGAGTAACAAACCTGCAGCTTGCCAACAACAACAAAAAGATACGGTTTCACAGTCAGTGCACTCGACAAACAGGAGATTAAAAACAAGGTCGGGGACGCCTGATAACACTACAACTTCTTTTGAACCTAGGAAGGTCAAAAACATGACACGGATGTCACAGGTCTCAGTCACGCGAGGAACGGAGGAGACGGGGCGATGGTCCAGGTACAGTAGTAATGGCACTTAACATGCAGCTTCTGCAACCTCGTGGGCCCCGCCACGCAGGAGGGCCCTGTGCCGCGTCAGACAGGAGCAGCAGGAGAAGTGACGCTTGTCACCTGTGCAGTCTTCAGTCTTGGACGTTACAAAGGCCTTACTGCTTCTCAGCACAGGCTGAAAGTATTCCATACAGCAGTGATTGAGGGAAGCTCCCCGTCCACACACTGCTAGGCCAGGCCCGGCCGGCTTCATTCTTCATCTGTGCAAACCTGCAGGGAAGCAGGACAGAGCTGAGCCCTCGCAGCCACAGACCCGCCACGCTCACATCAGGGTGAGACCAAGGAGGACGCTGGGGTGACCGCTCCACAGTTCAGCCTGCGAGCTGATCAGGTCAACATCAGGTCAATATAAATTGTTCGTGGACTTAGCTAACAAATAAATTGTCATTTCTCACAAACCCCGAGTGGCTCTAGAGCTATTCCGGCTGCCTGGCCTGCATCCTGCTCTCCAGGACCGTCACCCCAGTCTGCGCCTGCTCGCTCCGTACAGGGAGCTCCCATTGAGGGCTCCAGGGCTCCGTGGTCACTTCTCCACCGCAGTCTCTCCCAGCAGCAGTCTCCCAGACCTGCACCCTGGCCCCTCCTCCAAAGTGTCCGCTGCAAACATCCAAGTGCCCACCTGAAACCCCCAAGCAGTGCTCAGGAACCCCTCCAACTCAGTCTGCCGGGGAAACCACCCTCTGCCTGGCCCATCTCCCACCAGCTGCCGGCTTCCCTGGTGCGGCAAATGGGGTCCCCGTGTCCTGGTGACCAGCCAGGGTGCTGAGCACCACCCTCAACTCCTCCCCCTACTTGCCTCTCCCAGCCTGTCGGCTCCTCAACCAAGGCCATTCTAGGCCCTGACCGCTCCGACCCTCCAGCTGTGAGGGCGGCTGCCCACTGAACGCTGCGTCCTGCACCCAGAGGCTGCCGCCCCGGTTCCTGTCTCCAGCTTTTGCCAGTCCAGAGCCTGTGCCCCCCAGGTCTGCCCATGCACAGCCCCTGGCCAGCGTCACCACTAGGAGCGAGTCTTTCCACTCCTCTTCATATGTCTGCCATAATCCTCCCCTAGTCCTGGCCTGGCCACACTTCTCCACAGGTTAGGTCCATTTTACAGACAGAAATACCTGAGGTTACCTAGGGATTAAATTAAAAGCAAGCATCTCGCAACCCTACCACATGGCATATGTGAGGGTGTTTCAATAAACTAATGGAAAATGGAATTAAAAATATGCTTATTTTGGTGTACAACATGTTCAAATACTGGCTTTCACAGTTTTGTCACAATCTGCATTTTTCCATGACCTTCTGGAACACCCTAACACACCCTCCGTAGTCTCCCCCAGTGCTAGCCATCACTAACCTGTCTGCATCATTCAGATGGCCCTACCTAAATCCCCTTTAACTGTCTCAAGTGACCCTCAAACACAGCACCCCAGTCCATCCAGCAGGAGACCCCGATGACCGTTCTGCCCATGAAAACACACACAGAAACCTGGCACAGTGAGCCACTTAGCTCCTGTCCACTTCAGACACAAGCGTTTTACATTCAAGTTTCCAAAGACCCCAGGTACCAGGGGCAAAGCTGCACTCAACACTGCAACGGGAGGACGACTGCCCAGGGAGCTGCCCACCTTGACGAACGAGTGGTCGAGGAGCTGGCTGGCCGTCCACCTCATCTTTGGGTCACTTTCAAGGCAGTGAGAAAGGAAGTCCTTCCCTTCACGGCTTAATCTTTCAGGGATCGGGGGCTTATGTCCCATTCCCACTTTATACATGATCTGAAAGTTGTGTTCATACTCATGCCAAGGCCTCTAAAAACATTAAAAAAAAAAAAGTCAGATTTTAATAAGACACGGCTTTAAGACATACAAACACCCAACCTCTTTTTAGGCATCTCAGAATCAGCACGTATCAGGCAAAGTTCAACAACCTATGGAAAGGGCCGAACGGCAGGCACTGATGTCACAGCTGTCCAGTTCTCATTACAGCACGAACGCAGGCACAGGCACGGCTGTGCTCCAGCGAAACGTGACTGACAAAAGCCTGCTGGCACAGTGCTTGCCTCCCAATCTGGAATGTGCTCCATTCCAGAATCATTCAGAAGCCATCATTAGGCAGCAAAAAATGTAGTATTTTTAAAATATATTACATTATAAATACACGGAATATATATATAGAAAAGGTAAGAACTGTAACATCAGAACTGGTGCAGTGACACAGCGGGTAAGCCGCCACCTGCAGTGCCAGCATCCCATTTCGGTGCTGGAAGAAGCTCCTGGCTCCTGGCTTCAGATCAGCACAGCTCCAGCCGTTGCGGCCAACTAGGGAGTGAACCTTCGATGGAAGACCTCCCTCTCTGCCTCTCCTCCTCTCTCTCTGTGTAACTCTGAATTTTAAATATTAAAGTAATTTTTTTTTAAAAAAAGTAACATCCTGTAAAATACTATGAAAGTATAAATACAACACATTAAACCCTACAGTGCTCTCACAGGGATTTTAAATAAATATTGAATAATAAAAGTTCCATCAGTGCAGAGCTTAGGCTCTGCCATGACTGTAGGAAAAATGAGACTCCCAGGGGAAAGGACCAAGTCTGAGCGGCGTTCTGATCGGTGAACTGCTGCAGTGTGACTGCCGACAGGCCCTCTCCAGAGTGAGAACCGGTTCTCTCTCTTCAGGTGCCTGAATGAAACAGCACAGACTTCACGGGTCATGGGTGAGCTTTCTATTCCAATGCCAAGAGAAACAGTACTAGTCGATATGTACGGAGCAGCTGCAAGGTAGGGCTGCACGCAAGTTCCGCATCTCCTCCGTACCCCCGAGTGGCTTCTGGCTTTTTTTCCTGCATAAACGATGCAGTGCAGACACACACTGTGCATGTGTATTGATATGTTTGTATACGCATACCGTGTGCATGTGTGTACTGAACATCTGTACCCTGTATACACACGGTGTCCATCTGTGTACCTACATGCCTGTGTAACTGGTCACCAGCAGTGTCTTCATCAGAGGATTTTTTTATGTGTCTCAAATTTGATTTTTACTTAAATTATAACAAAAATATAAGAAATGTATTATGTATAGTGAAATAAAAATATGAAATAAGAAAAAATATATACTTTCTTCAAACAAAATTGAACTAACGATGCAAAAAACAAAGATGAGGTGACTTACCATATAATAATAAAAGGATCAATACTAGAAAAATACAGGTATGATAATCTAGTAAGTGTGTGGCTTCCAGGGTCTATGAAATATTTTTCAGAGAAAGTATTCTAAGGATTATATTTGAAGATTAAATTTTTTAAAAGTTAGTATAAAACATATAATTTTATTTATTACAGATGCACCAAAATTTCTTGATTTTTTTTTTACCTTAAGATTTTTTTTTTTACTTTATTTAAGTTATATGAGTTTCATGTATCTCAATTATAAGATCCAGGAACTTAGTGACACCTCCCACCCCACCCTCCTCCTGCCCACGCTCCAACTCCTCCTCCTCCCTCACCCATTCCCACTCTTCAGTTTTACAAAGATCTATTTTCAGTTTACTTAATGATCGTAAAGGTAACCCTACACTAAGTAAAAGAGTCAACAAATAGTATGAAGAACAAAACACTGGTCCTCAACAGAAGAGACAGGGCTGTAACACGCATGACTCTCAGGAGATACATTTCCAGAAGCCAAAATCCCCGAGTCTAAGAGCCCTGCACATCTGAGATCCTGATATTGGGAACTGCTCTCCAGAGTAGTTCTGTCATCTTGAATTTGTGTCCACAACACATGTCTGCTTCCTTACATCCTAACAGCAAGTATTATTAATCTTTAAAAATGTCACTACACACTAAGTAAAACAAAATGTCACTCTTAAATGTACAGTTCTGATTACCAGTGGAGCTGATTACCTTCTCATGTTTCTATTTTAAAAATTACAATAGAGTTCATTTTTTGGAGCAGGTTTAGGTTACAGAAAAATCAGCTGGAGGCAGAATCCCCACGTGCTCCTCCCCACCCCACAGTGTCACTATCGTGTACGTCCTGCATTCATGTGGCCACCGGCTATCTCTGATGAATCAGTGCTGATACACGTCTGTTAACCAGAGTCCACAGTGCACGTGAGGGGTCCACGTGTGTGCTGTATACCCCACGGGTTTGCACAGAGGCAGAGTGACATGTGTCCATCATCTCTATACCTACAGAACAATCTCCTGGCTCTGAAATGCCTTTGTCTCCTGTTTGTCCCTCTCTGACCCCCACGTGCGGCCACCAGGCGTCTTCTCAGCACCCCTGTGGTTCTGTGGCTTCTACAACATCACGCGGCACGCAGCCTGTGCAGGGGGCGCTCCTCGGCCCCGGCCGTCTGCACACACAGCTCCCGAGTCCCTGTGTGGCTCCACAGCACGTTCCTTACGTGGCTGTGACACTGTCTGTCTATTCCTTTATCTATCGAAGGACATCTCGCTTGCCTCCTAGTGCTGGCATTTATGAATAAACCTGCTAGAAGAATTCACATGCAGGTTTTGATCTGCAGCTGAGTTTTGTCACTGCTTGCTTCTCCATCTTAAATCAAAGCTATAATTCTCTGAATTCACTCGCCTGGGATCCTGGTGGCGTGTATCTTTAGCAATACTTGCTTCCTCGTTTGTCATTTGCCTCCCCCTAACGTATCTTCTGGAAGGCCACGTTTTTATCTCTACCCCGTTCTCAGCAGAAAGCGTGCCCACAGCCTTCACAATGAACGGCAACCCCGTCACTGCCCGCTCAAGCCGGGCTCTGCCTACCTTGCCGGTCACCATCTCTATGACAACACAGCCCAGACTCCAGATGTCAGCCGCGCGACCGTGGCCTTCTCCTTTAGCACGTGTGATGACTTCCGGGGCCATGTATGCTTTAAAAGTCACAGATACAGCAACAGTAAAGAGTTAGACACACAGCAGCACGCAGCAGTGGAGATGAGCAATGATTTAATATCACACAACAGTCTTTCCCTGAGTTACATAATAGGAAATATTGAAAACAGATATTTCAGATCAACTTTTAAAGAGATTTTTACAGCCTGGACTTTTAAAAGACCGTCTTCAAAGAGCAAATTTTCAAATAAACTGTACTTGCAATGAACACAGGAAATGTAACCCAGAGGAGGCAGCAGCGTGTTGTGACACCGGCGAGCATACTGCGAGGACGCAAACCCAGAGGGTGTTCTTCTTTCGCCACCCCTTATCCCTAACGGGGCATCTCCCCGTCTGACGCGGCCCTCGGAGAGCCCCAGCTCCTCCAGGACTGGAAACCGTATCCTGCCCTCCCCGCCGCCCTGGCAAGGACAGGTGAGGGAAAGCCCACCCAGACAGCCTACCTGCTGTCCCCAGGGTGCTGTTCACTTCCCCAGGCATGGTCTGGGCATTGTTTTTAAGCTTCACTGAGCATCCGAAGTCTCCCAGTTTGATGAGTCCAGACGACGTAAGGAAGATATTGGCACCTAACAAGAAAGCAGCAGTTGTCAAACAGCCCTGCAGACATGAAGTGGGCATTTGAACACCTCCATGGTAATCAAGAGCACCAGGAGCCTTGCTACGGAGTCTGTGAAACTTACGCATAATGCAGTCCTAGATTTGTGAGCTATCATCCACAATCGCTAATCACAGTTAGCAGAGACAGTACAGACAGCTTTGACCAATAGGTTCTAAACTGGAATACATGGTGAACTCAAGCGTTAAAAACGCAAAGATACTTAAAAGCAACTCACACACAAAACACAAATGCTAGCAGCAGTCCTGGGCACTGGAGGCACGTGCCACTGGCAGTCGGCACAGCAGGAAGTGACTGGCAGAACCGGCACACACCTGCAGCGGCGGACTGTCATGGCTAAGGCCCCTCTGGATTAATTCTGACAGGCTAACAAGAGTGTTTCCACAGGCAGCACACAGCCGGCCTGTGCAGCTGGGAGCCGAGGTCACAGGTCCTCTCTCAGGGCGTCACACACCTCTGGCACCGTGTGCGTGGCAACCCAGAGCCTCCTGCGTCGGAGAAGCAGTCTCGAGTCCTCCCCAGCGGATGGTCCCCACGACAGACACTCCCCTGCACGTCACCCTCTGGGACTACCCCACATCCGCACCCCAGCAGAGCTCTCAGTGAGCACGCAGGGGGACTGGAACTGAGGCTCTCAGGAACGCGCCTCTGCACGGCTGTAACACAGGGGTCACTAAGTGGAGTGGACGTTTAGCCTGAGGTGAGGACGCCCACGTCCCTCACCACAGTACCTACGCTCCACGCCGAGCTCCAGCTCCCAGCCCCCGGGAGGCAGCGGCAATGGCTCAGAACACCGCGTTCCTGCCACCCGCGTGGACACCTGGGTGGAGTCTCCGGCTCCCAGCCGTGGCCACTGCAGGCATCTGGGGGTGGCCGGTGGATGGGAGAATTCCCTCTCTCTCTCTGTCTCTATTTCTCTCCAGAGAAGGAATCAGTGAGAGCCAATTAGGCAAAGCCGTTTGGCAGTGGGGCAGGCAGCCCATAGCACTGGCTGGGTGGTTCAGGGTGAGCCACGTCACAAAGGAGCTAACCCTCCACACAGACCAGAACCAGGCCAGCCCCTGCGTAAACCTGCTTGGCTTCACCTCAGCCTCGCACCAATTAGAAACAAAAACACTTCCCTGCTCTGGGTGCCTCCGGCGCCCCGGACGCTGAGGTCAGGAGCACGAGGTGGTCAAGGCAAAGGCAGTGGCCAGTCCCCAGATAGAAGCACAGCTGTCCACTGACACAGCAGGGCGCCAGGTTCACGTGCGAACAGCTCTCCGTTCAGGGCTGCTGCGAGCACCCCCTCTTCTTGTTTCCAAAAGCAAGGCTGCTCGTTCGGACTCACACAGGCATCGCTGTCACTGTCATTCCACGCACTCACACACAAACGCACGAAGAAAAGAAGGGCCGCCCGGACCACGAACAGCGGGACGTGCACGCCGGGGCCGTGCCAGCTCCGTTCCCAGGAAGCCGGTTTCTCTACACGGACGGGGCCCGGGCACCCGGTGAGGCTGCTCTGGACGCACCCACAGGGACGGGAGGGGCTGTGGGTGGGGCGCCGGTCACCTTTGATGTCGCGGTG
This sequence comes from Oryctolagus cuniculus, assembly GCF_964237555.1. NCBI lineage: Eukaryota > Metazoa > Chordata > Mammalia > Lagomorpha > Leporidae > Oryctolagus > Oryctolagus cuniculus. Next base: position 7,560,776 of record NC_091436.1, read on the forward strand.
CACTATGCCGTGTTCGTGCAGGACGTTGATGGCGACGGTAATCTGCTTGGAGTACAGCCTGATGACGTGCTCCTGCAGCCCCAGGCGCGACACCTCCTCCAGGGTGCCCTCGTCACAGTACTCCATGAAGATGTACATTTCTTCCTGCGGAGGAACCAAGGCAGCCCTGTGTCTGTGGTCTCCTAACCACACCCCGAGTGAGAACCAGAGACCGCAGAGTCCTCCCGCTGGAGTCCGCTACACGTGCCCTCCTGGGCCCCGACTGCCTGCCACGGGCGTTTCTCGCTGCTCTGCCGTCTCAGGCGGGCACCGGGGCCGTGCCAGCCAAGCCAAGGAAGGACTGGAAGACACCCTTAACACACAGCTGCGAAAATGAGCGGCACCCGGCTCCCCGGGGGGCTCCTGCTGCACGGTTCCTCCTCCCCCACATGCTGTGTCTAAACACACGTGGGAAATCAACCTGAGGACTTCGTGTTCTCTCATTTCACGCTGGTTTCTTAAACACGCGTAACAGAAAAATGAGTATCACGTGACAGTGCGCTCAACAGCAGTGCTGCAAAACCCAGCGGGGGAGGCCCCACGAGGCGGTGCGGAGGGCGCTGAGAGGCACCTTCGGCCCGGCAGGAGGGTCTGGGCGCAGGTGGCGCCGGGCGAGCGACTACCGTCTACGACTTACATGTCAGGAGAGAGAAGGCAGAAGGGCTGTAACCCATGGAGAGTTCCTGAGAACTAGGCAAAGTTACTGTGCTCTGAAATGAGAAGACCTGTGATGTAGAACAGGACTCCCAGCCCTCGCTGGCTCCTCGCCCCGCTGCGGGGGACAGCGGCTCACCCTGTGCAGCTCCACGCCAAAGTACCGGACCAGGTTGGGGTGCTTGATCCCCTCGAAGATCTTCAGCTCGTCGGCCGTCTCCTTGATGGTCTTATGGTCGTTGGGCTGAAATCGAATCTGCACAAGGAAGTTGCTCGTGACTGCGGTGCCGTCACACAGGGCGTAGCACCACCTCCTGCCTCTCCCCAACCCCGGCCCTCGGCCCACTGCGGGCGGGACGCCCTCTCCTCTGCTGTTCCAAGTCAATTACACAAACACATCGCTTGTGAGTATTTTTCAGTAAGGCAACAACTAATGGGACTGGTAACGCGAGTGCAAACGGAAGTGCCAGAAACGTGAAACACTCAGGGAGCAGCCGGGGGCGTTCCCGTTCCAGGCTCTGTAAAGACTCAGGTCTGATTCTGCCCTGAGACGCTCACAACTGGTTCAGATTCTACCGCAAGTGAGACTGTGCAGCCCGGGCGGTGCTGTGCCCGGCTCATCTCACCGAGCAGCTCGCCAGGCTCAGTCCCACTGCGCAAAGGCGACTACGGATACGGCAGACCTAGTGCAAGCTGCTAGGAGACCGCCTGTCCAAGCCTCACACGGAACGTGCAAGCGAGGCGATGACACTGTCAGGAGCCTGACTGAAGCACTCCACATTACAGTCAGGCTTTGTCACCTGGACACACAAGACGAAGTAAAGGGGAGAAGTTCACTCCCAAGCTGGAGCGGGACACAAAAGGAGGGAAGGACCAGGCAGCAGCGGAGGCTGCGGCAGCGGGGAGGGTGGGAGGAGAGCGGCCTCTCCAGCAGCAGGCGAGGCCCTGGGGACGCAGAGGGCTCCCTGCTCCCCGCCCCGCCCTCCAGCCTCCTGACAGCAGCAGCCCGTGTGCCTGCCGCGGGCCAGTCCCCAGGTCCCCCTGCTCCTCCCCACTCTACTCCAGCCGTCACAGTGCCACTCGTCTCTGAAAGCCCCCGCCATTAGGATGGTGCTGGTATCACCCTCCTCCAGGTCATCGTCCAACTCCCCTCCGGTCTCCCTCTGCAGGGCACTCACACCCCTGTGCGTGCTGGGGTTCCTGTGCTCCTCCCTGGAGTCGCCCACACCTCTGCTTTCTGTGTACATTATCTCAGTGGCGTCTGTGCACCTGGTGCTGTCTAAACACTAACAAGCAGACTGGCCTGGATAACTCTCTCTGCCCAGTGCGTGAGCCAGCTCTGTACAGAGAACTAAAACACGGCGTCTTCACGGAATCCAGGACCAGCGAGCCCGACGCCTTACCTCCTTCATGGCCATCAGCTCCCCGGTGTCGACGCTGATGCAGGTGTAGACCTTCCCGTACTGCCCTTCTCCTGCGAATGACACGGACAGGCTGCTCTCCCAGGCACTTCGAGTGGAGTCATTTAGACCTGTGATAACACTGCTCAACTATTCCAGGTGTGCATTTACCTACCTACAGTTATGGTTACCACTGAAGACCCAAAATGATTCTGGTTCCCAACAACTGAAACGTTAGGCAACCTCTCCAATAAGTCTTCTCCCCAAATTTCTGTAAATGGGCTAGAACTGAGTGTGGCCGAGGACGGAGGAGCTGTGAGATGAGCAGACCTGGTGCACACTTCTAGGCCCTGGTGCCCTTGGAGGATGTCTGGGCCAGGAGTGTGCCTGGCTGCCCCAGAGCCTCCCAGCTGGAGGTCCAGGAGCCTGTGGGTGCCCACGACTTCCTATTACACCCACAGGGCTAGGTGACTCCACAGGACTGAGAACAGCCATCAGTCACACTTAACAAAGCACCTGCCTGTCTCTGTTTTCTGCTCAACCTGACGGCTCTACGGAACCTGGGGCTTCCCGAAGCCCACAAAGCTCTGTTACAACCCTGCTGCCCCTTCAGACCTGAATGCTGGCCAGGTGAACGCATTTACACAGCGAAGGCCTGCAACACAGCCCGGCCTCTTCCCCCACATCATCCGCTGCTCTGAATACAAGAGGCAGTGTCACCGTGTGTCCTGTTATCTGCACCCAGCCTCGTTCCAGACAATGCTCTTGTGGGACTAAGAAAGCACAAACAGCCCAGCAGAGACGGGGCTGCTGTCGGCAGCTCTGGCGAAACGACTTGGCGTGCTGTCTCCTGCAGTCTCACTTCCTACTGCCCTCAGAACAAATTCCACAAATCCAATCAGCAAGAAGCCCGAGAGCCCCTGGAAAGCACTGTGCATCCGCCACTTCCGCAGGAAAGAAGGGCCACCTAGCCAAGACTGAACCCAAAGAAGGGTGCCAGTCACTGTGTGTCACACACCACCTCCTTGTCGCGCGCCCTGGCCCTTACCAATCTTGTTTCCTCTTTGCCACTTGAAGGTCACCTTCCTCAAGCCAACGTGCATGACGTTGTCATAGGATTTCGGGGTATCACACACTTGGCCGATGATATTCCTCCTCCTCATTTCTCGGTACCGCTTTTCTTCAAACAATCGCACGGACTTCTGGACGGCTCCCATGGGGCCTTGCTTAGAGGCGGCATCTGCAGAGAGAATGGCCAGCTAGCAGTGGTCCCGGCCACTGGCCTCGCCCCACTTCCAACAAAAGCAGCAGCCGCAGAGCAGGGCCCATCGTTCCCTGAAGTCCTTCAACATCTGCTAGCTCCAGCGTGAACCACCTGCTATACAAAACGTACACACAAAGCCGCTGCCTCTGAGCCCCAGACGGGCGGGGCAACTACAGCAGCTCCCGCCCTCTCACCAACCCTCCCCCGCTTGTCAGGTCATCTTCCTGAAACAGAAAGTCTGACCATGTAAATTTCCTTCAGTTTTCCACTACCTGCTAACCCAAACCCAAACTCCTTCACGGGAGGCCGACCCAGGCCCTGCAGAATCTGGACCCAGGTGTCGCCCAGGGTCTCTCTGTCAGCCCTCTCCCCATTTGCTTCCCCTCCCACACGTCTGACCAGCTGGCCCGAGGCCTCGGGAACACATCGCTGCGTTTCTGACCCCGTGCCTCTGCTCAGCTCTCCGCCTCTCACCACAGCCCCGGGAGTCTCCCACGGCTCAGCTGACCCCACGCCTCTTCCAGGAAGCCGGCTCTGATGAGGAGGGAATGACACTTCCCCTTCTCTGGAGAGGGGGAGTGGGGGCTCTGGAGTCAAGAGGCCCGGGCAGAACCCTGGCCTCACCACTCTAGATGTTCGATGATAGCCAAGCTAACCGACTGCTCTGTACGTTTAACATCTCAGCTAATCCAGAGTCAGCGAGAGCATCACCCAGTGCCCGGACCACAGGAACGCTCCCAGACACTAGCTACCGTCGTCCTGATTGGTCCTGACTCTCCCATCGGGCTCTGCATGGCTGCTTCTCCAGCTCTGAGGTGACTCAGCGAGAGCCGCCTCCACACGCAGGGAGGCCCCGACCACCATGGTTCTGATGCAGCCTCCTCTGACGGCACTCACTAGAACGTTACACCTTGCTAACAAATGGGCCGCTCCCCACAGCGGTCTCCCCGGCCTGCTCCCATCTCTGGGACCCCGCTTCTCGTACTGCATCCCCATGAGCTATCCAAGAGCCTGAACTCCCCAGCAGAGAAGGAGAGCCTCAAAAACCAGAGGTTCACTGGAGAAGAGAAATGTCCAAAAATTCAGAATACTTCAACTACAGTTTCTTAATGCAGTCCTTTAAGACAGGGATTCTAGTGTGGTTCACGACACAACACAAAGTGTACCACAGCGGGCAAGATCGACAGCTGCGAGGCTCCATGGGTAAACCCCTCTAGGAAATGTGCTTTCTTTCTGCACTGGTGTCCATGGCGACCACTGAGGGGACAGGGTGGGGGTGGGGAGTGGAGGGCCGACCTGCTATCACTAGGCTCAGGCCTAGGAAGCCTCTGCAGCCTGAACCCCAAGGCAGGCCCTGGTCACCAGCACCCGCCGTCCAGACCTCACTGCTCCCCAGTGCCTCGCTGCTCAGTGGTCTGCTACCTGAGCTCCCTACCTATCCCAGCCCAGCTGAGCAGGCGAGTCTGTCTCATCCCCACCCTTGACCCCAGGGGCACCCCAACAGCTCCAGAGGGCTGCCCCCCACTCCAAGGGAGGCTCCCAGTACTTAGCCGCTCACTGAAGACCGCCACCATCTCCCTCCACCCCACCCCTGGCTTCACCTGTGCTGCCGTCACTCCACCCAGCGCGGCCCACTGGTCTGGGCTGCAAGGCCGGCTCAGCCTCCTCCCCGCCGGGAGATCTTCCCGGCTGCTCCGGGCCTCAGGGGACGCACACTCTCCTGAACGGCCACAGGTAAGGAGTGCAGTGGTGGGCAAGTGTGTTCTGGTGCTCTGCCGTGTTCTACCTCGGCCGGGCTCCTTGGCCCCTCAGAAAATGCCCATCTCTATGAAGGAGACCATCACCTGTTCTTCCTATTGCTCCAGACTGCTGTGACAAAAACACCAGAGGCCTTTTGTAGATCCAGAGGACTAGACTGGTGATCTTTCCATTCATTCTTTTTGATTACTACTGATCCATCACCCAGATGGTAAGTTCTTTCCTTCAACTTCTTAGCATGAAGATCATTATTGCATGGATCTGAACCACATTCCTACCGTGTCTAACAATTACTTTCAGCTGCTCTAAGAACAGGGACGGGTGGGCACTTGGCACAGCGCTCAGGCTGCCAACTGGGACGAGGCAGAGGCGGCACGCGCCGCGAGCCTGGTGCGTGTGGTTCTGACTCGGCTTCCTGCCCGTGGAGTGCTGGCTCCCGGCTGGGGCCTGGCCCGGCTGCACCTGCTGCAGGCATCTGGGGAGGGAGCCAGCGGAGGGGGGCAGACTTCCGTCTCTAACGAGTCAAACAGCTCTCTTTAAACCTCAAATATAATCTTTTGAAAAACATAAAGACAGTAAAATGCATTCCTGAGCCCAAGGAGCTTGTAATTTATCGTAAGAGACAGGAAATGTTCACAAACCCGATGTGACAGGAAGTGATGTCAAAGGCAGAAATGAGGTCACAGGTATCACTGCAGACGGTGTAATAATCCAGAAGCCACCACATCCTTTAACGGAAGCTACTGGCCTATGCCTCGGCACCTTTAACCCCAGAGCCTCCTGCTCACCTTTAACCCCAGAGCCTCCTGCTCACCTTTAACCCACAACCCTCCTGCTCACCTTTAACCCCAGAGCCTCCTGCTCACCTTTAACCCGAGAGCCTCCTGCTCACCTTTAACCCCAGAGCCTCCTGCTCACCTTTAACCCGAGAGCCTCCTGCTCACCTTTAACCCACGACCCTCCTGCTCACCTTTAACCCCAGAGCCTCCTGCTCACCTTTAACCCACGATCCTCCTGCTCACCTTTAACCCCAGAGCCTCCTGCTCACCTTTAACCCGAGAGCCTCCTGCTCACCTTTAACCCACGACCCTCCTGCTCACCTTTAACCCACGACCCTCCTGCTCACCTTTAACCCACAATCCTCCTGCTCACCTTTAACCCACGACCCTCCTGCTCACCTTTAACCCACAACCCTCCTGCTCACCTCTGGTCTGGCTGATGAGAGTCCGGAGTTCCCAGCTTCTCCGCGCTGACCCGCTGGAATCCCCGCGTGGGTAGGCTGGTTCTGCAGGCAGGATGTTTTCAGACAAATTAAGCTTTATGAAATCTGAAACGGTGACCGGTCATGGCCACCATCAGCCTGTCCTTCCTGGTGAAGACTCTTCATGTGTCTGACGTGGGTGTGAGGAAATGGCTCTGCAGTGACTCAAGACAACTGTGCCCAACCAAGACTCGGGTAACGGTGTCGCAGACCTTCAACTGCACTACACGGCCCAGGTCCTGTGGGACAGGCGCCACCACAGGGCTGCTTGCTAATACAACTTCAGCCTATCCCCAACGCACACAAGGTCACTACTTGCATTTTTAAAGTGAAAGTAATTGACAATTAAAACATCAGGAATGATTTTTTAGAGCAACAAAATAGACCCAGAAAACGTAAGGGCATCTAAAAAAGCGTCTATGTTACGAAGCCAGTGCGCTCAGCACTAAACCTCACAGAACCCCACTGCTCCTCACTCTTTACTAATAACAGAAATGGGGGCGCTGGGGGCAAGGGTGAGGCCAGTCGCAAGCATGGCTGACGCCTAAACCCACTCACCGTCTCGCTCCTCTGTGGGGCTGGAGTGCCGACTCAGGGACCTAAACTGCAGCTCAGCAGCTATGGAAGCCAAGCGGTCATTTTCAGGGACGCTGGAACCCCTGTTTTAATATTTTTAAAATTGAGCTATCAGTTCAACAGAAGTCAAGAAGATCTGGGAGACTCTTCTAGAACTGGGACTCTCCCCTGGGACCGATTCTGCTCCCCACCCCTCGCCCCCCACCCCACCCCCCGGGACACAGGCAGTGTCTGGAGCACCTCTGACCGTCATGACTGGAGGGTGCTGCTGTCACCCAGGGAGCAGAAGATCGCCCCGGTCAGCCCTAGCAAGAGCTGCCCTCCCCGCCCCAGGTGCTGCCCCGGGACCTCCCCCAGAGGGGGAGTGCTGGTCTGCTAGGGTCTCTCCATTCCCACCTCTGCAGAGCCAGGATGGAAGACCCAGGTGCCTGCCTGCGCCCTCCCTCGTCTGTCACTAACATAAACAAAACCTTTTATTTGGTGCTGACGTGTGGAAAGCTCCACAATTTAAGCCCGGTTGGATAAAAATGTATTTGCCAATTCTGGCTCATATTTCAAGTTACCATTAAGTCACACATGAGTTCCTAATTCTACGTAGACTACTAACTCACTTCCTGGCGCAAGCCGCTCAGACCTTCTTAGCAAGAGAAAGGAAGAGAAGACTCTGTGATTTCTTAAGAGGCGGCCAAGCAGAAGTGCAGCAGAGCAGGAAGCTGGACGCGTGCAGGAACCCAGCGAATCCGCGGCTTTCCCAGCAGGAAGCCAGCGTCCAGCCACCAGAATGCACCCAGAGAGCAGCCAGCATTAAACAAGGGAACGGTCACAACTGTGACTCAAATTACCAAAGACCACAAGATTAATCCGGCATTAGCTTATTAAAAAGTCAGTGTGTATTTTAAATGCACGTTGTAAGTGAAGTATGGTAGCATTTATGCTCTCTTATACACTGAGCAGGCTGCAGGCAGCACGGTCTATTGAGAAGGTCTCGATGAATTACAGTCGATCTCTTCTGTCTTTCCCTAAAACCCTTGAGCCTAGCACAGTATCTGTGAGGTCTGAAGAGAGGGGGACATTGCTCCTTCATGTAGTCCACCAAAGAGTTTGAGAAAAAGACCCCTGACGTTCAAGTGATGAAAACACTCCTCAGAAGAGCCAAAGACTGTGGGGCCCTGGAGTTGTCACTTGTCAGCTCCAGCGTCCTCACTCCCCGAAAGCTGCATTAGCCAATGTCATGTCCTCTGAGATTCTTGCAGAGTTAAAAGGTAAGGACATCCACTTAACTGAAGTGACATTTGGGTGGGATGCAGGGGCTGAGGGGTGGGCTGGACAGTAACAACTGGCTTGCAAAATTCAAGAGTTAATAATCAGCTTTTGTGCAGCAGCGGGAGTTGGCTCCATCCAGCAAGTACATCACTGCAAAAATGCTTTTTATAAACAAAGTTAGGACAACTTAAGCCCAGAACAGATATTTCCTAAGTCAAATAAAATCAATGGGAAATATTATGGGACCCTGTGGGGCCAAGTGAGGTTGGATTTTGGTTCCTGTATCTCTGGGACCAACAGGGCTGCACACCGTGGGCTGATGTCACTGGTGCCACCATCTCCCGAGGCTGGTCATGGGCCAGCTATGCTGAGACTCAGGCTCTCAACCGGGGCAGTGGGCCCAACCCACAGCAGCTCACAGGGCCCGCCGTGAAGCTCACAGGCTCACCATGAAGGTGTGAATGAAGTGAGCATGGACAAGAGAGGAGGGCCTAGCACACAGTGATGCTTCTCCAACTCCTGAACATCAAGCACCACACAGGCACAAACTCAGAATGTGCACTTAGAAATGCTGTTCCTAACAGAACACAAGAGCAGAAGCCTGAACAGGCTGAGCTACATCTCACACACATGCTGCTAACACATGAACACCTAAAGCCGCCGTTCACCCACCACGGAAACAGTGGGCTGCCACCCTTTCTTGTCCAGCTCCACAGCGATCTCAGATGCACGTGGATGCAGTGGGGGCTGCAGCCAGGCACCTGCTGTCACGCTGTTGAAGGCCAACGCACTCGCCTTAATTCTACTGCATTTACAAGATCGATGGTTTCAGTAGCCCACAGGGATATGAAAATATTTGCCACACAATGTTTTACTCATCAAAGGGTGAGAGGAAATCTGGTTCAATGCTAATTGTTAATGTTTTTTAGTTGTCTGCTTAAGTTATAAAAGACTTTTTGAAATTTTTTAGGTTATAAACTTTTATCACTAAAAGTTAAAAATATCACTTTAAATTTTAGATTGCCATAAGTAAGTTTAAACAGATTTTAGTCTGTTTTAGTACTAAGTCACCTTCTTGCCAAGGATACTATTATCTCTCCAATAAGCTGAACTCAGTGACTGCACAATTTCATCTTTCTGATCAGTCTACTCCCATCTCAAACAGTCGCGTACGATGTCCCCTCTACTCAGAGGGCAGAATTCGGAGAGACCAAAGTCCTTCCTCCTTTAAGTAGATGACAACTTCATGAAATCCACTGCCAAAACTTGACTAGAACGGGGCGGTGTTGTGGTGCAGTGCGTTAAGCTGTCACCCGCAGTGTTGGTATCCCATATGGATGCCAGCGCGAGTCCTGGCTGCTCCACTTCTGATTCAGCTCCCTGTTAATGCACCTGGCAAAGTAGTGGAGGATGACTCAAGTGCTTGGGCCCCTGACACCTACATGCAAGACCCAGATCGAATTCCAGGGTCCTATCTTTGGCCTGACCCAACTCTGGCCATTGCAGCCACTTGGGGAGTGAACCAGTAGATGGAAGACCCTTTCCCTTTCTCTCTCTCTCTCTCTCTCCTCTCTTTCTGTAACTCACCAATTCAAATTAATTAATTAATTAAAAAAAAAAACAAACTAGAAACTGCAAGGTCCTTCTTCCTCATACAAAAGATAGAACTCACAGACATAATTTTTTCGGGAGCTTGCCAAAGGTCAGACAGTTCTTTCTATTCGTGATCTTTTCTCCATGTGATTTTGTACAAACCCCATGAAATGATGTTTCCATTTTTATAAACTGCTTCAAATCAGTAATTATCTAAAAGTAGGAGATGTGGTTAGGAACACGGATTACCCTGACGTTGTTAACCGGATGCCAACTCTAAAGCCCCTGTGACTGCAGGAGATGTGGTCAGCCAGCACGCAAAGACCCTCTGCTCCAGTCTCTCCTCGGGGCTGTCCCTGGCACAGCGTGTGGCACAGGAATACCAGCACTGTGCTGATCTGCTCACACCGGCTGGTACCAGAGCCGAGCTGTTCTGAGGCCCTCGGCACCCTCAGCGAAGCCTGGCCACTCTGCAACTCGTCCCAAGTGAGGGCGACTGTGGAGGGCACCCGGGGGGCGGCAAGCAGCCATGGTGCTGCTGGAAGGAGGGGACTACCTGGTGTCATGGGCACTGCTGGTGGGTTTGGGCGGTGCGCAGTCGCCGCCAGAGGGGCCAGGGCGACCGGTGGCAGCGGTGGCGGCGGCGGCGGTGGCAGCAGCAGGGCCGCCGTGGCTCCGCGCCTCTGAAGGCCCGCTCCGGGTGCTAGGACGAGAGGAGAAGCTTCAGGAACACAGGTGGGAAAGCAGGGTGGATATGCGAACGGTTTCAGTTCAAAACAAAACAAAAATACTTAAAAATATAAAATGCAAGTTGTTCTGTGACCATCAGCTCTAGGTGTGGGGAAAAATTTTTGATGCTTTTTAAAAAAGAACCGTAGTCACCGTAGGTGAGCTAGCACGTGCTGACAAATAAGGGTCAATTTAAAAAGTGAGGACGCTCACCAGCACGAGATGCAGAAATGCCACCACATTCAGGACAGCGACTGTGCAAGCGGCCGCGCGTGACGCCACCGCAGGGGCCACGCACACACGTCAGGCCTGCAGGCCGGGCTGCCTCTTCTCCATTATGAAAGGGATATTCACCGTTTCCTTTTTCAAACGTTTACTGTGCACACTGGCATCTGTTTTTCTAAGGTCATTTTTCAGAGAAAAACAAGGCAAGAATTGCTGCAGAGCCAGAAGCAATTTAGTAGCTGGAGGTTGTGAGTAAGACCGAGAGGCTGGGTTATCTCAAAAGGACAGGCGTGTCCTGGATTGCACAGCGACTGCTCCTGCCCCGAGGGCCCGGGTTGTCTCAGGAAAAGGCACACTGGGCTCCGAGAGGCCCAGAGGCAGGAGACAGGACACACGTTCAGCATTCAGCTCTCAGGGTGAGCAGCCAGTACCTGAATCCCTCTGGAGTCGGGATAATCAGATGAGGGTTGGGCGGGTCGCTGTGGCACCGAGGCACCTTCACAGGGCGGGGGCTGTTCCGGTGAATAGCTGTCAGGGAAGACGGCGACACACGTCAGGGGGATCTGAAACCAGGCTGCTAGATGTTCCCAGTGACCCAAAGAAATCCGCTCACGTATGTAACACATCAGCTTATGCGCACCAACGCCACAGGAAGTGCCACTCTTTAAGATGACAGGTCCCTATCTCATTCTAAATTTTTCTCTATCGAAAACATTTTATGGGGGCCAGCACTGGGGCACAGGTTAATCCTCCACTTGCGGCACCGGCACCCCATATGGGCGCTGGTTCTAGTCCCAGCTGCTCCTCTTCCAATCCAGCTCTCTGCTGTGGCCTGGGAAAGCAGTAGAAAATAACTCAACTCCTTGAGCCCCTGCACCCAAGTAGGAGACTGGGAAGAAGCTCCTGGCTCCTGGCTTCAGATGGGCACAGCTCTGGCCTTTGCGGCCATCTGGGGAGTGAACCAACGAAAGGAAGACCTTTATCTTTGTCTCTCACTCTCACTGTCTGTAACTCTACCTCTCAAATAAATAAATCTTAAACACACACACACAGTTTATAAATCCTCACATGAATCGTACATAATGAATGTTAAAGAGATGATTCAACTCATTTCAGAGATGAAATGGGGCTTTGGGCAAGACGTTCTCCAGGTTACTGACCCTCTACAAAGGTTCTGGTCAGTGGCCACCCACAGCCCCAGGCTAGGGTCTCAGTCACTCCCTGAGAACTGCGGTTTGCCTTACCCTCTCTGTGCCAAAGCAGGTGGGCAGTGTATAGTGTGACTGGGCAATGTGTCTCCCCAAACCATGCTGACTTCTCTTCTCCTTTTAAATGCTTTGGTGGGAGTTAAATATGGATGCAAGTTAAAATGAAATTCCAAAACATGACAATATTTGAACTGAAATTTTCAAACTAGGTGTCCACACCCGCAGTTACAAAAATGTTGACCAGTCCACTTTCCCAGCAATTAAGGCTGTTTTCTCCTAACCAGCTTTTCTCCTCTTCAAATTATCTGTCTTAACACTGCTTATCTTTTTGACGTCCTCCTTTTGTCTTCTTCGGTTAATCATTTTAAGCCTACAGACAGTTCATCCTAAAGAGGCTTCATCTGAAACAGAAATTTTCTCCTTCGCGGTCTCATGGGCTTCCTTTAAATGACATTACCCAGGAGAGGCAGAAACACCGAAAACTGACAGATCTGAAGTTCCCCGGCAAAACTCGCAAAACAAAATCCTGGTGAGCCGTTTATAAAACTTCAGGTCCTGGGACACCAGCCGCACTATCTCAAAAATTACTATGCAAAGTGGAAGACTTCCAATAGCAACAAAGTAAAGAAACGCAACAAAGGTGATGGGGGATGAGGACTTCAGTGAAGGCACTAGGAACCACTGAGCGGACAGCTGCCACCAGGCTCCCACGGAGGATGCCAACCAAGACATTCTGTTTCTAAAAGTGCGGGCTGGCGCTGTGGTGCAGCGGATTAAGGCCAGGCCTGCAGTGCCAGCATCACACACGGGTGCCGGTTTCGAGTCCTGGCTGCTCCTCTTGTGATCCAGCTCCCTGCTTACAGGATGGGAAAGCAGTGGAAGGTGGCCCAAGTGCTTGGACCCCTGCACCCACATGGGAAGCCCGGATAAAGCTCCTGGCTCCTGGTTTCAGAAGGGCTCAGCTGTGGCCATTGTGGCCATTTGGGGAGAGAACCAGGAGATGGAAGACCTCTCTCTCTCTCTCTTTACCTCTCTCTGTCACTCTTTCAAATAAATAAATCTGTCTTTAAAAAAATGCACATACACAAGGTTAACACTCTACACGCACAAAACAAAGCATTTCTTTTAAGAGTGTGTATACTTGGGCCGGCGCCGCGGCTCAATAGGCTAATCCTCCGCCTTGCGGCGCCGGCACACCTGGTTCTACTCCCGGTCGGGGCACCGGATTCTGTCCCGGTTGCCCCTCTTCCAGGTCAGCTCTCTGCTGTGGCCAGGGAGTGCAGTGGAGGATGGCCCAGGTGCTTGGGCCCTGCACCCCATGGGAGACCAGGAGAAGCACCTGGCTCCTGCCATCGGTTCGGCGCGGTGCGCTGGCTGCAGCGCGTTGGCCGCGGCGGCCACTGGAGGGTGAACCAACGGCAAAGGAAGACCTTTCTCTCTGTCTCTCTCTCTCACTGTCCACTCTGCCTGTCAAAAAAAAAAAAAAAAAAAAAAAAAGAGTGTGTATACTTCATGTGGCAAAACTGTGAAAATTCACTGGAAACAAATGAGCAAAAATTAGATAGGCATTCAAATTTCACTGGTGGTGAACGTTTATCACTGAGATGCTTCTCATGGCCATAGTACACGAAAGCCCACAGAGAAGTTGTAGGAGGGATTACGGTACTCCACATGGCCACGATGTGGCTGCTGAAGAGAATCAGAGCTGCACCTGCAGACTTGGAGGGACCTCTTCAACGGTCAGGTAAGAAAGGAGATTAACATCCAGTAGGATCCAAGTCTGTACCGTAACTGCCAGGAAAACAAGCTTATGTGTGCACAGAACAGCATGTGCTAGGACGAGTTTGTGCAGAAAACATGCCAGGTTACCTCCTAGAGCAGGACAGGGAGGAGACCAGGAGGAAGTACCTGGCTCCTGGCTTCAGATCAGCACAGCACCAGCCGTGGCGGCCATTTCGGGGGTGAACCAACAGAAGGAAGACCTTTCTCTCTGTCTCTTTCACTGTCTAACTCTATCTTTCAAATAAATTAAAAAAAAAAAAAAAAAACTGCTCTACTAATTTTCTATAGCTGGCAATCACCCTTTAAGCTAGTGATATTCAATAAATCTACCATTCATGAATATTTGCTATAGTCTGAATAATATAAAACAAGTAAGTTTTCATTTTTGGGTGTTTGACTTATAAGTACAGTTTTATTTACACACTACACCAGGAATGATGTAAAACAGAGCCTTTTGTTGATATGTATATATGCATATATGTATATATACATATATGCGTATATACATATATACATATGTGTATATATACACATAATATACACAAATATATATACAACATACACACATACATATGTGTGTATATTGTGTATATATATACACACACATATGTGTGTATGTATATATTGTGTATATATATATTTCAAGTTTCAACATATACTCAAAAATTGTGCATTAATGGAATGGAAAATTAAGTAATGTATACCATCATATAATAACTTGATTTTTTTAAAACAGTAGAATCCAGGACTGGCACCGTGCAAAGAGGGTAAAGCCACTGCCTTCGACAAAGGCACCCCACCATGTGGGTACTGGTTCAGTTCCCAGCTGCTCCACCTGCAGTCCAGCTCCCTGCTACTGTGCCTGGGAAAGCAGCAGAGGAGGACCCAAGCACCTGGGCCCTGCACCCATGTGGAGGACACAGCAGCTCCTGGCTTCTGGCTCCGAACTGGCCCAGCTCCAGCCATCGCAGCCATTTAGGGAGGGAACCAGCAGAAGGAAGATCTCTCTCCATGTATCTCTCCCTCTCTCTCTCTGCCTTTAATTAAACAAATAAATCATTAAAAAAAAAAAAAGGTAGAACCGAATCGGAATTGGCCATAGCTTGTGGGGCAGTGGGTACACAGGTAAACTGTGAGGCAACAAACGGCCTCCTTGAGGAGATGAAGCAGCAGGGCCGGAAAACCCCTGCCCCTGCAGCAGGGAGCCCCTGCCGCCTGCAGCAGACACCTCTTCCAGTCTTCCTGCCCTGTGGGCAAAACTTCAACGGGAGAGAATGGCTGTGCCGATGCAGAACAAACAAAACAGTTCCACCTGCTGGCTGGCGTGGAGCAGCTTCTGGCGCTGGCCTTCTGAGCTCCCTGTCCAGACGCACCAGGGTCAGGGTGGCGTCCGCCACTGCTTACCTCACAGCCGTCACCTTCACTGCTGTCTTCCTGAGCATTCTCAAAACACCTTTTGTGCCATTTTACAGGGTGGTGATCACAAGACGACGTGCTCATCCAAACCATACGACCCAGAGGAGGGCTGTGAGGCTGTCTTACCAAGGTACAAACCTGTGACAGGACTGTGTGGCTTTCCTATGACGTGGCCAATACACTCATTCATCAGGGCTTGCAGGCTCTAGAAGCCAAAGGAAAACCGGCAAGGAGAAAAAGGACAGATGTACTAATTAACGGTGTTAGTAGCACAAATTGGTTCCAGCATAATTAAAAGAAGCATGCTACATTTTCAAAGTTAGTTCTTTAAAAAAAAAAAGATATAAACATAAATTAAACATAGATCATACATAATTTCCAATAATATAGTCTATAATTCCATTTTATTTTATACATAAAAAAAAATCAGCAGCCAGTTCCCCACCCTGCAGTGACGCGCACGAGCACCGGGCTTTCCACGGCATCCGCTCTGCTTACTACGGGGAGGGTGGGAGGAAGGAGCTCACATTCTAAACAACACCTTTCTGGTCTGACGCGGTTTATCTATGAGCAACACTTCCACTGGCGCTATGCCCCCCAAATGACGTTCACAATGCCCACTAATGTGGGACAGCTCAATACTGCTCTTCCTCAGACTGTCACAAAGAAGGAACCAAGGAGGCAGCTTATAAAATATAAAAGTGGCAAACATTGCAGAAGCACCAGGTTTGTAAACAGCCTGGCACTGGCGTGGTCAGGTGGACACTGCTGTTTCACAGGAAGGCAAGAGGAAGATAGTATAATGCAACTGAGAGTGCTTTAACATCTCAGCAGTGCCGTGATAATGACATTACAAATACTAAGAACCTCTATTACATGTTTAAAAATACATAATCAGGGAACAGAGAGTGAGTAGTTTATTTCTAATGAAAGAAATTTTAGGGCATTCCTACCAAGAAGTCATCTTCTGGCAAGGCTGAAATAAAGACGGGCTCAATGGCTTGGAGAAAATCAAATCCTTGGGTCGCCCACCTGTGACGCGAGAAGACACAGCACTCACTAAACACCAACAACAAGCCGTGGTAGATTACACAAAACTTACAAATAATCCAGCGGGACAAAACACAATTTTTTGTCTTTATGTAAATGCCTGGGTTGAGTAAATTCATAGTGTGACCGCTGGGCCAGGAGGACAACATGGCTTTCCTTTCTTGGAGCCCAGGGAAGCATTTTAGAAGAGATGGGTGCTATTTGTACTTCAACAATCACATGAGCTGTGTAAGGTAAAGGGCCAAGCTGTAGTCCCAGGTGTACCACATTTGTGTTTTCTCTAACTTGGAAGATGCCCTGGAGTGTCCCAAGCACCAGTGTCCCTAAGCGCCACCATGAAACAGGCGGCTCCCTCTCACCAGGCACCAGCCCTCAGCAGTCTTGTGCTACCGTGGGGCCACCACCGGGCCTCACGGGTGCTCTACACACTTCCCCAGCCAACTCAGGACTCCTCATTTACACCAAGGAACAGGCTTAACGTTCATGTGGGAGGTCAAAGGGTCAGCACACAGGAAGCCCTGACCAGGGAGAATGGAAGTTCCCTCCAAGATAGCTCATTTGAGGCACAGCAGGAGAAACTGACCCTGGTGACACCTGCGTCCCATCAGACGCGGGCTCAAGTCCCCGCTTCTCCAGCTTAGATCCAGCTTCCTGCTAATGCATCTGCAAGGCAGTAGGTGACAGCTCAAGAGCCTGGGCGCCCGCCACCCACGTGGGAAACCAGAGGGAGTTCCAGGCTCTTGGCTTCAGCCTGGCCCAGCCCTAGCTATTACAGGCATTTGGGGAATAAAACAACAGAAAGCAGAGTGCTCTCCCTCGGTTGCTCTGCCTTCCAAACAGATGAAAATAAACATTTAAAAAGGAAAAAAAAAAACAAAACTTAGTTTGGAACTTTGTAAAACAAAGTTTCTGAGAATTATGAGGTTTTTGCCTGTGTACAGTTGCATTTAATAACACTAGTCACCAACAAGTTCACAATGCTCCTTTTGGTGTCATCTGCCGGAAATTAAATCCAGCACACAGGAACAAAACAGCTCCAAGCCCACACGACTTGTGCTGCAAACAACCTACTTGGTTGTTACCTGGGTCGGGTGCCTCTGCCACTCTCACATTTAGTCAGCACGTAATTCATCCACTTCCGGGCAAAGCTGATGTATTTGTCTCCTATCTTCTGTCTAAACTCCCCAGACATCAATCGAACAACTTCTTTATGATACTGCAGAAAGATTTCATAAATGTCAAAGTTATAGTAATTACAGTAATTCCTACACACAATCAAGCTTTGTCTGTTTTAAGTGTCAATTGCTACAAAATCTAGAACACACAATCCAATTATGTAAAATTTGCATGAGGGGGTCTTCAAATGGTTCATGGAAAACGCAAGAAAACCATGCACGGATTTCACACTGTTTCGTACCAAAACAGAAATGCTGTCTGTTCTGGACGGGATCTGGTCTGCAGGGCCCAGGAGAAGAGAACGATCTGGAAAGAGCCCGATCAGAGCAACAAGGTTCCGCTGAGGGTGAAGCGGGAACAGACATTAAATTCATGGCGAAGCAGTGAGCTTGTGAGGCTGACCAGCTGACCACTGATGGTTTGTGAGGCTGATCAGCACGATGCCCCGAAAGACGAGCAGTTGTTCAACAGTGATTCCCACAAAGGGTGGGCAGTTCTTCAAACAGCGACTTCTACACAAGGGGTGAGCCGGTGCTGAAGAGGCAGCCGGCAGAGGCCACCATCCAGGCGGCTCACAAGCAACAGCGTCCCCACGGACCTGTCGATTCTGACAGAACAAGAGCAGAGCTGCCGACGGAAGCTGTGAGAGAGGGGTCACGATGCTGAAGCAGTCCGCCCACGATGTAACAGGACTGACCGTGGCTGCAGCAGCACGGCCCTGAAGACAAAGCACACTCAAAGCAAAGGCTGCCACGAGCAGGACGACCGCGTCGGGCGCAGCCGAAGGGCAGCGTCTGCAGCCAAGTCCCAGCAGCGGCTCCTGGCCTCACAGAGGGACGGAGATAGCAGCTGCTTGTCAGGAGAGCGCTGTGAGAAACCAGACAGAGCTCGGGCAGAAAACGCCCAGGAGAGCCTCGCCGGGGAGCCCTCCTGCCCGCCGTTCCTCTCGTCCAGCAATGGCCGCCTCACGAGCGCGCCAAAGAAAAACCATTAGGCGTCCGCCCCACCGTCCTGACTTGGCTCTGTCTCGTTTTTGCCTCTAACGTTAAGAAACCTCCTCCAGGAGCACTCACTTCTTGGGTTAGGAACACAAAGCAGACCGGGTTGGCACGGCTGGACACCCAGAACCTCAGCTCTCCAGGACGGACCAAACGCCGGCATCCGGCGCCTACAGGAGCGCCTTGACCCGGATGCAGCTCATGCTGGAAACAAAACTTGAAGCTTGTACTTCTATTTTACTTTTGATTCCATTTTCCATGAACCCTTGAAGTCCCCCCATGCACTCTGAACAGTGTGAAGACAGACAGAGAAGATGGGATTTCAAAATGCAGCTCCATAAATATTTTGCTTGTAAGTTTAAAAATTAAGAATTATTTTTATGATATCAAACATCTCTTTTAAAAGTTTTAAAATGCAGTAGTTAGTTTTGAGTGCAAAATTAAAACTGGGCAGCTACCTGACCGTTTGCAAGCAAACACTTCCCAGGTTCAGGAGTGGGACAAGAGCCGTGCCTGTCCCGCTGGGTTGCAGCTGGCACAGAGCTGCAGGCCAGCTGCACAGCAATGACTGCAGCGTGCTCCCCCGCGTCGGTGCCTACCTCGAACCCGAAGTTGTAGCCCTGAATCATGGCCTCGCGGTGGTACTGCTGCAGGGTGACAGACTCGGACTCGTCCACTTCCGCGTCGAACTCTGACGTGAACATGTGGTCCACTCGGTCAATGGTGTCGCTTATTCTGCTGCACAGCTCCAAGGCATCATTCTGAGGAGCCCCAAACCACGGTTAACCCGAAAGGAGGCAACCCCACCATGCTTACTGCACTAGAGGGGAGTTCCCTGTGACCACGCCAACCCGACTCAGGTCGTCACAGGGAATGACTGGGGGGCACATTACTTCCATTTTCACTTGTCTCAGGCATTCTTGAGCACCGCATGAAATACAAGAGGGGCCAGCGCTGTGGCTTGGTGGGCTAAGCTTCTGCCTGCAGTGCAGGCCTCCCATATGGCACCAGTTCGAGTCCTGGCTGCTCCACTTTCAATCAAGCTCCCTGCTGATGTGCCTGGGAAAGCAGTACAAGATGGCCCAAGTGCTCAGGCCCCTGCACCTGTGTGGGAGACCCAGATGAAGCTCCTGGCTTCTGGCTTCTGATTGGCCCAGTTCTGGCCGTTACAGCCATTTGGCGAGTGAACCAGTAGATAGAAGACCTCTCTCTCTACCTCTCCCTCTGTCTGTTAACTCTGCCTCTCAAATAAATAAATAAAATCTTAAAAAAAAAAAGTTTTTAAAAAAATACAAGAGAAAAGCTCCATGTAATACAGTAATGCAAATGACCATCTGGTCTTTGAATGGATGCTGCATTTTCTCATGTGAACCTCCAGAGACATTTCTGGCAATTTCTGGAAATACTTGGGGTTGTCCAAACTTGGAGGAGGGTGTGGCCTCTACCGGCATCTGTGGGTAGAGGACCGGGAATCCACTGAACATCCTACAGTGCCCGGGACGGACCCCATGGCCAAGAATCATTAACCCAAAATGTCAATGCTATCGAGGACAGGAAACCAACCCTAATTCGAGCTTGTGCTGCCTGAGCCATGCCCCATGGGCTCCACACTGACCCCCTCCCAGGTCCTGAAACACACATGTATCCCTCCTAGGTTTCATATCCGAGTCACGGCACCATTATGTCGCTCCCCTACTCGCGGAGGAACGACACTAGACCCTGCGCTGTTCTTTTGTCTGCTCGGCCCTTCCCGGGTTTGCTGCTGGTCCTTCCCAGGTTGGCTGCCGACCCCTCCACCTCCGTGGAGGGGCGGCACCCCCTGCCACTTTCCCCGCTTCTGTGGAGGAGCGGCACACCGCTGGCCGGCTCTCTCGGGGGCTGCTCAGGTGTTCCTTCAGATGTTCCTGGTGCATGTTGTCTCTCTCCTCCTTTATAGTCCTCTTCCACCAATCCCAACTCTGCTACCCACACGCCGAGTACGCTGCTCTCCTCCAATCAGGAGCAGGATCAGCTCCTGCAGCTTATCAAACTGATGAGGCAGCTGCGTAGTTGTTTTACTCCTCCCCAGCGCCATATTGTGGGAGAGCAGATGCATAGCATAAGTCTTAATTCCAGTAACTTAGCCTAGTCTCAGTTGCTCCCCACAACATGTGCATACGTGTTCTCCCATCAGGGAATACCTCAAGTGCTATGGCAAAATCTTCCAAAATCTTGACTCCCGTACTTCAGAAAATAAAATCTGGCCTCTCTCAACAAGGTGGTTTTTGCCCACCTCATTTGCCAGTCTCATCTCCTGCCACTTTCCAACGTGTGCCTCAGGACACAGCCATTCAGGCTGTGTGACACTCAGGGAACCATGGACACCTACGCCCAAGGGCTCCTCTGCTATTTCCCTCCCAATCTGCATCCCTGGGGATCCTCCCCGGTGCAGTTCCCAGAGGCCTACAGGGCCCAGTCTCCCCCGCGCTGGTACTTCAGGGGGCAGTCCAAGGGTCTACACTCCTCGAGCTCAGGAATAATCCCATCCTAACGAACCCTGCACTCTCCAGAGGCCTACAGGGCCCAGTCTCCCCTGCACTGGTACCCCAGGGGGCAGTCCAGGGGTCTACACTCCTCAAGGAGTCTACACTCCTCAGGAATAACCCCATCCTAACTAACCCTGTGCTCTCCAGAGGACCCTAGTTCAGACCAGAAGATAAAACCGCCTTCTCTGGCATTAGGGTGGGACTACAGGCTATAACAGAGAGAAACAGCTTGTCCAAGTTTCCAAATTAAAAAGAGAACAATGCTTATCAACGGCATGTGATTCCACAGAGTGCTTCTCCTTCAGGGTGTCTAGCTCCTGTGACTGACAGGGCAGGACACCACAGAGAGCTGTCTGAAGCCAAGACCAGTAACTGGGCACAGAATGGAAAGGGGTGAAACAGAAAAGAAGGGAAACAATGCAACGTTCTGGCTTTCTGTAAACTCTGAAAGCCTCTGTGCCTGTCTGCAACTATGTTGTTCAATTATAGTTAATTTGGCAGAATTAGTTCAAAAAAGAAATCAATCAACCTTTCAGATTTACATTACCAATATGGACAATCTCAAATACGCTCACTGCTAACTGCTGAAGGACAAAGAAAGTCACATCAGGAATGGAGAGACCTGAATTCCAACCTCAGCTTCGCCACTAAGCAGCCTGTGACCAGTGTGAAATCACCGAATGGCTGTTTTCTATCCCACAGCTGCAGGGTCCCGGCGAGCGCCAGGACTTTTCCAGTCTGATGTGGACAAACGTGAAACGGGGAGACAGACAGCACGAGGGAGCCGCCGAAGAGCTCTGGTACCTTCAGCTGCTGCAGAGCTTTGGCGATGACGGGCTGACTGGACGTCTGCTCCTGGCGCAGGGTCACGAGCCCCTCGATGGACTGCTGGAAGGCCTTTCTCTGCATGGTGAGATGGGCAGACTGCATGACAACCAGCAGGAGGTTGTCCACCTGGAAGGAGAACCACACACAGGTCATGAAAGCAGACCAGTGACAAGTCCCGCTCTAGCTCCAGGCCCACTCCTTCAGGGCGACCAGGCCAACAGCCACCTGCCCAGAGTCCCTTTCAAGCAAAGCCACTCTCACAGGGCAAGGCACTGCAGCGGGCACAGGTGGCTGCATCATCAGCACACTGGAGAAGAATCCCCAGGGCTGTGGGGGCACAGCATCTCCAAAACATCCCAGAACTTAACCCTGCTGCTGCACACGCGTGTGTGTGACACACATGTGCACAATGCGCGTGTGTGAGACAGCGGCATGTGAAGAGCAAAAGGCAGGAGTGAGAGTGATGGGATGAGATGAAGGACTTTGTAGGAAACAGAGAGAGAGAGAGAGAGAGAGAGAGACTGTATTATTTTTATTCTTCAGGAGACAGGGCCGCCTCCGTGTTCTGAGTACACCGTGATGTGATCAATGCACACGTGATAACCATTCTAGGAGCACCAAAACAAGCAAACACAGAGCTGGAGGGTGTGTGAAGCTGGGAAGCCGGTGAGTAGCCGAGCAGCGCGGGAAGGGCTGCAAGGCCCTGACCACCGCAGTGGGGACGCAGGGGAACATTCACTTCCTCAATTCCTGGAAACGCTTGCAGCTGGCAGGGCTACTGACGAAGGGTGGAGACGGAGTCTGTATCAACTGTCACCTCTGATTTGAACAAGTGGACGGCCTGCCACTCACTGAGGCAGGCAAGGCAAGAGGGGACCAGAGGCCTTGGGGCAGGGGAGGCAGCAGGCCAGCACACCGTCCTCCGGTCAGGCTGAGTCTGAAGTGCACGGGAACACACCCTAAGCTGGACACTGCCCTTAAACTGAACACAGCAACACGCGCAGGCTTCCTAAGCTTAACTAGTGAGTTACATCAACTGTCCTGGGCTCCCTGGTGGGTTAGGTAGATCATGAATGCCTACCATAAAAAATGCAATCTAGGGGCCGGCACTGTGGCATAGCAGGTGAGGCCCACTGCCTGTGATGCCAGCATCCCACATGGGTGCCAGTTCGAGACCTGGTTGCTCCACTCCTAACCCAGCTGCCTGTTTGTGCATCTGGGAAAGCAGTGGAGGATGGCCCAAATGCTTGGTTCCCTGTACCCACGTGGGAGACATGAAAGAAGTTCCTGGCTCCTGGCTCCAGCCCAGCCCAGCCCCAGCCCTTGAGGCCATTCGGGGAGTGAGCCAGCAAAGACAGGATCTGAATTTCGATCTCTCTCCCTCTCTCTTTCTGTCTCTGTAAGTCTGCCTTTCAAATAGATAAATAAATCTTAAAGAAAAAAAAGAAAAGAAATCGATTAAATAAGCAGGAAACCAGATCACCCAGAGAACTCCGAGATTCTGAAACCACAAATCCCACTAGTGAGACAACTCCTTTTTGACAGCGGCTCTGCAGACTTAACTGCAAGATCAAACTAAGGACCCGTATAATAGAAGGTCTATTTCTATTATGTGCTTGACAGAATTTGCTAGAATACTGCAGCACCAGAAATGCTGCAAGCTTCCCTATTGAAGTTCTCAACAGTCAGACAAGCCCCACGAGCTGCGGACAGCTCACTCTGGCTAGAGGCGGGCAGAGGGAGACACACCTGCATGCTCCTCAGGGTGTCAACCGTCTCCACCTGGGGCACGACTTTGACCGGCTGCGCCTCCCAGGCGCCCCAGCGGTCATCGGCGGCGCGGGCCCGGGCGTTCTGCTTGCTGAGGAGCAGGTGGGCGTCGACGAGCGTGTCGTCCGAGTCTTTGGAGCAGTCCTTCCCGGCCGCGGCGTTCAGCAGCTGCAGGATCAGAGTCTTCTCCCCGGCCAGCGCGTCCGGAACAAACACCTGCAAGCTCTCCAGCCCAGGAATCTGCACCTGCAGATGGGAGAACCTCAATGTCACGTCAGGAACACCGCGCAGGACAGAGACAGCTCCCTGAAGAAGCCAGCTCGGAGAAGGGCGCGGGCACCGAGAAGGGCACCGAGGGAGAGCGAGGAGGTGCCGCGGGGACCGGACGGGCAGGGAGAGGGCATCATCCTCGTCATTTTGTTTTCAACAACAAAGACAGACTCTGAGGGGTGCGGGCTGCGATGCTGACAGAGTGAACCCCGACTCAGCACAAAGGCAAGGGTGTAGCACGGGTCCACTCGCTTGCTCTCGCGGGGGAAAGAGCACAAGGCTCTTGAAACCACGCCCAGGCTGACTGGCATTTCCACCCACAACGTCTTGTTCTCAACAGCCTCTGAAGGCGCGGAGTCAACAACCCAGGGCGGTGAAGACAGCGACTCAGAAAGCGCCAATAACAGCCGGGCCGTGTCGGCACAGGCTCAGGCTGACTTCCGAGCCACCTCAGGAAACGCACACGTGAACACAACCACTGCTAAGACACTGTCCTTCTACACAAATCACTTGAGATCTACACACACACATATATAAAAAACATTAAATAGCATGAGTAAGTATTCATTTATCTGCATTCTTAAGGCAAAGTACTAAGTATGCAAAACCCAGTTAAAGATTTCCCTGAAAAGCTATGGGAGAGTCCTACAATGGGGACTCGCCAGACCCCTAAGAAACAGGTCGTCTGTTTTAGAGCGAAGTGGGAAGGCAGAGTGGTTACCTTAACATACTGCTTTGATTTCAGAACATCCAGGAGGTCTCTAACTGGGGCTGCAAGGACGAATTCTGCTGCTATTTCCAGGTCCTAGGGTCACCAAGAAACCTCGTTAGGGTTAGTGTACTTAAAAAAAAAGGAAAAGAAAAATAATTCATCAGGATTTGTAAACTCACCTTTCTCAACATTTTAGCGAATCCCAGTGCTTTCGAAGCTCGTTCTCTGGCTTCGTGAAAGAGCTCCTTCAGCGCCCGGCTGATCTCAACCACGGACCTCCTGCCAAGTGCACAGAAGTCCAGTCAGGACGCAGGGTCCACGCCACAGGTGCGAAAGCACTGAACATCGGAGGTAAAGCAAATCCAAAGCACAGCAACACACAGAGGTGTGAGTGGGAGCGGCCAGCTGCTGGGAGTGTACCAGAACGTCTGGAGCTGCCTCCTGCCCACAGTCATGGGCAGCGCTGCTGTCCCTCAGCAGCACCTAACTGACCTAGCAACAGCAGGCTCAGCTTTCTGAAGGTCTCATTATGACCGTTTCTTGGAGTTTAAGGTGAGTTCTTGACTCTCAGCTCATATTCTAACCAGAAAGAAACACACACGCTGCAGTCTGCTAATGTTCAACAACTGGTTCTCCCCACAAACACAGTCTTTTTTATTTTTTTTTAATTTTTTGACAGGCAGAGTGGACAGTAAGAGAGAGAGACAGAGAGAAAGGTCTTCCTTTTGGCGTTGGTTCACCCTCCAATGGCTGGTGCTGCGGCCCGTGCACCGCGCTGATCCAATGGCAGGAGCCAGGTGCTTTTCCTGGTCTCCCATGCCAGTGTAGGGCCCAAGCACTTGGGCCATCCTCCACTGCACTCCCTGACCACAGCAGAGAGCTGGCCTGGAAGAGGGGCAACCGGGACAGAATCCGGCGCCCCGACCGGGACTAGAACCCAGTGTGCCGGTGCCACCAGGCGGAGGATTAGCCTAGTGAGCCGCAGTGCTGGCCCTACACAAACACAGTCTTCAGTGAAGCATGCCACTGTCTGGGGTGCAAACACTCCCATCACAGCCAAGGTCAAGGGAGCAGTCTGAGAGCACTGAGCAAGGTCAGTGCACAGTCAGCGGGGTGCACAGTCGGCTCCCTAAGGCCAGGACAGGTCAGCTCCGGGCCTCCCTTTTAGGTCGACCCCTAGCAAACAACGGGAGCAGCACAGGTGCCACCTTCTAGTTCACCATCTCGAGTGCGCGTGTGAATTCAGGATCCACGGGTTTGTTCTGATCCACCACGCTAGCTCTCAAAGCTGCAAGGCCTGGAGATTGAACCATTCCATTTCTTGGCTATCGGTGCCTCTTTACCCTCGCCATAAACCTCCCAGGTGTTCTGAAAGCCGAACTTTACATGCTCAGAGAACACATCTGAGTTCTGGAGAAGCCAGTTTCCTCTGAGCACCCGCAAAGGTGACCGCGTGACACTGCTGCTGCACGGCCACAAAACGGCCGCCCGGCAGACACACACAGATGCCACACAGACAGCAACCTCACAAGGTTCCACCTAAGGGGCATCTGGATGGACGCGGAGAAAATCCAACAGGTGGCAAGCCATGAATACACTTCACCTGGAAGCTCACTAGAAGGGGTAGCTAATCATAAAAACAGCAAGAACACACCAGTGTCATGAAAATGCGCTAACGCACTGCTTGCCACAGATTTTAAAGCACAGAAACACAATATTTAGTTAAAGACGTTCCAGAAAATAAGGATGGAGATAATTCCACTCATTTTAGTCAACTTTATTCCTTCTCTAAAGGTACTATTTTTATTATATTAAATAAATTCTAGGTTCACCTTCAAAAGAAATTTCACAGAAAATCCTAAGTAAAATATCATACAAAAAAAAAAAACAAGATGCATTAATGAATAACTTCTTCCAGTCCAACACAATCTGGTCTGAAAAGGGCTTGCTGTAAACTCACTGCCAAGAGCAGACCCACGTGAGCAAAAAAACGCAAGAGGAAGCCGCGTGCAGACCCCACCTGATTTCATCGGAAGCACCGCCATCGTCAGCGCTGGTCCAGAACTCAGCACAGCTCTCCTGCAGGCCGAACTCTAGGAAGCTCCCCGTGGATTTCAGCAGCATTCCTGCAATGTCACTAAGGGAACAGCAATAACAAAAATAAAACAGAAGAAAAGCTCGCCTCACTCATACCCCAATTCTAGAATGAGAAACTGAAAGGTCAGCTACCACTTTAAGGGTTTGAAAAAAAAAGTGAATTCCTTAAATGCAGCTTTCTTAAAATTTCCCTTACAGTTGATTTTTATAGTCAATAAACACCAACTACTCTAAGTAGCTGATCCTTCTCACTGAATACACAATCAGAACACGAGCATCAAAATGTATTCCCCAACGTGTAATCAAACGAATGTATCAAAAATCCAGCCGCAGTCTCCTGCCCCTCTGAGGAGCAGGGAAAGGAGCTGTGGCCCAGTGTGACAGCAGCAGGCGCAGGGCGCGAGGCCCGAATCAGCTGTCGCAGGAGAGCAAACCCAGATGAAGGCACCTTGCACACCAGCTGAAGGTGCACTTTTGGCCCGAGAGCCTGCGATGGGCCTCCGAGGCAGACGCAGGATTTCAGCAGGAGAACAAGAAGGGGGCGCTGAGACGCGGGCATGGAAGAGCACCAAGAATCATCAAGAGGCACAAAGTGTGCCAATCAAATGCAAGGTTGCTGGAAGAGACCCCATCTGAAAGGAGTAGAGGGTGGCTATGCTGCAGTGGGCAGCAGAGAACTTGGAGAGTAAACCAAGGCCATGCACAGAAGGCAAGAAGCCACTTCGCTGGACCAGAGGGGGGGCTTCAAAATGAGATGGGAATTGATCTGATTAGAAACACGCTTTTTTAGGGGCTGGCGCCATGGCACACTAGGTTAATCCTCCGCCTGTGGTGCCAGCATCCCATATGGGCGTCAGTTCTAGTCCCAGCTGCCCCTCTTCCAATCCAGCTCTCTGCTATGGCCTGGGAAGAGCAGTGGAGGACGGCCCAGGTGCTTGGGCCCCTGCACCTGTGTGTGAGGCCAGGCGGAAGCACCTGGCTCATGGCTTCGGACCGCCACAGCTCCGGCCGTTGTGGCCATCTGGGAAGTGAACCAATGGAGGGAAGACCTTTCTCTCTGTCTCTTCCTCTCACTGTCTATAACTCTACCTCTCAAATAAATAAATAAAATTAAAAAAAAAAAAAAAAAGAAAAGAAAAAAGAAACATACTTCTGAGAAGAACATTCGATAAGCTCCAGGATAGAGTTATTCAACCGACACTGAGAACCTGCCATGTGCTAAGGGGCAGTGAACAAAAATGGATGCAGAAATACAAACAAAGGAGCAAAATAACTAGTATTTCAGATATTCTAAGTGCTACTGAGAGGGAAAAAAGTCGAGGAGTACTTGTGGGTAGCAACTTCCACTTTAAATCCGCAGAGAAGGAAACATCTGAGAGGAACCTGAGGAAGCAGGGAAACGAGTCATGAAAATAGCTGGGAAAAAGCAGTCCAAGGAGCGGGGCCGGGCACAGCCAGCCCGAGACACGGCCGCAGCCCCTGGCCGCAGAGCCAGCCCAGCAGAGGCCGGTGGGAGATGAGGACAGAGGCGGGGAAGTCGGAGGCGGAGGGTTCCAGGTGCCCGTGCGGGGCAGGCAGGGCAGCACTCAGCGAGGGAACGGCCCGGCGTGCACTGCACAAGCTCACTGCGCTGTGCTGTGAGGAGACAGAGTAAACGAGGCAGAAGCAGGAGGACTGCTCGCAGAGCTGTCGCGATGACACACAGAAGCAACCACAGCCTGGGAAGAGTGGCAGCACGCGTGGGGAGCACAGGTCAGGTCCTGGGTGTGCCTGAGGCGCCCGCGGCGTGCATACAACAGAGAAGTCAGGCTGGGCCCTGACAGACCAAACCCAGCGGGGGGGGGGGGGGGGGGGGGCAGTCTGGGAAGCAGAGGTGCTGCTCCGGCCCAGCAGATGAAATGCAGCAGAGTCCAGCGCAGGGCAGTGGGTGCAGCCATGAACGCACCTGGGAGCCCTCGGAACAGGGAACAGGAGGGCAGAGGCCACACTGCCCCCCGGAGGGGACAAGGATGGGAGGATGGCAGAGGCCACACTGCCCCCCGGAGGGACAAGGACGGGAAGAGGGCAGAGGCCACACTGCGCCCCGGAGGGGACAAGGACGGGAGGAGGGAAGAGGTCACACTGCCCCCCGGAGGGGACAAGGGTGGGAGGAGGGCAGAGCTCACACTGCCCCCCGGAGGGGACAAGGACGGGAGGAGGGCAGAGGTCACACTGCCCCCCGGAGGGGACAAGGGTGGGAGGAGGGCAGAGCTCACACTGCCCCCCGGAGGGGACAAGGACGGGAGGAGGGCAGAGGTCACACTGCCCCCCGGAGGGGACAAGGGTGGGAGGAGGGCAGAGCTCACACTGCCCCCCGGAGGGGACAAGGACGGGAGGAGGGCAGAGGCCACACTGCCCCCCGGAGGGGACAAGGATGGGAGGAGGGCAGAGGCCACACTGCGCCCCGGAGGGGACAAGGACGGCAGAGGCCACACTGCCCCCCGGAGGGGACAAGGATGGGAGGAGGGCAGAGGTCACACTGCCCCCCGGAGGGGACAAGGGTGGGAGGAGGGCAGAGCTCACACTGCCCCCCGGAGGGGACAAGGACGGGAGGAGGGCAGAGGCCACACTGCCCCCCGGAGGGGACAAGGACGGGAGGAGGGCAGAGGCCACACTGCACCCCGGAGCGGACAAGGAGGGCAGAGGCCACACTGCGCCCCGGAGGGGACAAGGACGGGAGGAGGGCAGAGGTCACACTGCCCCCCGGAGGGGACAAGGACGGCAGAGGCCAGCACTGCCCCCAGGAGGGAACCTGAAGCACAGGCAGCAGCTGCAGACTGAGACTGACAGGAGCAAGCACGGGTGTGTGACGTCACAAGACATCAACCTGCAGGAAACTCACCGGCAACCTTTAAAAAAAATGTCTTCAAAAAGGCTTGACAGGCTGGAAACGGAAAATGCAAACAGAGGAATTACAAGCAAAAAGGAATGATGGAAAAGTAACGAGGGGAGAATACTGAAAATGGTAATGAATGCATTTCTGGAAAGACTACCTGGAACCATGAAGAAGGTCAGGCCCGTGGCCTGGGAACTGCAGCCTGGAGACTGGGAGTTTGAAGCAAGAGCAGGTTCGCTGCTCACCAAGAGACAGGATATGGGAACAACCGGCAAGTAGGCCAGAGATGCAGATGTCTGATTTTGAGATCTGAGCAAGGGACAGGGACTGGAAGAGTCAAAGGCAATGAGACGCTGAAGGGAGAAGTGCACTGCTTGTGACCGCGGAGGTCCTCCCAGTGGGACACAAAGTAGGGCAAGACGCTGGGCTGGGTCCGAGGAAATAAAATGGCTGCTGAGACAACAGGACAAGGCGGTTCCAAGAGACATCAGCAGAAGTTGAGATGCAAGAGAAGGGCCTGGCTCTGAGTCAGAGCAAGGCAGGGCTGTGGAGGCCACCCCAAGGAGCCCTGAGAAACACCCAGGGGCCTTGGCCATGGCATTCGAGAGAACACGCCACGTCTCCGAAGCACAGCCCGCCCTCTCCAGGATCTCCCGCCGTCTGCACTGCTGTGCTGTCACCGCATGTAAACCCAGCTCACAGATGCCGCCACTGGTCTCACGCTCCAAACACAGTGTCCGTGAAACTACGTACTTCCTAAGCTCTGAAAGTCACCGCTTACCCTGAAACCCACAGGTCTGCTCAACCTTCAGTGGACTTCAATGTTTCTTGTTATTTAAAACAAATAAGAGAGTTAACCCCAAGACAGGATTTCTCAAGTACAAAATTAACATTTTGGGAGAAAAATTCTCAGTTGAGGGGACTGTCCAGGCCTCTACCCACTGAATGCTAGGAGCATTCTCCCCGCCATGGCAATCAAAGATGTTTCCAGATTCTGGCACGTATCGCCAATGGGCAAAACCTCGGCTGGCTGGGAACCACTACTGAAAGCCTGGAGGAGGGGCACCGGGTGTATGGAAGGACTGTGCCGGCACCACTGGGCGCGCAACGCTGGGGGGAGCGTCCAGGCCCCCGCTGAGCCGCGAGGTCCCTACCAGAAGAGTTTGCCGGCCTGTGCCTCTCCTCCCCGGATGTACGGAGTGATTTCTTTGGTGAAATTCCATTCTTCTTCCAAAAGGTTTTTTAAACTATGGGATGCTTGAGGTAATTGCTGTAGCATTTGGATCCAGCTTCTCATGTAATCAAAATACACCTTAAAATACAAAAGTTATAAAGAGAGATATTTAGGAGCAGAATTCAGCAACTCCCAACGTTCACCTCGGTGAACAGGATAGTTACAAAGGCTGGCGACCCCGGGGAGCAAGATTCTTCAGCCCTGCTCGCCAGTGTCTGCGAGAGGACTGGCTTCACGATGACATGACTCTTTGGTTAAAACACATCACCCACAAGCCCTTCCAATCTCAAAGGAAATAACCAAGATGCTCACAACATACAGAAAAGCACAACAAAGTCTTCCTAAAGACCACAGTGACACCTGCAGCTTTCATGACCACACAGTGAAATACAGCTCGTGAGCACTATTCCCTCAAGGGGCTTGCGCCATCACTCAGCTTGAAACGGCATCTTCCGTGCTGGGGGAGGCGAGCACACTTCTCTCCACCGGCCCCTCCTGACGCTCAGGTTCCAGTGACAAACTATTTGTAAGGATCTGACCTACAATCAGAACATCTGGGGGCCCTGAAGAGGGGCTGATGCCACCACAGCCCTGTCGTCACTGCCTTCCTGCCCTGCACTCCACCCTGAGGACGTGCTGGACAGGATGGTCTGCACCAGCCAGGGGTTCTTCTCGAGACAGTCCACAATGGCTGGATCGCGGGCAGCCCTGCCCAGGACTCTCTTACTGAACAGGCGTCTGTACCGGGTAGAAGACACCAGGGTCACAGCCACTGTCCCGGGACGTGGCTGAGGACCACGCCCTTCGGCTACACCACACTTAACGTCTTCAGGAGTCTGCATCTCAGTCCTTGCATCTTACAGGTCGGGATTCGCAGTGACGTCTTTCCTGAGGTCCAGAGCTAACTTCCAGCGATAATAACCTTCTGGTCTTTTCCTCGGTTTAAGAGCATTTTCTGCTGCCGTAATGCTGCAGGCTGCCTGGAGTGGATCTGCAGGCCCGGGTCTCCTCACCAGGGCTGTGTGTGCAGATCCTAGGTTCTCTGCCTACCACCACAGGCCCAGGTGGAAGAAGGCCCTTCAGTGCCGGGCCCAGGGGTGCCCTCACCATCCTGGGCCCCCCTCTCCCCGACGGCCCTCTGCAGGGCCACTGTGACCTCCACAGACACCCAGGAGCTGCAGAGCTGGTGTCCTCTTGCTTCCCATTGCTACTGTCAAGCCACTCTTGCACCTTCTTAATTTAAAAGAAAACCAAGGACCGACCCTGTCCCTTTAAGATGGTCATCTACTGACTTCTGTTCCCCATCAGGCTTCAGACCTCACCTGGCAGGCTCTGGCCTCTGCCGACAGCGTCTCCTCTCCCCAGGCTCAACCGTCACGACGTGGGACCAGCATCAGGGGGTGCCCACAGAGCACACCTCGGTGCCATTCCACGTGCCTCCTTCACCCCGAGTCCCCTCCACGTTGGCCCAGGTCCCATCTCACACCCCACATCACCACACCTGCTCCGACCACAAATCCCCGTTCAAGCTCTCTGAGGCCGGAGGTCCCCCTCCCCCGCAGATGTGCTTAGCCACAGCACTGGATTCCAGTGCCCCGATTCCTCCACTTTCTCCTGCTCACGACCCCCTTCCCCATCCCGGCATCCCTCGCAGCAGCACTGGCGCCAGCACGCGGAGGCCAGCCCCCTCGCACGCCCTGCCGGCCCGTGCTGCCCCGCAGCGCGCCCGTCTGACGCACCTGAGCCACACTGCAGCAGCTGAGGGCCACGTGGGTCACTCCCCACGCACGCCCGCCTTCCGGGAGTCGCATCAGTGCGCCCTCTCAGGCTCCTGCTCTCCACCACCCCTACTTCCCACTTTCCCCAGCCTGCCCACACCGCCTTCACCCACTCGTGGCACAAGATCTCACCTCTCTTCACAAAGGACAGAGGCCTCCCACTTCCTGACCCCACCGTGACACACTGCATTTCCTCCGTCTTTACCAATCTCTACACGTGTGCCGGGACCCAGCGGCCCCTGAAGTCTGAGACCCCTCACACGATCCATTTCCTTCACCTTATGATGCCAATCCCACAGGCGGTCACAGGCCCACGTACAAACTGCTCCCCATCACCAAGCATCTCGCCACACCAGCCGGATGCCAGCAGTCACTCTCCACGCCACTCCCACATCCAACCCACCCAAGTCCCACCCCATAACTCCCTCATCTCTCTGCAGTCTGCACCCTTCTGTCTGGAAACCCAGGGGCCTGCCCAAACACGACTGCAAGCCCCCACAAGCTGCGCCCCGACAGCTGCCCTGGCCCAAGCCGGCCCCGCTGCGCCTTCCAGGGCCCCTCCTGCAGCCGGAATCAGCCCGGCTGCGCCTTCCAGGGCCCCTCCTGCAGCCGGAATCGGCCCCGCTGCGGCTTCCAGGGCCCCTCCTGCAGCCGGAATCGGCCTCGCTGCGCCTTCCAGGGCCCCTCCTGCAGCCGGAATCGGCCTCGCTGCGCCTTCCAGGGCCCCTCCTGCAGCCACACATCTGCCACCTCTGTCAAAAAATGCTACTTTTTGTCTTACTCTTTTTGAAATCAAAAAGCAAAGAGGCTGAAGAATATTCTAACATGTATCACCTGGAGTGAGCAAACAGCAAATGATACTCTGTCATTTGCGCTCTTGGATAATTTTTCAAATTAAAAAAAAGAAACCAGAAATTTAACTTCTTTGTTCTCCCTTCACTCCCCTCTCTCCTCTCTCCCAGAGGCAACAAGGACCAGGAATTGAGTATGCTTCCTCCCAGCCTCTCTGCTCTTTAGAACTATCTTATGTGAACTCTGAGATGAACTCCAGGGCCCTTCCGCAGGGAAGCCTCCCTAACCATCCACAAGCTCAGATCCAGCCTGGAGCCCAAGGACACCCGAGCCTCCCAGCCTTCCGTGGCGGCAGCTTCCCCCGCTGAGTTCATCACGTTGTGATTACCCAGCAGGCACTTCTCATGCCGGAGCCCGGCACCCAGCAGGCACCTGTCTGGCACACGGGAGACGCCGCAGGTATCTGTGCAGAGGAACACCAGCTTCTCTCAGCTCTCACGAGTCTTCCGCGACTTCCCGTCTTGCTCACCATCTTCAATCCTTTTCAACTGGCTTCCTGTCAACGGTGCCACAGCATACGCTGACGTTTGCCGTGGCTGTTTCTGAGGCGGGGCAGGGAAGTGAGAGCTCACAGCTGCCATGGACGTCCGATGCCTCGCCCGCTCGCCACGCTCCCTCCGACCTGACGCGGAAGCGCCTCGTGTTCCAGTGCAGCGGACACTGCTCCATGGAGGGAGGCTCCTAAGTCAGACATTCTGCACCCAGCCTTGCCCGTCCCTGCTGCCGCTCCTGCCACTGCCCATCTGCCCGGCAACCCCAGGTCTGGCCGCCACTGAGGGGCCTGGGTCTGAGGGCCTGCAGCACTCAGGTAGCCCCCAGGCCCCTCACTTCAGTCTGCACTGCAGGTGAGTAACTCTACCAGATTCTTTATGTGGGGGCTGAAGGGGTGGATACTGTAGCCACTTTCCTTGTGAAAATGGAATTCTCTTCGTTGTTGTTTTTGCTGGATTTCACAAAGAGGGTGTGTGTGCCGAGCTCCCTCCCTTCCTAAGAGAAACATGGGGCACAGGGCACAGCTTCAAACCACTGATGGTCTCCAGTCTCTTCAACGGTGCCATTACAGACCACAGCTCAGGCACACGACTGACAGCTGAGCCAGGACCAAGTTCTCGGCATGTCTACGATAACTAGCTCCGAGTGTGGGAGCTCACGTAACCAAGGCTCCCAATGTTGTGCAGGTGCAGCAGTGCATGGGAAGGCACGGTTCCCTGGCCTGGAGCTCCTCGCCCTCCTGCCGCTGCTCTGCGCGAGAAGAGGCACCGGGGCGCCTGGGGAAGGCCCTGGAAGGCAGTCTGGGAGCAAAGCTCTCCTGCCTCCCCGAACTTCTGGTTTAATCAGCACGAAGAAAGCAAGCAGTAATTTGCTTGTTGCTTTTCACAATAACTTCTTCATAATAAAGACTTTTCTGTCATAAGAAATACATGGTATTTCAAAATGCTCCCATTGTCCACACCCTGATCTCTCAAGCATTCTCCATAAACATGAGAAAGCAATTCCAAGCTCATTAAAATTATTCTAGGAAAATGCCAACACTGCCAGTCCTGCTCCCCGGCACTTCTGCCCTTCTCTCCGTCCGCTACAAGGGCTGGCGAGCTCCCTGAATTCCCAGCCCGGGAGCAGGTCCTCAGTGAGAGGCAGGGGAACCTGCTCGTGTGCTCTGACAGGAAGGTCTGGGCTTCGCGGGCAAGCTCTTTCCTGCCTTCTCTTCCAGCCCAAAAGCGGGCTGGCTTCAGGGGTGAGGACGAACACCAAGGGAGTCGGCAGGACACTCATTCTCTCCATCATTTCAACGACGGGCACACAACGTGATCAGCTGTGTGTCCGCCCTACAGGCTCCACCGTGGACCCATCATATCCAGTAGCACTCTACCAGACACTGTGGAGGACAAAGATTTTCAAGTCACAGCCCTGGCTTGTGAAGCTTTCAGACTGAATGGGAACACGTGAGAACACAGTCCGTGTTTACATGTTGAACAGTACAGTTCTAATTGTAACTGCTAGGGGTTTAAAGAACGTAGACATAAAAGCTGGCAGACAGAGCTTTCTAGAGAAAACTAAAACCTGGAAGCAGGTCTTCTCTGTACATACTTAATTATGCATTTATTTATTTGACAGAGAGCCCCAACCGCCACTTCCCTCCCCAAATGCCCACAGCAGCTAGGGCTGGGCTGGGGCCAAAGCTGGGAGACAGGAACCCAATCCAGGTTTACCAAGTGTGGCACAGCCTCACCACATGAGCCGTCACCGCTGTGGCCGGGGAGATGCATTCGCAGCAAAGGGGGGTCAGGAGCCACAGCTGGGAATTAAGTCCAGGCAGGCCCATGTAGGTCACAAGGGTTTTGAACGTGGGGCCAAACACCTGCCTCTGAAGGCAGTCAGACTGGCAGAGGAGGAGGAAGGGGCACTCCTAGCGGTAAGGGACAGTATGAGCCACAGTGCAGAGGCTGAAAAGCACAGGGGAAGCACAATGTGTGTGAGCAGAGCAGGATCTCGCAAGGGAACAATGGAAACAGGCCTGTCCTCCAAGCCAAGCCGCTCCGCAGCCCTGCGATGGGCTGGGCTCCGGGCGAACCCCTGACTCACCTGTAAGATTCAGCCTCCTTGGGGCCAGCGCGGTGGCACATCAGGTAAAGCTGCCGCCTGCAGCGCTGGCATCCCATACGGGTGCTGCTACAGATTCCAGCTGCTTTACTTCCGATGCAGCTCCCTGCTAATGTGCTTGGGAAAGTAGATGAAGACGGCCCACGTGCTTGGGCCCTGCACCCATGTGGGAGACCTAGAAGAAGCTCCTGGCTCCTTGAGCCTGGCCTAGCACCAGCCGCTGTGGCCATCTGGGGAGTGAACCAGAGGAAGGAAGACCTCTCTCTCTGTCTCTCCCTCTCTCTCTAATTCTGCCTTTCAATAAATAAATAAATCTTTAAAAAAAAAAAAAAGATCCAGCCTCCCAGTGGAAGCCCACAGGCTGGATCAGGGGTTGCTTCTCAGCACTGAGTATGGAGGTGGGAGTGTCTACCAAGGCCAGTCCCCACCACACAGCGTCCTGTTCTTCTTCACTTCTCCCAAGGCCACACACGGTTCGAAAAAGCAGGAAGAGATTTTGATTCTCCTTCCGGGCCATTCTGCCGTAAGATGAACTATCCTACTACTAAACAATGAAACAAGTCCCAGCGAAGGGCCACCGAGGACAAACCCAGCATGGATCAGGGAGCACGAGCAGCACTGTGGGGAGAGTCGGGTCACGGGCCACACGCGTGAGGGAGCCGGCCCCCCGCTCACCATCAGCATCTCGTGCAGGTCCTCCTCGAAGGCGTCGATGTCGCAGCCGGGCCTCTCCGGGTCGTGCAGCACCTCCTGCAGCATGAACTGGTAGTACTGCTTCATCAGGAGGCCTCCCTTTAACACCTCCTTGCACTCTCTCACCAGCTGCAAAGCAAGGGCACAAGCTCTGTGAGCCGCACGCCCTCCCCGGGGCGCCAGCCAGTTTCACACACTCCCACTCGAACCCTCGAAACTCAGGGAGAGGGGACCTGGCCTCTGAAACCCTGCAACAGCTCCCAGGTTCTTCCTCAGTTCAGTATGTGACTACTGCATGCCTCGACTGAGTAAGAACCAAACAGTGAAAACACAGGAACGCATTACTGCAGCCTGGATACACACAGAGAACAGCACAGAGGCAACTAGCGCTCTGCTGAAATACACCCTCCCACAAACAAGTGAGGCTGGAAACAGACTCCATGAAGATCAGTTTGTCTACTAATCTACATCCTAAGACGAGAGAGAAGAGTCTCCTAACAAAACTGGTAAATTCTGACCAAAAACACAGTAACAACTCACATACTTACTTAGCACACAGCAAGGAAGCCAAAGCAATAATGTAGCATAATTCATCTACTATAATTTGTGGCCCAGTCTACGATCAAAAAACTCTAGTAACTGTAAAAACAAGCAAACAAAGCTAAGCTTAATCTGATGAAATTAGAGATCAAAGAAGCAAAATAAAAAAGATGCAGGCCAGAACAGAGTGGCTGAGAGTCTCAGGGTACTGAAGGGAACACCTGCCAACCAGGACTGCTGTCCCCAGCAAAGCTCCCCTGCAGACACAGCAGAGAAAGACTCCCCCACAAACACAAATCATCAGAAGGTACAAAACTGACTGACGAGAGAGCCTAGAAGTAACTCACACGTCTTCAGCCAACTGATCCTCCACAAAGGTGCGGGAACACACCGGAAAAGGGACAGTCTTCACAATAAATGGTGCTGGGGAAACTGGACATCCGCACGCAGAGGGCCGACACCACACTACAACCCCCAACCTTTCACCACATGTAAAACTCAACACAGAAGAGACTGAAGACCTAAATGTAGGACCTGCACCTACATGGCTACTAAGACAGGGGGATGCTTCTGGCACTGGGATAGACAAGGATTTTACGCTGAGACCTCAAAAGCACAGGAAAAAAGAAAAATAAAAAAAAGACAATGTGATATCATCAACCTAAAAGCTTCTACTGCACAGCAAAGGAACCAGCCAACACAGTGAAGAGACAGCTGACAGAAGGGGACTGCACCACACACCATGAAGAGACAGCTGACAGAAGGGGACTGCACCACACACCATGAAGAGACAGCTGACAGAAGGGGACTGCACCACACACCACGCATCTGAGACGGGTCAGTAACCACACGACACATGCATCTGAGACGGGGTCAGTAACCACACGACACATGCATCTGAGACGGGGTCAGTAACCAGACTACACATGCATCTGAGACGGGGTCAGTAACCAGACTACACATGCATCTGAGACGGGGTCAGTAACCACACGACACATGCATCTGAGACGGGGTCAGTAACCAGACTACACATGCATCGGAGACGGGTCAGTAACCACACGACACAAGGAATCAGCAGCACAGGAACACCAATCCAATTTAAAATGGGCAACAGACCGCAACACACACTTTTCAAAGGGACATACAAATATCCAGGTACGTGAAAGAGCACTCAGTGCCACTACTGGGTGCATGTCCAAAGGGAATAAAGCACTCGGCACTCCCACGTTTACGCAGCGCTACTCACAGTAGCTAACAAACGGAAACCATCTAGGTGCCTATCAACTGATGAAGAAAGAAACATAACACATATGCACAGTGGAATACTATTCGGCCATAAAAAGGAGAAAATCCTGCCATGTGCAACAACACGGAGGGACCCGCGGTGCGAAACAGTGTTAGCCAGGCAAAGAAAGGCAAGCAGTGCATGATCTCACTCACATCCAGAATCTCGAAACACAACTCACAGCAGCTGACAGCAGAATGCAGTCACCAGAGGCTGGCGAGAACAGGAGGGAAGAACGGCAGGAGTCACAAGTTACAGGCAGATGGGAAAACGAGCCTGGTAGTCCATTACACGGCAGGGTGAGCAGCGGTAACAGTAACGTCCTATACATATGCCTTTCAAAGCTAGTTAGGAAGGTTTTGAATGTTTTCACCAAAAAAACAGGCAAGTGTTTAAGGAGACAGCTGTAAGTTTATCTTGAACACTGTGCAATGTACACGTGTTGAGACATGATGCTGTACCTCCTAAATATGTACAAGTTTCATGTGTCAGTTTAAAATTAAAATTAAAAAATGATGGCCAGAATTGCAATATATAGGTCCAGTAAGTCACGGTACTGAAGAGGGACGAGGGCTGGAAAGAGATGACCTGTAAAGCACCTGCCGTCCGTCACAGGCAGAATCCAGAGCCGGCTCTCAAATTCCAACTAACAGAGGCTACAGCACAAGACTCAGCCACGCTCACCTTCAAACGCGCTAGCCAGGACAGCTGCTGATGGGAACATCAGGTGGCCAAACGTCCCAGAATCTAAGTCTGTGGAGCACCTACTCACTGTTACGTGTTACACTCGGGAAACAGAGACGTGACCTAACACTTACCTGTAAATCAACTTACCCTGCTATTATCTAAAACAATGGGAATTACCTGAATAAAGGATTATGCACCTACACAGCAGAGCACTATGCAGGCTCTAAATTCCTGTTCTGAAAAGCACTTAACGAAAGGGGGCAGTCACAGGCGCTCACACACTTACCTGCATGTGCAGGAGGAATGTGTGCAGGAAAATGAAACAGCGGAAAACACCGAACGCTAGAGGGGCTACCTCTGAGTGCAGGATACCATGACGACTTTCATTTTTGTTTGTACCATTTTCTGTACTTGTTAAATTTTCTAAAATACACATGGATTGTTTTTATAGACAAAATATAAATATGTTAGAAATATAAACATGTTGGGGCCAGCACTGTGGCACAGTGGGTTAATGCCCTGGCCTAAAGCGCCGGCATCCCATATGGGCGCCAGTTCTAGGCCTGGCTGCTCCTCTTCCGATCCAGCTCTCTGCTATGGCCTGGGAAAGCAGTAGAAGATGCCCAAGTCCTTGGGCCCCTGCACCCATGTGGGAGACCTGGAAGAAGCTCCTGGCTCCTGGCTTCGGATCAGCGCAACTCCAGCCGTTGCAGCCAACTGGGGAGTGAACCAGCGGGTGGAAGATCGATCTCTCTCTCTCTCTCTCTCTCTCTCTGCCTCTCCTCTGTGCAACTCTTTCAAATAAATAAATAAATCTTAAAAAAAAAAAAAAGAAATATAAATATGTGACAAGCAAGTTCTGGCAATAGTTAAGCCACTGAAGAGCGTTCAGTTCAGATTATAGACATAAATTCACACGCTGAAGAGGTCATGTGGACAAATCAAAATTTCTATTTTTGTTTTATTCTAGCAATGCTACATTAATGCTACCTAAGCATTAGACAACATAGCAGCCCTACTGGCAAAAAGTAAAGCCTGCTTTGTTTTCCCAGGCTGTATTTCTGAAGCTTTTGTTTGGTAAGAAAGGGAGTTAAGAAATATTTTACCACAGAGTCCTAGATACCTGCTACAATACAGAGGACAAGCTGAAAGCCTGCTCACAGTGGACAGCAAGACCAGAACCACAAGTAAGATGGTAAGGAGGAGGCAGAACAAATGGGGAAAGAGCCCTGGTCAGTGCTGGGTGCAGACTGCAGGAATACAAATGAGCTGAGTCCACCGGTCACTGTTGTACACCTGACCACACGCATGCCCACCAACCACATGCACACACCCCTAACCACGCACATGCATGAGCATATAGCATGCACGCACACAGGAGTTTGTACATACATGTATATATGCAGACATGCATGGGAGCACATGCCTAATGACACACATAAATGCACACACACACACACGAGTGCACACAGACAGGCACACATACCTAACCCCACATACATGCCCACACTTCTAATCACATACACCCCTGAACACACATACACAAATCCAATATGTACATGTACATGCACACATACATGAGAGCACACATAAATGCACATGCACACACACACGAGTGCACAGACAGGCACACATACCTAACCCCATACACATGCCCACACCTCTAATCACACACACTTGTAAACACACATATACAAATCCAATGTGCATCTACCATGTGACCTGTATCCACCTGTCTTTCCTTCACCTGTACTGCTCACCTAGGCTCAGAGCCAAATGTTCCTAGCTCTTCAATCCCCAGGCGATAGTTATTCTACAAAAAAGCACTCCAACCTTCCTTTTGCATGGACAAGAGCTGAAGAATTTAATTCTGCAGAGTGGCCGTCAGCAGGTGACCACCACAGAGCACAACCACACAGACTCTGTGGCATCCACCCCTGCAGACACAAGTGCTCTGGCCGTTCCTCTGCTGCCCCTGGAACGTCAGTCCCCATAAGATCCCATCCAGAACCAACAGCAGCCAAGAACTCAGACGCTGTCGCTACTGATGAAACCACCCGACTGCTCAGCAGCAGGAAGTCCCATCACCTCCCATCGGCGTGCCTTAAAGACATGTGTCTGCCTCCACGTATGTGAAGCCGAATAAAACTTGAACTCTACCTCTTAGAAATGAATTTTAAGCTTCCAGTCTTGGAAGACTGATATGAGGAAGACAGGGCCATGTCATCATCTTGTCTTTATCCTTTCTTAGAACAAGGAAGCAGACAACAAAAGGCTGAACCACATTCTTCCTTTGAGGACTGCACAAAAGAACACTCAAAACTGCCACATACAGAAAACACTAACATACAAGCACTTTCCACAGTCTGCGACCATCAGAGGGAGAAAAAAGTCTCCAGGATGGAACTCCCGAGCCTGCGGTAACAGGGCCGGACACACACCTGCTTGATGCTGAGCAGGGACGGCTCCCCGGCGGGCCTCTGCTCCAGCCGCAGCTTGAGGCACTCGTGGATGACATTCAGCAGCACTCGGCACAGGACCAGGAAGGCAGGCTCGAAGGAGGGCAGGTCCATGGCCCTCAGCTCTTCCCAGGACACGGCGCTGCTCCTCTGCTCCGCGGACGGCGGCGTGCTGGACAGCTGCACGTAATCAGAACCCCACATGGGATCCGGGAATTCAGAAAACTACAACAGAAATCCAACATGCAAAGATTAAAGGAGCACACAGGACAGTGTTCCCACGCTGGGGTCACGAACAAGTATTCTCGTACGCTGCTGACAAATCTACAAAATGCTAGTTGCACGAGAAAAGTCTTTATATTCAACATTTCCATCAAAAATTCTAGGAGTGTTAAGGAACTGTAACAAGAACTGAAACCAAATGGTAATGCTTTTACCCAAAAAGTATGGTAGCAAAAGAAAAGAACCATGTTCACTCTCAACAGTTTTGCAACGCGCTTAAACTGGTCAGAACATTGTATATAAGTCTATGTACAGTACCATCCACAACTTTCTGTAGATAAAAAAAAAACAGAATTATTAAAATCAGGTTAACAGCTCATCCTAAGTAGCCACATATGTGACCACAAAAACTGGTGGGTGCAGCCCGTTCTCACCACTTGTTTCCTGAGCCAAACTAGATGATGCTGATGGAAAAACAGACGCCTATAACCAACCCGGTGCTGGCACCCAGGGATGCATCATCTGATGCTTCCTGGGGACCCCGGGCTGGCTCACCCACTCTTTGAGCTGCCCTCAAAGTCTTACAGCTTTCCCATAAAACAGGAACTGTCAACATCATCCTGACCAACCTCATTCACAAACCTTGACTCTTCCTTTTACTGAGAAAATTAAAGCCATCAAAATGTGAAAACTTCAACATTTCTTCAACATATAATCCCTCAACTGCAGCTGTTCTGTGTCCACGACATCACTCCCTCCCCTCCTCCCTGTCATCAGGGAGCTCCTAATTGGCCTCCCTGCCCTCATGCTGACATCTTCAGAGCAGCCAGGGTGAGCGTTTCAAAACCCAACGGGGAGAAGCCCCCAGAATAAAACTCCAACCCTGGCCTTCAAGGGCCCATATGA
Source organism: Oryctolagus cuniculus (assembly GCF_964237555.1). Classification (NCBI taxonomy): domain Eukaryota; kingdom Metazoa; phylum Chordata; class Mammalia; order Lagomorpha; family Leporidae; genus Oryctolagus; species Oryctolagus cuniculus. The sequence continues at coordinate 7,603,502 of NC_091436.1, forward strand.
TCTGACTCCCTTCCAGAACTTCCCCCATACCACTACTGCGTGCTCACCTCAGCCGTCCAGATGCACCTCCACTGCCCCAGCAGGGCCTGCCCGGAGGGCTCTGGGTCCCCTGGACCCCTGCCCTCCATTCTCAACAGAGCACTTCACATTTCACAGGGAGCAGTGGACGGAGAGCTCCCGAGGGCAAGGACTTCTGACTTTCTGAAGACCAGTGACCACCCAGCACTGTGAAAGCAGCTGGCCAAGCCGTGCGCGTGCACCCAGGACCCACGCCCGCCTCTGACACCTGCAAGCCCCCACCTGCCCGTCCACTGAGTAAGGCCCAGAGAACTCCCCAGCCTCCTGGTCAGCCCCAGCCCTCTCCGTGCTCCACGTGGCCAGCAGCACTGGCGCTCACACACAGGTGGCCTGCCCCTCACCTGCCCTCTGCTCCTGTTGCTGCCACGCTGAAGATCTTCTTCTCTTTATTTTTCCACTTCAAAATCTTTAGATTCCAAAGCTCAGCGCAAGACATCATTCTAATACTGTGCTTGTCATACCCCATACCCTCCCCAGAACACCAACTACAAAATTCTGAACTCGGAGCCCATGCGGACTTTCCGTTTCAGAGACAGAGTAGTTTCATGAGGAAAAAAAATTATCAGGGTCCAAACCACGAGCTGCTTTGCAGCAAAGGCGAGCAAGCATATCATGCAAGCGATATCTGTACACACCTCATCTAGAACTTTCCAGCAGATCCAGGCCTTGAATGGCAAAGACCCTGGCTGCAGACGCCCCCTGGGGCTCTGTCTTCCTCAGGACAGCTCCTGATGTCTGTGTGTCAGAGGTCCACAGGGCGACGGCTTGCACAACGACACCTGTCCCGTCTCCCACACATCGCCCCCTTGGACCACACGCACACATTTAAGAAGCTTTATTGGTTCTACATAACTATTTCAGGAACCCACCCTCTCCTCTGTATCCCAACTGGCACTGGCTTTTCTTTTCAACTGTTTCTCGTGATTTAATATCTGAATCCACCAACCATGACCCCAAAGTGGTTCTGTGTGGAGGCTTGGTCATACCACTTGGCTGGCACCCTGTGGCACCACTACAGGTTAGGCACCTGTATCATCCAGCCGGCGGTCTGCTCTCTGGGTGGATCTGTCCTAATCTCCCATCACCACCTCCGCTCCTGACCATAAACCTCTCGGCTCCCCGACTTCAACCTACCTGCCTCTGTGCTCCAGCACCAAGTAACACCTTTAGCCTGGGGGACTCCTCTCCCCCAGACGGTTCTGCGACTGCCTCAGAAAATGAATCAGTCCTCCCGTTCCTTGCCGATACTTCTGCCTTGCAAATGCTTCCTTGGCTGGATTTCCCTTGCTTTACTGTAAAGGGCTACTTTACCTGCTCGATTTTCCCATTACATCATCCCGAAAAGGAAGACTTGCCCATCTCTGGTTCAGCATGGCTCTCCCACACGGAGCTAGGCAGCTGCCACGTAACAGGACTGAACCGATGCTTGAAGAATAAATCAACAGGCAAATACTCCCACAAAAGGCCAACGCTTCTTCTCTGGCTGTTCACAACCCAATGCTAAAGAACGTCACACGGTCAGATCCACCTGTGGACAAGTTCTCAGCTCTCAGATGCCATCACACCCCCTAACGACAACAGAGATTATTTTAGTGACAACACGAGGTCCTAACACTTTAAAAATGGACACTTTTGAGTTTTTTAAAAATAGCACAAATAACTTAGTTAACGGAGACATTTAATGACAAAGATAAGGATGTTTTCTCCTTACATAATACCAAATTCCCAGACACATGAACTGCCTAAAAGGAAGCAATCCCGTCTGCTCCTGAAGACGTACACTTTTCCTGTATGGAATAACCTGCATCAGCAAACACCGCGTTACAGTCGGAGCACCGCAGTATGGACCTGAGGAGTACCCATGAGCAATGCAGGTGCAAGAAAGAACCCGTTTGGCACTATGCAAAATAAGACCAACTTATATTCTTACATTCGATGCATATTTTTATTTAAATTAGCACATAATTGGGTTTTCCCATCAGGCAAGAATCTGTAAAATAGACACACAAGTTATCAGTGATTACTGTGCTAAATATGGTCGCGGCTGGGGTGCACGCTGGGTGCAGTGATAAAGCTCCACGTGGGGTGCCCACATCCCATAGCAGAGGACCTGGGCTGGAGTCCCCGCTCAGCTTCTGACTCCCGCTTCCTACCAGTGCACCCTGGGAGGCAGCAGTGGTAACTCAAGCAACTGGGTCCCTGCCACCACGAGGAGTCTGGACTGAGTTCTGCGCTCCTGGCTTTAGCGTGGCCCAACCTTAGCTGCTACGGGCACTGGGATGTGAAACAGCAGAAGGAAGGTGTCTGTCTCTGTGCCTCTCTTTCTCTGCCTTTCAAATAAATGAAAATAAACAAACACGTTTTTAAAGTGTGGTCAGGGCCGGCGCCGTGGCTCAACAGGCTAATCCTCCGCCTGCAGCGCTGGCACACGGGGTTCTAGTCCCAGGCGGGGCACCCGATTCTGTCCCGGTTGCTCCTCTTCCTGTCCAGCTCTCTGCTGTGGCCTGGGAGTGCAGTGGAGGATGGCCCAAGTCCTTGGGCCCTGCACCCACGTGGGAAGACCAGGAGAAACACCTGGTTCCTGGCTTCAGATCAGCGCGGTGCTGGCCGCAGCAGCCATTGGAGGGTGAACCAACGGAAAAGGAAGACCTTCCTCTCTGTCTGTCTCTCTCTCTCACCGTCTACTCTGCCTGTCAAAAAATAAAAAACAAATAAAGTGTGGTCAAGGTTAAGTCATGTCTGTAAACGCTTTAGGCACCAAGAAGTGCTTCTTCCCTAATATAATGACATCAAAATTATGTAAAGCTCAGCAACTTTCTATGACAAAAGTCCCCAAGTCTTCTGGCATCCTCTACACCCCAGCATGTCGGCCCACTGGATCCAGGCTCACTGGGCAGAGGCGCAATTCCTCCTTCTCAACCCCAGGACAACACTGGCTGGAGCCCAACACCAGACCTACGGTGTCCTGCGGTGGTGCCTGGGAAGGAACAGAGAGAACGACTCGGCACCAAAGAGAAAACGGCAGTGCTCAAGAGGCCCGGGTGAGAAGCCAGCACAGCCGGCTCTGACTGATGGGGACTGAATACAGGAGATGGCGGAGAGCCACAAAACCACACCACACAAGATCTCAGTGGCGTCCTGTGGGGAGGAAAAATCAGCCAAGATTTCTGAAATAAACTCAGTAAGGACAGTGAAAATAAAATGAACACTGGTGAACACACGATTATATTTCAGAATTTACTGCAGAGTGAACCAGAACCCAGAGCAAAAGAGACAAGGGACAGAAACCATGAGCGACCAGTAAGGGGCACGAAGTCAGATCCAGCAGCACTGGCGAGTGAGAGGAGAAGGCGCACTTCCCGCACTGCAGGGTCTTCCAGGGGACCAGGGAAGAACGCAGATGCCATCCTTCACCTCCTCTAAAACCCTCACGGAGTGACGCCGGGCAGGGCCTGGCATGGAATGAAGGGGTAAAACACCAGAAGAGAACGCCAAGCTGCGAATCCAGCACAACGCACAGAGGCAGACACAACTGAATGATGACAACGGGGCATGAACTATAACTCATATGAACTATCCAGAATAGGATATTTGGATTTTTTTAAGCATACTAGTGGCATTTGGCATAGTGGTTAGGACACACCCGGGCTGCCGGCATCCCATACTGTAATGCCTGGGTTAAGTCCCAATTCCACTCCGATTCCAGCGTCTTACTAATTCCTCCTGGCAGGCAGCCGATACGAGATCAAGTAGTTGGGTTCCTTGCAACCCATGTGGGAGGCCCAGGTTACATTCTAGCTCCTGGCTTCAGCCTGGCTCAGCCCTGGCTGTTGTGGGCACTGGGGAGGGAATAGGTGGATGGAAGATGTCCCCATCACCCTCCCTCCCACCGTACTTCCCTCAAAAGAATATAAAAATAAAATATAAAAATACATAAGGAAAAAACTTGGATTTTCAATTCTAAATTACTTCAATAAAACCAGAGAGTGGAGGAAGAGGCAATGTGGTACAGAAATGGCGTATCTGTTAGTTTCAGCACAGACCTAAATATGGTGTGAAACTCCTAATCACTGCAGCCAAACCAGACCCGATAATGGAAGGGCATTAATAAAAACGCAATGTGCTTACTGTTCTAACCCTAACCCAATTTCGTGTGGATATGACAAACCCACAACGAACTTCACAGGGAAGCAAACCCAGAAACTTCTGAAAAGTAAGGAATGGGAAACTGCCCTGAAAGATGCCAAATCTTACTGATAAACCGATTTTATTTAAAACAGAAAAGTAGTGGCACAGTAATAAACAGATCAAAAGAGGAACCGATCCAATCATCTATGATAATTTTATGTAACAGGTAGGCAGCAGTTTAGGAGACTGGAAAATAATAATTATCAAGTGAATGTTATAGGCAATTAAAGGAAAAAATTACTTCTTACACTATCTACTGTACTTCATGCAAATAATCATTTTAAAAATCACATAACTATTTCAGAAATTCTTGCTTGTTATGGAAATGCAAGTATGTATTAATTTTAACACAAAAATGCATTCAACAAACATCAGAGCACTTCCACACACCTGTGGGAAATAGTATCATCTTCTAATTCCATTTTTCCACCTATGTTTTGAAGGACCCTTATATCTGGAGATTCCAAATGTATCAAAAGCTAAACACAAAGCAATATACTAGGTTAAACCGTAAGACACTACCATTTAGTCAGCTGAAAATCATCAAATATTGTGACTTTAGTACAAATCAAACTAATGAAAAGAATTCCGGTAAGACAGTGGTGGCAGTTGGATTCTGGCTCCATTTTGCCCCCCCTCCCATAAAAATAAAGAAAACCAATATCAGACAATCAAGACTCTGAGAGCCACATCTACAATAAAATTGGGCAGCAAAACAGAAGAGGTGGGGGCACAGTGAAGGCTCCAACAGCGCAGGCCCAGCAATGGGTACGGAAGCAGCGGGAATTAATGGGTGTGTGACAGGTGCACAGTGGCCAACTCTAAAATCAACCCCAAGCACTCGGCCGTAAGCTCACCGCATCAGCCTGGGAGCAACTCTGACACAGTCCAGAGTGAGGTCAAGGTCTGGCAGGTGAGGTGTGAAAGAGCTGTAGGGCTGCAGGCTCCAAAACTCCCCTCCAGGCCAGAGCTCCACACGGAGCAGTGAGACCCACGTGGCCGGTGAAGGATGAAATAAGCAGAGAGGAGAAGGTGGGAGAAGGTGCAGCCCAGGGGAGGGAACCGATTGCAAGACCTCAGCAATGAGCGAGAGTGCTTCCTGGCCCTGGAGAGACGCAACACTAGGCCACACTCAACGCCTTCCAACTCCTTCTCTCCCCCCAAGTCTGTGAAAGCAGGTCTCCTGTGGAAAAAAGCACAACCAAGATGGACTGTGGGAGAATCCAATGCAAGGGTAATGTAGGGGGCCGGAGCTGTGGCACAGCGGGTTAACGCCCTGACCTGAAGCGCCAGCATCCCCGCATGGGCATCGGTTCTAGTCCCGGCTACTCCTCTTCCGATCCAGCCCTCTGCTGTGGCCTGGGATAGCAGAAGATGGCCCAAGTCCTTGGGCCCCTGCACTCATGTGGGAGACCTGGAAGAAGCTCCTGGCTCCTGGCTTTGGATCGGCTCAGCTCTGGCCGTTGCGACTATCTGGGGAGTGAACTATCGGATGGAAGACCTCTCTCTCTCTCTGCCTCTCCTTCTCTCTCTGTGTAACTCTTTCAAATAAATAAATCTTTAAAAAAAAAGGGGGGGGGGGAGGTAATATAAGCAAGAGAATAAGGAGCAGGCCCACCTGGCAGAAAGATCTGCCCCTGATGCAGACGAGAGTTCTGGCCCAACTTACAAAACAAGAAAAGAAAATCATAGGAAAAGTCAAAGTGGTAGAACTCAGAAAAAAAAATTTTAAACTTTAAAGACAAGGAGGGAAGATGTTGTGGCACAGTGGGTAAAGCTACCACCTGTGACACTAGCATCTCATATGGGTGCTGGTTCTATCCCAGCTGCTCCACTTCCAATCCAGCTCCCTGCTAGTGCACCTGGGAAAGCAGCAGCAGATGGCTCAAGTGCTTGGGTCCCTGCCACACACGTGGGAGACCGGGAAGAAGTTCCTGGCTCCTGGCTTCGGTCTGGCCCAGCTCCAGCCATTGCAGCCATTTGGGGACTGAACCAGCAGATGGAAGATTTTCCCTCTCTCTCTTCTCCCAACCCCTTTTCTGTAACTCTGTCTTCAAATAAACAAAATAAATATCTAAAAAGTATACAAGGAATACATGAGTAAATAAACAGAACAGATAATGCTTTCACAGAAACAGGAGGCAAAAAGGAAGACAAATCAAAAAGAAACGAGGGGCTGGTGCTATGGCGTAGCAGTGCATCCCACACGGGCGCCAGCTGGAGACCTGGCTGCTCCACTTCTGATCCAGCTCTCAGCCAAGGCCTGGGAAAGCAGCGGAAGACGGCCCAAGTCGCTGGGCCCCTGCTCCCACATGGGAGACCTGGAAGATGCTCCTGGTTCCTGGCTTCAGATTGGCCCAGCTCCACCCATTGCAGCAATTTGGGGAGTGAACCAGCGGATGGAAGACCTCTCTGTCTCCCCCATCTCTGTCTGTAACTCTGCCTCTCAAATAAAAAAAAAAAAAATCGTAAAAAAAAAAAAGAATTAAACATGAACCTTCAAACAAAATCCCAAAACTATGTCTGTGTATCCATTCATCCTGCTATCTATTCACACACACACACACACACACACACACACACACACCTGCAGATCTAACATGAAGCGAGCACTGTAAGTCAGTACTATCGATAATGGCTGTACCATCAGACCAGACAGAAAGACCACTGTGGGGAGCAACTCGGACTAGACTAAGTTACTGGAATTAAGACTTATTCTATGCATCTGCTCTCCCACAATATGGCGCTGAGAAGGGAGAAACAGCTTCTACGCAGCTGCCTCCAGTTCAACCAATAAACTGTAGGACCTGCTCCTGATTGGAGGAGAGCAGCGTACTCGGCGTGTGGGTAGCAGAGTTGGGATTGGTGGAAGAGGACTATAAAGGAGGAGAGAGACAACATGCACCAGGAACATCTAAGGGGAACATCTGAGGGAACACCTGTGCAGCCCCCGAGAGAGCCGGCCGGCGGTGTGCTGCTCCCCTGCGGAAGTGGGGAAAGTGGCCAGGGGGAACCGCCCTTCCACGGAGGTGGAAGGGTCGGTAGCCAACCCGGGAAGAACCAGCAGCAAACCCGGGGAGGGCCGAGCAGATGAAAGAACAGCGCAGGGTCCTGTGTCGTTCCTCCACGAAGAGGGGGAGTGACATAATGGTGCCGTGACTCGGATATGAAGCCTAGGCAGGGTTCAGTGTCGTTCCTCCATGAAGAGGGGGAGAGACATAATGGTGCCGTGACTCGGATAGGAAACTTAGGAGGGAAGAAGCAGGAAGAAGTGGAAAATACCGGAGAGAGAGACTAGCAAAGAGCCTAGGGAAAAGCCGGACAGAAAAGGTGCCGGAAGAAGCTATCGAAAGCCTAGGCATAGACTCGGATACGGACTGTGGGAAAGAAGTTAGGATTTAAAGTGAAAGCAAGAAGAAACTTAGACTCAGATACGGACTGCAGGTTGAAAGTGAAAGTGAAACCTATAAGAAACTTAGACTTGGATATGGACTGTGGGGAGAGGCCAGGAGAAATGAGGGAGGAATATTGTTGGAAGAAAACTTAGGGAAACATACCGGGTAGAGAAAAATGTTAGGGAGGATGAAGCCGCGAGTGCAGGCTGAGGCGGAGACGTAAGCCAGCTTGGAATTCTTCAAGTCAGCCCAGGGAGCAAAAGGCGAAAATCTGGAACCAGAGGCAGAGACGTGGGCCACCAGGTTGGAATTCGCCAGGTTAGTCCGGGGAACTTGGACTGAATGCCGGCGGCGGAAACGTGAGCTACGCTGTGTGATTCGCGGAAGCCGCCGCGATAGATAGGGAACGCGGGGCTGGCGCGAGGCCGTGGTGCGGGCGCGAAGGGCGTGAAGACCGCGGAGTGCGCGCGCGAAGCCGAGCCGCGCAGAGCCGGGAGTCCGCTGCAGGGCGGGCGCCGGGAAGCCGCGCAGATGAGAGAAGCGCGGGCTGAAGCGGCTCAGAGCCGGGAAGCCGCTGAGAAGCAGCCTCGGGGCGGGCGCCGGGAAGCCGCAGGGATAAGAGAAACAGAAGTTTAGAAGTAAAATGAGAGAAATAGGAATGCTGGCAGAAAGAAGTAAAATAGGAGAAATAGGAATGCCCGGAGATAGAGAAATAGAGAAATAGAAAGGCCTCCCCTCAACATGGCAATGAGAGAGCTTGGATTCGGTCTGCCTGATTAGGGAGGTGGTGAGCACCTGCGGGCGGCTAGCAGCTTATGCGCCGCAGGTCACCGAAGACAGGCACGAATTAACATCAATAAGTCTCCCCACAATACCGCAATGAGAAGGCTTGGATTCGGTCTGCCTGATTAGTAAGGCGATAAGCACCAGTAGGCAGCTCGACCAGAGTATGAGCTGCAGGTCACCGAAGATAGGCACGAATCAACACCGATAAGTCTCCCCACAATACGGCAATGAGAAGGCTTGGATTCAGTTTGCCTGGTTGGTAGGGCTTGTAAGCACCTGCAGGCAGTTCTAGCAGAGCAGAGCATGCGCTGCAGGGCACCGAACACAGGCACGCATCAGCGCCTAAAAACCTCCTCACAACATGGCGAAGAGAGGACCCGGATTCGGTTTGCCTGATTGATAGGGCTTGTAAGCACCTGTGGGCAACTCTAGCAAGCAGAGCAGAGTGTGTGCCGCGGGGCACCGAAGACAGGCGCGTGTCAACGCCAAAAATAAAAAGAAAGGGGGATCTGTGGGGAGCAACTTGGACTAGACTAAGTTACTGGAATTAAGACTTATTCTATGCATCTGCTCTCCCACAATATGGCGCTGGGAGAGGAGGCAACAGCTTCTACCCAGCTGCCTCTCACCAACTTGACAAGCTGCAGGAGCTGCTCCTGATTGGAGGAGAGCAGCGTACTCGGCGTGTGGGTAGCAGAGTTGGGATTGGTGGAGGAGGACTATAAAGGAGGAGAGAGACAACATGCACCAGGAACATCTAAGGGGAACATCTGAGGGAACACCTGTGCAGCCCCCGAGAGCGCCGGCCGGCGGTGTGCCGCTCCCCCGCGGAAGTGGGGAAAGTGGCCAGGGGGAACCGCCCTTCCACGGAGGTGGAAGGGTCGGTAGCCAACCCGGGAAGAACCAGCAGCAAACCCGGGGAGGGCCGAGCAGACGAAAGAACAGCGCAGGGTCCTGTGTCGTTCCTCCACGAAGAGGGGGAGCGACATAATGGTGCCGTGACTCGGATATGAAGCCTAGGCAGGGTTCAGTGTCGTTCCTCCATGAAGAGGGGGAGCGACAACCACAACGACTAACGTCGGGGAGAAACTGATATGCACGTAAAATACTTTAGTATTTCACTGGGAAAATTACTTCTAAGTAGATCCCAGGAAATAACAGGATAATTTCAATATAGCTTAAACACCCAGAGAAATGGAAAGGAAAGGCAATGCAGATATGATAAAAAGATACCCTTCAGGGGGAAAATATAAACCCATCATAAACACTAGAAGTAAATACATAGAATTCTACACCCAAAATTGGAAAGATAAAACAAAAATTTTTTAAAGATGAACTATCCTTAACAGAAAAGCTAGATGACTTTGAAAATATATTTTCAAATACTTAACATAATTCATTTTAAAAATTACAAAACCAATACCTAAAAATAAAAGATTAAAGTTTAAAAAATGTATGACTGGATAAACAAAAATTTGGGAATAGACACACAACTGAATATTATTCGGCCATGAAAAGGAAGGAAGTGCTGGCACAGACGCCAGGAGAATGAACCCTGCAAGCACTAGGCTCCGTCAAGGCAGCCCGTCACTGAAGCCCTTTTATTATACGGCTCCACTGACACGAGACGTCCAGACGAGAAAAGCACAGACAGAAAGTACATTAGTGGTTGCCTGGGGCTGGGGCTGGTGGGCAGAGACTGTGGAAGCAATGGCTAAGGGACAGAGCCTCTTTTAGAGGTGAGGAAAAGGTTCTAAAATTAGATAGTGAGGATGGGTACAGTGGCGATGTTTACCCAACTCTGAATTTAGAAAACCACTGAACTGAGCACTTTAAAATGGCGAATTTTGTGGTATGTAAATTGCAGCCCAATAAAGCTATTATTTTAAAAATAAAACCAAGAACAGAAAAGAGCCTAATGGTATATCTAGCTACTGGCATGACCATGAGAAGAATTATTCCAAATGCCTTTCAAACACAGTAATTTGCGGTCATACTCCTAGAATGTTATACCCTCTGGATGAACAAAAACACTAAAACTGCTTTTTCAGTAGTCATATTGTTTGGTATTATTCTGAGACTGTTGTGTATTTTGGAATACAGTATTTGATATTTTAATATTACTGTAAATTGAGATCCTCAGTATAAAAGAAAGAAGATAACATACAAATTAAGTCAGATGAGATTAAGTAAAAATTTGAAATCTCAAATTTGAATTGGAAGTGTCACTATGAACTCACGTCGTATTGTGGTGGGTGGAAGGGGTGTTCTTCTGTTCACTGTAAACAATAACCAACATTTCAGGGCAGCGACAGTGCTAGTCCACAGACTGTGATCCTGGAATATCATTTCCCAATACACAGGGTGGGGAGCATCCGGCTCCTGGGCCATACAAGGCCCGGGAAATCACATGGTCTGGCACTTCCGAGGCAACCACAGGCAGGAACTGAAACTCAGCAAACCTATAGCCGGCTAAGTTTTAACCTGATAACTGTCAATGGCCTGCGAACAATGTCAAAAATATGCAAATGATCCTTGGCAGAAAAAAGCTTCCCCAGCCCTTAAAAAGCTGCCCGGTCCTCAGTCTGGAACACGCGCAGCGTAAGCATCCACTAGCTTGCTACACCAGGCAACAGGGAAGCCGTCACGGACTCGTCAGGAAGGCTGTGAAGAGAAGGACTTGGGACAACCCAAATACGCTCCTGACTGTCCACGGAGGAGCTCTGACCCTAATCCCAGCAACCACAGTAAGGACTTCAGGACGCACCAGAAAGACTGCATGGGTTGAAAGGCATCAAATGTGCTTAAATCACGGAGCTTACTAACCCTAACAACAACAAGAGCACACTAACCGGTCACTGGTGAAGGAAGTTAGTATCGTGAAAAACGGTGACTGAAAGGGAAGTCATTCCCGTCCAACCTCTCCACTGCCACTGCGCAACCAAACAGTGCACGAGGGAGTTTCTCCTCGCACTGCGTCTATACACGAACAGAACTGGAGCATCCCGCTTTCCAGGCCCGAGTGTGTTAAGATGCACTAAATGCATCCTGGGAGAGTGGTGGGCAGCCTCCCGAGCAGGGACACCAAACTGGGCCAAAGCACCGCCTGACTCAGCCGTTCACAGACAACCTGGTCAGAGGACAACTAGGTCAACCCTCAGACTGCGGGCCACAGGAGACCCCAGCAGATGGAAGACTCTGCATCTTCAATAAAGACAAGGGAGAGAGGACGTAAGAGACTGAACACGAACTCCAGAAACAGAATGGACAATTACAGCGTATGGACATTATCTGCAAACTGATTCAAACTGTAAGATATTTTTAAAAGCAAGTCACAACAAGGGGTCCACACACACACGCACATTAGCTGAGGGCACTGGGGAACGACTGTCTTTCCAGGAGTAACACCAGGTCACGGCTGCATTTCTGAAACACGCCCTCCTACAGGTAACAATACGCACCGCGCACCTACAGCCTGTTAGCACTACGGATCTCGAGTGTTCTTCAACAAAACAAAATGGCACGCCCTCATCCTTCAGGCAAATACAGAGAAGTGAGTAAAATACAACACCTGAGGTTTTCTTCAAAATGACAAGGGAAGGTGTTGAGTGCCTGCAAGCCCTGGCCATGAGCTGGGAACAACGTGACAAGGCACAAACGCATGGGGGTTCCTGGCATTTTCTGTCTGCTCTTACCTATGGTTAATATTTTCCATACCAAAAACAAATTTAAGTACATTAAAGGAGTAAGAAAAAAATAGAACTTTTTCATAACCTTAGAGCACACCTAATGTACAAGTCTATTTATAGGAACACAGAAAAGTCTAGAAGATACAAACCCATTACTACTCTGAGCAGCAGTATAGGATCAGACAGGAACTTTGTGTGTATTAAAAAATATATATACAGAAAACAAAGGAAAGCATTACAAAAAGCTCACACCCCAAGGATGATTAAATACACGCAGCCCCTGTCACCTTCAAGTCAGTGTCTGTGAGTCTCCACTACCCACCCCAAATATGGGAGCTGCTGGGTGAACTGGAGCACTCCGGTCAGCAGCTTCCCTGTGGCAACGCAGACACACTGTTAACAGACCTTATATTTCAAAGGAGCCCAGAAATCTGCATTTCATGTGAAATCTTTCCATTTTTAAATGCTAGCCACTAAGTAAAAAATTACCCTGTGGCTCAAAATATTTTCAAGAGTGTGCATGGCTTTGCAGCCAGAGTGCTGGGTTCCTGTCCTGGCTCTACCACTTACTGGCTGAGGGAACTGGGCCAAGCTCCACAGGCCTCCTCCTCCCAGGAACGGGGCACCAGCCACCCTTCGTCTACACCTTCACCTTACGGCTGCGTGCCGGAGCTCCGAACCAGCGCTTCCAGGGCTGCAGTGTTTCCAGTGAGCTGCCTCGGAGCGCACTGGGGCTGGCGTGCTCACACACGAGGCACACAGGGACCTCCTACAAGTGCCAGGGCTGTGCCCCACGCTGGCAGATTCTGGGTGTGTAGACCTGAGAAGGGCACAGGCACGTGTATTTCTTTCTCTCTTTAATTAATTAATTATCTCAAAGGCAGACAGAGATCTTTTACTCACTGCCCCATCCCCAGATAGCCACAATGCCCAGACGCCAGAACTCCATGCCCGTCTCCCACATGGGTGACAGGGACCCAAGAACTCGATCCACCATCTGCTGGATTAGCAGGAAGCTGGATGACAGTGGAGCAGCTGGGTCTCTGACTTGGGATGTCAGTGGCCCATGTGGCGGCTTAGCCCGCGGCCACACTGTTGCCGAGGCACAGGTATCTCCAAATCCCCAGGGCGACGCCATGCAGACCCCCAGACGTGCAGCCAAGCCTGGAAACGTCTGGGCTCAAGTCTGCTATCCCAGAGCTGGTGTGACTGTCTCTAACGACCTCCGACTCTGGCCTAGAGAAACCATCTACTCTCTCTGAACTTCCATCAACCACTAAACTTCTAATAATTCCATGACACTTCTAATTTAAAATCAATTAAGAAAGTAACCAAAGATCTTCCTAGCACTGGAGGGAATATGTCTGGTAATGTGCAGTCAGACAGCTGTCATTTCGTGCATATTATGTAAATATGAAAATATTCATCCCCTTTCTCTGAATTTCATAAGAAAAAAAAGGAGCATAAAATAATCAAATCACTACCACTTATGCCCTAAATATTTGATAGGTATTTAAAATTTAAATTACACAAAAGCCACAGAACCATTCTGTGGGGAGCAGCTCAGACTAGACTGTTACTGGAATTAAGACTTATTCTATGCATCTGCTCTCCCACAATATGGCGCTGGGAGAGAAGAAAACAGCTTCTACACAGCTGCCTCCAGTTCAACCAATAAACTGTAGGACTTGCTCCTGATTGGAGGAGAGCAGCGTACTCGGCGTGTGGGCAGCCGAGTTGGGATTGGCAGAGGAGGACTATAAAGGAGGAGAGAGACAACATGCACCAGGAACATCTAAGGGGAACACCTGAGGGAACACCTGTGCAGCCCCCGAGAGAGCCGGCCGGCGGTGTGCCGCTCCCCTGCGGAAGTGGGGAATGTGGCCAGGGGGGACTGCCCTTCCACGGAGGTGGAAGGGTCGGTAGCCAACCCGGGAAGAACCAGCAGCAAACCCGGGGAGGGCCGAGCAGACGAAAGAACAGCGCAGGGTCCTGTGTCGTTCCTCCACGAAGAGGGGGAGCGACACCATTCGATGCAAAAAGTGAATTTTATGGTATGCAAATTTTACAAAATCAACCAGGACACTGGGAGATCCCAGGATGGATGCAGGCTGAGATAAATGGATCCAAGTGTGTCACCAGTGTGTGAGCCAGACTCCCTGAGGAAGGGGCAGCCACCCCAGTCACTGAGGGAACAGTGCTTGACTGCTGCTCTGAGGCTGACGACAGAGAGACGCGGTGCTTCACGCTGCATTCTAGACACTGAGCGAGTTCTCACCAGGGCACTGCCCAGCAATCCTGACGCTACTCTCTGAGCACACTGGAGCGGGACGAGCGTGCAGGTAATCCTGGGGCGGGGCGCCCGTGAGAGATGCTCTAAATGAGCAAGGGGGAAGGTCAGAACTAGAGCCAGGTCACCAGTATGAACGCACGTTTATCTTCAAGACGGACGGATGGACAGTGACACAGCTGCGTGTTCCACAGCTGAAGACACCCTGTGCTCTCTCCTCACGAAGGCAGCAAAGCCCAACAGCACCCCAGAGCATGAACACCCCCGGTGCCAGAGTCCTCACTTGCACACACCATTCTCCCTGAAGAAACGGTGCTTCCAGGACTGGAACAGGGAAAACACGAGGCGAGCCCAGAGCGTCCCGCAGGCTAGACAGCAAGAAACCGCTCAACACAAAAAAGGGTGGGAGTGTGTCAGAAGGCACAGAAACCAATCGAAAGGCCTCCAACACCTAAAACAAGAACCAGCCTCCACCAAAAAGTGAGTTACAACAGCACTGAGCTATAAACAAAGTAAAAAGGTAAATAAATATTGGGAGTGCACACCGATACAAACCCGAGTAAACAATGGGGGAGAAGACGCGAACCTCCCAGACACGAGAGTCCAAGTGAACACCTGCTACCCCCGGAGGCGGCTGCAGCCCCTGGCCTGGGCCGTGGTTACACCCAGCAGCTCACTCTCAGAGACGGGGGCCAGAGATGGGGTGTGGGAACTTCTGGAGAGACCTGGCGGACCTCACGTTCCCCAGTCAACCGAGGTTAACATCACCAGTGACCATGCAATGCCACAGGGGCACCTCAGCTCTGTGGACACCCCCACGCCTGTCACCCCCGTCTAGTAACGTCCCACAACCCCTAGTCACGACTGTGACAAGGAAACGCGATGTGGCTGCCTTGATGGATCCTGGAACAGAAGAGGGAAACCCACACAATGTCTTACCCAAGTAAACAGCAGTATTCTCCAACCACGTAGCTCAGCTCACAGCCCTCTGTTCAAATACTGATGTCACAGTGTGACAAAAGTGCAGGTTAGCAAGAAGCCACTATTGGGGGAGCTGCATGAAGAGCTAATGAGAACTCCGCTTCCTCTGATGTAAATCTCAAGCTATTACAAGAGTTTACTCAAAAAGCGCAATTGCACGGGTAGTTTTTGTATTAAGGACAGATCTTTTACGCATGTTTACAGGAGTTCTTACTTTTTAAGCTAAGTCAGTACTTCAGAACCCACCCTTTGCTGCAGTCACAGTTGGGAGGGACACTGGACACCGCAGGATGGGGACGGTTCCTGCCCCGTATGTAACAGGAGGGGCAGGGGGCAGAGGGAGACCAGCACCCAGCACTGTGAAGTGGCTGTCACATGCACTTGTCACTAACACTGTCAGTAACACCCAGACTAGAGGCGTTTAGGTTACAGAACCTGGGAGGAAGAAGCAGAAACACTGGGATGCTCTTAGCGAAGGGACAGAGAACTGAGGGATACGTGAAGCAGCGTAAAAGTCACCTGGGCTCATCTCTGGGCCCACAAAGGAAGGGAGGAAGCCTTCCTCTCATTTCTCCCTGCGTCCAGTGCCGTCCTTGCTATCAGCCAGGAGCGAGGCTGAAGCTGGCGCCGCTGTTACAGCCGCCGACACAGACTTCCCACGCGTGTACGACAGTGATTCCTCAGGTGAGCGTTCCAAGACCCCCAAACAACTGCCTTGCAAGTGAACTTTGGAAACCAACCCACCTGCCAACCAGAGACCACCTATGCAGCTAGAAACATATTCTGAGGAGTCAATTCACAGGGCAGGGAGCTGCAGTCGCAGAATGTTAAATAAACTACATAGAATCACCATTATCCTTATAATTAAAACAAATTTCAAATAGGTTTTTTAGCATCACGAGCTACAGTTTCTAATTTAGAGATTATGAAATACAATGATAGAGTTTTAGGAGAGAACTGTTTTGTGAAATGTGCTTATATAAGGCAAGGTGAATTAAATATAAGATTATAAGATATGTCCACATCAGCTACAAGTAATTTAATCACATGGGAAAAAAGTTAAATATGAATAAAAGCCAAATATCCCAAGAATATTTCTTCATTTCTATAAAACCCTTCTACTACGTTCACTACCATTATCACAGAAACCATTAAAGACAGAGCAAAATACAAGGTGCATCTTATGAACAGTCTCCACGGTGCCAGAATAAAAACAAGATAGTCCTCCCATCTAAAAGGCTACAGTGTTAAAAATATATGCCCTTAAAGCTATCACTTGGCAGAAATTAAAAGGTAAGATACATTTCAAAATAAAATTAAGGACTCGTCAATTTTTTATGGTTAGCTTCAAAATAGAAAAAAGTAAAAAAAAATTTAAAATGAACACATGTACATTTGACTTTACAGCATTTCACCATCTATACTACAAATATCCTTTTAAGCCTCGCCACATCCCTGTGAGGTAGTAGGAAGCCACTGCTGTACCCATTTCACAGATGCAAAGCCTTAAGATACAGAGACAGAGGCACTGGCAAAGTCAGGGGCTAGGGAACAGCCACAGAGAGGACAGCAGCCCGCTGCTGGGCTTCCGAGCCATGGCTCCTTCCCCAAAACTCGGCCAACCACAACCATTAACCCCGCGTGGGAGAGGCCAACCACGAAGACACTCCACAAAGTTCAGAGGAAAACGGAATGGAAAGCTAAGTTTATTTTCATGCCAAAAAAAAAAACACCTGAAATCCACGCACATCTTCTCCAAATACACATTTCCTATGAACTTTCTTGAAGCCCCTCATATGATGCTGAAAACTTCTGCACCAAAATAAATATATTAATTCCACTTTTCCATGAACTTTTGGGAAGTTCCCTTGTATATTCTCACACTACACACACACACACTCCTCCTTACAGAAATTATATTCCTAGAAAAGGGATAAAAATAAAATCTTACTTTTCACTGAGCAAAGTGAAATTTCAGACCCTCATCATTTTTTGTTTGATAAATTTCTAACACAGATAAGTTATTCCATTAACTCTGTTACTCTTTTGTTATATGACAAATGCAAATTTTAAAACATCAAAGCTTAAAGCAAACAACCTACAGATAACTGACAAACGCGGTAATTCACATGCTTGGCAAGCATTCAGCACCTGTTTCAGGGCAACCTCGTGGGTTGCCTGTTAACTGGTCACACAAAGAACCGCAATAGTAATGGGAGTTCACAACCACAGTTAACTACTGTGAGCTGTAAACAAGACCTCCAGAAGAAATCGCGGGGCACTGGCTCTCACCCTCTCCACTCCGGTCAGCAGCCCTGGTCAATCACCACAAAGGGCGCGGAGGGGAGAGGAGTGGATGTACAGTGCGTGCACACCCAGCCCTGCCCTCACCACGTGCACCCCTCTCTTCCACAGAGCCACCCAATGTGAGATGAAGTTATAGGACCCAGGCTTTCCGTTCCTGTTACTTCAAACCTGGGCTTCACAGTAACAATTACGTATCAGCCCTGTCTTGCCCATATGCATTCTTGATGGGGATTAAGCCATTCCAGTCAAAAATAAACTACAGGCACATCCTACATGCCTACAGTTTGGCTCTGCACCCTATAATGGTCTATCTGCATTATAATAAAATATTATTACAGGGCCGGCGCCGCGGCTCACTAGGCTAATCCTCCTCCTAGCGGCGCCGGCACTCCGGGTTCTAGTCCCGGTCGGGGCACCGGATTCTGTCCCGGTTGCCCCTCTTCCAGGCCAGCTCTCTGCTGTGGCCAGGGAGTGCAGTGGAGGATGGCCCAAGTCCTTGGGCCCTGCACCCCATGGGAGACCAGGAGAAGCACCTGGCTCCTGCCATCGGATCAGCTCGGTGCGCCAGCCGCAGCGCACTGGCCGCGGCGGCCATTGGAGGGTGAACCAATGGCAAAAGGAAGACCTTTCTCTCTGTCTCTCTCACTGTCCACTCTGCCTGTCAAAAAAAAAAAAAAATTATTACAGTGGTACAGGGTACCAGGAACCAAAGTCCACTTGCGGTTCTACTTGCTCTATTAAAAAAGTGCATAGGGGCCAGCGCTGCAGCACAGCGGGTTAACGCCCTGGCCTGAAGTGCCAGAATCCCACAGGGGCACCAGTTCGTGTCCCAGCTGCTCCTCTTCCGATCCAGCTCTCTGCTATGGCCTGGGATAGCAGTAGAAGATGGCCCAAGTCCTTGGGCCCCTGCACCCACGTGGGAGACCCAGAGGAAACTCCTGGCTCCTGGCTTCGGATCAGCACAGCTCTGGCCATTGCAGCCAACTGGGGAGTGAACCATCAGATGGAAGACCTCTCTCTCCCTGCCTCTCCTCTCTCTGTGTGTAATTCTCTCTGTGTGTAAATCTCTCTGTGTGTAATTATCTTTTAAAAAATTGCATAAAAAATTTGAGTCATTCACAAAGCTAAAATTCTGTTCAAAGAAAATGACACATATAAATTCATTTTTAAGACTTCTAATCAACATAATATTCAAGTAAGCTAACCTCTTAAAAAATAGTCTCAAAGTATTGGTTCATTTTCAGACATCCTGCTTTATTTACAAGAATGAATGAATGAATGAATGATGCCTCTTCCTAAAGTTTCACAATTTGGCCATCAGAATAAAAAAAATAATCTTGCAAACTCAGGTTCCCTTAAAGTGTTTCCCCCTCTTAAAAAAAATGCCTTCCATGTTATCATTTCTGACTGGGAAGGAAGAATTGTGCAATAAACCAAAGTTTTACATATCAAGTACAATATACAAAAGAGCAGTATGACAAGAACATGGCTGCTAATCTTCAAATCCCAGACTGACACCGACACACGAAGGCAAAGGCCTGCGAGCCTCGCGTTTAGCCAGACGACATGCAGACTCTCCAGCAGAGAGGAGCTGCTGGTGTGCTGTGGACCCCAAGAGCACCCCACTCTGAGATCCGCCCCTCTTTAGCCTTAACACACGTAACAGTCAGGAACTGCTTTCAACCTACTTACCCTAAGTTACTTTTGTTTACAAACTTATTCCTCTCACAAAAATCTCACAAGTTTAATAATAATCAAGACTTACCTTAAATTTCTATCAACCATGCCCAACACTTCACCCTTACCAAATAGGGCACACTTTTTCCCTTTGGTCGATTTTACATTTCTCTGCAGTTCACAGCTCTTTAAAACTACAGTGATTAAAACTGGACATGCCAGCCCCCTGCTGATGGCCTGGGAAAGCAGCAGAGGATGGCCCAACTGCCTGGGCCCCTGCACCCAAGGAGAGAGACCTGGAAGAAGCTCCTGGCTCCTGGCTTCGGCCTGGCCCAGCCCCAGCCACTGCAGTCATTTGGGGTGTGAATCAGCAGATGGAAGGCCTTTCTCAATCTGTCTATCTCCCCTACCCACCTCTCTGTAACTTTGTCTTTCAAATAAATTAAATAAATCTTTAAAAAAAAAAAAAAACTGGACACGCCCCTCAAAATAGAGAACTACATCCATGATGCATTTCAGATCTGTGATGCTTTCTCACGATTCACGCAGCTGCGCCCGTCCACGGAGTGGCCTCCTCCCAGCCTCACTCACACCCAGCCTGTCTTGCTCCACACTGAATGTACAAGGGTAGACGTTTGCATCGTTTCAATTCACTGACTTTTCTACAGTGTTGACAGTTCCATTTATCAAGGTACGTTATAGGAAATTTACCATACAACCCACGCTGTAAGGTGCACCGAGCCATGGACCAGAGGGCTACACAATCCCAGGGCCTGCTGGGCACCTTACCTCCACTGGACGGTCACTCTTCACCAGGGCGACGCGCGCCCTCTGTAAGGAACCATCCATGAGCTTGTGAAGTCTCAAGATTAACTTTCTCAGCCCCATCTGCTTCAGGGCTTTGTCTACAAACGGCCTGTAAATGGAAGTCAGGCAATGCCGACTGAGGCCGGCCTCGGGGCTGCTGTCTGGGGCCCCCCAGCCAAGGGACTCGTCCTCAGACTCCAGCCTCTCGAGCTTCCTGGCCACGCAGTCCTGCGGCTGCACGTCGAAGTTGCTCTCCGGGGACCGTCTGGTCTCTGGTTCCTCTTCGCTGTCATCCGTGCTACTCTCCAGCTCCTTCAGGTCCCCTTCAGTGTCTTCCCCCTCGTCCTCCAGCTCAACGCCTCTGGACGGGCGAGGGGAAGGGATTTCAAACACTGGCCAGCCAATGTCTGACAAATTCTTGATGCCCAAAACAGTGCCCATGATCCTTAATTTCTGGTTTAAGTCTTTCGTGATGTTCAGCCACAAACAGAGCGCCTGCACCCTGTCCTGGAAGTCCTTTGCGGCGTACTTTTCATAGTCCTTCTGCAGGGCCTGCAAAGAGGGATAAAGTGCTTCTATGTACTCCAGCAGCTCCATTATCCGTTTCACCTGCTCAAACGAGACCCGCTGGCGTTGGAGATGCTCGTGGTACGTCGAGTAACCCGCGTTCTTCGTGCCGCAAGCGGCCGGGCTCTGCCCTTCTGCTGGAGTACCATTGAAACTAGCGCCATTTCTGACAAAGGCAAAGCTCCCATAATTAACCTTGAACGTCAGGATCTCGTTGATGATGTCCGGGATGGCTTGGCGGGCTGTATACAGAAACAGGTCCTGGTCATTAATGGTCCGTCCTGCGTGCCAGGCTTGCAGCTCTAACCAGATCAGTTCGTTGGATCGGTTAAACCAGAAGGCAGACGTGTTTTCCTGGCCTCTCTGCTCCCGGTCCTTCTTCTTTGAGACTGAGGTAAGCTTTAGCAAAAGTCTTAATGTTTCAAAAAACTTTAACCGATCTGCAGGACAGTCGGTTCTGGAAGTCTGGCGTGCAGTTCTGGCTATAGGCATGGGCACAGAGACCGGGAGCTTAGCGTTGCTACAGCCCAGGCTGAGGTAAGGCTTATTCAGGTCCACCTCCGGAATTGACTTTTTTGGCAAAGACCCACCCACTGAATCCAGCATGAAGGAGCACTGCACATTTTTTTTGTGATCACGCTCAGTCGTTCTAAGAGTTGCTCGCATCTTTTTCTCCTGCTTATAGCTGTACTCCTCCACACTCTCCACTGGTTTTCCAGGGTCTTTATGTGGAGGCTGGTTTGCTGCATTCATTTTCTCTGTTAAAAAAAAAAAAAAAAAAGAACATTATATGATTCTAAAATATGAAGCTATTCAATATTTCCAACACAACTGACAATCATGTACTTACATTTTCGGGCTGCTACTGCAGAAAGGAATTCTATATGCTGAATATTAAAAGAATCAAAATAAATACATAACATTCCTCTCTACATTTTTAAAAAGAGCTCATCCTTTTTCCTTGCTGTATTTGCTGTATTCTCTTACACTGCAAGTACGAACCCCAAACTGGGCGTTCACATCTATACTACACGCACAATCATGGAAGAGTTTAATCCAATCTCCAGCAATAATCACCTTCCACTTAGAAAGAAGAAAGGACACAGGAGATCGACAGAAGCCTGGATCAGAACGCACAGCCAGCTCCTGCCCATCAGTAAGGATCTGTGTTAACCCGAGGGCCGTCCCGTCGTTCCCCGGGCCGCTTTCCTCCCAGGGAAATGAGGCAGAGCGGCGAAGGGGCCCTGACCGCCGTGAACTTCTCATAAAGAGCTGACAGGTAAAAATGCAGCCTTAGTCCTTCTATTGCTTAATTTGCTCTTCGCTACAAACCAATGAGCAACAACATTTTAAATTTAACATGAACAACATTAAAAAACTCATTCAATATAATTTGTATACTGGCACAAAAAGATCATTCAAAATTAGTGCAAAGCAAGTAAACAGCGAACGCTGACTTAAACAACTGTAAATGACTATGAATTTAATTTCAAGCTTTAAAACGTATGCGGGCACACGCGGGCACACACACACACACACCCTTCCTTCCTCTTTGCACTTTCAACACAGGTAGCTCCACCTTCTCTTTAATTTTGTTGCTTTCTGAAAACGACTGTCTCGAGGTTCTCTTCTACTTGTGTAATTACAATTACCCCTTTTCAAGTCTCCTCCTTGGAAGCTGGCAACTCTAAAGCGTGAATGCTTCTCATGGTTCCAGGCTTCCCTCCCCCTGGTTGTCCTGGAGGTGCCTAGCCTACACCACCACCCCACTCTGCTCTACGCTCAACACTCGACACACACTTCATTTCACTGAGTCCAGGACACACATTTTCTTTCTTTCTTTCTTTCTTTTTAAGATCTTGTTTGATTATTTGAGCGGTAGAGTCACAGACAGCAAGAGGGAGAGACAGACAAAAAGGTCTTCCATTCACTGGTTCACTCTCCACATGGCTGCAACAGCTGGAGCTGCACTGATCCGAAGCCAGGAGCCAGGAGCTTCTTCCAGGTCTCCCATGCAGGTGCAGGGCCCAAGCATCTGGGCCATCCTCCACTGCCTTCCCCGGGCTACAGCAGAGAGCTGGATTGGAAGTGGAGCAGCCGGGACTAGAACCAGCACCCATATGGGATGCTGGCACTGCAGGTGGAGGATTAATCTACTGCACCACAGCGCCAACCCCAGGACACACATTTTCTAACACTTCACCACCTCTGGCAGGAAAATGTCAGACAATGTCACATAATGGTGATATGAGAGTGAATTTTAAGGTCATAATCACCTTGTCACTCATACATTTCTTTGTATAAATAGGCATAATAGTAATGAAGTGGCTTTTTAAAATCTGCATCTAAACATCAGCAAGTATAAAAAACCTCCTTTAATCAAAATTAAAATTCTAAAAATATACTGCATCATCAAATAAAAGTATTTTTCTCAGTACATATTATGTCTTTAGATTTGATATTTACATGAACTACAGATTAATATACCCATAATCAATGGATCAAGGAAACTTGTATAAAAGCAATTTACCTCCTAGTCAATTCAAATTAGTTTTAAAATAAAAAATTTTAAACTATTTTTCCAAGGTCACTTACATCCCATTCACAATATACAAGAGATCTCTAGGCTTGTTTTGCATAGAAAAAAAAATCTATTAACTCCATCTTCCCATTAACTTTTTTATTTTATTTGACAGAGTTAGACAGTGAGAGAGAGAGAGAGAGAGAGAGAGGTCTTCCTTCCATTGGATCACTCCCCAAATGGCTGCCACAGCCGGTGCTGCGTCGACCCAAAGCCAGGAGTCAGGTGCCGCCTCCTGGTCTCCCATGAGGGTGCAGGGCCCAAGCACTTGGGCCATTCTCCACTACCCTCCTGGGCCACAGCAGAGAGCTGGACTGGAAGATGAGCAATCGGGACTAGAACCCGGTGCCCATATGGGATGCCGGCGCTGCAGGCGGAGGATTAACCAAGTGAGCCATGGCACCAGCCCCCCATTAACTTTTTTAAAAACCCTCATATTAAATTTAATTTATTGTGGAACATCAAAAAGGAGCTTAAATCCATCTGTCTAGGGACTTTCACTGCATTTTAGTATAAAAACTATTATCTTTATTTTTTAAATAAGCAACATTTTAAGAATAAAATTTTTATCTGCAGTATCAATCTTTTATGTACTTCTAAATGCTTTAAACTTTTCGTATTTTCCAGTGAAAGAAACGTCTTCCCAGGAACAGGCGTCTGGCACAGCAGGTGAGGCGGCACTCAGGACGTCCACATCTCATCATCAGAGCGCCTGGGGTCCAGGTCCCAGGTCTGCCTTCTGTTCCAGCTTTCTGCTGATGCACACCCTGGGGCGCAGCAGCTGCCCGTGTGGGAGACCTAGATTGAGTTTGTATTCTTGGCTTCGGCCTCGCCCAGCCCTGGCTATTGAGGGCATTTGGGGAATAAACCAGCAGATGGGAAATTTCTGTCTTTCAAATAAAATAAATACTTTGATGACTAAAAAAAAGAAATATGAAGAAATAATTTTATCCTAAATTTAAAAATATCTTTTAATTTTATTGTTTTTAGCTATATTATTCATAAAATATCTGTCCAGGCCAATTCTTCAAGTTACTCTTGGGGGCTGGCACAGTGGCGCAGTAGGTAAAGCTACCGCCTGCAGTGCCAGCATCCCATATGGGCGCCGGTTCCAGTCCTGGCTGCTCCACTTCCAATCCAGCTCTCTGATGTGGCCTGGGAAAGCAGTGGAGGATGGCCCAAGTCCTTGGGTCCCTGCACCCACACAGGAGACCTGGAAGAAGCTCCTGGCTCCTGACTTCGGATCGGCTCAGCTCCGGTCATTGTGGCCATGTGGGGAGTGAACCAGCAGATGGAAGATCGATCGATCAATCGATCGATCTCTCTCTCTCTCTCTCTGCCTCTCCTTCCCTCTCTGTGTAACTCTAACTTTCAAATAAATAAATAAATCTTTTAAAAAAAAGTTACTCTTGCCTCCTCTGTCCTGTTTCACTCTGGATTCTTTATACCTTTATTAACAGAGCAAACATAAACCATTCACTCCTACTTAGATAAGCAATGGCATTTTGAAAGCAAGAATGACAAGTGCTCCCAAATTTCCCTCTACTCCACTTATTTTTCTCATATCAGTTCAGGGGCCGGTGCTGTGGTGCAGTCGGCTGAGCTGCTTCTAACGCCGGCCTCCCGGCATCCTCACACCAGGGTGTCAGCTTGCGTCCTAAGCTGCAGGCCTCCAGTCTAGCTCCCTGCTGATGTGCCTGGGAGAGCAGCAGCAGACGGTCCCCTGCCACCTACACGGGAGACGGGGAAGCAGGTCCAGGCTCTGGACTTCAGCCTCGATCAGCCCTGCCGCAGCCATCTGGAGAGTGACGCGGTGCAGCGGGTGGAAGGCATCTCACGCACTGACATCCCTCCTGCTGAGAAACTCGGACGTTAAGGCCCCTAACTGCCTGACTTGGTTTATGAAGTGGGACACTCTCCTGGGTGGGGCTAACGATTGCAGGGACAGCCTTTAAAAGAAGGCCTTGACCTTCCCTGAGGGCATCTGCCTGTCCATGGGTGGGTCTGTCCCCTCTGTCCAGCTGTCATCACAGACAACACACAATGGAAGTGGAACCACAGCTCCTGCTGGCCAGCTGGCCATGAGACACCAGGGCTTGCAGCACCAGGCCAGGAGGCCCAAGACTGCACAGGTCGTAGTGGGACTGTCTGAAAACGGCTGTCACACTGGAGGTCAGCGTGTGCGGGAGCCATCCAGAAGGTGACCTGCACTCTCTCATCAGCAGGTCTGCACGAGTGACGAGCTCCTGACCCTATCCTCACTGTGAGCCCCAGTGGCTAAGTCCTCTGAGCACAGCCCTACACACCTGGGTGGACTCGGGGGCTCACGCTTATGCGCCCACCCCTATGCCTGTGGCCCAGGGCTCTCAGGCCCCAGCTTGCACTGTAGGCAGATGTGGGGGCCAAGGAGACAGGAGAGGACTTGGAGACGGGTGGAGGCTCAGTACCACCACTAGGAAGGGCTCTGTCCAGCTAGAGCTGGCTGCCCTCGGGCAGGCTGAAGACGGTTAATTCCACCTGCAGAGCCTCCCCCCACCTCCCAGCAACACCAGGTGAGTTGTGGAAGCCCCACAGAAGCCATGCTCCCCACACCCCTCCCTGCACAAAGGCTGGAGTCACTCTTTTGGGAGTGACTGCGTGAGAGTCCCAGCTTGGTTTCAGATCCCGGCCTCCTGCTAATGTGTGCGCAGGGAGGCAGCAGACAGCGAGTCAAGCAATTGGATCCACGCCACTCATACAGGGGCCTCGTATTGAGTTGTTGTGAACTCCTGGCTGCACCTGGCTGAAGCCTGACTGTTGTGGGCATTCAGGGAATGAACCAGCAGATGGAAAATCTCTCTGCATGGGGACTCATTTAATTAAAGACATTTCTTTTTTGAAACACTACACACACACACAGGGTATTTTAAAACATACACATACACACACACACACACACACACACAGCCACATTTACAATTATATTCTCTATGGCAAAGATAAGTATAAAATTAGACAGAAGCAGGGCCGGCATTGTGGCACTGCAGGTGAAGCAACTGCCTGCAATGCCAGCATCCCATATCACAGCACTAGTTCAAGTCCTGTCTGCTCCACTTGACACAGCTCCCTGCTAATGTACCTAGGAAAGCAGCAGATGATGGCCCAAGTACTTGGACTCCTGCCACCCACACAGGAGACCTGGACAGAGTTCCTGCTCCTGCCTTTGGCCTGGCCTGGCCCTGACTGCTGCAGCCATCTGAGGAGTGAACCAGCAGATGAAAGATCTCTTTCTGTCTCTCCCTCTCTGTTGCTGTGCCTTTCAAGTAAATTAAACAAACCTTCCCAGGGCAAGCGCTGGGCGTAGCAGGTAAAAGCCACCACCTGCAGTGCCATCATCCCATACAGGTACCAGTTCGAGACCTGGCTGCTCCACTTCCAATCCAGCTCTCTGCTGTGGCCTGGGAAATCAGTAGAAGATGGCCCAAGTCCTCGGGCCCCTGCACCCGCGTGGGAGACCCGGAAGAAGCTCCTGGCTCCTGGCTTCAGATCAGTGCAGCTCCAGCCGTTGCAGTCAATTAGGGAGTGAACCAGCGGATGGAAGACCTCTCTCTCTCTGCCTCTCCTCTCTCTGTGTAACTCTGACTTTCAAATAAATAAATAAATCTTTAAAAAAACCTTCTTTTACAAAAATGTTTATTTTCAAAAAATTAGACAAAGTAAATTTAAACAACTAAGAAAACTGGCACAAATTTTCAACATTAACACAGAAAACGTGAAGAAGCAGGGCAGCCTGAACTGTCCTGGCAGCATCACAAAGGAACAGCAACAGACAATGACGACCAATCCCAAGACCACGCACTGAAATGCCAACTCCACCACCAAAACATCCATTGTGCAGGGATTTCAAGTTACTGTCAGATTGGAGGTGAGAAAAAGGTAGTCGATATTGGGAAATCTTCAGTTTATAACAATAACAGCAGCAGCCAATGCTAACTAACATACAACCCTCGTGACACTGTAATAAGGCAGATTACTTCACAGAGAAAGAAGACGAGACCCAGCAGTCGGTGGCAGAACCAGGCATGGAGTCCAGGAATTGTGGGAACTGGGCTTGTGCTCCTGCCCTCCAGGCTGTGCTGCCGTCCTCTGAGAGCAACTAAGTTCTCAAGGACTGTCTGCCATCAAACATAGATACCGTATCATCAAAACAATAAAATGGCCCACTGCTCAACAGTGTGCCAAGTCCTTCTTGTCTTGGTATTTGTGAACAAGAACTTTGGTAAGAAACAATTTACCAGGTGACAAACACATGAAGCCGCTTCCTAATACATGCATGACGGAGACATAAAACTATAAAAACTGTGAATTCCAAGAACTCTGAGCTCAGTCTCCTCGACTACAAAATGAACACTATGTAGGGCCTACACAGAACTGGTGGAGCATGATATTTAAAGATGATTCTAGGGGTCGGTGCTGTGGCGTAGTAGGTTAAGCATCTGCCTGCAGTGCCAGCATCCCATATGGGCACCGGTTCAAGTCCTGGCTGCTCCACTTCCAAGCTCCCTGCTATGACCTGGGAAAACACTGGAAGATGACCCAAGTGCTTGGGCCCCTGCACCCACGTGGGAGACCTAGAAGAAGCTCCTGGCTTCAGATTGGCCCTGCTCCAGCCATTGCAG
Organism: Oryctolagus cuniculus; assembly: GCF_964237555.1. Lineage (NCBI taxonomy): Eukaryota > Metazoa > Chordata > Mammalia > Lagomorpha > Leporidae > Oryctolagus > Oryctolagus cuniculus. The sequence goes on from NC_091436.1 coordinate 7,631,506, forward strand.
CCATCTGGGGAGTGAACCAGCAAATGGAAGACCTCTCTCTCTCTCTCTCTCTCTGCCTCTGCCTCTCTGTAACTCTGCCTTTCAAATAAATAAATAAATCTTTTTTTAAAAACGCACATTAAATTAAAAGGGAGCTAGCTACAAAATAGTAAATATAGTATGTCAACATAAATACACACAAAGAGACTGTAGGCTAAGAGCATAAAAGGAGTTATTTTGTGCACTGGTTAATACATGATCTTTCTTTCTGTCTGCCTATATTTCTAACTTTCCCATGGCAAAAACGCAATCTTTTGGAACAAGAGAAGAAGCGCAGGAGGGCTGTGGCGCCCTGGGCCTGCTGAGAAGCTAGCGAGACGGAGCTTCCCACCGCAGGGCAGGCCCGGGGAAGCAGTGCTGACACCTCCTCCAGCTCTAACATCCTGTGGTGCTATGAAACACACACACAAATGAAGCCGTGAGGGAAAGGGACAAGCTTCTCCCTTCCCTGCGTCTCACAAACCCCGCGGGATGCCAGGAGCGCAGACGTCTGTTTCCTGGCTGTGTGACTGATGAGTGAAAGACCCACAGGCACCCCCAGACTAGCTTCACCCCCACGCCGCGTACCAGGGGAAAACACCCACACCACACACCTGCCTGCACCTGCAGCCTCCTGACCGTAAATGTGCTGCCCTGAAGCCCGGGCCTCAGCACGCCAGCCATGAGGTGGAGGAAGTGAGTTCTCTGCTCCTGTTCTGAAACAGCATGGACCAAGGCCTGAACAGAGCATGCGCCAGCACACCTCCTCCGAGGACGGCCACGAAGCAGATTCACTAGCTAAGGCTGGTCCACCAGATGCCACGTCAGTGAGAGCCACGTTAGACAATGAACCCCTGTAGGCGACTGAGGAATTCCTCACAGAAAACACAGACAAGGACTGATCTGTAAGGTGACGAATTAAAATGGAAAGGTGTCAGTTTCCAAAACGGTGAGGGTGAGCACAGAGCACAGGCTAACAACCTGCTGCAAATAAAGTTCTAGAGGAAAGTTTAAAAACCACTCTGTGGGCAAATCAGGTGTGAGGAAGGCTCTGGTGCTGGGGGACCCCTCAGGTGCGCCCTCACTGGTGGATCGCAGCCTGCTTCTAGCCTGCTTCTCCCCCCTCCTCTGGGGACGGGCGCCAGTGGGAACGCAGGTGGAGTCGCCGACTCACAACCATGAGAACAACGCAAGGCTTTTCAAAACATTCTTGGAAACATGGACTGAAAAGTGACTTTGCCTAGGACAGAAAAACTTCTGAAACAGGTAGACTGTTTTTTCATAAAGCCCACTTTCCAGGAACCTTCCATCTGAAGACGCTGCAGGGAGAGGAAGGTGACCAAAGAGGAACTAAGAACACACACAGGGGACAGGAGAGGGGTGTGGGCCTGAGGTCAGCAGGACGCGTTTCTCAGAGGGGACGGAACAGGACGGCCAAGCCCTGTGCACCGACGCACAGATGAACGCCAGGAGGCTGTGGATCCGCCTCGGGACAAGCGGTCTGCTAGAATTGACCAGGGCAGTCCCAAGCTACGTGCTTTCAGTGAGCCGAGGTCCCAGGCCACCCTGCAGGGAAACAGAGGCAGCAGCTCCGAGTGATCCAACTCATCTCCCTCAGGAAACAACAGCTAATGGGCGAATTGGGCTTCCATACAAAAAGCAACACAGGACAGAGGCTCGGTCTGCAGCCACTAACTGTGGGGTCCCATCCAGGGGCAGCACCTCGAGGTGCTGGCAGCATCTGAGATTGACCAGGAGCCCTGGGAAAGAGAGTCAGGCTCTGGTCTCCCCAGAGCCCCAGGACGCACGCAGCACTCTGGGCAGAAAGAGCAGCCGCAGCGGAGGAGGCTGGAGTGACTGAGCCGCCTCTCCGTGTCACCTGCAGCCTCCGGGGTCAGCATGCTGCAAACACCTGGCTTCTTTCTCATCTTCACACGCCTCACATCCCTGCCTTGAACCATGGCTCAGGACAAGCCTTTCCATCACTGGAAAATCACTTGTCTCCTTTATTAACAATACTGCTAATGGCAACGATTTGAGAGGTTAAAAATAAAAGCGGTATTCAATTTTCAATTAAAGCAGGAGGATCAATCAAGGGGCTGGCACAGCTGGTTAAGCTGCCACCTGCAACACCGCCATCACATACTAGCGCTGGTTTGGGTATGGGCTGCTCCACTTCCAATCCAGCTCCCCGCTAATGTGCCCGGGGAAAACAGTGGAAGATGGCTCACGTGCTGAGCCCCACAGGGGAGACCCAGATGGAGTTCCAGGCTCCTTGGCTTTGGACTGGCCCAGCTCCAACCATCACGGCCATTTGGGGAGTGAACCAGCAGATGGAGAATATCTCTGTCTCTCCCTCCCTCCAACTCTGCCTTTCAAATAAATAAAATATTATCTTTGGAAAAAAAAAAAAGAGGTTGCTAGTTGCATGCCATAAAAGATTATGTACCAACGGGGTCATCCCCTCTCGTGTACACCGTTTCAAGCTTCAGACTCACCTTTCAAACTACATCGGCTGCCCAGCCTCCCTGCACTAGTCCTCTGGTGTTTGGTGGACATGCGCTTCATCTGCCGAGGTGTGCTGGGGGGAGAGGTGCCATACAGATTTTCCGTATTCGTCTCATCGGGAAAGTCCTCCGGATCCGAGTCAGGACTCTTGCACGCAGAATCTCCCGAGGTGCACTCCTGCCTATACAAGACAGTAAGCAGAGGAGCGTTCAGTCAGAGGCGTCGAAGGTAAACCACTACTCTTGCTACAGCACCCTGGGCCACTCTTACCACGACCACTGGCTGCTGGTCCTGTTTGCAGAACTCTCAAACAGGAACAAAGCCAAAAACTAACAACTCAGGGATCAAGGGAAAAACAGCCAAGGACTAGAAGGTGAAGTTAGGCAGGACTGAGAACGGACTTGTGAGCCCACGACTGACAAGCTAACTGGCGAGCGGGCGAGTACAGTCCTCCTGAGCTCCAGGGCCTCTACTCTCCACGGGAAAGCAGCACAGCGACGCTTCACTGACCCACGCAGCACGCATGGAGGGCACATCTGAAGTCGCCAAGCAGCTTCAGTGCAGAGCTGTGCAGGGGAAGACGCCACGGAAGAGGACGGGAACTCAAGGACACAGGAGGGGACAGGAACTCAAGGAGGCCATGGAAGGGGACGGGAACTCAAGGACATCACGGGAGGGGACGGGAACTCAAGGACATCACGGGAGGGGAAGGGAACTCAAGGAGGCCACGGGAGGGGAAGGGAAATCAAGGAGGCCACGGGATGGGAAGGGAACTCAAGGAGGCCACGGGAGGGGAAGGGAAATCAAGGAGGCCATGGAAGGGGACGGGAACTCAAGGAGGCCATGGAAGGGGACGGGAACTCAAGGAGGCCATGGAAAGGGGGAGGGAACTCAAGGAGGCCATGGAAAGGAGGAGGGAACTCAAGGAGGCCATGGAAAGGGGGAGGGAACTCAAGGAGGCCACAGGAGGGGACGGGAACTCAAGGACATCACGGGAGGGGACGGGAACTCAAGGAGGCCACGGGAGGGGGAAGGGAACTCAAGGAGGCCACGGGAGGGGGACGGGAACTCAAGGAGGCCATGGGAGGGGACAGGAACTCAAGGAGGCCACGGGAGGGGGGCGAGAACTCAAGGACATCATGGGAGGGGACAAGGAACTCGATTCTCTTCACCTTCAAACCCAACTTCTCATGAAACACTGCCTGCCAGTTCCCTATCCCCCGCTAGTTTCTGGAATAGTATCACTTTGACGAAGTTCTGCTTTTGAAAAGCTAACAAAATAAAACTTAATAATACAAACCAAGAGCAAATGCAATTCTAAAGCAGTGAACTAGGAGTCAATTACAAAATTCTTTCCACTTAGGAATCATCAATCTACCCCATTCTTATTCTTTATGAAATATACATCATTTTGTAAACATGACACCAAACTATATACAACATGCAACTAGTTTTCTTGCTAGCAATTTAAATCTTGATATAAAATAAAAATTATTTCAAAATCACAAGGAAAAAAGAAAAATGATTCTAAAAATTAAACATCAGAGCATAGGGCAGGCAATACAGCATAGCAGGTTAAGCCAAGGCCTGCAATGCTGAATCCCACATCAGAGCATGGGTTCCCATCTTGGCCAACCACTTCCGATCCAGCTCCCTGTGAATGTGCATGGGAAAGCAGCAGAAGATGGTCAAAGTCTATGGACTCCTGCACCTACGTGAGAAACCCGGATCGAGCTCCTGGCTCCTGCCTGTGGCCCGGCCCACAAATGGCTTCATGGCCATTTGGGGCATGAACCAACAGCTGGAAGATCTCTCTCTGCCTCTGTAGCTCTGCCTTTAAATAAATAAAATAAATCTTTAAAAAAAAAAAAAATGAGAGCATGATTATTAAATTAGTCTGGCAACTAAAACTTCAGGAAAGAAATTATCTTTTGAAAAACAAAAATATGCGGTATTACACAAATTACTGAACTTCTTTAATGTTTTTCTTTTTTTTTTTTTTTTCATCTAATGCAAAGGCAGAGGGAGAGTTAGAGCCAAGAGCAAAAGCAATTATCCATTTGATGGGTGCCTCTCCAAATGCTGGCAACAGCAAGGACAGGCTAGGCCAAAGCTAAGAGCCCAGAACCGCGTCCAGACCTCACAAGTGGGTGAAGAGGCCCAAGCACTTGAGCCATCATTAGCTGCCTCCCAAGGACGCATCGGCAGGAAGGAGGATCAGGGGCGGAGCTCCCAAGGACGCATCGGCAGGAAGGTGGATCGGGGCAGAGCTCCCAGGACTAAACCTGCACTACCACATGGCAAGCAGCCATCCCAAGCAGCCAGTGTCTGCCCCAGTAATGAAATTTATTAAAAAAAAAAAATTCTGACAGATCAAAAACTGATTATTTTAATGACTAATTTTTAAGACTGCTCTAGATACTTTTGAGCAGACATATTCCCAAATACACGTGTACACAAAACACACAAGTAAAATGCCCCGAAAGCCGGCAAATTAAACCATGAACAAAAAATTATTAACAGCATCCACCTGTTCTTTGAGGCCAATTATATTTCAGTCTCATAAAGCCATACAACAAATAACGTGCCTTGGATAAACTTAACATTTCTTTTTTTTTTTTTTTGAAAGAGTTGCACAGAGAGAGAAAAAGAGGCAGAGAGGGGGGGGGGGGGAGGTCTTCCATTCGCTGGTTCACTCCCCAGCTGCAACAGCTGGAGCCGCACCAATCCGAAGCCAGGAGCCAGGAGCTTCCTCCAGGTCTCCCATGAAGGTGCAGGAGTCCAAGGACTTGGGCCATCCTCCACTGCCTTCCCAGGCCACAGCAGAGAGCTGGATCAGAAGTAGAGCAGCCAGGATTTGAACTGGCACCCATATGAGATGCTGGCACTGCAGGTGGTGGTTTTACCAACTAAGCCACAGCATCAGCCCCAAACTTAACGTTTCTTATAAGCATTTCTTCTGTTAGATTCACTATAAAATAGTTTATTCAGCTGCATGAAGGACAAGACTATAAATGCCAAGGTAAATGCTTTCTTTTCCGTAAGTTTTAGCGGTAAATAAGACAGGCTTTGTGACTATTAACAGCATCAGCTTCGGTGGGATGGACCTCGGTTCAAATCCTGGCTGTACTGCCTACCGGGTGGGCCTTGAACAACTTAGTTTAAATCTCTACATTGCACATATATAAAAGAAACATAATAAATTCTTATACTCTACTCCCACAAACATTAAACCCAATAATGTACCTAACCACAGAGGGGGACTGAGAGTGACAAGACTGAAGTCGCAGGCCTCGGCGTCCTGTGCCCACCCACCACCCACCGAGAGAACCTGAGCTCCTGGCTCCCAGCTTCCCATCCAGAGAGTCCATCCAGAGAGTCCTCCCCAGTGTCCAGCAGGGCACAGGGACTGGGAACACCCTGACCTTCCCCACGTCTTCTTCCAATTCCACACGGTGAGGCACATGCTTGCTCTGACGCGCTCTCCCCACTAATGAAGTGTGGGTAGGGAAGACTGCAGTGCGTGACTTCTCTACCTCCAGGGGTGCCCAGCACAGGATCACAAACGTTCAGTGCTTTCCCACAAGGGCAGGTTTCACACTGTCATGGGAATCACTAGAAACCCACAGCACAAATGTCGGGTCAGTTAACACAGCCAGACAGCAGGACCATCAGAAACAAGAGCAAACAGAAACCTGGAGAACACGCCTGGGCAGCAGGTGGGAATGCGAACTTGGGAGCTGACACCACACCTGACTACCACATGGATGAAGCAGACACTCCTGAATCTTCCCAAGACTTTAAATAAGAGCACTCATCCAGAAGTCATACTGTCTATATTCTCAAATATGTCAGGAAAGTTAGCTGTGAAGATTTCTCTTAATACAACAATATGAAGAAAATAAAGGGCTAAGCTAAACATAAACAGGCCTGAGTTACTAGTGCCAGCAGTACAGCGTGCATCCAAAACGAGACTGGGAGGAGATTCTCTGAAGGGGGACTTCAAGCGTCAAACCGCAGTGGCCCAAGCAGCAGTCGCTGACGCGAAGACAGAGCTATGAGCTAAAGAGACAGCAGAGCTGACTTTAAAACAAGTGCGATGTTCCCCCGTCTGACCCGCAATCGGAGATGAGCCCTGTGCTTCAAGCTCGTAAAGACTCTCAGCACACATAGCAAAAATGTTAACCTTTACGAGAAGCTTAATTTGGGAAAACAGAAGATTTATGTGTGTGCTGCTGTCCCCTAACTGTGGACAAGCTATTTCTCCACACATGGAAAAGTTCGCTTGGCTCACTCCCCAAATGAAAGTCGAAGGATAAATCCTCGCGGTACTTCTACAGAAGCCAACAGTCGCTTCCGGTGTCTTTTACAAAACAGTCGTCCACCTCGATACCTTCACACAGACACAGCAAACAGCTACTGACTCCGGAGTCTTCCTGAACTATTTAACTATGCAAACAACAACATCAAAAAAAACCACACTGAACTGCAGATGACACTGTCAACGAACAATGCATTAAAATGTGACCAAACATACACATTCCATCCTTCTTGTTATTCAATATGCATAAAAAACGAGTTAGGAAAAATGCTACATGGAGCTACCAGCCTCTATACTTACAACCATAATTAAAGTGAATCTTAGGACAGGCACTACACAAAGGTGAAGCTACGTATTTACCACCTTTTTAGGATATACTTTACTCTGTCAGGACGGCATTCACACTTGTCAGAAATGTTACCAATTTACATTCCACCCAGATAACTTAGTAACTTAATTATAAGTCAAAACAAAGTCCAACATTAAAGAAATAAAAAAGAAGCCCAACACTCGATTATAAAATTCACAATGTCTGCCTTCCTATCAAAAATTAACAAACAAACAGAAAAATGGGACCCAAATCAAGAGGAAACAACCAATAGAAACAGACCAGAAATTACTAAAATAAAAGTTAAGAGATCAAAACCTTGCCCAAAATAGATGGTTGGAGTTAGGGCAGATTAGACACTGCAGAAGAAAAGATGAGCGACCTTGAAGGCTTAGCAGAGAAACTATCCAAAATGAGCCAGCCCCGGGGAGCAGAGCGGGCACAGTCAGTGCCCGGAGACAGCACGCACTGGACCGAGCACATTATCAGAGTCCAAGGCTAGCGGAGGGGGGCCAGGGAAAAAAATCTCTGAAAATAAAGGCTGCAAAATTTTCAAAATTTAAGTTCACCGCTCCAACAAGCTCAGTGAGCTCCAAGAAAACTACCAGGTTCTAAGTATCTATACTGTAGCAAAATTGCTGTAGACCAGTTATGAAAAATAAGACATAAGTCTTAAAAGCAACCAGAGGGAAACCATCTGGGAGCCTTGGCCTAGAAGTAATACATGAGCACAACAGGTAGAAAGAAATCAAGCAAGAGTTTAATCTTTGAAAGAAAAATTATATATAAGATCTAGGAAAATAAATACTAGTGGTAAATTCTAAAGAACTTGCCTCATGTCAATTAAACGACCGTAGACATCCCAAACCTCATCTATTGTAGCTCATGTGAGATGAGCTAATGTGGTCAGGTGACTGCCTTGGTGTTTACGTGGACACCAAATGTTTTCCACGAGGACAGCAGCACAAAGTCTACCTCAGCTGCCCTGAGACGTTTCCCTTACTCACGTTTAAAAGCACACGAACGTGAACATTCTGGTACTAAACTTCTAACTGTTACACAAGTCGATGTTTTACTCTTTTAACATAAAACTGCTAAAGTATGCTGCTCACTTCAGAACAGAAACCGGTCCAAGAAGAGACTGTCTTAGAGTCAACCCAAGGGGATCTGGTGCAGCTTTAACTGGAAAACTGTGTGGAAAGAAAGCAAGACAACAACTCCCGTTTCCTGGGGTAAACAGTTCTGCTGTGACAGTCAGGAAAGGGGTCACCTGCAAAACGACGAAGCTGGGTGAGCTCAGGAACACTGTGGTTCCGCACAGGCCCTCAGCAGAGGTTCACGCTCGTCACAAGGTCTTCAGCAATGTCTCAGAAATACGACGGTTTTATATTCCCCAGGGAAGTGCAGCGCTCGCCTGTGTGCAGCTCCCTTCCACCTCCCTGTTATCCTGTTCTCCCTATGGAATAACAGGAAGGGTATTTCTGCTAGGAGGGGAAAGTGAGGAGAGGTGTGCAGGGATGGTAGACTTCAGGTGTAAGAATCTGGGGCCGGCGCTGTGCCACAGCAGGTAAAGCCACCACCTGCAATGCCAGCATCCCATATGGGCACTGGTTTGAGTCCCAGCTGCTCCACTTTTTTTTTTTAAGATTTATTTATTTATTCGAAAGTCAGAGTTATGAAGAGAAAGAATGAAAGGCAGAAAGGTCTTCCATCCGATGGTTCACCCTCCAGTTGGCCTCAATGGCTGGAGCTGCGCAAATCCAAAGCCAGGAGCCTGGAGCTTCCTCTGGGTCTCCCACATGGGCACAGTGGCCTAAGGACTTGCGCCATCTTCCATTGCTTTCCCAGGCCATAGCAGAGAGCCGATTGAAGTGGAGCAGCCAGGACTCGAACTGGTATCCCGGCACTGCAGGTGGCATCTTTACCGGCTATGCCACAGCACAGGCCCCTGCTCTACTTTGATCCAGCTCCCTGGTTATTGCCTAGGAAAGCAATGGAAGATGACCCTAGTGCTTGGGCTCTGCACCCACATTGCAGACCCAGAAAAAGCTCCTGGCTCCTGGCTTTAACCTGGCCCAGCCCCAGCTATAGTGACCATTTGGGGAATGAACTAGTGGATGATGATCTTTGTGATCTTTGTGTGTGTGTGTGTGTGTGTGTGTGTGTGTCTCTCTCTCTCTCTCTCTCCACCTCTCCTCCTCTTCCCCCTCTCCCTCTGCCTCTCTCCCCCTTCTCTGTAACTGTACCTCTCAAATAAAGTAAACCTTAAAAAAAAAAAAAGGATTAGTACAGCTTCCTTGGCCTGTATGATAAATCAAAGCTATGCTGCAGGTGGTATGGTTGCTTCATATTACAAGAGCCAATTTATTAATAAAGTTAATATCTACTATCAACCTATAGATGAACATTTCTCAACTAACTCCCAGGTGAACTATCAATCTGCAAGCGTATCCAACATTTATAGTTCAGCTTTTGCATTGACTCAGATCATACAGTCTTCATAAACTAGTTAGTCTTGATTATTTTTCAGGACAATCAGACTTTTTTTTTTTTTTTTTAAGTGGAATTCAGGAGTCAATGCTGTGGCATAGTAGGCTAAGACGCAGCCTACAGTGCCGGCATCCCATATGGCCACCAGTTAAGTCCAGCTGCTCCTCTTCTGATCCAGCTCTCTGCTAATGGCCTGGGAAAGCAGTGGAAGATGGCCCAAGTGCCTGAGCCTCTGCACCTGCGTGAGACACCCAGAATTAACCCCTGGATCCTGGCTTTGGATTGGCTCAGCTCTGGCAGTTGCAGCCATTTGGGGAATGAACCAGTGGATGGAAGACCTCTCTCTCTGCCTCTCTCTTTCTAACTCTGCCTCTCAAATAAATAAATCTTTAATAAAAAAAAATACAGTTGGTTAGAATCACTATGTTCCTAAAGTTGTGCTTATGAAATGCATGAAGTTTGTATTCCTTAAATAAAAGCTTTCTGTGCTTCAAGTAAAAACAAAACGAGGCAAGGGAGAGGGGTGGGGAGAGGCCACTGCCTCCCTTCAATTCTTTGCCATGGGACAGCTGCCCTGAGCGGCATCGTGAGCCCCAGAAACTATTATGCAATGCTTTTTTCTTACTCCTGAGCGATGCTCTTGGGAAGGTCAAATCAAAGTCACTATGTAAACAGAATGTATAGAAAAACCCAGTCAGCACATTTTACATTTTAGCTGCCTTAATATTTAAGTATTACCTAAAAATAACCATTAAATTTTTGTTTGTTTCTTAAAAAAAATAAAGGGTTTCTGGGGAAAAATAAATAAATAAAAACTATTTATCAAATAAATAAGTAAATAAATAAATCTTTAAAAAAATTTAAAAACTAAAATTCACTTTTTTAAAAAAACAAGTAGCTTGAGAAGAGCACAGGACTCCTGTGGAAGTGGGCATGCAGCCCCCCTCGGCCGGGCTGCAGCTGAAGCTCCAAGCCAGCAGGCGCGGTGCCTCCCTCCCACCGTCCCTCCAGGCCTGAGCCACGCCTGGTATGGATCATGTGCTCAGTGACTACCTGGTGAATAGGGGTTGGAGCTAACCAAGCCATCTGACTCCTCAATCATCATCTACATTCTCTTATAACACAATCGGATTTCACTGTTTTCAGAATATATTTTTTAAAGGTTGCAAGACTAAAGATTGTTGATTTCTGACAATAATGCTGCCTAAGTGATACTAAAACCCTGGGTACAATGACCAAAATGAAAGCAGCAGGGCACAGTGTAAGCAACAGCCAATCTGGAATCAGACTAACATGGGCTGAAACCCTTATGCCCCCACACTTATTAGCAAGAATACGAATTTTAATCCAATTACTGTGTTTTCTCGCAAACACTTTCATTATAATTCTTCTTCAATGCCACTGAGACTTGGGCCGGCCAGTTAATCAGAGAACTACACAAGAAAGTGGAAACAGTGGTACAGCAGGTTAAGTCACTGCTTGGGTCACCTGCATCTCATACTGGAGCGCAGGTTCAAGGCCCAGCCACTCTGTTTTAGATGCCACTTCCTGTGAATGCAGCCTGGGAGGCAGCTGCTGATGGCTCATGCGCTTGAGCTCCGGCAACCAACATGGGAGACCCAGAGTTCCGGGCTCCTGGCTTCAGCCGGGCACAGCCCTAGTTGTTGCCAGCATGGAAGAGTGAACCAGCAGATGTGTCTGCGTGCGTGTGTGAGTGTGTGAGTCTGCCTTTCAAGTAGATAAAAATAAACACTTAAAAAAAAAAAAAAAAAAACTGGGGCCAGCGCTATAGCATAGCGGGTAAAGCCACCACCTGCAGTGCCAGGATACCATATGGGCGCTGGTTTGAGTCCCAGTCGCTACATTTCCGATCCAGTTCTCTGCTGTGGCCTGGGAAAGCAGTACAAGATGGCCCAAGTCCTTGGACCCCTGCACCTATATGGGAGACCTGGAAGAAGCTCCTGGCTTTTGGCTTCGGATCGGCTCAGCTCCAGCCATTGTGGCCATTTGGGGAGTGAACCAGCAGATGGAAGACCTCTCTCTCTCTCTGCCTCTGCAACTCTGTAAATCTGCCTTTCAATAATAAATAAATCTCTTACACACACACACACACACACACACACACACGAGGGTTTCAAAAAATCCATAGGATTCAAAGGTAAGTTTATTTTAGTGAAAAAATTTTGAAATCCATGCAGACGTTTCACAATATGCATTTTTCATGGAACTTTCTGAAGTACCCTTGTATATTGAAAGCATTAAAAATGAAACTTGCAAATTAAAAAAATAACAAATACACTCTGGTGGCTGTAAGTCTGGTGGCCCCTGAGGAGCCTAGCTGCTGCAAATCAAGTCAGCATCCCATCACCTCTTCTTGAATTTGGGATGGCCCTGGAGTGCTCTAACCAATGAAATGTGGCGAGAGTGACCGTGGGCTGGTTCTACGTCTAAGCTGCCAGAAGGTGTCCTCGGTGCTCTGCCTAGGAAGCCCAGCCCAGCAAGGTGGAGAGGTCGCACCAAGCGAGCTAGGTCAAAGTTACCTGGGCTCCCTGGGCCAGCCAGCGTCAGCGTGCAGGAGGCTACTCTGCATCCTCCAGTCGTCCCTGATCGGCAGCCAACACCACAAGCAGAAAAACCACTCAGTACTGCGAGGGACAATAAACGGCTCTGTTTTAAGCCATTAGGCGTTGGCATGGCTTGTTGCGCTGTAACAGATAAATGTCGCGTACACAAGCCTCAAGCATGTCTCTCACTTCAGGTGCACGGCTGGGTCCCGGCTGCTCGCTACTTTGTTGAGGGCCATGGCACTGTTTCAGAGAGGTCCCGAACAGACGTGAGCACCGAGCTCTGTGGCACGGCATCTCCAGTCTCTATCTACTTTTCTTTAAAATAGGAGGAGAATGTAAAAGCTCCTAGATTTCCATGATTTTTCTTCCTAAACCTTAACAGCTCTCTACTACACCTAATTTGATGGCAGTACGTTTGCCTGTGACTCATCTACTGACACTGTGAGCATTCTAACTTAGTTCATAAAGAAAGCACAATTCAATTATCTTCTGCAATCACACTTCACAGATTTGTATAATGGTGTACCACATTATACAATTATAATAAAAGGCAGAATACAGAAATACATTTACAAACTAAGAACTCTTGACAAGCACGGAGTTCAACTGAAAGCCACAAGTATTCTAGAGTGGCCTATAAGCTACAAGCACATTTTTTTTTAATTTATTTGTTTGTTTATTTGAAATTCAGAGATAGAGGAGGAGAGACAGAGAGCAAGCTTCCATCGTTGGTTCACTACCCAAGTGGCTGCAATGGCCAGGGCTCAGTCAGGCTGAAGCCAGGAGCTTCATCTACGTCTCCCATGTGGGTGGAAGGGGCCCAAGCACTTGGCCCATCTTCTGCTGCTTTTCCAGGCCATCACCAGGGAGCTGAATTGGAAGTTGAGCAGCCGGGACTCAAATCGCTGCCCACATTGGATGCCAGCATTGCAGGAGGCGGCTTTACCTACTACGCCACATCAGGCCCAAGGCCAGTGCTGTGGCACAGCAGGTGAAGCCGCCACCTGCAGTGCTGGCATCCCATATGGCCGCCAATTCAGGTCCCGGTTGCTCCACTTCCAATCCAGCTCTGTGCTGTGGCCTGGGAAAGCAGTAGAAGACGGCCCAAGTGCTTGGGTCCCTGTACCCACGTGAGAGACCCAGAGGAAGCTCCTGGCTTCTGATCAGCACAGCTCTGGCCGTTGTGGCCAATTGGAGAACGAACCAGCGGATGGAAGACCTCTCCCTCGCTCGCTCTCTGCCTCTCCTTCTCTCTGTGTGTAACTCTTTCAAATAAAATAATAATCTTTAAAAAAAAAAATCAGGCCCAAAGCACATGTTTTAAATAAAATGGATAGTGTCAGGTCCTAGAAAGATAGCCAGGTGGATTGGGCCTGGTGGATTTATATCTTCTGGTATAGATCTTTTATTTCACTCATAGATTTATACAAACTGTATTTCATCAGCCCTGAACTAAGCAGAATATAAAAGAATGCATCAAGACAGAAAACAAATATATATGAGACAAGTCACCCACAGGTATACACTTTACTCACATTTAGAAATGAAAATAACGAGCCGGCGTTGTAGCATAGCACATTTAACCACAGCCTGGGATGCCGGCTTTCTATATGGGTACTGGTTCGAGTCTGGCTGTCCCACTTCCACTCCACCCTGCTAATCTGCATGGGAAAGCAGCAGCAGATGGTCCAAGCGCTTGGGACCATGACCCCCATGAGAAGTCAGTTGCAGCCATTTGAGGTGTGAACCAGTAGATGGTAGATCTCTCTGTCTCTCCCGCTCTGTAACTCTGCCTTGTAAGTAAGAGGAAGGAAGGAGGGGAGGGGAGGGGGGGGAGGGGAAAAAGGAAAACAGCCAGGGCTGGCATTTCGGCACAGCAGGTTAAGCCGTCCCCTGCAACACTGGCATCCCATATGAACACTGGTTCAATTCCTGGCTATTCCACTTCCGATCCAGCTCCCTACTAATTGCCTAGGAAAGCAGCACAAGATGGCCCAAGTGCTTGGGCCCCTGCATCCATGTGGGAGACCAGGAAGACTGTCCTGGCTCCTGGCTTTGGACTGGCCCAACCTTGAATGTTTCAGCCAGTTGGAGGGTGAACCAGTGGATGGGAGATGCTTCTCTCTGTTTCTCCCACTCTATATATAACTCTTCCTTTAAAGTAAATAAATGAATCTTAAAAAAAAAAAGAGGGCCCGGCGCTGTGGCATAGCAGGTAAAGCCGCTGCCCTGCAGTGCCAGAATCCCATATGGGCACTGGCTGCTCCACTTCCAGGGAAAGCAGTGGACGATGGCCCAAGTCCTTGGGCCCCTGCACCCACATGGGAGACCAGGAAGAATGCCCTGGCTCCAGGCTTCAGAATGGCCCAGCTCCAGCCATGTGGCCATTTAGGGAGTGAACCAGCAGATGCAAGACCTCTCTCTCTCTGCCTTTTAAATAAATACATAAATCTTAAAAAAAAATAAAAAATAAAGAACTATGAACTGCTTAAAATATGTTCAGATTACTTTTCAGAAAATAAACTCATAAAACTATATAAACAAATTTAACCGAACACTTTAAAGAAGTCATACTATGGAGCCGGCAGTGTGGCATAGTGGGCTAAGCCTCCGCCTGCACACCAGCATCCCATATGGATGCCAGTTCGAATCCTGGCTGTTCCTTCTGTTCCTTTTTTTTTTTTTTTTTTTTGGACAGGCAGAGTGGACAGTGAGAGAGAGAGAGAGAGACAGAGAGAAAGGTCTCCCTTTTCCATTGGTTCACCCCACAATGGCCGCTGTGGCCGGCACACTGGGGCCAGCGCACCAAGCTGATCCGAAGCCAGGAGCCAGGTGCTTCTCCTGGTCTCCCATGCGGGTGCAGGGCCCAAGCACTTGGGCCATCCTCCACTGCCTTCCCGGGCCACAGCAGAGAGCTGGCCTGGAAGAGCCAACCGGGGCAACCGGGACAGAATCCGGCGCCCCGACCAGGACTAGAACCCAGGGTGCTGCAGGCAGAGGATTAGCCTATTGAGCAGCGGTGCTGGCCCAATGGCTGCTCCTCTTTCAATCCAGCTCTCTGCTATGGCCTGGGAAGGCAATGGAGGATGGCCCAAGTGTTTGGACCGCTGCACCTGCGTGGGAAACCCAGAAGAAGCTCCTGGCTCCTGGCTTCAGATAGGACCAGCTCTGGCTGTTGTGGCCATTTGAGAGTGAACCATTGGATGGAAGACCTCTCTCTCTGTCTCTCCCTCTCTCTATCTGTAACTCACTCTCTCAAATGAATAAAATCTTAAAAAAAAAAAAAAGTCACACTAATTTTTTTTTTTTTTTTTTTTTTTTTTTGACAGGCAGAGTGGACAGTGAGAGACAGAGAGACAGAGAGAAAGGTCTTCCTTTACCGTTGGTTCACCCTGCAATGGCCACCGCGGCCGGTACATGGTGCTGATCTGAAGCCAGGAGCCAGGTGCTTCTCCTGGTCTCCCATGCGGGTGCAGGGCCCAAGGACTTGGGCCACAGCAGAGAGCTGGCCTGGAAGAGCCAACCGGGGCAACCGGGACAGAATCTGGCGCCCTGACCGGGACTAGAACCCGGTGTGCCGGCACCGCTAGCCAGAGGATTAGCCTACTAAGCCGTGGCGCTGGCTCACACTAATTATCTTTTACCAAGACTCACATCCTTAAATAAATAAATAAAAACTTCAGGTATTTAAAGACATTAAATGGCATTAAATAAAATATGGTCATGTGTAAATACATGAAAAGAGAAACAGAAGTACTTGTGTTATTTATGCAAGCTTGTTGCAAATGATTGAATACTTAAAAACAAGGAACAAACAATAGGACATTTTCAGGTATGCTTTCTTATTTTTTATAAGATCTAAAAATATGTAAGTGTATCTCTACCTATGCTCCACTGCAAGCTTTGAGGATGAATACCAGATCGTATGTGTACAGATTAGCAAGAAGAAAATCCAAACAGCCTGAAAACCCCTTCTAGACGTATCTGTTGGTACAGGGCACACAGTGGGGAGGATACCCCTGAAATGGGCACCGCTCAGGTGCAGTGGGTACATTCCACACACAACGTCAACCAGAAATAGGCAAAGGAAAGCAGCATAAAATCAATGTGATGATTCCTTCCAAATCTCTCTTAGGCTTAAGAACTGTGGGACTAAGGCAGGCAAACTCAGAAGATTAAAAAAACTGTCAAGCTGGTAGGAAAAACAAGGGTTTATGCCAAGGGCACACAAAACATTAGAAAGTTCACAAAGAAACACGAACTGTGTATAAAACTTTAGTTAAAGGTTGTTAAAAACGCAAAGGTAGCAAAAAGAAAAGAATTAAGGTCTTCTACCCCCCTCATAAATAAGATCTTTTTTTAAGTTGCCCTATTCTAAATTAACTTGTAGGAAAACACCTTGTAATATGAATCACTGCTTGGCACACTTTGAGTGAGCAGAGTTAGATCTACTGAATGCACTGCAAAGTGGGCAGGCGGGCCAGCTGCTGCGGCACGCTGCAAGGGGACGGGGGCCGGGGGCCGGACAGCCAGCGGCTGCCACACAGACTACAGTCCCAGAAGTTCTCGGCATTCTCAGAAACCAAGCGATTAAGGAGTCACTTTCTGTAGTAAACACATGAGCTGGCCTTGGCTCAGGTTTCCTTATTTAAAATGGGATTATTAAACTAGTTAACTGTAACTGTGCCCCACAACACACACTGTACACTCAAAACATGAACTCCAACAGCTCACAAGATAAATCAAGGAAATAAAAACATATGAGACATTCTCAGAGATCTCTCTCAGGAAGGAGAGTGGTCGGACTGGGAGAGGGAACGTGAGCACGGCCTCGCACTGAGCGTAAGCGGCCGCACGGCAAGGGCTCGTCTGCCTGAGTGCCGGATCTTCGTTCCCAATGCCATTCTGCAGGAAGAGTTTCAGAGAAATGCCTAATGCTAGGACTTGGGAAAGAGGCGTAACATGAGCCGGGACCATCTTACAGTGCTATCAAGGGAGAAGAAAAGTGTTTAAACAAAACGGGGGAGAGCGTTGTGCATTAGGTAAGCCACTGCCTGCAATGCCGACAACCACATGAGCACTGGTTCGAGACCCAGCTGCTCGGCTTCAGATCCAGCTCCCTGATAATGTGCCTGGGAAAGCAGCAGAAAGTGGCCCAAGTGCCAGGCCCCTACCCAACTCACCCACATGGGAGACCCAGAGGGAGCACGGCCATGTGGGAAGTGAACCAGCAAGATGGAAGCTCTCTGTCTGTCTCTCCCTCTCTCTGTAACTGTGTCGGTGTTTGGGACAGCAACGTAAGTGCCTGCTTGGGACGTGCCTGGTTCCAGTCCCAGCTACTGCACTTCTGAGCCAGGTTCCTGCTAATGCTCACCTGGGAGCAGAAGGCGAGTCCCTGACACTCACATGGGAGAGCAGACGGAGTTCTGGGCTCCCAGCTTCAACCCAGCCTATTGTTGTCGTGTCACTAATGGATGCAAGAACTCTGTCTCTTACAGAAAATGAAAACAAATGAACAAGAATTCACAAACAAAAAGGCTCCCCTTTGGTCAAAGGTGGAACCATCTGGGCAACAGAATGAGACAGTACTGGATCACAATCCCACGATCCGAGCCCAGAGCCACATAATCGCTGAGTAAGGAGGGGTAACTCTGATGGAACCACTTCCTCCCAAGGAGGGGACCTTAACTCTCTCCACCGTAAGTGTGGGCTGTGCTTTACTGACTTACTCCCAAAGGGTAGAGAACAGCAGAGGAAGCTGACCAAGGCTACACTGGCCAGGAGACGGAGGAGGCATCGTCAGCAGTCAATCACGCTGCCGGCACAAGCCCCAGCTGTGACACGACGATAAGGGCACCTCAGCTCTGTGGCTGCCCCCTAAACCCATAACCTCAGTGAGACCGTGAGAGAACCAGACAAACCCAACCTAAGCAGTCCTCCAAAAAACACCTGACCCGCCAGCCTTCAAACTATCACAGATACCAGAAACAAAGTAAGAAACCAAGTCCAAGATGAGGGAGCCATGACGGACGTGGTGACCCGGATGGGCTCCTGGAACAGGAACGGAACATGAGGGGAAAACAAACGCCCTGGAAGAAAGCTTAGTCACGGTGTGCCGTGTCCACAGTGGCCCATTAGACAACAGTGCACACGGGGCCCATGGAACTTCCTGGACATTCTCTGCACCTGTCTCCAAATCTAAAACTCGACTAAAATTTAAGGTTTAATTTAAAAGTAACTGACTAGTGACGTTACACGATGGTGCTGAGTAAGTCTGTGTTCCTACACAGGTTTTTAAGACTCTGAGCCAAAACTAAGCAAGAAATGTAAAAGTCATCGTAAAATTAATCAACTCTTTATAACGACAATGGATGATAACTACAGCTGTTAAAAATGTCTAAATGGGGCCGGCGCCGTGGCTCAATGGGCTAATCCTCCACCTTGTGGCACCGGCACACTGGGTTCTAGTCCCGGTCGGGGCACCGGATTCTGTCCCAGTTGCCCCTCTTCCAGGCCAGCTCTCTGCTGTGGCCCGGGAGTGCAGTGGAGGATGGCCCAGGTGCTTGGGCCCTGCACCCCATGGGAGACCAGGAGAAGCACCTGGCTCCTGCCTTCGGATCGGTGCGGTGCGCCGGCAGTGGCGGCCATTGTGGGGTGAACCAATGGCAAAGGAAGACCTTTCTCTCTGTCTCTCTCTCTCACTGTCCACTTTGCCTGTCAAAAAAAAAAAAAAAAGTCTAAATGGTAGGTGAGGAAATTATTTAAAACAGTAGCTCTCCAACTGATCTGTGCATCAGAATGCCCAACTGTGTTGTTGGAAGTCCAGATCTCAGCGCCTTCCCCAGGAATTCTGATCGGAAGTGCTGGGGCAGGGCTGAATGTCCACCCCCATCACAGGAGCTTCTGTTCCCGGAGCAGTGCCACCAACAGCCCGAGCAGCTGTCCCCAGCAGTGCGCTCTGTTCTGTCTCAACAACAAAGGCCTCCCTGTGTGCCTGTGGAGAGGCTTCCACTGCACAGCCAGGAGCTCTGGAAACACTGAGCAGGGCTGCAGCCGAGCCTCACAGAGGCCGCACGTGCATGTCTGTCACAGCGCGCAACCTGAAGGACCTTGCACTCACTTCCTGTGACGTGCTCCTTATCCAGTCGTGATAGCTTCATTTTAAAATAAATCTGATTTTCTTTGAAGAGAATGAATTTAAAGAGAGCAAATAAATAGGACAGGTGCACAAGACCAAGCAAAAATCACCCAACTGTCACACATGTGATGGAAGACTGAGCAGCATTCCCTTCTGATGAAAAGCTGGAGGCGGCAGACACATTACAATTCAAAATTA
Source organism: Oryctolagus cuniculus (assembly GCF_964237555.1). Taxonomy (NCBI): domain Eukaryota; kingdom Metazoa; phylum Chordata; class Mammalia; order Lagomorpha; family Leporidae; genus Oryctolagus; species Oryctolagus cuniculus. The sequence continues at coordinate 7,651,074 of NC_091436.1, forward strand.
AGGTCAGAATCAGCAAGGTAAGATTAGCCAGGAGTGAAAATGCATGTGTATCTACCTATGTTCTAATCAACTCTGTAACTGCCACACAGTGATGGGCGTTCTCTGTAACAGGGTGACTGCCACCTGTGTGCTGCCACCTGTCATTCATATGGAGCCATTTCGGGGAAGGCGCCTGTGCCCAAAGGCCAGTGTTCCTTGATGGAGAGAGGTACTCATTATCAAAGATCCATTCCATAATTTACAACTGTCCCCAGGGATGCCTGCAGGTGCTAGCACAATCCCAGGTCACAGGACAGGAAAGAGTTGCTAAGGTAACGCAACTGCTCAGCTTGAAACTGTCTGGGGGGGCCCGGCGCCGTGGCTCACTTGGTTAATCCCCCGCCAACCACGCCAGCATCCCATATGGGTGCCGGGTTCTAGTCCCAGTTGCTCCTCTTTCAGTCCAGCTCTCTGCTGTGGCCCGGGAAGGCAGTGGAGGATGGCCCAAGTGCTTGGGCCCTGCACCCGCATGGGAAACCAGCAGGAAGCACCTGGCTCTCGGCTTCAGATTGGCATAGCTCCAGCCATAGCAGCCATTTGGGGGAGAATCAACAGATGGAAGACCTTTCTCTTTCTCTCTCTCTCTCACTGACTCTATCTGTCAAGAAAGAAAGGAAGAAAGGAAGGGAGGAAGGGAGGAAGGGAGGAAGGAAGGAAAGAGAGAGAGAGAGAGAGAGAGAGAGTGAGTCTGGGGTCTTGACCCAGCCCCAGCCTCTCCCATCCTCATCCTCATCCGCCCACTGCCTCACTGCTGCTCACACGGTTCTGCTCTCCCGCTATGGATGGTCTCTCCAGGCTGAGGGACAGACTGGCAGTTCAGGGGCTAGTTCTCTGGTCGGCTCTAGGGCACGTTGGTGAAGCTTTTTACTTCTAAGTCTGTACCTACTTTCCTTCAATGAAGGAGTTAGCCCGGATACAAGTCTGTCTTCAGGCATGGACAGAACTAGGTTGACTACAATTCAAGGGAAAAACAGGAGCAAGTGTTCAGTCTGGGTGTTAAGACACTCACATCCCATACTGGGATGCACAGGTTCCATCCCCAGCTCTAGCTCCTGACTCTAACTTCCCGCTAATGCAAGCTAATGCAAGCCCCGGGAGGTAACGGTGATCGCCCCAGTGACTGGGCTCCAGCCACCCTGTGAGAGACCCAGACTGAGTTCTCCGCCTCCAGCTCTGGCTCTGGCCCAGTCGTGGCCATGGTGGGCATCTGGGGGGCAACCAGAGGATGAAAGATCTCGCTATCTTTCTGTTAAATACATTTTTAAAAATTTTAATTTTTTAAAGAACTAAGTGAAAAATGAATGAGGGTTTTGTCTTGCCTGCTTATTTCTGAACGTCAAAAGCCCAACTCAAATCATTTCTTCAAATAACAACGTCCCTTCCCTACCAAGTGTGAGCCTTGCACCCTGTCTTCCAGAATTGCCAACTGACTGCACCTGCAACAGAGCAGCCTATAGAATGGTGTCTAAGCTGATCTCAGGTAGCCCTGTGTGCGTTAATGTCTAAAAAGTATAAATTACTCCCAAGATGGACAGAAGAATGAGTCTTTTAAATTACAGAGCAGTAATTCTAAGTTAACAATTAGTTTTTCCCAACTGTTCTCAACTAATTGTTGAGAACAGGATTTGGGAGATATAAAAGGAGATATAAATTTTTTAAATGTCATTTTCTTATATTCACATTGGTTTTGGTTGTTTGGGCTTTGTTGTAATGATCTGATTTATTCATGGTTGACGACATTCAGTAACTGCATGCCTCCTGCAACTATGCAAGTGAGAGCCCTAACTGCATCTCACAATCGTTTCATTAAATAATGACCCTCAAGAGCTGCGCCAGGAGTTAAGGAAAAGCACATTCCTGAACAAGAGACTCACCACTCCTGCCCTCACAGAGCTCCCAATCAATAGAGAACCAGACAGCCGCATCCAATTACATCCACGAGCACGTGAGATGCAGCTGTGAATGAGGCTGTGCAGGAAGACCACCAGGACCAGAGGGCAGGGCAGGGCACAGAGCAGAGAACAGACCGGGAAACAGGGACGGACGGCGGGGCAGGGAGGCTTCTCTGCACATGGGGCCCTGCAATTGAGGCCCACACTACCAAGGCCAGAAGGAGGGCACGGGGACCTCCCACAGGGTGAGCAGAGTCCAGGGCACCAGGAGCAGGCAGGAGTGGGCGGGCTGTGCCTGTCATCCCAGCAGCATGTGCTGTCACTGGGGGCATCAGGAAGGAAGCACTCACTGAGCCCAGTGTTCTCATCAGAGGACTGACCAGGTCAGCCTGCAGCAGTAGTTAGGCACACAGATACACACAATTTTTTTTAATATCTTCTTGTCATACAAGCACTTTCAACTATTTAGACTGAATACTTATTCTGTCTATATCAACAATCAAGACCAATTCTTGTTTAGTCACCAACAAAGGAAAAAATAATTGTTCACTTGAGAGGAACAACTGCCTTAAAGAATTATGAAATCTATAAAAATGGTAGGTTAATATCTAAGAGGTAAAACATTATCCAACATCAAAGGAGCAACTAAAGATACTCAGGATATGTGACAGGTGCAGCGTTAGGACACCGGTTGGGACACCTGTATCCTGCACCAGAGTGCCTGGTTCAAACCCTAGCTCTACTTCCCATTCCAGTCTCCTGCTAACGCACACCCGGGGATGGTGAGCAGGTGATGGCTCAAGTATTTGAATTCTGCCACCCACACTGGACACCTGGAGTGTATTATAGGTTCCTGGCGTAAGCCTGACTCAGCCCTGGCTGCTGCCAGCATCTGGGGAGTGAAGCAGTCAGTGAATGAAATCTCTCTCTCCCCGTGTGTGTATGTGTGTGTGTGAACGTCTCTGCTTTTTAAATAAAATGAAAATAAAAATACACAAAGTTTATCTCATGAAAACTATACTTTTCTCACTAATTAAAAATAAACTGGAAAACTTAAGTGACTAAAAAATTCAGAAGAAAAAATAAAAGCTCCAATGTCTGCTTTCACAGTTTCCCTCATTAAGAGAACATAACTGGCAACCGTGGTAGAATACATGAGGCCAATGTGAAATTTCCTGGAACTCTGGGACCAAAGTCCTGTATATGCCAAATATAAACACCACAGAGAGTTTCAGAAGAGAAATGTCTTAGAGCATATAATTAACATAAACAAAATACAGGGACTGTAAAAAATAATCAAGGTATTAAAGCTGTATTACATTTTATCTCCGTCCTGGGACCCATCAGTCCTGAGATCCACTGAAGATTTTTATGATGGCATCTGTCAGAGTCCGAAGTTTAAATCAGATTCTCAGGTGCAGCATGTGACCCATAAACAGTAAGAAGCACTGGCCAGGAAAACATTCAGCACACATTCAGGAAGCTTCCCCTTCCAAAAGATCTCATCCTGACATGCACTAGACGCTCCAAGGATAAAGGTGTCATATGCATAAGAAATTCCAATCACCACCCAAGCCACAAGGATGCTGCCACACTAGCCAAGAACAAAGACACCCCACACACAGAAACAACAACGTACACAGAGCCAACTTTCACAAATCACATAAATGCGAAGACGTTCACTGAACAAGATTACTGGCAATCTTTCAGTGCACATTTTATGTGTAGAATGACACTGTCCTTCTCCACCCTATAAAAGTGGGTAATTGACATAAATTCTATACATTTTACTTTAATTTTAAATTTAAATTTAATAACATTTAATAACAGTTAACTTAAGAATAATTAGAAATATACCAAAATGGTCATAATCAAGTTATAACAATACAACAAAGCTAAGACCTTTGGAAGAAAAAGATTTCAAACAAACGTGGAAGAACTGATGCCGTGAATGACAGGGAAAACGCTGGGGCGGGCACTGCGGTGCATTCTGCCTGCGATGCCAGCATCCCCCATCAGAGTGCCTGTTCAAGTCCCAGCTCCTCCACTTCCAATCCAGCTTTCTGCTAATGCGCCTTGGAAGGCAGCAGCAGATGGCCCAAGTGCTTGGGTCCGTGCCATCCATGCGGGAGACCAGGAAGCAGTTTCTTGCTCTGGGCTTCTGTCTGGCACAGCCCTGGCTGTTGTGATTATTTAAGAGGAGCCAGCACCGTGGTGCAGCAGGCCGAGCCACCACTTGCTGCACCAGCGTCCCATGCTGGCGTGCTGGCTCGAGTCCCAGATTCTCCACATCTGACAGCTCCCTTCTCGTACACCTGGGAAAGCAGACGTACTCGGGACCCTGCCCTGAGAGACCAGGGTGGATTTCCAGGCTCCTGGCTTCAGCCTGGCCCAGTCCTGGTCATTGCAGCCACTTGGGGAGTGAACCAGGAATGGAAGATCTTTCGCTGTGTCTCCCTCTTTCTCTGTTATTCTGCCTTTCAAATCAAAAAATAAATCTTCTGATAAACAAAAAAGTAAAAATGCTTCAAACACAAAGTATCTTCAGAAAGTTCGTGGAAATACATTGTTAGAAAAATACACGTACGTATTTGTTTTTTGCACCAAAATAAACGTATCATTTCCTGTAAACTTTCTGAAGTACTCTCATACATATTCCACAGGTATGACAGCAGAAGACAACAACATAATAATGGTAATTGTGAGACCAACAAGGATGGAAAACACAGAGGAAAAAGAGACTTACATGGTGATTTCCCAGTGATGGGATTCTTTTTGTTTATCTCATTTAAGGCTCATTGGGTTTTTTGAATCTGTGCTTTCAAATTATCAAATTTGAAACATTTTACAGGTATCATTTGAAGGAAAAAAAAAATATGCATTTATTTATTTGAAAGCCAGAGTTACAGAGAAGGAGAGACAGAAAGATCAATCATCCATCTACCGGTTCACTCCCAAGACGACCACAACGGCCAGGGCTGGGCCAAGCTGAAGTCAGGAGCAAGCAGTCTCCCACGTCAGCGGCAGGGGCCCAAACACCTGGGCCATCTTCCACTGCTTTCCCAGGCCATTAGCAGGGAGCTGGACTGGAAGAGGAGCAGCAGGGTCTGGAACCAGCACCCACAGGTGATGTAAGCATCAAAGATGCCGGCTCTACCTGCTATGCCATAATGCCAGCCCCAACCAGGCATCATTTCTTTAAAAAAAAAAAAAAAATTTTCAGGGGGCTGGCACCGTGGTGTAGCAGGTAATGCCGCCACCTGCAGCACTGGCATCTCATATGGGCACTGGTTCAAGTCCCAGCTGCTCCACTTCCAATCCAGCTGCCTGCTAATGCGCCTGGGAAAGCAGTGGAAGATGGCCCAAGTGCTTGGGTCCCTGCACCCACGTGGAGACCTAAAGAAGCCCCTGGCTTCAATCTGGCCCAGCCATCTGCCGAGTGAAGCAGCAGATGGAAGATATGTCTCTCTGTCTCTGTCTCTCTCTCCCTCCCTCTGCCTCTCCTCTTGCAGCTCTTTCAAATAAACAAATCTTTAAAAAAAAAAAAAAAAGTTTTCAGTTCTCCCCTTTCTTTCCTCTTTCTAGAACTCAATTCCATGTCCCGAACGCCTCAAACCACCCCCACAGACTGAGCTCCCACTGAAATTCTTCCAGTCTGCTTTCTCTCCAATACACTTTGCATCCTATTGCTACGTCTGCAAGCTCACTGATGTTTTTCTGCAGGGTCCACTCTGTTGATATCCCCATCCAGTAGGTCTGTCGCTGAGGATAACCAGGTTTCTCATCTTCAGAAATTACATTTGCACACCTTTTATATCTTTTAGTTTTCTGCAATATTCATGCATTGAAATACTTGAACTTAATTATTTCAACTCTTCCAGCTATTTCCAGAGTGTCACTGTTGTCTGAGCTTTCCCCCGACTGTAGGTCCCATCTTCCTGCTTATTAGCATGAACAGTAATTTGTGTTAGAACGCTGGACATTCTGAGTTTTGTGTTGTGACCGGGATTTGCTTTGTTCCTCTGACAAGTGCTATTCAGACTTTGTTGTTGTAGGCTGTCAATGATTTCCAGGTCCTTTTTTAGCCTTTCAAGACTTGTTATCAAGCTTGGTTCAAGGTTAATTCCAGCGAAGTCTTTACTCCAGGAATGCTTTCGCCCCACTACAAAGCTGTGACCCTTCCAAGACCTCATTCAGTGTCCCAGTAAAGACTCCACTTTGACCAACTTGAACCCCAATGACTCCTAGCCCTGTGGGAACTCCCCAGCAGCCCACTCTTGAGGTGCTTCCCCCTACACAAGGAACCCAGGGAGCCTGGGAGGTTCTGCAGCTCCTTTTCTATAGCAAACCTTCCTCTCAGAACTCGACCCCGACTTCCACTGCCTCAACCTCCCCAAATTCCAACCTGCTTTTTCCACTCAGCAAGACCACTCTGCTTTGCCTGGGACCTCCCTCTCTGCCCCACAGTCTGGAATGGCTTCCAGGCACAAAGCCAGGGTACACATGAGGCTCACCTCTTCGTCTCCCTTATCCCAGGCATGCCTCCCATGTCTGTAAACAGCAGTTCTGTATGTCAGGATCATCCAAATATCATGAGAACAGTTCACTGTGTATCAGTAAAAACCGTCACTGTTTTCATCTCAGAAACCGTTCTCTCGATTTGGTAGAGCTGTAGTGCCACTATCTACACTTCACCATCTAAACATGAAAAGTGACTGACTCTACGGCGTGGCTAAGACTTTATCACAGGACTGCACGTTTAAAAACAAAGACGGGGCAGTATTTGGGCTGGTGGTAAAGAGGCCAGCTGGGATGCCCGCACCCCACATCAGAAGGCCTGTGTTCAAGTCTCGGCTCTATTCCCAGTTCCAGCTTTCTGCCAGTGCACACCCTGGGGGGCTGCAGGTGACGGCTCAAGTAGCTGGGTCCCTGCTACAAACATGGGAAGCCTGCACTGGGTTCCTGGCTCCTGGCTTCAACCTGGCCTGGCTCAGGTCCAGCCAAGCCCTGGCTACCGCGGGCAAGGGGGCCATAAAACGGGGGATGGGAACTGTCTCTGTGTATGGGTTTCTCTGAAATAAATACACAGTTAAAACAAGGATACCTTACTAGGAAGGTACTTCAAAAAGTCCTTGGGGGTTCAGCACTGTGGCATAGTGGGTAAAGCCACTGCTTGCAGTGCTGGCATCCCATATGGGCACCAGTTCTAGTCCCAGTTGCTCCTCTTCCAATCCAGTTCTCTGCTGTGGCCTGGGAAAGCAGTACAGGATGGCCCAGGTCCTTGTGCCCTGCACCCATGTGCAAGACTCTGGCTCCTGGCTTTGATAAGGCACAGCTTTGGCCATTGCAGCCATTTAGAGAGAGAACCAGTGGATAGAAGACCTCTCTCTCTCTCTGCTTCTCTGTAACTCTGCCTTTCAAATAAGATAAATAAATCTAAATCTTTAAAAAGAAAAAGTCCATGGGAAACAGAATCAAGCAGTTTATTTTTGGCTCAAAGAATATTGAAATGCATGCATATGAGGTGTCTTACAAAAGCTCACTAAAAAAGAAAAAAAGCATTGTGCAAAGGCTTTCAAAAAACTTTGCACCAGAATAAAATTATCTTTTAATTATATTCTAAAAATTGTTTGAAGTACGCATGTTAAAGAGGCAAAAATGATCTGATTTTGAAGGTTAAAACATTTTTTAATGATTTATTTATTTATTTAAAAGGCAGAGTTACACAGAAGTACAGGCAGAGAAAGAGAGAGAGGTCTTCCATTCGCTGGTTCATTCCCCAAATGGCAGCAAAGGCCAGAGCTGGGCTCATCCGAAGTCAGGAGCCTGGAGTTTCTTCTGGGTCTCTCATGCAGGTGCAGGGGCCCAAGGACTTGAACCATCTTCTACTGCTTTCTCAGGCCATAGCAAAGAGCTGGATGCAAAGTGGAGCAGCCGGGACTCTTAACTGGTGCCCATATGGAATGCCGGCACTGCAGGCAGCGGCTTTACCCACTATGCCACAGCACCAGCCCCAAAGGTTAAAACAGTTACAGAGAGTCGGCGTCAACTCATTTATTTTATAGTCAGTTAAACTCCTCAGGCTCCAGTTTCCATAATTTATATAAAACCCCCAATCTCTGCTGTCAATCTAATTTTTAAGGAAGCACACAAAAAACTTAGGATTTAACAAAGTTGCTAGAGTTAACAGATAAAGCTGATCCCTTATAAAATATTCAAATACATTTCTCCTCCAAATGACATCCTCTCAACCACAGGAGGTATCAGAAGATCAAACACACACCACCTTGGCAATTCCTCCGGAGCTTTTCAGAAAAACAGTTAGGTAGTTCCACCACTCTAATCTCTACTGCTAGGGAGCAGTGTGGCGCGAGTCACTAACAGAAACAAAACTGCCACCAGCGTTTTCTGACTTGGCCAGTATCATCCCAATAGGAACTCTAACACCCTAAAGACAAAGATGCCACTCAATTTAGGAGACCCTTACAATATAGATGTTTCCTGCCTTTACAAGAGTTTTACTTACCTGGAGTCTAAACACTTCTTTATAGTTCAACACCTTGCTGGTTAATCACTAACAACTTTCGCATTCTTTTTCTCATCTGTCATTGTTTTTTTCAGTGCACACAAGATCTTTAATAAAACAATACTCCCATGATATTATCACTGTTGGAAACGTCTATTAACGGGAATAACAGGGGACTGAGTTGTAGAGAAAACACTAGACACATTCGAGAAATTCTATTTACACATGAGAATTACCACTCAAATTACACATGAAGTGGTTATTTTAAATCATCCACACAACAGACATTTACTCAAAGTATGGTGTGCTAAACACTATGTCGGGGTCAGGGATCCAGAGTTTAACAGTAAAGGCAACCAAAGCAATCAGGGAAGGAAATTCAGTTGGAGGGCTCACCTTCCAATTTCAGAATTTACCATAAAGCAACAGTAATTAAGACAGTGTGACAGTAGCATAGGGACAGATATTCAGGTCAATGGAAAAGAACTGAGGGTCTGACTGATTTTCAGTGCAGGGGCCAAGACTATCAATGGGGTGAGAATAATCTTTTCAAGAAACAGTGTTGGGAAAACTGTATGGCCATATCAATAAGAATGAAGTAGGACATTAAACTCTCATCATATACAGAAATTAACTCAAAACCAACCAAAGATCCAAATGTAAGAACAGAAACCCTTACCTGAAAGCAGGCAAACCTGTCAGATCTCAGATTTGGCAATGTATTCTCAGATACGACATAAAAGCATGCGCAATTAAAAAAAAATAGATAAATTGGACTTCATCAGAACTAAACAATTTCATGCACCAAAGGACACAATCAAGAAAGTGCAAAAGACAACCTACAGAAGGGGAGAAAACGTGAGAAAGGATATAAAAAAAATCCACAAATGAGGGGCGGGTGCTTGGTGTAGGTTAAAACAGCACTTGGGATACCCACATCCCACATCAGAGTGCCAGGGTTCAAGTCTTGGCTCCACTACTGATTCCAACTGCCTGCTAATGTGCACCCTGGGAGCAGTGTGTGATTACACAAGCAGCGGATAGCCAGACACCCACAGGGGTGCCAGATTAAGCTGTCGGCTCCCAGCTCCAGCCCAGCCCAGCCCAGCTCCAGCTGGTGCAGGCATCTGGGAAGCAAATCAGCGGATGGGAGATCTTTCCTGTCTCTGTCTCTCTGCCTTTCAAATAAATGAAACTAATAAATGTTTATAATTAAGGTAATCATTATGTTTACAAATATTTTGTCTGATTAAAAGCTCTTATCTTGATGTTTTGTATGCCACAGAAACAATCAATCCTCCACCTGTGGCGCCGGCACACCGGGTTCTAGTCCCGGTCGGGGCGCCGGATTCTGTCCTGGTTGCCCCTCTTCCAGGCCAGCTCTCTGCTGTGGCCCGGGAGTGCAGTGAAGGATGGCCCAAGTGCTTGGGCCCTGCACCCAATGGGAGACCAGGAGAAGCACCTGGCTCCTGCCTTCAGATCAGCGCGGTGCGCTGGCCGCGGCGGTCATTGGAGGGTGAACCAACGGCAAAAGGAAGACCTTTCTCTCTGTCTCTCTTTCTCTTGCTGTCCACTCTGCCTGTCAAAAAAAGAAAAAAAATTTAAAAATTAAAAAAAAAAAATCAAATAACCTTGTCAGTTTTCTTCTTCTTGCAATGAATCCTCCCTGGATCTTTCCCTTTTGAAAACTATCATTAGTAAATTAGCCATTGCCACTGACGTTCTCCATCATCTACAGACAGGTCTTGGTTTTACTCTGCTGCTTCCCTGCCAGCATCCGTAATAGGCTGCCACAGAGCACCTGTCTTCCACAAAGCAGGACGCCACGGGGCCCACGGAAGTGGACTGTGCCAGCCCTCCTGGGCAGAGGCTTCAGAGGGCGTGCTGAGACAACTCCAAGAAGATGCCAGCACCCTGAGTCAGGATGTCTAGAACTTCAGAAAGAAGGAGGACCCGTGAGACTGTGACCTGTTACCTGAAGAGCATGTGGAACAAGAATCACGTAAGAGGGAGCGAACGCATGGAGGACGGCTGTGGGCTTTCTTCGTAAAACACCTGCTGCTGATATCAATGTGTTATTTTCTGGAGTTAGTCATATAAGGAACCCTTGTATCTTGTCCCTTAAGTTTCTATACAACCCATAAAAATGTAGGAGACTTGGCTTTCATAACTGAAATTGTTCAATGCATTTTGTTTTTCACACTGGTATGAATAAAGTAACTTTGTACTTTCCTAGAAATAAATAAGATACCATGTCTTAAGCACCTTAAAACCCCAAATATCTTGCGACCTAGGAAACTATCCTAAAGAAATATGCCAGAATATAGAAATTTTTTACCTAAATATTTTTACCAAGTCATTGATTACAGTAAGTGGAAGCATATGTTGCAAATCATGTCAGAAAAATTATATATTGTCAAACAATTTTGAAATATACATAAAGAATACTGTTTGCCATTGTTTATCATAGTAAAATGCTCGTAATAGATGATAGTTATAAAATATGGTAGTTTATAGACTGTATACATAGAAAAAAATACTCCTACACACATACTCACACATAAGCACAGAGAGATACAAAACCCAAGAAAGAAATAAGCCAGTGGGGGCCGGTGCTATGGCGTAGCAGATAAAGCCACTACTTGCAGTGCCGGCATCCCATATGGGCGCTGATTCGAGTCTCGGCTGCTCTACTTCTGATCCAGCTCTCTGCTGTGGCCTGAGAAAGCAGCAGAAAATGGCCCAAGTCCTTGGGTCCCTGCACCCAAGTGGGAGACCTGGAAGAAGCTCCTGGCTCCTGGCTTCAGATTGATGCAGCTCCAGCCATTGCAGCCAGTTGGAGAGTGAACCAGCAGATGGAAGCCCTCTCTCTCTCTCTCTGTCTGCCTCTCTCTCTGTATAACTTTTTCAAATAAATAAATAAATTTTTTTAAAAAATAAGCCAGTGTGTTAATGGTATTTAGTGATAGATGTCAAGATTATGATTACTTATTTTCTTCTTTATACTTTTCATAGCATGTGTTGCTTTTATAATCAGAGGGATTTATGACTGATTTAGTTTCACTACATGAACAGATCTGATTCACTTTTCTTAGGCAGCAAATAACCCAGAAAACATTACTCTTAAATGCAGTGTTTAATATTTTTAATATGAAGAGTATTCATGTAAATCATGAAAACACATCCAGTTAAATGAACAATTAACAAAAACTTCTAAAGAAAAATACGGCTGTGCCTACTGACCTCAACAAGTCACATTAAATCCTAGTATTACAGGTCTGGCTTTAAGTCATGCTCCACAGTCTTCCAAGGGCCAGAGTTCCAGCAGACATTATACAAGATAAATTACAACTGAAGCAATAAAGGGAGTTGGGAAAACCTGGTCCCCCAAAAACCCTTTTCTAGTTTCTATGGTTTCTGCAGACATAAGTGGGTGGAAAATATTTCTCAAATATTGCAGATTACTGTAAAGAATTAAGGGAATCTACCCTCACAGCATATTTGAAAGCTTTTTAAGGAAAGTAAATATGATGAAACTCCTTAAACCAAAAAGGAAAAAGACATGATCGCTAATATTGAGTCTCACTATACAAACAGCAGTACTTCATTTACTCTTTTTTTTTTTTTTTTTTTTTTTTAGATTTATTTTATCTATTTGAAAGACAGAGTTACAGACAGAGGTAGAGCCAGAGAGAGATAGGTCTTCCAACCACTGGTTCACTCCCCAAATGCCAGCAACAGCCAGAGCAGAGCTGGTCCAGAGCCAGGAGCAAGGAGCTTATTCCAGGTCTCCCGAGCCAGTACTGGGACCCAAGGACCTGGGCCACCTTCTACTGCTTTCCCAGGCCACAGCAGAGAGCTGGATTGGAAGTGGAGTAGCCAGGACTCGAACTGGCGCCCATATGGGATGCCGGCACTGCAGGCGGCAGCCTTTCCCGCTACACCACAGCGCTGGCCCTGTGGTTCACTCTGGAAATGTCTGCAAGAGTGGGGGCTGGGCCAGGCAGAAGTCAGAAGCTGGGAATGCAGTCGGGGGCTCCCACGTGGGTGGCAGGGCCCCACTACTGGAGCCAGCACCTGCTGCCTCCCAGGGTGCGTGTTAACAGTGTTACAGGAAGCAGCCAGGACTCAAGTCCAGACACTCTGCCTAGGGATGTGGGGTCACAGGCTGCGTCCTAACTGCTGCTGCCAGCCGTGACCCTCTGTTTTAATTTCATTTTCCACGAACTTTGCGAGCTTCGTGACACACACACACACACACACGCTCACTGGTTAATGTGGAGCAGTTTCACTTCAATCTTCCACTGAGTTAGGTTATGCCTTTCTGCCCTGTGTGGCGTTGTGTGTTTGTACTCACACTTGTTTACTGCCTCTTGCCTGAGTGAGGGACACTGCATTGCTTGCTGTCTTTTTACTTTGATGCCCACTTCCCTGGCACAGCTTCTGGAAGTAGGCTCCGTACTGCCGCCTGCTGGATGGAGCAGCAGTGAGTATATCAATGAGAGCGTAGGCTTTCCTATGGTATGATTCAGGGGAAATTTTATAATTTTTCTGTTTCCTCATTTGAAAGGTAAAAATAATAACACTCCCTAAGTTGTTAAGATTAAATAAAATAAGGGGCTGGCCTGTGACACAGTGGGTTAAAGCCCTGGCCTGCAGCCAACTGGGGAGTGAACCAGGAGATGGAAGACCTCTCTCTCTCTGCCTCTCCTTCTCTGTGTAACTCTGCCTCTCAAATAAATAAAAAATAAATCTTAAAAAAAAAAAAGGAGAGTGAACCAGCAGATGGAAGATCTCTACCTGTCTCCGTCTCTCTCTGCCTTGCCAATATAGATATTTTCAGAAAGTTAATTTTAAAATTATTTAATAGATGTCTGTTTTGATGCAAATTTTAAATAGTATATAAGTGAAGTCTTCAGAAAGTTCACGGAAAATGTGTATTACCAAAAAAAGCATGGATTTTAAAGTTTTTGCACCAAAATAAATACCCATTAATAATATTTTCCCATGAACTTTCTAAAGTGCCCTCATATGTGTACACACACACATACACACATCATTTATACATACACACGTTGAAAGTAATGAGCTTTCTTTTTTCTTAAGGACTGCTCTACTTGAAAAATTTTAAACATAGGTTGGTATTTTATGAAAAATAAGTTATCTAAAGTACTCACATATTCCAACCCCAATTTTAGTCTGAAATTAATCTTAGGTTTCAAACTGTACAGTTCTTATATTTTAAGGATGAGAAACCAAGAGAGCAACCTTGAGACAAGGGTAACACACATTTTCACTCTCAGGGCTTCCAAGGGAAGATGTGTTCAGATTCTAACCTTGCCCCGCCCTCAGTGGATAAATACTGTCCTTGTCCTCCAGAGGCCATCCAACAGGAGAAGGCACAAAGCACAACGGCCCCCTTCCTCCACCTTCCACCTTCGGCAGAGCCACGGCTTTCAAACTGAGGCCCACACCCGCTTGTGAGCTAACAAAATCCAATCAGTGGATCGCGATGGAAAAGTTTCCAACGGAGCAGAGGAACAACGACCGGCACACATCACAAACCTACCTCAGCCACACGGCACTAACGTGGTGCCGTGGGTCACAATCACAACCACAGCTTCAAAACCACTACCACAGAGCAGAAAGCAGCTCCCCTGCCTGAGCTCCAGGGGCGCACGGTCTCCAGCACTGTCTGCCATGTATTCTGTGAGCTGGAAATACAGTCCCCTGGGGGAGACGTTACATACAATGCGTACAAGGAAGACTCCGTCATCTTCTCAGCTCTCTTCTTTCCTGAAACCAATCTTTCATCTCTGCTCCATCCTTAAAGTCTAATTAATCTATGGGGCCGGTGCCATGGCTCACTTGGCTAATCCTCTGCCTGCGGTGCCGGTATCCCATATGGGCACTGGGTTCTAGTCCCGGTTGGGGCACCGGATTCTGTCCCGGTTGCCCCTCTTCCAGGCCAGCTCTCTGCTGTGGCCAGGGAGTACAGTGGAGGATGGCCCAAGTCCTTGGGCCCTGCACCTCATGGGAGACCAGGAGAAGCACCTGGCTACTGACTTCGGATCAGTGCAGTGCGCTGGCCACAGCGGCCATTGGGGGGTGAACCAACGGAAAAAGGAAAACCTTTCTCTCTCTCTCTCTCTCTCTCTCTCTCTCTCTCTCTCTCTCACTGTCTATAACTTTACCTGTCAAATAAAAAAAAAAAAGTCTAATTAATCCAGAAAATCCCACACTCAATCTGCAGTGGCCAGGTGATTGCACCTGTGGGTTTAAGCCAGACCACCAGCTCTGGGCCCCCACCAGGGCACGAGAGAGAGCAGCAGGAAGCACAGCCAGCAGTCCTGGAGGAAGCTGCGACCAGCAGAGGCGGCGGCCTTCCCAGGCAGGGCCCAGACGGCCTCCAGCTTCCCTTGGGCTCCAGGCTCTCCTCAGTCTACAAGCAATGGCTGGGAAGGAGGGCGAAAGCAACGAACGCTACAAATCCTACCACCACCCATAAAGACTTGGCTTCAGTAAACGCTTAGTTCCGTACTTCAGTAAGGACTAAAGACGCACTCAACACACCTACTTCCAAAAACGTTGTGAAACAACAAGTTACACCTACATTTTTATATTCCTGCAGGAAAGGATTTCAAGATTTTAAATAAAAATAAGTCTGTGAGAAGCTTTCTGCCCAGGCTGCCTCACTGGAAGACAAAGCTGTCCTCTGACAAGCACTGCTCAGGGGATCCTGCAGCCGGCCAGCACCAGCAAACCTCCGGTCGCGCGCAGAAACGATTCCGCACAGAGCACACGGGCCCCGCGGCCTGGGGTCCGCTTTCTCTGCAGAACACTCACTCCTTCTGAAATAACGCGGAAACGAAATCCACTTTATGAAACTTCTAACAGTGCTTAACGTAATCTGCTCTGCAGGCACACGGCCTCCTCATCAGCCGAGGCTGGTGCGTCTTGACGTCCGTAGCTCACAACCAGTGGCACTGTGACTCAGACACAAATCTCCGCGATGCCTGTTAGTGAGCAAGTGTTTATGGGCAACGGGTACACCCACAAGCGAGAGTCTGCAGGGGTCTGAGCCAGTGCCTAGCACACGACTGCCGTGCAACCCTGTTCCTTTTAAAAGACACCGTCTCAGGTGACTTGAGCAGAAGGTTGGGGTGGCGAGCTCTGCCTGCCCGATTCACAGGGTTTAAAGTTTTAGTGTGGATTGTAGCTGGGTGATCTCCACACACAATACTATCACACCAGACAAATCTAGTCTTGTGAGTGCTATGAACTAGAAAACATCTCTCAGTGATGGGCGAAATTCTGTAGATAAGAAAGAATGCATTGGCAGTAAGGGAGAGAGGACCAGGGACGCCCAGCATCCATCTCTACTCCACGGGAAACCAAAGGCTGCAGCGGTTATCTTGAGAAAGGAGTCTCCGTGGGAAGTCACACTCCACCAGAAGACAGGAGCCCAGGACATTCCTGCACTCTGGCAAGGAAGACGGAGCCTCCCAGGTCCAGCTGGACCCCAGGCCTCAGGGGACTGTGGGAGCAGGACAGCTGGGACATCCAGCCTCTAGGGATCCTCCTACTCCCCCCGATCTCCTCCCCCATCACTTGACCATCACTGCTTGCTGCTGGGACCTGTGCACACTGGCACTCAGAGCCTCTGGTCCTGCCCAGTCTGCCCATCCGAGCACCAGGGACAGGTCTTGAAGTAGGGTTTGAGTGTGCAACTGGGAATGCTCACAATCTGGGACAGCACATCCAGGTGGCTCCTAACACCAGCATAAAGCAGAGCCTGCAGAGGGAGCTCCACACCAACAGACTCCAGCCCACACCACAGAGCAGCCAGGTTTCTGCACCCTGCTCACCCGGGCATCGCTCGGTTTTTGCCCCCTCACAAACAGTTCAGGGGCTTTGGGGGACCACACAAGGCACGCTCTCTCAGGGCCATGGCCTGGGCTTTCCGTGCCACAACCATCACAGCGCTCTGCCAGCTTGCTTAGGGCTCCGGCGGGCTTTGGGCACTGCACCCAGTCCGCGTGCCGCTCGCTCACTCAGGGCTCTGGTCCGAGCTTTCTGTGCTCTGCCCAGCCCAGCGTACAGCCACAGCCCACGCGTGCTCAGGGCTCTCTCCTGGGCGTGCCGTGCCTTGCCTTGTGCAGCACACAGCCGCTGTCTGGGCTCGGGCCGGGCTCTCCCTGCTCCAGCCAGCACAGCAAACTCAGCAGGGCTCTGACCCAGGCGCAGCTCAGACCTCAGGACTCCAGCCCCTCACAGAAGCTGCAGCTCTCTAGACAGCCCTCCAAGCCCAGTGCCCTGCAGCTCTCTCGGGGCTCCATGCTGGGGTTCTCACCCCACGGAGCCCACAGAACAGGACTGCTTGCTCTGCTATCCCACAGCCAGGCCACTCAGATGGTCACTGTCTCAGTCAGCATCTTGGGTACCTGCTTCCTCCAGCCAGCATTACGGCTACTCCTGGGTCTCTGGAGCCAGGCAGGAACCCATGAGCCCAGTCTGCTCCCCACGCCAATACTGATCTTGCCACTCTAGCTCCTGACTTGGGTGCTGGCTAGGAGTCTATGCCAGGCCCGCTTGCAGCACCAGCAAAGCCTGCTTCCAACCCCTGGGAAGCTCCAGCTCCTGACTCTGCTTCTTATGACGGGGTCTCCACATTTGGGCCACAGGAACATCCCAAATCCTTACTACTGCTACCGTCAGCAATGACAAAAAAATTAAATAGATAATAAATAAAAAGCACAGAGGGACTATACTGTGAAGTTCAACAAGAACTAAAGCCAAAGTAGTTTACCAAGCCAATACCTTAAGGCACATCTTCCAAAAAAAGCCTTGAGCCAGCCCTGTGGCCTAGCAGGTAAAGCCGCCACCTGCAGTGCTGGAATCCCATATGGGTTCCGGCTACTCCACTTCCAATCCAGCTCTCTACTGTGGCCTGGGAGAGCAGTAGAGGATGGCACAAGTCCTTGGGCCCCTGTACCCGTGTGAGAGACCCAGAAGAAGCTCCCGGCTTCAGCTTAGCGCAGTTCCAGCCATTGCAGCCAACTGGGGAAAGAATCAGTGGATGGAAGACCTCTCTGCCTCTCCTTTACTCTCTGTATAACTCTGACTTTCAAATAAATAAATCTTTAAAAAAAAAAAAAAAAAAGCCTTCCAAAAAAATCATCCTCTAAAACTGACAGAACAATTGGCCCCCAAAAAATCCAAAACAACCAATGTAGAAACACAACAAATATGACTAACCAAGGCAATGTGACACCCCAAAAGGAACACAACAATGCATTAATATCAGACCACAAAGAGAGGTGAACAAAATACCCGACAAAGAATTCAAAAGAATGGGCCAGCGCCGCGGCTCACTAGGCTAATCCTCTGCCTGTGGCGCAGGCACACCGGGTTCTAGTCCCGGTTGGGGCGTCGGATTCTGTCACGGCCGCCCCACTTCCAGGCCAGCTCTCTGCTATGGCCCGGGAGTGCAGTGGAGGATGGCCCAAGTTCTTGGGCCCTGCACCCCATGGGAGACCAGAAGCACCTGGCTCCTGGCTTTGGATCAGCACAGCACGCTGGCCGCAGTGGCCATTGGGGGATGAACCAACGGCAAAGGAAGACCTTTCTCTCTGTCTCTCTCTCTCACTGTCCACTCTGCCTGTCAAAAAAAAAAAAAAATCAAAAGAATGACAGTAAGGTTACCCAAAGAGATACAACAGGAAATACAAAATACAAACACCATTAAACAAAATCTTGATATTAGTGTACTACATGAATGAGAGATTCAGCAAAGAGATATTGAAAAGGCAAACAATGATTAGAAAGGAGGAACTCAATCACACCAAATAAAAAATACATGTGAAAGTCTTAACAACAGCCCAGATCAAGCAGAAGAAACAATATCTGAACTTGAAGACAGGTCTTTTGAAGTATCTCTATCAGACAAAAAAGAAAACTAAATAAATAAATAAAGAGGAATGGGGCGGGCGCCGTGGCTCACTTGGTTAATCCTCCACCTGCGGCACTGGCATCCCATACGGGCGCCAGGTTCTAGTCCTGGTTGCTCCTCTTCCAGTCCAGCTCTCTGCTGTGGCCCGGGAGTGCAGTGGAGGATGGCCCAAGTGCTTGGGCCCTGCACTCGCGTGGCAGACCAGGAGGAAGCATCCGGCTCCTGGCTTCGGATCAGCGCAGCTCCGGCCATGGCAGCCATTTGGGGGGTGAACCAATGGAAGGAAGACCTTTCTCCCTGTCTCTCTCTCTCATTGTCTAAATCTACTTGTCAAATAAGTAAAAAAAAAAAAAAAAAGAGGAAAACAGTACTTAGGATCTCCCGGATACCATTAAATGAACCAATATCTGAGTTTTGGGAGTTCCAAAGGAATGGGGAGGAAGAGTCTACCTTTGAATACAAACAAACAGAAAATTCTAAAATTTGCAAGAAAAAAGCACCATGTCATTTTTAAAGGAATCCACATTAGATTGATGCACACTTCTCATCAGAAACCTTACAGGCCAGAAAAAATGGAGAGATACTGTCCAAATGCTGAAATAAAAGAAAAAGAAAAAAAAACCAACCCAGAATTTATTACCCAGCAAAGCTTGCTTTCATAAATGGAGTAAAGACCTTGCAAAACAAGCCAACACTGAAGGGATTCACCACCAACAACCAGCCTTACAATGATATGGAAGAACGTACCACACAGAGAAACAAAGGTAACCTTCACCGTGAAAATACGAAACCTACCAGAAAAAGAACAAAGAATATGCAAGACAAACAAAAGGAATGTTGAAGGAAAAACAGAAGGACCAGATTATTACTTATCAATGATAACCCTGAATGTAAATGGACTAAGTTCTCCAAATAAAAGATGCAGACTGGCTGAACGGATGAAAACAAGACTCAACAATGTGGCACCCACAAGCAGTGAACCTCAGCAGTAAAGACTCAGGGACCTTCTCAGGGCAAGAGGACAGAAGGACACATCCCAGACACGAATAGCTGCGTTCATATCAGACAAAGCAGACTCCAAGGGAAAAATGACTAACAGAGACGAAAAGGTCACAATGCAATGATCAGAGGGTCAGTTCCACGAGGGACTGCCCTGTAAGAGCATGCACGTGCAATGCCTGAGCATCCACTTCTACCAAAGAAATGCTAACAGATCTAAAGGGAGACACAGCTCTACTACAGTAACACTGGGGGACTTCAGCACCTCACTTTCCTCATGGACAGAGCAACCAGACAAAAAATCAGCCACGAAACAACAGAGCTAATCCACACTGCAGATCAAATGCACCCAGTAAGACACGCTACAGGACACTCCAACCCACAGCTCAGAGTAAACATTCTTTTCATCAGCACGCGGAACATTCTCTAAGGTGGATCATATACTAGGCCATAAAACAAGTCTCAACACATTCAAAAAGCAAAACTTGAAATCACATCACGCATCTTTTCAGACCACAATAAAGCTGGAAATTAACAACAAAAGAAACTCTAGAATTTATACAAATACAAGGAGACAAAACAACATGCTCCTGAACAAATAATGGGTCACTGGAGAAATCTAAAGGGAAATTTAAAAATTCCCTGAAACTAATGAAAATGGACTTACACCATATCAAAACTTAAGGAGTACAGCAAAAGCAGTATAGTAATAAGTGCCTACTTCAAAAAAAAAAGGAAAGTGTCGGGCCCGCACTGTGGTGTAGCAGCCTCAGTGCCAGCATCCCACATGAGCACCAGTTCAAGTCCCGGCTGCTCCACTTCCAATCCAGCTCCCTGCTATGGCCCAGGAAAGCAGTAAAGGATGGCCCAAGTCCTTGGCCCCTGCACCTGCATGGGAGACCCGGAAGAAGTTCCCAGCTCCTGGCTTCAGATCAGCACAGCTCTGACTGTTGTTGCCATTTGGGGAATGAACCAGCGGATGGAAGACCCCTCTCCCTCTCTGCCTCTCTCCCTCTCTCTCTGCCTCTCTCCCTCTCTCCCTCTCTCCCTCTCTGCCTCTCTCCCTCTCTCCCTCTCTGCCTCTCTCCCTCTCTGCCTCTCTCCCTCTCTCTCTCCCTCTCTCCCTCTCTCTCTGCCTCTCCTTCCCTCTCTGTGTAACTCTGACTTTCAAAGAAATAAGTAAATCTTTAAAAAAATAAAGTATCAAATAAAAACCTAACAATGCATCTCAGGACATGGAAAAACAAAAACAAACTAAACCCAAAATTAGAAGGAAAGAAATAGTAAAAATTAGAGGAGAAATAAAATAGAAATTAAAAAACAAGAAAGATTAATGAAGAACCGGTTCTTTGAAAAGGTAAACAAAATTGACAAACCATGAGATTAAGAAAAAAAGTGAAGACAAATCAATCAAATCAGAGATGACAAGGGAGACATTACAACTGATACTGCAGAATGCAAAAAATCATTAGAAACTATGATAAGCAATCCTATGACAACAAATTGGACTATCTAGAAGAAACACGGATTTTTGGAAACATATAATTAACCAAAATTGACTCAGGGAGATATAGAAAACCTAAACAGAGCACTAGCCAGTGAAGAGATTGAATCGGTAATAAAGACTCTCCCAACAACGTAAAGTCCAGGACTACATGACTTCACTTCTGAAAGAACACCAATTCTTCTCAGACTATTTCAAACAACTGAAAGAGAGGGAACCCTTCCAAACGCATTCTATGAGGCCAGCATTACCTACTTTCAAAACCAGACAAAAATACAAAAGCAACAAAAAGAACTGTATCCCAATAACCCTGATGTAAAAATTCTCAACAAACACCAGCAAATTGAAGCCAAAGACACATCAAAAAGACCATCCACCATGACCAAGTAGGATTTATCCTAACAATGCAGGGATGGTTCAACACACACAAATCAATATACATGACATATCACAGAATATATAAGGAGCTCAAGTAATTCAACAATAAAACAACAAAAAAATCTAGTGTAAGAAATAGGCAGGGGGCCGGCGCTGTGGTACAGTAGGTTAATCCTCCACCTGCAGTGCCAACATCCCATATGGGCGCCAGTTCTAGCCCTGGCTGCTCCTCTTCCAATCCAGCTCTCTACTATGGCCTGAGAAAGCAGTGAAGATGGCCCAAGCCCTTAGGCCCTGCACCTGCTTTAGAGACCAGGCGGAAGCTTCTGGCTTCAGATCAGCCCAACTCTGGCCATTGCAGCCATTTAGAGTGAACCAGCAGAGGGAAGATCTTTCTGTCTCTCCTTCTCACTGTCTGTAACTCTACCTCTCAAATAAATAAATAAAATAGAATAAAAATCTTTAAAAAAAAAAAAAAGAAATGGCAAAGGATCTTTATAGAAATTTTTCAAAAGAAGAAACACACATGAAAAAATGCACAATTACCACTAGCCACCAGGGGAGTACAAATACAAACCACAATGAGGTATCACCTCACTTCAGTTAGAATGGCCAATCAACAAAAGTCAAAAGATAACAAAATGCTACAGTCTCGGTGGGAATGAAAACTGTTATGCCCATTATGGAGAACAGTATGGAGATTCCTCAAAAAAAAAAAAAGCTAAAACTAGACCCAGCTATCCCACTTCTGGGACTTTATCCAAAGGAAACGAACTCAGCAGGTAGAAGAAACACTTGCACTCCATGATTACTGAAGCACTATTCACAAGAGCAACAACAGGGGATCAACCTGGATGGCACTGACGAGTACATAAACCTCCATAAAAAGAACAAAATCCTGACATCTGCGACAAAATGGATGGAACTGGAGATGAGTTGCTAAGGGAAATAAGTTAGACACAGAAAAACAAAAACCACATTTTTTTTCTCGTATGTGGAAGGTAATCCAGTATTAAAGAGTGTGTGGGTGCCATATTTTTTGGTCCACCTTTAGAAGCAGTGTCATCACTGATTACCTAACAGACTGCTTTCCTCACTGACCTTGTTATGAATCCCATGTGACATGACAGGAACATATTCACCTCTCCTTCAAGAAAAAGTCTGCATGTGTATAAATATTAACAATATAAAGTGAATGTGGCAAAATGATAAAATCTGTTACCTTGCCAGCACTGCAGCACAGTGGGTTAACCACGGCCAGCGACAGTCGATATGAGCACCAGTTCAAGTCCCCGCTGCTCTTCTTCCCATCCAGCTTCCTGCGAAGGCGCCGGGGAAAGCAGCAGAAGAGGCCCAAGTACCTGGGCCTCTGCTGTCCTGATGGGGTTCCAGGTTCCTGGCGTGGCCTGGCCCAGCCCACGCTGTTACGGCCATCTGGGAAGTAAACCAGCAGATGGACGATCGCTTCTCTGTCTCTCCCTCTCTCTGTGTTAACTATGCCTTCCAATAAACCCCTAAAAACATTTTGTTAACTCTATATGTACTCATTGAATCCTTCTTTATACATTTCTGTGTTATTTGAAATATTTTAAAAGAAAAATGGAAAAAAATTCAACAAATAAAATATACTCATTTCAAACATACCTCTTAAAGCGGAGAAAGCATTATTTTTTCACATGTGTGTGATTGATTTATTGATTTATTTGAAAGGCAAAGTGACAGAGAAGGAGAAACAGAGAGATCTTCCATCTACTAGTTCATTCTCCAAATAACCACAATGGCCATATCTGGGAAAGGCTAAAGCCAGAAGGTACAATTCCATCCAGGTCTCCCACATGGGGAGTTTATTAAGCATTCTTTCAATCTTTTTCCTACACAGTTTTTAAAAATTGGATCATACTAAGGAACTCAACTTGGGGTTGGCAGTAAGAGGTCAGAGAGCAGCGCTCCAACCAGGGGGGACACACGGAACCGGTGGGAAACCGACAGATGCGGAGCAGCCGACTCACATCCAGGACCCATCTTCTACCAGCCCTGTCTGGTGACCTGCCTCTTTCCGGGAAAGACGTGTGTACACGTCAGAAGCTCCTGCCCATCTTTCTACAAACACTCAGGCCCCATCAACAGGACTTGGATCTTCAGCGTTTTCCCAAGTCACTGAATAGTCGACAAAAGCTTAGCTGGTGACAGCAGCAGAGAACTCTAACGCAGTTCTCAATTCTTAAATCCAGCTGAACCACACACTGTCATGATCTGTTCTGAACGCAGGACTTAAAAAAGGACTTTGTGAAAGCTCAACCAGGACATCGCTGCCACACCTTTGTCAGAAACTTTGCCACAGGATTCTTTGTGAGGGGTGGGGGCTGTGGGGAGGGCGGGGACAGTAAGGTGACCCTCTGAGACTTACTGTTAGTAAAAATCTACCATACCATTAAGGTTTAAACAAAAAGTTTGAAAGGGACAAGGATACAACATACTCCCAACTTGAAGCAGGAAAAGCAAGGTTTGTGGATAATCTAATTAAAGTAAGACTGGAGATTAAAAACAAACACTACCACCCAGCCACCTGAGGGGAGCTCGTGACAAGAGCGGGAAAAGCAGCCAACGTGGAGCCTAGGAGAAAGAAGGAAGCCCATGGGTGAAGAGAGGCACCAGACAGGAAGCGGGCCAGCCCCCGCCCAGGCTGAGACCATTCAACCCGCTCCCCAGCCAGCTCTCCGTTACGGCAGCTCTCTACAGCCCCAAGGAGCCAGAGACCGACCAGGCCCAGCCCAAGCTAAGTACCTGTGCGTGAGCGGACGAGGCGCGACACCCAGACTCGCTGCTCCTGCCAAGGCAACGCCAGCGGAGTCGGACTTTGCAGAGCCATCAGCCAATCTCCTTTTCCACCATCCCTTCCATCTTCTCTTTAGAGAAACTATTTCCAACAGCTTGCTGACCGGCACCATGAAAGGGTCATAAAGACCCCTTAAACACAGAATTCACACCACCTGCTCAGACCAGCGTTGCGACAACAGAATGCCGTGAGTAGAAAGACAGCCACTGTGGAATGAGGACTGATTACGAAACAGGAAGTTACCAGGGCAGATGCATGCCATAGGTAGTCAGGGCCTCACATCCTTGGACTTCAGTGTCACACGGACAGCACCTGCCTGGCTCCAGCAGAACACGCATGAAGGAAGCAGCGCAACCCCTGACAGGACGACAGTCCAGGAGCCACCCAGTCATCCCCGCTTCAGGACATCAAGCTGCTGCGTCAGCGGAACCCTCCTTAGCTGCTGCAGGCTTCTGCCTGGAGCCACACCCCCGGAGGGTAACTGAGTGCTCTCAAGCCTTGTCCATGCACCTGCTGCACCGAGGGTCTCACGAGGACACCAGGAGACACCCCAATCAGGGCTGAAACAAGCAGGCTCAAGGCGGGGTTCACGCTGAGACAAAGGACAAACCACCTGGAAGTGGGGATGCTCTAGTCCTTTTTTAGAACAAAGCCCATTTTTCAGAAAGTCTCACAAGATTACCATACAAATCGTACAGTCATTGGTTTGAAAGGTTAAGTTCATGTAAAATGTACTGACAATGCGAGTGGGTGCAGTGAGGCTATCTTTTGACAAACATTTTAATGAAAGATTACAGTAAACAGGAACACCGTATCAGACTTAATATCCAATGTACCCTGTGGTTTTTTAGTGCACAGATCCAAAAAATCACAGAAGTAAACTGTCCCAGATTGGCTTTAATAGCTCTATCAGTAACCTCAGAATCCTAAAACAGACCCAGAAGGCTGAAAAACAAGTGATCTAAGGAGTGTCCGCTACAAAGTTTAATCATGAATAATAATAGCTACCTTTCAAAAAAAAAAATGTGTTTTAACCAAAAGTAAGGACACCAAGTATCCATCACCGACAATGAGCAGTGAGACCAGACCACACAGGGCACGGGCACCTGTCAGCCTGCTCTGTGTGCTTCCATCACTTGTAACTCTCCTACACGCACAGAGGTGCCGCCGGCTGGTGCCCTCAGCACAGCTCTGGAGGCCAACAACCGGCCTGAATCCTGCACAAGACCTGCGCTTCACCGCAACTGCCTAACCAACGACACACAACGCACGGAAACAAAACCAGCTAACCTGGCGGCACAAGCTGCTGCGTCACTGGGCTCCAGCGTGCTCACAAGGAGGCATTTTCAGCACACCGAGTTCTCTGAAAGGGTCAGAATCTCAAATGAACAGCTGGAGAACCACTGCCCCGTCCTCCCCGGGATCTGCGGGTGAGGCTGTCAGAGGTCAGCATGCGCGCCAGGAGGGGGTGGTGACAATGAGGACGGCGGCGCCGGCCAGGCAGCGCCTGTGAAACCGACTGCACGCTGCTAAGAATGCTATTCCTCAGCTCTTCTGGTTCTCTACACTGCTGTTCACTTGAAGTTGGATGGAGCCCATTATCCTGACCTGTTTTTGTGGTAACACAGACAGACGGAAACCTGGCTGGAAAAAATCGAGGTCTCTCTCTGGAGCAGCATCCCCGCTGCAGCACCGTCACTGCTGGGCCCTCTCTTCACGCCCACCGGAGACTGCTCAGCCCACTGCTCCCCCATGCAGAGCCACGCAGAGCCATGCAGAGCGACGCCTTCCCGCGCGCTCGGAGGGGTCACCCACCCTCTCCTCACCCCGGCCGGGAAGGCGCGCCCCTGAGCCAGACCCCGCTCCCTCACCGACACTGGCCGAGTCCCTTCACTTCTGGGTCTCGGCTGCTGCACCTGCAACAGGACCCACCTGGTAAGACAGGACGAAAGGAGTTAAGGAGGCAAAGGCTAAGCACACCTGGAACAGCCTGGCCTCGGCTGCTACTGTTTATGAAGAAAACGCAGGGGGGCCAATGGCTCTAACACTGACCCAAATACCAAATCCACCTAACGAGCTCTCTGACAACACTTTGGAAAAGTCCGATGCATTCAGAACCCTGTACCGCGGCCCGCGGGAGAAGGCCCTGGGAGGCACCTTGGCGCTAAGCAAAGTGCGGGGACAGCACGGTCCTCCCAGCCTACAGTCACTCTGCCACACACCTGCTGGGACCGCCACCCGCGCGCCTAACTACGGCTGCAGAGTTGCTCAAGAATTCCTTCAGGCAGGAAAAAGAAAGAGGGCATTGGCCGCCTGATTCCTGGAGCCACAGCGCGAGACGGCGCGATGCGGGAGGAGCTGTCGAAGCACTTTCATCACAGGGGCCAGGGGGCAGCAGTTTGCAAGTTGCCTCCGGGATGCAAAGGACAGGCAGCAGGAGGGCACCGGAGGGGCAAAGTCTCCCTCGGAGGGGCTGAACCCTCGCGGTTCAGAAGCAAAGACAGACGTAGGAGCAACGCGCGGAGTCTGCAGGGCACGGCACGCAACCAAGGCTGACGGGACCCAAGCTCCACCTTGCAGCGTCTCGGGGCAGCCAAGCGCACCGGGCGAGCCGCACTCCGCGCGCACGTGAGAGCCGCACTCCGCACCAGGCCACCGCTCAAGGGCACTCAAGGCCCCGGGCAGGGGACGCCCACCTGTCGGCCTGCGGCGTCGCAGCGCGGCTCCTCCCGCGGGGGACGGCGGGCACGACCCGGGGGCGCAGAGGCACCGCGGAGGACGGCCGGCCGCTGCGCGCTCGCTTCCCGGGCGCCTCCCGCGCTCCGATGGGGGCGCAGGGAAGGGACCACCTCGCTTCGGCGACGCCGAGAGGAACCCCGGGGCGGCCGCCCGCGGCGGGGGCGGCTCCGCAGCCGGCGCCCGGCTCCCGCCGCGTCCAGGGCGAGCCGCGAAGCCGCAGGGCCAGCCGGCCGCGCGCCCGGGCGGGCACCGCAAGCCGGGGCGGGGGCGGGGGCTCGCTCAGCCGCGGGGCCCGGGTCCGGGCTGCACCGCGCCCCTCTCGCCCCAGCCCGCAGAGCCTGGACGCGCCCCTGCCCACCCGGCGGGCGGCAGAGGCCCCCACGCCCCCTCGGGCCCCGGCGCGAGTCCGGGCCAAGACCCGGCCCGCTTTCCGCGAGCGGTCGGCTGCGGCCGCCACACTCACCTCGCCGCCAGGCAGCGCTCGGGCTCCGGCTCCGGCTCCGGCTCCGGCTCGGGTTCCGCCGGCGGCGGCGGCGGCGGCGGCGGCTCCTCCATGGCGGCGGCAGAGGTGACGGCGAAGGCGGGAGGGGGCACCAGCTCGGCGGCGGCTTCTCTCATCCGTGCACGGGACCCCGCATGGCCGCGGCGGGCAGCGAGCTGCAGCCTGGCGCGGGGCACCCGAGCCCCGAGGTGCGGGAGTCGGTCGGCTCCGCCTCCGCCTCTAGCCCCGCTCAGGAGCCGAGCGCGCCGCGGCCATCTTGGGGACGGCGGCCGGCCGAGCGCCGGGCTACGGCGGGCGGCGAGGGACAAGCTTCCCGGGGCGGCGCGGGCGCCGGACTCCGACGGGGCGGGGCCGGCGGCCGGGGAGGCGGGGCCGGGGGCGGAGAGCGCGGCTGCCCGGCGGCAGGTGTAGCCCGGCGCCCGCGGTGCGGGGCTCGGCGAGGCGGGGGTCGGGGGCGGGCGCCCGAGGAGACCCGCGCGCTGCACGCTCGGAGCGGACCAGCCCCGTGCGGGGACCCGCGGGCCGCAGAGACCTGGGCTGCGGCGGAAAGGAGTGGAGGAAATGTTCATTTTATTTCAGGTGTACACACCTCACGCGTTGCGTCTGCAGAGGAGTAACGTAGTGGCGCCTCCCACGCCACTCCCTCTGCGGGTCCCGCTCCGAGTTTGTACAGCGATCTCTTCGGAATGCTTTATACTCCCGGTTAACCCTACACCAGGTAAAGAGCTCAAAAAATAGCACGAAGAGGAAAAACACGCCGCTCCTCAGCGGTCAGACGAGGGCTGTAAGCAGTCGTGGAATCTCCAGCGTCCATTTCACTGCCGTCCGTGACGAAGGCTGCAGAGTCCTAGAAGTTCTGTGGAATTCGGCGCCCTGGTTTTCTCTGGCCGCAGTGTTTGGGCACCTGCCGCCCACGGGGGACCTGGAAGAAGCTCCTGGCCCAGCCCTGGCCGCTGTGGCCATCCGGGAGCGACCCCGCAGGTGGAGGATCCCTCTCTCTAACTCTGATTTTCAAACAAGTCTTTTTTTAAAGGAGGAGTTGCAAACCCTGAAGTTCCGCTGTGGTTGAGGGTGAGGACGAAGCATTTGTGGCTTTGGTGACCATTAGCTTCAAGCTCAGTTGTGACAGGCACAAAACCAGTTACGTTTCCATGTGCAATTTTTTTTTAAGATTTATTGGTTAACTTTGAAAGACTTACAAAGAGGGAGAAGCAGAGAGCTTCCATCTCCTGGTCCACTCCTCAGCTGTTTCTGCTTTTCCAAAAATTTCCGAAGGCTCAGACATACACGACCACCGTTGTGAAGTCTCAGACTATTAAATCTGTGTAGGGGGGTGGGGTGTGTATCACCACAGCACCTCTAAAGCAAGGTATAGTAGCAAAGCAATGTTAGGGGTTTTGTTGAAAGATGATTCTAGAAGAATTGTGGGACCAAGCTATACTATAAAGAGGGTTGTTTCTCTGTTACTTAAAAATCTTCAGGCTATAAGGGTTTTTTTTTTTTTTTTAAGATTGATTTACTTATTTGAAAGAGCTACACACAGAGAGAAGGAGAGAAAGAGAGAGAGAGGAAGAGAAAGAGAGGTCTTCAATCCGCTGGTTCACTCCCCAATTGGCTGCAATGGCCGGAGCTGCGCCAATCCGAAGCCAGGAGCCAGGAGCTTCCTCTGGGTCTCCCACGCTGGTGCAGGAGCCCAAGGACTTGGGCCATCTTCCACTGCTTTCCCAGGCCATAGCAGAGAGCTGGATCGGAAGTGGAGCAGCCAGGACCCAAACCGGCACCCATATGGGATGCTGGCACTGCAGGCCAGGGCTTTACCTGCTATGCCACAGTGCCATCCTCCAGACTATAAGTTTTTAAATTGTGATGAATTTCCTGCATTTGACTTAAATTTCTTCCAGCTCTGGGCTTTGTGAGCTTCTTCAAAGCCTCGTCCAGCCATGGCCCCGTCCGCTGCTGATGGCTGCTCAGCTCTGCCCAGCTCTGCAGACGCCAGAAGTCAGCACATGGCGCTGCACTTAGTAGCAGAGTGGTGGGTTCCTTCTCTCCAGCACACCCAGAGAAAGGCACACACAGAGGAAGAGCAGTGAAGAGCGCCCTCCTCTCGGAAAGAACCTAAACGGAGCGCACGCGCACACACACACATTCACTCACACACACATGCACACACACATTCACTCACACCCGCACACATACACTCACACACACACAGACTCACACACTAACACGTTCACTCACACACATGCTCTCACACACTCACACATTCACTCGCACTCACACGCACACACACACATACACTCACACACAGACACACACATGCACACATTCACTCACACACAGACTCACATACACACTAACATATTCACTCACACACATGCTCTCACACTCACATTCACTCGCACTCACACACGCACACATACACTCACACACAGACACACACACAGACTCACATACACACTAACACATTCACACACATGCTCTCACACACACATTCACTTGCACTCATGCACACGCACACATACACTCACACACAGACACACACACTAACACATTCACTCACTCACACACACACACACACACACACACTCTGATAGTTTGCCCTTAATGACCCAATGCTGCTTCTACCTGCAAGTAAAACACAGACGCTCTGTGTCTGTACAGAGGTCACCAGGTACTCCACTTCTTCTTCTTGGCTGAGTAGAGGGAAGTTGGCTTAAACGGCCACGGCTTTTCTTCTAAGATGTGTCCTTGCTCCACCAGGACACAACGACCCCTTATTTCAGACATTCTCCCGGGCAGCAAAGCTCTGAATTGAGACCCGTGGGGGTTCCAATTCCTTGAAGAAAGGACTAAGCGTTGTATGCTTTTTAAAAGACAACTGGTTAGAATGCCGTGTCTTACCCAAAGCATTGAAACTGAAAAAAGGAAAGAAAGTGGCCCCGACACACGAAATGAGTGAATACGGAGGGTGGGGAGCTTTGCCCGTAAAAGCCCTCAGCGCGGGGCCAGCGGCTGCATTTCCTCCTGGAGGTGCAGGCGGCAAAAGGCAGGACAACCCACAGTGCTTCCCTCCTCCCCAGACTTCCCCCTGGCCCGTCCAGGATCCTGCCCGTGTGAGACACAGGCAGCCCCGAAAAGCTCCTCTGGGGCGCCAAGAATCCCCAGCGTTTCCCACCGATGCGACCAGAAACCTCGCCCAATTCGCATCCTTCCTCTTCTCCTTTTGGTGCCCAGGTGCGAGGGCTGGAGAACTTGAAAGTGCAAGCTGCCGTTGCTAAACCGTTTTCAGATCCCTTGACGTCCACCAGTGTACACTTGGGGCAGGACTCAGACCGGGCACCGAGGAGAACAGAGATGACAAAGCGTCCAGGAGTCCCTGAGCCCATTTGTCCTTCCAAATGCTGGACAGCTGCTTCCCGTTTCAGCATGGGCCCTGCTCTGACAGTTCAGGGACCCATGACACCTCGGGAGAGCCCTCAGGTTAGTGCTGTCTCCACCTGTCTGCACTGTCTACACGCCACACCTTGGTGACATGTGGATCTACTTCTTGCTTAGGTTATATTTTTAGCACCTAGAATGGCATCCTGTACATAGTACATGTTCAATAAAATGCTGAAAAAATGAACTGACGGATGTATGAATCCATGGATGGGGGATAGGTGGATGAGTCTCATTATACTGGGAAAAGGGATCCAAGACGCAAGTTACGGTGGTACAATAGACTATGGCAAGATTTCTCATGATGCAACAAGTATTCTAAAAAGTCAGAAATACCAGGGCAGACACAAGAAGAAAAGACATAAGAGTAAATAGATATTATGTGTAAGGGATGGAAGTAGTGATTTTTTTAAAGATTTATTTATTTGAAAGGCAGAGTTAGAGAGGGAGAGAGAGAGAGAAGTCTTCCACTTGCTGTTCACTGGGCTGGACCAGACTGAAGCCGGGAGCCAGGAACTTCCTCTAGGTCTCCCACGTGTGTGCAGAGCCCCGGGCACCCGGGCTGCTCTCTGCTGCTTTCCCAGGCGCATTAA
Source organism: Oryctolagus cuniculus (assembly GCF_964237555.1). NCBI lineage: Eukaryota > Metazoa > Chordata > Mammalia > Lagomorpha > Leporidae > Oryctolagus > Oryctolagus cuniculus. The sequence goes on from NC_091436.1 coordinate 7,682,472, forward strand.
CAGGGACCTGGGTTGGAAGCAGGGAAGATGTGAGTTGAAGCTTTGCTCAGTGTCGCAAGTGGCCGCTTGCCTTACTGTGCCACAACGCCAGCCCCCAAAGCAATGCTAACTCCAGCGTGTGACGTTCTAGTCACAGAGGACTTGCTGAGGACAGGGATGGCGTGGATTCTCACGCTGACAGTGGAGACGCACTCTGGTCCCCAGCTGTTCGGGTAAACGCACTCACACACGAACACGTCAAAAACTGCTTATGCTATTCTAATTGAAGCGCGGGGAAAGCGCTAATGGGTAACTGCTGAGGGAGTTTTAAACACTCATTTTCTGTTGACATACACTTCTCGTGCACACCAGAAATATGTTGAGCCAACAAACTCATATCCGAAGGCCTGAAGTAGGTTCTAGGAAGTCAGAGGCTCGTCCTTGTGCAGTCAGACTTTCAGAGTTAGTTTTGCAACATCATGAAACCCGTGAGCTGGAGATTTCCTAGGAGCAACCTAAGCCATCCTTCTTCACACATTAAGACTCCGTCTCCATCCCAAAGTGCCCAGGGTGTGAATTTCCCAGCCTGCTCCTGCGACAGCTCTTAGGAAGTTGTTCGGATCACAATTTCAAAGTGCCTCCTCCCTACCACGTCTCCCCTGCTCTGGCTGGGATTCCGGAGCGGTATTTGACATTTGAGGACACGCCTCTTGAGGTTCTCTACAAAAGGACAGCCACAAAAATCTCTTTTTTCCACATTATTCACCGCCTCTCTGCATTCCCTCCAGATTTGCATCGTAAAGGATGGAGATGGTATTGGAAGTTTTATTTATTTTTTTGTTTGCAATCATGCTTTATTTGACAATTCAGGCTTGATTTAGAGCAGTTTTGCCTAAATTAAGATAATTTAAATCATCGTTTCAGCATGTTTTTACCTCCGATTCCTTTCAAAATTGGAGAAGTTTATATATTTGGAGACGTTTTTTTCTCTAAGCATTAAGGCAGTCATTGGGCCTAGGCCAGTTAGGAGACCTGAGTCCCCCCACGAGTGCGTGGGTTTCATGTCCAGCTCTGGCTCCTGACTCCAGCCGCCTGCTGGGCAAACCCTGGAGGGCAGTGATGACGATGACGCCGGGACTGAGTTCCCAGCTCCTGGCTTTGCCCCTCGCACCTGCCAGAGGGGGCTTGCAGGAAATGAACGAGTGGATGGTGCCTCGCTCTCTCTCCCTCTCTCTTTCAAGTAAATAAGAAAAAAAGCTTAATGCTTCCTTTTTCTATCTTAAAAAAAAAAAGAAGAAGAACAAGGATGGGCGTTTGGCACAGTGGTAGGGAGGAGGCACTTTGAAATTGTGATCCGAACAACTTCCTAAGAGCTGTCGCAGGAGCAGGCTGGGAAATTCACACCCTGGGCACTTTGGGATGGATATGATGTGGGATGGAGGTGTCCCACAACTGAATCTCAGCACGATGCAGACTCCCACTGCAGCAGCCTGGGGTGGAACCAGACCCTCTGCATTTCTTTTTCTTATTCTTATTCTTATTCTTATCATTTTTTTTTTTGAAAGGCAGAGTTACAGAGAGACAGAGACAGAGAGAAAGATCTTCCATCCGCCAGTTCACTCCCCAAATGGCCACAATGGCTAGAGCTGCGCCAATCCAAAGCCAGGAGCCAGGAGCTTCTTCACGTGGGTGCAGGGGCCCGAGGACTTGGGCCATCTTCTTCTGTTTTCCCAGGCCACAGCAGGGATCTGGATAGGAAGCCTCTACAGGTGGAGGCTTTACGCGCTGTACCACAGCACCAGCCCCACCCTTTGCATTTCTAAGAAGCCCCCTGGGAAATGACACTGTGGGAGAGTGGTCTGCACTGTGCAGAGCAAGGACCCAGAACTGGAGGACCCATCTGGGCCGACAGCAGCCTCTTTCTGAGGGGTGTGAGGTCCAGCAAAGAGCACGGAGCCCTCTGGGCAGGTGAGGGCAGCAGGTGTGTGGTGGTCCAGGTGCACAGGTGGCTCCGGGTCCCCTGACGAGGTCTGCTGAAGTCTGCTCTGTCCATCAGTGCTGCTCCTGGGAAGTGCCTGAGGCCGGGTGATTGGCAAACGGTTCTGAGGCCGGGAAGAACAAGATCAAGGCTCTGGCAGGTGGATGGGGGAGGGTCTGGGCTCTGCTTCCAGCATGGTGCCGGATCACTGCCCCCCACCCCCGGAGAACACCAGGTCCTGTGTGGAAGAGGGACAGAGGGGCAAAAAAGGGCCAGCTGGTTCCCTGCAGCCCTTTGCCAAGGTCACTGATCCCGTCTGTGAAGGCCATGCCTTCACGGCTTAATCACCTCCCGGAGGCCCTGCCTCTCAATACTCTCACACCGGGGGTTGAGCTGGAGAAACTCAAGCATTCAGATCATAGTAAAGTCCTCCCTGTGAATGTGGCCATGGATGGGAGCAGCGCCTTCGGCCATTAATAGAGGCAAGATGACGTAGGGCGTGCCCTCCATGCAGTGTGAGCAGGAACCTATAAGAGCGGAAAAGGCGCTGAGAGAGACAGGCAGAGGGCAGCCGCTGTGACAATACACGCAGGGACCAGCGCAGTCCACCCAGACAGAGGCCAGGAAGGACCGGCACCAAGAGCCCCAGGAGGGCACGGGCCTGCACACGCCTGGATTTTGGACGTGCGATCCATCACCTTAGGGGCACACACTCATCTGTTTGCAGCCCCGTGGGCTGTGGCACTTGGTTACAGCAGCACTGGGAACTAACACACGTGGACTTCTCAGAGTGGATGGGAGACCCCCAGCTGCTGCTCGAGAGCACAGGCGAGCAGAGGAAGCCGTGCTGGGGACAGGGGCACCCACGTGACAATAACCCAGGAAACAAACGCCCACCCTCGGGAAGAACTCAACTCAGAATGCACCTCCACAGATGTGGCTTGCAAGCTGCTTACAAGAAAAAAATTTTTGATTTATTTTCATTTATTTGAAAGGCAGAATCAGAGAGAGAGAGAGAGAGAGAGAGAGAGAAAGGAATGCTCCATCTGCTGTCCACTCCCCAAATGGCTGCAGTGGCCAGGGCTGGTCCATGCTGAAGCCAGGAGCCTGAAGCTTCCTCTGGGTCTCCCGCGTGGGTGCAGGGTCCCCAGCGCTTGGGTCACCCTCTGCTGCTCTCCAAGCGCACCAACAGGAAACTGGATGGGAAGTGGAGCAGCCAGAACTTGAACCGGTGCCCATATGGGATGCTGACATCACAAGTGAAGCCCTAACCTGCTGCTCTATAAAGCTGGCCCCAAAACAGATGTTTACATCGGTCTAGCAGAGTCGTTCAGAAAGCCTTAGTGATTGGTTTGAAAAGCAAGACCAGTGAGAATCTCCTTTGGATGCCTATGGAAGTTTTTGTTTAAAAAAAAAAAAAAAAAAAAAAAAAAAAAAAAAAAAAAAAGGCCCGTGCCGCGGCTCACTAGGCTAATCCTCCGCCTAGCGGCGCCGGTACACCGGGTTCTAGTCCCGGTCGGGGCGCCGGATTCTGTCCCGGTTGCCCCTCTTCCAGGCCAGCTCTCTGCTGTGGCCAGGGAGTGCAGTGGAGGATGGCCCAAGTGCTTGGGCCCTGCACCCCATGGGAGACCAGAAAAAGCACCTGGCTCCTGCCATCGGATCAGCGCGGTGCGCCGGCCGCAGCGCGCTGGACGCGGCGGCCATTGGAGGGTGAAGCAACGGCAAAGGAAGACCTTTCTCTCTGTCTCTCTCTCTCACTGTCCACTCTGCCTGTCAAAAAAATAAAAAAAAAAAACATACACACAAATACCTGAATCCCAGCCATCACCCAGATCTGCATGAACTGATCTGAGATGGGGTCCCATATCCTCAGGAGGAACCGTCCCTAGGGAAAGTCTCGTGTCCAGCCCGAGTGGACAACCACGGTTACAGACCCTGCTCTACAAAGACAGGGAGAACTTGGGAAGCACGGTGCTGGAATGTTCCCGGGCAGTGCAGGTGGCGGTCGGGGATATGGGTTCTGAATGCCAGCTGCTGGCCCTCGCGGAAAGCTCTGGTAGGCACCCATGCACCACAAATACTGAGCTTCCCATGCCCCGCCCTGACTGTGGTTGCCCGCAGGGTGTGGCCTCTCCATTTGTTTGTCTTCTCTCCAGGATAGGAGCCCAGGGGTGGGTGTCCCCTGTCTGAGAGCACTTGTATATGTGGTTTGCAGTTTTCTTGTGCTTGCATTTGCTGGGGCTGCCATAACGAAGTGCCACACACTGGCTGGCCTGGAACGACGGCAATCCATCCTCTCCCAGGTCCGAGGGCCAGAAGCACAAACCCGAGATGTGAGACATGTGGGACCCCGTGGGAAACTCCCATGCCTATCTCCTGGGCTCTGGTGGTGGCCGGCAGTCCTGGGCATTTCTTGGCTTGCTGCCATGTCGCTCACTCTCTGCCGCTGTCCTCACATGGCCGCTGCCCTGGGCATCCGTCTCTGTGTCTCCCTCCCTCTTCTCACAAGGACACCAGTCATCCAGGACGAAGGGCCCGCCCCACTCCGGCTTGACCTCATCCTCACTCATTTCAACCGCCCTAACTCTGCTTCCCAATACGGTCGCGTCCCTTGGTGCCAGGAAAGGCATGCGTTGAAGGGTGCCGCTGTGCAGCCCAGCACGGTGGGTCGGTGTGCACTGTGACTCTGGGGTACTGCAAGATAGAAGTTCTCACTTGAGCTGCCGACTCTGCCAGCAGGGTGTGTTTCTATTTATCTTTGTGCTTCGCAACTCATATTTTGAGATGAATGAGAGTCACATATGGAAAAATAATGAACTATTCTGAAGTGCAGGGACCCACCCAAACCCTGCTGGGTCAGAGAGACCCCAGAGCTGCAGACTCTCCAAGGGAACCCTGGGTTGTCTGTGCGTTCGTGCCAGGAGACACCTGCGTGACTTTGCGCACACTTTGCAGTCAGGAGCTGAGTTCAAATATGTACACACAAGTATGCATGGATTGCTTTTTTTGTTTTTCAATAAAATAAGAGCTCCACTTTTTTCCTTCTCATAATTTATTTTCTTGAGATAAAGAGTGACAGGGACAGAGAGCACCCATCTGCTGGTTCACTCCCCAGATGCTTGTAGAGCCCTGCATGGGGCTGGGAGCCAGGAGCCAGGAAGCCCATCCGGGACTCCCATGTGGGAGGCAGGAATCTAAATATCTCAGCCGTCACTGCTGCCCCCCAGGGTCCACATTAGCGGGAAGCTGGAGTCAGGAGCCGGAGCCGGGAATCCACCCCAGATACTCTGATGTGGGCTTAGGCACCTAAACCTGCTTACAGCTGCCAGGCCAAACACCCACTCCAAACTGCTCTTTTAATTCCACTTTCCATGAACTGAGCGTTCTACAAATCCTCATACATATATAAATTAAAAGATAAGTTCATATTGGTGCAAAATTTTTTTGAAATCCTATGTAGGAGGCGTCTTGAAAATTCTCATGGAAAATCCGTATGATGAAAAAACTATTCATGGATTTTAAAACGTCTGATACCAAAATTAAATTATTTTTTAATTTCATTTCCAAGAGGTTTTTGAAATGTCCCTGTGTGTGTATATGTGTGTGTGTGTGTGTGTGTGTGTTTTAAGGATCTGTTTTAAGGGACTGGGTCTTATGAGGATGAACGGCAAGTCCATGATCTGCTGGGTGGAGACTCTGGGAAGGGCCGACAGCAACTGTGGCAGTCACGTCCAAGGTCGTCGGCCACAGAACTGTCACACACTGGAGGGAGGGCAGTCTTTGGTTGTATTCCAGGACAATCTGCTTTACTCAAAGTTTACTTATTTGAAGGTCCATCTCATCCAAAAACACCACCTTGCAAACATTCAGCATGATATGAGACCACCTATCTAGACACCACCGTCCAGCCAAGTTGACACAAACATCTCCTTCCTAGGAGGCTCATGTGGAGTCCTGCCAGGGAGAGGGCAGGGCAGCAGGGGGGCAGGCAGGGGCCGGTCGGAGCAAGGCCGCGGCATCTCAGGCTTGTGTTTCTCCAAACAGGAAACAGGGTCCCGGGGCCACCAGCCACTGAAGCTCTGTGTGAAAACACATCCCAGAACCCGCGAGTCAGACGGCTGGGTTAAGAGCCAGGCATCTATGTTCTAAATAAACTCCTCAGGTTGTACTGAGAAATATATAGGAGTCCTATATTTAGAAGCATAGACTGGCCAGCGCCGCGGCTCACTAGGCTAATCCTCCGCTTTGCGGCACCAGCACACCGGGTTCTAGTGCCGGTCGGGGCGCCGGATTCTGTCCCAGTTGCCCTCTTCCAGGCCAGCTCTCTGCTGTGGCCCGGGAAGGCAGTGGAGGATGGCCCAAGTGCTTGGGCCCTGCACCCCATGGGAGACCAGGAGAAGCACCTGGCTCCTGCCTTCGGATCAGCGCGGTGCACCGGCTGCGGTGGCCATTGGAGGATGAACCAACGGCAAAGGAAGACCTTTCTCTCTGTCTCTCTCTCTTACTGTCCACTCTGCCTGACAAAAAAAAAAAAAAAAGTATAGACTATTGTTTATGTATTGATGATGCACACATAGCAGAAAGCATTTTTAGCTGAAGTGGGTAATGACCATGAGTGTTGTCGCTCCCCCTCTTCGTGGAGGAACGACACAGGACCCTGCGTTGTTCTTTTGTCTGCTCAGCCCTCCCCGGGTTTGCTGCTGGTCCTTCCCGGGCTGGCTACCGTCCCTTCCACCTCCGTGGAAGGGCGGTTCCCCCTGCCACTTTCCCCACTTCCGCGGGGGAGCGGCACACCGCCGGCCGGCTCTCTCGGGGGCTGCACAGGTGTTCCCCTTAGATGTTCCTGGTGCATGTTGTCTCTCTCCTCCTTTATAGTCCTCTTCCACCAATCCCAACTCTGCTACCCACACGCCGAGTACGCTGCTCTCCTCCAATCAGGAGCAGGATCAGCTCCTGCAATCAAATTGGCGAGAGGCAGCTGTGTAGAAGCTGTTTCCTCCTCTCCCAGCGCCATATTGTGGGAGAGCAGATGCATAGAATAAGTCTTAATTCCAGTAACTTAGTCTAGTCCGAGTTGCTCCCCACAAGTGTGAGGTCCATACCTGCTGTATAAATCTTGTATACGAGCGTGTTTAAGGTAGGGGAGGAATACTGTGCGGAATACTGTGCAGAATTCTTGTGCAGTATCTTGCATGCCAGAGCCAGTGGTCATGGTAGCACATCGGCCGTCATTACAGCTCTGCTCCCAGCACCTGGTGCAGCGAAGGGAATTTCATAAAGATGACCAAGGAAGAACGCAGAGCTGGAGTCGCCAGATGGCCCCTTTTACCAACAGGGCACCTGGGCTTTTCGGGTTGGGGAGCAGGGGGGAGGCTCACTCCAGGGAGTCTGTGTCACTTCAGTCCTTGAGCAGTCTCGAGGGGCGAATGAGCTGTCACTGGGCAGAGCAGGTGGGGGCCGCAGGGGAGAGGAAGGACAGGAAGCAAAGGCGCTCGCTTGGTAGGGAGGCCGAGGCAGCTCAGCTGACCGGGGGGACAGGGAGGAGCCCGGGCATGGCGTGGCGTGGCGTGGCGTGGCATGGCGTGGCGTGGTGTGGCATGGAGGGGGCGGGGGGGCAAGTGTGCAAATCGCAGCAGCTCCCATGAGTCTCCATTTTGGGTTCTCAATGCAATTGACTCCATCGCAACAAGGGTGCAGGGTAGAACACGCAGGGCCCTGCCAGCAGCGAGGAGCCAGGATGTCCCAAGGCCGGCCCAGGGGGTCAGCCTGTCTGCCTCTGAGCGCACAGGGAGCACGCACCAGGGCTGGGGGCGGTAACTCTCCCTCCTGGCTGGCAGGCCTGGGTGGGATTCCTTTATACCAGGGCCCCAGAAAGAGGAAGCCCAGGTCCCATGGTGTGAGCTGGAGGCTGAGACACATCACAGGGTTTCAGGCCGGGAGGGGACATCAGCCTGGCAGGTATAGGAGCTGCCAAACGCTGAGCCCCACAAGGCAGGTGTGTGGTGGAGTGCTCTGGGTTCTCTCTGGGTCTGACTGTGCTCCTAGTCCCTCCTGGAAGGTCCGTAGCTAAATGCATCAGTGGTGAGACCTCACCCCTCCTTGCCTTTCAGACTTTGCCCTTGGCCTTGGCTTTCTTCCTTAGTTTCTCCTCTAGTCCTGGGGTCTAACCAAGCAGGTGGGGGCAGCGGCCCCTGTCATCCCCATTTCACTAGCCCAGGGGTGCACAGCATAGATCCCACCCTTGTATCTGGGGTCAGACGCAGCTGCCTTGAGCTATGGGGCTTCTAAACCCAACTGTGCCATCTAATTCTCAAGAAAGCCAGCCTTTGGAGGACATGCCTTGCAAAGCAGCCTCCCGCTTTGTAGAAGCAGCCCTGAAGCACCGTAGAGAAAGTCCTCCTGTTGTCTAAGAACATTGTCAACATCAGAGCACACTTGTAAGTTTCAGAAAACCGTAAGACATCATGAGTATATTCAGGGAGGTTTGGAACAAAGGAAGAACGGTTTTTAAAAGATGTCTCATTGTCGACATCGGCAGTCATTACAAATCAATCTCCCCTCTTGATTTCCAAACACATTCATGACCACCTCGGGGTCCAGGTGTTTGCTATGCGCTGACTGTATGCCCGGCTCTGTGCCGGTGACTGAGGAAAAGGCCACACCCCCTGCAGGTGTGTGCAGCGTGGGGACAGAGAAGGCCAGCACGCAGGGCATTTCAGCAATGACAGCAGACATGAAGTGTCCTCTGATTTCTGCCCAGCCAGACCTCCAGCCTCTGGATCCCACTGCTGTCCCTCGTCCTCTGGGGTGAGGCTCTGCGTCTCGCTCAGCGCCACATCTCCTTCTGGAACTCTGGCTTCCCTGGCGCCGGCACACCTTCCCTGTGAGCTGACTGCCTCCCAGGTGCTGCGTGGTGCTCCCCCTGCACTGCGCTCTCAGGGGGTCAGGAGGCAGGCAAAGAGCGCCATTTCTTTTTCATTCTTTTTCATCCTGCTCGGCAGACTCCATAAACAGATGCTGGGCCCAGAGTCCCGTGCAGACCCCCATCTGCAGTCCCTGGTTAGCGCCCGACAGCTCAGAGAGGACGGGCGTCAGCCAGGAGACCGGACAGAATCAGCTGTGTCCAGTTTCAAGCAGCAAGCTCCCAAGGCCAAGGTCAGGGCATCTATTTTCACGGGCAGACCAAGCATAACCAGCCTTCCGTGAGGTCTGAGCTAATTTCTACAGCAAATAAATCAACAACAACACCTTGGTGACCAGTTCCAGGTGCCCCCAGTGCATCGAGAGAAGAGACACAAGGAATCCTTTGGAAGTCTTTGTTTTTTCCCTCTGAAATTTCAGTGACTATTGTGATAAAGCCAGAACTCTGCCCTGCTTATCTTAGACCGTTCTTCCTTTTCTTCTGGGATGTTAACAATGTTCTCTCTTTGATTCACTCTGAAGAGTCCTTTTGACACTGGTGAATAAAAGCAAGCCCCAGTCCTGGAGGTGAGAGTGACAGGTTCTTGTGTCCACTGGAAATGGATTTGTAAACTTGACCAAGCTTCGCAGACACAGCTGTCAGAAGCCACCCGTGCCAGATGGGCAGGTGCTTCAGTTACCCACCATCTTTAGTTTATGGACATCGGCAAGGCCACGGAGACGTCTGTGCTGGAACAGAGGTGCAGTTTGTTGAAATGCATACATCACAGAGGCTTTTAAGTTGCAAAATCTGCCAATGTGATCAGAATTCATGTTCCGATTTTCTTCAGCGTGGCCGAGGGCCCTGTGCCCCCTGGATCCCAAAGCCCTGATGACCCGACATGGTGCATCAACTACTGAAGGGTGGCGATCTTATAGCAGTTAATTGCAAGGAGTTGTGAACTGAAGTATAATGACTGCAGTCAGAAAGCTCAATGTTCAGAACTCTTCTGTCTGCAAAATGTCGCAAGGTCTGAAGGAAATGCTTTGACTTTTCCTAATTTTTGTATTTGGAAGGTGGAGAGATGAGAGAGAGAGACAGGGACAGAGAGACAGAAATATCTTTCATCTGCCAGGTCTGGGCCTGGCTGAAGCCAGGAGCTCAGAATTCACTACAGGTCTCTCACCTGGATGGCAGGGACCCAGCCACCTGAGCTGTCACCTGCTGCCCCCTAGGGTGCACGGTAGTAGGAAGCTGGAATCGGACGCGGAGCCTGAACTGGGAGCCAGGTACCCTGCTGTGGGATGTGGATGTCCCAACCGAGCATTAGCTGCTGCGCCCTGTGCCCGCCCCATTCTCTGCTTTAACGTGAGGAACTCCCTTTGTGACTCTGGGCCCATCTATGCAGCCAGGAGCCGGTCTCTGAACCTCCATAGCTCAGCTTCTCAAACCAAATCCCATACAAAGAGCAGTAACTGTGCCTCTCCCAGCTCACCCAGGGTTTCGAGAATGGACGGAACGTTCTGAATCCAAGGCAGCTGCTGTCTAAATGCCTCGTGCAGACCGCCCTTGCTAGGGAAGAAAGCTGTTTGATCCACACTCAGCACACCCGAGGATTCGGTGTCCCCCGACTGGGACACCCCTAAACTATCAGAGGTGGCTAACAGCATAGCCACCTGAATGACTTCCAGAAAGAAAGGGCCTCCAGCTTCCCCCTGCTGCTCAGCTCAATGTTTTACAACTCCGACTATGAACAAACTCTTAGCTCCAGACCATGATCAGAATGCCCCTCTGTCCGGCCTCCCCGGAGGTGGAATTCTACCGCATGCATGCCAGTGCCCTGTGCCGCAGCATCTATGCATCTTCAACCATTCCTGTCATCCTCTCTTTTTCATGGTAAAAATTGTAAACGACCACAGGCTTTGCTCTTAGAACTATTTTCCAAAGCTGCCATCATGTCTGTAACTCTCCTTTGCGTGATTTCTGAGTTTTCCCCTTCTCTGTAGGTTGCAAAACTAAAGCAGACAACGCACCCTCAGAGCAGGATACGTCCTCACACTTCTGAACTATGCTTGATGTGAAAACCTCCACTGCATCCCACGGTGTCTTTCTCCCCGTCTCAGGTGCGTGGAGTTGAGAATGAGACGACAGATTCATCTGCTTTCACCTCTTAGAAAAACCCTTTGTTCTTGAGATTTTTTTATGTATTTGGATTTATTTATTTATTTATTAAAGAATCATTTTACAGAAAGAGAAGGGGAAAGACGGAGAAAGGTCTTCCATCTACTGGTTCACTCCCCGGGTGGCCTCACTGCCAGGGCTGGGCCAAACCAAAGCCAGGCCCAGAGTTTCATCCGGGTCTCCCACAGGGGTGTCAGGGGCCCAGGCACTTGGGCCACCTTCCCCTGCTTTCCCGGGACCAGTAGTCGGAAGCTGGATCAGAAGTGGGGCAGCCAGGGCTCGAACCAGTGCCCATAGGGCATGCTGGTGTTGCAGGAGGCAGCGTAACCTGCCGTGTGACAGCACCAGCCCCCATGCACTCAGATTTAAACATCCTGTAATGTTTCTTCAAAGCACGTGAACTCTGCAAAAATAAAATTAGAGTTGCTTTGCACCCACAGAAGAGCTGCCTCTGCAGTGACTCTACCTCAGCTGACCTCGACACAGTCAGGGGCAGGTGCAGGCACAGGTGAGCCTGGAACACTTCCCCGTGATGCTCTTCCCGCAGATGGCGAGCCAGGACAGAGGCAAAGCACCACAGAACTGCAGGTGGCCGTGGGCCCCCGCATTCCAGCCCTGTGGAGGCACTGCTGCCGCTGAGATTAGAGAGGGAGGTGTCGCCTGGGGGGGCCGAGCGTCCCGGCAGCCGAGGGCCTTCTCCCCTGCACCCCTACTTGTCGTGCCCTATGTGCTGTGCATGAACAGAGATAGGAACCAAAAATGTACACATTTGTATGAAAAAGCTCCCGATATAAGAACAATCCTACCACTCACGCACGTACGAACGATGGATAAATAGAAAGAAACTGGCACAAGGACAAGCCTTGAACAAGGGGTGTTGATCCGTGCGTATCACTGTAAGCATCCCATAGCCTGTAGCTATTACTCACCCCCATCAAGAACCTCATGGAATGTTCTTTAAAATTGTAAGCTAACATATTACCCATTTGGTTATGCAAAGTCTCAGTTGTAAATAACATGAAGCATACAATAACATAGTAATAGATAGTGTATTACTTTATATCAATACTTTCTTTATTATTATTTTTTTTGACAGGCAGAGTGGACAGTGAGAGAAAGAGAGACAGAGAGAAAGGTTTTCCTTTTCCGTTGGTTCACCCTCCAATGGCCACCGCAGCCGGCGCACTGCGCTGATCTGAAGGCAGGAGCCAGGTGCTTCTCCTGGTCTCCCATGGGGTGCAGGGCCCAAGCACTTGGGCCATCCTCCACTGCACTCCCGGGCCACAGCAGAGAGCTGGCCTGGAAGAGGGGCAACCGGGACAGAATCCAGCACCCCAACCGGGACTAGAACCCGGTGTGCCAGCGCTGCAAGGCGGAGGATTAGCCTAGTGAGCCGCGGCGCCGGCCTATATCAATACTTTCATAAATAGATTGTAGATAATTGTACATTAATGGCACATCAGTGTATTTCTGTTGGTTATCATACAATTATATGTTGACATTATTTTACATGAGTATGTGGTAATTAGGATAAAAATATAAATTCCGTTTAGCGTAGCGAGAGTGCAGAGTTCCTGCCTGCTGCCCAGTGTTTTCTGACGGAGCCGACGTGAGCCACACGTGTGAGGCGCCCATGAAACTTCCAACTTCCTGGTAGCCACACTGAAAAGAGTAAACAGATACACGTGATATTAATTTTAACAATGAATTTCATTTATCCAAATAACCAAAATATCACAATATGAAAATAGTAACCTCAGTGTGATATTTTACTTTTGGATGCTGCCTTCAAAATCCAACATACTTTATTCTGACGGCACTTCTCAACTGCGACAAGCCCGTTTCAAATACTCAACAGACACACGTGGAGCAGCGCAGCCCTCACTAACTAACGACAGCTGCGAATGGCAATTACGTGAGCCATCGTGTTTTCTTTTATTTCCCTGGTTACCAGGAAGCCCAAAGCTAGACTGGGTTCTCGGTCATCAGATTTTCTCATCTGAGGCCCTTTAACTGTTTTCCTCTTCCTATCAAGGGAATCTGAACGCCTTTGCTTTGCGGGTCTTTTTTTTTTTTTTTTTTTTTTCAATTTATTTGACAGGTAGAGTTACAGACAGTGAGAGAGACAGAGAAAGGTCTTCCTTCCATTGGTTCACTCCCCAAATGGCCACAACAGGAGGCACTGGGCTGATCCAAAGCCAGGAGCCAGGTGCCTCCTCCTGGTCTCCCATGCGGGTGCAGGGCCCAGGCACTTGGGCTATCCTCCACTGCCCTCCCTGGGCCACAGTAGAGAGCGGAAGAGGAGCAGCCAGGACTCGAACCCAGTGCCCATATGGGATGTGGGCGCGGCAGGCGGAGGATTAACCTAGTGCGCCACAGCGCCGGCCCCTTCTTTGCGGGTCTTTTATAAAAATGTATCTCTGAGAGAGAGAGGCACCTGCAGTGGCTGGGCCAAGGCCCGAGCTGGGAAAAGGAAACTCAGTGCAGGTCTCCCACATATCTGGCAGGGACCCGAGTTCCTGAGCCAGCGTCGCGGCCTCCCAGGGTCTGCACAGCCGGAAGCAGGAGTCAAGAGCTGAGGGTGGGGGTGGGGTGGGGGCGGGGGAGCAGCATCGTGGCACGATGGCTTTACTTCCAATCCAGCTCCCTGCTCATGCTCGTGGGAAGCAGCGGAAGTCGACCCCAGTCCTTGGGCCCCTGCACCCATGTGGGAGACCTGGAAGAAGCTCCTGGCTCCTGGCTTCTACCTGGCCCAGGCCCAGCCATTGCGGCCATTGGGGAGTGAACCAGTGGAGGGAATCTCTCTTTCCTTCTCTCTGTAACTCTGCCTTTCAAACAAATAAGTAAATCTTAAAAAAAAAAAAAAAAATTCCCAGATGCTCTGCTTCCGATCCAGCTCCCTGCTACCGGCTTGAAAAGCCACGGAAGACGGCCCAAGTACCTGGGCCCCTGCACCCATGTGGGAGACCCAGATGAAGCTCCTGGCTCCTGGCTCAGCCTTGGCCGTTGCAGTCACTTGAGGAGTGAATCAGCGGCTGGAAGACCTCTCTGTCTCTCCCTCTCTCTCTCTACCTCTGAATTTCAAAAGACATCATCAGGTTCCTAGAAGGAGTGGAAAATTCAACCACATTCAAAATGTACATTTTGCTCATATGTGCATATATATATATATAAACAAAACTTGGCATTTCTTTGCTTCTGTCTTTATGAGGTTATAGTAATATACTTATTTCAAAGGCCTTATATGAGAAAAAAGAGCTGGAGTTAGGTGTGAAACCCAGACCCCCCAGGACCAGCTGGTATATGTTAACCACTAGGACACTCACCCCTTACATGTCTTCTTAGGGAAGTAATTTGGTTCCTATCACAGCCATAGCGAAAATTACCTGTTGTTGTTAATACTAATTTTTTTTTTTTTGGACAGGCAGAGTTAGACAGTGAGAGAGAGAGACAGAGAGAAAGGTCTTCCTTCCATTGGTTCACCCCCCAAATGGCCGCTACGGCTGGCGTGCCGCGCCGATCCAAAGCCAGGAGCCAGGCGCTTCTTCCTGGTCTCCCATGCAGGTCTTCCCTGGCCACAGCAGAGAGCTGGCCTGGAAGAGGGGCAACCGGGACAGAATCCGGCCCCCCAACCGGGACTAGAACCTGGTGTGCTGGTGCCGCAAGGCGGAGGATTAGCCTAGTGAGCCATGGTGCCGGCAGTTAATACTAATTTATCCATCACTCACCATGTGCCAGGCCTAGTGCCATATGATGTACAAGTGTCACTCAGCAAGACGGCAGCAGAGCTGGGAGCAGAGCCATGGCTGATTCGGAAGGGCCCCTCTTCACCGTTTAACTGAAGCTTGGAGTGAGGCCGCTGAGTGCCACTGGGTGTCAGGAGGCTCAGCATGCTCCAGCCTGGAGTCCTCAGAAGACAGTGAGAGGCAGGTGGGTTGCCCCCCTCTTCCAGGCTAGGATCAAGTTTCCCAGGATAGGTTCCTGGGTCACGGAGCTAATGAACACGAGAGCCATATCACGTTCTAAGTCCCAGCACCTTCCGCGTGCTCTCTTCTTGAGCCATGGCAAAGTCAACCACAAAGGGTGGAATCTCCTTTGGAAGTCAACAGGACGCAAAGTGACTAATTCAGTAAATCTATTTTACGCTCCCTTGTGAGCCAGCCACGGCTCCCCAGTGCTAGGGATACCTAGATAGAAAAGATGGTATCTGTCTCAGGAGCTCTCAATGGGAGAAATGAAAAGTGAAGAAAAGCGTCGCAAATAATCGGTAATTCCTTACTGCAGGTGCAAAGTGAGTATTTACAAATAGCCACAGCAGGCCGGCGCCGCGGCTCACTAGGCTAATCCTCTGCTTGCGGCGCCAGCACCCCGGGTTTTAGTCCCGATCGGGGCGCCGGATTCTGTCCCTGTTGCTCCTCTTCCAGGCCAGCTCTCTGCTGTGGCCAGGGAGTGCAGTGGAGGATGGCCTAAGTGCTTGGGCCCTGCACCCAACATGGGAGACCAGGAGAAGCACCTGGCTCCTGACTTCAGATCAGCACGGTGCACTGACCGCAGCGCGCTGGCCACAGTGGCCGTTGGGGAGTAAACCAACGGAAAAGGAAAACCTTTCTCTCTGTCTCTCTTTCTCTCACTGTCCACTCTACCTGTCAAAAAAAAAAAAAAAAACAAAAAAACCCACAAATAGCAACAGCTAGCAAAAACTACATGAGTAAAATCACTGAAGGCACCTAGAGTTCTGATTGCATCTTCACTGCCAGGGGTACTGTTCACCTTGCAATGCCCCATCTGCCCTCTGTGGTGTCTGTGCGTGTCCCATTTGCTAGCTGTCCAAAAGGCAAAATGCCACATGAGCAGAGAGCCCTCCATCCTTGTCTCAACCTGAGCCACCCTGCTCTGGTGGCTTGTACAGTTCATAGGATCAGAATTTACAGGTGTTTTCTTGAACGTTTGTCAGGGGGCTTGCAAATGCCTTTAATCCGGCTTGACACACTTGTGCTATTAGCAAACACACAGCCAAGAGACACTCTCGCTTTGTCTGGTCCAGTCGTCTGAGCTTTCTCCCAAGCATCTGGCCTTGATGCAGACTTTGATATCAAATTAACAGACGAGAGTCTCGTTGCCTTGGAAAAGCATTGTGTTTTCATTCAGGCAGCATCTTTTAGCCCAGATTCTTTTTTTTTTTTTTAAGATTTTATTTGTTTATTTTACAGGTAGAGCTACAGACAGAGAGAGACACAGAAAGGTCTTCCTTCCATTGGCTCACTTCCCAGATGGCCCCAATGGCTGGCCCTGCGCCGATCCGAAGCCAGGAGCTTCTTCCTGGTCTCCCATGTGGGTGCAGGGGTCCAAGGACTTGGGCCTTCTTCTACTGCTTTCCCAGGCCATAGCAGAGAGCTGGACTGGAAGAGAGGCAGCCAGGACTAGAACTGGTGCCCACATGGGATGCTGGTGCCGCAGACAGAGGATTAACCTACTGCACCCCAGCGCCAGCCCCTAGCCCAGATTCTTAATTCTCTCCTCTTATGACCACAGGACAAACAGGCTAGAAACTGGAGACAGGATTTACTGGAGATGGCTCAGGAATCCCTCCGTGTGCTTGGCACACCGACCTCCCACTCTGCATCGCAAGATCGGGTTTCATTCTGCAGATAGCAGTTTCAGCCCAGCTCTTAGGTGAGACTCACGTTTCGTGCAGTGGTGTCCTGTTCATCTCTGCAGAGCCAGTGCTTGGGAAGACGCTGCTTTTCACGAGGCTTTGACAAAAGCCGATTCTAGTCTTCCTAGGGGATTGCGGTTTTGCGCGTACCTAATACAGACAGCTTCCTATCCCGACTCTGTGACTTGCGGACATAGAGCCAATGAACAGCAAAGCCAGGATTTGAACCTGTGCATATTTGATCCCCCAAGTGAGCACAAGGCAAAGGGTGACTATTAACATTATTCTAACCTTCCAGGTAAGATATGATAACATGCATTCCCCTGCAGCTCTCTGGCTATGGCTGCACTATGTCCAACTTAGCGTGAATATGCAACAACCCAGAAGTGGGTTTGCAGCACTACAAAACCGTGGATCATACGTCACTGGGTTATAACAACATGCATATTTATTACTTGGAGCAGGGCCAAGTCCTTCAAGCCATTCATTTTGATCTACACATACACGGTTGGCAGCACCAACAAAAGCCCCTCTCGTGGCCTACTGAGCCAGTCTGCTAACTCCTCACCCTCGTGGGTTTCAAGCTGAGAGTAAGGAAATGAAAATGATGACCCAATTGCACTTTGTTTCAGAAGTGCTCTCCCAAGCGCACATCATTAGGATGCAAATATCAGTTTAGTTAGCCATAGTAATCAGGCATTGTGTTAAGCACTGCAGGAAATAAAATATTTTTTAAAGGCTTAGACCTAATCCATAAAGATCTCGGGAAATGAATTTAAGTTGTAGCACAATGCCCAGAGCTGAGTTTTCTTTCTGATGCACACAGTAACAGAGATGGGTGAAAATATGTGACTGTTGACTTTTTTTTTTATCCCACTACAAATTGGCATTGTCTAATCAAGGCAGACGTGTCCTGCTTATGGCCAAATGTCTCTACAAAATTAGAAAGCAAAAGCAGATGCAAAATAAATATCGAAGTTTAGGCATAGGAATAAATGATACACTGGGGCTGCCATCATAACGAGGATTGTCACATCTAACAGCCATCACGTCCGCCTGCCCTCAATGTTCCAAGTGTCTTTAGCTGTCAGCTTTGAAATGGCTACAACATCTGGCAATGAGATACCCAAAGGATTCTTAAGAATCAGACTTCTTGGTTAGAAGCAGCAAAGCTAGTTCTGACTAAGTAAAGAGGAATTTTTAAAAATGGCACCAAAACACAGGCACAAGAGGTGTTTTTTTTGTTTGTTTTGTTTTGTTTTTTTTTTTTTTAAAGGCAGAGTGGACAGTGAGAGAGAGAGACAGAGAGAAAGGTCTTCCTTTGCCATTGGTTCACCCTCCAATGGACGCCGCGACTGGCACGCTGCAGCCAGCGCACTGCGCTGATCCGGCGGCAGGAGCCGGGTACTTCTCCTGGTCTCCCATGGGGTGCAGGGCCCAAGGACTTGGGCCATCCTCCACTGCACTCCCAGGCCACAGCAGAGAGCTGGCCTGGAAGAGGGGCAACCAGGACAGAATCCGGCGCCCCAACCGGGACTAGAACCTGGTGTGCCGGCACCGCAAGGCGGAGGATTAGCCTAGTGAGCCGCAGCGCTGGCTCACAAGAGTGTTTCTAGCAGCACTCGTCACAAAGGGCTCACATGGGCCCAAGCCAAACGCCCGTGAACAGGGACTGGTGCTGTGGTGCCGCCGGGTAAGCCACCGCCTGCAGCGCCAGCACCCCCTAGTAGCACCAGTTCAAGTCCCAACTGCTCCACTTCTGATCCAGCTCCCTGCTAATGTGCATAGGAAGGCAGTGGAGATGACCCAAGTGCTTGAGCCAATGCACCCACATGGGAGACCCGGTTGGAGTTGCAGACTCCTGGCTCCGACCTCGCCCAGCCCTGGCTGTTGCGGCCAAATGGAGAATGAACCAGTGGCTGGAAGATCTCTCTGTGTCTCCCCTTCTCCCTCTGTAACTCTGCCTTTCAAATAAATACATACATCTTTTGAAAAAGAAAAAGGCCCGCGGTTAAAGGAAGAGTGACAGAGGCTGGAAGCCGGGCCTCTGTGAGCGTGAACAACCTGCCCGGCACACACCAGAAGCCCAACCCACAGGTACAACCCACACAGCCAGTGGTCTTAAGCTTCAAAAACAGAGGCAAAAACAGATAAGAAAGCAATTTTCAGTGATTATTTTGGGGGGCTGTAATGACTGATAAGAGGTAAAAAGAGTACTTTAGGGTCTTGGGTCCTTTTTTTTTATTTTATTTATTTGACAGATAGAGTTATAGACAGTGAGAGAGAGACAGAGAGAAAGGTCTTCCTACCGTTGGTTCACTCCCCAAATGGCCGCTACGGCCAGAGCTGTGCCGATCCAAAGCCAGGAGCCAGGTGCTTCTTGGTCTCCCATGCGGGTGCAGGGGCCCAAGCACTTGAGCCATCTTCTACTGCTTTCCCAGGCAATAGCAGAGAACTGGATCAGAAGCGGAACAGCCGGGATTCGAACCGGCACCCATATGGGATGCGGGCACTGCAGGCGGTGGCTTTACCCTCTACACCACAGCGCCGGCTCCTGCGATCATTTCTTTATCTAACTTTTATTTGCAGTAGTTTTAGATCTACAGAAGCACCGTGAAGACACCATACAGCTCACATCTGGATGCCCTTACATTACACTTGCCACAGTCAATGAGCCAGCACGGATCCATCAGGACTAAGCAAAACCCAGACCTCATTCGGATTTCCTGAAGCTGCTCTCCCAGGCTCCCGCCCTGGGACACGATCCTCCTTCTGGGCCACGTCTCCTTAGGTAGTCCTTGACTGGAAGAGCTCCTCCAGTCTCTTTATTCTGGGGGACCGAGTTAGGGGACGGTGAGCAGGTGTTTTGTAGAATACCCTTCCATTTGGGTTTGTCTGTTCTCATCATGAGTTGGCTGGTGTGGTTTGGGAAGGAAGACACACAAGCAGAGCAAGGCTCATCCCATCCCTGCCAGCACACCTGTCTCTGCTGTAGTCAGCCTTGAAATGACAGAGGGGGCAGCATGTGTCAGGGGACCACGCCCCCCTTGTCTTCTCTTTGGGAGGAAACCGCAGGGCCGTGCACAGCCCTGGCTCGAGCAGTGGGGAGTTCCGCTCCACCCCTGGGAGGGGTCGAATCTACCTACGTTATTTGGAATTCTGGAACAGGGGAATTTTGTAATCATTTTAATTATTGTCTACGGTGTGGAGACCTTTGTATCGCACAGAACCAGTCAACTGGATACAATGATTAAAAAAGAACCCATGGGGCCGGCATTGTGCCGTAGCAGGTAAGGCCACCGCTTGCAATGCCGACATCCCGTATGGGCACCGGTTCACGTTCCAGCTGCTCCACTTCCTATCCAACTCTTTGCTAATTGCCGGGGAAATCAGTGGAAGATGGCCCAAGAGTTTGGGCCCCTGCACCCACATGGGAGACCTAGATGAAGCTCCTGGCTGCTGGCTTCAGCCTGGCCCAGCCTTGGCTGTAGTAGCTACCTGGAGAATGAACCAGTGGATGGAGGATCTCTCTTTCCCTGACTCTCTGTAACTCTGCCTTTCAAATAAATAAATATATTTTTTAAAAGAATCCAGGGACAGTTGTGTGTGGGCATTGGGCCTAGCAATTAATATACCAGTGTCCTCTATGCAAATCCTTTGGCTCAATACCCAGTTCTAGCTTCCTGCTTATGCACACCCTGGGGGACAGCAGGTGATAGCTTAAGTAGTTGGGTTCCTGCCACCCACATGGAGGGCCTGGATTGAGTGCCTAGATCCCAGTTGCAGCCTCAGTCATTGTGGAAATTTAGGGAGTGAACCAGCAGATGGAAGACCTCTCTCTCTCTTTCTGTCTCTCAAAAAAACAAATCCCTGGAATGTAGTTATTATTTCTTTTTAAAATAACCCATGAACCCAGGAAGTGGAACAATAGAGGGAAGACATCTCTGTGTATGTGCGTCTCTGTCTCTCCCTCTCTGTGTCTGAGGCTCTGCCTTTCAAATAATAAGTAAATAAATAAATAAATGAGTGAATCTTTAAAATCCAACAAACATGAATGCAGAAGACCAGAGCTGGGTGTTTTCCTGTGGGATTTTTGAATCCAGGCCTTGTAATTCCAACCCCAGGCATACTGATGGGGCACTAGATGTCAAGGGAGGGAAGAGGTACTTAGCTAGTACTGAAAGAGGGGCTGCACACGTGTCAACATCGAGATGTGTCATTCACGTTGACAGTCGGTTCTTACGGACCTCTCTTCTCTTTGCTTGTAGCCTTTTAATCATGGCCACGGGAACACAGTCTTTACCAGAGATAGTACAGCCAGAGCTAGATTAATGTCCCCGGCTACATGCTATGGGGCGATTAGGTTGCTTTGTAGGTTGGTAGGTTTGTGCCTGCATCCTCCCAGCCGCCTATTGAAATCCCACCTATTGCTGTGCTACAGAAGCGTGTCCATGCAGGGGCCACTACTGTCACAAAACACTGTGGTCATTTTTCTGGGTTATGAATGTGTGCATAGAGGTTTATCATCTACTTCTGCGTGAATTTCTATCTTCACACTGGAAACTATTCATGCTCGCTTCCTTGAAGTATGTTCACATCGGGTTAAAGCACGCCACGAACATGACTGGCTGCTCCGGGATTCTCTGCTTGGTCCCCGAGGGAGGAGAGCAGGTGTCTCAGACGTGGGGCTGCAGCTCCACAGCCCGCCCCCTCCCCCCCAGGGGACAGGAGGGCCCACAGTGAGAAACAGAGGAGCACACCTGCTGGCAAAACAGTACAGTCCAACCCGGAAGTCCAGGGCCAAGGTCATAGAAAATAAGCAGGGGTCAGGACAGCCAGGAAGGACCAGATAAAAAGCAAGTGACAGGATCAAGCCTCAGACACCAGATGTGTGTTGGATATAGGACTCAAATACGCCTCTGGGTGGCCCTGAACTTGGCTGAGCTTCCAGGAGAAACAGAGAGCCCACACCTGGGTTAAATCTTCGCCTTTCACTCTTAGAGCCCTGACCCCCCTACCTGCCAGGGTTAACTCAGCTGATAAGAGCAGGCGTCCTCCAGGGCACAACAGAATCAGCCTGGCCTCCCAGTCAGAAGAGAATTCGTAGGAAAGATGGAAGAGAAGGTTGATGAAGGCTCGCTCCTGGCCACCTTCCAGCCCTGGGTTGTAAAATCAACACAGCTGAATTTTCAAACAAGGGCTCCCATTCTTCAGAACCCTGCGATTGCTGGGGACTAACCTTTGATATTTCAGACTTGGCTGGGAATTGGTTAATTGCTAGGCCTACTCACGCTACTTGGAACAAAAAGGCATTTTGGAAATACTGTTTGAAAATACCTCTAGGGTAGCACAGAGAACTGTCGGGTTTTTAAGATGTGTTTAGCGTGCGCTTAATGGGCCGCAGTCTTCCGTGAGTCTGATCTCACTGGCTTCAGGGGAGGCCTGCCAGTCGCCACCCTCTTTTGAAAAATAGGCCACTTGTGTTGCATCCTGGTGACAGAAGAAGCCAGAGGTGATGGGCAGGCCACTGCACATCTGGAAACTACAAGGTAAGTTAAAGGACACGTGAAAGCTTTAGCTTTGATGTACTAAGGTGTCCCCATAAAAAGCTTGAATCCAGGCTCACAGTTAGGATAAACCGTGTCTCTGCATCCAAATAAGGATTTCCTACACATGGAGTGACTAGCTGTCACACAGACTTTTGTTAAAGATTGGGGCTGGCATTGTGGCACAGCGAGTTAAATTGCCTCCTGTGATGCCAGCATCCCATTTAGGGGCGCTGGTTCAAGTCCCGGCTGCTCCACTTCCGATCCTGCTTGCTGCTAGTGTGCTGGCAAAGCAGTGGAAGACGGCCCAAGTGCTGCCACCCAAGTGGGAGACCCAGATGGAGTTCTAGACTCCTGGTTTTGGCCTAGCCCAGCGCTGGCTGTCACAGCCATTTAGGGGAGTGAACCAGCGGATAGGAGATGTCTGTCTGTCTGTCTCTCCATCTCTGTCACTCTGCCTTTCATATAAAAAACTTAGAGATATTTATTTATGTATTTGAAAGGAAGAGAAAGAGAGAGAGAGAGAGAGAGAGAGAGAGATGCCCACATTAGTCAAGGCTGGCCAGGCTGTAACCAGACACTCCATCCAGGTCTCCCATGTGGGTCGCAAAAACTCAGGTACTACAGTCGTTAGCCACCAGTTCCCAGGCACATTAGCAGGGAGGAAGGTGACAAATGAAGGAGTCCCAGTGCTCTCTGTGCACTCCTGGCACGTGGCCCATGTACCTTTCTCAAAGTCCTTCTTCTAGGATGGAAGCTCCCAGGGCTCGGGAGTCTTGCTGCATTCTCACGCTTGGTGTGCAACAAGTTGTCAAATACTGGGTGTACAGACAGAGGGTGCAGACGGTTAAAAAGAAAACACAGAACACTTCCCTGGAGTTTGGGACTCCTGTGACCACAGACGAGTCACCTGGAACCCCATGCTGAGGGTGTCTGAGCTGCCTGATCTGTTTCACAGGACAGCCGTGCAGTCTGAACATGGAAGTCATGCCAAGGCCATGGACAGAAGCACGAGCCTCACCGGGACAAAGGCAGGGACTCTGGCCTGGACTTTCCATTCCCGGGCACAGGAGGGGGCACAGCTTTGACCACGCCTCTGCTCCAGTCTCCAAAGGAGTTGTGCTAGGCCATGGGCTTCCAGAGGGAAGCGGTCAGGCTCTCTCGCCTGTCTACTCTCTCTGCTGTAGACTCAATGCCTGGAGCCACCGGGGCAGCTGAGGACAGATCCGAAGGAAGACACCAAGCTTACAGTCACTCCGTCTCTGCTCCACGTGGCCCTTATAATCACGTACCGCTCACTGAGACACAAGCCAAGAGTGGCCACAAGCTGTAATTAGGTGCTATGCTCCAGCAGGGAAAGCCACCACCAGTGACACTGGCATCCCACATAGGCGCTGGTTCATGTCCTGGCTGCTCCTCTTCTGATCCAGCTCCCTGCTAATGCACCTGGGAAAGCAGCAGAAGATGGCCCAAGTCCTTGGGCTCCAGTACCCATGTGGGAGTCCCAGGACCCATGTAGGAGACTCAGATGAAGCTCCTGGCTTTGGGCTGGCCTAGCCCCGGCCATCATGGCCATTTGGGAAGTGAACCAGCAGATGGAAGATCTTTGTCTGTCTGTATGTGCATGTGTGTAACTCTACTTCTCAAATAAAGAAAGAAATCTTAAAAAAACAAAAAACAAACAAAAAAAAAAACAGCGCGCGAGCAAGGGTGGAACTGAGAGCCAAGAGATCCTGGCCCTAACCCAGAGAGGTGGCTGCGATAGCCTCAAGGTGGAGAGAGCAGTTAGCCCATGCACTAATCCAGAGGATTACAAGTAGGCAAGTTAGGAGACAGGTCGCTTTTGAAAAGGGACAGTGGCATCCCATATGGGAGTGCCGGTTCAAGTCCAGGCTCCTCTGCTTCCAAACCAGTTTCCTGCTAGCACATCCTAGGAAACAGCAGATGATGGTCCAAGTGCTCAGGCCCCTGCCACCCAGTTAAGAGACCCAGGTGGAATTCTGGGCTCCTGGCTTGGACTTGGCCAGTCCTGGTTGTTGTGGGCATTTGGAGAATGAACCAGCACATGGGAGATTCATTCTCTCTCTCTCCTCAGCCTCCTTTCAAGAGGATGAAATAAAAAAAAACACTAAAAAAGAGCATGACAAATTCTTTTAACTGGCCATCTCTCCTAGTATTGTTTGACTCACAGGAATTTATTCTGTATACATTGTTTCAGAATACCTTGTCTATGTAAGCAAGGTAGACAAAAAGTTGTCATAAGAAAGTTGTTGTCAAATAGCGTCATAGAGGATTCTCAAGTTGGCTTAAAACCTATCAGGAATAATGCAATCTCTCTTCTTGCTAAATTCCCAACAATGAAATGTCCCTAAGAAGGCACAACAAGCGAAACCATGGAAATATGATGTCGAAGACTCCTGCCAGAATTAAATGCATGAATCCACGAGGACTGGAACTACTGACGGCTGTTGCATGTCTCCAGAGCCCAAGGAATTCGCCTTCAGATTTTTCTGGACAAAGACGCCTTTGAGCTCACATTCTTCTCTCCGTGGTATAATGATGCGTTGCAAAAAGGAGAATCCGTTTACAAGCAGAATCAATGCAAGTCTTCTTAGAGACAGTCCTTGGAGCGAAAGGGTCTCCAGTACACACTGGGCGGCTTAGAGGGAAACTCGGCCATTCACTGAGCACGCCATAATGCTGAAGACATCGTTGACCCTCCTTCATGTCCTGTTCAACCCCTGGAGCCACAAGAACCTGGACAATGGCAACAGCACGCAGAAAGCATACGGCGAATATGCCCCTCTTAACAGAAATTATTTATTTATTTGAAAGGCAGAGAGACAGAGATGGACAAAGCAAGATCTTATGGACACTGGGCCGGCGCCGTGGCTCAATAGGCTAATCCTCCGCCTTGCGGTGCCGGCACACCGGGTTCTAGTCCCGATCGGGGCGCCGGATTCTGTCCCGGTTGCCCCTCTTCCAGGCCAGCTCTCTGCTGTGGCCAGGGAGTGCAGTGGAGGATGGCCCAAGTGCTTGGGCCCTGCACCCCATGGGAGACCAGGAGAAGCACCTGGCTCCTGCCTTCAGATCAGCGCAGTGCGCTGGCCGCGGCGGCCATTGGAGGGTGAACCAACGGCAAAGGAAGACCTTTCTCTCTCTCTCTCTCTCTCTCTCTCACTGTCCACTCTGCCTGTCAAAAGTAAAATAAAATAAATAAAAAAAAGATCTTATGTACACTGGTTCACTTCCCAAATGCTTGCAACAGCCAGGCTGAAGTCAGGAGCCTGGAACTTAATCCAGGTGTCCTATGTGGGTAGTAGAGACCCAAGTACTTGATTCATCAGCTGCTTCCCCCAGGGTGTGTACCATCAGGAAACTGGAATTGGAAGTAGAGCCGGGACTTGAATCCAGGCATTCCAGTATGGGATGCAGGCATCTTAAGATGTGTCTTAACTGCTACACCAAACGTTCACCCAGCAAAAATCACTCCAGCACTGGTATCTGTTTGATGCAGTAAGTTCATGTGCAAAAGTAAGCCCAAAGCAAAGCATTTATGGACAATGTATATTATGAAAAAACTATGCATGGATTTCATAAATCTTTCTACACCCAAACAAATGTATCGTTTACTTCCATTCCATTTCCCCACATACTTTCTAAGTCCCCCTTTACAACCCGAAAGTTGGAAAACAGTTTCATGGCAAGAATACTCAGTCTGGACTTTCTGTCTTTCCAAGGGTTTCTTTTTTCGACTCAGTAAAAGAACTCTTATTTTTTTGGCCAATCTCAGGTCCTTGGTAATTAAACCTGGACCCGAGCTGTGGTCATGAGGAAGGGCTGCCCGGGAGGGGCCGAGTCCCTGTTCAGCATCACGGGCCTGGCAAGGCGAGTGGTGGGACTGGCGCTCCAGTCTCCTTGGCAAATCATGTCGGTGGCACAGTGATTGTTCTAATTAAAAATAATATATTGCAAAAAATGCTAGCTGAAATGCATGGCTACTTCTTATTTGGGAGCTGAGAACATAATACACTCCTTTTACACAGATTTGTTGATGCCTCCTGGGCGCCAGGCACCTGCTGACCCAGAGAGAGAATCACGAAGGAGGCCAACACACCTCTGTCCCCAAGGAGCTTGCAATCAAGTGAGGAATTAGACAGTGCATTAAAACCACATGCACTAGGTGCACTGCGGGGGCAGGGTAAGGATATAAAACATGTGTGTGCATGTATACACATGTGTGCAGGGCATGTGTGTTTGTGTTCATGTGTGTGCACGTGTTTGTATATGCATGTGTGCCTGTTTATGTGCATGTGTTGCATATGTGCACGTGTGCTTGTGTATGTGTGTCTGTGTTTTCATGTGCAACTCCATGCATGTGCACACGTGTGCATGCATGTCCATGCATGTGCGTACATGGGCATATGTGTGCATGTATGCATGTGTGCACACATGTGTATCACATGTGTTGTGTGTGCGTGTGTTTGTTTTGTGTGTACCTGCATGTATGTGCACACGTGTGCGTGTATGTTTATGTGTGCATGTGTGCATGTGCATGTGTGTGTGTGCGTGTGTGTGTCGGGCTGGCAGGTGTAGAGAAAGCCTTGCTCGTTTTCCCCCAAACAGACCCTCCTGCCTCACCCTGTCCTTCCTTCCATCCTAGGTCCCGAGCTACAGTGCGCCGGGAGCTCCTTGATTAATGTCTCTGTTCCTTCACCTCTCATGTCCGGTCCATCACCAATCCCGCAGGTTGCAAGCTTAGGATTTCATGGGGCTCTCGCCCCTCTCCGTGCCCAACAGTGTGAAGTTCATCCCCCGCCTTCACTCCAAGCAGAGTCTCCGGCCTTCCCCGGGGCGGTGCAGGGGGGCCGGGTCTTGTTCTCTTCAGCTCTGTCCTCTGTAAACTGATCCGCCTTATACGCAGCTCTGACCCCGGGACTGCCCTGCTTAAGGCTCCTGGTGCTCCCTAGTGGCTAAGGGTAGAGCCGGGGTTACCAGCACGGCCCAAAGCCTGCAGGAGTCAGACCCGCAGATTTCCCAACTCCCCCCACCCCCCCGCCACCCCTACCTCTGACTTTATATGCTGGCAAAACCAAATGGCTTACAGTCCCTGGGGAGCAAACGCGGTCACATCCCGGGGTCCTGACCCCCACCTGCACCTGGCGGGCCACGTGCTGACCCTCACCTTTGATTCTGTTCAGGCACCTTTCCCAAGGGAGTCTGTTACCTCTGCAGCGGCCCTCGGCTGTGTTCTCAGAAAACCCTGGCCACACACTGACGTGTGCAGGTTGCACCCTGAGTTGTAAGCCGTTGTTGCTGGCTGGGTTTCCTCTCCTTGGCTTTTGGTGTCCCGAAAACCATGACGGCCACCCTCACCCTTGCACACCCAGCCTCCTCCTGCTACATCACGGGAGGCCACCCCAGAGACTGAAGTGACAGCAGCACACGGCAAGGAGAAGCAGTGTGTTTTGGCTTCCCCCAAGGGGCCTCCCGAAGAGGAAAATAGAATCTTCCTGAAAGCTGCTGATCAGGGCCACCCAGGCAACACCACCTGAAGTTGTCTGCATTTTCAGAATACAATGGGCTCCACTGTGTCACGGCCAGAGAGATATGCAGTCAGCATGCACTCTGTGAATCGTTGCACAGCGCGAGTCCTGAGTCATCAGCTAACTTGTTTCTAGAACAGTCCGAGGTAAACAGGCTGGTAGGAGACTGGCACCCGGGCCTGGTTCCGCAAATGACGCACTGCCTGGTCATGCCACGCTTCTGCAGAGCCGGGGGCTTCCCCCCAAGCCCCAGCTACACTCGCCTCTCTCCTCTGCAGGTTCGCCTATCTTTAAAAGTGGTTCCTATTTTGCACACACGGTTGGGAACTCTACCTTGCTTTTAGGCAGGAGAGAGCCCTCAGGATGTGCTTGGAGAGAAAGCAGAGCCAGACATTAAATGATCACCAGAAGCCAACGACCTGCAGACAGTCTCCATGTCTGTAAGTGAACACTGATCGCCCGTCTGCACCCACGTGCGTTCAGCTACCGGCCGTCACAGGGAATCGCCTTTTGTCCTGAAGCTGACCTCATACCGCTTCTCTCCACACAGCACCCACGCGTCCGGCTCGGCACAGTGGCTGTTCTTCAGGTTCTGGACTGTTCTGTGGTGCTGTTTATTTATCACATGGGCGTGGGGCAACCTGTCATCACCGCACGTTACATCCTCTACACGAACCTTCGCCTCTGCCCAGAGCTATTTCTACCTTCCTTCTTAAGCCTGAATGTTGGAAGTTTATCTTGCCCAGGCCAGTGCTGTGGTGTAGTGGGTTAAGCCACTATCTGCAGAGCCAGCATCTCATATGGGTACTGGTTCGAGTCCCGGCTGCTCCACTTCCCATCCAGCTCCCTGTCAATGCACCTGGGAGAGCAGTGGAGAATGGCCCAAGTGCTTGGGTCCCTGAACCCATGTGGGAGCCCTGGAAGTTCCTGGGGGTGGGAGGGAGATCTCTCCCTCTTCTCTCTGTAACTCTGACTTCAAGTAAATAAATACATCTTTTCTTAAAATTTTTTTTAATTTTATTTTTTGACAGGCAGAGTGGACAGTGAGAGAGAGAGAGACAGAGAGAAAGGTCTTCCTTTTGCCGTTGATTCACCCTCCAATGGCCGCTGCGACTGGCACGCTGCGGCCAGCGCACCGCGCTGATCCGGCGGCAGGAGCCAGGTGCTTCTCCTGGTCTCCCATGCGGGTGCAGGGCCCAAGCACCTGGGCCATCCTCCACTGCACTCCCGGGCCACAGCAGAGAGCTGGCCTGGAAGAGGGGCAACCAGGACAGAATCCGGCGCCCCGACCGGGACTAGAACCCGGTGTGCTGGCGCCGCAAGGCGGAGGATTAGCCTATTGAGCCACGGCGCTGGCCCTACATCTTTTTTTTTTAAGTGCATTTTGTCAAACTGTGATAACTTGTTAGCTGAAGGGCACACAGCTTGCTAACCGGAAGTCGCTTCTTCAAGGAAGAAGCGTTATGCAACAGCTTGAATCTGCTCTTTGTACTTCTGCGACCTTGAGAAAACCGGGAGGCTCAGCAAAAACAGCTGGATTACTCCCAAGAGGTCTCACACACGTTTTCGAAAATATCTTTAAGTGAAATATTGCTCTTAAAAAAACAAACAGTATAGTTTTGTGCAGAGCTCACCTATAAATAGGTCTTCGGAGAACGAGCTCCGTGTGCCCATGACATTGCGGCTGTGTCCTCCAGTTGCGTGCACACGCCCTTAGCTGCCTTGGGTTGCACCGAGGTTAGGAAACAGTAACTTTGGTTTGGAGAAAAGAGAAAGATTTAAAAAGAGGTCTTTGGTGAGGTGCTTCAGCAAAAATGAGAACGTAATTGCCTATTGACATACTTTTAAAAACTGCACATCAAAAATAGTGATTTTATTTCATAAATGGAAAATTTCAAAAAGTATACAAGCTGTAATTTTCAAAACGGACCTGCCATTTTATAGCTAGAATAAAAGCAGTTTTAAATGTTTTGTTTAAAGATGTGCTTCCTTTTAACCACTGAGTATCTTGTGCTATGTCAACTCTAACGGCAGATTTCAGAATTTGATTCTAGACTCCTGCCCCTAACTCGGGCTTTTTAGACGCCCTGTGTAGTGTTCTTTCCACCTCCCTGGGTGTTCCCGTGTGGGACGGCTCCCTTGCTTCAGGGCCATGGCAGAGGGAGCCACAGTCAGTAGATGCCGTAGCGGTGGTCAGAGCCGCGTGTTGAGCAGGTGCTTTCAATAGACTTCTAGCCCTCGTGGGCGTATTTGTTGGCACTGTTTGCTAGGATTATCAACTTGTGAAAAGAAACCCCTCGTGTGACTGTGTTAGTATTTGTCTCTCGAATAAAATACAAAAATAGCTAAGAGGCAAAAAACGATCCACGAGAGGGCTTTCAGGCAGTGCAAGTTGAAACTCCACCACCCACCTCCCAAAGAGAGTGGACAGGGTGACCCAGAGACGCACCTTTCCAGGCCAGTTAGGCACATGCCCGGGGCTCCAAACTCTTCCCAGAACGGAGACACCGCCTCAAGACAGGTAACCGGCTTGCAAGCCATTGTCAGAGGCAACTGTGAAAGTCTCACCCAGATTTAGCAAAATATCGTCCCACCCTAGAAAACAAGCACATGGCACCTGTCCTTGCTTACCCCACCACTACTGGGCAGGAACTGCTGAGCCCACTAAGGTGGAACCTAGGGGGATTCTGGACTCCTCAGGACAGGGCAATGGGAAGTCTGCAGCAGGTTCTACACGTGCTACGTGGTCCTCTCTCCTTACAGACCAGCAAAATCCTGGCGAAGCAAGGGGAAGTAGATTGGCTAAGGTGTGAAGGGAAACCAATATCTTGTTAATGGTCTGCGCCGTTCACGTGTTAGAAATGCTGATATTTCGCCTTTGTCCTGGACACGGACACATGGACACTTAGGAGGACTCTGAGCTGCAGGTGCACATAGGTACCATGGTCCAAACACAGACAAGTCGGATAAGAGGGCCACATTGCTCCGGGAAGTGTACTTGTGAGCAGTCTGATAGAGTACACAAACTTTTAACAGTTGCTCAAATGTATACTTAAGATTACACGTACTTCTGATACTCAAAAAATATTGATAAGTTACATCAACCACCAAATACAAGGAGATCCAGAGCAAATACCCTGTGGCCATAAGACCTCAAGTCTTCTTAATCGAAAATTCCTAAACCGTTCCCCAGTGGCATTTTCAACACACCCTCAGAGAATTTGTTGGCCTCCGTTTGTTATTGAAATGCGTACGGCCAACGTGCCGACTGTATTTCAAGGTCTCCTTCATTTCTCACTCCATCAGTTTAGTAACACAGGTGAGCTGGGGGTCGAGCCTAGAAGATTCCCGTCACGGTGACTGCTGCTCCAACGACAGCACTGGGGTTTGACTCCTGGCTCTGGCTCGCGACTTCGGTTTCTTGCTGACGTCAACCCTGGCAGGCAACAGGTGACCGAGCTCCCAGCAGCCAGGGAGACCTGGGTTAAATCCCTGGTTGCTGGTGTCAGCCGTCGCCCAGTCACACCTGTTGCGGGCATCTGGGGAGGAAACCAGCAGATGGGAGCATGCGCACTCTCTCTCTCTCTGTGTTTGCTCTCTTTCAAAGAACTAAAAATAACACAGGTGAAAGAGTTAATCAAAACAGGACAACTTGGGATTTTGTTATTTCCAGCTGAAATCACTCACGGAAATGTGATTTCAGGCAGAACAGCGTGGCCTGTTTCCACCTGCAGCCAGCGGATGCTTGAGAGAGGCGGGCAGCCCATCCCAGGCTGGGAGGACCCTGGGAGTCTCCCTTGTCTTCCGCTGGGTCTTAACCTCCCCTTCCCACTCTCTCTCGGTCACCTCCCTGGATGCCACCAGCCTGGCCAGAGGAACATTATCTTGTCTCTGCTTCACACGCTGCTTGTCCTGTGACTCAGAAGCATCGAAGCATCCTCTTCGCTCATTTCTTCAGACTTCCCTCTGCAGAAATTCTTAGGCGCGTGTAGATCTCACCGGCTTGCCTGGTTTCTCCTGTGACTCAGCACTTGTGCTAATTGGCCTCCCAGATAGAAGCAGAGTCCAGGCAAGAACAAAGGGGTGCCCTCAATCCCTGCACAGAGAAACAGAAACCGCGGCAAAGCGGAAAAAACCTGCCGAGAGCCAGCGGCCCGCGCTGCACACACATTCAAAGACCATCTTGGCAGAATGTCAAAAAACAAATAAACAAACAAAAAAAGCACATGGAGGGGCTGGCACTGGGGGGCGGCGATGGGTCAAAGCCACAACACACCGCCGGCGCTGGGGGGCGATGGGTCGAGCCACAACACACCGATGCCATCTGGGCCCTTCTTGCTTTCAGGAGATGCAGCCCCCGCTCTCCTGCCTGCAAGACCGGGGTGAAACTTCCCCAGGCCAGGAATTCCAGGGCAGGCCAGGACGGGGAGGGGCCCCTGCTGAGGGCACCGGCCCTCTCGCTCCCTTCCTGTTCCTTGGACCTCCTGGGCTGGGTCTGCTGGGCTTCTGGGATGGGCTCCCTCCAGCCTGTGTCATCAGCGACCACCTCCTCCTTCTCCAGGCCCTGGGAGCCCCCCAGCAGCCACTCTTGGTGGGGTGAAGGGATTCGTGTGGGTCTCCACTCCCCTTGGGGCAGGGGTCCCTTGTAGGAGGTGGCAATCAACCCCTTAACCCAGAAGCTGCTGGGAGTGATCGGCACTACTGTGGTCACTGCTGCTGTTCGTTCTGTGTTCGCCTTTGTCAAACAGATGTCAAGTTCCCAGACCGTATTAGTTATAAGGAGCTTTCATACAAGTTCATGGAAGGGGGCCAGCACTGTAGCACAGTGGGTTAAGCCGTGGCCTGCAGCACCAGCATCTCACATGGGCTCTGGTTCAAGTCCCAGATGCTCCACTTCTGATCCAGTTCCCTGCTAATGGCCTGGGAAAGCAGCGGAGGATGGCCCAAGTGCGTGGGCCCCTGCACCCATGTGAGAAACCTGGATGAAGCTCCTGACTTCAGCCTGGCCCAGCTCCAGTCATTGCAGCCTTTTGGGGGAGTGAACCAGCAGATGGAAGACCTCTCTCTCTCTCTCTCTCTCTTTGTAACTCTGCTTTCAAATAAATAAATAAACCTTTTTTAAAAAGTTCATGGGAAATCCATGTCATGAAAAAACTTTGTATGGCTTATCTTTTTTTTTTTTTTTTTGACAGGCAGAGTGGACAGTGAGAGAGAGAGACAGAGAGGAAGGTCTTCCTTTGCCGTTGGTTCACCCCCCAGTGGCTGCTGCGGCCAGCGCACCACGCTGATCCGGCGGCAGGAGCCAGGTGCTTCTCCTGGTCTCCCATGCAGGTGCAGGGCCCAAGGACCTGGGCCATCCTCCACTGCACTCCCGGGCCACAGCAGAGAGCTGGCCTGGAAGAGGGGCAACCGGGACAGAATCCGGCGCCCCGACCGGGACTAGAACCCAGTGTGCTGGCGCCACGAGACGGAGGATTAGCCTAGTGAGCCGCGGCGTGGGCCATGGCTTATCTTTTAATTCTGTTTGCCAGAAAATAAATTTATCTTTTATTTCTGGTTCCCGGGAACTTTGTGAAGTGCCCTGTACGGGCTTTGCACCCACAGTGCTAGATGCAGAGCAGCTAAACAAGCCAGCGCTTGGCTCCGTGTGGGGTCTCCAACGGAAAGTGTGTCCCCTGTGTCCTCCGTCCGTCCGTGTCGTACAGCTGGGTTCCCTGCCGAGCCTGAGACACGCTGCTCACCTCCTCCCTAAACGCCTGTGTCGTCCTCCCCGAGAGCGCCTTAGCCACTGTGTCCCGGCCTCTGTCCCCCCCACCCCCCCTGCGGTTCGCGCCTGCATCGGTGCTCTCAGACCACCCATGCGCTGGGTGTCTGTCTCTGTTTCTACTCCGATGCCCTGCTGGCTCCTCAGCTCCTCCACACACCTCCCCATCTGCTGCTCCGCCGTGTCCTCTCCAATCAACAAGCAGCATCCACTCCTCCCAAATCTGAAGCCTGGGCACCGCACCTGCCCTGCCCGACTCCAATCTGTCCAAGGCCATCTCCGGCCACCCCCTTGCCTAGGTACCCGACCCGCACTGTCCTGGTTCCTCCCACAGTCGCCTCGCACCTGCTAGTTCCAACGCCTCCCAACTGAACTCTTACCCACAGTGCAACCTGCTGGTGTGCAGATCCCGAAGTCACTCCCAGTGTTCTGTAAAGACCTTCGTTATCTGATCTGGGTTTACTCCCTAGCTTCTCTGTTGACAATGCCCGCCTCACAGGCACGTCCATTGCGTTTATCTCCTTCTGTGCACGGCTTTCGGTTAGCTGAGGATCTCTGCAAAGTATTACTCGCTCTGCTTGGAAGATCATCCATTCCTTCTGTCCTCGTGCCCTCAATCCATCAACTCTAATCTCAGCGTAGAAAAGACCCCAGAAGTCTCTCCCAACCTCCCCCCTCCCGCGCTGGGCTCAGCCCCTCCCCTGTGTGTCTCTGTCTGCAAGGCAGTGTGGCTGCCTGCCCATTGTTTCGGCTTCACCCCGGGGCCTCTGACACAATGTGTAATCCATATACATTTGTTGCATGAATACATGAGAGAATAGTGTTTTAGTGTCTTTTAATTTAATCTCTGGTTTCTTAATTACTTGTTCCTAAAGTACAGTATTTCTAAAATATCAAGTTTTCAACAGGCACATACTTCCCAAGATCAATTAATGCAGTTCGGAAATGTTAGAAGTTTGCTTATTAACTCATGACAACATGTTCAATTCTTTCCTTAAGTAATTGTGCCAAAACAAAGAACCTCCCCAATCAGTGACGAACCAGAGGCCAGCAAACGTTCCCCAGGTCCCCTCCGTGAGGTGATTCCATGAGTAGAAAGGGGGATTTGGGGACTTGAATTTTTTTATTTATTTGAAAGACAGAGTTAGAGAGGGAGAAACAGAGAGAGGTCTTCCATCCACTGGTTCACTCCCCAAATGACCACAACGGCCAGAGCTGAGCTGATCCAAAGCCATGAGCTTCATCCAGGTCTCTCACGTGGGTGCAGGGGCCCAAGGACTTGGGCCATCCTCCACTGCTTTCCCAGGCCATAGCAGAGAGCTGGATCAGAAGAGGTGCAGCTGGGTCTAGAACCGGCACCCATATGGGATGCCAGCACTGCAGGCCAGGGCCTTAACCCACTGTGCCACAGCACTGGCTCCTCAGACAGCTCTTAACAGAAGTTTACAGGTGCAGGTATAAATCTCAGCTTGTTGGCCACTGTTTCTTATGCTAAACATTATTTGTGCTTTCTTTAAAGTTATTTCTTGAAAGTTTATGATTGTTAAGATTCACACCTACTGTGCGTTTCCAGCATCAGCTGAATTTGCATAAAATTCATAGTTGGTTTTCTTTCAAGTGTGGTGTGTGCATGTGTGTGGAGGGAGAGATGGAATTAAAATCCTTTGCTTGCAGGGGGCAGGCAGTTAGCCTGGTTTTTAGGGTGCCTGCATCCTCATCAGCGTCTGGGTTTGATTCCTCGCTCCAGCTTCCTGCCAGTGGAGACCCTGGGAAGCAGCCATGAGGGTCAAGAAGTTGGGTCCCTGCCACACCTGTGGGAGGCCTGGGTTGTGTTCCTGGCCCCTGGCTCTGGCCTCAGCCCATTGTAGGCATTTGGGGAGTGAATCAGCAGATGAGAGCTCTGTATGTCTGTCCAACTCCTAAATAAATAAAACCATTCAAATCTGAAATAAAAATGTAAAATTTTGTTTGCAATAAAAAATCCAGGATTATTATTAAGGTTTCTCCATTCTTTCTTACTGAGTAACTTGGAGCCCAGGGCTGAAATCGGTGCCTGTGTGGATTGCAGGAGACAGTTTCCCAAGGGTAGACATGACTCACCAATTACTCCTAATTATGCTATTTACTAGTGATAATGAAATTGAAAACTGAGCTGTTAAGTGCTTTTCTGAGCACATAGAAAGGAAATGGGTAATTGCTCAGAAAAATATCAAGGCAAGTAGATTCTGATTAGCAGGGCAAGTACAGGTGGTCCCTGATTTGCAAGGGCTCAACCTTTGATTTCTGAACTGCATGGTGGTGTGAAAATGACATGCGTTCAAACCATCCTGTGAATCCTGAAGTTTGACCTTTTCCTAAGCAAGCAGCATGCAGCACTCTGTGGACTTTCAATGCTGGGCGGCAGCAGCTACGCCTCCCATCACCCCACAGTCAAGAGGGGAAGCAGACAGTACTCTGCAGCCGCTGTGCGGCTGGGCTGGGACCTGCAGGAGATTCCGTGTGCCGAGTGCATTTTCAACATCGCGTTCATCGCAATGCGACCCATCACACGTCAAGGTGCATCTGTAGTAGAAGAACCTACCCCTGCCCTGTTACCTCTCTCAGCTTCACCCCTCTTCCCTTGAAGGCTGTGGGAGGCTCTGACTTGACAGGTGCTGTGAGCATTAGTTACAGAGTATGAGAATACATGGCACCTGGCAGCCATGAGCACATGGTCGTTATTGTTTCCTTTCATCAACACTAAAACCATCTGCCTTAGAGTTGCTAAAAGGACTTCTCGAAGTCAGAGCAAAGCGATGCTAAGGAACGACACAGAGGCATATGGGAACTCAGGCTCATTGGTAGAGGTAGGTATGGGTATATGGTCACATTCAGACTAGTCTAACAATTAGCGAGGCATTGTCAACCACTTTTAATTCTGTCCTAAAAGTGAAAGATGAAAGACTTAAAATAACTATAGGTCAGCCATTTCCTACTGGATGCACAATATAAAGAGACATAAATGGTTAAATGGCATTAAATGGTGGAGGGACAAGTAAAATTATAGAGGTTTTTTAATGCAAATTAAACTGTTATCAGCTTAATATAGGATACTTTAAAATGTTCTATGTAAGCCTAATGGTAACCACAACAACAAAAAAAAAAACACAAAAGATGGAAAGGGATCAAAGATACCATCCCCCTCCACACACACACACACACACACACACACGCAAACACACAAACACATCAAATTACAAAGGAAGACAGAGAAGAAGGAAGGAACTATAAAAACATCAAAAAATAACAAAAGGACAAGAGAAAGTTTCAACCTATCAGTAATTCAGTGTAAATGGATTAACTTCTCTGATCAGAAGACACAGAGGGGACAGGTGTCGTACTGCACCAGTTTGGACCACACTTGGGACACCTGCATCCCACTCTGGTTTGAGTCCCAGCTACTCCACACTTCCAATCCAGCTATGTTCTTGCTAGTGTACTTGGTAAGCAGAAGATCATGGCCCAAGTGTTTGGGTTCCTGCTTCCCTCGTGGGAGACCTGGATGAAGCTCCTGGCTCCTGGCTTCAGCCCAGCCTGTCCCTGGCTGTTGCAGGCACCTGGGGAGTGAACCAAGGGATGGAAGATCTCTCCTCTGTTTCTCCTTCTCTCTCTGTCACTCTTCCAAATAAAAATAAAATAGATCTTTCTAAAAAGATACAAGTGGTTAAATGGATTAAAAATAATGAGAACCAATAACATGCTTCCTGTAAGAGACTCGCTTTAGCTTGAAGGACAGCCACAGCTGCACGTGGGAGATGGAATAATACATTCCATGTAAACAGTAAACAGAAGAGAGCATGGTCGCTATACTTCTGACAAAATAGACTTTAGGTCAAAGATCGCCACCAGAGACACAGAAGATCCTCATGTAATGATAAAGGGTCAATTCATTGATCATGACTTTATTATGCACTCACTGCATATAAAGCAAGCATTGACAGATGTGAGGGGTGAGGCAGACAGCAACACCATAATAGCAGGAGACATCAGCACATTATTCGCTACGCTGGATAGATCATCCACACAGAAGACCAATAAGGAAATAGGGGGATCAACAACGCTATGGATAAAATGGCCCTAGCAGACACATATCCCATAATGCGCTGTCCAACAGCAGAAGAGTACACATTCTCCCAGGCTGGGATGCCAGCACTGTGGATGGCAGCTTTACCTGCTATGCCACGGCGCAAGCCCCAGTGCAAAGATGTTGACACTGGCCTGGGTGATGATTTTTCGGACATGACCAAAGGCAAAAGAAAGCAAAAATGCACCAATGGGACTGCACCAAGTTTTTGCACAGCTGAGGGAACAATCCACGTAGTGAAAAGGCAACCTACACATGATAAAGGGGGTTAACATCCAAAATACATAAGAAATTCAAACGACTCAATAGCAAGAAACAACCTGATTTTAAAATGTGTTGAGGATCTGAATAGACAGATCTCAATAAAAGACATCCAAATGTCCAGCAAACCTAAGAACAGGTGCTCAGCGGCGCTAACCCAATGGCTCTTCTCAAACAGAGATGATGAGTGCTGGTGAGGAGGCGGAGGAAAGCGAATGCCGGTACAGTGTTGGTTGTCATGCAACTCAGCGCAGCCATTGTGAGAAACAGTACAGGAGTTGCTCAAAAAATAAAAACGAGAGCTCCAGATGGTCCAGCAGCCCCATATCTGGTCCACATCCAAAAAGGAGGAAATCCAGATCTCAAAGAGAAACCTGTGGGCTCCTGTTCATTGCAGCGGCATTCGCACCAGCCAAGACTGGAGGGCACTTACGTGTCCAAAGAAGGATGAATGACCAAAGACCATGCGGTGCACACACAGGCACAGTGGGATATCACTCAGCATTAGGAAGGAAGGAACCTGCCTCAGGACAACGTGAATGAACCTGGCGCACGCTATGCCAAGTAAGTTCTCCAGGTACAGAGAGACAAGTGCCACACGGCCTCACTCACACATGCAGTTAAAAGAAGACGAACTCAGAGAAGCAGTGAGTAGAGTGCTGGTTGCCAGGGCTGGGGGTGGGGACAGGAAGAGGTAGAGTGTGGGGAGACTGAGTCCTGGGCGTGTAATGTGCAGTATGCTCACTCTAACTGACACCGCGCTGTAGGCTTGGCACGGGCCAGGAGAGCAGACCTTAGGTGTTCTCGCCTCATGCACAAAAGTATTTGGACTCTGTGGGCTGATGGATACGTTGCCTGGCTTGGTTATAGTTGCCATTTCACAGTGTATATGGATGAAGGGTCTTCAAAATTCTCATGGGAAACACTTATTAAGGGAAAACTACGCACAGATTTCAGAAATTTTGCCCTAAAACAAGCTTATGTTTTAAATTCATTTTCCATTAATGTTTCCAAAAATAATTTTTAGATTTTATTTGAAAGGCCGAGAGAGAGAGAGAGAGAGAGAGAGAGAGAACCACCTTCCAACCACTGGTTCACTCCCCAAATGCTCCCACAGTAGGGACTGGGCCAGGCTGCAGCCAGGAACCAGGCATTCCAGCCAGGTCTGCTGATGTGGGCGTCAGGGAGCCAAGTTCTCACGCCATCACCACCCGTGGCCCAGTGTGCACATTAGCAGGGGC
Organism: Oryctolagus cuniculus; assembly: GCF_964237555.1. Classification (NCBI taxonomy): domain Eukaryota; kingdom Metazoa; phylum Chordata; class Mammalia; order Lagomorpha; family Leporidae; genus Oryctolagus; species Oryctolagus cuniculus. Next base: position 7,721,648 of record NC_091436.1, read on the forward strand.
TGGCCTGGAAGGCGTCAGGGATCCAAGTTCTCGCGCCATCACCACCCGTGGCCCAGTGTGCACATTAGCAGGGGCTGGACTGCAAGGCGTCCGGGATCCAAGTTCTCGCGCCATCACCACCCGTGGCCCAGTGTGCGCATTGGCAGGGGCTGGACTGGAAGCGGAGGCAGGACAACCCCAGGTGCTTCAATGTGGGACGCAGGCACCCCGAGTGGGAGCTTAACCTGCTGCCCCACAACACCTGCCCCATTTCCATGAAATCTTTGAAGAACCCTCATATATCAAAACAGCACGTGTACACTTTACATCTATACGGCTTTTATTTGTCAGCTGTACCTCAATAAAGCTGCAAGATAAACAAATACAAAATTTAAAAAGTATTATTGTGCATCAAAGGACAAGATCAAGCAGAGAAAAGCAACCTTCACAGTGGGAGAAAATATGTGCAAATAGTATATCTGCTGAGAGTTTATGATCCAGAATATACAAAGAACTCCTAAAATTCAATGACAACCCAGTTTAAAAATGGGCAGAAGACTTGAATAGACATTTCTGCAAAAAAGACAAACACATGAAATGATGATTAACATCGTTAGTCCTAAGAAAATGCAAATGAAACCCACAGTGAAATAGTACTTCATGCCCACTAGGAAGTTTATAATTAACAAATGCAAAATAGCAAGTGTTGGCGAGGGTGTGGAGAAATTAGGACGCATGGTACTGCTGGTGGGAGTATGGAGAGAGTGTGGCAGTTCCTCACAATGTCAACACAGACTTACCACCGACCCGGCCATCCTGCCCGTAGCTGTGTACCCCAAAGAACAGGACACAGGCTCCCAAACGAATGCTTGCAGGGGAAGGTTCATCTCAGCACCATTGCAATACCCAAAGTCACGTTAGTCAACCGGCGGGTGGGTGAGCAAATGGGGCTGGTACACAGTGGACTTCTCTTCAGTGGTGACGCACGCCCTCTCGTGGCTGGACCTGCACAGCAGGGTGTGGGAGAGGGGGGAGAAACTGCCTCCTGGGGTACTGGATGCTCCCGGGCAACGCAAGCGCTCTGGAACTAGATAGAGCTGGGGTCTGCACGCTGAAAACACACTGATGGCGAATCGCTCACGTTAAGAGGGTCATTTTGTTATGAGAATTTCAGTTTTCTAAAAAGCGCATCTTGCACGTCCCTTTCTAAGGAGGATTTGTCCTGATAAAATGAGGAAGTAACTTTAAAAAAGAGGGAGACCTGGGTCCGAGAGACGTGGAGGCAGGAGTGGCAAATCTCGCAAGTGCAGGGATTTGCAGGATGAGGGGACGCAGAGGGCATCACCCACCACCATGCGGGCGCCCGGGCCAGGCGGGAGCAGGTAGAATGTTCCAGAAGGGAGATTGCCAGATTGCCTAGTGGATTTGGCTGCATAAAGAAAAGGTGCAAAAGGTTTGGAGTATTTGGGATGGAATTAGTGAACATACGTACAAAGCTTACAAAAGGGAAAATTATTAATTCTCAGGCAAACTGTAGAAGCACACTACATGACTCAGTTACAAATGGCATTTTCATAGTTGTAATAGGTATCAACACTGAATATTTGTATAACAAGATTGTACTACAATAAAATCGAGAACATATGAGAAAAATATGTGTGCATGTATGTGTGCATGTGTGGTGTATGTGTGTGCATGTGTGTAGTGTATATGTGTGTGTTTGCACGTGTGCGTGTGACATACAACATAGATTTTAAAAAAGAAAGTGAGTGGCTGGCACCGGGTAAAAGGTTTAGCTGGGTAAAGCTACTGCCTGTGATGCCAGCATCCCATCTGGGCGCTGGTTTGAGTCCTGGCTGCTCCACTTCCAATCCAGCTCTCTTCTATGGCCTGGGAAAGCAGCAGAAGACAGCTGAAGTGCTTGGGCCCCTGCACCCATGTGGGAGACCCAGAGGAAGCTTCTGGCTCCTGGCTCCTGGCTCCTGGCTCCTGGCTTCAGCCTGGCTCAGCCCTGGCTGTTGTGGCCACTGGAAAGTGAACCAGCAGATGGAGCATCTCCCTCTGTCTCTAACTCTCTCTGTAACTCTGCGTTTCAAATACATAAAAATAAATCTTAAGAATAAGAAATAAAGTGAAAAGAATTTCAGATGTGCCCAAACAGACTGGATGGGCACATGGCCGACAGTGCAGTCGGTGAGGGGTCAGGGCTGGGGGAGAGGAGACCACAGCCTAAGGACTGGTGAGGAGGAGAAAGGATTTCTCCTTCAGGGTTTGTCCTTTGTGGGAAAAGGGCAAGGTGCTGGTTAATGGCAGGCGGGGAGGCTGCACCTGTCAGTATCGCGCGTCTTCCACGTGGAGTCAGTGCGTGCTCTGGGAGACGAGACACACAGCTGAGGGCACAGAGCCGGCACTGGAGCACTTTACCAGGGCTTCTGGACCCCTGGGTTTACAACGAACTGGGAGATTTCTGCTCGTAGGAGAACAGACACAGGGCACCTGCTCAAGATGGGACACTCGGCCCCCAGGGCAGCCCACACGACCACTTCCGCCTTTCCTGGGCATTTACGGGGCCACAGACATTGCAATGCTTTTGTTTTTGTTGCTTATTTCACAGGTCACTGCAGCCCACTTTGACAGCTAGAAGGGGCCTTGCACACATTGGAAGCGCTAACGTACAACACAAAGGCTCGGGTTAACAGCAGCGGCTGCAGCCTGGATGTTCACTCGGGAGTAGCTGCTCTTGCCATGGGGTAGATAATGGGATGGTGCTGCACAGTCTGTCCTATCAGAATAACCACCTGACTCTGTGTCAGTCTCTCACGGTGTACACCTTAAACCACACAACAACATTTACGGAAAAAGGTCTTAGTGACGGCCGATAAAAGTACAAACGCCGCAAAAAATATAAAATCCCATTCTCACGTGCACAGGAACAAATACACGCTCACACACATGGGTCTAGCCGTGAGATGGAGCAGGAGCTCAGACCGCGGGCTGTTCTCTGGCTGTGAGACTGTCTGCTTGTTGTACAGCTGCGCTTGCACTGTACTTCATGTGAATTATTGAAGAATGCATTGTAGAACAGCGGCGGCCGCATTCCAACTCATCCTGGCAGGCAAGCGTCTGTCTGCTCATTACTTCTCTAATAAGGGAAGAGAGATGTAGAGAGAAAATGGGAAGCGTTCGCCTCCCTTCTCACCTCCGAGGCAGCCAGCGCCGGGTCACCCTGTGAGCCGGAAACAAGTCCAACAGTGCCCGGCTTTTGCACGGTCGGGGGAAGGCACGCCCCTCCTACCCATCCATCAACGCCAGAGGGACGTCTTCCCTGGGGATTCGCCACCGCTCTGGGAGTCTGTGAGGTGACCGTCATCTCTTCTGCTGTCCCCGTGACACGCATGTCTGTGTTTGAGAGCACACGCGTGCCTTTCCCTGGGGTCCGCGTGTCCCGTGGTGAGTGATGTCTTGGACAGATGATGCTTTACACAGCTTTCCAGGAGCGCGTCTCGTGCACCAAGCAGGGTGAGTCTGTTAGGAGGAAGCTCCTGGCATCGGGCAGGGCACGCGAGGCGGCACGGCCGACTGCCCTGCCCTCCCCCTGTGGCACACAGCTCCCTGACCCGCCATGCTTCCCCTGGCTTCCCTTCCCTTACTCTGCCAGGGGTTCCCGCAGGGGCAGCCCTCCTGCAGAGCATCTCCTGTCCTGGTCCGCTGCTAACGCATGGGTCAAATTCGGGGCTCAGGAGAGGAAAACCTCTGAACCCCACTGTCCACAAAGACCGTCAACCCGTCCACCTCTGTTTCCGGGGAGACAGTGGGGTGAGATGCCCCAGCCCCACAGCCGGCGGGGGCAGCTGTCCTGCCTTTTCCTCCCACCCTGGCCTGGCCAACCCTGCCCCTGCCCTGGGAGACCCCGGCTGCCCCACAGACAACCCTACCCCCCAAGCATGGAGAGTCCACGTGAGCCCACCACGCGGCCACACCAGCGCCCAGCTGCGGCCTTCGAATTGTTCTCTCCCTTTCTGCTCTACTCCCCAGCCACCCCACCTGACCCCTTCTACCCCAGATTCTGCAATTCAGAGGGACAAGAGCCAGGGGGCTGGCACGGGTCACTCAGAGTGAAGCCGCTGCCCAACGGCCTCGGCGAAGAAAAGTGTGTGATCTGCCGCCCCCTGCCGGCCCCTGTCGGCATGGCTTCTGTTTGAAAGTTGGCCGGCAGGGTTGGGGGGAGTCAACACTTCAAAGGCATCTGCAAATTCCAGAAAGCGGAGAAGAAGATCTGTTTAACCACGGGATTCCCAGCCCAGCAGGCGCTTGTGCTTTAAGCCTTCCCTGCGTCAGCGCTGTCGCCTGCAGGTGCTGAATGCTCCAGCGTCTCTGACATCTCCCAGTGCTTGGACCTTCAATGTCACAGGCTTGGACTCGGGCACTAGGGTACCCCGTGCAGAACTGGAGACCCGAAGTGAAACACAGCGAGCCGTGCACGTCCTCCTGGGGTTTGACCCCTGCTTGGTGACATTCAGCCTGAAGATCTGAGCACACTGAAGCGGTGAGCTCGGGGCAGGACAGCCAGCCCATACCCCTCCTCTGGGGACCGCCTTCCCAGACCCAGAGTGGCAGCGTGAAACCACAGAGAGAACCAAACCTTGCATACGAGCTGGTAACGGAGACAGCCGCAGGCAGGTGGAGTGTGCGCCTGGCTGTCCCGGGCCAGCGGGAGATGCATTTCCCGGGCAGGGTGCAGGATGGCAGGAGACTACGACGCACTGTTCAGAGCCCTGTGCAATCTAACACCTACAGATCGCTGCTTCCTGAAATTGTCTATTTCACGTTTTCAGGCTGTGATTGATGGTGAGCAACGGGGGGGGGGAGGGGGGGGGCTCCTGTAGTCTCTGTCCACAAGGGGGCGTGCTCGTGCACTGAGCTAGGTACTACAGACGCAGCGGGCAAGGGTGGGTCTGGATCAAAGCGCTCAAACCGTGAGCCAGACAGACGGTACGCATGCACCAGACACAAGGCAGCAGGGAATGGTGGGGGTTGTGGCCTGCATACACTGGACAGCCCAGAATTGGGAAGGGGCTTAAGGGCAGGTGGGCCTGTCCCTCATGTTTCCTGGACTCTGGTTTGGATTCTACTGTTTATACCATTCCCAGGCTTTGCCTCATTGCTTGGGCTGCCAGGGTTGTCAGAGCTCTGTGTATATAGTAGGTGCTTAATAAATGTTCATCCTGGTAGTGGCATGGCTGACTACAGTGATCCTGAGGACTGGAGGGCCTGGCTCCGGCATCCAGCCCTATTCCATGGCCTCCAACGCCGCATGGTTTTGGGCCTCTGCTCTGTTGGTAAAATGAGAGTGACGATGATGGTCCCTGTCTCGTGGGGTTGGGACGTGGAGTGAATGAAGCAGCCCGTGTAAAGAGCCCGGGGCACAGCGCCTGCCACTCGGCACTTAGCCACGGCCGGCAGGCAGTCTCTCTTCCCAGCAGGGAAATGCACCACGTGGATCCCCACTGTTGGATTGGAATCTGGCTCTTCCTGTTTCCGCTGGCACCACTCTGGGCAGGTAAGTCTCAGTGCCCCCATCTATGAGGTGATCACAAACCCGGGACAGCCAAGCCCAGGGGCACATTTTGGGGTGAGTCTTAGCCTGTTTGCTGTTGCTATAACAACACCCCCCATATCCAGGATTGGGTGATTTATAAGAGCAGATGTCTACTTGACTCTGGCTCAGGAGGCCGGGAAGGCCGAGTGCGCTGGCCCCAGCACCTACTCGACATCTGTGCAAGAGTGCGTGGGGTCCCTGGCCCTGCGACCCCAGCCCTGCGGGACGAGGCCCAGGGTGCGCACGCCCACAGCAGCCCGCGGAAAAATGCTTTTGGAAAGGTGTGTTTGGATTTGTAGGGGTCTGGACTCAGAGAAGCGGCCCCCTGCCGTGGGCGGGCACTCGTGATTGACAGCAGTCCGAGCAGAGCTGTGAGCCCAGCCCATTTCTCTTCCTCTCTCGCTCGCGCGCTCGGGGCACCTGAGTGTGGTTGGAGTCGGAAAACCCAGGGAGCCCCTCCTGTTCCTGCGCTCTGAGATCAGAACTAGAGGCGCTGTCTTCTGGGCAGGTGCGAAGGGATGGGGGTGGGGCTCTTTCTCCACCGCTGGCATCCGTCTGGGGCTCCCCAGGCTTGGGGCTCATCGTGACCTCTAGGTTAACATCCACACCCGGGAGCAGGCAGCCAACCCCTCCCCGCAGCCGGCTGGCCCCTGTCAGGTTCGGCCCTCGTGTTCCCAGCTCTTCTCACAGGTCCTGCACCCGTGAGATGTGCGCTAGCCAGGTGAATTAGCTAGACCTGCCCCACAGACCCTGGTGAGGACCTGCTCCTGGCTCCCCGCTGTAGCCTCACCTGGCCTTTCCTCTCTCGTGCAGGGCGGGTGTGTATACGCGAGTGTGTGTGCACACGTGTGGAGACAGAGCTCACTCTTCCTCTTCCTGTTTATTTGTTTTTATTTATTTGAAAGGCAGGGCAATAGATGATAGATAGATAGATAGATAGATAGATAGATAGATAGATAGATGAATGATAGAGATCTTCCATCGCTGGTTCACTCCCCAATGCCAGGAACACCATCAGCTGGGCCCCCCATGTGGGTGGCAGGCACCCAAGTCCTTGGCCGGCATTTGCTGCCTCGCTGGACGCCCTGGCAGGCAGCTGGTGTGGCAGGGGAGGAGCTGGGACACACCCCCACACTCCGTATGGGATGTGGGCATCGCAGGCAGCAGCTTGGCCACAATGCCGCCGGTCTCCTCTTCTTAGCATGAACTAACGCCAGCGTGCGGGTCCCACCTCGGGATCTCCTCTAACCCCAGTCACTTCCTAAAGGGCCCCCTGCAGACACCACCACGCGGGGTTAGGGCTTCCACACCTGCATCGGAGGGGGCGCCCACACTCAGCCTGCAGTGCCCACGATTGCACTCAATTCTTCAGGGGCCTGGCAGGCACAATGAGTTCTTGTGACTCAGGTTCCGCATTTTAATCACAGTATTTAGTTAAGGAAACCGCTGTCTCTCATCACTGTCACCCTTGCCAGCCACACCGAGCCAAGTTCACGGCCACTCTGTGCTCTGCGCTCCCTCTGTTCCCCAGACTCGGCCCCGGCGGCTCAGACTCGCTGCTTAGCCAGGTGGGGCCAGGTCCCTGGACCCTCACCTGCAGGTGAGGCTTCCTGCCTGAGGTGGAGGTGCCAGGAGCCACGCGACCAGCCTGCCAGCTGGGACAAGGTGCCACGGGAGCAAGCTCACGCCCGGCCACAGCTGCCCCTGGAGTCTGGGCCCCAGTGTCGGCGCAGCCTCTCCCTCTGTTCACAGCTGGGCTCAGAGCACCTTCCTGTCTCACCCCACCCGCCCTGTCTCTGCTCGAAGAAGGCCCCTTCTACTCAGGGCAGAAACAGGGCCCTGGAGGGAACTCCCACACCTGCCCCCTGCGGGGACAGCAAACCCTCTTCTGTCCTTTCTCCTGGAGCAAGGTCATCTTTGGCCCAGGGAAGGTCCGGCCCTGCCCGCGGGCCCCGACCCCCACTCCGGTCACGGTCAGCTGTGCCGGCGGCCTTTGCGCCTGCTCCCCAGCTGTGGCCTGCCTCTCTCCCTGCTCCTCTCCTGAGCCCTCCTGGCTGAATCCAATGAGGACTTTCTCCCTTTGTCTCCGTGGAAGGACATTTTGGTGGAGAGAAACTGAAATGCAGACCAGGGTGGTCCCCAACTGCCTCAGAGTTGGTGGGGGACCCCCAGGCGTCTCATCCAATTCGCCCAGTTGTGCAGACACGGGAGAGACCGCTGCCTGGGAGGAGAGACCCCGGCACGCTGACCACCTAGGGCCTGTTGAGGTGCAGGGCTGTAATAAATACATCCAAGTGCCTCTGCACCAAGGTCATTTTTTGGAAAACACCCAGGCTTCTGGAGCGAGAATGTTCCATTAAAGGAAAAGGGTGTCTTGCACACAGACGTCTCCATGACAGCAGGCCGGAGAGCCTGCCAGTTTGACATAGAATGTGGGGCTCGTGCCAGGACCCACTCCTACCCTGTCACCCGGGTCACAAGCACGCACCTTGGCGTGCGTCGGGGGAGAAGGATTGAGCGTCTGGGGCGACTGCAGCGCTCCAGATTCCACGCAGCTGTGGGGTTGATAGAACAAAACGAGGGACTCTCGGAAAAATCTCACCTTCTGGGTGCAGTGTGGCCGGTCAGAGACTGGTCCCCAGGGCCACCTGGAGTAGACATGCAAGCCTCTCTCCCTAGCAAAGACACGGGGTCTCTGGGGGTCCCTGACGCCAATGACTGATGGTGGGAGGGGGATAACCACAGTAGAAGCAAGTGGGCCGCAAGCTCTGGGGGCTCCCAAACTCCGGGTTTGAGCTGAGATCGGGTAGGAGGGGAAGGACAGTCTGGGAGCCCTGTAGGCAAACCGTAGGCAGGGCCGAGGTCCAGGTAGGGCGAGATGCGTGCGGGGAGGCCGATAAAGCTCCGGCTTCATGGCCCCTTCGATCCACCAAGGTGGCGGCCACGAGCCCACAGCTCGTATGCCCTTCCTGCAGTGAGCTCATGTGTGTGTGTGTGTGTGTGTGCACACGCGCGCGTCTGCACGTGTGTGTTTCAGTGCAAGGGTGACTCCTCCTATTGGGAATTGGGGTCTCTGTGTCCACCCCTTGGCGCGGGTGGAATCTGGGGACGTCCAGGGTAGGCTGTAAGGAGATCTGACTTGCGTCTGATCCTTTGGGTAGGCAGGGCAGGACGCACAGGGAGGCCATGGGGGTCCTGGCCCGTGAGCTAGGGTCCTGGTGACCCCGGGGGCCCGCCTCGAGACATGGGGGTGAGTGGTAAGGCTCTGAGAGGATTCCTCCCCCGTCCGCCAGCCGACTGCAGCCTCGGCAGAGACTTGGCAGGACTGTCACCGCCCAGGACCGGGAGCACGTTTTGGGGTGAGTCTTAGCCTGTTTGCTGTTGCTATCACGTTTTGGGGTGAGTCTTAGCCTGTTTGCTGTTGCTATAACAACACCCCCCCATATCCAGGATTGGGTGATTTATAAGAGCAGATGTCTACTTGGCTCTGGCTCAGGAGGCCGGGAAGGCCGAGCGCGCTGGCCCCAGCACCTACTCGACATCTGTGTAAGAGTGCGTGGGGTCCCTGGCCCCGCGACCCCAGCCCTGCGGGACGAGAACACCTGTGTTTCAGAGGGTGGTAACCCAGCGGCGAGCGCAGTGTTGCTACCTTCAGAGGAAGGAGCCCGCTGTGGCCCGGCCTGCTCTTCTTCCCTGGCTTCTTGCTTGGAAGGGGCTTGCTGTAGCCCCACGCCTCCAGGGCTCATGGCCTTCGGGCCATGTGCTCTAGGCTTCCTGGCCTAGATGCTCTTCCACGGGGCTGGTTCCTGGTGCTCGGTATGAACCCCTATTCACCTCTCTCCCCTAAATAAAGCTCTCACTCTCCTATGCATCTTTCTCACTAAATAAAAGCTTAAACGTACCATGCTGGCTCGTATATCTGTGCTGGTATTTAGAATTCTTCTCTAAATATTAGGCAAGAACCCTCTTGGGCTTATTAATATCGGGGATTTAGTAATAAGCCCGTGGTGAAATCGTAAGGCACCCCAAATTCCGGTAGTGCAGGTGGCACCCCGGATAGCATTTCTAGGGGACTTTAAGGGGCCACATTTCAGGGTAAACTTTAGGGGGTCTTCTCTGATTTCAGAGCCACTATGGGGTCCCATCTGTCACGGTGGTTGTGGAGAAGCTGGGTGCCTTTTCAGGGTCCAGCTAAAGCAGAATTGGATTGGGGTTCCACAGGGCAGGCTTATAAGGATTGGATTCACTTCTGGGTAAGTTACTGCTGCTGGTCCAGGGTAAAAGGCTTTCCAGAATTCTTCACACAGACTGGGCTCTTAGCCCACGGCGTACGGCAACCTTCCAGAGCCTGCATCATGAGGTCCAAGGATGCACAGATATCAAACGTACGAAGCTGGAAAAATGTTTCTGGGAATTATTCCAAATTTGTACAGCTCTGACCTAAACACAGTTTGATAGGAGTTTTCCTACATTTCCCAACAATCCCAAATATTTATCCAGCATTTTCAATAATGAGTCACGAGGCAGAGAGAAACCTTTTAAGTCCATCGGCTGATAGATGAAGATCTAATAAAATGCTAGAGAAAGAATGAGTTACTTTTCTCCTAATGGAAAGTGACATTGCACTTACTGTTGTGTGAATAGGCAATCACAAACACACGCTACAAGTGGCACAAGGGAGAGCAGGTCACAGAGGAGCTCAGGGATTAGATAAAAGCCTGCTGTTTGGGGTGGGGTCTGTAGGTGGCAGGGGGGAGGTGCTTTGGTATAGCTTTGATCCCGGGGTGTGGGCTGTTCACCTCCTGGAGGCCGCCCACTCGCACCTGTGCTCACCGCCTCTCATCCACGCTCACCTGCCCTCACCCAGGCTCACCCGTTCTCACCCACTCTCACTCGCTCTCACCTGTGCTCACCTGCCCTCACCCAGGCTCACCTGCTCTCACCTGTGCTCACCTGTGCTCACCTGCTCTCACCTGCTCTCACCTGTGCTCACCTGCTCTCACCTGCACTCACCTGCTCTCACCTGTGCTCACCTGATCTCACCTGTGCTCACCTGTGCTCACCTGCTCTCACCTGCTCTCACCTGTGCTCACCTGCTCTCACCTGTACTCACCTGCGCTCACCTGCTCTCACCTGTGCTCACCTGCTCTCACCTGTGCTCACCTGCTCTCACCTGCTCTCACCTGCGCTCACCTGTGCTCACCTGCTCTCACCTGCTCTCACCTGCCCTCACCTGCTCTCACCTGTGCTCACCTGCTCTCACCTGCTCTCACCTGCGCTCACCTGTGCTCACCTGCCCTCACCTGCTCTCACCTGCTCTCACCTGCTCTCACCTGCGCTCACCTGTGCTCACCTGCCCTCACCTGCTCTCACCTGTGCTCACCTGCTCTCACCTGCTCTCACCTGGCTCACCTGCTCTCACCTGCTCTCACCTGCTCTCACCTGCTCTCACCTGCTCTCACCTGTGCTCACCTGCTCTCACCTGCCCTCACCTGCTCTCACCTGCTCTCACCTGGCTCACCTGTGCTCACCTGCTCTCACCTGCTCTCACCTGCGCTCACCTGTGCTCACCTGCTCTCACCTGCTCTCACCTGTGCTCACCTGCTCTCACCTGCTCTCACCTGCTCTCACCTGGCTCACCTGTGCTCACCTGCTCTCACCTGTGCTCACCTGTGCTCACCTGTGCTCACCTGCTCTCACCTGCTCTCACCTGTGCTCACCTGCTCTCACCTGCTCTCACCTGTGCTCACCTGCGCTCACCTGCTCTCACCTGTGCTCACCTGCTCTCACCTGCTCTCACCTGCTCTCACCTGTGCTCACCTGCTCTCACCTGTGCTCACCTGTGCTCACCCCCTCTCACCTGCTCTCACCTGTGCTCACCTGCTCTCACCTGCTCTCACCTGCTCTCACCTGTGCTCACCTGTGCTCACCTGCTCTCACCTGCTCTCACCTGTGCTCACCTGCTCTCACCTGCTCTCACCTGTGCTCACCTGCTCTCACCTGTGCTCACCTGTGCTCACCTGCTCTCACCTGCTCTCACCTGTGCTCACCTGCTCTCACCTGCTCTCACCTGGCTCACCTGCTCTCACCTGCTCTCACCTGCTCTCACCTGGCTCACCTGTGCTCACCTGCTCTCACCTGTGCTCACCTGCTCTCACCTGCGCTCACCTGTGCTCACCTGCTCTCACCTGCTCTCACCTGTGCTCACCTGCGCTCACCTGCTCTCACCTGTGCTCACCTGCTCTCACCTGCTCTCACCTGCTCTCACCTGTGCTCACCTGCTCTCACCTGTGCTCACCTGTGCTCACCCCCTCTCACCTGCTCTCACCTGTGCTCACCTGCGCTCACCTGCTCTCACCTGCTCTCACCTGTGCTCACCTGCTCTCACCTGCTCTCACCTGTGCTCACCTGCGCTCACCTGCTCTCACCTGTGCTCACCTGCTCTCACCTGCTCTCACCTGCTCTCACCTGTGCTCACCTGCTCTCACCTGTGCTCACCTGTGCTCACCCCCTCTCACCTGCTCTCACCTGTGCTCACCTGCTCTCACCTGCTCTCACCTGCTCTCACCTGTGCTCACCTGTGCTCACCTGCTCTCACCTGCTCTCACCTGTGCTCACCTGCTCTCACCTGCTCTCACCTGTGCTCACCTGCTCTCACCTGTGCTCACCTGTGCTCACCTGCTCTCACCTGCTCTCACCTGTGCTCACCTGCTCTCACCTGCTCTCACCTGGCTCACCTGCTCTCACCTGCTCTCACCTGCTCTCACCTGGCTCACCTGTGCTCACCTGCTCTCACCTGTGCTCACCTGCTCTCACCTGCGCTCACCTGTGCTCACCTGCTCTCACCTGCTCTCACCTGTGCTCACCTGCGCTCACCTGCTCTCACCTGTGCTCACCTGCTCTCACCTGCTCTCACCTGCTCTCACCTGTGCTCACCTGCTCTCACCTGTGCTCACCTGTGCTCACCCCCTCTCACCTGCTCTCACCTGTGCTCACCTGCTCTCACCTGCTCTCACCTGCTCTCACCTGTGCTCACCTGTGCTCACCTGCTCTCACCTGCTCTCACCTGTGCTCACCTGCTCTCACCTGCGCTCACCTGCTCTCACCTGTGCTCACCTGCTCTCACCTGCTCTCACCTGCTCTCACCTGTGCTCACCTGCTCTCACCTGTGCTCACCTGTGCTCACCCCCTCTCACCTGCTCTCACCTGTGCTCACCTGCTCTCACCTGCTCTCACCTGCTCTCACCTGTGCTCACCTGTGCTCACCTGCTCTCACCTGCTCTCACCTGTGCTCACCTGCTCTCACCTGCTCTCACCTGTGCTCACCTGCTCTCACCTGTGCTCACCTGTGCTCACCTGCTCTCACCTGCTCTCACCTGTGCTCACCTGCTCTCACCTGCTCTCACCTGGCTCACCTGCTCTCACCTGCTCTCACCTGCTCTCACCTGGCTCACCTGTGCTCACCTGCTCTCACCTGTGCTCACCTGCTCTCACCTGCGCTCACCTGTGCTCACCTGCTCTCACCTGCTCTCACCTGTGCTCACCTGCGCTCACCTGCTCTCACCTGTGCTCACCTGCTCTCACCTGCTCTCACCTGCTCTCACCTGTGCTCACCTGCTCTCACCTGTGCTCACCTGTGCTCACCCCCTCTCACCTGCTCTCACCTGTGCTCACCTGCTCTCACCTGCTCTCACCTGTGCTCACCTGTGCTCACCTGCTCTCACCTGCTCTCACCTGTGCTCACCTGCTCTCACCTGCTCTCACCTGTGCTCACCTGCTCTCACCTGCGCTCACCTGCTCTCACCTGCTCTCACCTGCGCTCACCTGCTCTCACCTGCTCTCACCTGTGCTCACCTGTGCTCACCTGCTCTCACCTGTGCTCACCTGTGCTCACCTGCTCTCACCTGCTCTCACCTGCTCTCACCTGTGCTCACCTGTGCTCACCTGCTCTCACCTGTGCTCACCTGCTCTCACCTGCTCTCACCTGTGCTCACCTGTGCTCACCTGCGCTCACCTGCTCTCACCTGTGCTCACCTGCTCTCACCTGTGCTCACCTGCTCTCACCTGCGCTCACCTGGTCTCACCTGCTCTCACCTGCTCTCACCTGCGCTCACCTGCTCTCACCTGCCCTCACCTGTGCTCACCTGTGCTCACCTGCCCTCACCTGTGCTCACCTGCTCTCCCCTGCTCTCACCTGCTCTCACCTGTGCTCACCTGCTCTCACCCCCTCTCACCTGCTCTCACCTGCACTCATCTACGCTCACCTGCTGGTGCATCTAGCCCCGCCCACTCCCACTGCCTTCGGCTTCCCTACACCCACATGTTCAACTTTCCCTCCTGGCTCCCTCTGTCAGCCACCTCCTCTCCTGGGTTTCCTGCTGGGAGGTGCTGCCACAGGCCCTGTCCCCTCTCTCCAGGTGGTATCATGCGTTCCCATGGCAGCTCCTGACTCCCGGCCCCAGCCCAGGCCTCTTCCCTGCTGTGAGACAGACAGTAAATGTCGTCTAGGGTTGCTGGCCGCCATACGGCCTCCCTCAGGTCCCCTGAGCCCTGCCGTGGTAGTGCAAATGCAGCCTCCACGGCACACAGGAAGGGGTGTGGCCGTGTGCCAATAAAACTTTATTTACAAAAGCAGAAGTGCTAGTGTTTGCTCACGCCTGCTCTAGACATGACTGATCAAATGCCTTCTGGAAACTTCCACTTGGATTTTTCACCCAGCACCCTCCACCCCTGCTCCCCCACAACTTTCCCCTGCGTTGTGCCCCCAGGACCCACCATGCAGCCTTGAGCCAGTC